>NC_056627.2:256366622-257851622 GCF_002870075.4 Lactuca sativa
ACCTTCCGAAGGGCAGCGAGCTAAGATGGTCAAATTCCCTACCAACCCTTCCATCCCTACACCTAGGAGACCATACCTAGGAAACCTTCCCCACTGCAGCAAGTGCTGCTACCATCATCATGGTGCCTGCCGGGAACTCTATTGTGCTAGGTGCAATATGAAGGGGCATACTGCTCGTGTATGTAAAACTCCGGTGGGGCGTATTGCATCAATTACCAAAGTGACGACCAATCCATTTTGCCGTCTATATGGTGCGATTGGACACTTCAAAAGGGATTGCCCAGCTAAAGGAAACAACAAGGACACAGGAGGAGCCAACTCTACTGCTTAGGAAGAAGCGTCAAGGAACTCAATAGAATTTTTGGTACGTCTCTCGATCTCGGATAACTAAACTAAAAACAATAAAGACTAATTCAAATGTAGATATCTCCCCAATAAGGCGAAAGTCGCAGCACTGTTTTAAAATTTAAAATTCATTAGGTAAAACTATAATGGCTAAACATATACGTCACGGCCATGTATAGTTAAGATGGACAGACCTAGAGTGAGCGAATGCCGCCTCATTTCCTGTTCCTCGTTTGGTTGTGGATTTAGGGTGGGGTCGTTCAGTCAACAGTCCTCCCCACCTTAAATATACATGACTAGTATATGTGAGGCGATTATAGAAATGCCTTGTGAGAATCCACTCATGAAAAGGTACTCTATTCGGAAACACTTAGGACTCTCTATAGTTCCGCATCGACTCTATCGGTCCAAGTATCCACGGTAGTGATACATAGGACGAAACCCGAGATGCCTAGAACTTGTGTGCCTGTTTGGCACATGACTCTATCGATCTTCATTATACACCATGTCGGAGTGTGCCAACTTCGACGACTCTATTGATCATGGTTCGACTTCGTGCAACCATGTGGACACTCTTAGTGCTGTGTAAAAAGAACTTTCTCCGTAGCCATGTCGGCGAATAAAGGTTCTTCCGCACCTGAACATAACACAAATAATCAAACCTAATGCAATCCGTCGATCGTCTCTCTTATCTCAAACCTTCTGAAGTACCCAAGAGAGGGTACCGCACGCCGTTGACTGACCCCTCGTAGTCAGATGAACACCGAAGTGAACAACACTACAGATACTCCAGAAGACGACATCCATCCGAAGCATACTTCGTAGATTCCCCAGAAAGACCCTTCACACCTCGCATATCAGGATCGTGAACCCAGAGGACAGAACTCATGAGACTGACCACTATAACTAGGTATATGCGTAAAGGTGGCATATAATTGAGATCAAAAAGATTTAAGGTGTGTGTTTCCTCCCTAGTCCCTGTTCCTTGTTGGGTTGTGGGTTTGGGGTGGAGTCGCACAGCTGAACATCCTGCCGACCTTAATTGTATGCTGCCTGCATACACCCGGTATTTGTGGTTAGACTAAGCATGAGCTCTACCACGAACCTCTTAGAAAAACTCTTCACCCTATTCCATAACATAGGAGCCGGAGTCAATAGAATCACTGCGGGTTAAGCTAGTAAAGTTCCGAGTAATGAGACCGTATACTCACTAGAGTTGATCTAGACCGAGAAAACTCAGGACCTTCAGAAGAGTAGTTGAAGTAGATGTTCGCACTACTCAGGCACTTCGTTCACCCTGTTACAGACAGGTAGTGCCTATGACCCTCCACCCTCTCGCATGGAGGAAATCGTCATTGTCCCGTAGACGATAGACTTCATTCCCCGAAGTAAACACTAGAATACCAAGAACCACAAGATAACCTTCGCGGCCAAGAATACTCGATTAAAGTGCAAAAGTAGTTGCGTTAAGCCTCATGTCCTAGTTCCCGAAGAGATTATAGACTTGACACCAACCTTGGTGTTAGTCGAGGGATTATGCAGGAGCATGCGCTTTCCGCACTAGATTAAACCAAAGTCTTAGAGATTCATTGGACTATTAGGTGTTCCACGAATACTATCTCACCCAGAAATAGTAGAACCACCTCCCGAGATAGTCCAACACTCGTCTGGTGAAACCCTGTCTCCCCGACCCCGAGGGTTTCCGTGTCTCAAGATTCGTTAGTGTAGGTTCATTTTGCACAAGCTTGAGATAAACACTCTACAACAAACCGATAACCATAGTCACACAACCCACTCGACGATCTAGAAAGTCTCTATCAGCCAGTTGACAGGAAACGCGAGACCAAAGACCACACGAGCATTCTAAGAACCAACCTGAAGGACTACACACACACGGTACGAGTGAGAACGTTAGGAACTTCGAATGGGGATCACGCCATTGATGATCTTGCCATAGAAGTACACTATGTTCTGAGTACTGAAAAGCTCTACCATTCCGAGAGCTTAGGACCATATAGGAATTCTCATGGAGACTTGGTCCAACCCTTTTCAGGCCGCTACTACCTTCGGATATTCCACCAGATTCACACTCGATCGATCCACTTCTTAGACTAGACCTGAATTTCGGGACGAAATTCCCTCTAACGGGGGGATGATGTGACAACCCAAGTTGTCCCGTTACATTTCCCCGTTACCGTTAACAGAATATTCCAGTTTATAAAAGTTCCGTTAATTAGAGGTCGTCAATTAAATAAACATTTCAATTATTTATGTTTAATATGCCGTTAAGTCGTGATAAAAGGAAATAAAAACACATAACACATATTTCCATTTAAATGGAAAATATTAGTTTATTGTCATGACCACTAAATCGGGTGTGACAAAAAGCCCCGTCTAACGGCAGTATTGGGTAGAATTCCACTAAGCTCCAACTCCCACCCATATATAAGGGGGAGTAAACTCCATTTGGAGCTTTTCCACCCTCTCTCTCTCTATACTCTCTCTCTAGACTCGTTTTCGACCCGAATCCGCAACCAAATGCTTCCAAATCGTAAGTCCGCTTATCCTAGCTTGTTCTAAACATATTGATTCATGTGTATAGCTTAGAAATCGGACATAGAAGCTGTGAAAGAGGAGTTTACGGCCTAAGCTCCTCCTTAGGCCGTAAACACCTTAAATGAGGCCAAAATGACCCCAAAATGTTCCTAAAGGCTTGTAAATAAATTAAAGGATTTATCTAGGAGTGTTTGACCATTTAAAACAAACAAAATGGGACATAAAAGGGAGTTTACGGCCCAGGCAAATGTCAAGGCCGTAAAAACCTCTAAACCTTGTCTAAATATCCCAAAACACTCCTAAATCACCCTAGGGATTAATACATAAATTAGGGGCTTATCCTTTCGGGTTTAAATCATTTAAACATAAAGATTTGGGGGATTAAAGGGAGTTTATGGCCCAGGCATGTACCAAGGCCGTAAACACCCCTAAACATGCCCAAATGATAAATTTAATTCCCCCAAATGGCCTCACACTTCATTATAAATTACTAGCAAGGTATTAGGGGCTTGAAACTTCACAAAACTCAAGGGATGAGAGTTTATGGCCGTAAACTCCCTTAGGAGTTGTCCCTGGGCCATAAACTCCATTAAGATGCCCTTAAAGACCTTAAACCCACTCATACTATATAGTTTTGGACCTAGAATAATTCCATGAACAAGTTAGAAGCCTTAAAACACACTAGATCCCCTCACCATGAGTTTATGGCGGTAAACTCATGGTGAGTAGTCCCTGGGCCATAAACTAAGTGATAAGAGTTTAGTCTCGGAGAGTAAACTCCATTCCTAAGCCATACATACCTTTAGACGCTACCCGGGACACCAAAACACTTAACCAAAGTGTTTTCTGCTCCTTAGAGCGCGTATACTTGTTTAATTAGTATTAAATATACTAATTGTATGTGAACATATGTTATCATATATTAAATAGGTCATTGAGTGTGTTCGAGTCTTTACGTGGCACCGAACGCCCAACCGGCACCGTCATCGGACCTACTTACACCAGGTGAGTTCATACCCCTGAATGAACCTTTTAAATGTTTTTATATGTTTTATAGGGCGGAATACAAGTTAAACATGCCAGTTATCATATCAATCACATGTGATTGATAACCCGCATGCACAAGATTGTACCACACTGTACACTGTTTTACCGAGTAGGACACTGTAATGGTTTTCAAAGAGATTTCAATGGTTGCAAAACTCTTACTTATACTGTTTTATCTAAATTCATTTTAAACTGGTTTATAAAGGTTCCAAAGATTTTAAAGGCTTTCAAACTTATTTTACCAAGAACACCAAATGCGATTTTCCTAAATATATAGGTTTCCAAGGTTTTCATCAAAGTTCCTTTCACGATGTATACTTTTACTTGTTTGTTACTGCTGCTTCGCTTTTACTTATTTAAAACTCCTACTTGATAACGCATTTCCTTCGAGATACGCTTATACCGGTTATTTTCTCTATATCGCTTATACTTGTAGTCGCTTATACCTGATAGACACTCTTACTTCACTTATTGTCGTCTCTACTTCGTGATACGCTTATACTTGTTCGACACTCCTACTTCACTTGCGACCGCTCCTACTTCACTTGTTAGACACTCCTACTTCACAAGAATCACTTCTACTTGATACACACTCAGTCGTAGTTAGATGTATGTCTGTGCTTATATAGGTACATATAAGTAATGATTGAAAGACTTAGGAAGGCTCGTCCGCCCTATTTCCTTTTCTTCGTTGAGATGTGGTCTGGTGGGATCGGATGGCCGTCCGAAGGTCGTTTGATTCATTAGTTATATAATGTGTATATGAGTACGGACATACAGGAATGCTCTAGTCAGTTCAGTTAAGAGTCTCTACCTCTAGTCTACACTTACATTAGAAACACACTACCCATTACTTGGAAGTCTTTACCTCTAGTTCAGCACTCACACACTACTCACTATTTGGAAGTCTCTGCCTCTAGTTCAGCACTCACACACTACTCACTACTTGGAAGTCTCTACCCCTAGTTCAGAACTCACACACTACTCACTATTTGGAAGTCTCTACCCACTATTTGGGATGGATCTTCAGGACACGGCCTTCTCCGTCGTCTAGTTGGTAACCAGAATCTCCTGTAGGGAGAGCGTACATTGTGTGTATAGATCTATACGGGATTGACAACCCCGCACCTAGACTGCTAGCTACAGTCCCGGCCTACCAAGCCAACGGGTGACAAATGTCATATTTAGACGCTTGTAGGGCGTCTAGTACTCTAGTCAGTATGGTTACGAGTATCCCGGGTTACCTTATAATTCATTGGCCTTAAGGTAACGATATTTCACCGGCAATTTACACTGTATGCTGGTAATTCATTTTCAGAGTCACACTATTTTGACCTTACAAGACGTATCTTTCATTTGATACTGTCTGGGGTCTGTTTTTCTCTGCTTTGATCTTACAAGACGTATCTTTCATTTGATACTGTCTGGGGTCTGTTTTTCACTGCTTTAGACCTTACCAGCTGTACCTTTCATTTGGTACCTTCTGGGGTTTGTGCCTCCCTTTGTTAGACTGAACCAGGCGTGTCGTTCGTTCGATACTTTCCTGGAGTCTATGATTTCTTGCCTTAGTCAGCAGTCCTCACTGCTGAGGCATATGTTATTCCCTGATGTCGTTTGCTTTCCTCAATAATCAAATTCAGTATTTTGATAATGATAGCAATTTAGGGAAAACTATTTTTTTACCACATAACACTGACCAGTCTTGGTAGAAGGCTGCTTTATTAAAGAAAATATAGGATTTTCTGGAGAGAACTCTAATACACAGTAAACACTTAAACTACTACTTTATAAAGTTATTTGAATGAAATGACACTAAATACTTATGAACTCACCAGCATTTGTAAAAATGCTGATACTCGCTTTTCAAATAACTTGTATTCTCAGGTCAGCAATTAGACAGGTACACCCCCGGAGCTGTTGATGAAGATGGCTTAGTACCTTGCTGTACTTTATATTTATTTGCCTGTATTACTTAATACTTTGTAATGTAAACCATGTAAAACTATTACTGTTAATGCAATGTCTTGTTGTACTTTGATTACTATATGCATGTGTTGTGATACTTGACATGACGTCATCCACCCCAGAACGTTTCCGCCGTTCCAGTTTTTGGATGTGACATCAGCTGTTTTCACTTGGAAGCCAACAGATCTGACATGCGTAGACCGATAGGTTATAGAGCACAATCTCAACATCACTCCCAAAAGCAATCCTATCATACAAAAAAAGAGGGCCCAAGCGGAAGACCGGAACAGGGCTATAAACGCAGAAGTAGCCGGACTAGTGAGTGCCGACATACTTAGGGAAGCAATGTTCCCTACATGGATAACAAATCCCGTTATGGTAATGAAAGCCAATGGGTCATGGCAAATGTGCATTGACTACTCAGACCTATATAACGCTTGTCAAAAGGATTATTACCCCCTTCCGGAGATAGATCAAAAAGGCCGATCACTCGAAGGGTTTCAGTTCAAATGTTTCCTTGACATGTACAAAGGTTATCATCAAGTACAGATGAAACGAGAGGACGAGGCGAAAACAACTTTTCACACCAATAAGGGCACTTTCTGCTACCATAAAATGCCATTTGGACTAAAAAACGCAAGTTCTGCATATCAGAGACTAATGGACAAGATATTCGCTGATCAAATTGGTAGGAGCATCGAGGTCTACGTTGATGACATGGTAATCAAGAGCCGTAATGAAGAAACATTACTTCATGATGTGGAAGAGACTCTTAAAACGCTAGCTAAAGCGCAAATGAGGTTAAACCCAGCCAGGTGTACTTTTGCTGTAGAAAAAGGTCAATTCCTTGGGTATTAGATATCCAAGGAAGGGATTCTGCCCAACCCCATAAAAATCCAAGAGTTCCTCGAGTCGAAAACTCCCCACAACCTCAAAGGTGTACAAGAGATCAATGGTCGACTAATGGAATTAGGAAGATTTATTTCCAAATCAGCAGAAAAGACGCTCCCCTGTACCAAACCCTAAAATGGTTCTTAGATAAAAAGCAATTCAAATGGAAAGAAGAGCAGACAAAGCATTACAACGACTGAAAGATACCTTACACCAACTACCGGCTCTCGCTTGCCCACTACCAGGAGAAATGCTACAGATGTACCTAGCAGCATTGGAAGAAGCTATCTCCTCTATATTGGCGGTGGAAAGGGAAGGAAAATAGGACCCCATCCACTTTGTAAGTAAGGCCTTGCAAGGGCCAGAGGTTAATTACCCAGTCTTAGAGAAACTGGTCTTTGCCCTATCATACGCTGCCAGGCGGCTACGGCGGTATTTCCAAGCTCATAAGGTTGATGTCCTAACTAGCTACCCGATAAAGCAAGTTCTGCTATGGCCAGAAAAGTTTGGACACCTGGCCAACTGTTCCGTAGAATTAGGCGAAAGCGATATCAATTACCACCCCTCGAACTAGCATCAAGGCCCAGACCCTCGCAAAATTTCTAGTCGAAATGCCTGATACTATCAAGGGAACACCAATGACAATCTTCGTCGACCCATTCGAGCCTGAAGGTATCAAAGAGATTTGGAAATTATACACCGAAGACGCAAAAAGTAGGGAAGGCTCAGGGTCAGGCGCAGGCATGATCCTTCAAAGCCCCAAAGGCGAAGAAATCACTAACGCACTGCACTCCTAGCAGGCCTGAGGTTAGCAAGGGAGGTTGGTGCAAAGCGATTAGCAACTCTCAGTGATTCATTACCCATCACAAACCAAATAAACAAAACATATGAAGCGAAAGATCCAAGGATGCAAAAGTACCTAGATATAGTTCGTAGTTTAACAAGCACATTTAAAAACTTTTCTGTAACACCCATAAAATTCGAGCAAAATTTAAAACTTTTTAAATCATTTGAAACTATTCAATTATTACAATTTTTTTTCAAAATAGTTTAAACATCAGAGTTCCCAGAATCACAATCATCAATCGGGGAAGTGTACGGTCATGCCTTCGCCTACTCGCCGCCATCTGTTGAACCTGAAATAATAAATTGAAACTGTAAGCCCGAAATCTTAGTGAGTTACCCCCAAAATACCAACCTCATATAACCACAATCATATCATATCAACATATACAAAACAACGATGCATCTTGAGTCTACAGTGTGTCTAGTCTGCCCGCATCGGGCCTTCAGTCCACCTGATCCACTCTCTGAGTTTACAATATGACTGGACCACCCTCTTGGGGCCTTCAGCCTATCCAGACCGCTCGCCGGGTCTTCGGCCTGACTAGGTGCCCTCCTGGGCCTGCAGTCTATCCGGTCCTCCTTGGGTATGTTGGCCTACAGCACGAAGAAGGACCCACATCAACCCAACCCCCAAACAAAATAACCATGTGCACATATAACAGATAATCACATAATAGTCCATAGACGAACAAAACGATCTAGCAGATCATATAGCATAGCAACATCCTAACCAGGATACCGACCTAACCAGTCACTAACATAGCATCATCCTAAAACCATGATAATCATGTGCACATAGATATCATATAACACTAGCATGTATACATATAACAGTCAAACTGATCTAATACATCATAAAGCCAAGCAACAATCCTATAACCAGGATATCGACCCAACCGGGTCACTAAAGCTTAGCAAATCACCATCCTAACTACCAGAATACCCTTGAAAGTCAAACTGGTCAACTCTTGGTCAAAGTCAAAGTCCTGGTCAAAGTCAACCTTCCTGATTAACCCTACTTGCCGAGTCAGCCCATTGACTCGTCGAGTTCTTAAACTCAGAAAGCCCTCATATCACGACTCAACTCGCCGAGTCACCCCATGACTCGTCGAGTTAATCAATCCTCGAGTCCTAGCTTGTCTAACTCACTGAATCACCACTAAACTCACTGATTCGCATCGTAACCAGATGGGTTAGGGTTTGCAACCCGACTCATCGAGTCCAAGAACAGACTCATCGAGTTCACTTAATTCATCCCTAATCAGACGATTTCAGTCCATCCCACTGCTTCCAACTCATAGATCTGGACTCCTAAGGCTAGTTTTACACATAAAGTTTCCAACTTTACGTGCATGCAAGGTGGTATTTGCTCAATACAAGATAGAGAGAAGGTTCAAGAAAAGAATTCTTACATACATGCTAAAAGGGCTGATACTTTATGCCTCCATGGACCAAGACAAATCTAGAACTGAAGTTGCAACCTCAGATCTAGACCCAAAACCCGAAATGGGTCCTAAACATGCTAAAATGGCCCCAAACTCCATCCATGAGTAGATCTAGAAGAAGAGAGATCAAGGTGACGACTTGTTACCTCCAAGATGTGACCAAGCTGAAGTGGACTCTGGATCTACACAAATTCCTTGACTCACTTTGGCAAACCCAAAGTTCTCATAAGTGATAATGGCATACAGTTTGATGGGAGCCCCTTCAAGGAGTGGTGTGAAAACAAGAAGATCCTCCACCGGTTCACATCCATGGAACATCCTCTGGCCAAAGGACAAACTGAGATATCAAACAAAACCATAGTAAATGGTTTAAAGAAAAGGTTACTCAGATCGAAGTCTACCTGGGTAAACGAGCTCCCGACAGTGATGTGGTCATATCGTACCACCGCAAGGTCGAGCACGACAGAAACGCCATTCAGCCTTATCTATGGGACGGAAGCAATCCTCCCATTGGAAATAGTAGCTGGCTCACTGCGAACAAGGAGTTTCAAGGAAACAGCCAATGAAGTAGGGCGACGCTAGGACTTAGACATGTTAGATCAAAAATGCGAGCCTGCACAGATGTGCCAAGAATTGTACAAATCGCATACCGAGAACTATTACAACCGCCAAGTCCCGGTCATGAACTTCAAAATTGGAGAATGGGTGTTAAGGAAAAACGATTCCAGCCACACCAAACCATTAGGAAAACTCAAAGTCACTTGGGAGGGGCAGTACAAAATTGTAGAAGGCAATAAGAATGGCACTTACGTACTAGAAGCCCAAGATGGGCGTGCAATATCAAGAACTTGGAATGTGTAGAGCCTACATCGTTTCTACTCTTAAACGAGTGTCAAAGATAAATTAAATGTTAGAAAAGGCATTGATTATTGGTCTCGGAATATAAAATTAATCAGTAAGAATTAGTTTACTATTTCAAGTTTTGTGAAACTCTAACAATAGATGAATTAGAAAGAAAAAAAAGAGAAAGAGCAATTTAGATGCTCCTTATTTTCAAGCTTGAAAAATAATATAAAGAGGCTGTGTACATTACCATGTGACAACAAGGATTGATCATCCAACGTCACATGAGCGAAATCGTTACAAGAAGGCAGCCAAAGGGTTAAAAATGTTCATAACCTTTCCCCCAAAACATGTTCACCACACATATTATAGCAAAAATTCCCAAAAAAAACGTACAAAAGAACATGTAACATAAGCGTAACTGATAAGAAAAGTGTAACCAGGTGAGCCTCAAGATGATGATCTCGGCTACACCTTGGGTCTTTAAGAAGGAAATTAGAACAAATTTCTCAAAGACAAGCATGAGAAAAGCTCAAAGATTTCACAAGTAAAATGACTCAGACCAAGGATTTAAGCAAGCCTTGCACAAATACTACGTGATGGCCAACATAAATCATTTACGAAACAATAAAAAATATATATATGATAACAGGAAACATTCATATTCATAAAATAAAAATAAACATTGTCAGTTGTTGGACTCCCGAACTTTTAAGCTGCCACAAAGGGCAGAAAAGACAAAAAAAACATCGTTCACAAAAGCTGCATAAACCAAATCAAGGAAATGACACTACTTGTGAGCAGGGGTAGTACCATCACCAGGTGGAGAACTTGGGCCAGGACCCGACTCAGCACTTTGAGCATCCTGGTAGAGAACATGGAGCCCAACCAAATCTATGTCGCCAAGACAAAGATAGCCAGAAAAATCTATCTCCATGAACGTAGCAATGACGTCGTCCATCTCCCGAGTCTTGGTGGCCACATCCACTTCCACTTTTGGGTCGAACTTCCCAACAACCACAAGTTCTCTCAAAGCTCCCTTCCCCTGCTCCATATCTGCTGCCACGCAAGCATCCTGCACGTTCAACAAGCCCTTGAGGAAGTGGAGGCTTTCGATCATCTTGTCCACAATCCGGAAAAGCCCATCACGAAGGATCCACACAATGTCCTTCCCCAACACACCCCTTGCGGCACTTTCCCCAACCAGGTCTGCCTCCAGCTCTATCGTTCGTTCACTTAAGCCAGTAGTCTCCAATAGGGCCCCTACACGATCAGTTAAGCGCTTCACCTCCCCATCCTGCCTTGCTACATGTTCTTCCAGGCTCGCCTTCTCGCACATCATAAGCTCTTACTGGGCCTCCCAGTTGCGGTTATCAGCCTCCATCTTCACCACCTGAACCTTCAACTCCACACATTCAATGCTCATCTTTTCGGAGCATGACTGGATAGCCTCTATGTCGGAAATGCGCTCGGCAGCCGATACCAAGTAAGACGAACCTTTGGAACCTCTAGCAAGAAACACAAGTTACGTTTCTTGCGAAGTGCGGGCTTGGTGCTAGCTGTCTCAACGCTACTGCCGGAAGTGGTTTCCAACAAAGCGAATTGCCTCTTGACACGTCGGAGACTACTTGGGGACCTAGAAGGGACAAGATGCTTTTGAGAAGCACCAGTAACAATGACGTCATGTAGATCCGGCTCCTTGCTAGCTCCAACAACATCTTTTGAACTGGAAGGAGACTCAGATATAGACCCGATACTCTGACCGGAAATAGGTGGCGGGAGAGTCTCTACAAGGTTGATGTCGCGACACTTAAGATTACCTTCGAATAAACCTCGTAGAGCTCTCTCTAAGGAGATAATTTCCTCCACGCCTGACAAAAAAAAGGTAACAATGGTTAACAAAATCATCGATTTCAAAGTACTTTGTCAAGTAAAAAGGGGGGGGGGGGGGGGGGGCGGGCAATGGAAAGCGGAAGAAGAAGCATCATACCTTCTATCTCGACAAAATATTTGGGCTTTTTCCTACGAGCCCTCCAAGCGGTGCTCATCCACCAGCAGCCAAGAAGTAGTCGAGCCAATCCTCATCATAGATGTTAACCTTCTCTACGACATCTGCCAACTCTTTGTCAGCACCAAAGAGCGTTGGAGCACGGTCTACATATGCCTTGGTCTTAGGATAACTAAGCACCACAAGGTCACTATTCACCCACAAAAACTTCTCCTGCCAATTCTTTTTGGATTTTGATCATGGATGAGGGTAGGGACTCCTCGTCGGCGAGAAAGGGTCCGATTCCCAGATTGGGTGGAAGCATTGAAAAAGTGCTTGAAAGCCGGGGTAGTCGACTGGTAAGTAGGGCACGATAGAGAAGCTCAAATCCCACAATCTTGTTTAGGGCGATTGGGGTCGGTTCCCTCACAAAAAACCCGTATTCGCGAATGATCAGTTTGAAAAAGTCTGTAATGGGTAAGCGTAGATCCGCCTCGAACAAAGCAATTGGAATGCTAACCTTGCCCTCAGGGGGACTATAGAGAGATGCATCAGGGAGAGGAATTTGAACCTCATGTTCAGGGACAAACCCAAATCAGAACTGGAAGGATTCCGATTCCTCAGCAGTGAGTTCCCTTCCAATAGGACGAGCGACAACCATGGAAGAATGCAATGAAAGATCGAAAGGGTTCTTTAGAGAAACAAAGAAAAGTGAGAAAGACAGAGAGTGAGGAGGAAATTCCTGGAGAAACAAGGGTTTAAATGCTACCAAAATATCAGTGAACCGTCTCATGATGAAACTGCCGAGCAACGACAACTCCGTCTTGTCAACCGTACATACTAGAAATAGCAGTCGATCACGTGTCTATGACTAGAATAGAATGACACTACTACTTCCCCAAAGTAGAAGCCTACAGGTCTAAGGTACTTTTTAACGTTACCGTATGCGACCGCGTTAAATCTGACGGAAAGCACTGACAGGACGTTATCTTGCCAGGGCCTTAGTTGGGTCTCAGTCTTAGCCCGCGCAGGCCAATGTCAGGATGACAACTCACTTTCTCCCACAAGGAAGAATATTCCTCGTGATCCTCTCATTCTCTTATGACCAATCAGGTCATAACAAAGAGCCTGATGACACCCAGAACCGACATCACCTGGCTGTTAGACGGGGTGAGCGTACTTCTCCTAGTAGGAAAGTGCCATTTCTCACTCCCACATGGGGAGAGTCACCCCATTCCGTTAGCAACAGGTATAAAAGGATCCCTTCCTGCCTAAGGAATGGGATCGTCTTCTTCCCTATACAATTTTTGTAACGCTCATTTCAGGTATCTATTTCTTTTCAGAATTTTAGGGTTTTAGACTGGAACTCGACGAGTTGGGGAGCTCCAACTCGTCGAGTATAAATCATTGTGGGACATGGGATTTAGGACCTACTCAACGAGTTGGAAGGCCGAACTCGACGAGTAGGAGGGTATTTCAGTTGATCCAGCCAAGGTTGAGGCAGTGATGCGGTGGGAAGTACCGAAGAATGCATATGATATTCGGAGCTTCATTGGTCTAGCGGGGTATTATAGGAGGTTCATCCAGGATTTCTCAAAGATCATCGTGCCATTGACCCATGTGAGTAAGAAGAATGTGACCTTGCGGTGGGGCCCGGACCAGCAGTTGGCTTTCGAGACCTTGAGGTAGAAGTTAGGCGAGGCCCCGATTCTAGTGCTACCGGAGGGGATGGATGATTTGGTAGTGTATTGTGATGCATCGATCTCAGGGTTAGGGGCGGTACTGATGCAGAGGGTACATGTTATTGCTTACGCCTCAAGGCAGTTGAAGCCTCATGGGGCGAATTACACCACTCACGACATAGAATTGGGGGCAGTGGTGTTTGCCCTCAAGATTTGGAGACACTACTTGTATGGAGTACCGTGCACTATTTATATTGATCATAAGAGTTTGAAGTAGTTGATGGATCAGCAGAACCTCAACATGCGACAGAGGAGGTGGTTGGTTGTGGTGAAAGATTATGACTGTGAGATCTTATACCATCCAGGGAAGGCCGACGTGGTGGCCAATGCTTTGAGCTGCAAGACGGCGGGTTCTCCGATCGGGAACGTTTGTCTGAGGATGATGATGGTCTCTCCATAACTAGATATGATCAAGAAGGCTCTAGTAGAGGGTTTGAAGAAAAAGAAATGGAAGATAGAGCAGATTCGGAGGCAGTTCCCCCTATTTGTACGGGATGGTCGGGGGCTGTTGACAAAGTGTGGTCGGGTGTGGGTACCGATGACCGGGGGAGTGAGACAAAAGATATTAGAGGACGCACACAAGTCCAAGTTCTCTATACATCCGAGAGCTAGAAAACTGTATAGAGATTTGAGACTGAGCAATTGGTGGCCCAGCATGAAGCGGGAGATCACTTGGTTCGTGGAGCGGTGCTTGACCTATAGGAAGCTCAAGTCCGAACATCAGTGGACGCATGTCAAGGTTCAGCTGCTACCCATTCCTATGTAGAAGTGGGAGGAGATCACTATAGACTTCATCACGAAGTTACCGAGGACATCGAGGGGTGTGGACGCCATATGGGTTATTGTGGATAGGCTGACGAAGAGTGCCCACTTTATTCCGATCTTCGAGAGCATCTCTGTTGAGAAATTAGCGGATATTTTCGTGCGAGAGGTGGTGGCTAAGCACAGGGTGCCAGTGTCAGCAGTTTCTGACCGGGATGTCCGATTTACATCTGGATTCTCGAAAAAGTTCCATGAGGAGCTTTGGGAAAGACAGACAGAGTGAGAGGACGATCCAAACACTCGAGGATAAGCTTTGGGCATGCGTGTTGGACTTTGGAGGGAGTTGGGATACATACCTCCCACTAGCAGAGTTTTCATACAATAATAGTTATCATGCTAGTATCAACCGACCACCGTTTGAGATGTTGTATGGTCGGAGGTGTAGGACTCCTATTTGTTGGGGTGAGGTAGGACACCGGGTCATGGGGAGCACCGAGGTGGTTCTCAAGACGACCGAGTTGACTCAGCTGGGCACTCAGTTACATTTTAGCACAACGTACCACTTACAGCCAAATAGCCAGAGTGAGAGGACGATCCAAACACTCGAGGATAAGCTTTGGGCATGCGTGTTGGACTTTGGAAGGAGTTGGGATACATACCTCCCACTAGCAAAGTTTTCATACAATAATAGTTATCATGCTAGTATCAACCAACCACCGTTTGAGATGTTGTATGGTCGGAGGTGTAGGACCCCTGTTTGTTGGGGTGAGGTAGGACACCGGGTCATGGGGAGCACTGAGGTGGTTCTCAAGACGACCGAGTTGACTTAGCAGGTGCGTGACAGGCTACGAGTCGCACAGAGCTGTCATAAAAGCTATGCTGACCGGCACCGATCGGATCTTGAGTTTCAAGTGGGGGATTTCATCTTGCTGAAAGTGTCACCATGGAAGGGTGTCATTAGGATCCGAAAGAGGGGCAAGCTAGGGCCCCGATATATTGGATCATTAATGATTACTTCCCGGGTAGGAAAGGTGGCCTATCACTTGGATCTGCCAGACGAGCTTAGTTGGATACACAACAGCTTCCACGTGTCCCAGCTTCAGAAGTGTGTCACAGACAAGGCTGCGGTTGTTTCACTGGACGACATTCAGGTGGACGAGAGCCTGAATTACATTAAGAGGCCCGTTGTGATTTTGGATAGGAAGACCAAGATTCTTCAGAACAAGGAGGTGAAGTTAGTAAAGGTGAAATGGTAGCTCTGAAGAGGCTCCGAATGGACATGGGAGCCGGAGGATTAGATGAGAGAGCACTACCCGGATTTGTTAGCATCAGTAGACTTCGAGGATGAAGTCTAGTTCAATTGGGGGAGATTTGTAACGCTCATTTTAGGTATCTCTTTCTTGTCAGAATTTTAGAGTTTTAGACTGGAACTTGACGAGTTGGGGAGCTCTAACTCATCGAGTAAAGATCATTGTGGGACGCGGGGTTTAGGACCTACTCGACGAGATGGAAGGCCCAACTCGACGAGTAGGCGGAATAAAGGAAAACCCTAAATTTTAGGATTTGCACCCTATATAATCTCCTTAAAACCTTGAGGCTGGACTGTAATCCCCAATATCTCTAATATTGTGAGATAGAGTGACTTTTAGAGCTTAAGAAGAAGAATATATTGAGAAGAAGGAGGAGATCCAACAAAAAAAGCCTTCACTCTTGAGCTTGACCATCTTGTGGACTATTATAAGCATTCAAGATTCGATTTTTATTTTAGAATATGACTCGATCTTGAGTTTACTCTTTATTTCCCATCATTCTTGTTGATTGCATGCATGGTGTTCATAAAGTTTGCAACTTTATGAATCTCCAGGGAAAAATGGTTTCATGGTGGGCTAGATCTAGCTTTTGGTCAAGCATGGCTGCAATGCATGGATTTTAGAGAATATTTTCCCTTTTTGGCCATTTTGACTTCAAGACATGCATGTCCATAAAGCCTCCATCTTTGGAATGTTTTGAGGATTAGAATTGCTTCTGGAAAGAAGGGATTTTAGATCCCTAGAGCCTTGAACCACATGGCTAAGCTTTTGAGCTTTCCAACCTTTTTTAAGGGCTTTAGAGCATTCAGAGTGGTTCTAGAGGATAAAGTTGGAATCTTTATCCTTCTAGAAACCTTTATGATTCAAATCTTAGCCCTAGAGACCCTGCAATCAACGTATCATCCAAATAAGCAAACAGGGGGAAACTTGACGAGTTGCCCTGGCAACTCGACGAGTTGGATCGGGTTCCCCCATCTACTCAATATCGAGTGAACTCGTCGAGTTGATGAGACAACTTAGAGAGTTAGCTAGGCTTTGTCCCGGTTCTCTGGAGTCTTAAGGAACTCGATGAGTTGCTAGATGCACTCGACGAGTTAGGGTCAACATGGACTGTTGACCTTGATTGTTGACTTGGACTTTGACCAGGGTTGACCAAGTTCGACCTTGAAGGTATTTATGGTATTGTGGGATTTTTACAAGTTAATCACATGATGATTATAGGCAGCTGATTTGGAGTTGCGCGTTGGGTCTTATCTGATCTTGTCTTATTAGTTCAACATTCTTGAGTGGCGAGTCTCCTGACCATACCAATGGGTCGAAGGCACCAAGGCCGGTCCATTTTGTGTTATGTGGTACACTAGTAGTTATATGCTAGATGGTATGCTAGTTGAATATATGTTATGTGGTATGCTAGTTGTTGCTGTGATATTTGCATGAAAGACCATGAGGGGTGCCCATGGCACTTGGTTGTAAGACCATGTAGGGGTTCCCATGGCGTTCCAAGTATGACCATGCGGGGTGCTCATGGCACATTGGTGTAAGATCATGTGGGGGTGCCCATGGCATCCTAGAGTAAGACCCTGGAGGGTGTCCAGGGCATCCTTATATGGTTTTATGCATGGATTATGTGATTGATATGGGTTATATGATTATGTAATTATGCGGGATATGCTCTGGGGAACTCACTAAGCATTAGGTTATAATTTGTTGATTTTTTTTTCAGGTACACCTGAGCCTAAGGGCAAGTGCAAAGCTTGATGGAGCGACTTATATTCTCCAACATTTGATTTGATGGGACACTCTGATGCTCAAAATAAAATGTTAATGTTATGAATTTTGAAAACAATGGTCAATGTTACTTCATATTTTATGGAAATGTTTGGTTAATTAAAAATGAAAAATTTCTTTTGAAAACTGCGTTGTTACAAGTTGGTATCAGAGCCTTCGTTTGAGGGATTCGAGTACACTCTTAAGTGTGTCAGGGCTCAAACTAAGAAAATGGTAAAATTATTTTCAAAAATCAAAAGTTCAAAAACTTCTTAAAATGGAAAAAGAGGAGAGTGCAATGCGCGTGATCGGCTGAGCTCAAGTAAGTAGTTCCCTCAATTTTGTTAGCCATGCTATATTGATATTTGGATTATGATAGTCGGATGGATTTTGCTATGTGTATGCTTCTAAAATTGTTTACAGTTAGGAGCTTATAGCCTTAGAAAGATTGATTTGGCCTTATTTCTTGTTCCTTGTTTGGTTGTGGTCCTAGGGTAGAATCTATTATTTGAAAGTCTATTTGATCCTGTTCTATGTATAATTTTCATGCATAAGGCAACCTGTTATGATTGGTCTAATTTCTGGTTTGATATCGGTTGAGCAAATCTTAGGATAACCTAGGATTTGAGTTATGTTGTAGTTTGTGAGATATGTTTTGTTGTGGGGTGAATTAGATTTATCAAGTAGAGCCTTGGGGAAGGTATAGGTAGGCATGGAGGGTAGTATTGGGCCCGTACTACTGAAACCACAGGATCTGTACCCGAACTGAAGTTAGATCTGGAAGCTCTAAAGAGAACTGGTGTGAGAGGATCCCCTTTTTGGACATCTTGATCATTATGATTTATAACATTGCAGTTCAATATGGTGGTGACACGATTTGGAGCAGGGGGATCAGGATCAGGATCTGGGTCGGGGGATGGTACCGAGCCCATTTGATAGCTTATTTTATTTCCTTATTTTTATTAGTCTATTTTAGTGTTTTTAGCTCTTTTTCTCACTATTGCATTTTAAATTCTTTATTTTCTTTATCATGGATCATGTCGGGTACTTTCTATATTGCATGAGATATTTTGCAGGGTTTTAGAGCTCGTTGCGATTGCCGTTTGACTGTAGTTGGGCTTAGTGGGCTTTTCAGTGAATTATTGGAATTTGTGGATCCATCAAAGGAAATTTGGGTTAAAAAGATGAAGATTTGGATGAAGTGGACTTTTGAAGATGGGTCATGGATTCTTATTTTGGGCATGGACTATCCATATTTAAAGCTTGAAGGTGATTAGCCAAATTTGAATCATGTGATGCATGGAGGGGACAAAGGGAATCTTGGATAGTGGAGAATAATAGACCAATAGTATTCCAACAACACTTGCGAGGGTGGAGTCTCAGTCACGCAACACTTGCATGGGTACCCGTGCAACTGCACACTTTTGGGCATTTTGATCATTTTGTTCACCATTTACCTTGGGGGTTTGGATTTTTCAGATACACTTCGAATTACCACAATTGGAGACCATTATAGGCGATTTTTGGAGCTTGATACTCATTTCTTCTCATCTTTCTAAGTAATTGGTAGTTTCCTGATGTACTTATACTTTTGTGATTGTTATTTTGTTACCATGAGTGGCTAATTTCTCTATTTTGGTTAACTTTGGCTAAAACCCTTGGATATTTTTGGGTTTTTGAAGGATTCATGCTTAATTGTCATTTATCTTATGTTTATAATTCTAGTTCATATTTCTTAGGCTTGTTTAATACTTTGATCATGAGCTTGGTACTTGAATGAGCAATTGTTGGTTTATTTCTTTGGTTTAACATTGAATCATTGAATTTACTTAGAACAAGGGCTTTATGATGTCTTTAGCTTATGAATCATGACTCCATTATGGATGTGTAAGCATTGACGTACTCTAGGAATTGGGGATTCCTTCATTCTTAAGGCTAATCAGCTTCTTGGGTTCAATTGCTTCAATTGAATCCTTGATTTTGATTAAGAATTTGTGTTGTGGGCTTCCCCAACCTCCATACTACGTATAAGGAATCTTGGCATATGCTTCATGATTGCTATAACCAATTTAGGATGAATGATAAGCTTCATATTGAATCCTAATGATAAACACAAAAAATGTTCATTGTGTTGAATTGCCTTGGTTAACCAATTCTCTACAATATTTGAGCATCTCACCATCTTGCTTAATTGCAAGCTTTTTAGTTATTCAAGTCTTTTAGTTTTCAAGCAATAACAACAACCCCTTTTAGTTTAATTGTAGTTAGTTTATTTACACTAGTTCTATTGGATTGCATTGGTGATTGAATACAACCAATTCCCCGATGATCGATACCCTTTTTTACCATTATATTACCTTTTATTTGCAAAAAATGGTGTAATTTGCTTGGTGGACTTGATATCCCACCAAGTTTTGGTGCCGTTGCCAAGGAAATTGGTTATTGTTATTTGATTGTTTATACATAGGTCTACAAGAACCGGTGAACTAATCTACAATCCGGAGATTGAAAAAGAAGCAAAAAGGTTGAAAAAGTTAGCCAAACAAGCAAAGCAACAACAACTCTTTCAAGCTTCTTCCTCTTCTCCACTAATCAACATAGAAGATCAAGTTCATACTTCAAGTGATACCGACACCGAACCGAGTTCTCCAATTTTTGGTTATTCCTTTGAAGACACCCCGTTTGAAAACTACATAGCCATGAATCACACTCTACCTCACAAGCCCAACCCACACCCAAACAATCAAGATGCCAATACCCCACCCCAACAACCAAGACAACAACACCGCCAAGAACCTCTCATAGATATGCCACCTTAGAATCAACCCCCTCATCGACCAAATAAACCTAATTATCAACAAACACAATGACAAAACAAAACTTCCATCAAAACAACCAACCCCAAAACAATGCTTTTAAAATTCAACAACAACAAGCATATCAACCAAATCAACCTAATTACCCACAGCCTCTAATGTAGCAACACCTAATATACCCATAACAACAACCTGTTGGATTAGTGTCTAAGTCCATAACTATTTTGGTATGTACTTGACCCGATGGTGCATGGTCCTTTTGGGTTTCCTTCACCAAAGCAACTTGATAGGATGAATTATGGAGATAGAGGATTAACCATGACTTATTAGTATATTATGAGAGTAATATATTAAAGGAGAAATCATATTTTTTAATTAATATTAGTCAATAATTAATTAAGAATTAATTTTGTGGCTAAAAGACATTAATTAAACTTAAGGGACTAGAACTGTCAATTGTATGATAGTTTAATATTGGGCTAATGGACTCCATATTAGAGGGGTGGACGAATTCTACGGGGAAACCCATTAGAAATCATCCTAGGCCTCTAAGGAGGGAGTTCATGGGTTGCTTAGGGCCTAAGCAGTCAAATTAGGGTTTCCTTGTTAGATAACCCTAATAGCCTCACTATTTAAGGATCCCTAGAGCACCAAAAACGTGGCCAATAGTTTCCTTAGGGTTTCTACACGTTTTTGGGTGCCTCCTCTTTTATCATTCTTCATCATCTTGCTCTTGGTGTTTGTGAGCCATTAGAGGAGTGTCACTTGTGACTCTAAGCTTTCTAAAGCCATTACAAGGAGGATTTGAGATTGTTATTGCTACATAAAAATGAAGGTAAGATCTAAAACCCTTTCATATGTTAATATGATTAATTGTATGCTAGATCTAGGGTTTATAGCTTTGGATATTCAATTACATGTTCATTAGACAAACTAGATCCAAAAGCTATTAGGGTTTGCATGTACACCATAGGAATGATGTTTCGCTCATAACCCATCTGTGGTATCAGAGCTATGGCTGTTTGTTTGATGTATTTGATGCTATTATGGATTATCCTTGCTTAAAGATCGAAATTTAGGGTTTCTGGGGGCTGAACTCGTCGAGTCCATAGATGAACTCGCCGAGTCCATGCCTGACTCGACGAGTCAGCTGATTAGAAAGAGGGAAAATCGGGATTTTGTGCTATTTTGGCTTAGGATTATTACCAAAAACGTTTTTGATGAATAAAATCCGATTTTTATTGATTTTGGGTGAATATCCTTACCGAAATAGAAGATAATTACCAGTTAATCAAATATTTGTTGCCTTATAAGATAATGTTTAATTATTTGAGTTATTTGATGAATTATCTTGCAAGAATTTGGACTAGGTCAAATTAGATAACCACAAATTAATTGTTAATTGCTTTATTTGAATTTTGTGATCTAAAATATTCTTGATAAAGTTTGGAAAAGTTTCAAATTACTCCCTTTAGGTTTTATAGTTTAAATTTGAACTTAAAAGTTTTGTTTTTGAAATTTAAATATGTTAAACCCTAATGTTTTGAAATGTTTCAAAACTTGCCCTCAAGTTTTGGAATTTAAAAGTTGACTAAAAGTTTAATTTAGAAATGTTAAATTCTAAAACCCTAGTATTGTTTTGAAAAGTTCAAATCACACTCTTATGGTTTTATTAATTAATTAAAGTGTATAATTAAAGGAGATTTAATAAACCCATAAAGTTTTGGTTTACATTTAATTAAATGAAAAATATAATTTATTAAATTAGACCACCTAGTATTTTAAAAGTGTAAAATACACCCTATACTATATATAATATTAAAAGTCTAGTATTATATATGTATGAGTAAACAGTCAGTCTTACCATTAGTAGGCCTCATTCACGAAGCTAGTCTATAAGGGGTGTTTAAGGAAATTGCCTATAAAATGGCGATTGAATGGGTATCCACTCTTTCCCACCGCACTCTTGACTAGTGGAGGGTCGTTAGCCGAACGTGTAGGATAGGACAGAAACCTTCCATTATAAGTATAATGAAGTACAAAAGTAACTAAATGCTTTTACAAAATTCCCAATCTTATTTACTTTAGGCAAAAGTGAATTGATGCAATTCCATGAAATTACACTTTGTGCCCTTGCGAATACGTTAGTGGAGCGTGTGTGGTTAACCGACACACTAAATGGTTCTAAGCAAAGGTAGAAAAGGGTGACTCATTGTTTGTCATAGTTCGTTGGAGCATGTGTGGTTAACCGGCACAACGAATAGGTGACTGTAACATTTGGGGGCACCATGTAAGTTTGCATGGTTATTCACACCCTGTTTTGTGATCCTCGGCATCCCAGTCACAAATCGAGGGGTATATCGAGATTTAAACATGCCATTGAAGAGTTCAATGAATCTCAAAAGATCTAGGAATTTTCAATAGATTTAAAACTTAAATTTGTTTTTCGTTTTTCATGGTGGAAATTGGTAAATTGTCATTTACCTACCTTCAAATATTCTACAACTAGATTACGGCATCCCTCTTCTAGGTTGTAGAGTATTGTGTTGGATCCTAGCCTCGATGTTTCATTTGGGTGTCACATCGAGGATCCTAATCAACTTAACTTGAATTTTCTCCCGTTTTGTAGATGTCAAAGTATGACAACTATGGTCCTCCCAAATCCCGTGGAACAAGCTTTCCACATGAAGATGATATTCCATGATTCGATCGACGAACAAGAGATCATGCTTCACTTCCTCCACCACCTCCAATTATTCTCCCTAACCCACAAGTTCGAAGGCTTGAAAAGTTCAAGCTCACTCAAGTCCTTTTGGCAAGTAAACATAGGAAACCTGTGTGTGTGCACGTCTTAGAGATGAAGTCACACATTGATAGGTTAAGGATGTTGGGTGTCGAGATTTCAGGTAAGTTGGCTATTGACTGGGTTCTTCAGTCGCTTCCTGAATCATATAGTGAGTTCGTTAGAAAGTACTATATGATGGATCATGACATGACCCTCATTGATTTGACATGTTTGCTTATAGCTACTGAATCAGCAATGATTTGGCGAGCTGGTCAAGAAAATTTGTCTGGTAAATCAATCTCCCAAACTTCAATGGATATTGAAAATGGTGACATTAGAGATCCAGTGAAGGTAGATTCTGAGATAGTTCCTTGTGCCATTCCAAAAGAGTCCATTTGCTTCTATTGCCAAAAGAAGGGGCATTGGAGACGAAGCTGCCCTATTTACTTAAGAGATCTAAGAGATGGGAGAGTCAAAACATATGGCTCTACTTTAGGTAAAATCCGTTAACTAACTCTTTTAAGTTCCTATTCTAGATTCTTAATACATGATGTGATAAGATAACATTTTAATGTTTTGTAGGATCGAAGAAAAGAGAGGAAGCTTAAGGGAAGAAGTGAGCGGAATCTAATCGTGAAGAAATGGATTTCGATCGCATTACTTGAAGATTAGATTCTTGAGCTACTACTTGGAGTTAGAATAAATTTGTTAAGAAATATGTATTAACATAGTTTTTCAATTGAGTTGCATTGTAAGGACAATTTTTTCCGTAATAAAATAAATTTTGATTTTATATTATTTATTTATCCTGGCAATGGCGTGTATGAAAAATTGATGTTTGAAGGTTTCTATTATTAGCAATAATGGATTTGATTCTTAATTATGTTATTTGTGGAAATGTCAAGAATTTACCAAATAGGGAAAGTTTCTCATCGCCCAAGTTTCAATTGGACAGAAACTTGGAATCATACAACTTGGTTGCATAATGAATGACACATTTCATATTTGGAAATTAGACTAATTCGTTGACAAAGTGTCAAGTGAAGGACTAGGAGATCAAGTACACATGGTTGTGTGTTGATCAAGTCCACCATAAGAGTGACAAAGATATTCTTCATGATTTACTAAAGGTTTAGTAAATATGATTATACTTATAAGATTAAGTGTAATTCTGAGTTGATTGAAAGAGTTTAAATCAATAGCAGAACGAATAAGAAGAATCAAGTAGGGAGAAAGATAAAAGTTTCTCTATTCTGAGAAGAAGGGAGAGTACTTTTTATTATGTTTTATGATAGGTCTTAATGATTGAGAACCATATCTCAGTTGATCCTCTAAGTGAGTCTTATTACAATTGTATGTCTGAGAAGAGGAATCAAGAATTGAAGAAATGGTTAAATCAAGAAGTCAATCATAGTTCGTTCCAAAAACAAGTCTTAGAGTTAAGATTGTGAATTGAGTGACAAGTCTCAAGAAGGTTTATAACATTCATCAAATGTGGAATTTGGAAAAGGTTTTCTTGTTCTTGCACATTTTAAATTGAAAAGTTGTGATGTCTTGGATAACACAATGACCAACTAGGACCAATTTTGTGAAGTGTTTTGATAAAAGCTACACTAACTCTTGAATATTTGTTTGTCGAGAAATGTTTATTGACAAAAGAATCTTATATGTCAAGGAGTCAGTGGGAGTCTTAATGGTCTTGAAAAGTTTCAAGATCTAATCATGAATAAACCTTATCGATCATCACCAGCACACGACTTGAGGTTTATGACCTATCGTGTTGACATTATTTTGTTTCTGTGCCATTCCAATTGAGTTAATTATGCATGTGAGTTCTATGAGTTCTCATTTGAAAGGATAAAAGGCAAGCACCTTGATCAATGAAAAGTACATTGATAGGAAAGGGTGAGCTGCTTAACTACTTGGAAGACATGGTGGGCACTCGTGTTACCATAAGGCAATAAATTAAGATTGAGAAAGTTTGGTCCATATGAGTTTGGATTTGTCGCAAACTTTGGTTTTGAAAAATTCGCATGGATAGGAACACACCATTAAAATCTAAGTGTCATAAGATTCCATTCTTCATGAAAATGACTGTGAGGAAATGGTTTCACTAAAAGAGATTTTAAGATGATAGTGATTGTGAAATTGTATTCTCGAGTTCGATTATGGTTACGGTATCCCTTTCCATAATTCGATTGTGAGATTTGGAAATTAGTCTGAATTGTTTAGACACACATATGAGCTATCTAAGGCAAAGGTGTATAAGCTTAAGAAGCTTAGATAAAGGATTATCAATGCATTAAGTATTAGAAATATGAACCTTAGAAATTCAATAAGTATTGTTTTCTGGAAGTTCAGTTGTTTTCTAAAACATGTCAAAGCTAGTGGGAGCATAAGTGTTATGCTTATATGATAATAATCATGATAGTGGGAGCATAAATGTTGTGCTTGTATGATTATAATGGCAAGTATTGCAAGTTAGCAATATTAATTATAGAAAACAAGAGTTATACTTTGCAAAGTCGTAAGGGCTGAAAAGTTGTTTTACTATAATTAAGGGAGAGAATATTGTATTTCGTTTCAAAATCTAAAGCTTAGATTGAGAAATTTTAATAAATTTAGTCAAAGGATACATAGTGTGTTCTTAAATTTCGATTATGATTACCGTATCCCTCTTCATAGTTCGAATTGTAAAAACGAGACACATAAAATATTATGGCAAAAGATTGATAAAGTATCATACCTTTATGTAAGACATTATGCATCATGTCCCATACGCTTCGGGTATAGGATTGATTGCCAGTGCTATTATATTTGACCATTCTAAAATTTTCCAAATGTCTAGCGCATTTAGAGGGAAAAAGGACTAGAATCGGTTTTGACTAAAATAATTAAACAACTATCAAAGGACGATCCAAAGCTTGCTGAGGATTGGTCGCTTGTGAGTAGTTGGAAGTATGATATTGGATGACATTATTATGAATAGATAAGATTCTATTAAGAATGAATTGTAATATGGCAAATATGGAAATGTTTCCATATTGGGAGTTGGATATTGAGAATCTATATCTAGATTAGAAACTTTTATGCAAGAAGGATGTTCAAAGGAATGTACTTTGAGTGAGTGACATCATATCTATAGAATTGTTTCTGATAGAGATTAGAAACAACTAGATTTTCAGCTATGACTTTACGAAAGAATCATTGCATCAAATGTTAGAATCTAGCATAAGTAACAAGAATTTGATATTCTTATACTTATGATAAGGATTGGGAGTTGTGAAATGAGTATAATTGGAAATGTGTTCATTTGATCTATTTCACAAAGTAAGGACCGTAGGTAAACATTGTGTGCATGCTGAGAGCATGGGACAAGTGTAGTAATAATTCAAGTAAGAAGTTGATTACCCGAAACAACAAATAATGAGTAATCAATATGGTGATTATATAAAATGTTTTATTTATACCCAGAGTTTGGGGCCATATGGGATTAGTATTATTCTTGTGTTGCACTTTGCATGTTTTGACTTCCTGAATAATTAAATTGGTTCAGAACAATCAAATTATTCGAATGGACCATAGTCATTCATATGTTAGAAGTAGGTATGAATGAAGATTGTCGTGAATTCGTGTATGGATTGTCTAAAGTGTATTAGACATAAGAAAATGTTTGCTTCAACGTTCATGAGTGCTTATGAATATGATTTGAGCATTGGAATAAACCCACACTCACTTGGATCACTTCATGGATTTTATCACGAGTGATTGGTGAGACAATAATATCTTATATTCTTGAAACCGAGATGTGTGAGTTGTATCTTGCGAGTCGGTTACACATTGATAATATGTAAACGCACAAGTAACTTGGTGTCATAAAACATATTGTTGTGTGTGATTCGGTGAGTAAGTGCAAGCAAGCATTGAATCAAAGTTTATTCGTTCCTTTTATCCAAAGTGGGATGAAAGCGATATCTGTGGGCCCCTCGATGATTTATTGATGACACCTAAGCGCTTGGCCAAGCCGGGACTAATTTGATGTGTTCAATTGTAGTCTGTTGTCAGTCATCATAAATCGGAAATCAGGAAAACAGTATAGAGAGAATGATTTAAATCCATGTCTCAGTCTATATGATATTTAGAATGGAGGAATATACAATCCCTTATCTAAAGGACGCGTATCTGATAAGATCAGAGTTGACAACGGCTTTTGAAAGCTATAATTGTAGATCAGGATTTGAAGTCATACGCATAATAGTTATTAGACTTATCCAAGTGGGAGACTGTTAGATTAGTGTCTAAGTCCATAACTATTTTGGTATGTATTTGACCCGATGGTGCATGGTCCTTTTGGGTTGCCTTCACCAAAACAACTTGATAGGATGAATTATGGAGAGAGAGGATTAATTATGAGTTATTAATATATTATGAGAATAATATATTAAAGGAGAAATCATATTGTTTAATTAATATTAGTCAATAATTAATTAAGAATTAATTTTGTGGCTAAAAGACATTAATTAAACTTAAGGGACTAGAACTGTCAATTGTATGATAGTTGAATATTGGGCTAATGGACTCCATATTAGAGGGGTGGACAAATTCTATTAGAAATAGTCCTAGGCCTCTAAGGTGGGAGTTCATGGGTTGCTTAGGGCCTAAGCAGTCAAATTAGGGTTTCCTTGTTAGATAACCCTAATAGCCTCACTATTTAAGGATCCCTAGATCACCAAAAACGTGGCCAAGAGTTTTCTTAGGGTTTCTACACGTTTTTTTGGTGCCTCCTCTCTTATTATTTTTCATCCTCTTGCTCTTGGTGTTTGTGTGCCATTAGAGGAGTGACACTTGTGACTCTAAGCTTTCTAAAGCCATTACAAGGAGGATTTGAGCTTGTTATTGCTACATAACAATGAAGGTAAGATCTAAAACCCTTTCATATGTTAATATGATTAATTGTATGCTAGATCTAGGGTTTATAGCTTTGGATATTCAATTGCATGTTCATTAGACAAACTAGATCCAAAAGCTATTAGGGTTTGCATGTACACCATATAAATGATGTTTTGCTCATAACCCATCACAACCGCCCTACAACTAGTATCCTCACTACCAACCTTATCCACCACCGATGTACAATCACCAACAATACCCATACCCACCTTACCAACAAACTCCCAATTACATGCAACAATATCCCAATAACCCCAATCCAGCCAATCCCCCTCAAGAGTTGACACTTAGACAAATGATGGAGATGGATGTTACTCACACGCCTCTTCGTATTGTTTATCTCGCAAACTGTCGAGGGACTGAATTGAAGTCAAGTTTCATACATCAACTCATCAAGTTCCTTGGTTTGGATAGAGAAGATCCTCAAAGGCATTTGAAATCCTTTCAATGATATGTGTTAGCATGTTGCCTAAACATGTGACCTTGTATGATTTCAAGTTAGCCGCCTTCCTGCTCACCTTGGAAGATAAAGCTAGAGAGTAGTTATTTAACTTACCACCGAGATCTATTCACACATGGGAAGAGTTACTCAAAGCCTTCAATAGCAAATTCTATCCCAACTCTCGGATATCAAGTCAAAGAAGTGACATTTTGGGGATTCGTAAAGGGGAGAATGAGACTTTTCATGATTTTTGGAAGCAATTTAACAACTTGTGTATAACTTGTCCTCAAAACAATATATCTGAACAGTTACTCCTTCAACGCTATTTGGTAACGATGTATGTAAGGGTAGAATCGGTAATTTGACAGCAAAAGCAATAAAAAAATCCAATATAAAATATTATTTCCAAAGCCACAGGATACGATTGATTCACTGATGTTTCAAAATTTATTGTTGGTTTATTAGAACCATATAAACCGACACCCATAACTCCCATTAAGAGAAAAATGGAACCTCCCGCCATGTATAAAATAAATTTTGTAGCTGAGTAGAGACATTTCTTTCCACCCCACATGGATAGAAGTAGATAAACCGGAATTAATTCTAATTCCCACATGATGAAAAAAAGTAAAAGGTCCCGAGAAGAAAATGATGCTATTTGACTACAGTACATTGCTAACATCAAGAAATGGAATAATCGAGAATCCCGAGTAACAGGGCAGGCTGCTAAAGTACCTAAAGTAGTGATAAATCCTGTTAATAAAACGGGTCCTATAGACAATCCATATATTCCTAATTTCCAACGGAAATCAAAAAATTGATCCATTTATAATCCTCTACTAGTTGGATTAATGGATCGTCCAATTGAAAATGATAACAAAATGCATAGGTTGAAAGAAGAAGTTCTAACATGCATATACATATAGTATACCACCTAATTACCCTATTTCCTTTATGTGGAAGAAATAAAATAAAGGAACCCGCAAATATTGGTAAAACTAGAATTATTGTTAACCAAGGAAATTTGTTCGTGGTAAAGACAAGATACACTTTGTAACGACGTAAATTTTCAAAACAATTTTTTTTTCATTTTTAAATCATATTTTCGATCACCAAAAACAACAACCAATAACTGTATTCAATGTCATCATAATAAAAAAATCCCAAAATCTCAAAAGATCTCTAATACATAAATCCTCCAGTGTGTACGGATCATGCCGGCGCCTTCCCACGGTCCTCGCTAGTACCTGAAACACACAACACAACAACTGTAAGCATAAATGCTTAGTGAATTCCCCAAAATGCCACATACAACACATAAGCCTTTCCAGGCCATAAATCTGTGTGATCCTTTGGTCCAAGTGTCTCAGGGGACTTCCATCCCGAATCTCGGTAGACCTTCCAGTCCTACCCGTATCGACCTTCCGGTCCTTAACCTCCTGACCTTCCGGTCCATATTATTTTGACCTTCCGGTCCTCATCATACATAGCATACATAACGCATACATGTCACATATCTGCATATAGCACATACATCTCATAGCATATAAGACCTTCTGGTCACACATAGGTACCCTTCTAGGTACAGTATAGTGAGAAGACTCACCTCAGGTAACTCGGTAATCTCGAACTCAGTGAAATCTGGTCTAGCCTCTGCCTACTCACATGGAATAAGCACTCTAATCAATACAACTCTCAAGGCTAGACTAGATCCCTCTCTTAGCACTCTCAAAAGGGTAAAAGAGAATTTTACCCCTCTCAAGGCTCAAAGACCCTAACATTGACCAAACCCTAAAAGTCAACCAAAAGTCAACTCTCCGGGTTACGCTGCACGTACCAAACCTGTACGTTGGGCGTACCCGGTAACCTCACAGAAACGGGGAACACAAGCCCCTACGCTGCGCGTACTGGGATTATGCCCCGTGTAACTTTTAGTTCCAGATTCCTTAGCTTTTGGGGTCTTAAATGTTTAAGACCCACGACCAAATTTTAGATCTGCCCACCCTTAAGCCTCTTAATCCATAAAGTTGGTGGCTTTAAGCCATTGCATGGCTGTGAGAGTCACCAACACCCAAATCTCTCCACTTTCAACACTCTAAAGCTCATAACTCAAGCATGACTCCATAACAACGACCAAGATGGGATTTTTATGGATCAACATCACACATAACACTGAAATGGGACAGATTTAGGTCCATGGAGCCCCTCTTGCTCATAAAGTCTCCACCTTTGGGACTTAAACCCTAGAAATGGACCATAAAACATCAAACCAAAATAAAGAGGAAAGTTATGAGCTTTTTACCTCAAAGTGAAGCTCCTTCCTCTGAAGAACTCAGATCCAAGCTTGAACTTCAGACCCTAGCCTCCACGAGCTCCTCTCCTCCTTCTTCACTAACACACAAAGGCACCTTTAGCTCAAAATACTCACACACAAGCATTATGACGAAGGAAATGCTCTCTCAGGGTTTCACTCTCTGAAATGGTGGCTGAGGATAAGGCCTTAACATTCCTTTTATAGTGTAGAAGCCTTAAATTAGGGTTTGCATCTGGGCCCGTTATGCCTAGCGTAACCCTGGGTACGCCCGGTGTACGTAGGCGAGTCCGCGTCCAACTTAAGCGCATGAGTATGCGCAGCGTACTGTCCAGTATGCCCAGCGTACTTATTTGCAACACTTTCCCACTCAAGGGCTAATCTTGACAACTTGACAAAGGAGAAGGGTTAAATAGCTGTACCTGAATTTCGGAATGTTACAATTCTCCCCCACTAGAACCAGACTTTGCCCTCGAAGTCTCATGCTGAAAACAACTCCGGATGTTGCTCCCGCATCTCCAAATCTGACTCCCAAGTCAGCTCGGACCCCCTACGATGCTGCCACTGGACGTGAACCTGGGGCACCTCCTTGTTTCTCAAAACCTTGATCTTCCGATCCATGATTGCAATCGGTCTCTTAACATAATTCTGGCCTGCATCGACCTGAATATCCTCCAGTGGTACTACCGCCGACTCGTTGGCTATACACTTCCTCAGCTAAGACACGTGGAAGGTATCATATATCTGACTCAATTCTGCGGGTAGCTCAAACCGATATGCTACCCTGCCCACCCACGCGGTCACCCTGAACGGCCCAATATACCGGGGCCCCAGCTTGCTCCTCTTCCTGGATCGAATCACTCCTTTCCAAGGAGACACTTTCAGGAGTACAAAGTCTCCGACCCGAAACTCGAGCTCGGATCGTCGCCTATCTGTGTAACTCTTCTGGCGACTCTGAGCTATCAACAACTACTGCCTGACATGTTGTATCTGCTCTGTCGTCTGAAGCACTATCTCAGTGTTTCCCATCACTCGCTGCCCTACCTCTCCCCAACAGATGGGAGTCCGACACCTCCTCCCATACAACAACTTGAAGGGAAACATATCAATGCTCGAATGGTGACTGTTGTTATAGGAAAACTCAACCAGCGGCAAATACGTGTCCCAACTCCCTCCGAAGTCCAACACACATGTCTGAAGCATGTCCTTGAGCGTCTGAATCATCCGCTCACTCTGTCTGTCCGTCTGAGGGTGGTAAGCGGTACTGAAATGCAGCCTCGTGCCCAACTCCTCGTGGAACTTCTTCCAAAACCTGGAAGTGAAACGTACATCCCAGTCTGATACAATTGAGATTGGTACTCCATGCCGCAATACCACCTCCCTCACATACAACTCTGCCAACCTCTTAGCAGAAGAGCTCTCACTGATAGCAAGAAAGTGAGCGCTCTTTGTCAGCTAGTCGACGATCACCCAAATTGCGTCGACACCCCTAGCGGTCCTAGGCAACTTGGTGATGAAATCCATAGAAATCTGTTCCCACTTCCATTGGGGAACCTCAAGTGGCTGCAACATGCCATGCGGTCGATGGTGCTCGGCCTTAACCCTGCGACAGGTTAAGCACCTCTCAACAAACCATGCTACGTCTCTTTTCATACAAGGCCACCAATAATCCTTCTTCAGATCCAAATACATCTTAGTGGCCCCGGGATGGATCGAAAATATCGATCTATGTGCCTCCTCCATCAAAGTGGTGCACGCCCCGCCTGCATACGACACCCAAATCCGACCCTGAAGGGTCATATGCTCGCGACTATCGGTAATGAACTCCGGTACCTGCCCAATCACCCACTCTCTCTTACGGTTCTCCTGTCTCACGGACTCTTCCTGGTCCTCCCAAATGTTGTCCAACACCAGAGTCATCACTGTCAACCGCATACAAATGTCTCGAATCGGGGCGCTCTCCGCCCTACGGCTCAGGGCATCAGCTACGACATTAGCCTTGCCCGGGTGGTACAGGATCTCACAATCGTAATCCTTTACCACGTCCAACCATCTCCTCTGGCGCATATTTAAATTGGGTTGGTACATCAAATACTTCAATTTCTTATGGTTCGTGTAAATGGTACACCGAACCCCATATAAATAGTGACGCCAGATCTTGAGGGCAAACACCACTGCCCCCAACTCCAGATCGTGGGTGGGATACCTCGTCTCATGAGGCTTCGGCTGCCTCGATGCATACGCTATCACATGCCCCCTCTGCATAAGTACTGCACCAACCCCGATATCGATGCGACACAATACACCAAAAAATCCTCCATCCCTTCCGGGAGGGCTAGCACCGGGGCTTCGCACAATCTCTGGCGAAGTGTCTCAAACGAGGTCTGCTACTCTGGATCCCATGAAAAATCAACACCCTTCCGGGTCAACCTGGTGAGAGGCACGTCGATCTTGGAGAAATCCCTGATAAATCTCCGATAATAGTCGGGCAATCCAAGAAAACTTCTGATGCTGCTCTCTAGATCTCGATACCCTAAGAATCTCTGTCAGATGCTCCTCATGCTGCTCTCTAGATCTCGAATACACCAAAATATCATCAATGAACACGATCACCGAACGATCCAGAATCAGCCTGCACACCCTGTTCATGAGATCCATGAATGTTGCCGGTGCATTGGTGAGCCCAAAAGGCATCACCACGAACTCGTAATGCCCATAACGAGTTCTGAACGCCGTCCTCTGGATATCTTCATCCCGCACTCTCATCTGATGATATCCCAACCTCAAGTCTATCTTGGAGAACCAAGATGCCCCCTGCAACTGATCGAACAGATCGTCAATCCTCGGTAAAGGATAACGGTTCTTGATCGTCAACTTGTTCAACTCCCGGTAATCAATGCACATCCGATGTGAACCATCCTTTTTCTTGACAAAAAGGATCGGCGCTCCCCATGGTGAGCTACTCGGTCTAATAAACCCCTTCCCCAGCAGCTCCTGAAGCTGCGAGGATAACTCCTGCATCTCTGGTGATGCAAGCAGATATGGTGCCTTGGCGATAGGTGCTGCCCCGTAACGAAATCGATACGGAACTCTACCTGCCTCTCGGGAGGCACACCTGACAATTCCTCGGGAAATACATTCAGGAACTCGCGCGGTATCGGAACCTCATCAATCAAACTTGGCCTCCCAGCAGCCACTCGTGTGTCCATCACATAGGCTACAAACCCGCTGCAGCCCTGCTGCAAACTCTGTCTCGCTCTGGCAGCCGAACAAAACGCTGACTCACATCGGGTACCCTCGCCATACACCGTAAGTACTCCCCCACTAGGGTCTCGTATCGTCACCAACTGACGCTCGCATTCTATAACAGCCCCAAATCGGCTCAACCAATCCATGCCCACTATGACACACACGTCTCCCATCGCAATCGGGACCGGATCTATCGGGAACTCCACACCAAAGATCTCGAGTATACATCCTCGAATCACATCCGTAGCATACACCGCTCGCTCTTCAGCTATAGAAACTCGCAGAGGTCGACTCAACGCCTGTTGTCGGATACTGATGTGCTGACTAAATGCCAAGGAAACAAATGACCGACTCGCACCCGAGTCAAATAACACCAAAGCAGGTACAGAATTCACAAGAAATGTACCTACGCATATCATAATGTAAGCACAACACCTCAAACTCAACATAAATAAATGAAAGAATACATACCAGCCACGACATCGGGCGCTGCACGAACCTCCTCCGTTGTTAACTGGGAGGCTCTCCCGTGAGCCTTCGGTGCCTCGGACTTCACTGGCCGAACCTCAGTAGCTCGCACGACGGCAGGGACAGATCCCTGCTGTGCTCCCTGTGCTGTCCCCCGCAGCTGTGGACACTCGGCCTTCCGATGGCCCGTCTGGTTGCAATGAAAGTAAACCATGAATCCTTGGGGCAATCCTTGGAAATATGCCTCTCCTTCCCACATTTGTAGCAAGCACTCGATCGACATACCTCGTCATGTCCCTTTTCGCACTTTCCGCAAGTGCGGCTCTTCTGGCCTCCAGATCTTGAATCGGCGGGCTTTGCCTGCTTGGCTGCCGGCTGAGACTGTGCCGGCCTCCGATCCATCCCCTGAGACTCGGCCTCCTCCCTAGCCTGTGTCTCCAACTCAATCTCCCTCTTCCGGGCATTTGCTTGAAGCTCAGCAAATGTCCGGTAAGTCGAGTTTGATACGAACTCCCGAATATCCCTCCTGAGAATGCTCAAATACCAGCTCATGCGTGGCTGCTCGATTGACACCTGCTCAGGTCATAACATCACCCTCTCATGAAACTTCTTGGTAATCACAGTAACCGAATCAGTACCCTGCTTGAGGGTCAAGAACTCCTTAGCCAACCACTCCCTCTCCACTAGGGGAACATACTCGTCACTGAACATGGTGGTGAACCTCTCCCAGGTCACCTTAGAAATCTCTGCAAGAGTGAAGCTCGCTGTTATAAACTTCCACCAGTACTTCGCTTCCAAGCGAAGCTGGTTCAGCGCGAACCGTACCCTCAGATGCTCCAGACATGAACACGTGTAGAAGCATCCCTCGATATCAGAAATCCATCTCATCACATCGATCAGATCCTGCGTCCTATCAAACTCTGGTGGCTTCGTGTTGCTGAATTCCTGAAACAACAACGAGTCACCTCCCTGAGGCCTTGTAGTAGCCACAGCTGCAGTAGCTGCAGCAGCCACAGCCTCAGTCACCGCTGCGTACCGCTCATCGAAAGTCTCAATCAATGTGGTCTTGATAGACCTGAACATCTCCGGAATCTCGGCTCGGATGGCAGCAGCCACCTCCTCATGAATCAACCTGTGAATCTCCTCCTTGCTAACACCACTACTCTCAGGTGTGTGGCGTGTCCCAACCATGATGTCTCTCTGAAATACAACATAAAATATCAGAGACCCGCTTGAGCATACTCGCACTCGATAACACATCCCTACTTGTTCCCTAGTACCCTAAGGATTCTTACTTGGACTGTGCACTGATACGATGTCTTCGGTAGTATGGGCCTTTATACTACTGTCCACACCGCATCAGTATTCACCCCAAGTCCCCCTCCTTGGATCTTAGTTCACAAGTACTCTACATCTCGCTAGCATAGGCTACCCTTCGGTAAACCTTTCATAAGCTCCTCACTGCTACCTACTCGCTCTCAAGCATCTAATAGCAGCATAAATCTTCCTAGGCTAAGGCATCACAAATCATGCCGCTCTAGTCCTAATATGAATACCTAGCCTACTCTAGCATGCATATCATATCATAACATATAATGTAAGGGTATTTTGGGAAATCACCGTTCGGGCGCTGACTGATCATACAAACTGCTCTGTTTTGCTTTTTTTGCAAAATCCTTTACTCTCTTAGAAAAATTGTGTTTTTATGAAAAACTTTCTCAAATCCTTAGTTTGAGTTCAAATACATCCGAAGTTGCACCCGAATCCCTCAAACCAAGGCTCTGATACCAACTTGTAACGACGTAAATTTTAAAAACAATTTTTTCATTTTTAAATCATATTTTCAATCACCAAAAACAATAACCAATAACTGTATCCAATGTCATCATAATAAACAAATCCCAGAATCTCAAAAGATCTCAAATACATAAATCCTCTCAGTGTGTACGGATCATGCCGGCGCCTTCCCACGGTCCTCGCTAGTACATGAAACACACAACACAACAACTGTAAGCATAAATGCTTAGTGAGTTCCCCAAAATACCACATACACCACATACGCCTTTTCAGGCCATAACTCTATGGGACCGTCCGGTCCAAGTGTCTCAGGGGACTTCCGTCCCGAATCCCGGTAGACCTTCCGACCCTACCCGTATTGACCTTCTAATCCTTAACCTCCCGACCTTCCGGTCCATGTTCTCTTAACCTTGCGGTCCATATCATCTTGACCTTCTGGTCCTCATCATACATAACGCATACATATCACATATCAGCATATATCACATACATCTCATATCATATAAGACCTTCTGGTCACACATAGGTACCCTTGCAGGTACAGTATAGTGAGAAGACTCACCTCGGGTAACTCAGTAATCTCGAACTCGGTGACATCTGGTCTAGCCTCCACCTACTCACATGGAATAAGCACTCTAATCAATACAACTCTCAAGGCTAGACTAGATCCCTCTCTTAGCACTCTCAGAAGGGTAAAAGACCAGATGACCCCTCTCATGGCTCAAAGACCCTAACATTGACTGTTGGGTCAAAAATATGGTTTATACTTTGTTTTTCTGGGCAATTATATTTTTCTGTAATATTTCTGGATTTTATACTTTGCTTCTCTGATACCAATTGTAAGTCCCTAATTTGTCTGTGTATCAGTCAGATCCGTTTGATGGTGCGGAATCCCAATCAAACGGATGATGTTAGATCCAATTGAAGAGAAGGAGAAGAAGAATAATATGAATCTTTATATGAATTGATATGAATTAAAGTTGCAGATACAAACCATTCACACAAAATGCTCTCTGGCCGTAAACTCTCTTCTCTCTGGCCGTAAACTCCTTAGGGTTCATCAATCAATCTCTACTCCTCACCCTAACACTTATATTTATACTTGGAGAACATGGGCCGGATAACATTGGCCGTAAATGGGTTTACGGCCGTAAACTCAACCGTAAATATGACCGTAAACTCCAGAAATATTATAGAAAAATATGGTTTATACTTTGCCCTGCTGAAGTGATCTAGAAGATTTGTTCTCTCTAATGTTCTCTCTAAATACTCTCAAGCTGAAAGCGCTATTTTTCAAAAATCAGTACGTCAAGCCTCCTCACCCAACGTGCGTTCAATGCCAAATTCTGAAGAAATGCCCAACCGCTCAAGATGAAGTCATTCGTTGAAGATTCATCAAGTTCATCTTGAAGTCGTGAAGAATTTGAAGATTAATGTTGAAGCCAAGTTCCAAATGATGATTATCAAGAAAGCCAACTACTTTTTAGGGGGAGCTTGTTGGGTAAATTAAGAAAAGAAAGCTATAAACCAAGGGGGAGTTAGTAAGTCCCTAATTTGCCAGTGTATCAATCAAATCCATTTGATGGTGCGGAATCCCAATCAAATGGATGATGTCAGATAAAATAGAAGAGAAGAAGAAGAGGAATAAGATGAATCTTAATGTATTAATGAATAGAATGATGATCCGGATACAAGAGATTCACACACACACACTAACACACAATAGTTCTTCTGTCTCTCTGGCCGTAAACTCTCTAGGGTTCATGAATCTCTACTCCTCACCCTAACACATATATTTATACTTGGAGAACATGGGCCGGATAACATGGGCCGTAAATAGGTTTACGGCTGTAAGGTGTTTACGGCCGTAAACTCAACCATAAACATGACCTTAAACTCCAAAAATATTACAGAAAAATACAATTGCCCAGAAAAGCAAAGTATAAACCATATTTTGAACCAACAATCTCCCCCTTGGTTTATAGCTTTCTTTTCTTAATTCACCCAACAAGCTCCCCCTAAAAAGTAGCTGGCTTTCTTGATAATCTTCATTGGGAACTTGGCTTCAGCATTAATCTTCAAATTCTTCACGACTTCAAGATGAACTTGATGAATCTTCAATGAATGACTTCATCTTGAGCGGTTGGGCATTTCTTCAGAATTTGGCATTGAACGCACGTTGGGTGAGGAGGCTTGACATACTGATTCTTGAAAAATAGCGCTTCCAGCTTGAGAATTTTCAGAGAGAACATCAGAGAGAACAAATCCTCTAGATCACTTCAGTAGGTACAAAGATAGCAGCAGACTGATTGAGGAGGCTTCAATGCAATCCGTCACATAATCTTCAATTTCTGCTTCACCTTGCTTCTAGGGTTGAATGATTGAATGTCGAAAGAATAATCTTCATTTCTTGCTCCTTCGAATGCGAATTCTTCGATGATCACGGACGAGGCTTTGGCTCAGAAATCTTCAACACAAACTCCAAGAGTTTCATCTTCACTTGAAATCAGTTTTCAAGACAAAACAAAACTAAAGGAAAACTTAACACACAAATTAAAACAGAAACAAAATTATTTTTGGATTTTTTGATTTTTCTGAACAAGATATAAAACAGAAATAACACTATTTTTGGATTTTTAATTTTTCTGATTTTTCTTTGATTTTTTTATTTTTTTATTTTCATTATTTTTAATTTTTAATTCTCCCCTAATATTTAAATTAGAAGAAACTATCAACAAATTTAACAAAAATAAAATGATATCTAACTTTAAGAGTGATTTGGGATCAAAGTTTTTAGACAGCCTTTATCCACTTGTCGGTACCTTTCATATTCACATCTTTGTCTGGTCGATCGTCGGTATTGTTGTCCACTTAAACACGAAAAATTGTGACAAATTTAGGACATACTATTTGTTACAAGACAGGTGAACTTAAGTTCCTAGATATTATGTCTGATCCTAAGTTCCTCGATACTATATCTTAAGGACCATTCATCTGACGACGACCAGGGATATTGTTGTCCACCTAAATTGAGCAGCGAGATCTACATACAATCTGTATGTGTTCAATTTTAAGTGTACTAGAACGTGTTTCTCACTTCCTGATATGCCCCAGCCATCAAGAACTTCCAGAGTACTCCTTACATCGGGTGAGCAGACAACCATTCAGAGAGAGGATTGATTCAGAATTCTATTACTTATTACTTCAGAGGGGTTGAGAAATAGAAGGTTGCATATACTGTGTACCAGGTCGGATTAGAAGTCACGCAAGGAGAAAGCATATGACTAACAGATAAGAAGTATTTCACATATATAACCTGCAGAGAAATAGAGTTGCATATGTTGTATACCAGGTCGGATTGGAAGTCACGCAAAGGAGACAACATATGACTAACAGACGGAAAGAAAGAAAATGATATTCTACATACCTAATTTATCGGAATTTACCAGTCGCCCCATCCAACTGGAATGAAGGACAGAATCCGCACATCGAGGAAAAGTGAATCCATAGTTCTAGATACGGGTTCAATTAATGTGACAGGTAGATTCTCATGTATATCTCCCTGCTCAACCTATCCGAGCGTCGTATTGTGAGGCTGAATGGATCTAACTAGGTCAAGATTTGTCAAGTCTATAAATTTCCTAAGTTCAACTCTGCCTAGTCATGTCCATTTTAAAATTTTTTGTGCCTACCGACGCATCAAACCAGAGCATAGACCCTTCAACTTTGGGTACGTTATGCAGACAACGCCTTACCAACTCCTCTAGGCCACAAGTTGATACATTCATTCCCCATTTAATTCATAACCCGTCTTTCTCGCAGCAAGTTTTCCTATTTTGACACTTTTAACCTAAAATTCAATTCCTTTTTAATTTTAAATTCATTTTTCATTTAAAAAAAAATTAAAATTAATAATAATAATAATAATAATAATATAATAATAAAAAATAATAAATTTTTTTTTGACTTTTATTTTTGATTTTTTATTTTGACTTTGACTTCCAAGTTTGACCTTTGACTTTTTCGTTTAACTTTTAAATTTTCAAATTTAGCTTTTCGGTTTGACTTTTCAAGTTTGACTTTTGTGTTTAACTTTTTAAATTTGACTTTTAAGGTTGACTTTGGAGGTTTATAATAAAAGGGTTTGACTTTTAAATTTGATTTTGGCTTCTAGTTGTGCTTTTTAATTGATTTTAAGGTCTATGAGAGAGTTGAAAACATGAAAGAGAGTCGTCAGGATATGTTAAGACAAAATTTCAATATTCTCGATTATATCCCTGGAGAAACCCTCGAAACTCAGTTGCAGCGATTTACTACACTTATTACCGAGATGAATATAGCTGAGATCTTCTTGTCTAAATTGAGATAAACAAAAAGCTATTGAATTCACTTCCAAAATCGTGGGATATGGACGTGGCTATCATCAAGAAGACAAAAGATCTCAATCATCTTAGTCTTGCTGATGTAATTGAAGAACTTGATGCTTTGAAGTGTGGAAATACAATGAGTTCTGCAAACATCTCGGTCAATGAAGTTTCAGGTTCTCAATCATGTGAAGTTTCATGTACACTATCTAGTGAAGATACGATTAAATTTCATTGGGAACAAATTGATTTATTAAAAGGAGAAGTTGAGGACCTGAGATATGAAGGATATCAACTCAGGAAACGACAGAAACCCCTGAAGGCTGAGTTAGAAGCAAAAACCAAGGACTTTAGGAAACTTCAGGAAGAGTATAACAACAAGTGTGAAAATTATGATTATGTTAAGAGACAACTTGCTGCTGTAACTGAAGAACTTGTCGCTTTAAAAATTAAGTGTGGAAAAACTGATGTCAGTTTCAAAAATTTTATTGCGTCAAGTCAGACAGTCGAGTCCTTATATGAAACCCAATTAAAATTCAAAGAAAATCAAAACAAGGGTCTAGGGTATGATAGTGTACCTCCTCCTTATAATCATAACTACACATCCATCCCTATGACACAGAACGAAACTGACAGGGAGCCACATCTTCGATATAGAAAACGAGCTGGATTTGTGTCAGGAGGAGTTATTAATGTTGAAAATACTTATGTTTCTGTTAGATCTGCAGGTAATGTAGCAGAGGATGAGAACAAGGAGATTTCTTCTAAACAAACAAACGACCCCTTGAACTCTAAATTTGTTACTCCTAACAAACCTGCCGTTGAGAAATACAGGCCTGCAATTCCAACACAACAAAGTGCCTGTTGTAATTATGCATGTGGGAACAACAAGAAACGAGGCAAAGATACACCACCAGGGGCAGGAAGAAACAACTTCACAGTGAAGAAAAGGACATGTTTTCACTGTGGAACACCTGCACACATTGCCAGAAATTGTCCTAATCGCGCGTACGTTCCCTACTATGCACAAGGATGGCAAAACGCGCCAAGAGGGAGATTTTTCAAAAGAAACCCCTCAAGGTCACGTTCAGATAACACCGACTGGAATGCCAAGAAGGTCAAGAATTCATCTCCCAAGGCCAAGAATCAAACTCACAAGGCCAAGCATCCAACTCTCAAGAACAAGAAGGGAATGTTGGCCCTGAAGTCTAGTTCAAGAGATGCTCCTGTAAAACCAAGACCGGCTAGGTCAAAGTCATCTCGGCAGCCGACTTCAAGTTCCAAAGAAAGTGCCGAGGTACCCATCAGATCGAACAAGAAATGGGTTAAACCCGAACATAGATGGGTAGCAAAGGTGAAAACTCCCAAATCTTCTAATGACTCTAATATTTCATCGTCTTCTGTTTGTGATAAGCAGGATATGTCATGGGAGAGAGTACTCTGCATTGATGACAAAGGTCGAACCAGTTTCAAAATGGACTGGGTTCCAAAGACCAACTGATCCCGCTCTGTGTCGGAGCAGCTATGGAGGCATATCATCAGACTTCGGTTTGTTGGTAGTGGCTGCTCCTGGCATATGATCGGGGACATCTATCAACTGTACAACATTCAGACCTTTGTTGAGAGTATGTGTCCTTTTGTGGGAAAGGAAGAAAGGAAGAGATCACTCACGGGGGTTGTGATTAATGACATGAAGAATTTTCGGATCTGTTCTGAGTTTACGCATGCTGTTCTCAGACCTTCTGGATGCAAATTCAATCGGTGACTTATAGTTTGAGTTTTCTTAAGCTAATTCACTTTAAAGACTAATTTTTGTTCTAGGATAGTTTAAATTTGCGCATTTACATTCGTTTCTCTCCTATGCACAAATTTAGGGGGAGAAATAAAAACAAAACAAAAATTAGAAAATTTTCAAAAATCCAAAAACATCAGAAAATCAGAAAATAAAAAATAGATTGGTTATGAAATGTGTTTGAGGGAGATGTTCTGGGAAGTGATATTATCAAGTGATAACAGGCAACCTGAGTCTGCGTAACGTACCCAAAGTTGAAGGGTCTATGCTCTGGTTTGATGCATCGGTAGGCATGAAATTTTTTAAAATGGACATGAGTAGGCAGAGTTGAACTTAGGAAATTTATAGACTTGACAAATCTTGACCTAGTTAGATCCATTCAGCCTGACAATACGACACTCGGATAGGTTGAGCAGGGAGATATATATGAGAATCTACCCGTCACATTAATTGAACCCGTATCTAGAACTGTGGATTCTCTTTTCCTCGATGTGCGGATTCTGTCCTTAATTTCGGTTGGATGGGACGACTAGTAAATTCTGATAAATTAGTTCTGTAGAATATCATTTTCTTTCTTTTCGTCTGTTAGTCATATGTTTTCTCCTTTGCGTGACTTCCAATCCGACCTGGTACACAACATATGCAACTCTATTTCTCTGCAGGCTATATGTATGAAATTCCTCTTATTTGTTAGCCATATGATGTCTTCTTTGCGTGACTTCTAATCCGACCTGGTACACAGCATATGCAACCTTCTACTTCTCAACCCCTCTGAAGTAATAAGTTATAGAATTATGAATCTATCTTCTCGCTGAATGGTTTTCTGCTCACCCGGTGTAAGGAGTACTCTTGAAGTTCTTGATGGCTGGGGCATATCAGGAAGCGTGAAACACGTTCTAGTACACTTAAAACTGAACACATACAGATTGTATGTAGATCTCGCTGCTCAATTTAGGTGGACAACAATATCCATGGTCGTCGTCAGATGAATGGTCCTTAAGATATAGTATCGAGGAACTTAGGATCAGACATAATATCTAGGAACTTAAGTTCACCTATCTTGTAACAAATAGTATGTCCTAAATTTGTCACAATTTTTTGTGTTTAAGTGGACAACAATACCGACGATCGACCAGACAAAGATGTGAATATGAAAGGTACTGACAAGTGGATAAAGGCTGTCTAAAAACTTTGATCCCAAATCACTCTTAAAGTTAGATATCATTTTATTTTTGTTAAATTTGTTGATAGTTTCTTCTAATTTAAATATTAGGGGAGAATTAAAAAAAAATTAAAAAACCAAACAAAAATCAGAAAATTAAAAAAATCCAAAAAATTGTGTTATTTATGTTTTATTTCTTGTTCAAGAAAATCAAAAATCCAAAAATATTTTTGTGTGCTAAGTTTTCTTTTACTTTAGTTTTGTCTTGAAAAGTGATTTCAGGTATAGATTAGACTCATGGAGTTTGTGTTGAAGATTTCTGAACGAAAGCCTCGTCCGTGAGCATCGAAGATTCACATTCGAAGGAGCAAGAAATGAAGATTATTCTTTCAACATTCAATCCTTCAACCCCAGAAGAAAGGTCAAGCTGACTTGAAGAATATGTGATGGATTGCATTGAAGCCTCCTCAACCAGTCTGCTGCTATCTTTGTACCTGCTGAAGTGACCCAGAAGATTTGTTCTCCCTGAAGTTCTCTCTGAAGATTCTCAAGCTGAAAGTGTCATCTTTCAAGAATCAGTACATCAAGCATCCTCACCTAATGTGCATTCAATTCCAAATCTTGAAAAATTGCCTAAGTACCCAAGATGAAGTCATTCATTGAAGTTAAATGTTGAAGCCAATCTCCCAATGAAGATCAACAAGAAGAGCCAGCTACTTTTTAGGGGGAGCTTGTTGGGTCATTTAAGAAAAGAAAGTTATAAACCAAGGGGGAGATTGTTGGGTCAAAATATGGTTTATACTTTGCTTTTCTGGGCAATTATATTTTTTTTGTAATATTTTTGGAGTTTACGGTTGAGTTTACGGCCGTAAACACCTTACGACCGTAAACCCATTTACGGCCCATGTTATCCGACTCATGTTCTCCAAGTATAAATATAGGTGTTAGGGTGAGGATTAGGGATTGATAAACCCTAGAGATTGTACGGACAAGAGAGAGAGAGAGAGAGAGGAAGAAAGAGCATATTGTGTGAGAGAATCTATTGTAAGAAATTTCATTCATATCATCAATACAATCAAGATTGTTAATATTCTTCTTCTTTTCTTCTCTTCTATTTTATCTGACATCATCCGTTTGATTGGGATTCCGCACCATCAAACGGATCTGACTGATACACAGGCAGATTAGGGACTTACATTGACCAAACCCTAAAAGTCAACCAAAAGTCAACTCTCCGGGTTACGCTGCGTATACCAAACCTGTATGCTAGGCGTACCCGACAACCTCACAGAAACGGGGAACGTGAGCCCCTACGCTGCGCATATTGGGATTACGTGTCGTGTAACTCCCAGTTCAAGACTCCTTAGCTTTTGGGGTCTTAAATGGTTAAGACCCATGACCAACTTTCAGATCTAACCACCCCTAAGCCTCTTAATCCATAAAGTTGGTGGCTTTAAGCCTTTGCATGGCTGTGAGAGTCACCAACACCCAAATCTCTCCACTTTCCACACTCTAAAGCTCATAACTCAAGCATGACTCCATAACAACAACCAAGATGGGATTTTTATGGATCAACATCACACATAACACTGAAATGGGATAGATCTAGGTCCATGGAGCCCCTCTTGCTCATAAAGTCTCCACCTTTGGGACTTAAACCCTAGAAATGGACCATACAACATCAAACCAAAATAAAAAGGAAAGTTTGAGATTTTTACCTCAAAGTGAAGCTCCTTCCTCTTAAGAACTTAGATCCAAGATTAAACTTCAGACCCTAGCCTGCACAAGCTCCTCTCCTCCTTCTTCACTAACACACAAAGGCACCTTTAGCTCAAAATACTCACACACCAGCTGTACGACAAAGGAAATGCTCTCTTAGGGTTTCACTCTCTAAAATAGTGGCTGAGGATATGGCCTTAGCATTCCTTTTTTAGCGCACAAGCCTTAAAGTAGGGTTTGCATCTGGGCCCGCTACGCCCAACGTAACCCTGGGTACGCCCGGCGTACGTAGGCGAGTCCGCCTCCAACTTAAGCGCATGAGTATGCGCAACGTACTCTCCAGTATGCCCAGCGTACTCATTTGCAACACTTTCCCACTCAAGGGCTACTCTAGACAACTTGACAAAGGAGAAGGGTTAAACAGTTGTACCTGAATTTCATGATGTTACACACTTGGACTAGAAAAATGACATATTCAACAAGACACCTCAAGAGATAAGATTACTTTTTTATACCATTTCACAAAATCAATGAAACTTTGGAACTCGAAATGAAATGAAGAGAAATTCTTCACAAGTGGTTGGTGAATTTAGCTACATCCGGCACTTGCAATCAAAGCTCTTGAATTTGACTAATCTGGTAAGTCAAATGGTGGTGGAAAGTGGTCAACAAATGATGGTGTGTGGTATTTATGCAATGACGGGACATTATACAGATATGTGTCCCACACTTGGAAGTGAACCGGAGGATATTAATGCAATGGGAGGATACCAAGATCAACCAAGACCCATGGGATTTCAAAACACCTATAACCCAAATTGGAGGAATAACCCAAAAAACCCATACCCACCAAAGCAAAACCCACCAAATGTTATGACGAGACCCCAATATCCATAATATCCTTCCCAAAACCTCCATATCCATATACATCTTATACCCCTCCAAATTACCAACAACCTCAACAACAAGGCCAATCAAGTGGTAACCATGACATGAGTCTTCAAGAACTTTTCGCTTCTCTTGCTCACAGCCAAACACAATTTCAACAAGAGACAAAGAACACCTTCTCCAACATTCAAGCACAAATTGGAGACTTGGCCACCGCTCTCAACAAGATAGAACAAAGGGGTAAACTTCCATCTCAAACCGAGAAGAATCTGAATGTGAGTGCAATAACCTTGAAAAGTGGGAAAAACCTTGGAGAAGGCAACCCCAAGAGAGTTTCAAGAGAAGAAGAATATGATGTTATTGTTGTTGAGCCTACAAAGGTTGTAGTTCCTCCAAAGGAACCAATTGTGACAAATATTGAGCAACCCGAATCTTCCAACAAGACGATCAAGCCATTGGTCATATCGTACCACCACCCTTCCCTTCCTGGTTAGCCGCTTCAAAGAAAAAAGAGGAAGAAAATGAATTATTTGAAACTTTCCGCAAGGTCCAAATCAACATTCCAATATTGAATGCTATTAAGCAAATTCCTAGTTATGAAAAATTTCTAAAGGATTTGTGCACCAAGAAGCGAAAATTCAAAGAAAATGAAAAGATTCAAGTCAATGCAAACGTGTCCACGGTTATCCAAAAAAAGTTACCTCCCAAATGCAAGGATCCAGGAATATTTGCTATCCCTTTTACCATTGGGGATTTGCATGTTGAAAGTGTCATGTTAGATCTTGAAGCCTCGATTAATGTGATGCCATATTTGGTTTTTCAATCTCCCAATGTTGGACCTTTGGAAGAAACGGGAGTAATCATTCAATTAGCAGACAAGTCAAGGGTGTCTCCAAGAGGTGTTGGGTCAAAAATATGGTTTACACTTTACTTTTATAGGAAAGTGTATTTTTGTATCTTGGACCGTAAACAACTTGGTGTTTACGGTTTTATACATGTTTACGATTGTGTTTACGGCTGTGAACAGGTTTACGACCGTAAACCCATTTACGGACCATGTTCACCAAGCCCATGTTTCTCATGTATAAATATAGATGTAATGGGTGAGGAGTAGATTGATGAGTGATGAACATAAAAGGAGTGTACGGCCTAGAGAGAGAGAAAAGAGTGTGTGTTGTGTGTGAATCTTGTATTTGGATTTACATTCTAATCATCAAATAATACAAGATTCATCATCTTCTTCTTCTCCTTCTCTTCTATTTGATCTGACATCATCCGTTTGATTGGGATTCCGCACCATCAAACGAATATGATTGATACACATGCGTTTTGGGGACTTACAATTGGTATCAGAGCTTGGATTGTATCATTCATTTTTGTCAGATCTGGAGCAATTTGATCTTATTTTTGAAAAATTCCTGCGTTTTTGGATAGATCTCAGAAAATTAGGGGGGTTTCTTCTTCGTGTTTTTGATAAAAACGGGTTTTGATCGAGTTTTGGAGCAAAAAGGGGGCAAAAATCGTTGTTTTTGGTCGTAACCAGCGAGGCGGCGGCGGCGTTTACGGCTAGGGTTCCGCCGGAGTTTACGGCCGACGGTTTGCGGCCGGTCCTCGGAGTTTGCGGTCCAGTAGCCTCGGTCTTCGCTTCAGAGTTGATCCTCGCACGTCCGCGCACCAAGATCTTCGCCTCGTATACACTAGAAAAAGGGGGATACAAATTTAGGGGTGCCGGGGATCGAACCCGGGACCTCTAGTTCATCAACACAAGGCGCCTTACCAGTTCGACTAGGAAGCCTCTTGATTCATTCCTACGAAATTTAATTCAAAAGGCGTCTTTCTCGGTTCCAACTTTCGAAATTTTACATTTTTAACCCAAATTTCAATTTCTTTTAGTTTTAAATTCTTTTTTCATCCAAAATAATAATAATGATAATAATAATAATAATAAATAAATAAATAAAATAATTAAAAACCTAATAAAAAATTATAATAAAAAAATTAGCTTTTAAATTTTGACTTGACTTTTAAAATTTGACATTTGATTTTAAACTTTGACTTTCTCATTTAACTTTTAAATTTTCAAATTTAGCTTTTTGGTTTGACTTTTTAAGTTTGATTTTTGAGTTTGACTTTTTAAATTTGACTTTTAAGGTTGACTTTTGAGGTTTATAGTCAAAGAGCATTTTTAAATTTTAGTTTAACGTTTAAATTTTATTTTAACTTCGAGTTGTGCTTTTAATGGCTTTTGAGGTTAACAAGGGAATTGAAGACATGAAAGAGAATCGTCAGGATATGTTAAGACAAAATTTCAACATATTCAACTACATTCCCAGAGAAACCCTAGAAGCTCAGTTGCAGCGATTTACCACACTCACTACTGAGATGAATATAGTTGGGATATTCTTAAACAAATCTGAGATAAACAAAAAGCTACTGAATTCACTTCCGTAATCGTGGGATATGAACGTAGCTGTCATCAAGAAGACAAAAGATCTCAATCGTCTTAGTATTGCTGATGTAATTGAAGAGCTTGATGCTTTGAAATGTGGAAAAACAATGAGTTCCACAAACATCCTGGCCAATGAAGTTTCATGTACTCCATCTTGTGAAGATACGATTAAAATTCTTCGTGAACATAATGATTTGCTAAAAAGGGAAGTCGAGTACCTAAAATATGAAGGATATCAACTTAGGAAAGGACAAAAACCCCTGAAGGCTGAATTAGAAGCAAAAACCAAAGACTTTAGGAAGCTTCAGGAAGAGTATAGCAACAAGTGTGAAAATTATGACTATATTAAGAGACAACTTGCTGCTGTAACTGAAGAACTTGACACTTTGAAAATTAAGTGTGGAAAAATAGATGTTAGTTTAAAAAATTATACTGCGTCAAGTCAGACAGTCGAGTCCTTATTTGAAACCCAATTAAAATTCAAAGATAATCAAAACAAGGGTCTAGGGTATGATAGTGTTCCTCCACCTTTCAATCATAACTACACATCCATCCCTATGACACATGAAGAAATTGACAAGGAGGCACATCTCCAATATGGCAAACCAGCTGGATTTGTGTCATGAGTTATTCAGGTTGAAAATACTAATGTTTCTACTTCATGTGTAGGTAAAGTAGCAGAAGATGAGAACAAGGAGAACACTACTGAACAAACCAATGACTTCTTGAACTCATAATCTGTTGCTTCAAATTCTGTTACTCCTAACAAAACTGCCATTGAGAAATACAGGTCTCCAATTCCAGCGCAACAGAGTACTTGTTGCAAGTGTGCATGTAGGATCAATAAGAGACAAGGCATGGATACGCCACCAGGGGCAGGAAGAAACAACTTCATAGTGAAGAAAAAGACATGTTTTCACTGTGGAACACCTGGACACATTTCTAGAAATTTTCCTAATAGCGCATATGTTCCCTACTATGCACAAGGGTGGCAGAATGTGCCAAGAGGGAGATACTCAAACAGAAATCCCTCAAGATCACGTTCAGACAATGGCGACTGGAATGCCCAGAAGGCCAAGAATCAAAATCCCAAGGGCAAAAAGGGAATGTCAGCCAAGAAGCCTATTCCAAGAGATGCTCCAGCGAAACCAAGACCGGTTAGATCAAAGTCATCTCGGCAGCCGACTTCAAGTTCCAAATCAAGTGCCGAGGCACCCATCGGATCGAACAAGAAATGGGTTAAACCCAACTACCAATGGGTATCAAAGGCTCAATCTCCTAAATCTCCTAATGATTCTAATATTTCTACATATTCTATTTGTGATAAACAAGACATGCCATGGGAGAAAGTATCGTCTGTTGATGACAAAGGTCGACCCAGTTTCAAAATGGACTGGGTTCCAAAGACCAATGGATCCCGCTCTGTGTCGGAGCAGCTATGGAAGCATATCATAAGAATTCGGTTTGTTGGTAGTGACTGTTCCTGACACATGATATGGGACATCTCTCAACTATGCAACATTCATAATTTTGTTTGAGAGTATGTGTTCATTGCGGGAAGGGAAGAAAGGATGGGATCACAAATGGGGCTAGTGCTTAATGACATGAAGAATTTTTAGATCTGTTTTGAGATTATGCATACTGTTCTCAGACCTTCTGGATACAGATTCAATCGGTGACTTACGGTTTGAGTTTTCTTCTCTATACTCCTGAGTTTATCTTAATCTTATTCATTTCAAAGACAATTTTTTTGTTTTCTTAATAGTTTTTCGTTATTAGTTATTATTGGGAAGTGATATCAAGAATGTGATAACGGGCAATCTAAAACATGTGTAAGGAACTGAATCTGAACTGTTTAGACTCTGTGATCAATGTGCTGGTAGGCATGAAGGATTTGACAGTGTGGATTTAGTTAGGATTGTTTGGACTGACCATACGACGCTCGGGTAGATTGAGCAGTGAGATAAACACGGGAACCCACGGGATACACTAAATTAATACGCACCTAGAATACTGGTTCGACTTTTCCTTGATGTATGGACTTATGTCCTTAATTCTGGTTCTGATAGGGCGACTGGAGGGTTCTGATAAAGTAGGTCTGTAGGAAATTATTTTCTTGCTTTCTATCTATCATTCATATGTTGCTTCCTCTACGTGATTGGAAGAGATCCGACCTGGATTGCAACATATGCAACTCTATTTCTATGCATTTTCTTTATCTTTGTAATTTTTCCTATCTGTGAGCCATATGATGTCCCCTCTGCGTGATCGGAAGATCCGACCTGGGACACAGCATATGCAACACCCTACTATCTCTATAACCCTCTATCTTTGTTAGTCATATGTTGTCCCCTCTACGTGATTGAAATATATCCGACCTAGGACACAACATATGCATCTATCTCTAACTCTGAGATCCTCCTTAATAATTGTTTACTCACCTAATGTAAGGAGTTCTTTGGAAGTTCTTGATAATCAGGGTATATCGGGAAGTGGGGAACACGTTCTAGTGCAACTAAAATTGAACCATTTAGAGGTTGTTTGTAGATCTCGCTGCTTAATTTAAGTGGACAACAATACTCGTGGTCGTCGTCAGCTAAACGGTTTATTTAGAAAAGTTTTTCGATATCTTTTGTGTTTAAGTGGACCACAATACTGGCAATTGACCAGATCTATTCATGAAAGTGAAGGTACCGATAAACAAGTCCAGGCTGTCTCACAACTTTGATCCCAAATATTTTTCTTTTTGTTAAATTTGTTCATAGTTTTCTGATGGGTTTTAGCCATAAGAACTTTCCTATGTGCGCATGCAAAACCCTAATGCTTGGATCTAGGCTTTCTAATAAACATGCTTTGAATCCAAGACTTCTAATTACTAATTAGGTTAAACAAGAACATTAAAACAGATCTAGAATCATACCTTTGAGTTCCTTGTTGATCTTGAGGTCTTGGAGCTTCTAGAGTCACAAATGTCACTCCTCTAATGGCTTACAAACACCAAAGCAAGGAGGATGATTTAGGAGAGAGGAGAGGGGAGGAATTCGACCAGAGTTCTCTTGCTTAATCAGAAGTGTCGAATTCCCTATGCCATGGGGTCTATTTATACTTGTAGATTCCTTAATGATTACAGATAAGTCCCTATCAGATAATCTTCTCTTAAGGCTATCCAAATCCATCCCTAGATAAGCATATGGACGATTTTTAGCTTTCCTAAAGCTCTTAGAATCCGTCCAAAGTATATCCAAATGGATTTACAGTTTAAAGCTTAACTATCAAACAATTGACAGTTTATACCCCTTTATTTAATCTCTTTAAGTCACCAAATTAATTCTAATTAATTCTATGACTTATATTAATCAAATAACATATATATTATTCATTATATTATTCCCATAATATATTAATAATATTTATTCTCTCTTAATAAATCATCCTATCAAGTTGCTATGGTGAAGGCAACCCAAAAGGACCATGCACAACCGGATATAGTTACAGCCTTAGACACTATTCCAACAGTCTCCCACTTGGATAAGTCTAGTAACTATACAAGTACAATTCGGTTTGCATTCGTAGCTCTCAAAGACGCTGTCAACTCTGATCTAATCAATCTTGTCCTTTAGATAAGGGAACGTACAGTCCTCTGTTAGATATCATGCTGACAATCCTATGGAATGGTTAGTCAAGCATTTAGGTTTCTCGATCTCTGATTTATTTGACATAGAACTTAATCGAACACATCAATTCAGTTCTGACCGGGCCCGGCACATAAGTCAAATCAAATCATCGAGCGGCCGAGATATCGCTTTTACCTTATTAGATAAAAGTTACAGATAAACTTCGACTTATATGCATTTACTTATTCATTTACCAACTATACACAACAATACGTTTTATAACACCAAGTTACTGATGCGTTTTCGTATTATCAATGTACAATCAATTAACAAATAATAAACCATATATCTAGGTTTTAAGACTATATGATATTATCGTCTTGCGATCACCTTTTATATCTTATTCCATAAGGTGATTCCAGCAAGCGCGGGTTTATTCCAATGCTCAAAACTAGTTCATAAGCACTCATGAACGTTGCAGCAATCCTTTGCTATGTCTAACACCATTTAGACATTCTACACACCAATTCACGACAATCTTCTTTCATATCTACTTCCAACATATGAACGATTGTGGACCATTTGAATAATTTGATTATTCCTAATAACCTCAATTATTCTGGAAGTCAAAACATGCAAAGTGAAACAATAGCTAAACAATTAACATAAGATAGTAACATTACTCATAAATAAAACTCCTTTATTTAATCATCAAATGTCAATTACATTTATCTATTACACGTTTCTAATACTATCTAATCTATGCTAATATCATCCTTCAGCCCAATACTCCTAGCATGCTGCAAGTGCTTAACCCTACTCAGTCCCTTCGTAAGCGGATCTGCTGGGTTATCTTCTGATGATATCCTCTTCACTACGAGTTGTCCTTCTTCTACACGATGTCTAATGAAGTGATACTTTCTGTCGATATGTCTTAATCTACCATGATCCCTTGGTTCCTTAGTTAAGGCAACCGCACCTTCGTTATCACAGAAAATCTCCATTGGCTCCTTTATGGCAGGTACGACTCCAAGATCACCGATGAAGTTCTTTAGCCATATTGCCTCCTTCGACGCCTCGCTCGCTGCAATGTACTCTGATTCGCACGTTGAATCAGCTACGGTTTCCTGCTTGGAACTTTTCCATGTCACTGCTCCTCCATTTAGGGTAAAGACCCAGCCCGACTGTGAACGGTAGTTGTCCCTGTCGGTCTGAAAACTGGCGTCACTATACCCTCGCACCTTCAAGTCATCACTTCCTCCGAGGACTAAGAACCATTCCTTCGTCCTCCGAAGGTACTTAAGGATATTCTTCACCGCAATCCAATGTGCTTTGCCAGGATTCCCTTGATATCTGCTAACCATACTCAAAGCGAAGGCTACATCAGGGCGAGTACAAGTCATAGCGTACATGATTGAGCCAACTGCGGAAGCATATGGAATTTGGCTCATTTCTGCTATCTCAGCTTCGGTACTCGGACTTTGAGTCTTACTCAATTTGGCATTACTTTGTATCGGTAGTTCTCCCTTCTTTGAGTTTTCCATACTAAAACGTTTTAGTACCTTCTCTAAGTAAGTATTCTGACTAAGTCCAATTAGTCTCTTACTTCTTTCTCTTATTATCCTTATTCCCAAAATGTAAGAAGCTTCTCCGAGGTCCTTCATAGCGAAACACTTCCCGAGCCAGGACTTTACCTCCTGCAGGGTTGGGATGTCGTTTCCTATGAGTAATATGTCATCGACATATAGAACGAGGAAGCTTACTATACTCCCACTGGCTTTGACATATACACAAGATTCGTCTTCGCTTCGTACAAATCCAAACTCTTTGACTTTCTCATCGAAACAAAGATTCCATCTGCGAGATGCTTGCTTAAGTCCATAAATGGACTTCTCAAGCTTACACACTCTATTCGGATGCTTCGGATCCACAAACCCCTCTGGCTGAGCCATGTAAACATCCTCAGCCAACTTTCCGTTAAGGAAAGCGGTCTTGACATCCATTTGCCAAATCTCATAATCATGAAATGCGGCAATTGCTAACATCACTCTAATAGATTTAATCTTCGCAACTGGTGAGAAGGTCTCATCATAGTCAACTCCGGGAGTTTGAGTAAAGCCCTTCGCGACCAATCGCGCTTTATATGTGTGTACGTTCCCATCCACGTCGGTCTTCTTCTTGAAGATCCATTTGCACCCAACGGTCTTACGTCCGGGCACGTAATCAACCAAATTCCAAACTTGGTTATCATACATGGATTGGATCTCGCTATCCATTGCCTCTTTCCACTTTACAGACTCCGGGCCTGCCATGGCTTCCTTGTAGCTATTAGGTTCATCAAGATTTACTAGTGTACCATCACTAATATACGTGTCCCCTTCGGTAGTAATATGAAAGCCATAGAACTGGGGATGAACTCTAACTCTATCGGAACGTCTAAGAGGTAAGGATTCGTCAATTGGTTCAACCGGAGTTTCCTCCTCGGGTTGAGTGCCAGCGGTAGAGGTTCCTTCATCCATCGACTCTTGAATCTCTTCAAGTTCGATTTGCCTCCCACTGTCTCCTTGGCTTATGAGTTCTCGCTCTCGGAAAACTCCTCTCCTCGCAACGAAGACAACATTGTCCTTCGGTCTATAGAAGAGATATCCAAAGGATGTCTGTGGGTAGCCGATGAAAATACATCGCTCACTTCGAGGTTCAAGCTTGTCGTGAGTATCTCGTCTTACGAAAGCCTCGCAACCCCAAACCTTGATATGTGCCAACGAGGGAGCTCTCCCTGTCCACATCTCGTGAGGTGTTTTGGCAACCTTCTTAGTAGGGACTCGGTTAAGGATATGGGCGGCAGTCTCTAAGGCATACCCCCAAAAGGAGATTGGTAGTGAAGCACGACTCATCATAGAGCGAACCATATCCAATAAGGTTCGATTACGCCTTTCTGCCACACCATTCAACTGCGGTGTCCTAGGAGGCGTCAATTGCGAAACTATTCCACACTCCTTGAGATAATCGTGGAATTCAAGACTTAGGTACTCTCCTCCTCGATCGGATCGAAGCATCTTGATTTTCCTGCCCAGTTGATTCTCCACTTCATTCTTGAACTCTTTGAACTTTTCAAAGGTGTCTGACTTTTGCTTGATTAAGTAGATATACCCATATCTACTATAGTCATCGGTAAAAGTCACATAGAAGCGGTTTCCATCCTTCGTGGTTGATCTAAATGGTCCACATACATCGGTATGTATTAGGTCCAATAGACCCTCGCCCCTTTCACAAGTACTTGTGAAGGGCGACTTAGTCATCTTTCCAAGCAAACAAGACTCGCATGTGTCATCTTCCCTAAGGTCGAATGACTCCAACACTCCATCCTTTTGGAGTTGGGCTATGCGTTTCTTGTTGACATGTCCAAGACGGCAATGCCACAAGGATGCTTTATCCATACTAGTGGAAGAATCAATATTCAAAACATCATTTCCAAAGTCATCAACAATCATAACAGTTTCATATATTCCATTACATGGTATAGCTTCAAAGTAAAAGACACCATTTAGATAAGCCAAAATAGAACCGTTCTCATTATTAAAAGAAAATCTAAATCCTTGTCTAAACAAACCATGAAATGAAATGATGTTTCTTGCCATTTCTGGTGAATAGCAACAATTGTTCAAATCTAAAACTAAACTATTCCTAAGCACTAAGGAATACACTCCAATCTTGGTTACAGGCGACGATCTTCTGTTCCCCATGATTAGATTGATCCTTCCTTGCTCCACATCCCTACTTCTTCTTAGTCCCTGCACATTAGAACAAATGTGATAACCACAACCGGTATCAAGAACCCAAGAAATAGCATGATTAGAATCGTTAGATTTGATTGTATATATACCTGCGAAAGATGGCTTGATCTTTCCTTCTTTGATTGCTTGCAGGTAATCCGGGCAGCTTCTCTTCCAATGTCCTATCTTGTGGCAGTGGTGACACTCTGCCTCCTTCGGGTTAGAGCAGGGCTTGGCGGGATCAACTTTGGTCCCACTAGAAGAGGCACCATCTCGGGCTTTCACCTTGCGATAGTTCTTTGATGAAGCTTTCCTCTTCTTTCCCTTCCCTTGTCCAATAGCCAAGACAGGAGCAGCGGGCGGATTGAGAGTAGGTGCAACAGACTTGTCTTTAAAGTTGCTCTCAGCAACCCTCAAGAGACCTTGGAGCTTGCTTAGGGTGACCTCTTCTTTGTTCATGTGGTAGGTCATCCTAAATTGATTATACATCGGAGGCAAAGAGTGAAGCACCATGTCGATCGCCAAGTCTTCACCGAAGTCAACATTTAACTTGCGAAGGCGGTCGACATACCTTTGCATCTTTTGCAAGTGCACGGTAAGAGATTCTCCATGACCCATCTTCGCGGAAATCATGTTAGTGAAAATCTCGTACCTCTCTTGTCTCGCGTTTTGGTGGTACCTTTCCAATAAGTCTTGGTGCATCTCGTACGGGTACATGTCCTCGTAGGACTTTTGGAATTCGGAGTTCATGGTGGCGATCATGATGCAATGTACCTTCGTTGCATCTCGCTCATGAGTTTCAAAGGCGGTGATTTCGGCTGGAGTAGCGATTTCGGTGTTGATTTTCTCGAGCTTCTCATCAAGGACATACTCTTTGTCCTCATAGCGAGCAATGGTGCGAATGTATCTTATCCATTCGCTAAAGTTCGTTCCATCGAAGGTGACCTTTTGGCAAAGGCTCATCAATGTGAAAGAACTAGCAGCAGCGTTGTTTGCGTTCGACATCTACAATTAGAATAGGACAAAGATAAATTAGAATAAGAATCCCTAATTATCACCCAATAAGAAAATTAGGGCTAGGATCCAACAATAACATTTACATACTAGAAAAGGGATGCCGTAATCTAACATGCAAATAAATTGAAGGTAAGTGAATGACGATTCACTAATTCTCCATCACGAAACTTAAACTATTAGTCCTAAGTGTTTTTGAGAATTCCTAGGTTCGGATGAGATTCATTGAAACTATTCAATGGCATGTTTAAATCTCGATATGCCCCTCTTGTTTGTGACTGGGATGCCGAGGATCACAAAGCGGGTGTGAATTACCATGCAAATTCACATGGCGCCTTCATTGTAACAATCACCTATTCAATGTGCCGGTAAACCACACACGCTCCATTGAACTATGATAAACAACGAATCACCCTTTGCCACCTTCGCTTAGAACCAATTAGTGTGCCGGTAAACCACACACGCTCCACTAACATCTTAGCAAGGTGCAAAGTGTAATTTCATGGGATTGCATCAATTCACTTTTCCTAAAGTAACTAGGATTGGGAAATTTTGAAATATGTGTAGTTACTTGTATTTCTTATTATACTTTTAATGAGAGGATGAGGTTGCCCTATCCTACCCGTTCGGCTAACGACCCTCCACCAATCAAGCAAGCGGTGGGTGTGAGTGTACACCCATTAAGCGCCATTTTATAGGCCGCAACCTTATACCCACCTTATAGATCGGCTTCGTGAATGAGGCCTACTAACGGTAAGACTAGCATTTAGTTATACATATATATATTATTCTAGTAATATCATATTAGTATAGGGTTGTATTTTAAAACTTTTAAAATCTAGGGTTTGAAATTTAAGTTGTCTAAATTAAAACTTTTAATCACAAAAGTAAATTTCAAAACATGAGGGTAGGTTTTTAAACATTTAAAACATGGAGGATCAAATAACAAATAATTCCAATTAACAATTAATATCCTAATTATCTATATTTGATTTATTCAAGATTTCTTTTAAGATAATTACCAAAATAATTAAAATAATTAATTAATTATCATATAAGGAAATTAAATATTTAATTAGTTGATAATTACCTTTAATTAGATCAAGATAATAGTTATATTTATCAGAAAAACGAATTAATGTTGATCTAATTAGTTTATGGTAAGTTAAGATAAGATAAACACAAAGAAATCCCGAATCTGGCCATTCCTGACGCCTGGACTCGCCGAGTGCACAAATGGACTCGCCGAGTCAGGCCTACTCGCCGAGTCCACTTTGAGACTCGCCGAGTCCATGACTCAGAAACCAAAAATTCGAATTTTGCAGGTTTGTTTCAGTTAATCAAGCAACAATTTACAGAAAACCAAGCTAGGCTCTGATACCACTGATGGGTTTTAGCCATAAGAACTTTCCTATGTGCGCATGCAAAACCCTAATGCTTGGATCTAGGCTTTCTAATAAACATGCTTTGAATCCAAGACTTCTAATTACTAATTAGGTTAAACAAGAACATTAAAACAGATCTAGAATCATACCTTTGAGTTCCTTGTTGATCTTGAGGTCTTGGAGCTACTAGAGTCACAAATGTCACTCCTCTAATGGCTTACAAACACCAAAGCAAGGAGGATGATTTAGGAGAGAGGAGAGGGGAGGAATTCGACCAGAGTTCTCTTGCTTAATCAGAAGTGTCGAATTCCCTATGCCATGGGGTCTATTTATACTTGTAGATTCCTTAATGATTACAGATAAGTCCCTATCAGATAATCTTCTCTTAAGGCTATCCAAATCCATCCCTAGATAAGCATATGGACGATTTTTAGCTTTCCTAAAGCTCTTAGAATCCGTCCAAAGTATATCCAAATGGATTTACAGTTTAAAGCTTAACTATCAAACAATTGACAGTTTATACCCCTTTATTTAATCTCTTTAAGTCACCAAATTAATTCTAATTAATTCTATGACTTATATTAATCAAATAACATATATATTATTCATTATATTATTCCCATAATATATTAATAATATTTATTCTCTCTTAATAAATCATCCTATCAAGTTGCTATGGTGAAGGCAACCCAAAAGGACCATGCACAACCGGATATAGTTACAGCCTTAGACACTATTCCAACATTTTCTTCTATGCACAAATTTAGGGGGGAATTAAAAAAAAATTCAAAAATCAAAGGAAAATCAGAAAATTTCAAAAATCAAACAAAAATCAGAAAATTAAAAGTCCAAAAATAGTGTTATTTCTTTTTTGTTTTTGTTTTAAGTTCTCTTTTAGTTTTGTTTTGTCTTAAAATGTGATTTCAGGTGTAGACGAAACTCATGGAGTTTGTGTCGAAAATTTCTGAGCCAAACCTTCATCCGTGATCATCGAGGAATTCTCATTCAAAGGAGCAAGAAATGAAGATCATCTTTCAACATTCAATCTTTCAACCCTAGAAGCAAGGTGAAGCTGGAATTGAAGATTATGTGACCGATTGCATTAAAGCCTCCTCAGTCAATCTGCTGCTATCTATGAACCTGCTGAAGTGATCCAGAAAGTTATTTCTCTCTGAAGATTCTCAAGCTGAAAGCACCAATTTTCAAGAATCTCTACAAGAAGCCTCCTCACCCAATGTGCATTAAATGTCAAATTCTAAAGAAATTCCAACTGCTCAAGATAACGTCATTTATTGAAGATTCATCAAGTTCATCTTGAAGCTGTGAATTCATCGAAGATAAATGCTGAAGCCAATCTCCAACTAAAGATTAGCAAGAAAAGCCAGCTACTTTTTAGGGGGAGCTTGTTGGGTCATTTAGAAAAGAAAGTTATAAACCAAGGGGGAGATTGTTGGGTCAAAAATATGGTTTATACTTTACTTTTCTAGGAAAATTTATTTTTGTATCTTGGACCGTAAACAGCTTGGTGTTTACGGTCGTATACGTGTTTACGGTTGTGTTTACGACCATAAACAGGTTTACGACCGTAAACCCATTTACGGCCCATGTTCACCAAGCCCATGTTCACCAAGCCCATGTTTCTCATGTATAAATATAGATGTAAGGGGTGAGGAGTAGATTGATGAGTGATGAACTGGAAAGGAGTGTACAGCCTAGAGAGATATAGAAAATAGTGTGTGTTGTGTGTGAATCTTGTATTTGGATTTACATTCTAGTCATCAAATAATACAAGATTCGCCATCTTCTTCTTCTCCTTCTCTTCTATTTGATCTGAAATCATCCGTTTGATTGGGATTCCGCACCATCAAACGAATCTGATTGATACACATGCATTTTAGGGACTTACAAGAGGAGTGTTGGAGGATGCTTTAGTACAAGTTAAACAACTTGTTTTTCCTGCGGATTTTTATGTCATTGATCTTGAAGACAAGGCTCATTCCAAATCATCTATGATCCTCCATGGAAGAGCTTTCATGAATACTTCTCACACAATCATTGATGTCCATAAAAGAAAGATAACTATGGAGTTTGATGGAGAAACCATTCACTTCAACATTTTTGATGCAATGAGGTACCCTAGCAACATTTCTCCATTGTATCGGGTTGATGTAATTGAGCCAATAACCCAAAAAGTATTTGATTTGTCTCATGGGGATATTTTGGAGATGATACTCAACATGAACCTTGATTGTGAGAGTTTGAAGAAAATACTGGAAATGTATACATTGGACTCTAAAGTTGAAAAGATTGTGAAGAGTTTAAAAGTAAACAATTCAACAAAGAAGGATGTCTCTCAAGTCGCTTTATCTCATTCTCCAAACAAGATGCCCCATTCCATAATCCACCCACCTACACATCCTCCAATGATAGAAGTGATCAAGAAAAATATAATTAAAAGGTGAAAAGCATTACAAGCACATAACCCAAAAACACTTTATTCTGGGTCAAGAAGTTCTTCTTTATAATTCACGCTTAAAGATATTCCCGGGAAAATTGCGATATCGATGGCGTAGACCTTTTATTGTTATAAAAGTGTTTGATCAAGGTTCCGTTGAAATTAAGAGTTTAGAAACAAATCAAATATTCAAAGTGAATGGGCAACATTTGAAACCATTTTTTGAAGGCTTTGACACGGGAGAATTCGACAACATAACATTGGAAACTCCGATTTACGAAGGTTGACGGAAGCGAGGCTATGTCTTGGAAAAGACATTAAATAAATGCATTGTACACAAATAATCTCCGCTTGAAGTTTTGGTGTTTCTAGGCTTGAACTTGGTAAAAAAATAAGAATCTTGAGGCTTAGAAATGAACTTGGTAAAGTTTGCAAAAATTGTCAAAAATCTACAATTTGCGCGAGTGCCTGCGCAAACGTTGCGCGACCCAACCCTACTCGCGCACATTCGAGCTCAAAATTCCCTGAACACGAGATACATTCTGATGTAAGTGTGCGACTGCTCCCCCACCTGCACAGGTTTTGCACAACCTGATACCTACCCTCGCAACCACTTGCGCGGCCTGCCTCATACCCTCGCAGACTATTGCGCGGCCAAGAACAAACATAAATCCCTTTGCACGACCAACACTCTAGCCATATACCGCCCATACCCGACCCATGAAACGATATGCGAGACTGCCCCTCACCCACCCAAAGTTTGTGAGCGTACTCGCGCAAATCTACCACTTCATAATAAAATTTCGAGCCATTGCACCGACTTCCTTTACGCGACCAAGCTTTCACCCATGTGTATTTAGATGGTCAAGAACTCTGCCCACACATCATTGTACCACCCATGTTTTTCTTCCATATCGTCATCTCGTGCCTCCACCACCTTGATCCTTGTATGATCTATCCTTACTCTCATCCTAAGCATTGAGGACAATGCTTAATTTTATGCTTGGGGTGAGGTATTCTTTATCTTTTATTTTTTTATTGCATTTAGGTTGTATACAGTTGCATTTATAGTAATTCATTTATGGCATTTCTAAAAAATATTGTAAAAAAAAATTCAAAAATATTTCATATTTTGTTTCTTTCTTTTCGAATTTTCATACTTTTTAGTTGCATTCTAGTTTAAGTTTATGAATTTTTGTTCTCTCTTGTCTTTTCATCCCTACAGCTACCATAACACCAAGTCATAAGTATTGAATCATAGATTGGTCTCGGGTCTTGATATGGAATTCCTTGTATTGGATAAATGGGACACACTTTGAGTCTCACAAACCACTTTGAGACCACTTGTGTGAGGGTCAGATCCAGGTAGCTTAATTGTTATTTATCTTATGTTTATGATTCTAGATCATATTTCTTATGCTTGTTTAATACTTTGATCATGAACTTTGTACTTGAATGAGTAATTGTTGGTTTATTTCTTTGGTTTAGCATTTAATCATTGAATTTACCTAGAATAAATTAATTATGATGGTAGAAATCATCTCTAGCTTATGAATCATGACTCCTTTATGGATGTGTAAGCATTGACATACTCTAGGAATTAGGGATTTCTTCATTCTGAAGGCTAATCAACTTCTTGGGTTCATTTGGTTCAATTGAATCATTGATTTTGATTAAGAAGATATGTTGTGGGCTTCCCCTACCTCCATACTACCTATGAGGAATCTTGGTATATCATGCTTCATGATTGCTATAACCAATTTTGGATGAATGATAAGTTTCATATTGAAACCTAATGATAAACACATAAATGTTCATTGTGTTGAATTGTCTTGGTTAACCAATTCTCTCCAATATTTGAGCATCTCACCATCTTGCATAATTGCAAGCTTTTTAGTTATTCAAGTCTTTTAGTTTTCAAGCAATCACAACACCCCCTTTTTAGTTTAATTGTAGTTAGCTAGTTTATTTACACTAGTTCTATTGGATTGCATTGCTAATTAAATACAACCATTTTCCCGAGGATCGATACCCCTTTTTACCATTATATTATGGTTTATTTGTAAACAAAGGGTGTAATTTGTTTGGTGGACTTGACATCCCACCACCATTGATGAGAGGCTGCACGAACTCATTGCAACCGAGGTTATGTGGGGCATCCTTGATGCCACCCCAGTGATTTTTGGGACGGTCAAGGAAGGGATGATGGAGAATATGGAGGAGAGGCTCAGATCATTCAGAGCCGAGATTGCTGCAAGCCAGGTCAGGGCCCGAACTCCCTCGTTCCGGGAGTTCAAGGTGTGTGGGGAACTGACGTTCTTTGGGGTTAGGGACCCCATAGTTAGCCGATGCTGGGTGGTGGAAATAGAGAACGCCCAACGCACGAGTTCTTACTTAGATGCCGAAAAGGTGGGGTTTGCTTCATGTATGCTTAGGGATCGTGCTTGGGACTGGTGAGGAGAGGCGACTAGCTAGGTAGGGACAGTTGGTGTGGTTGAGATGACATGGGCCGAGTTTGTCAGACGATTTGATCTGGAGTTTGCACCACCTATCGAGGTGCAAAGGTTAGTGAGGGAGTTTCAGGAGCTTCAACAAACCACCGAGACTGTGGCAGAGATCACCGCCAAGTTTCAGGAACAAACACTATTGATCCCCTAGTATGCTGCATATGAGGAAACCTGAGCAGGCACATACAACAGTAGGTCAAGCTAAAAAGCCTAAGACCTCAGATTCTTCCAGTAGGGGCCAACAGGTTAGTGGATGGTCTGCCAAGTGCGGTAAGCCGCACAATGGGGCTGTCGAGTAGCGGGTTCGGGGTGTTACACATGTGGACAGCAGGTTCACATGCATGGATTGCCCCAAGAAGGGCTTGATTTGTTTCCACCGCAACCAAACCGGGCACAAATGGTCCTAATGTCCGAGGTTGCAGGGAAGAGGAGAAGCAGTGGCGGCGCCTGCACTCGTCACACCGAGCATCACTGATGGCCGCCCTGCTAAGGCGGATGCTCCAGCGGTGAAGAGCCATGCATTTCAGTTGACTATCAAGGAGGCTCGGGCAGTGCCAGACGTTGTGGCTAGTACGTGTTTTATCTTTCCTGCTTGATATTGATTTGTAATGCTTGTGTGTATGTGTGTGTGTGTGTGTGTATATATATATATATATATATATATATATATATATATATACACATATATGTGCTCATGTATAGGGACCTTTTGGTTAATGGTATGTCGGCTCACGTCCTATTTGAGTCGGGTGCTACTTGATCATTTGTATCTGTTGCGCTTAGCAAGAAGTTCTGGGGACTTTGGAGTCCCCGATTGAGGTTGAGATTACGGATGACTGCACTGTGAGTGCTGCGAGAGTGTATCGGGATGGTGTCCTGAATGTGTTTGGTGAGAGATTTTGGGTTGATCTAGTACCGATATAGTTGCGAGGGTTGAAGGTGATCATCGGGATGGATTGGTTATGGACAATGGGGCCATGATCGATTGCGAGCGCCAACTGGTGAGAGTTTAAACCCCAAGTGGGGGAGAACTGGTTATTCATGAAGAGAGGGCCTCATAGTGGCCAATCCTCTGTTAAGCTGCGACGGCTACGAGATTGCTTCATTAGGGTTGTTTGTGAGTTTTTGGCTTATATCTAAGATACGAGGATCAAGACCACGACGGACGTGGGCAATGTACTGGTTGTACAGGAGTTCCGGGATGTCCTTCTTGAGGAGTTTTCTGGGGTGCCTCCGGAGAAGCAGGTGGAGTTTTGAATTGATTTGGTGCCAGGTGCCGCTCCGATAGCCAAGGCACCGTACCGACTAACTCCGCCCGAGATGCAGGAGCTGTCTATGCAGCTTCAGGAGCTGCTAGACCGAGGGTTTTTTCGTCTGAGCAGTTCCCTGTGGGGAGCACCAATCCTATTCTTGAAAAATAAGGATGGGTCACATATGATGTGTATTAATTATTGAGAACTGAACAAACTAAAAGTGAAAAACCACTATCCACTACCGAGGATCAATAATTTGTTTGAATAGATGCAGGGTGTGTCTTGCTTTTCCAAGATTGATCTTCGGTCAAGGTACCATCAGATGAGGATTTAGGAAGAGGATATACCGAATACAGCTTTTAGGGCTCGGTACGGGCACTATGAGTTTGTGGTGATGCCAATCGGGCTCACCAATGCCCCAACAACGTTCATGGATCTCATGAACAGGGTGTGTAGGCCGATGTTGGATCGGTCAGTGATTGTGTTTCTCGATGATATTTTGGTCCATTCTAAGACCAAGGAGCAGCACGGACAACATCTGAGGGATGTATTGGAGACACTGAGAAGGGAAAGGTTTTATGCCAAGTTACCAAAGTGTGATTTATGGTTGAGAGAGGTGCAGTTTTGGGGCACATCATCAACCAGGTGGGTATTTCGGTTGATCCAGCCAAGGATGAGGCAGTGATGCGGTGGGAAGTACCAATGAACGCATCTGAGATTCGAAACTTCTTGGGTCTAGTGGGGTATTATCGGAGGTTCATCCAGGATATCTCCAAGATCGCTGTGCCATTGACCCGCTTGGCCATGAAGAATGTGACCTTCTGGTGGGGCCTGGACTAGCAGTTGGCTTTCAAGACCTAGAGGCAGAAGTTATACGAGGCCACGATTCTAGTGCTACTGGAGAGGCTGGATGATTTTGTAGTGTATTAGGATGCATTGATCTCAGGGTTAGGGGCGGTACTAATGCAGAGGGGGCATGTGATTGCTTACGCCTCGAGGCAGTTGAAGCCTCATGAGGCGAATTACCCCACTCACGACCTGGAATTGGGGGCAGTGGTGTTTGCCCTCAAGATTTGGAGACAGTACTTGTATGGAGTGTCGTGCACTATCTATACTAATCATAAGAGTTTGAAGTATTTGATGGATCAACAGAACCTCAACATGCGACAGAGGAGGTGGTTGGATGTGCTGAAAGATTATGACTGCGAGATCTTATACAATCCAGGGAAGGCCAATGTGGTGCCCAATGCTTTGAGCCGCAAGACGAAAAGTTCTCCGATCGGGAATGTTTGTTTGAGGATGACGATGGTCTCTCCACTACTTGATATGATCAAGAAGGCTCAAGTGGAGGGTTTAAAGAAAGAGAACTGGAAGATAGAGCAGATTCAGAGGCAGTTTCCCGTACTTGTACGGGATAGTCGGGGGCTCTTGACATAGTGTGGCTGGGTGTGGGTACCGGTGACCGGGGGAGTGAGATAGAAGATATTGGAGGAGGCACTCAAGTCCAAGTTCTCTACATATTCGTGAGCTACAAAAATGTATAGAGATCTGAGACTGAGCTATTGGTGGCTCTGCATGAAGCGGGAGATTGCTTGGTTCGTCGAGCGGTGCTTGACCTGCAGGAAGGTCAAGGCCGAACATCAGCGGCCGCATGGCATGGTTCAGCCGCTACCCGTTCCTATGTGGAAGTGGAAGGAGATCACTATGGACTATATCACGAAGTTACCGAGGATAGCTAGGGGTGTGGACGCCATATGGGTTACTGTCGATAGGCTGACGAAGAGTGCTCACTTTATTCCGATCTCCAAGAGCATCTTCACTGAGAAATTAGTGGATATTTACGTGCGAGAGGTGGTGGCTAGGCACAGGGTGCCAGTGTCAGTAGTCTCTAACCAGGATTTCTGATTTACATCTAGATTTTGGAAGAAGTTCTATGAGGAGATGGGCACTCAGTTACATTTCAGCACAATGTACCACTCCCAGAAAGACGACCAGAGTGAGGACGATCCAAACACTTGAGGATATGCTTCAGGCATGCGTGTTGGACTTTGGAGGGAGTTGGGATACCTACCTCCCTGTAACGCCCTGATTCTCAGGTATTGATCTATGGTTATAAATTTTTCATGATTTCAAGGTCTAGTCGACGAGTTGGATGCCTTGAATCATCAAGTAGCATCGGGTTGGTCCGCGTGTTTAAGTGACCTACTCGCCGAGTCCAAGAAGGGACTCAACGAGTAGGAGCTGGAGCATGAAACCATAATTTCCGGGGTTTTGCACCCTTTTTAAGGGATCGTTAGCCTCTTTTTGGCCTCCTTGCAGTCCCTTGAGAACTCATCAAACCCTAATTCATGTGAGTGTTCTCCATTTATGTGTTTTAAGCTTTGGAAAAGGATTCTTGGTGAGAAGAGCTTGGAGAGAAAGTTTCTAGAAGCAAGGAATGTGTGGGATCTGAAATCTACCTCATTTGGCATCCTTTGGAAGGTATCAAGTCGTTATCTTGACTTCATTTCATTCTAGATCTCTTTTGGGTGAATTTTAGGGTTTTTCTAGCATATTAGGAAGCTTTTCTTGTGTATGAGCTAAGATTTGAAGTTGCAACCTCAAATCTGAGTTCTCTTGGGTCTCTAAGTCCATAAAGTTTTACCTTTGGAAAGTATGAACCTCTCCTCAAGTGAAAAACTTCATTTCAAGTTTGGTTTTGTCATTTTAAGACTTTAGAGCCTTGCATGCACATAAAGTTTGCAACTTTATGTGATAAACATGCCTTGGGAAGCTGGATTTGCAATATGGAACCTTGTCATGGCTTAAAAAGCATCTATTTAGATGAAGGACTGAAGGGAATCAGCGAGTTGCATGATCAACTTGGCGAGTCCGATGAAGATTGTCGTGCGCTCGACGACTCAGTAGAGTGACTCGTCGAGTTAGCTAGGGTTTTCCCAATCTTTGGACACGAATGAACTTGGAGAGTTGCAAGGGAAACTCGACAAGTTGGCCAAGCAGTTTACGATCGCAAACATTAGGAACTCGACGAGTCACTTAAGTGACTCGGCGAGTTGATGAGTTATGCAAGCAACTTAGCGAGTGGCTGGTTGTACTCTACGAGTTGCGGTCAAGATGGATTGTTGACCTTGACCGTTGACTTTGACTTTGACCAAGGGTTGAATATTTGACTTCTGGGGCATTTTGGGAATTTGGAATTTATAAACATGGTTGTGTGGAAAATATATGTGGTGGAGTTTGTGGCGGTGATCTGAGAGTTTGAGCTTATCTTTCGAGTTGATAGTTGCAAGGTGAGCTACCTCACTATACTAAGAGGTCTAAGGCACCAAGGCCGACCCGTTGGATGTGATATCCTAGAAAGTGTTAGTATGTTGAGTAAGTCAGTGTTGAATATTATTTGCTATGCCTGTAGGGTAGATATGTAGGACTACCTGTAGTATTGTGTGTGATCATCTATATGTGCATTAGTTCTGTTATATGTCGACATATTATCTAAGATGGGTTGAGGTGATACTGCTTCGTGCGTTAACTAGCAAACCTAGGAGCATTCCAGATACGAGCTGAGGGAGACTTGTATTGTGGGCTCGGTGGCAATCGAGATGTGAGTTGTGCGCCCGGAAGGTAATCCAGACTTACACTGTGGGCCCAGGGGTAACCCAGTCTATAAAGTTGTGGACCTAGTATATGCTGTTATTGGGATATGTGTTATGTGCAGGGTATCGGTATTTTGGGAGAACTCACTAAGGCTCCGGCTTACAGTTTCAGTTTATTATCTCAGGTACATTAGGGGATCGCGGCAAGGCGAAGGCATGATCGTACAGCTCCTCATGTGTTTATTTATGTTTCTGGGAGGAATCTGATATAGACTATTTTGAAAACAAATTTGTAATAACTGTTGGTTTTAAATGTTATGGAAAGTTGTAAATTGGCTCGAATTTTATGGGTGTTACACTCTTACTAGCAGAGTTTTCATATATATATATATATATATATATATATATATATATATATATATATATATATATATATATATATATATATATATATATATATATATATATATATATATAACGTCCGTGTTTCTAGGCTAGGCATTAATATTGACATAATGGTCTAGGTTAACCTTTGTAACTCATTTAGAAGAAATGAAAAGGAATTATGTGAATTATGAGTTTTATGCTTAATTATTAGGGTTTAATTAATTAAGAATAAAAATAAGCGTCAAAATTAAAGTGTGAGATAAGCCCGGTATCTTTACACAAAGTTGTAGTGGTCGAAACAAGGATTTCGGGGATATAAAGAATGCCGTAATCCGAGTTATAACGAAGAAGTTATGACCTGTTGAAGTTTCGCGACAAAACCGGCACGGTGCCGAATGTCGTAAAAAGTGAATTTTCGATAAACTACTTTTTAGCCTTAGTAATCTAAACGAAAGTCGTAGTATTCGTTAAACCAAGAAGTTCGATAAAAAGAACGCCCAAATCTGACTTCGTATGAGGAAGTTATGATTTTTCGAAGTTTCAGCTTAGCAGTAGACAGCTAAAAACTCGAATTTTAGATCGAGCGATTTTTAGCCGACAAAACCTAAATGAGAATTGAAGGTCTCGTCATTAGGAGCACAATGCTAAACAGTCTGACGAAAACGGACGTCGGATGAAGAAGTTATGAATTTTTAACGGATTTCCTGTCCCGGTCTGTTAAAAATAATAATATAAAATTTAAATTCAAGATTAGCCGAGAAGTCTAAATGGAAGTTGTAGAGCGTAATTTTAGCTACGCGTGCATATAAAGAACGTCAAAAACGGAGCTCGTATGAGAAAGTTATGGATTTTAGAAGTTTTGGCGCAAAAATCGAGAAAATTCGCATAGTCACACTTTACCACGTCACCCTCGCCTCGCATGCGCCACGTGTCCTGCTGAGTCACCCGAGCTGCTGAGTCATCCGAGCACATGGCCTTATCCGAAGTGGTCCACTGAGAAGCCGACACGTACCCTCTTGCACGGGACCGAGCCCTCGCAGCATGCCACGAACCCTCTACTTCGGACCCTAGACCTCGGTCCAATCACAAGCTGCCAGCGAGACCCTCGCAGGTGCGAGCCATGCGCAGCCACGTATGAGCCTTCCCTGTGAGCCCTCGGATCTGCGAGGCGTGGCACCTTCTCAGCCGTCCGATCAGAAGCTTCCCCTTATAAATAGAAGGGTGCGAACCCTCCCGGCTAGAATTTAGAAATTGGCAATTTCGGCCCCTTTTTCACTATTTTGGCTATTTTCACATCCCCCGAAGCCCCGATACTTATTCCAAAGCCCGGAATACTCCACGAAGTGTCCGAGAAGCCCAAAAAATTTATCTTTTCGATTTCGAAGCCCGACTTTTGCAAAGCCCGGTTTCTCAATAAAACTCTCTGTTTTATTAGAAACGATCGTTTTAGGAAACAAATTGCTGCCTGATTATCATCAAATCATGTGAGTGTATAGTCACTTTCATTTTACACATAGATATGAAGTGTTTACCGTATAATACGTGCTATGTGTAAATATATTAATTCTTTATTTGAGGTGACTGTTGAGTTGACGTTTTATAAAAGTTTTAAACTGTATAAGTATTTTTATCTACAAATATGTTGGTTAGAACATGGATAGACAGTGATGTGTGATAAAATAAAATTGAGGAGAGGCCTCTATGAGTTTTGAGATCAAGTCATCTAGCGGAGTTTGGATGACGACCACGGACTTTCTAGACAGTCCAGTGGGAAACGTTAACAGGTCCGCAACCTGATGGTGTTAATGAACTGAGAGTGTTCATTCGTTGTACTCCATCCCCCTCATGGTTGCCTTTAGGATATGTATGGCTGAGGAAACCCCTTAGCAGTAGTGTCCATCCCGATGATATTCTTTAGGCTAGGTCCCTTGTGAAAAGTGTTTAGGGACATAAAGTAAGGATAACGGGAACGGGTAATCAGCGTTATTGTTGATTGATGAACTTAGTAAGTTTATTATTATTGTGGGTTGAAAACCCTATATGCTCACCAGGCTCCCAAGCCTGACCCACTCAACTTTTTATGTTACAGGAAGTGGACCCCGAGCATAGTTGGAGGACAATGAGGGATTTTTGGATTATAGGCCAGTAGTTGTAAATAACCGTTGAAAGGCTTATAATGTCTTGTTTATGCTTTTGATCTGTATCAGAACATGACATCCCGAGGTTTTGATATGAAATGAAACTATACATTTCTTAAAGAAAGTTTTGACAAACTTTTATCATGTTGTGTTTTGGGAACAAATTCCGCAAAATCTTTTAAAAAGATTTCTCTTATTTTATTTTAAAAAGCATAAATTAAATCGGTCTTTTCTGGCCGAGAAATTAGGGGATGTCACAATATATATATATATATATATATATATATATATATATATATATATATATATATCATGCTAGAATCGACAGACCATTGTTTTAGATGTCGTATGGTCGGAGGTGTAGGATCCCTGTTTGTTGGGGTGAGGTAGGGTATCGGGTCATGGGGAGCACTGAGGTGATGCTCAAGATGACCGAGTTGACTGAGCGGGTGCTTCATGGGCTACAAGTCACATAGAGCCGTCAGAAAAGCTATGTTGAGCGTTAATGATTACTGCCCGGGTGGGCAAGGTTGCCTATCGCTTGGATATGTCGGACGAGTTTAGCCAGATACACAACACATTCCACGTGGGGGAGATTTGTAACGCTAATTTCAGGTATCTCTTTCTTTTTAGAATTTTAGGGTTTTACATTGGAACTTGACGAGTTGGGGAGCTCCAACTCGTCGAGTAGATATCATTGTGGGATGCAGGGTTTAGGACCTAATCGACGAGTTGGAAGGCCCAACTCGACGAGTAGGTGCTGTGAAGGATAACCCTAAATTTTAGAGTTTGCACCCTATATAATCTCCTTAAAACCTTGAGGCTGACGTTCCATCAGCCTCGAATCCCTAAGAACATCAGTGCTAAATCCTAATCCCCATTTTCTCTCATATTGTGAGCTAGAGTGACTTTTAGAGCTTAAGAAAAAGAAGATAGTGAGAAGAAGGAGGAGATCCAACAAAGAAAGCCTTCACTCTTGAGCTTGACCATGTTGTGGACTATTGTAAACATTCAAGATTCGATTTTTATCATAAAATATGACTAGATCTTGAGTTTACTCTTCATTTCCCGTCATTCTTGTCGCTTGCATGCATGAGGTTCATAAAGTTTGCAACTTTATGAATCTCCAGGGCAAAATGGTCCCATGGTGGGCTATATCTAGCTTTTGGTCAAGCATGGATGCAATGCATGGATTTTAGAGTATATTTTCCCTGTTTGGCCATTTTGACTTCAAGACATGCATTGGAAATGCATGTCCATAAAGCCTCCATCTTTGGAACGTTTTCAGGATTAGAACCTCTTTTAAAAAGGAAGGATTCCAGATCCCTAGAGTCTTGAACCACATGGCTAAGCTTTTGAGTTTTCCAACCTTTGTTAAGGGCTTTAGAGCATTCGAAGTGGTTCTAGAGGATAAAGTTGGAAACTTTATCCTTTTAAACACCTTTAGGATTCAAATCTAAGCCGTAGAGACCCTGAAATAACGTATTATCCAAATAAGAAAACAAGGGGAAACTAGACGAGTTGTCATGGCAACTCAACAAGTTGGATCGATTTCCCCCGTCTACTGGATATCGATTGAACTCATCCATTTATTGAGACAACTTGGCAATTTGGCTAGGGTTTGTCCCAGTTCTCTGGACTCTGAAGGAACTCGACGAGTTGCTAGGTGCACTCGACGAGTTAGGGTCAACATGGACTGTTGACCTTGACTGTTGACTTGGAATTTGACCAGGGTTAACCAAGTTTGACCTTGAGGGTATTTATGGTATTTGGGGATTTTGACGAGTTAATCACATGATGATTATAGGCAGTTGAGTTGGAGCTACGTGTTGGGTCTTATCTGATCTTGTTTTATCAGTTCAACATTCTTAAGAGGTGAGTCCCCTCACCATACCAATAGGTCGAAGGCACCAAGGCCGACCCATTTTGTGTTATATGGTACACTAGTGGTTATATGCTAGGTGGTATGCTAGTTGGATATATGTTATATGGTGTGCTAGTTGTTGTTGTTGTGATATTTTCATGAAAGACCATGGGGGGTGCCCATGACACTTGGTTGTAAGACGATGTAGGGGTTCCCATGGCATTCCAGGTAAAGACCATGGGTTGTGCCCATGGCACTTGGTTGTAAGACCATGTGGGGGTGCCCATGGCTTTCCAAGTAAGACCATGGGGGTGCCCACGGCACATAGGTGTAAGACCATGTGGGGGTGCCCAAGGCATCCTGGAGTAAGACATCGGAGGGTGTCCAGGGCATCCTCATATGTTTTTATGGATGGCTTATGTGATTGATATGGTGGGTTATATGAATATGTGATTATGCAGGGTATGCTCTGGGGAACTCACTATGCATTAGCTTACAATTTGTTGATTTATTTCAGGTAAATCTGAGCCTAAGGGGAAGGGCAAAGCTTGATGGCGCGACTTGCACTCTCCGACATTTGATTTGATGGGACACTCTGATGTTTGAAATAAAATGTTAATGTTATGAATTTTGAAAAAAATGGTCAATGTTACTTCATATTTTATGGAAATGTTTGTTTAACTAAAAATGACTATTTTCTTTTAAAAATTGGGTCGTTACATTTTTACCTAAATCTCTCTCAGAAATAAAGCTAACTCGATCGTCGGAGTGACGTCCTGGGAGAACCCACGGTCATCCTTTAACGATTTTTCTGTGTTGCGTTCTCAGGTAAACCTCCAAGACCAAATCATCAACAAACGACCAATTCCCTAAAGAGCTTGTTATAACACTTTTAATCTAAGGTGGTTTATGTTGGCTACCGGTGTGCGTATGCCCTTATTTTTCCTTATTGAGGCGATTCTTCCCCCATGTTTATGTTGGACTTGGGGGGTCATGTAACATTCAAAAGTCCAGTTATTCCATTTATGCCCTTGAAGTATTTCATTTTTGGAAAATAGGTACCCTCCATATGCTGGGCGTACATATGTGTACGCTTAATGTACGCTTGTGCATGCATCGGGGGGCTAAAGCTCGTACGCAGAGCGTACGAGCATGTATGTGTGGCGTACGAGGCCAATGACCAAAAAACTAATTTCAAGGCATAGACCCTATTTAAACACACTTATATCATTTGGACTAAACCCTAAACAACCTCCATAACCTCTTTTCGTCCTTAAACCCCATATTTGCAAGAGAGTGTGAGTTCTGAGCCTAAAGGTGATTTTCGTGGTCGTTTTAGTGGATTTTCAAGAAAGAAGGAGGTGGTGTCCAAGATTTGAACATTGGAAGAGATTGAGGATTCTACATCTAGAGTATCTTGGAGAGCTTTTCAAGGTAAAAAGCTTGCATCTTGTTAATCCTTTTTGTTAGTTGAGTTATGGTTTTCTAGAAGTCCACTTTTGAGTCTACAAATCATCTCTTGTGAGTTTGGGAAACTCCAAAGGTTAGGAAGGTTAGATCTGAGGTTCTTTGGCTTGGTTATAGAAAATGTAAATTTGATGACTTCTATGGCTCCACGCATGAGTTAAAAGCTTTGGAAAGGTTTTAATGAGATATAATGGGTTGTTGGGATCATATATGGCAAGTAAGGGCATAAAGTTTCCAACTTTATGCCTTACGACCTTAAAAGCAACCAAGATCTGGGATTTGGACAAGGTGTCTTTGTGCCTTAAGCACTTAAATGAGTTTGATACAAGGCAACTTATACGTTGGGTGTACTAGGTTGTACGATGTGCGTACAACCCATAAGCTTATTACGCTAAGCGTGATGAAGAGGTACGTTGGACATGTGCTTCCAGTGGGTCTTGGGCCTCCCATGAATCTTTGAGAATTTTGGGCCCTAATTGAATTTGGGCCTGGACTTGCTGGTGTAATGGGCTCCGAATTGACTTTGGGCCAGGTAAAGACCATGGGGGTAGCCCATGGCAACTGATGTATGTTGCATGTTATTCCATTAAAGTGTGTTATGTGATATTTTGGGAAATCACTAAGCTTTTGCTTACATTTTATTTGGGTGTTTCAGGTACTTCAGGTACAAAAGGGAAGGGTCCAGCATGATGGCGCAACATTTACTCTCCAACACTTTCAGCATTTATCTGTTTTGATACTCTGATATTTACCTGTTGTTCTCTTATTTAACATAAAGTTCGCCTCCTACTAATCAGTGATATATATATATATATATATATATATATATATATATATATATATATATATAATACATAAACAAATGTTTTTTAATGACGCAGTCTATTATTGCTTTTTGCATGGCCTCGAAAATTTAAAGTAGGTGCAAATTCTCCCAATTTGTGTCCTACCATACGATCTGTTATATAAATAGGTGAATGTTCCTTTCCATTACAATATGATGTATTGGGAACAAATTATTAATGTAATCCTATTTTCAATAGTGAAAATTTTTATAGGATTTATGGGCTGTTACAAGTTGGTATCATAGCCTTAGTTTGAGAGATTCGGGCACACTCTCGGGTGTGTCAGAACTCAAACTGAGGAAACGGTAAACATTTTTCTAAAGAAACAAAAGTTAAGTTTTTATGAAGATGGTTTCTTAAGTAAAAAGGAAAGTGCAATGCGCGAAAGCATCCGGGCTCAAGTAAGTGTTTCCCAATGTATTAACCATGCTAGGAATATATATTTCTTAGAATTGATGTTGACTATGTTATTTGCTAAGTGTATGCTTTCAAAGTTGTATAGTTTTAGGATTGCATAGCCATAGAATGGCAGATTCTGCCTTATTTCTTGTTCTTTGTTTGGTTGTGGTATTATGGTAAAAGCTTTATTTGACAGATTATATGATTCTATTTATGTATAACTTGAATGCATAGGGTAACCTATGATGATTGAATTAGGTTTCTGGTTCGCTGAGGATTGAGAAATGCTAGAATAGTCTAGAATATGAGTTTGTGATGAGTTTTATGGGTCATTTTTATCTGTGGTTGGGTGAATTACAGGTATCATGTATGGCCTTAGGGAAAGTACAGGTAGGTGTGGAAGGTAGTATTGGGCCCGTACTACTGAAAGCACATGACCTATACCCGAAACAAGGACATACCTGGAAGATCTGAGGAGTCCGGTGAGAAGGAATCCCTTCGAACTTCCTTATCAATTGATCTTTATGTTGTATTTTTCAGTTGAGGATGGTGATGATTACACGAGGAGGTTTAGGTTCAGGATCATGATCAACCTCAGGCTCAGGCTCCAGTGCAGAGCTGATTGATGAGAGGTTGTGCGAGCTTATCACGACTGAGGTTACATGCGGCATCCTTGATGCTACCCCGGTGATCTTCCGTACCGTCAAGGAGTGGATCATGGAGATAATGGAGAAGCGGCTCAGGTCAATTCGAGCCGAGATTGTTGCGGGTCAGATCGGGACTCGAACTCCCTCATTTTGGGAGTTCAAGGCGTGTGGTGCGCTTAAGTTCTTTGGGGTTAAGGACCCCATCGCTAGTCTCCACCGGGTTGTTGACATGAAGAATGCCCAGCACATGAGCTTTTGCCCCGAGGCGGCAAAGGTGGGGTTCCCATCCTGTATGCTAAGGGATCAGGCGCGTGAATAGTGGGAAGAGGTTACCCGCGAGGTAGGATCAGAAGGTGCGGATGAGATGACATGGGAGGACATTTTGCGGAGGCTTGATCGGGAGTTTGCACCGGCCATTGAGGTGCATCTGTTGGTGAGGGAGTTCCAGTACATTCACCAGACAACGGAGACTGTGGCAGAGACCACCGCCAGGTTCAAAGAGAGAGCATTGTTGGTACCGCAGTATGCTACGTGTAACGCCTGTGTTTCCGGGCTTGCCATTTTTTAGCAATGTAATAGTCTAGGTTAACCTTTGTAACCCGTTGTGAAATAATAGAAGTGTATTTTTTTAGTATTATGTGTTTTGTGCTTAATTGCTTAATTATGTGGTTTGATTAATTAAGAATAAAAATAAGCGTCAAAATTTAAGTGTAAAATAAACTTAATATCTTTGGATAATGTTGTAGTAGTTGAAACGAGGTTTCCGAATATATATAGAATGCCCAAATCTGACTTCATATGAGGAAGTTATGATTTATCGAAGTTTCGGCTTAGCGTTATGCAGCCTGAAATACTTGATTTGAGATCGAGCGGTTTTTATCCAAAACAATCTAAACGAGGATCGAAGGTCTCGTTGTTGGTATTGAAGCAATAAAAAGTTAGGCGAGAACGGACGTCAAACGTAGAAGTTATGAATTTATAACAAAAGTTTCTGTCCCGGCCTATTGATAATTAATAATAAAAACAAATTTAAAATTAGCCGACGGAGTCTAAAGGAAAGTTGTAGAGCGTAGTCTCACCTTCGCGTGGATATAAAGAACGTCGAAAACGGAGTTCGTATGAAGAAGATATGAATTTCCGAAGTTTATTAAATATTTTGTATTTAAATTAAATCTTTAAATCCGGCATTATCCGAAGGGGAGTCAGCGATCCGATCCGAAGTACGCCCCGCGTACTCCGAGGATGTTGACACTCGCACTCGAGGACTTCGGATACGTAAGCAGTGACGAATTCGGACGCGTACGCCCCACGTATTCCGAGGCTCCAGCCTCCTATAAATAGGATGCGAGGGCAGCCGGTTCTTTTGTTCATTTTCTCTCTTCTCTCTCCCGTTTTGCATCGTTTTGCGTGCCAGAAATACCCCGAAGCCCCGGTATTATTCTTGAGCCCCGAGGCAAGTCCCGAGATCCCGAAGATCCCGAGAATTGTGGTTCCCGAGTCGAAGCTCTGCCCACGAGAAGTTCGATTTTTGTAGAGATCATCTAGATCTGCTGAGGATTACTACTTCTGCAAGTCGTAGTGCTGTCCGATCATCTTCTGATCAAGTGAGTGTATACTACCTTTCATAAACACGATAATAATACAAGTATGGTTCAGAGTGTATTAAGTATATTGTTGTTTATATGTGTAAGTGCGTAGTTACTTTCTTCTAACACGTAACTATGAAGTATTTTATACGATATACTTGTTATGTGTATATTTTGTGGTTATATGCGTGAATGGATATTCACTTTATTCTATCTCATAGATCTGAATTGCTTTCTATGAAATACGTGTTACGTGGGTATGCCTCATCTGTTATGTGGAATATATATTGAATGAAAATGATATACAGGTTTTAAACTATGTATGAAAATATATATTTTTATCTACTAATATGTTGGGTAGAACATGGGTAGATAGTTGGTGTGTAATAAACAGATGAGAGGCCTAGATGTTGTTGTTGTTGTTGATCTAGTTATTCAGCAGGGTATGGATAACGACCACGGACTCTTTCTAGACAGTCCAGTGGAACGCTAGTAGGTTCATAACCTGTAGGTGTTGTGAACGATGTGTTCACCGGTGTACTCTATCCCCCTCATGGTTGCCTTTAGGATATCTATTGTTGAGGAAACCCCTTAGCAGTGATGTCCGTCCCGATGAAAATCCTAGATTAAGTCCCTGGAGATAGATGTTGTTTTAGGGACGTAAAGTGAGGATAACGGGAATGGGTAATCGGGATAGTGATTGGTTGGTGAAATTAAATATAATTAATTTTATTGTGGGTTGAAAACCCTATATGCTCACCAGGCTCCCAATCCTGACCCACTCAGTTTTATTTGTATTACAGGTAGTGGCGCGAGGGCATAAGATGGTTGAATCATCAAGTTGTTTTGTTTACAAGTCTGTATATGTATATATTTGTTGAATGACTTGTAATGTTATCGTTTATGCTTTATGGTCTGTATCAGAACATGACATCCCGAGTTTTGGTTATATAATGAAAATGCATCTCTTGATGAAATGCTTTGATAAATATTATTTTATCATATTTTGTTTTGGGAAAAAATTCCGCAACACTTTTAAATCAAAAGGATTTACTCTGAAATTATTTTAAAAAGCATAAATGAAATCGGTCTTTTCTGGCCGTGATTTTGGGGATGTCACAGTTGGTATCAGAGTATTAGTTTAAGCGAACTAGGAATTTGTAGGATTTCTAGACTTAAACTTAGAATGCTAAGTGGAAATTTTGAGATGTGTGTCTGTTGGATTTTAGACATGAGCACTAGTTTATTTTAGGAAAGTTGCCTAAAATGCTTTTATGTGCTAAATGTTATATGTTGCTATATATGATGTTAATTGTTCGGATCTACGGTCTGTTGCCGACCGGATCTAGAAACCTTATGTGTGTAGGATTCTAAGCGTATGCCTACGTTATTAGAACTAGGATGTAAACGTTTCAGAGTAATAAGGATGATTTGAATATCTATCGTGGATGAGGATCTAATTTCACCTTATTCGGTGTGTAGATCAAAAATGGTGAGAACAAGGAGTGGCGTTGGAAATGCGGATGAAAACAGGAATCAACCGCCAGTTATTGAGCAAATACCTGTTGTAGAAGCAGCACCAGAACCCATAACAATGGTTGCGGTGCAAGCCATGATTCGGGCTATGCTAGCCGAACAAAGGGAGGAGATCCGACAGATGTTGCATGATATTAGGGACGAACCTATCGTACCTATTGAGGTACCCGAGTTGGTTCCCGAGCAATCGGAGGAAGGGAACAATAGTCGCATTATGAGTCAAGTTGGGACTCAAGGAGAACGAAGGAACGATCCGGAAAGGAGAAACAACAAGGATGGGCGAATGTACAAGAATTTCTTGGGCGCCAAACCGCCAAGTCTTTCTGGAAGCCCAAAGCCTGTTGAGATAATGGATTGGATCTCCGAAATGGAGATGGTATTTGAAAGTTGCGATTGTAGCAACAAACAGAAGACCGTCTTTGCAGTTAGACAACTGAAGACTGGAGTCTTGAGTTGGTGGAAGTTGTTGGCAGATACTATGCCACGAGGAGAAGCCCTGAAAATGTCATGGGAGGAGTTCTTGGAACAGTTAAGGGTGCAGTATTGTTCAGAGATAGATCTGATTGATCTGAACAATGAGTTCCAAAACTTGAAAAAGGGGGAAATGAGCATAGATGACTATGCTACTGCATTCACTGAGAAAATGAAGTTATTTTTGTACCTAGTGCCACCGGAACTCTCCAAGATTGAGAGTTTTGCTAATGGACTGCCTGCCGACTTTGGTCCGACAGTCACGATGGCAACTACTCTGAAAACGGTTGTTCGTGCAGCTAAGAATGTGGAGGCCCAGCAGAAGGAAAAGGGTCTGGAAAGGATAGATGTTGGTGAAAAGAGGAAGTTCGATGGAACCTCAGGGTCCAACAAGAAAAACAAGTTCTCGAAGTCTGGTTCGAGGGGAAGTGGAGGTGAAGCGAAATGGTGCGACAAATGTAAGAAGAAGCATCATGGAAGCTGTGAGGTGGCGAACACATGCTACAAGTGTGGAAAGCCAGGGCACTATTCCAGTGAATGTACCCTCACTAAGAAAGTTTGCTATGGTTATGGTGAGGAGGGACACATGTCGAGGGACTGCCCGAAGAAGAAGGAGGCAGCTAGACCCAACATTCCACCAAAGCCAAAGGCAAGAGCATTCCAGATGACACTGGAAGCTGCTAAAGATGAAGCTGATGTCGCTTCAGGTACCTTTCTCATTAACGAATTGCCTGCCCAAATTTTATTTGATTCTGGAGCCAACTACTCCTTTATATCGTATGAATTTGGTAGAAAGCTAGCTTTGCCTGTTGTTAGACTAGATGATGCCTTATTAGTCAAAGTTGCTAGTGGCAAGTTTGTACCTGTTAGCCATCGTATGAAAAACATCTTAGTTGATCTAAATGGGAATAAGTTTCACGAGGAATTATTGCCTATCGAACTTAACGGTTTCGACATCGTTCTGGGAATGGATTGGCTTAGCGCCAATGATGCCGAAATTTTATGCAAGAAGAAAATAGTCAAAGTAAACCCGCCTGGGAAAGATTCGTTTATGGTGTATGGAGATAAACGCAGAGTAAATTCTGGAATCATTTCATTGATGAAAGCCAGAAAATGTTTGACCAAGGGGTGTACATCATATCTAGCATTCGTGATTGATGCTAAGAAGGAAAAGAAGGTGATGCATAATATTCCAGTCGTATGTGATTATCCAGAAGTATTTCCCGAAGATCTTCCTGGATTACCGCCTGATCGACAAGTGGAATTCCGTATTGACTTGTTGCCAGGAACAACGCCAATTGCGAAAGCACCTTATCGATTAGCACCGACGGAGACGAAGGAGATAACGATGCAACTTCAGGAGTTATTGGACAAAGGTTTCATTAGACCTAGTTCATCACCCTGGGGAGCTCCGGTGTTATTTGTAAAGAAGAAAGATGGAAGTATGAGAATGTGCATTGATTATAGAGAGCTGAACAAGGAAACAATAAAGAATAGATATCCGTTGCCAAGGATTGATGACCTGTTTGATCAATTGCAAGGTTCGAGCTATTTCTCAAAGATCGACCTGAGGTCAGGATATCATCAGCTGAAAGTAAGAGAGCAGGATATTGAGAAGACTGCATTCAGAACTAGATATGGACACTACGAGTTCTTGGTTATGTCGTTTGGACTAACCAATGCTCCGACAGCATTCATGGATTTAATGAATAGGGTTTGTAATCCTTTCCTTGATAATTCCGTGATAGTGTTCATTGACGACATTTTGATTTACTCGAAAAGCCAAGAGGAGCATGGCAGACACTTGCGAGAAGTGTTAGAAGTCTTGAAGAAGGAGAAGCTATATGCTAAGTTCTCCAAATGTGATTTTTGGATTTGTGAAGTCCAATTCTTGGGTCACGTGGTCAACCAAGAAGGGATAATGGTTGATCCAGCAAAGATAGAAGTTGTGATGAAGTGGGAACAACCGAAAAGTCCCACGGAGATTCGAAGCTTTTTGGGATTAGCCGGATATTACCGAAGGTTTATCCAAGGCTTTTCTTCGATCGCTAGTCAATTGACAGCTTTGACCCACAAAGAAGCTACTTATGCTTGGAGTGATAAGCATAAAGAAGCATTCGAGAAGCTAAAGAAGAAACTATGCGAGGCACCGATACTTTCTCTACCCGATGGAGTTGAAGACTTCGCCGTTTATAGCGATGTGTCTGGGGTTGGATTGGGTTGTGTTTTGACCCAAAGAGAAAAGGTGATAGCATATGCGTCTCGACAGCTAAAAGAGCATGAAAAGAACTACCCGACTCATGATTTGGAGTTGGCAGCGGTAGTTTTCGCTCTAAAAATATGGAGGCATTACCACTATGGCATGAAGTGCAAACTTTTCACTGATCATAAGAGCCTCCAATATCTCTTTAATCAAAAGGAATTGAATATGAGGCAACGACGCTGGCTAGAATTACTTAAGGACTACGACTGCGAGATACTTTACCACCCCGGTAAAGCTAATGTCATTGCTGATGCTCTCAGTCGGAAAGTCAATCTTGAAAGGAAAAGGCCAAGAGCGTTGAGAATTGAAGTTGTCTCGACTATTGTGGAAAGTATAAAGAAAGCTCAAGAGGAAGCTTCTGAGAAGAATGACCGAAAGGAGGAACGTTTGGGCAAAACGTTGGTATTCGGTGTAAACAGTCACGGACTGAAGGTGTTCCAAGATGGATTTGGGTACCTAAGTCTGGAGGAGTCAGAGATCTTCTGATGGAAGAAGCTCACAAGACCATGTACTCGATTCATCCGGGTAGCACTAAAATGTATAGGGACCTAAAACCCTACTACTGGTGGCCGACGATGAAGCTTGATGTTGCAAAGTATGTGGCTGAGTGTGTGACTTGTGCGAGAGTAAAGACACAACATTAGAAACCGTACGGGAGTTTAGAACCTTTGCCTGTGCCAATGGGTAAGTGGGAAGACATTGCTATGGATTTTGTCACTAAATTGACCAGAACAAAGAATGGTCACGACATGATTTGGGTGGTCGTTGATCGATTCACTAAGAGTGCGCATTTCATAGCAGCCAAGGAGAAATGGTCTATGGAGAAGCTTGCAAATTCTTACATAAAGGAGATTGTGAGGCTTCACGGTGTTCCGTTAACGATTGTGTCGGATCGTGATAGCCGTTTCACCTCAAGGTTTTGGAAAAGTCTACAAGAGGAATTGGGTACCAAGTTATGTTTAAGTACAACTTACCATCCGCAGACTGATGGTCAGAGTGAAAGAACGATACAAACACTTGAAGATATGCTGAGAGCATGTACCTTGAAATTCCTAGGTAATTGGGATGAACATTTACCATGTGTAGAATTTTCCTATAATAATAGTTTCCACTCGAGCATTAAGATGGCACCTTACCAAGATTTGTATGGACAGAAGTGTCGTACGCCGTCTTGTTGGCTTGAGGCTGGGGAGAAGCAGTTTATGGGACCGGAGTTGGTTCATCAAACTGCTGAAAAGTTGAAAATAATTAGGGAAAGAATGTTAGCAGCTCAGGATCGTCAAAAGAGCTATGCTGACAAGAAGCAAAGACCGATGACTTTTGAGGTTGGGGATTCGGTTTTGCTTAGAGTCTCGCCGTGGAAGGGACTTATAAGATTTGGTAAAAGGGGAAAGTTGAGTCCAAGGTTTATTGGACCGTTTAAAGTTCTTCAGAGGATTGGGAACCAAGCTTACAAGCTCGAACTACCAAAAGAAATGAATGTAATTCATAACACTTTTCATGTGTGTTATTTGAAGAAGTTCACGGGAGAAGTTCCCGACATAATTCCAATTTCTGAATTGAGAATTGATGAGAACAAAAGGTTGATTGAAGAAGCAGAGGCAATTGTTGATCGAAAGACTAAGAAATTGCGACGCAAGATGGTTGGGTTAGTGCTTGTCCGATGTAAACACACGAATGGGCCGAATCTCACCTGGGAGACGGAGAGTGACATGATGGGTCGCTATCCGCATTTGTTTGTTGATGTGTGATTCTGTGGACGGAATCATTCTAAGGTGGAGAGAATTGTAACACCTGTGTTACCGCGCTTGCCATTTTTTAGCAATGTAATAGTCTAGGTTAACCTTTGTAACCCGTTGTGAAATAATATAAGTGTATTATTTGAGTATTATGTGTTTTGTGCTTAATTGCTTAATTATGTGGTTTGATTAATTAAGAATAAAAATAAGCATCAAAATTTAAGTGTAAAATAAACTTAATATCTTTGGATAATGTTGTATCAGTTGAAACGAGGTTTCCGAATATACATAGAACGCCCAAATCTGACTTCGTATGAGGAAGTTATGATTTATCGCAGTTTCGGCTTAGCGGTATGCAGCCTGAAATACTCGATTTGAGATTGAGCGGTTTTTAGCCGAAGCAATCTAAACGAGGATCGAAGGTCTCGTTGTTGGTATCGAAGCGATAAAAAGTTAGGCGATAACGGACGTCAAACGTAGAAGTTATGAATTTATAACGAAAGTTTCTGTCCCGGCCTGTTAATAATTAATAATAAAAATAAATTTAAAATTAGCCGATGGAGTCTAAACAAAAGTTGTAGAGCGTAGTCTCACCTTCGTGTGGATATAAAGAACGTCGAAAACGGAGTTCGTATGAAGAAGATATGAATTTCCGAAGTTTATTAAATATTTTGTATTTAAATTAAATCTTTAAATCCGGCATTATCCGAAGGGGAGTCAGCGATCCGATCCGAAGTACGCCCCGCGTACTCCGAGGATATCGACACTCGCACTCGAGGACTTCGGATACGTAAGCAGTGACGAATTCGGACGCGTACGCCCCGCGTACTCCGAGGCTCCAGCCTCCTATAAATAGGATGCGAGGGCAACCAGTTCTTTTGTTCATTTTCTCTCTTCTCTCTCCCGTTTTGCATCGTTTTGCGTGCCATAAATACCCCGAAGCCCCGGTATTATTCTCGAACCCCGAGGCAAGTCCCGAGATCCCGAAGATCCCGAGAATTGCGGTTCCCGAGTCGAAGCTCTTCCCACGAGAATTTCGATTTTTGTAGAGATCTTCTAGATCTGCTGAGGATTACTAATTCTGCAAGTCGTAGTGCTGTCCGATCATATTCTGATCAAGTGAGTGTATACTACCTTTCATAAACACGATAATAATACAAGTATGGTTCGAGTGTATTAAGTATATTGTTGTTTATATGTGTAAGTGCGTAGTTACTTTCTTCTAACGCGTAACTATGAAGTATTTTATATGATATACTTGTTATGTGTATATTTTGTGGTTATATGCGTGAATGCATATTCACTTTATTCTATCTCATAGATCTGAATTGCTTTCTATGAAATACGTGTTACGTGGGTATGCCTCATCTGTTATGTGGAATATATATTGTATGAAAATGATATACAGGTTTTAAACTATGTATGAAAATATATATTTTTATCTACTAATATGTTGGGTAGAACATGGGTAGATAGTTGGTGTGTAATAAACAGATGAGAGGCCTCGATGTTGTTGTTGTTGTTGATCTAGTTATTCAGCGGAGTATGGATAACGACCACGGACTCTTTCTAGACAGGAACGCTAGTAGGTTCATAACTTGTAGGTGTTGTGAACGATGTGTTCACCGGTGTACTCTATCCCCCTCATGGTTGCCTTTAGGATATCTATTGTTGAGGAAACCCCTTAGCAGTGATGTCCGTCTCGATGAAAATCCTAGATTAAGTCCCTTGAGATAGATGTTGTTTTAGGGACGTAAAGTGAGGATAACGGGAATGGGTAATTGGGATAGTGATTGGTTGGTGAAATTAAATATAATTAATTTTATTGTGGGTTGAAAACCCTATATGCTCACCAGGCTCCCAAGCCTGACCCACTCAGTTTTATTTGTATTACACGTAGTGGCGCGATGGCATAAGATGGTTGAATCATCAAGTTGTTTTGTTTACATGTCTGTATATGTATATATTTGTTGAATGACTTGTAATGTTATCGTTTATGCTTTATGGTCTGTATCGGAACATGACATCCTGAGTTTTGGTTATATAATGAAAATGCATCTCTTGATGAAATGCTTTGATAAATATTATTTTATCATGTGTTGTTTTGGGAACAAATTCCGCAACACTTTTAAATCAAAAGGATTTACTTTGAAATTATTTTAAAAAGCATAAATGAAATCGGTCTTTTCTGGCCGTGATTTTGGGGATGTCACACTACGATGAGGAGATGCAGTCGACGAGATATCATGCCATGCTAAGGGATGATATTCGGGAGTTTGTGAGCTTTTTAGGGTGCAAAAGCCTAAATGATATGGTTGAGAAGGCCCAGGAACAGGAAATTGAGTTGGAGCTCTTGAAGAAGCAGAAGCAGGAGCAGGTTTAGGCGACAGTGAGTCAGGCTAAAAATCTAAAGACCTCCGATCCTCCCAACAGATATCAGCAGGGCCGAGGTGTTGTGCCAAGTGCGAAAAGTGTGACAACCCGAAATTTCCATTCTGTATAACATATTAAGTCAATAGAAGTTAGAACAGTTGTAGTAAATTTTCAGACTTTTGGTATAAGTTTGGGTATTTCAGGATTTACACTTTAAGGGATATCAGGAGAGAGAGGATGCACCAGGGTATTGCGCAACCCTATTATTCCAAAACTCTATGATATTAGTTTAGACTTGTACCCTAATGTGTTTAGGACTAGTAAACCCTTCTTTAAGGGGCAGAAAGTGCCCTAGTCCCTTCCTCTTGCAATGCAACTAGTTTAGACTTGTACCCTAATGTGTTTAGGACTAGTAAACACCCCTAGAACACCAAGAGTAAGGTGTTCACGGTCTAAGGAGTTCTTGGACCGTGAAATCCAAACAAAAGGGCAAAAGTGTGCTTTAAACTCTCCTAAAGGCTTGGACACTAGCCTAGATTAGTTCTTAGTTAAATTAAGGACTTGAAATCACCAAAAACACCCTTCCAAGGGAGATTAAGGCCGTAATCTCCAAGGGGTTTGGTCCCAGGGCCGTGAACTCCTCAAAGGAGTTAAAGCATGCCCTAAACTCTTCCAAAGACCATGCCATTAAGTAGAAATGCTTCTTAGGGTCTTGTAAAGCCTCAAAACATCAAATGACCAAGTAAGTATGAGCTTACAGCCGTAAAATCATGAGTTTACGATCGTAAACTCATTTTTTGGTGACATTAGGGTTGTGAACTCCATTAGGGAGTTTTCCTTGAACCCTACACACACTAGCTTATCCCTACAAACACCTAGATGCAGTCCTAGAGGCTAATAACACTTGTTAAAGGTGTTTACCATGTCCTAGGGTGTCTTGACTTTGTTTATTAGTTGTTTATAGACTAATTTTATACATATATATATGATATTATATGTTAACTAGGATCATAGCGTGTGTTCAAGACTTCACTTGACACCTAGCCATCCTACCACTTTAGTTCATCCGTACCACTCACAACAGGTGAGTTCATACCCCCTTGAATTAACCTTTTAAATGTTTCTAAACATTTTTAAATGCTTTATGGGGGGGATACAAGTTGAAACATGCTAGTTGTTATATCAATCAGAAGTGATTAATAACTAACATGCAAATAGATTCACTATACGTTAGCTGTTTTACCAAACCGATTTCTTCAATTGACTTTCTTAAACGTTTTTACATGTATAAAACTCTTTATCAAACTGTCTTACATTCTGTAAGTTTCATTTTAAACTCAGCTACAAATGTGTTTTCAAACAAAGTTTCCTTTATACTTAAACTGTCTTATCAAAATACTTTCAAAGGTTTTACAATACTTCTTTCATGCTTTTATGTTATCAAATGCATGCCCATATATGTATAGGTATACTTTCATTGATACTTATACATTCCTAGTAACTTTTATAGGTATAGTTAGGAGATACTACTTGCTATTCCTATTACAAGGAATTACACCAGAGTCAGTTTATTCATGAGTCTATACTATACATTACATGTTACATGAATACGTCTACGTAGATACGCTTACATGAATACATTTACATAAATACATTTTCCTGTATACGCTTACATGGATACTTGTACCTAGATTCTAAATGATGAGTTACTAGTACATATTATACGTGTAAATTTGTTCTGCCTATCCTAGTTCAACGGGATGTCTAGACGGGACTAACCATTCCATAACCCACCTGTTAGCAACAACGGTAATGAACATCTACGGATGCCTACCGTTATTACTTATAATAGGGGTACCTTTGCGGGACTAACCATTCCTTTAACCTGTTGTTCGCTACAGAGGTAAATGAACATCTACGGATGCCTACGGTTAATACTTATATTAGGAGTACCTTTACGGGACTAACCATTCCTTAAACCTGCTGCCAGCTACAGAGGAAAATGAACAATCTACGGATGTTCAAGGTTATACATTTCAGTAGTCGCGATGTCGTGTTGATCCTAATACAAAAGGATAACACTTACATGGCTATATTTTTCCTATTACTTTTATTTCGTGATACATTCACATAAACGGCGTGGTAAACTTTATTTTGTTAATAGTAGTTATAGAGGGGACAACCATCTTTGTTATAGCAAAACATACGAGTCTAGGTAGAAGACTACTTACAAAACATACGAGTCTTGGTAGAAGACTACTTTCAAAACATACGAGTCTTGGAAGAAGACTACTTTCAAAACATTCAGGCCTTGGTAGAAGGCTACTCTTTATACTAATAGAAATCATAGGGATTTGCTAGAGTATTCAAACCCTTTCAACTGCTTTCAAACAGTTCACACTTATACAATCTTTTTCGAAAGGTTTACAAGTCATTACGTTATAGTTTTACAAATCAAAGACACATTAATACTTATGAATTCACCATCTTTTTGGCTAACACTCGCTTTCAAAATAACTTGTATTCTCAGTTCACAAATAGACAGGTACGATGACCAGGTTTTGTGAAGACGGAGAAATCGAGACTCCTATTTTATTCTGATTGTTCAATTTGTTGTCTTATATTATGAAAGAACACTTGTGACTAAAATTATACTATCAATTCAATGGATGATGTTGTTGCTTGTTTACTACTTTGCATTGTTATGATACATTACATGACGTCCTCCGTCCCAAAGCATTTCTGCCGTTCTTGGTTTTGGGGTGTGACAAAAAGTCACATAGTGGAGCTTGCCGGGTGACAGGATCGGTATGTTATGGTTGTGGCCAGCCGGGCCACATGAGCAGGGAGTTCCCCAAGAAGGGTTTGATTTATTTTCATTGCAACCAGACTGGCCATAAAAAGGCGGATTGCCCGAGGTTGTCTACAGGAGAAATGGTGACACCTGCACCCGCCACATTGAGGATCACGAATAGCTTCCAGGTTACGGTGAAGGCTCTTGTGGTGAAGAGCAAAGCATTTCAGATGACCATAGAGAAGGCCTGAGCAGCACCGAACGTCGTGACTGGTATGTGACCTATTCCTATCTTATTTATTTTATTGTTATGCTTATGTTGTTATGATCTTGTATAGGGACCTTTTTGGTCAATGGATTTACGGCTCATGTTCTTTTTGATTTGGGGGCTACCCGATCATTTTTCTCCCTTGCACTCAGAAAGAAGTTTCGATATGCTCTAAGGACTTTGGATTTTCCTCTTGAGGTGGAGATTGCGGATCACTACACTGTGAGTGCTATGAGGGTATTTTGGAGGAGTATTGTGAACATGTTCGGCTATAGGTTTCCTATCGACTTGGTACCGATCCCCTTGAGAGGATTGAAGGTGATCGTTGGGATAAACTGGTTGGGGCCCAATGGGGTCATGATTGATTGCGAGTGGCAGTTAGTGAGGGTTCGAACCCCAAGTGGGGGAGAACTGGTCATTCATGGTGAGAGAGCCTTGCATGGGTCAACTCTCTATTCAGCTGCTCGGGCTAGGAGGCTTCTTCAACAAGGTTGTGTTGGGGTTCTGGCTTATGTTTCAGATTCGAGGGTGGAGACATCGACAGAGTTGAGCGGGGTACCTATTGTGTGGGGATTTCCTGATGTTTTCCCTGGGGAACTGCCGAGAGTGCCTCCCGAGAGGCAGTTTGAGTTCCGGATTAATTTGATTCTTGGTACAGCTCTGATAGCCAAGGCGACGCACGTCTAGCTCTGCCTGAGATGCAGGAGTTTTATACGCAAATACAGGAGCTGCTAGACATGGGTTTTATTTGTCCAAGCAGTTCCCCGTGGGGAGCACCGATCATGTTCGCGAAAAAGAACGATGGGTCTCACCAGATGTGTATTGATTATCGGGAACTGAACAAGCGGACAGTGAAGAACCATTACCCACTTCCGAGGATTGATGACTTATTTGACCAGCTTCAGGGTGCATCTTGGTTTTCCAAGATCGATCCTCGGTCAGGATATCATCAAATGAGGATCACAGATGAGGATATTCAAAAGATCGCTTTCAGAACTTGTTATGGTCATTATGAGTTTGTGGTGATGTCATTTGGGCTCACCAATGCTCTAGCAGCGTTCATGGATCTCATGAACCGGGTGTGCAGATCGATGTTGGATCGGTCTGTGATTGTTTTTATTGATGACATACTGGTCTATTCCAAGACCAATGAGCAACACGAGCAACATTTATGGGAGGTGTTGGAGATCTTGAGGAGGGAGAGGCTCAATGCCAAATTCTCCAGATGCGAGTTTTGGTTGCGTGATGTGCAGTTTCTGGGGCACATCATCAACCAAGAGAGTATCTTGGTGGACCCGACCAAGATTGAGGCGGTGATGCTTTGGGAGGTTCCAAAGAACGCATTTGAGATCTGAAGTTTCTTGGGCCTTGCGGGGTACTATCGGAGATTTATTCAAGACTTCTCCAAGATTGCAGTGCCTTTGACTCGTCTGACTAAGAAAAATGTGACCTTTCGGTGGGGTCTAGATCTGCAACTGGCCTTTGAGACTTTGAGATAGAAATTATGTGAGGCCCCGATTCTGGTGTTACCCAAGGGATTGGATGATTTTGTGGTATATTGTGACGCTTCTATTTCAGGTTTGGGAGTTGTCCTTATGCAGGGGGGACACATGATTTCTTATGCCTCGAGGCAGCTGAAGCCTCATGAGGTAAATTACCCCACTCATGACTTGGAATTGGGGGCGGTGGTATTTTCCCTCAAGATTTGGAGGCATTACTTATATAGGGTCTGATGCGGCGGATCAACCGAACTTGAATATGCGGCGGAGGAGGTGGTTAGATGTAACGCCCGGGTTACAGGGCTAAGCATTTTTGTCAATGTAATAGTCTAGGTCAACTATTGTAACTCTTTGTGAAGTAATAAAGATGAAATATTTGAGTATTATGTGAATTATGTGAATTTTTATGCTTATTATGTATTTATGAATATTTAATAAATAAAAGATAAAAATAAGCATCAAAATTAAAGTATGAGATAAGCCTGATATATTTACATAAAGTTGTAGAGTGCGTTCCCGCCTACGCGTGGATATAAAGGACGTCGAAAACGGAGTTCGTATGCAAAAGATACGACAATTTTAAGAAAATTAGACAGTAAAACACTGATTTTCTTTAATCGCGTAAAACCGAATCAATCCTTTGAGGTACTTATGCTTTGCCGACGGGATTTCCGAGAGCGTTTTTGGACTCAGGATATGGTCTAGTATTTGATTTCATACTTGAGATATTTTTAACGAAAATAATTACAAAAGTTGCGAAAACGGGTACCGCGTGCCGTTTAGACACAAAACTTTAAGTGCGATTTCCCGGAGTTCCGTAACTCCAAAAATTAATCTGTTCGGGTTTCTGGAATCCTTGAATTACCCTCTTTCATAAGAAATTTTCAAAAACGCAATCCGATGTCGGGATCTCGATTCATCGATCTATGAGCGTTTTGGACAAGTTAAATAATTAAACTACTTTGTGGGACCCACTAGGCTTATAGAACAACATGTCCAGCTCATTTCCATCTTTTGCCCACGTTTTTCTTTATTATTTCTTTCTTCTCACCCTTCCTAGTTGTGTGCACTCTTACCCAAAGGTACAAAGTATGGAGGTGAAGCATGGTCATTCTAAGGTTGTGAGTATGCATGCTTACTATAAATAAGGAGCTTCTCATCCTTAATTGACACACCAAAAAAAAATCTCAGTTCTTCTCTCTACCTTTCCCTAGTCAGCAAGAGAAACAAAGAAGAAAAGCAAGGCAGCCAACGTTGGCCACCTTGCTGCCTCACCAGAAAAATAGTTGCTACCACCGTGATACACCACCTCCAGCCGCCTCGTTTGTTCCTAGGTACTCCCAATTCAGTGCTTAACATTTTTCATTCTTTGTGTTTTCTATTTCGACGAACAGTTTGAGCTCCACAAATCCATTTGTGCATGTGTGTGTTTTTGCGTCCAATTTTGACGTAATCAGGGGGTGATGCCTCCTGATCAAATTTAATGCACATATATTGCCCAAACTTTGTTTCCAAATTAATTCCCCATACCCCATTTCGAAATTCTTAACATTTTTGGTCCTAATTCATTTAAACCTTCATTTATTTATTCACAAATGGTCCTTCCTTGGAAACCTCTTACAAATCAGGCCCTAAACTCTAAACTATGATGTATATGTTCCATATTGGTCCCTCATTTGGAAATTATATTTATAATTTAGTCCAACTAAATTATTTAATTAACATAACGGACCCTATACCTTGGTTAATTACCAAACTACCCTCCAAATATTAATTATATTAATATCTCCTTAGGAAACTAAATTTTCTCAGAGATTCGTATTCACGGAAATACTACTCGACCTTCTCGCATCCATTCCAGAACGCTAATTGCCTATCGAAAATTAAGGTGAGTGCATAGTTACTTTCAACTTACACATAGATATGAAGTATTTTATATAAATTACGTGCTATGTGTGCATATTATCTGAATACTTGCTATCTATGTCGGATGAACATTGTTATACATGTTTTCAATGATTTAAACTGTATATGTATTTTATATCTACGAAAATGTTGGGGTAAAACATGGGTAGATGTAATAGGTGATGTGTGATAAAATGATGAGAGGCCTCGATGTTGATGTTGTTGTTTCTGTTATCTAGCGGAGTATGGATGACGACCACGGACTCTTCTAGACAGTCCAGTGGAACACTAGCAGGCTCGCAACCTGTAGGTGTTTGTGAACGATGTGTTCACCGGTGTACTCCATCCCCCACATGGTTTCCTTTAAGACATTTATTGTTAAGGAACCCCCTTAGCAGTAGTGTCCATCCCGATGATGATCCTTAGACTAGGTCCCTTATGATAGGTGTTTAGGGACGTAAAGTGAGGATAACGGGAACGGGTAATCGGGTTATTGTTGATTGATGAAATTAATAAACTTATTTATTGTGGGTTGAAAACCCTATGTGCTCACCAGGCTCCCAAGCCTGACCCACTCAGTTTCTTGTATTACAGGTAGTGGCGCATGAGCATAGGTGTGATGTTTTGGACGAGGGATTACGGATATAGGCCTGTAGATATGAAATAATGTAGTAAGGCTTATATTGTACTGTTTATGCTTTTGATCTGTACGAACATGACATCCCAAGTCTTTTAATGAAATACATTTCTATGGAAATGCTTTTGATAAATCTTTATCATATTTTTGTTTTGGGACAAATTCCGCAACACTTTCATTTAAAATGTAACTCTGATTTTTAAACAAAGCATAAAGAAACCGGTCTTTTCTGGCCGTGATTTTGGGGATGTCACAGTTGGTATCAGAGCATTAGTTTAAGCGAACTAGGAATTTGTAGGATTTCTAGACTTAAACTTAGAATGCTAAGCGATGATTGTGAGGTGTGAGCACTAGCTTGTTTTAGGAATTGTGCCTAAAATGCTTTTATGTGCTAAATGCTTTGTGCATGATATGCTGTTATTTGTTTGGGTCTATGGTCTATTGCCGACCGGATCTGGAAACCTTATGTGTTTAGGATTCTAAACGTACGACTACGATGTTAGAACTAGCATGTAAACGTTTCGGAGTGATAAGGACGATTTAAACGTCTATCCTAAATAAAGATCTGAATTCACCTTATTTGGTGTATAGATCAAGATGGCAAGGACCCGTAGCGGAAACGTGAACGCAAATGGAGGTAGGAACCAACCCCCAGTGGTTCAACAAATACTTGTTGTTGAAGAAGTTGCACCTGAGCCAGTCACCATGGATGGAGTGCAAGCCATGATTCAGGCTATACTAGCTGAACAAAGGGAGGAAATGAGACGGATGCTCCACGAAAATAGGGACGAACCTACCATACATGTTGAACCGACGGAGCCAGTTCCCGAGCCATCTGAGGAAGGGAACTACAGCCGCCAAGTGAGTCAAGTAGGGACTCAAGGTGAGAAAAGGGATGGCCCAGAAGGGAGAAACAACACGGATGGGCGGATGTACAAAAATTTCTTGGGTGCGAAACCACCAAGTTTCTCAGGAAGCCCAAAGCCTGTTGAGATTATGGACTGGATCTCCGAGATGGAGATGGTGTTTGAGAGTTGCGACTGCAACGAGAAGCAGAAGATTGTCTTCGTTGTGAGACAATTGAAAACTGGAGTCTTGAGCTGGTGGAAGCTATTGGCAGATACAATGCCATGAGGAGAAGCTCTGAAAATGTCATGGGATGAGTTATTGGAACAACTGAAGGCGCAGTACTGTTCAGAGATAGACTTGATTGATCTGAACAATGAGTTCCAAAATTTGAAGAAGGGGAGAATGAGCATCGATGACTATGCTGCTACATTTACGGAAAAGATGAAGTTGTTTCCATACCTAGTGCCAACCGAACTTTCCAAAATTGAGAAATTCGCAAACGGACTGCCGGCTGACTTTGGCCCAACAGTCAAGATGGCAACCACTCTGAAATCAGCTGTTCGAGCAGCTAAGAACGTGGAGACCCAACAAAAGGAATGAGGTCTGGAGAGCGTTGAGGTTGGTGAGAAACGGAAGTTCGATGGATCCTCGAAGTCCAACAAGAAGAGTAGATTCTCGAAGTCTGGTTCGAGGGGAGGAGGATCAGAAGCGAAGTGGTGTGACAAGTGCAAGAACAAGTACTCTGGGAAGTGTGACGGAGGGGTCACTTGTTACAAATACGGAAAGCCTGGGCACTACGCCAATGAATGCACCCTCAACCAGAAGGCCTGTTATGGGTGCAATGAAGAAGGGCACATTTTGAAGGACTGCCCGAAGAAGAAGGAGGCAGGAAGACCCAACATACCATCGAAGCCGAAGGCGAGAGCCTTCCAGATGACGCTCGAGGCTGCGAAGGAGGCAGCAGACGTCGCTTCAGGTACCTTTCTTGTAAATGGTTTGCCTGCAAATATACTATTTGATTCCGGAGCCAACTACTCCTTTGTGTCGCATAAATTTGGTGGGAAATTAGCATTGCCTGTAGAAAAACTAGATAATGCCCTGATTGTAGAAGTTGCCAGTGGCAAATTCGTACCTGTTAGTAATCGCATTAGGAACATCGTCATTGACTAAATGGAAACGAATTCCACGAAGAGCTATTACCCATAGACTTAAACGGTTTCGACATTGTTTTGGGTATGGATTGGCTTAGCGCTAACGATGCTGAGATTCAATGCCGAAAGAAGATAGTAAGGGTAAACCCACCTGGAAAGGAATTATTTATGGTGTATGGGGACAAACGCAGAGTGAATTCTGGAATCATCTCCCTGATGAAAGCCAGGAAATGTTTGTCCAAAGGATGTGCATCGTACTTGGCATTTGTAATCAATGCCAAGAAGGAGAAGAAAGAGGTGCAGAATATACCGATTGTGTGTGATTATCCGGAAGTCTTTCCAGAAGATCTTCCCGGATTACCACCTGATAGGCAAGTGGAGTTTCGTATAGACTTGTTACCAGGAACAACACCGATAGCAAAGGCACCTTACCGATTAGCACCGACGGAGATGAAGGAGCTCATGACGCAACTTCAGGAGCTGTTGGACAACGGTTTCATTCGACCTAGTTCATCACCCTGGGGAGCTCCGGTGTTATTCGTGAAAAAGAAGGACGGAAGTATGAGAATGTGTATAGACTACCGAGAGCTGAATAAGGCAACGGTGAAGAACAAGTATCCATTGCCGAGGATTGATGACCTATTCGATCAGCTACAAGGTTCGAGCTACTTCTCAAAGATCGATCTTAGGTCAGGATATCATCAGCTGAAGGTGAGAAAGCAGGATATTGAGAAGACTGCATTCAGAACTAGATATGGACACTACGAGTTCCTGGTTATGTCATTCGGGCTAACCAATGCTCCCGCAGCATTCATGGATTTGATGAATAGGGTTTGTAAACCATTCCTCGATAAATCCGTGATAGTGTTCATCGACGACATTCTCATCTACTCGAAAAGACAAGAGGAGCATGGCAAGCATCTACAGGAAGTATTAGAAGTGTTGAAGAAGGAGAAGCTTTTTGCAAAGTTCTCCAAATGCGACTTTTGGATACGGGAAGTCCAATTCTTGGGTCATGTTGTTAACCAGGAGGGAATAATGGTTGACCCCACAAAGATCGGGGCTGTAATGAAGTGGGAACGTCCAAAGAGTCCCACGGAAATTCGAAGCTTTCTAGGATTAGCCATCGACGATTTATCCAAGGCTTTTCTTCGATAGCTGCTCCATTAACAACTTTGACTCATAAAGGAGCTACGTATACGTGGAGTGAGAAACACGATGAGGCATTCGAGAAGCTAAAGAAGAAGTTATGTGAAGCACCGATACTTTCTCTACCCAATGGAGTCGAAGATTTCGCGGTTTATAGTGACGCTTCTGGAGTCAGGTTGGGTTGTGTTCTGACCCAAAGAGAAAAGGTAATAGCATACGCATCTCGACAATTGAAAGAGCACGAAAAGAACTACCCCACTCATGATCTGGAGTTGGCAGCGGTAGTTTTTGCCTTAAAGATATGGAGGCATTACCTCTACGGCACGAAGTGCAAGCTCTTCACTGATCATAAGAGTCTCCAGTATCTCTTTAATCAGAAGGAGTTGAACATGAGGCAATGACGCTGGCTAGAACTTCTCAAGGACTACGACTGTGAGATACTTTACCACCCAGGTAAAGCAAATATTGTTGCTGATGCTCTCAGTCGGAAAGTCAATCTTGAAAGGAAAAGGCCAAGAGTGTTAAGAATTGAAGTCGTCTTGACGATTGTGGAAAGTATCAGGAAAGCTCAAGAAGAAGCTTTAGAGAAAAATGACCGAAAGGAAGAACGTTTGGGAAGAACGTTAGTGTTCGGTATAAACAGTCGAGGACTGAAAGTATTCCAATATCGAATTTGGGTACCTAATATGGGAGGAATAAGAGATCTTCTGATGGAAGAAGCACACAAGACCATGTACTCGATTCATCTCGGTAGCACTAAAATGTATAGGGACCTAAAACCCTACTACTGGTGGCCGACGATGAAGCTCGATGTTGCAAAGTATGTGGCCGAGTGCGTAACATGTGCGAGGGTTAAGGCACAACATCAGAAACCGTATGGGAGTTTAGAACCTTTACCTGTACCCATGGGTAAATGGGAAGACATCACCATGGATTTTGTGACTAAACTGCCCAGGACGAAGAACGGTCACGACATGATTTGGGTAGTCGTGGATCGTTTCACCAAGAGTGCACACTTCATAGTAGCCAACGAGAAGTGGTCTATGGATAAGCTCGCAAATGCTTACGTGAAGGAAATTGTAAGACTTCACGGTGTTCCTCTTACGATTGTATCAGATCGTGATAGTCGTTTCACGTCAAGGTTTTGGAGGAGTCTACAAGAGGAGTTGGGTACAAAGTTATGTTTGAGTACTGCTTACCATCCGCAAACCGATGGCCAGAGCGAAAGAACGATTCAGACACTGGAAGATATGCTGAGAGCATGTACCCTCGAGTTCCAAGGGAATTGGGACGAGCACTTACCTCTGGTAGAATTCTCCTACAACAATAGTTTTCACTCGAGCATCAAGATGGCACCTTATCAAGCCTTGTATGGACAAAAGTGTCGTATGCCGTCTTGTTGGCTTGAAGCCGGAGAGAAGCAGTTTATGGGCCCCGAGATAGTCCATGAGACTGCTGAGAAGTTGAAGGTGATTAGGGAAAGAATGTTAGCAGCTCAGGATCGTCAGAAGAGCTATGCTGACAAGAAAAGACGACCGATAACCTTCGAAGTTGGGGATTCCGTTTTGCTTAAAGTCTCACCGTGGAAGGGACTTATACGATTTGGGAAACGAGGAAAGTTGAGTCCAAGGTTTATTAGACCGTTCAAAGTTCTTCAGAGGATTGGGAACCAAGCTTACAAGCTGGAATTGCCTGAAGAACTCAATGGTATTCATAACACCTTCCATGTGTGTTATTTGAGGAAATTCACGGGAGATGTTCCCGACATAATTCCAATCTCAGAGTTAAGGATGGATGAAAATAAAAGGATGATCGAAGAGCCTGAGGCAATTGTTGACCGTAAGACTAAGAAGTTACGACGCAAGATGGTCGACTTAGTGCTAGTCCGATGGAAACATTCGAATGGGCCGAATCTCACTTGGGAAACAGAGGATGACATGATGAGTCGCTATCCACATCTGTTTGCTGATGCATGATTCCGGGACGGAATCATCCTAAGGGAGAGAGAATTGTAACGCCCGGGTTTCAGGGCTAAGCATTTTTGTCAATGTAATAGTCTAGGTCAACTATTGTAACTCTTTGTGAAGTAATAAAGATGAAATATTTGAGTATTATGTGAATTATGTGAATTTTTATGCTTATTATGTATTTATGAATATTTAATAAATAAAAGATAAAAATAAGCGTCAAAATTAAAGTATGAGATAAGCCTGATATATTTACATAAAGTTGTAGAGTGCGTTCCCGCCTACGCGTGGATATAAAGAACTTCGAAAACGGAGTTCGTATGCAAAAGATACGACAATTTTAAGAAAATTAGACAGTAAAACACTGATTTTCTTTAATCGCGTAAAACCGAATCAATCCTTTGAGGTACTTATGCTTTGCCGACGGGATTTCCGAGAGCGTTTTTGGACTCAGGATATGGTCTAGTATTTGATTTCATACTTGAGATATTTTTAACGAAAATAATTACAAAAGTTGCGAAAACGGGTACCGCGTGCCGTTTAGACACAAAACTTTAAGTGCGATTTCCCGGAGTTCCGTAACTCCAAAAATTAATCTGTTCGGGTTTCTGGAATCCTTGAATTACCCTCTTTCATAAGAAATTTTCAAAAACGCAATCCGATGTCGGGATCTCGATTCATCGATCTATGAGCGTTTTGGACAAGTTAAATAATTAAACTACTTTGTGGGACCCACTAGGCTTATAGAACAACATGTCCAGCTCATTTCCATCTTTTGCCCACGTTTTTCTTTATTATTTCTTTCTTCTCACCCTTCCTAGTTGTGTGCACTCTTACCCAAAGGTACAAAGTATGGAGGTGAAGCATGGTCATTCTAAGGTTGTGAGTATGCATGCTTACTATAAATAAGGAGCTTCTCATCCTTAATTGACACACCAAAAAAAAATCTCAGTTCTTCTCTCTACCTTTCCCTAGTCAGCAAGAGAAACAAAGAAGAAAAGCAAGGCAGCCAACGTTGGCCACCTTGCTGCCTCACCAGAAAAATAGTTGCTACCACCGTGATACACCACCTCCAGCCGCCTCGTTTGTTCCTAGGTACTCCCAATTCAGTGCTTAACATTTTTCATTCTTTGTGTTTTCTATTTCGACGAACAGTTTGAGCTCCACAAATCCATTTGTGCATGTGTGTGTTTTTGCGTCCAATTTTGACGTAATCAGGGGGTGATGCCTCCTGATCAAATTTAATGCACATATATTGCCCAAACTTTGTTTCCAAATTAATTCCCCATACCCCATTTCGAAATTCTTAACATTTTTGGTCCTAATTCATTTAAACCTTCATTTATTTATTCACAAATGGTCCTTCCTTGGAAACCTCTTACAAATCAGGCCCTAAACTCTAAACTATGATGTATATGTTCCATATTGGTCCCTCATTTGGAAATTATATTTATAATTTAGTCCAACTAAATTATTTAATTAACATAACGGACCCTATACCTTGGTTAATTACCAAACTACCCTCCAAATATTAATTATATTAATATCTCCTTAGGAAACTAAATTTTCTCAGAGATTCGTATTCACGGAAATACTACTCGACCTTCTCGCATCCATTCCAGAACGCTAATTGCCTATCGAAAATTAAGGTGAGTGCATAGTTACTTTCAACTTACACATAGATATGAAGTATTTTATATAAATTACGTGCTATGTGTGCATATTATCTGAATACTTGCTATCTATGTCGGATGAACATTGTTATACATGTTTTCAATGATTTAAACTGTATATGTATTTTATATCTACGAAAATGTTGGGGTAAAACATGGGTAGATGTAATAGGTGATGTGTGATAAAATGATGAGAGGCCTCGATGTTGATGTTGTTGTTTCTGTCATCTAGCGGAGTATGGATGACGACCACGGACTCTTCTAGACAGTCCAGTGGAACACTAGCAGGCTCGCAACCTGTAGGTGTTTGTGAACGATGTGTTCACCGGTGTACTCCATCCCCCACATGGTTGCCTTTAAGACATTTATTGTTAAGGAACCCCCTTAGCAGTAGTGTCCATCCCGATGATGATCCTTAGACTAGGTCCCTTATGATAGGTGTTTAGGGACGTAAAGTGAGGATAACGGGAACGGGTAATCGGGTTATTGTTGATTGATGAAATTAATAAACTTATTTATTATGGGTTGAAAACCCTATGTGCTCACCAGGCTCCCAAGCCTGACCCACTCAGTTTCTTGTATTACAGGTAGTGGCGCATGAGCATAGGTGTGATGTTTTGGACGAGGGATTACGGATATAGGCCTGTAGATATGAAATAATGTAGTAAGGCTTATATTGTACTGTTTATGCTTTTGATCTGTACGAACATGACATCCCAAGTCTTTTAATGAAATACATTTCTATGGAAATGCTTTTGATAAATCTTTATCATATTTTTGTTTTGGGACAAATTCCGCAACACTTTCATTTAAAATGTAACTCTGATTTTTAAACAAAGCATAAACAAACCGGTCTTTTCTGGCCGTGATTTTGGGGATGTCACATTAGACGTGGTCAAAGATTATGACTACGAGATTTTGTATCATCCAGAGAAGGCCAATATGGTGGTTGATGCTTTAATCCGTAAGGTGGCAAGTGCTCTAATCCGAGATGTTTGCTTGAGGATGAAGGTTACTTTACCACTGATGGATATGATCAAGGGGGCATAGATTGAAGGATTGAAAAAGGAAAATTGGAAGACTAAGTGGATTAGGGGCCAGATTCCATTATTTGTCAAAGACAATCGGGGATTATTTACTCAGTGTGGTAGGGTTTGGGTTCCGACATTTGGAGGAGTGAGGTATAAAATTTTGGAGGAGGTGCATAGTTCTAAGTTTTCTATCCATCTGGGGGCCGCAAAGATGTACCGAGACCTAAGATTGAGTTATTGGTGGCCCTGATAACGTCTATTTTATGCATATATTTATGACGCTTTATTATTATTTTATATGATGTTTTTATGTTATTTAGAACTAAAAGATACTTAATATGCTTTGAAATGTTAAATTACAGTTAAAATGGGAGCTGAAATGCAAAAGGAGGAGAAAGGAGCTAAAAGACACAAAAAGGATGTTGCCGGACAGCCTGATCCCTCGTCAGTGTTTTGGCCATATCTCCTGACTCGTAAATCTGATTGACCTGATTCAAAATGTTCTAAAAAATAGAAACGATTTAGGACAACTTTCGTCTTTTGAGAAAATGGTGATTCCAAAGGAACTCGTCGATTTCAACACAAACTCGTTGAGTTGATCAGAAGCTTCGCGATTCTTGACGCTGACTTGGGGAATACAGAATTTTAATGAAGAACTCGCTGAGTTGGTGTCCAAACTCATCGATTTGATGCTGAAAACTATATGTAGAGCTGAAAATAATCCCTAATGATATGTATTTAACCCTAGATTGATTTCTGCGATTATAAACACCCAAGAAGCCGTTTTAAGGGTTTAGAAGGCAGCCGAAAGGCCGTTAAGCTGATATGGAGCGAAGATCTGAAGGATTGGAGAGATGATTCATGTTTGTAATCATGTAGTTTGTTAACGTGAACATGTTTAGCATTCCATTATGATTCTATATGCAATTACTTTCTGATTTGGGTGTTAGAACCGTTTTCTTTGTGTTTATGATAAGAAGAAACCTTGATTTATGGATTAATTGCTATTTGGATTGTTTTATTTGTGTTTAATTTATCTTGTTGAGCTTGTTAAAATATCCTTATGTTTTAATGATAATTATTTTCTATTAATAATCAAGTTTATTGAGTTGTATGAACATCTTCTTAATTGCTTGAATCATATAGTTTTGTGAAAACAAGATTGTATGCCTAGCATTAGTGAACATGAACCTAGGGTTAATTAGCCAATAATAAAGTTAATGTGTGAGCATTTATGATGAACAATCATACAAGAGTAAATTAAATTAACAAATTTGATTAACTATTATTACAAGTCTTGCTTGATACGAACTGAAGACTAGGAAACTTGTTAGTTTAATCAATTGGCCACTACTTGAATTTACTTGTTTGCTAAAGGATTAGTAATAGTGAACATGAACCTATTCATTTTAGAAATCGGTGAACATGAATAAATAAATTTGTGTGTGCAATTGTCTATGATTTCAAGATGTAATTTGTCTAAACCAAAGTACCTAAAGAGATTTGTCTTCGGTCAACATAAAGAGATTTGCTATTTATTTGTTTGTTTGAGATTTAATTCCATAAAACCTTTCTTCAATGCTTTTGTATGTTTTTTGTAACCTATAACCAAACATTTTAAATTAATTCACTACCGTTCCCCTTGTGTTCGACACCCTTGCTTATCAAAGCTACACTATACTCGATCGGGTTCACTGCCTGTAAGGTGTGGTTTAGATGCGATAAACTAGGAATTATAAGTAAAAAACTAGTGCATTAAATATTCACATCAGGCCCTGAATGAAGCGGGAAGTTGCTTGGTTTGTTGAGCGGTGTTTGGCCTGCAGGAAGGTCAAAGCCGATCATCATGGGCCTCACGACAAGGTCCAACCGTTACCCATTCCCATGTGGAAATGGGAGGAGATCAACATGGATTTTATCATGAACTTACCCAACACGGCGCAGGGTGTTGATTCAATTTGGGTTATTATGGATAGGCTAACCAAGAGTGATCATTTTATTCTGATTGCTGAGAGTATATCCGCTAAGTAATTAGTGGATATCTATGAGCAGGAAGTGGTAATTAGGCACGAAGTGCCGATATATGTGGTGTCGGACCGTGATGTACGATTCACCTCCAGATTCTGGAGGAAGTTTCATGAGAAGTTAGGTACTCAGTTGCTTTTCAACACATCTTACCACCCAAAGACTGATGGGCAGAGTGAGCGGACGATCCAGACGCTTGAGGATATGCTTTGGGCATGCATTCTAGACTTCGAAGGGAGTTGAGATACTTACCTCCCACTAGCAGAGTTCTCATACAACAACAATTATCATGCTAGTATTTATTGAACCCCATTCGAGATGTTGTATGGATGGAGGTGTAGGATTCTAGTTTATTGGGGGGAGGTTGGCCATTGAGTCATGGGAAGCACCGAAGTGGTGCTTAAGACCACTGAGTTGATTTAACAGCACAACATGATGCAAGTTGCGTAGAGTCGTCAAAAATTCTATGTTGATCGTCTCCATTCCGATCTTGAGTTTCAGGTGGGGGATTTTGTTTTGTTGAAGGTGTCACTTTGGAAAGGTGTCATCCGATTTCGAAATAAAGGCAAGCTAGGACCCCAATTCATCGGTCCATTCAGGATTTTTTTCCCGAGTTGGCATGGTATCTTATCGGTTGGATCTCCCTGATAGGCTCAGTCATATCGATAACAACTTTCATGTATCTCAGCTACGGAAGTGTGTAGCAGATGAGGTTGCAGTTATTTCATTGGATGATATACAGGTGGATGAGGGCCTGAACTAGGTTGAGAAGCCCATTACAGTCCTGGATAGAAAAACTAAAGCTCTTCGTAATAAGGTGGTGAAGCTAGTAAAAGTGCAATGGCAGCATTGGAAGGGCTTCCAATGGAATTGGGAGCCAAAGGACGAGAAGAGAGAGCATTACCCGGATCTATTTTCATTAGCGGACTTCGAGGAAGAAGACTAATTCAAGTGAGGAAGATTTCTAACATTCAAAAATCCAAGGATTCCATTTATGCCCTTGAAATATTTCATTTTTGGCAAATATGGACCCTCCATACGCTGGGCATACATATGTGTACGCTTAGCATACGCTTGTGCATGCATCGGGGGCCTGATGCTCGTACGCGGGGTGTGCGCGCACGTACGTGGGGCGTACGAAGCCAATAACCAAAACCCTAATTTCATGGCATGGACCTTAGTTAAACACACTTATATCATTTGGACTAAACCCTAAATAGCCTCCATTGTGACATCCCCAAAATCTCAGCCAGAAAAGATCGGTTTCATTTATGCTTTTTAAAATAATTTCAGAGTAAATCCTTTTGATTTAAAAGAGTTGCGGAATTTGTTCCCAAAACAAAACATGATAAAATAATATTTATCAAAGCATTTCATCAAGACATGCATTTTCATTATATAATCAAAACTCGGGATGTCATGTTCCAATACAGACCATAAAGCATAAACGATAACATTACAAGTCATTCAACAAATATATACATATACAGACTTGTAAACAAAACAACTTGATGATTCATCCATCTTATGCCCTTGCACCACTTCCTATAATACAAATAAAACTGAGTGGGTCAGGCTTGGGAGCCTGGTGAGCATATAGGGTTTTCAACCCACAATAAATAATTATATTTAATTTTACCAACCAACAATGTCCCGATTACCCATTCCCGTTATCCTCACTTTACGTCCCTAAAACAACATCTATCTCAAGGGACCCAATCTAGGATTTTCATCGGGACAGACATTACTGCTAAGGGGTTTCCTCAACAATAGATATCCTAAAGGCAACCATGAGGGGGATAGAGTACACCGGTGAACACATCGTTCACAACACCTACATGTTATGAACCTACTAGCGTTCCACAGGACTGTCTAGAAAGAGTCTGTGGTCGTTATCCATACTCCGCTGAATAACTAGATCAACAACAACAACATTGAGGCCTCTCATCTGTTTATCACAGACCAACTATCTACCCATGTTCTACCCAACATATTAGTAGATAAAAATATATATTTTTATACATAGTTTAAAACCTTTATAGCATTCTCATTCAATACATATTCCACATAACAGATTAGGCACACCCACATAACACGTATTTCATAGAGAATAAATCAGATCTATGAGATAGAAGAAAGTGAATATACATTCACACATATAACCACAAAATTATACACATAACACGTATTTCGTATAAAATACTTGATAATTATGCGTTAGAAGAAAGTAACTACACACTCACTTGATCAGAAGATGATCAGACAACACTACGACTTGCAGAAGTAGTATTCTTCAGTAGATCTAGAAGATCTTCACAAAAACCGGGCTTCTCGCGAGCAGAGCTTCGGCTCGGGAATCACACTTCTCGGGATCTTCGGGGCTTCGGAACTTGCTTTGGGGCTTAGGAATAATACCGGGGCTTCGGGGTATAATTGGCACGCAAATCGAGGCAAAAACTAGAGAGAAGGTAAGAAATTGGCAAAAGAATTAGGCTGCCCTCACATGCCCTTTTATAGGAGGTTGAGGCCTCGCAGTATGCTGGGCGTACTGCCTTACGTGGGGTGTACTCCTTCAAAATTGTCACTGCATGCGTCATCTGAAGAACTCGAGTGCGAGGGTCGTCATGCATCGCTGTACGTTGGGCGTACTTCGGATAAGTCCGGTGACTCCCCTTCGGATAATATCGGATTTAATAATTAAACTTAAATTTTAATTATTTAATAAACTTCGAAAATTCATATCTTCTTCATATGAACTCCGTTTTCGACGTTCTTTATATCCACACGTAGGTGAGACTACGCTCTACAACTTTCGTTTAGACTCCGTTGGCTAATTTTGATTTTATTTTTATTATTTATTTTTAGTAGGCCGGGACATGAAAACTCCGTTATAAATTCATAACTTCTTCATCTGACGTTCGTTTTCGCCTAACTTTTTATCGCTTTACTACTATTAACGAGATCTTCGATTCTCGTTTAGATTGTTTAGACCAACAATCACTCGATCTCGAATCGAGTATTCAGGCTACATACTGCTAAGTCGAAACTTAGAAAAATCATAACTTCCTCATACGAAGTCAGATTTGGGCGTTCTTTTTATGCACGCTCTCGGTTTAACGAACTATACGACATTCGTTTAGATCACTAAGGCTAAATGTCGCTCTAACGTAAATTTCACTTTTTACGTCATTCAGTGTTGCCCGTTCTGTCGCGAAACTTCGACATGTCATAACTTCTTCGTTATAACTCGGATTTAGGCATTCTCTATATATTCAGAAACCTCATTTCAACTACTACAACATTTTCCACAGATATCAACTTTATCTAACATTTTATTTTGATGCTTATTTTTATTCTTAATTACATTAAGACACACAGTTAAGCACAAAACACATAATACTCAAATAATACACTTTTATTATTTCAAAACGAGTTACAAAGGTTAACCTAGACTATTATATCAACATTAATGACAAGCCCAGAAGCACAGGCATTACATCCATAGCCTATTTTCTTTCTTAAACCCCATATTTTCCAGAGAGTGTGAGTTTTGAGCCTAAAGGTGATTTTGGTGGCCATTTTAGTGGATTTGCAAGAAGGAGGTAATGTCCAAGCTTTGAACGTGGAAAGATCTTGAGGATTTTGCATCTAGAGTATCTTGGAGAGATTTTGAAGGTAAAAAGCTTGCATCTTGCTAATCCTCTTTGATAGTTGAGTTAGAGTTTTATAGAAGTCCACTTTTGAGTCCATAATTCCTCTCTTGTGAGTTTGGGAAACTCTAGAGGTTAGGAAGGTTAGATATGAGGTTCTTTGGCTTGGTTATTGCATAAAAACGTTAACTTGATGACTTCTATGGCTCCATGCAAAAGTTATGTAACACCCAGATTTCCAAAAATAAAATTTTCATTTAATTAATCAATTTAATATTAAAAACACTTGTTTAAAATCTTACTCACATTCAATTTACAAAACGTATTTTCATTTTCGTTATAAAAGAAGACCAGGATCCTCCAAAACTCAACTCTTTCTTCGGTGTGTACAATCGAACCGTTGCCATTCCGCGTTACTGTAAGAACCTGAAACAACGTAACATAAACAACGTAAGCACGAAGCTTAGTGAGTTCCCCAATATACCTTACGCACATACGCCATCCGGCCCGGACCGTTCGGTCCACATAACATTGCCTTCCGGCCCGGATCTTTCGATCCACATAATATCGCCTTCCGGCCCGGATCTTTTGATCCACATAATATCGCCTTCCGGCCCGGATCTTTCGATCCACATGATAATCGCCTTCCGGCCTGTACACATACATAACACATAATACAAATACTCTAACACATAAAGCACATATACCACATATCATACCTGACCTTTCTGTCACATAATACCTTGCCTTCCGACCCATATATAAGCATGTATATCACACGTAGCAGCTAACTTTCCATTCATAGCATATAGACATAACACACAACATACTTGACCTTCCGGTCACACAATCAAACCCTTCCGGGTACAGTATAGTGAGAAGACTCACCTCGCGGACACTGGAAGATAGCAACTCCTAAAATCCCTTGCGCTTGATCCTCCGAGCTACAGCTCCCTGAATAACACCATATATCCCTTATTTAATACTTCTATCTTCCACGTTAACTGACCCCAAGAATCACACCAGTCAACTCTGGTCAACAGTACAATGTCAGCTCAACTGGACTCGGCGAGTTCCCTGGCGACTCGGCGAGTCTGGTCGTCCTTTAGTCCTCTAAGAGTCCCCTTCTACTCGTCGAGTATCCTCTTTGACTCGACGAGTCACCCCTGAAGGAATCGCGGGGCCACCCCGACTCCACTCGCCGAGTCTGAAGAACAACTCGGCGAGTCCCAGTGAATCTTCAAGCTACTCGCCGAGTCTGATCATCCGACTCGGCGAGTCCATTCCATGCAGTCGATCCAACTGCTTCCTGAGATACGTTTTTCCCGAGATACACACTCATGGGACTTCTGGACCTCTAATCATCCTATTACTAGGGTATAAACTTTTGTATAACAACATAATAATCCATCAAATCTCCAAATGGGTTTCATAAACCCTAAATTCGTGTACACATCAAAATAACAGAAATGATTCGAAACCTTACCTGAAAACATACTCTCTGTGACCCCAAACCTCAGAACTCGACCCCCATGCTCTTCCTTTGGCCAAAATCCTTCCTCTTCTTGCACCACAATTCCTTCAAAGTCAATAATGGCCTTCAAGTTTTGCTCCAAATGCCACAGTCGTCTAGGGTTCTCCACAATCGGCCAAAAGACGTGAAATGACGACATACAACCCTTAAATACGACCCAATACGAAACGGCTAGGGTTTCTGCTGAACAGCGTCGACTCGCCGAGTCCATACCTGGACTCGTCGAGTCCAGTCGCGAACCCACGATCAAATCTGCGACCCTACTCGGCGAGTCTGGCTCCAACTCGCCGAGTCCCTCCTTTAAAACACCCTAAAATGCAATTTAACAATACTTGAGATTTTGGGCTGTTACAATTCTCCCCCACTAGAATTAGACTTCGCCCTCGAAGTCTCGCTCTGAAAATAATTCTGGATGCTGCTCCCGCATCACACGTTTCGGCTTCCCTAGACACTTTCGATCTTTTCCGAGGTTGCCACTGAATCAATACTAGAGGTATCTCCTTGTTCCTCAGAATCTTGATCTTCCGATCTCCGACGGCCGCTGGCCTCTCGACGTAACACAGGCTCGCATCCACCTAATTGTTCTCTAGGAGGACCACTGCTGACTCATCTGCTATACACCTCTTCAGCTGCGACACATACAAGTGTCATGGATCCGTCCCAATTCCGTTGACAGCTCCAACGATAGGTCACCCTTCCTATCTTCATACCTTCACGAAAAAAAACCAACATACCGGGGCCCCCATTTACTCCTCCTCCTAAATCGAAACACCCCGCCCGAAATACGAAGTCGCCGACCGGAATCACATGCTCGTAACGACGTCTGCCTGCATAACTTTCCTGTTAACTCTAGACGATCACTAACTCTCTTTAACCTGCTGATTCTGCCCTGCCAACTAAAGTACGAACTCTGAACTGCTCATCACTCCCTGCAATCGGAAATTACCCAAGATGCACTCTGCTCCAAATCCCAACGATCACTCAACCCATAAGGGTTAGGAAGCCCTGAACCACCGGATCCCCGGTCCAAAGCCCACTTTGTCCATCCCAGACCAACTGAGAGATCCATTCTCACTCCCAGAGTAACTCTCACAAATTCTCCTCTTGCCATCATATACACATGCTGAACTAGCCCCAACACTCGTAGGTTGGAAGACCCGATACACGGATGATATCCTCGAACATCTCCCAAGGTGAACCACTACATCCACCCTACACTCTGATCGGATTCACACTGAAAATTTAAAATTTTCTCTCTCCATGCATCCCTTCTGAGCCTCAACAGACATCCCAACCGGATGAGTTCCTACTCCACTGCCGCGAACACGATGCTCAACCATACTCGAAATACTTAACCATAACTCTGCTCTGCAGCTTTCACTTTCGTGAACTTGCACCCCCTTCGGAGTTACATACCCTCCTCTTTTCCTTTTCCACGGAACTCTCTGGAACATAACGCCACTCCAAACGGTTCCACGGTGCTCGCCCCAAGCGACACCACCCTTTTTGCGTAACTGCTATTCACATACTCTGGTTCTCATTGCAGGGACTCTCAATCCCATGCACTCTCTCCACTCATCAAAATCACTGCCTCCGCTAAACAAGATCAACAACCCAGGGCCAGACCTTCCAATGCAATCACACTGCAACATACGTGATCCGCAAATCTCAAACTAGTCCAGCAATACCAACAGAGTCTCCAGTATGACTGGACCGACTCTCATAACACATACTAGCCACTCGAGGCTATATCTCTGTGGGTCCGTACACCCCACTCTGCGAACCCTTAGGTTCTAACTCTGGAACCTTCCGGTTCCAGCTCTAGAACATGCACAACATAATCCCGTGGGGTTAATGCAGTGCAACCCATCACGTACCTCAAACGTACCAATACCCTGATCGCAAAATTCCGATTACTTACTCAAGCTTGATTCCGGCCTTCTCCCAGGCCTCCACAATCGAATACCCTAGGTCTGTATCCCGCCCCGCACGCTCAACACCCGTTCTCGACGGCCTATACTTTGCGCTAACAAACACTGCTGAATCCCGACAGCTAAGCACCCTCACATACTCATCGATCTCCCGGAGAATTTTACAATTCTCCCCCACTAAAGCACTGACTAACTGCCACCGATCGTCCTTAACGACCTTTCAGAACCATCCTGCACAAAGAGAACATTTACCCACTTACTGCTTCCCACAAGCGTAAGCAACCCTCAGCAAAACACATCTCCTCCCTGATCAATCCGCTCAAAAGAATCTGATCCTTCAATTATCTACTCCACAACTGCAGATACTACCCGACAATCAACCCAGTGCCGCATCTCCCCTAACAACCCTCACGAACGATAACCAAGGGAATCCTCGACATCAACCCATAACCAAACTCACCATCTGCCCAAAGGATGAACATCACATCGAAAACCGCACAAGACTACAGACACTAAAATACCAATTACGACCATACCCAACCATCAGGGAATAACGAATGCCAAAGCGAAAACCTGAAGCACCAATCCATAACCATGCCCGACCCGCGAAACAACGAATACCGCATCGAAATCCATACAAGATACCAGCACAAACAATACGCCACATCCATGCAAGACAATTAAGACATCCCGAAAGCATCATAACTGCCGCTGCTTCCGGCACTGCTCCGTCTCCCTCTGTCGCACGCAGATAAACACGACCCTGAGCCCTCTGGGGCTCCGCTTCATTCTGTCCTCCTCAAATCCCGAATTGGCACTGACTGCCAACAATCCCGCGCACAGTGCCCCTCCTTTCCGCACTTGCAGCATGTATCACCGGACCCGCAAGCTCCGATGTAACCCCTTATTACTCGATCATCGACACCTCTGATCTCATGCTCTCCTACTGCATCTCTATACTCCACTTATTACTACTCCTGACAATTCTTGCTTTCTTACATACTGCACCCGGTTCTCCCCCACTAGAGTTCGAACCAACACCAATTAGTATACAATCAACCCACGACTATCTTTCACCAGCGAAGTCGTACCTGCTCCAGATAAGTGCTGTGCAACACCCGATAGTCCCTCCCCTTATGAAGTCAATCAATCCCCTATACTCTGATCCTCTAGCTAACTCTCCAAGAACTTCTCATCACAGCTGCCTCTAATCGTTCCAAATCCCATACTGATCTAATACTAAGCACCTGCACTGCTCGAGAACATATCTGGCTCGTAGACTGCACCGCAACATCATCGTTCCTCACATCTCAACTCATCAACCCGTATCCAACGCCGGATTTGTCCCAAGAACAGGGACTTACTCTCAATACAGACGATAACTCTCCGCACTGCAAAACTCGTCTGAACTCTTCACTGCTACCACTATAGCCCAACCTGCTATTCAACGTCTACGGTCATGGACCGTTTCGGCGCCGACTACGACTGCATCGGGGCCTGCCTCATCTCACGCTACTGCAACTCAACCTCTAACTCACGCCACATGGCGGCCTCCTGCGATACCAACACGGTTTCGCGTCTCTGCACAGACACGAACTGTCTGATACTCCCCCTCTTGAGCATACTTGGATTCCGGAACATCTGAGCCTGCTCCGAAGCGATCTCAGGGCAAAACATCGCCCTCTCAATAAACATCCCGGTGCTCTCAGTCACCGACTCCAAATCCTGTCTCAGCTCAAAGAATTCCCGAGCCAATCTCTCCTTTTCATCTCGCGGAACATAGCGAGTACTGAACATCCCTCTGAATTGATCCCATGAAACCGCAGCCCTCTGCGCATCGGAAAATGACCTCGTGGTCAATCTCCACCAATCCTTCACCCCGAGCCTCAACAGGTTCAGAGCACACCCCACCCTCTGATCAGCAGGGCATAAACTCGTGGAGAAACACCCCTCCATGTCTGATAACCATCTCATAGCAACAATCGAGTCCTGAACTCCATCGGATGTGGGAGGCTTCGCATAATAGAAGTCCCGATACTGAAAACCCCGACTAGCCCCTTTCTTTGCCGTTGCTGCAGCCGCTGTAACCTCCGCGGCAGCCGTCTCTGCGAAAGCCGCATATCGCTCGTCAAACTACTTCAATCATAGTGGTCCTGACCGACCCAAACAATTCTGGCGACTCCGCCCGCAACAATGCAGCGACCTCATCACGCAGGGTCTCGCGAACCCTCGCATCCCGCTCGCTCGTGCTCGTCCGATCGATAACCGGATAACAAGATAGCCACAAGCATCATCCACTACGAACCATGGTACTCATCCCATGACATCCTTCCTCAACGTGCTTCGGTGTATGGTACCTGAACCATAGAACCATTCCTCAACCTGCTTCAATGTATAGCACTCGAACCACAACATCTATCTCAATCTGTTCCGATGTATGGTGCCCTGACCATAACATCACTCTGTATCCGCTCCGATGTATGGTATCCGAACCATAACATCACCCCTCAATCTGTTCCTTAGGACCTTCAGAATGCCCCCTGTATCAAGTATGGGTCCTCTGCTTTCAGTAGTACGGGCCCATACTACCTGCCACATCTACCCATACTTTCCACACGGACCATCCCAGAGTTCCTAAGTAGCTGATAACCTGCTCTTTCACCCATCTCATCGCGCGTGCTCGCTTCCCAGCGAAATCTTCTACTCTACCCGCGCACTCATCTGGCTAGGTTTACTCCCTAGCCCAATCCGCCGTCCTCCCACTTCTTTGCTATCAGCTGCTGAAGAGCTCCTGATGATGCCAAACATCTACCTCCTGAGTATCGTCATACTCACTTAGTAGCTGTCTCCCATCATCGAGAACTCCACAAAGCACGAAGCAAGCAGCATTCGAGCATCGAAGCATACATAGGACTCCTTAGCTGTGATAGCTCCACCTTCTCGGCTCATCCTCGGAAGTACCACTGTACTCTGTAGCTCTACCCCTCGTGCGTTCCAACTAGATACTCTCACTCATCACATACACACAAAAGCATAACGCACATATAACAGCAACCCTAGACTAAGGCATCACAAATCAGGCCACTCTAGTCCTAAGGTGTGAAATACCTAGCCTGTCTCTAGCATGCAATAATATCTCATAAGTGCATAATAGATATTTCATAATACAAAAGTAAGAGTATTTTGGGAAATCACCGTTTGGCTCTGGCTGATTGTACACACTGCTCTTTCTTGCTTCCTCTTTGAACTCTTATTCACTTTTAGAAAACCATTTATTTGGAAAACTTTTTCTTACTTCCTCAGTTTGAGTCCAGATTTACCCGTAGGCGCGTCCGAATCCCTCAAACCAAGGCTCTGATACCAATTTGTAACACCCAGATTTCCAAAAATAAAATTTTCATTTAATTAATCAATTTAATATTAAAAACACTTGTTTAAAATCTTACTCACATTCAATTTACAAAACGTATTTTCATTTTCGTTATAAAAGAAGACCAGGATCCTCCAAAACTCAACTCTTTCTTCGGTGTGTACAATCGAACCGTTGCCATTCCGCGTTACTGTAAGAACCTGAAACAACGTAACATAAACAACGTAAGCACGAAGCTTAGTGAGTTCCCCAATATACCTTACGCACATACGCCATCCGGCCCGGACCGTTCGGTCCACATAACATTGCCTTCCGGCCCGGATCTTTCGATCCACATAATATCGCCTTCCGGCCCGGATCTTTTGATCCACATAATATCGCCTTCCGGCCCGGATCTTTCGATCCACATGATAATCGCCTTCCGGCCTGTACACATACATAACACATAATACAAATACTCTAACACATAAAGCACATATACCACATATCATACCTGACCTTTCTGTCACATAATACCTTGCCTTCCGACCCATATATAAGCATGTATATCACACGTAGCAGCTAACTTTCCATTCATAGCATATAGACATAACACACAACATACTTGACCTTCCGGTCACACAATCAAACCCTTCCGGGTACAGTATAGTGAGAAGACTCACCTCGCGGACACTGGAAGATAGCAACTCCTAAAATCCCTTGCGCTTGATCCTCTGAGCTACAGCTCCCTGAATAACACCATATATCCCTTATTTAATACTTCTATCTTCCACGTTAACTGACCCCAAGAATCACACCAGTCAACTCTGGTCAACAGTACAATGTCAGCTCAACTGGACTCGGCGAGTTCCCTGGCGACTCGGCGAGTCTGGTCGTCCTTTAGTCCTCTAAGAGTCCCCTTCTACTCGTCGAGTATCCTCTTTGACTCGACGAGTCACCCCTGAAGGAATCGCGGGGCCACCCCGACTCCACTCGCCGAGTCTGAAGAACAACTCGGCGAGTCCCAGTGAATCTTCAAGCTACTCGCCGAGTCTGATCATCCGACTCGGCGAGTCCATGCCATGCAGTCGATCCAACTGCTTCCTGAGATACGTTTTTCCCGAGATACACACTCATGGGACTTCTGGACCTCTAATCATCCTATTACTAGGGTATAAACTTTTGTATAACAACATAATAATCCATCAAATCTCCAAATGGGTTTCATAAACCCTAAATTCGTGTACACATCAAAATAACAGAAATGATTCGAAACCTTACCTGAAAACATACTCTCTGTGACCCCAAACCTCAGAACTCGACCCCCATGCTCTTCCTTTGGCCAAAATCCTTCCTCTTCTTGCACCACAATTCCTTCAAAGTCAATAATGGCCTTCAAGTTTTGCTCCAAATGCCACAGTCGTCTAGGGTTCTCCACAATCGGCCAAAAGACGTGAAATGACGACATACAACCCTTAAATACGACCCAATACGAAACGGCTAGGGTTTCTGCTGAACAGCGTCGACTCGCAGAGTCCATACCTGGACTCGTCGAGTCCAGTCGCGAACCCACGATCAAATCTGCGACCCTACTCGGCGAGTCTGGCTCCAACTCGCCGAGTCCCTCCTTTAAAACACCCTAAAATGCAATTTAACAATACTTGAGATTTTGGGCTGTTACAAGTTAAGACCTTTTGAAATGTCTTAGTGAGATAGAATGGGTTGTTAAGATCATATATCAAAAGTAAGGGCATAAAGATGCCAACTTCATGCCTTAGGAACTTGCAAACAACCAAGATCTGGGATTTAGACAAGGTGTCTTTGTTCATTAAGCACTATACGAATGGGTTGAAGGCACCAATGTTGGCCCATTACCCGATATGGGGATTGTTATTGTTATGCATTGACAGTTTGAAGACCTTGGGGGTAGCCCGTGGCACTTATATGAAGATAATGGGGTAGCCCATGGCACCTGGATATTAGACTATGGGGGTAGCCCATAGCTTTTTAGGTAAAGACCATGGGGGTAGCCCATGGCACTTGGATGTCAGACCATGGGGGTAGCCCACCGCATTCAAGGTAAAGACCATGGGGGTAGCCCATGGCAGCTTATTTATGTTTCATGGTATTCCGTAGTTGTTTGTTATGTGATATTTTGGGAACTCACTAAGCTTTTGCTTATAGTTTATTTGGGTGTTTCAGGTACTTCCGGTACAAAAGGGAAGGGCCCGACTTGATGGCGCAACATTCACGTTCCAACACTTTCTGCATTTATCTGGTTTTATACTATGATATTTGATACAATATGATGTAAAGGATTTTTGGGAACAAATTATTTATGTACTCCTATTTTCAAAAATGAAAAATTCTACCGTTTTTTTGGGCTGATACAGGTCACATCTTTCTTGTTTCTTAAGGAATTAAGTCTTCTTGCTCGATGGGCGAATGTTTGGGTTGGCGATTTAGCCATGTTACTATATTTTCCCAACTTATAACTCTAGGACTCATATTTGTTTAGGGTCCTTTGTGCTTATCCCGGGAGCCCGCGTTGGGAGCTCAGAATTTTCCCTTTCTTTGGTTCGTAGACCATGGTTTCTAAATTGGGAATTTTTTCTAGTTTTCTTTGTTAGGGTGTCCTTTTTAGCTAAGTTTTACTAATTACCCTTTTTGGAATTTGTTCTAAGTCCTGAGCCTTGGAGAGTTGCACTCCGACCCTAATCATCTAAGTCGAGCCGAGATCGTCACCTTGAGGAATTTAGGACTCATGTATTATTTGTTTCAAGGGAAAGGTTATGAGCCTTTGAATCCTTTATTCATGTTATGGTCGATATTTGTGGCCTTTTGACGCCTATGGTTGCATTCTCACAATAGTTTTGCTCAAATGATGTGGATGATCAGTCCTTGTTACCATTTGGTAAATGTGTACAACCTCTTATGTAAATGATATCAATCTCGAATAGTAAAAAATGTTCTGATAATCTTTTTGTTTTGATAGTCAACTTCCTTTTATTTCATTGATAATGTTTCAGAAACGTCTATATTGTTTAGTGAGTAAAGAAAAAGAGATGAATACATCATAGCATAAACCAATGCCTAGCTCTTGGGCTGGCTTTCTGGGGTGTGATTATCCATTCAGATTTTGATGACGTTACCCTTGCCTCGGATGCGCCTTATGTGGCCCTTTTTCCTTGCTGTAGGGTTGGTGGTGCGAACTACATGCACTCTAGGTCCCGGGAGTGACTCCTCCATCCTGATTTCCTAGGATGCAAGTTCCATCTTGGTGTGCGTTTGTGGTCCTGCTCATGCATTCCTTGGTGCGTTCAGCTTGATCTAAGGTTGTGCTTAGCTAAACCCATTCTTTTCCGATTCCAAGTCTTCTGCTTTGGAGCTTTCCACTTGCGTACACCAAGTATGGTGATTTTTTGGCGTTTCATTTATGGGCGGCTTGGCGGAGTCTAACAGTCTCGTGTTTCTTGTTAAGTATGTTCATGTTTGGACTTTGCATCACCTTGTTGGTGTTTGAATCAAAGTTTATCACTTGAAACGACCTCTTTACAATCCCAAGTGGCAATATTGCTTTTGCCCCTCGTTTTAGATTTAAGGGTACTCCTCCGACATCGGGTCTTGGGGCCTGGTGATGTAGCTGAGACGTTACTGGCGGTTCTCCGACCCAGGTTCTTTTTGATCCTGATGAATGCTTATCTCTTTCCAACTTAATGAAATGGTCGGAGGTGACCATAGGGAAACTGGCTCCTCCTAGGGTGGCGAGGGTGGCCTCATGACGTCTATGCCTTATTAACCGGGTGACCGATGGGTATTGGTCAGAGTTATGGCGTGTGGGCTTAGAGAAGGAATGATAACTTGTTATTCTGGACATTCTTCATCAACATTTTATGGGAGTTCGATCTCGTCTTTAAGTATGTTGGGCTGACATGCTCCTGGGTGAGGCATCCTTCCAACAATGATTCGCAGGACTCCTCGTGACCTCGTTTTTCTTGCTTGATTCCTTTCTAAGGTTAAGTATCTTTCTTTTCCTAACTGCAGCTTCCTTATTGCGAGTCGCGCAACTTTGGCACTGACATTCTTGTCATCTAGGAGATCGCTTGGAAGAGGCCTATATGAGGAGTGATCCAGTGACCGTTTGAGCCGATTGGGAATTTCCATGGTGTTCATGATCTGTTTTTTTTTTCTATTGACGTCTCTTTCTGCAGAGGACTTTAGTTGGTACCTTCGTGAATTGGTGGTTGAAGGATGCTAAGGGCAACCTGTTCGGAGTGTTGGTACTCGTAACTTTCACTCGTAAGGTTTGTTCGATCTTTAAATCCCCGCTCAATCGCATCAATTCTTGCTTTGTTTTTTGCTATCTTTGGCCCTTCTAATCTCTAGCCATGACATCAACCCCGTTGATGGTAGGTAGAGACACACCGAGGGTAAGAGAGAGTTCTACTCCGGTTTCCTATTCCTAGCAGAGGCTAGTTCCAAATCCTTCTTTGTTTGCTGTTTCATTCTATATGAGGGGCTTTTGAATCTTTCTATGATTCGAGATGGTTTCTACTTGGTCATTCAAAGATTAGCCTCTCCCCTTATTTGGAATGAATTACCTAGACTTGGCATCATTTGCGTTCCTGCGATATCGTAGAGTAGGGCTGTTTCACTCGGGACAAGGTAATTAATGTAGTCTCGATGTGACTTTCCATTTTTTCTTGTTTCCATTTGGTTTGTGATCCAACTAGGGGAGATCGGTTCTTGGGGGTGCTTAATCCTACTGGCCTTATGGCTTCAGGTTTTGTTGTCTTGCTCTTCTCGCATACTTTCCCCCTTTTTGTTCATTGATTGAGGTTCGTACTAGACCTGGGGTAGCGAGGGCCTGATTGTAACCGCACACGCGCGAGCTAAAGGAAACGATAGTGGCTGATCCGTAGTTGGAAAAGTGCACGACGCCCGAGCAGGATGTTGTGCTCTGTCAGGGAGCGTATTACTGAAAACTTTATCGTGCATGTGACCCTATCTCTCCCGCCATGAATGTTTATAGTAAGGGGGATATGTATAGTACCTAGTGGCCAAAACTTATGCCCTATAAATCCTGTGAGGGGACTGACGGTTGTAGGTGTTAAGCTTTCCTACCAAGAGGTTGGCAATTGTTGGAAGCAGTGCTCGTAAAGGATGTTGGTACCACTGCCGTTGTCTATGTAGACACGGTTGATTTGTATTTAATGTGTGCAGACAGTTATCAAGAGTGGATCCCTGGGGTTCCAACCCAGCATCCTCGGCTCTTTTGACGAAAAACTAATATTGAGGATGTTTTTAGGGAGTACCTCAATGTCGTTAACCGTTTCGCAACATTCGTTTCTCTTACGGGGCCTCATGATGGTAAGGATCTCTTGCTTAACTTGGCGCTTGCGATCATCTTTCCAATCTCAGGAGTTCCTCTGGTCGGCGTCAAATTTGGATCTCAAGTCCTTTGCGATTTTCGAGAGGTCACCTGTTAGCTGTTTTTCTTCTACTTCTTTCCTCAGCACCGTGCACTCATCGGTATCGTGATTTTTTCTCTTGTGATACTCACAGTACTTCCCGTTATCTTTGTCCGCCTTTTGAGGTGTTTTCTCAACAACATGTACCTCAACTCGATGGCTTCAGGGCTCATCTTTACCAAATGGATGAAATCTGCATAATGGGTGCCTCGAGTGGCGGTTATGCTTGCCATGGCTCCTATCATGGTTGTCTCGGTGGTTGGGGCTTACGTGGGACTTTTCTTCTTGTTGCTTGATGTACGCGTTTGCGACGACCTTTAGGTTGGCTTCCTTCCTTTCCTTACCCTCGATTTGTCGGAGGTATTTCTCGACTTTGTATTTGAGTGCGTTTCTCGACTGGGGTACTATCCCCTACATCTTTTTTAACAAAGTATCGGGGAGTATACCTTCGGCGAAGGTGCCAGTTACAAAGAACTCTTTATGTCCCGGGACGTTGAGTGTTGCCAGCGTGAATCTATCGTAATATGCACGCATGGACTCTCCTTCCTTTTGCTTGCATTCCATTATGGAGTTCGCATCCTCTTCTCCTTCCTCAGTTGCATGAAATTGTTGACGAAAAGTTATCGTATCTGCTCAAAACTCGAGATGTTGCCTGGTCGCAGCGCCTTGAAACATTTTATGGCGTTTCCTGACAACGTAACAAGGAAATATGTGCAAATGAACCACTTTTCCATCCTCATTGATGTCATCGTCCACTCATAGGTGTCGATATGCTCGTCGGGGTTGGTTGTACCGTCATACTTGGGGATGTTTGGTATAATCATCGAGTATGGGATCTCATACTACAAGAGCTCCTGGAAAAAAGTAGAGTTGGTGCTTATCACCATGTTTTCCATGTGAGAGTATGGAAATTCACTATACATCATAAACCGTTAAGCGTAATACGGGTTCCCATACGCTTCATTGTACATCATTGGTTGCGAGATGTATGGTTGCTGATCGGAGATTGATTGTGTGCTTTGCTGTAGTTGTGAGCTTGGTTCCGGCTGCTGGAGCATGTTCATAATTAACCCCTGAGGCTATTGAGCATAGGTATTGAGTTATTGCGCCGATGACAAGTCGGGGTTAGATTTTTATGAAGACAGTGTTTGGGGGATGGATCTATGCGATTGTTGGAAACAAGGGTTGAACATAAGAGGTTGTTGAGAGCAAAGTGGGATGTGCGGAATTCCTGATACTAGAGAGACCTGATAGCTTCACATTGAGTATTTTGTGGAGGATAGTATGGTCCCTGGGGAACAAGTGTTCGTCCCCACCTGCTGCGGTAGCGATTGTGGCTGAGAAACTACCGGTTGTGACTGTTGAGTCGACAGTTGTGACTGTTGAGTCAGTGGTTGTGACTTCTGAGTCGTTGTTGGCTGAGGCATTGCGGTTGTGCTTGTAACCAACAACTCTGTTATGCCGCCACTGTAGTTCCTGTTGTTGGACCTGATGTCTGCGTTATTGGCATGTGGGTGGAGGCTTTTTTGTCTGACTCGGGTGGTTGTGTTCCATCTAGCGACAACATTGGTCTGAGTGGACAAGTTTCATCTCCGTTGGACACTGCATGTTCCTTTCTTGTCATCTCTGACGTCTAGGGTCGTATCAAGGTGGTATAACTTTGAGTACATGCTTGGATGGATCCAAATGTTGTGATATGTGCTTCGAGCTTAATGTCGTTTGGGGCTAGCTCCGTCCTGTTTAAGCCTTAGGATCACAACAAAGAAAGAACCAACGTCAGTCTTCATTCGAGAGGGGGTCCCGAAATGAAGCTCTGACAGTCTAGTCAATAATTGGATGAGAGAATTAGGGTTTAGTTTAAGGTAGAGAATGAGTTGATCCCTTCTTCTGGAGAAGAAGGATTTCTTTTATACATGTCATTGTGGGAACATGTACCCGACAATACCTTTTGTCTTTTCTGGGCCAACAGCATGCGGTGGTGTCCTCTTGGCGGATCATGCACTGCTAGTGGTTATCTGATATTTTTGTAACCCTACTGAAGGGAATCACTCTGAATGCTACACTTGTCGCTATGGGGAGCGTTTGGTACTGTTTTGGCATGCTATAGACTGGATCTTCTCGTTCTAAGTTGGAGCTAGGCGCTAGAGCATCGGGGTCTAAATGCGAGGCCACAAGGGCGAAGGACCAAGCCTAGCACTTATACTGGATTGCGACCGTTAGCTAGGTCATTGTTTACATAACCTTCTCGTTATCTTTGATGTATTCCTGGGAGATGCCAAAGAGTCTGAGTCTGATTTAAAATTTAGTTTCTTGTTTTGGGTATTCGTTTGATTTTGAATTTTGTTTGTTCAACCCCCTTTTATCTCGATTAACATTCATATACATCACATATTGTTGTCATTTAATTGGCTGGTATTGTTACAGTTGAAATTACTGAGGAACTCATGCTGTTTTCCATTGAGGAAAGGAGGTTAGTCTTATTTACTTGAATTTGGTAACAAATATTGAAATTTTTTAAAATATTTTTATTATCATCATCTATATATAACCTTATATTGTCTTTGCATTTGGGTATTGAAAATGTTGTTTGTATGGACTTTTTCAGGACCATCCCGGGGAAGAGTTTGTTAAAAGCATGAGTCTTGAAGGAAAATTTATTGGGTTAGGGCTTCAGTCTTACTCTTACTTCAACTTAATTCTTTGATTTCTTGATTGTTGATTATTATAGTCCATTTGTGACTTCATGGGTTTTGTTTGCATTGGATCATTACTCTCCCAATTGCAGTTATTGAAGCTACTACATACCAGGTACTGTTAAAGAATTGCTAATGAAGCCTTTTGTACTAAAACTCACCACTAAATGTTTGAAATTTTGAGTCTTAATGGTAAATTTGGTATGCTCTTGGTACAACAACCTGAACCTTTATTCCAATTGTACTTTTTCCCAATGGCACTAAAGGTACGTTTCATTTGGTGAGTTTTTACCAACTGGAGATGATTCCCTTTAAGATTGAATTATGAGCTTTAGATTGTTATGAGAACTCTAAACCCCAATATCTATAAGAAATTCACTTCTTATAATATATCTGTAAACACAGTATTAACTTTGTTGCATAAATAAAGGATCAACCCTGTTAACTTTGTTCTTATTGCAACATAATCATTACATAACATATTAAAATAGAAGATACTTTACCTTAATTTCTAGCTTCAAATGATGCATCATTTCTGTAGGTAAGCTAGGGTTTAAATATAGATCATACATATAGTTATTTCGTAAAGAATGTCTCTAATGACAGATTCCTCAGCCAAGCTGATATCTCAGCGAAGTTGTCTGTTTTCGAGACTGTTTCTAGAAAGGATTGGAGAGGTGAATAATCAATGAATTTCTTTAAAAACATCTACATATTCTCATAGAATAGCATTGAATATTCCCTTGAAGCTAGAATAAAATGACTATTCCCTTGAAGAATTGCTGAAGGGAACTCCTCTTCATAGAATAGCGTTGAATTTTTTTCTAAGAAAGCAAATCATGTGTGATTAACACTAGAAAGGAAATTATGTGTGATTAAAACCACTTTTGTTGCTTCTGCTTCTACTAATAAGTTAAAGGCTTCAAACTTTCTAGCATCACTTCTCAAGATAGGTACCTAAGAGGTTAGTTTCATTATTTGGTGTTTGTGTCTTTCTTTGATTCAACACACAAAGCTTGAGATTGAGTTATTGACAAACATTCTATTTTTTTGTAGTACATATCAAGATATGAAGGGGACATGGTTACCAAATGTTACTTTGTAAAGCATACAGTCGTGTAGAAAGTTCTTGATGATGGTCTAGAAAGAAATGAAAGTATGATGATGTAATAAATAAATCAATGAAACTATATTGCTATTTCATGCGTTCTCCCAAACAACACCAACCCATCTCTCTTTGACCTTCAAACCACCGCCAATGGCATGGGTGGGCCTCCTCTAGTTTGTATATATTGTATGCGTATACACACATACGTTATATCTATATGAAAAAAGTCATTTTTGCCAAAAAAAAAATATCTAATGAATCTCTTAATTGCACATATAAGACTATTTTGATGTGTTTATTTTAATTGTTATGTAGAACAACAAAATTCTAATTTAAGTATGGTTCCAAGAGTTTTTAAGTTCTTATGTATATTTTTAAATTGTATTTTTTATATAAAAATATGCTTTTTGTTTTTGTTTTTTATTATTATTATTATTATTATTATTATTATTATTATTATTATGTGTTTTGTTTTTTAATGCTTTTAGTATTAGTTTTTTTTCCAAAATATCGGTTTGAGCTTTTTTATTTATAAGAATTATATAAATTTTAAATCATAAGACATTATGCAATATAATATTTTTAGATATCAATTTTCTTGGATCATAAAATTTTATTTTATATCATTTTGAATCATAGTATATTGTACAATATCATATTTGAATAATATGATTTTCGATAATATATATTCAGTTTAATCAAGTTTTGTATTATAACTTTTTTAGATAATAGATACGTTGAATCATCTTATTTTGGATCATATTTATTTGTAACAATACTATTTTTAAAAACATGTAATCTAGTAAAATAACATGTGATATCTAAGCAAAAAAAAAATCTATTCAAAAAGTGTATAATATATATATATATATATATATATATATATATATATATATATATATATATATATATATATATATATATATATATATATATATATATATATATGAAATATTTAAAAAGATTTATAATTAAGAAATCCAAATTTTTTACCTCTTTTTTTTATTTATAAAAAGTTGGATTCCCCAAAATAATGTAGGTACCCTTTAAAACTATATTTTTGATTTTTATTACAAACTCAATAAAATTGTAAGACGAAGAACTATTTAATTTGATTTTCTGAATTTGGATATAAAAAAATTATGTTATAGTTTATAAAAACTAATATTCCTTGAAATTAAATTATGACCATTTAAAGGACATATTTTTAAAATTTTCATTTTAGAAATCATTGTTATGCTAAGTAGAAGAATTTCTTAAATTTTTATAATTTTTTAAAAAATATTTTTATTTTTTTGGTTTTAATAAACATAATTATTTTTTATAAATTTGTTTTACTCTATAAATTTGGTAGAAAATTAAATTTTAAGACATTTAATATTTTCAAAAACAAAGTAATTACAAAAAAGTAAGAACCAATATAAAGTTGACAAGTGGCATGAGAGTTGATAAGCATATGATTGTGGAAAAATAATAGTTTTTTCCTTTTCCATTTCAACCTTCAAACATTTAAACATTAGTCGAAAATTAATAATATCTCATAAGTAATTACGAACATACAATATCATCTCGTAGAATTTTGACAACAAATAAATTAAATTTTGACCTTATCATTTTTTTCAATCTTACGACACACACATACACACACACACACATATATATATATATATATATATATATATATATATATATATATGTGTGTATGTGTGTGTGTGGAAAGAGAGAGAAAGAATCAAAGATATAGAGAATTAAGTTCAAATGTGAACCTAACTTGTAAAAACCATCTTTAAATGAGATTTTTTTTTCTACATAATATGTTTCAAAAAAAATACTACAAAATCATTATTTGTTTCAACTAAGGCATTCTAAAAAAAATTATATATATATATATATATATATATATATATATATATATATATATATATATATATATATATATATATATATATATATATGAATTTTCTAAAAAAAATATGAATATGCATAAAAAAATGCATTTTTTTATGTTTTTTTTTAAATATTAATTTCGAAATATATATATAATTTTTGTTGAATTCAAAAAAAATATTTTTTTGTTATAAATTTTATTTCTATTTATTTTAAATCCACAATATATATATATATATATATATATATATATATATATATATATATATATATATATATATATATATATATATATATATATATATATATATATATATATGGTGTGTGTGTGTGTGTTTTGTGTGGTTCTTGGATAGTATTGAATTTCCTTCTTTGCAGGATGTATCTTTTATATATAATACCCTGGAAGTATTCTTATATGCATGTGAACTTTTGTTGTTTGCTTCTCTAAATCAACATTTTTTTTATTTGTATTCTAATAGCAACTTGATGGAAATCGTTAAATACGATGGTCATGCAAAATTGTAGTGTCGCGTATTTTAAAATTATATACAAAATGATAAGACATTTGAACTCTTGTAAAATATGATAATTTTTAAAGGACAAGTACTATTAAACTATCTTCTCAATCATAATACATGGTATGCATCAAACATATTACATATGTACGGTTTTAATTTGGTTATGGGCACCAAAACTGAAAATTAAATAACATGTCAAAACTAATAAATTTTTAATATGGAATCTAGATAATTCGACCCCGAATAACTTGATTCATGATTTTCTTGTGTCTTTTTTTTTTTTTTTTATAAACTATAAATAATTAATATATTGCATATGATTACATAAACTTTGCTTTTAAATACTAATCTAACTTTTTGTTTTGAAAAACTTCACTTTAGTGCATTTCGGATGAACTCTTACTGCATCCAACACACATGACCCATTTTATCTATAGCTAACATTCTAAATTTTGCCAATTTGGCCGGCTAATAATAATAAAATCTCCAAATTAAATCATTTTAAAGTAAATGAAAAAGCACCGTTTTGTTATATTACTCTCATATACAAGTGGGAATCCTCTCTATGAAAGAAATTTAAGTTAAAGAACAAAAACATAATATAATATTAATTCGATATAAAGAGCAACAAGTATTGCCCATGTTATTACGCTTCATTTGCACCAAAACACTATTAGAAATTAATGGAGCTCTTCAGGATAAACCCACTAGCCATTTTTTTCTTCGTGCTCTCATACTTCACACATCTCTCAATTGCACTAGGCCTTGTTCCTCACAACCAAGACCTAAGCTCATACTTCCTTGTTCCACACAACAAAGCACGAGCTCAGGTCAGGGTGCAACCTCTTACATGGAACATGACCCTTGCAGCCTATGCTCATGGGTATGCATACCAAAGACTTGGTGACTGTGACTTGCGTCACTCAGAAGGACCTTTTGGGGAAAACCTAGCTGAAGGTTATGGTGATGAGTTTAGTGTAACTAATGCCGTTAACTTGTGGGTTGGGGAGAAACAATACTATGAGTATGGATCGAACTCGTGTATTGGTGACGAATGCCTTCACTACACACAAGTTGTTTGGCGTGATTCTATTCATCTTGGTTGTGCTAAACTTAAGTGCCATAATGGTTGGTGGTTCGTTATATGTAGCTATGACCCCCCAGGAAATTATGAGGGTCAACGCCCATATTGAATCTAGTGTTATACCAGATATATATATGGATAGATGCCCTTGTTCAAGAGCATCGATTTATAATTATGTAATATCTATTTATGTATAAGTTATATCCGCAAGGTGAAAATTCAATTTTAACTACCCATTAGGTTGATCTTGAAGATGTGAAGTGTATTGATTCTTGTGTCACACTTTTGTTATTTATAACATGATAAAGAACAAGTCGGTATAATATTTACCAATAGGATTGTAGTCGACTTTTGTTATTTAAGTGTAACTGCAATTTCTGTATGGACGTATTTGGTATAGATTTTTTGAGACTTCTTAAATTTTAGCTTTTTTTTTTTTTTTAATTAATTCTTGCACCGCATGAGTTTTTAACTTTATTTCAAATAAAAATTTTGAATCCAAAAGCTAGTTCAAGAAGCTTTTCAGAACTATTAACTTGTAGTTTTTAACTAATTTTACATGTTTAAAATATATATATATATATATATATATATATATATATATATATATATATATATATATATATATATATATATATATATATATCAGTGTTGTAAAAATCGGTTTAGGTGGCCGATTAATCGGCGCCTAGGCGTTAGGCGGACTGCAACTGATTACGTTTATGTGTAATCGCTCAAGATAATCGGGGTTGGTCAACGTCGGTCAAACTCGGAGCTAATCGGGTCTAATCGGTGCTAAATCGGCTCTAGACGGTTTAATTGGTCAACTTTGGTCAACGGATTTAAAAAAAAAAAAATTAGGGGCAAAATTGTCAAAACTGAAAACTTTTGCTAGGGTTCGTTCTCACTTCTCATTCCATCGTCCCCTGTGAAACCGTTTTCTCACTTTTTCTCTCGACTCAAAGCTGGGAGAACTTGAAGCTCACCCTTGCCGTCGCCATCACCTCTTGAAGCCGGAATCCATGAAATTCAATCGCACCTCCCGTTTCTCCTCCTCCGTCTTCGTCGTTGTTAGAGCCTCCATTCTTTCCGACAACGGTCTTTATCATCTACACAGGTTAGTTCTTTAAACTCGATTTAAGCTGTAAAGTTTCGATTTTATCTAGTAAACTCGATTTAAGTTGTTAATCAACGAATTTGTGAATACTGCTCGATTTAAGCTCGATTTAACTCGATTTAAGCTCTAAAGCTTCGTCTTTATCATCTACATAGGGTTCGTTTCTAGGTCGATTGCTCGACAACCCTTTGTGAAATCGATTTTCCATAACCTTGTTGGAAGGCGACCACAAATTGAAAGAGTTACTCAAATTCTGGGAAGACGTACAAAAAACAATCCCTAGCTCATTAGAGAATCCGATGTTGGAAAGACTGCTACTGCGGAAGGTCTTGCCCAAAGAATTGCAAATAAGGATGTTCCAGAAAAAATTGAGGGGAAAAAGGTGGGTTCTAGACTTCCTGTTGGTATATGTTCTAGTGACATGAGTTCAAAATTTCAATTAAAAGGTTAATTTTTGTTCCTATAATTTTCAGGTGATTACTCTAGACATGGGTCTACTTGTTGCTGGGACAAAGTATTGTGGAGAGTTTGAGGAGAAATTGAAGAAGTTGATGGAAGAAATCAAACAAAGTGATGAAATTATACTATTTATTGATGAGGTCCATAATTTAATTGGAGCAGGAGCTGTAGAGGGGGCTATTGATGCTGCTAACATCTTGAATATGCAAGATTCAATTGGCCCATAACACTTGTTAAAGTTTAAGTTTTAAAGTTCAATGTCTTAAGAGGCAGATTATGAATGTGCAATGTCTTTTGGAAGTGAAATTGGTTTCATTTTACCTGTTATACCCTTTATATTCAAGAGTGAGGATTCCACTTAATGTATGGACAACAGTGAGGACAAGAATAAGAATGAGGATTTCATTTGTATTGAATTTGATAAACTCTCAAATTGCCCCTGTTGACAGTTTATAAAATTTTGAATTATTTTTTTAATAATTAATGGTCCCCGATTAATCCCCCGATTATTCCCTGTCTAACCGATTAATCCCTAGACCCCAGTCCACAGCCTAGCTAACATCTAGCGTTTTCTACAACCTTGATATATATATATATATATATATATATATATATATATATATATATATATATATATATATAAATGAATAAATAAAAACTACAACTTCTCGTTACTAGCGAGTCGTTAAACACACCGTGTGACTAATTATCTTTGTCGCAACTAACTTTAACCATTTATTAAAAATTTCTCAAATGGTTAATTTTTTTAAAATATTTTTAAAAATTTAACTAATCTATCAAGATATATCTAAGGGAAAATGATGCAACGGCTCAATAATGTATTTTGACTTTACCCTTTCAGTTACTAAACTTTTTTTCTTGCCTTTTAAGGGAGCAAAATGTGTTGAAACCTGATCAGTTAGTCCCTTTCACTTATTTTTACTGATCACAAATGTCACGTCACAAAATTAAGCCAGTTGTGTTATGACATGAAGGAAACGATGCCGTTTTGGACATGACACAACATAAACCAGTACACAACTGAAGTTGACCATACGACGTTGTTTAGAGTATCATCCTTAGGGAGCAAGTTTCGGTTCTTCATTACCCAAAGTGGTTACAAAAAGGATGTTGGTGCCCTAAAACGATCACTACCAGTAACTTTGTTGCCCTAAATTCACAAAGCAAATCGTATCCTAACTAATCCAAAAATGCCTTTTATGACGTCGCCCCACATAGTTGTCTGCAAGTGTACCTTTAACTAGAGTAAAAACAAAATTCTTGGCTCTCCTACATTGACTCATACTCACTTCAATCCCAAATGTGTTTTTGACATCCTCTCTAAGTAGCCTAACACTCATCTTCTTATTGTTTACAAATTCTCGAGTAAAATGTCTTCCTATCCATCTGTAAGTGACAATTGATCCAAATTTGAAATTCCTCGAATAATTGTGATAAATTGTCAGAGAATTATCTGGAAAGACTTATCGTTACTCATCCATGACCCCTAAAGCCTAAATGTACAGGTTCCATCACAACATTAATTAACAACCTTCTACTATCATTTTTCTTAAAACATTGTTGATAACCATTAGCAACTGCATAATTACATAACATGTGTTTGAGTTGTTTTGGATTCTCAAACCTCATACCTAACATATGTTGCTTCTCCTTCCAGGGTTGCTATCTCATTGAATATATTTGGCATATCAATAACAGCATCAACCTCATCATCTTCATTCCCCCCATGTCATCATTAATAGGATCGCCTTCACCTACGTTGTCACTCATCTCACACTTTGCCTCATTATCTTTTTTTTAAAAAAAACTAAGGGTTTCCATTGTCATCTATATGCCCTTTCTCATCTGTTTCACCATCATCGTGGGCATTATCAACAACATTTTCATAATTAGTATCAACAACATCTTCTCTTTGTTCATCCAAACACTCTTGTATGTTAATAGTACCAAAATAGTCTACATACAGTGGGAGTACAATACCACATTCATACACAATGGCTTTAAAAGTGGAATAATCAAGTTCATTCTTAATTATTGTAAAACCTGATCTTCACGTATTAATCGAAATCACAATAATTGGTGCGAAATCCCAATCAAGTGATGAATCTTCAATGCACACTATATTGATAATAGTCTAGTACATAAGATTCACAATTACTCTCTCGGTTCTCTCTTTCTCTCTCAGTTTTCGAAAAACAACCACTTTAGAATGACCCACCTATTTCACGGTTGAAACAATTATATATATATATATATATATATATATATATATATATATATATATATATATATATATACATATATATACGTATATACCTAGACCTAATTACGAAGGCTCAACCCAAAACCCAACCGAAAACCTTATTAAGCCCATCGAAATCACATGGTGATTTCGGTCCAAACACCACCGAGAACATGGAGATTTCAGTCAAAAACCGAGAACTATAAAAGCCTTGAAAAGCAAAGTATAAACCACAAATTTATGTCCTAACAATCCCCCCTTGGTTTATAGCTTTCTTTTCTTTTCAGTCTTCCTTGATCTTGACTTTGTGCTCTTTCCTCGATCTCTTCACGACTTACTACAAGATGTACATATGAATCTTCTACATGAATAATTTCATCTTTAGTAGTTGGACTTCCCTCAAATTTGACTTTGAACGCACATTGGGTATAGAGGCTTCTTGTAAATCAACACTTTCAACTTTGAGAAACTACAGAGATAATAACAGAGAGACTGATTCTTCTGGATCATTTCAGCAAGTTCATAGATAGCAGCAAATTAATTTAGGAGACTTCAATGCAAGTCATCATATAACTTCAAAAACAACTTCACCTTACTTCTAGGGTTAAAAGATTATGTGTTGAAAGATAATCTTCACTTCTTGTTCCTTTGAATGAATATTCTTCTTCGATCATAGATGTGTCTTAAAAGTAACCATGACTAAAAAGTCCATGTGGATCACAGAGTCATAAAGACCCTTCTCACCACAGTTGTTTAAGGACTCAGCCTTGACTCAGATGGAGACTACTCGCAATATCTGTGTAAACACGGAGGAACGCACTGTGATTTGTTGAGTATCGGAGAACTACTCGTGGCTATTTTTTATGTTAGCCCCTGCATATCCTTGATCAAAGATCTCAATACAACTTTTCAAGTTAACAAGTTAACTTGGCCCTTGGCAAGGCATTCAATAGTTTCTGAATCTCAGCTGAGTGATCGTTCTAGTGCCAGTAAGAGTTAATTAGGAATAACTCACAAAACCATCCTGTGACAAAAATATTCGAAAACATATTTCCACAGTTTAGCATGACACGAGCTTAAGGCCCTTTGGCGGGACATTCAACGATAATCGTTCCTTGCGAGGTGCATCGCCCTAGTGCCAATAACCGTTAATTCCTTTCTTGTGAATAATGTATCCGAAAATACATTTGACTCTCTGCAGTTTTGCATGACAAAGAGATTGTCAAGACCCTGGGTGGGATGTTAAGCGATATCTATTTCCCAGTTAGGTGAATCGCCCTAGTGCCACGATAGTTCTTAGGTAAAGATAACTGACAAGAGCAATTTAACAATCTGTACAGTTTCAGACTTTCAATTCCTTAGATACCATAGTTCTTAGAAAGAAACTGCCTAACTGACAGTTTGTACATTTTCATGCCTTCAATTACTTTTGAAAGTAGTGTGAAGTGTAATTATGTCAATTCATTTTCAAGTTTCTTCTCCTTGCTCAGAAAAACCCCATACAATCTCCTTGTGTCTCTTCTTCTTTTGAGTTTGCGCTTTGAAACGAATGAAATTTTTGAGATAAAAATAAAAATAAAATAAACTTAGCATAGAATAAAAATTACTAAGAATAAAAAATAAAATTAAAATACGCTAAAAAATAGTATGTATATATATATATATATATATATATATATATATATATATATATATATATATATATATATATATATATATATAGTGATTTTTTATTTTTTCTGAAAAAGAAATAAACATATTGTTGGACTTTTTGGATTTTATGAATTTTGTTTGATTTTAATTCTCCCCCTAAATTTGTGCATAGAGGAAAAATATGAACAAATTTTATAAAAACAAAAACAAAAATAAAATAAACACATTTTAATAACAAAATTTAAAACTTTTCGGGATCCAAAGTTGTCAAGCAATTTAATATCGTTTACCAGCACTCTTGTCAATCACCAATATTGTGGTCCACTTAAACACAAATGAAATATGCAAGTTTGACATATTATAAGTAACAAGACATTGCGATTATATTCCTAAATAGACCATTTTTTACGACGACCAAGGATATTGTTGTCCACTTAAATTCAGCAGCAAGATCTACAGTCAACCTTTAGTCTGGAACCAATTCAATTTTAAGCGCACTAGAGTGTGTTCCCCACTTCACGACATACCTTATCAATCAAGGAATTCCAAAGAGCTCTTTACTTTAGGTGAATGTTCAATTATTTGAGAAAGAAAATAGATATAGAGATGCATGTGTTGTAACCCAGGTCGGATCTATGCTAATCACGCAGAGGGACAACATATGACTAACATAGATAAAGGGATAGACAGATAGAAAGGTGCATATGTTTTGTCCCAGGTCGGATCTCTTCCAATCACGGAGAGGGGACAACATATGACTGTCATAGATAGATAGAGGGTTGCATAGAAATAGAAATGCATATGTTGCGTCCCAGATCAAATCTCTTCCAATCTCGCAAAGGGGGCAACATATGACTGACATAGAGGATAAGAAAGAAAAACAATTTTACACATACCAACTTTATCAGAACCCCCAGTCACCCTATCAGCACCAGAATTAAGGACATAAGTTTGTACGTTGAAGAAGTGTTGAGCCACAGTTCTAGATGATAAGTAACTTTAATGTATCTTGCAGGCTCCCTTGTTTATCTCATTGCTCAATCTATCCAAGCATCGTATTGTCAGTCTAAATGTAACTATCTAAGTCCAGATGAGTTAACACTGTCAAGTCCTTTCATTCTCAACGGTGTCTAGTGTAACGCCCGGGTTTCAGGGCTAAGCATTTTTGTCAATGTAATAGTCTAGGTCAACTCTTGTAACGCTTTTTGAAGTAATAAAGATGAAATATTTGAGTATTATGTGAATTATATGTGTTTATTATTTAATTATAAATGTATAATTAATAAAGAATAAAAATGAGCGTCAAAATTAAAGTGTGAGATAATCCCGATATCTCTACATAAAGTTGTAGAATATCTCTCAAGGTTTCCGTGCATATAAGGAACGCCGAAATCCGAGTTATAACGAAGAAGTTATGACCCGTCGAAGTTTCACGACAGAACCGACACGATACCGGGAAGCGTGAATAGTGAATTTACGATAGAGCGAGATTTAGCCTTAGTGATCTAAACGAAAGTCGTAGAATATGTTAAACTAAGAACATCGATAAAAAGAACGCCCAAATCTGACTTCGTATGAAGAAGTTATGAGATTTTAAACAGACCAATCCTGTCCCGGCTTGTTAAAAATATAACTTTAAAAATAAAGTCAAAATTAGCCGACGGAGTCTAAATGAAAGTTGTAGAGTACGTCTTCACCTACGCGTGGATATAAAGAACGTCAAAAACGGAGTTCGTATGAACGATTTACAAATTATAATAGCATATTTACGTATTAAAATAAAGTATAAATCATGTATACGTACACATATATATACATATGTATATATCATTAGAAAGGTATCGATGATGCGGTCATTATAAGACTAATGTTGAGTTCTTTCGACATTAGTTTAGTACAAATATCATTAAATCCATTTATAATAGTATTATAGAGGGGTGTTTAGTTGTTTATATAACTAAAAGGTCATTAAGTAATTATGGAGGGTAGTTTTTGAAAATTCAATTAGTATAAATAAGAGCCTTGGGCTCTCATATTTCTTGCACCATTCTCTTGATTCAAGAGTCTTTCTCTCCTTATCCCCCCGAGCATTTCGGTCCCTCGTGATTCGACTTCTCTTTCTGTAGCTTAGTATAGTAAGGTGAGCGCTGAAGCGCTGCACGAATCTTTCTTAGAAAGATTCAGCGACGAAGTTCTGCCCCTGCAGAGCCCGACTCCTAGCTAAAACCCCTTTGTAAGTAAGTTATGCTTACCTTATTTTAATATAGCTTATATTTAAAATTAGTATTGTTATTATGAACTTATAATAAATATTTGAGCTATTATTATAACTTATATAAGTGTCGTTATAATATTTTTTTTAACTACTCGCGGTACGGGAAATCTGGTTTAAAGGGCCGCATAGGGTTGTTGGATTTCAGAAGTGCTATATGCCAAAATGGTCCTGCCCTCCGGTGTTTTATGTCTGGCCCCTGTCTGTACATAGTGGTTGGAAAATATTGTTTAACGCTTATATAATAATAATAATACTAAGACTAATAGTTGGTCACGGTAAATATTAGACTAAAATTTAGCGATAATAATGCTAGATTTCGTCGAAGGAAAATAGAATCGTTAGAAGCAAGCGTTGCCCGATTTTGGAATCATCACCTTAACAAGTGAGTGCATAGTTACTTTCAACTTACACATAGATATGAAGTATTTTATATAAATTACGTGTTATGTGTGCATATTATCTGAATACTTGCTATCTATGGTAGATGAACGTTGTTATACATGTTTTCAATGATTTAAACTGTATATGTATTTTATATCTACGAAAATGTTGGGGTAAAACATGGGTAGATGCAATAGGTGATGTGTGATAAAATGATGAGAGGCCTCGATGTTGATGTTGTTGATTCTGTCATCTAGCGGAGTATGGATGACGACCACGGACTCTTCTAGACAGCCCAGTGGAACACTAGCAGGCTCGCAACCTGTAGGTGTTTGTGAACGATATGTTCACCGGTGTACTCCATCCCCCACATGGTTGCCTTTAGGACATTTATTGCTGAGGAATCCCCTTAGCAGTAGTGTCCGTCCCGATGATGATCCTTAGGCTAGGTCCCTTATGATAGGTGTTTAGGGACGTAAAGTGAGGATAACGGGAACGGGTAATCGGGTTATTGTTGATCGATGAAATTAATAAACTTATTTATTGTGGGTTGAAAACCCTATGTGCTCACCAGGCTCCCAAGCCTGACCCACTCAGTTTTATGTATTACAGGTAGTGGCGCATGAGCATAGGTGTGATGTTTTGGACGAGGGATTACGGATATAGGCCTGTAGATATGAAATAATGTAGTAAGGCTTATATTGTACTGTTTATGCTTTTGATCTGTACGAACATGACATCCCGAGTCTTTTAATGAAATACATTTCTATGGAAATGCTTTTGATAAATCTTTATCATATTTTTGTTTTGGGACAAATTCCGCAACACTTTCATTTAAAATGTAACTCTGATTTTTAAACAAATCATAAACAAACCGGTCTTTTCTGGCCGTGATTTTGGGGATGTCACATCTAGTCCCTTCATTTTGAAACCTTCATGCCTACCAACACATTGAACACAAAGTCTAAACAATCCAGCTTCAGTGCATTACATGTATTTCAAATTGTCCTTTAACACTAAACTTCATATCACTTCCCAAGAACACTTACGAAAGAAGACATATTTTTGGAATTTTTGATTTTATAATTTCTTATTTTATAATTTTTTTATTTTTGATTTCTTCCCCTAAATTTGTTCATAGGGAAGAAAGGAAATAAAATAAATGCGCAAATTTAAACAACCAAAATAAAAAATATATCTTCGAAATGAATCATTTTATGAAAACTTAAGAGTATCAAGAAAATTCAAACTATAATTCAGTAATTGAAGTTGCATCCAGATGAGAACAACACTTAGACTCATCAACATATTCGGCCTCATCTGTGATTTAATTCCGAAACGAAGTTAACATATTCAAAATTCATCACGCCGTTAAATACAATCTCCATTTGTGATCTTTTATTTCTTCCTTCCCGCAAAGGACACATACCCTCAATTCAGATTCTAAATGTCGTGCAGTTGAGAGATGTCTCGAATCACGTGCCTAGAACAACCATTATCAACATATCAAAGTCTGATGATATTCCTCCATAACTGCTCTGACACAAAGTGTGGGGTTAGTTGGTTTTTGGAACCCAGTCCATTTTGAAACTAGATTTAACATTACTTTCTACACAAGATACTCTTTCCCATGACATATCCTGTTTATCAAAAAAGAACATAAAGAAGTTACAGGATTTTTTGGACGATTTTGAAATATGACCTTTGGGAATCCATTGGAAATTAGGTTCGGTTACTTTCTTGTTGAACTGAAAGGGACCTTTCTCACTAGCCTTTGGGGTGGGACATGCTTTCGATTTGGGCTTGTACTATGAGTATAAGCTAGAGGACGACCCTTGAGATGAATTTGACCTCACCAATTTCGGTTTGGCTGAACCATCTCTTGAATTAGGCTATTTGTTCGACATGCCCTTCTTGTCCTGGGGAGTCTGATTTTGGCCTTTTTAGCATTCCAATCACCATTTCGTGAATGTGACCTTGAAGGATTTCTTTTGGAAGATCTCCCCCTTAGTACGTTCTACCACCCTTGTCCATAGTAGGGAACATATGAACAATGTGGACAATTTCTAGCAATGTAACCAGGAGTCCCACAGTTAAAACTAGTCTGTCTTTTCAAATAAATAATATTGTATCTTGGTCCTTGTCCAAATGAAGTTTGTTTCAATGAACTTCCACAAGCAAAAGCACATGAACATTTATTAGACTGATTAACATATTTTTGTTGCTTGAATTTTTTCAACAGTGGGAGTATCATTATCACAAGTCTTTGAATCATTTTCAGTAGAACTAGAATTATTTTTGTTCTGCTCATGCCCATCGTGCACTGTGGCCTTATCTGCACATGAGGTAGAAACATTAGTATTGTTCACACTATCATTATTTACTGCCTTAACTACAGTAGGTTTACCATATTGTAGGTGTGCTTCCCTTGCCTTTTCTTCCTCAGTCATAGGAGTAAAAGTTTAGTTATCATTAAATGGAGGAGGAACACTATCATACCCTAGACCTACATTCTTTTTGTCTTGCCATCTAATTTGCTTTTCAATCATTGTCTCAACTTTCTTACTTGACACATCAAATTTTTTAAAATTAAAGTCTGCATTTTCAAACTTAATTTTTAATGTGTTAAGCTCGGAAAGTTAGACTGTCAATCTTTTCTTGAACATAATCATAGTGTTTACATTTAGTGTTGTATTCCTCTTTAATTCTTTTTAGATATTTGGTTCGGGCCTCTAATTTTTCTTTTAAGGGTTTTTAGGCCTTTCTGAGAGTATATCCTTCATATTTAAGATCCTCAATTTCCCTAATTAATAACTTATTATGCTCACGATATTTATTTATTTTATCTTCACATGACTGAGAGCATGGGGTTTCACTTACCTTCTTGGTATTGTTGTAGGAACTCATTATTTACCAATGAAAGGAATATGATTGTGTAAAAGGATTTTGATCTAAAATCAAGAATAAATTCTTCTCTGACCGAAAACAACAATGATCAACACTCTGTTGACCGAGAACCTTGAAAGTCAACCGTTTGTCTGATATAAAACTTGACCGATAACTTTGACCGAATACTAGGCTTTCAACCGAATACAAGGCTTCTAGACCGAAAACGGTGGCTGAAATCTAAAAAACTGAGATGCTCACCGAGACTGCGAAGCCAAATGAGTGGACCCAAGACGTTTGACCGAAGACGTCGACCGAGAAGAGAAGATGACCTAACCGAGAACCTTCACTGTCACCGAGAACACCGAAGCTAACATAACCGAGAACCTTCATTGCCGCCAAGAACTCCGAGGTAGGTACCGAGACCGAAGATGATTTAACCGAGAACATAGCTTGCCGCTGAGAACTTTCAAACCCTAAATGAGGACGAGATCCTACCATCGACAACACTTAGATTTTGACTGAATGCCTCCTAAAATATGCCAAAAACACGAAATTTGTAATATATCATGTAGCACCCGGTTTTGAAAGTACTCGATTGTGGCTTCGGAGGCCAAGGGTATAGGCGTAATGTGACGATTTGGTCTATTATGGGTCTTGGGTCTCATTCGAAGGTTTTAGGTTTGGGGGTGTAGCTACGAGCGTAGGGCTTCCCGCCATCTTTTCGTGGATACAAAGTTTGTCGAAAACGGACTTAGAATGCAGAAGTTATAGCACTTTGAAGTTATTGGCATTATTGGTCCCTAATGGAGAAAGATGGCAAGAAGGTACCATGCATGCAAGGGGATAGGCGCGAAAGTACGCGCATGGTAAGCTGGGGTACACCCAACGTAGAGGAGTAAAATAGATGTATGTGGTTTGTGAGTACGCGGGGCGTACATAGAGGTATACGGGGCGTACTCCATTCAGACTTAAACCCTAAATTTTAGGGCGTGTCACTATAAAAGGAATAATATGCCTCAATGGTCAACCTCCATTTCACCCTTAGATTGCCACCACGAAACCCTACTCCTTCTTTGAGTGTTCTTGGAGCTTGAGAGGCCGTTAGAGAGCATTTTGGTGTTGTGAAGCCATTTTCCAAGCAAGTAAAGAGCAAAGCAAGGTGGTGGTTCAAAGGAGAAGTTGTAGATCCTAGATTGTTGCTTCGTTTCAGATCATCTTGAGGTATAAAGCCTTGAACTTTCCTCAAGTATGCTTAGATCTAGTGTAGTGATGTTTTGGACCTTTTTGGTCCCATGAATGGAGCTTTATGGTTCAAATCCAATTCCTAGGCTTAGAGTTGCCACTCTCAGTGCCAAATGAGACCCTAAGGCAGAAAGATGCCATCTTGGATGTCTTAATAGGTTCATGCATGAGTTAAGATCACTTTCATGGAAATAGAATACCATTTTTGGAGTTTGGGCTTAGTTGGGTCATGTAAAGTCACCAAGTCAGTGACTTTATGGATTAAGACATTGAAGAGGACTTGGATACGTGATTATAGCCTTTGGAATAGAGTATTAAGTGCTTAATGGGAAAAGTGACTTAATAGAGACGTACGATGGGCCTACATGCATGTACGCGCAACGTATTAGCCATGTAGCCTATACGCCTAGCGTACATAGGAGTATGCCCCGTGTACTCAGCAGAAGTGAGCTTTGCGTGTTTTGGGCCTCAGATTGGGGCATACATTGGACTTTGGTTCTTTGGGGCCTTAGTGGGTCATTAGAAGTCAAATAAGTTCGGCCGTGAATACGTTTGGGCTTTAGGGTAAGGCCCATTAGAGGGACTGGGCTCAATTTAACAAATTGGACCATTAGTGGGCCACTATTGGGCTTGGGAAACCTACCTAGTGTTAGGCCTTTTCATATTATGGTTTTGGGACTTATATATGGACCAAGTTGGACTAGGGGTAAAATGGTCATTTTACCCTAAGCAGGATTATTGGTTTGGACTAATTGTTATTTTGGTAATGGTAGCTCGGGGAGTCGAGAGATTAGCAGTTCGTGGATCTGCCAGCTAGCAGCAAGAGTTTATTCGCAAGATTCTACAGTCAGCTTGTGAGGTGAGTTTTCTCTTGTAGGAACGGGTCTAAGGCACCAATGTCGACCCTTTTATGTATGTTAGTGTATGTCTGATTAGATCCGATTTTGGGGATAGCCCGATGTAGTTTATATTTTCAGGATTATGGTCCAATGTCGGATGAGGCCCGAGGAACGTTATTATGTATGTTTCCGAACAACGGTTCGATGTCGGGTGGTACCAGAGGAGGTAATGCATGTTTAGTTATACTTGTTGTCTTTGTGATACATGTATGTACCTGGTAGGGAGGTGAGTGTGGGCGCGGGCCCATGTCTCATCACTAGCTGAGTATGGACGAGGTTCTATATCAGCAGAGTAGGGGCGATACCCAAGATAGGCGGGGCCTTCAGACTAGCAGTTATAGTGTTGAGTTTGTCTGTTATGTACTAGCCTGATTATGATTATATATTTGTATGTGTATAGCGGGCGGGCCCTGGTAGAAACAGATCTGTATACCGAGCGGGGCTCGATGCCAGGCGGGGCCTAATGCTTGGCGAGGCCTGATGTCGGATTCATTCGATGCCAAGCGGGGCCTGAGGTAGCCGGCTAGGCCCAATGTATGTGGTTATGCGATTATGTATATGATATGTGGTAGTTTGGGGAGACTCACTAAGTTTCGTGCTTACAGTTTTTAGTTTTGGTTTTAGGTACTTCTAGTAGCAGAGGGAAGGGCTCGGGGTGATTGCATTGCACACACACTGCAGTGATTTATCCTGGGATGTTTACTTTGATGTTTTGGATATGATACTCTGATAATGTTTTGAAATGCTTTGACTTTTATTTATATGATATTTTTTGATAACCGTGGTTTAATAAATGGTTTAAAACGAAATTTTTTGTCTGTATTTTTGGGATGTTTCATATCACAACGAATCTCGATCAAAATTTCCGAAGTAATGAAGAACACGAAGAACATCAAAAGTTTTTCGTCAAAAAGATCTTGTAAAACACCAATAATAACTCCAAGAAGCGGTTGATATTTAGTCAATTTGATTGATACCAATCCAAGCTCTGGTAGCAATTGTAAAACCTGATCTTCATGTATCAATGAAAATCACTATAATTGGTGCGAAATCCCAATCCAGTGAATGCCACAAATCATATAAATATGAAATAAGAACACAATGATGAATCTTCATGCACACTATATTGATAATAGTCTAGTACATAAGATTCACTATTACTCTCTTGGGTCTCTCTTTCTCTCTCAGTCTCAAAAAACAACTACTTTAGAATGACCCACCTATTTTACGGATGAAACAATGATAGATATACCTAGACCTAATTACAAAGACACAGCCCAAAACCCAACCGAAACCTCATTAAGCCCACCGAAATTACATGGTGATTTTGGTCCAAACACCACCGAGAACATGGAGATTTCGGTCCAAAACCGAGAACTATAAAAGCCTTGAAAAACAAAAGTATAAACCACAAATTTATGTTCTAACATAATTAACCTCAAACCTTTTGGATAATCGATATCAGGAAGACAATAGTACACTTTCTCACATTTTTCTCCTGTGAATCTTTCCATAAACGAGTAGCACTCGTTTTTGTCCATGCCTGTGAAATCAATGTTCTCTAGCCTCTACGTAGTACCATCGTTGTATCGTATGGGGTACCTTTCAAATATTCCTTGAAAATGCACATCAACATCGATATAGACAACCATGGTTGAATCAAGATAGTCGATAGAAATATTTGATGAAGACGGAAAGAGTGGGAGAACTGTTGTCGGTACCTCATTAAAAACCCTAACTAAACATAGTAAGCCGTAACATGTGGAAATTTTAAATGATGTGGCAAGGATGTTACCGGATGATCCCTTCAATTCTTTCAAAAGGACCAAATCGAAAGCACAATAAATATTTTGTACCTCTAAAAGGCAAGAAAAAAAATTTAGTGATTGAAAGGGTAAAGTCAAAATACATTATTGGGCCGTTGCGTCATTTTCCCTATATCTAAACTATGTTTTGGAAAATACAAATTTGCCGTTGGGTCAGACTGGTGGTGCAAATGTTGTGATCACATGCAGTGGCGGACCTGTGTAGTGCATTTGGGGTCCCGGGCCACTACTCCGATTCCGTCCCGTAGTGTAAAAAAAAATCTTATTAGATGCACGACCTTCGTATACGAGTAACACCCTTCTTCAAATGTTTTGCGTCTGTAAAAGAGGTTTGGGCATTATACTCGAGTTGTTTGGCACAATTAAGTTCTTCTTTGTTGTGCAAGGGTTCCATGCAATAATGGTGTATGATTCATCACGAAATATATTTTTAAAGTGACTGGTCAAATGATTATGAAAATTGGATCGATGTAAGAAACATATGCTCATAACGTTTTTCCACTTCTTTTTTCGTTTTTATTTTGTGTAAGATCTAAACATGCTTCAGGATTTATAAAGTAGGATACTATATGTATTTACCGAACATACAAATAGGTTTATGCACTTTGTCAAATAAACAGTAAAACCTCGAATCGTTTTGTTTTTGTGTATTTACCGAATATACAAATAGGTATAAGCACTATGTCAAATAAGCAGTAAAACCTCGAATCGTTTTGTCTTTGTGCATATAATCTTGGTCTTTCGTACGTAGTTATGACATGACCAAGTTGGTTACATTTTATTCTAACAAGTTAGTGCGTTACAACTCCTGATAATGTTTATTACTTTATTTCACGGCCTTTTATAAGAATATAAGTTATAACATATTAAATTTGAGCCTTAGATAACGTTGATTGTGGGCTTCATAAATAGTAAGATTTTATTTACAATATTACAATACAATAAATAGACGTCTTATAAATAACAACACTAACATAAAAAAGTGCCTTACAAATAACAAGAATCATGTATTTGCCAAAACAAGTTAACCGAATAATAAAGTATATTGATTTATCCAAAAAAAATTCCAGTTTATCAAGACGTAAATTTACTAATAAAATTTTATGAGTTTTAACAACCACATTCTTTACAACCACATTATTCGATCACGGCCATCGTTAGACAAAGTTATTTGTAACTCATCCAATATAGAAAAATTAGTTAAGTTTAAACGACACTAATAATAATAATAATAATAATAATAATAATAATAATAATACACTACAAGAATTTCGACATTTAACGGCGATATTATTACCGGCGACATGGACTTTTAGCGGCGACAAATGCTAGAGTCGCTGCTAAAAGTCCATATCGCAGGTAATAGTGTCGCCGTTAAAGGCTTATCACCCGAATACACATTTTCCCCCTCTATTAGATCTCAGCCGTTCGATTAGGTACCTAATCCAACGGTTGGGGTCCCTTATCCGCACAAACATAATACCGGCGACATTTGTGTCGCCGCTAAATGTCTAAAATGTCGCCACTAATAGTTACCTAAAAAATGACGCGGTACCATTCCCTCCAGATTGTCGCCACTATTGACATGTGTCGCCAGTAAAGCCCTAGTTGTCGCCGCTAAAGGCTCTCGCTGATAAAAAAAAAACGTACATAGATTGCTCATTTCTTCCCATTTTCATTCTATTTGATGCTGCTATACGTTGCGCCTCTTGCAAGTTCCCCCGATTTTGTGTTCAATTAGTAGATTCCAACAACATATCTCCCCACGTTGTGTGAGATTAGGGATCAAGGGTGGTTAGGACTTCTTGGGACCGATTTCTAGCTCCATCTATTGAAGAAAGTTAAGTTGAATTTATTGTATCTCTTTGTATTTGTATGTTAATTTCGATTTCTAGCTGCATTTGATGATTAAATTGCAAGAAATTGTTCAATTTTAGTGTTTTTTGTGGTGTTGTCTTTGGGTTTACGGGTGAGGATATTTTCAGGTGAAGACCAATTTTTCCGGCTACATATCCGTTGATTTTCGCCACTACAGGTTCTATTATTTCAATTTTTTATGAATTTGATATTTGTATGTGAAAATTGTGTGTATATTTGATATTTGTATGAATATATGTGAATTTGGTGTATATATGTCAATGTATATGTGTATTTGTATATGTGGTATATGAGTATTTGGTAGAAATATATATGATGTTATTATCTATATATATATATATATATATATATATATATATATATATATATATATGTGAAATTATATGTGTTTGCTATAAGTAGGATGTTATTTTGTGTGTATGTGGTGATTATTTGCTAAAAAGTTTGGTAATTAGGTTTTTGTCCCAAGTGCAAAAAATAACAACATACTTTGGTTTTTCATCTTAGTTTAAAAATAATAATCTACTTTAGCATCGTAAAATACATGTTGATTTGGTAATTTTGGTTTTGTGGTGATTATTTGCTAAAAACTTTGGTAATTAGGTTTTTGTCCCAAGTGCAAAAAATAACAACGTACTTTGGTTTTTTGTCTTAGTTTAAAAATAACAATGTATTTAGATAGTTTTTGTTTATGTTTGATAATTTAACTTACAAGTTTATATATGTTGTTATTAATTATGTAGTTGGAACATCTTCGTGCAATGCTCAGCGACCCGACATGTAGGGATGAACTTTATTCGTTTTTTCAATCCCAAAATAATCGAGGAAACGATGGGAACGAAGATGATGGTATGTAGGGATAAGTTTTATTTGCATACGTTGTCACGCTTTGCTACTTGGTAGATTGTAAAACTTTGGTTGTTTTTTGTAATTACCGGCGACACTAATACCGGACGATATTATTACTTTTTATATTTAATCGGATGTTATGTAATTATCGGGCGACATTATTACTTTTTATATTTTATCGGATATTATGACTTTTGATATTTAATTAATTATAATCGGATGTTTGTTTTATAATTAGCGTAGACACTATTATTTTTGATATTTAATCGAATGTTGTTATGTAATTACTGACGTCGACATTATTACCGACAACCAAAATCGTTAATTAAAAAAAAATTTAAAATGAAAATTGTTATTACCGCCGACACTAATACCGGCGACAAAGTTATTTCGGGCGACTTCGTTATTAGCGGCGACCCACCTCATTAGTGGCGATAGAGTCATTATCGGCAGCATCTCTCATTAGCGGCGACAAGTTGATCAATAGCGACGAAGCAGTAGCGGCGACTTATTACCGGCAACTTTTATCGCCGCTAATGATCGTCTTCCTTGTAGTGATAATAATCATACATACTTATAAAGCTAGAATTTTTTCTTGAATCTCATGCATTTGAAACCCCCATAAAAATTTGTCAACACCTCATGCATTTGAAACCCCCACACCCTTTCACCTTCAAAGTAATTAATGACATAATCCAATTCCAAGAAAATCACACACTCTATAAGTTCAACACCTCATGCATTTGAAAACCCGACACTCTTTCACCTTCATTATATATGTAGTTATATTAGTACATTTTTCTTACAAAAAGTCGTCATTTGGTTGAAGATATTATGATTCAAAGGTTTTCATATAGTTGAAGCATTCACGATCCAAATACGATGATTTGAAGAAATGGGTTATATCGCATTGATGGTAATTGTAATATGATTTTTTTCTTTCAACCAAAACAAATGAAGCTTTTCTATTCTTCTATTATGCTTAATTTCTCATTTGACTTTTATATATGATTTGTATGTATTACTCAATCTTGAATGTGACTCTCCAAACATCAATGTTTTGCTTCGAATATCTTTCTCATTCTTCTTTTTCCAGAAAAAAAAATTTGATTGCAGGTTAGTGAAGAATTGTCATCAAGTTTCTATGGTTGAATGATGTTCAATAAAGAAAGAAGATTCAGAAAACAGATATAGTTTTTTTTTTTTGTTTGAGCAAAGTAGACGAATGTTAGTTTTTTCTTTTGATTTAAACGTATATCTATGTAACTTTTTTATTTATATATTCAACCACCCAATGTTCTTATTTATTTGAAGAATTTTGATTGAAGGTTAGTGAAGAATTGTCATCAAGTTTCTATGGTTGAATGGTGTTCAATAAAGAAAGAAGATTCAGAAAATGGATATAGGCTTTTTTTTTTGTTTGAGCAAAGTAGAGGAATGTTAGTTAGTTTATTATTATTATTATTATTATTATTATTATTATTATTATTATTATTATTATTATTATTATTATTATTATTATTATTTAATTTAAACGTATATTTATGTAGAATTTTTATTTATATATTCAACCACCTAATGTTCTTATTTATTTGATTGTAATTTTTCTATTTTGATTATGCTTATTTTCTATTATTTTTTCTTGGGTTATCCTACACAACATATTTACAAGACAATATTTAAAAAATAACATAATTTTTATCATTTGACATGTAATTATGATGACTTATCATGATATGTTCTTCATATGAAAGTAATTTATCCATATTACTATCACAAGAATTATATATGACATTTACGAAAATATATATTATATGTGATTTGTTTAACATATATATGCACCTATGTATGTTATAAATTTTTAATTAAATATCCTTATTTTTAATCATTGAAGGGATTAAAAATGATGCATCAAAACCAATTATTTAGACGAATATAATAATAATAATAATAATAATAATAATAATAATAATAATAATAATAAATACACATTTCCATGTACCGTATTTATTTGAAACTCATACTACAACTCAAGAGTTTTCTAATTTATGTATATTTATTAGTTACAACTCAAAAGTTTTTAACTTATGATTATTAATTAGTAATCACTAATAACTTTTTATTTTACTTTAAAAATCAATGTTTTGCTTGGAATATCTTTCTCATTCTTCATTTTCAAGAAATTTTTTTGATTGCAGGTTAGTGAAGAATTGTCATCAAGTTTTTATGGTTGAATGATGTTCAATAAAGAAAGAAGATTCAAAACACGGATATAGGTTTTTTTTTGTTTGAGCAAAGTAGACGAATGTTAGTTTTTTCTGTTGATTTAAACATATATTTATGTAACATTTTTATTTATGTATTCAACCACCCAATGTTCTTATTTATTTGAAGAATTTTGATTGCAGGTTAGTGAAGAATTGTCATCAAGTTTCTATGGTTGAATGATGTTCAATAAAGAAAAAAGATTCAGAAAACGGATATATGTTTTTTTTTGTTTGAGCAAAGTAGACGAATGTTAGTTTTATTTATTTATTTATTTTATTTTTTATTTTTTTTAATTTAAACGTATATTTATGTAACATTTTTATTTATATATTCAACCACCCAATGTTCTTATTTATTTGATTGTAGTTTTTCTATTTTGATTATGCTTATTTTCTATTATTTTTTTTCTTGGTTTATCCTACACAACATATTTACAAGACAATATTTAAAAGATAACATAATTTTTAACATTTGATATGTAATTATGATGACTTATCATGATATGTTCTTCGTATGAAAGTAATTTATCCATATTACTATCACAAGAATTACATATGATATTTACGAAAATATATATTATATGTGATTTGTTTAACATATGTATGCATCTATGTATGTTATAAATTTATAATTAAATATCTTTATGTTTAATCATTGAAGGGATTAAAAATGATGCATCAAAACTAAATATTTAGACGAATATAATAATAATAATAATAATAATAATAATAATAATAATAATAATAATAATAATAAATACACATTTCCAAGTAACGTATTCATTTGAAACTCACACTACAACTCAAAATTTTTCTAATTTATGTATATTTATTAGTTACAACTCAAGAGTTTTTAACTTATGATTATTAATTAGTAATCACTAATAACTTTTTATTTTCCTTTCTTTTATAAGGTTGTAAAGTTTTGCTCGTTAAAAAAATTAATCTATTTGAAGATATTTGTGATTTAAATATGAAAAGTTAATATAAATATTATAATAAATGTTTTAGTGTTTTTATGTTATTAAAGCATGTAGTGTCTATTTTTCATATTTTTTGTTATTCGTTGTATGTATATCTTTTTTAATACAAATGTTATAATAGATGTTTTTATATTCTTATGTTATTAAAAGTTGTAGTTCATATTTTTGTTCATACATTTTGTTACCCGTTATATATAGATTATCATACGTTTGATATATAATTTATACAATTTTAAACGGTTTATAAAATTATCAAATAATTATATATATTACGATGACTTAAAAAATAAAACTATAATCATCATATCATACTGTATTATAAATGAATCATTTTTTTCTTTCACCACATTCATTTGAAACTCCCAACTTTTTATATTTCCATACAATATACTTAATTTATTAACTTAAATACTCCTCCGTCCCAAATTGATAGTCCACTTTTGACTTTTGAAGTCTTTTCTCTTCAACTTTGACCTTAAATTATTTTAATTATGTTATATATTACTTGATAAAACTTATGACAATAAAAAAACATTTGAAATACAATCCATTCATATATTTTGCATCAAGTATTATCTATCAAAAACAAAAATATTTAAGGTCAAAGTTGAAGAAAAAAAACTTCAAAAGTTAAAAGTGGACTATCAATTTGGGACGGAGGTAGTATGATTTTAGTTGTAAACATTATCATAAATGGAGGAATTTGCGATTTGTCAATATGATATAGTTAATCTGTTAACTTCAATATATAGTTAAATAAATAACCTACATTAATATATCAAATAAGTTTAAAAATTTAGTTTTAAATTTAAAGCCTAAAGTAAAATATTAAATAATGCTTAAAAAAAATTCAATATATTTTTTTTAACATAGTTAAAAGGAAAACATTAAATATAATAATAATAAAAAAAACCTAATTTAATGAATCGAAATAACTAAAAGGTGTCTGAAAACTATATATATTCTAATAATATATTTTTAACCTGCGTCGTGCAACGCGCATGAATTCGTTTAGTAATAATAATAAAGTTGACGAACATAAATGAACACACGAGACTATTATTCGTGTACATTTATTTCACTAACTAAACAAAAAATAATGTTTTTAACTTACTAAATAAAATATAATGTTTAACCGTTTATTGATGTATTAAATAAATATACATAAAAAAGGTTCCATAGATTAATTTGCTGAGTATATAATTTGTTTACAACTTTATAGGTATAACATATTTTGTGCCCTTAAATAATATAAAAATGGTTTCATAAGGAGTAAACAATTTAGCTTTTACTATAATAAACGCCTTAAACAATTTTGCTTTTACTATAATAAATGTCTTAAACAATTTTGTTTATATTATAATAAATGCCTTTATAACCACTTAACCAGCAACATTCATGTATTTGCCAAAACAAGTTAAAACATATTTGAGCACTTAAATAATATAAAATTGGTTTCATAAGGAGTAAACATATTTTGGGTTCGAACCCATACCTATTTGTTACGACAAACAATTCTCGTGCCAACGTGCCCATCCATATATTTATGTTATCACACATAGTTCCTGCATAGCTCTATCAAAATAAATTGATCATTAACCTCTGGCCAAAAACCTCCACGTGCACCCTTGATAACCATATGTAACCTTCACCATCGGATCATCGCCGACCTCAACCACAAGAGAATGAAGTAGACTCCATATATCACGACCCAGCCGATCCCAAAGCATACGATATAGATGAGTGGAAGTACAACCATCAACAACCACTAAGGAAAGGAAGTCAAGTAACGAATTGCTAAGTAGACTTACTTATAATATGTATTAATTACATCTTCAGCATTTAATATGTATTAATTACTTTCTTAAAATAACTAAAATGATTGGTCCAGAATCAGTCATACATGCACACAATAGATAGTGAAAACATTTGAACCTAACTCTCTCTCTCTCTCTCTCTCTATATATATATATATATATATATATATATATATATATATATATATATATATATATATATATATATATATATATATCGGAATGAGTTTTATGGAAAACAAATAACTAGAGCAACATCTACCGGAACCAATAATCAAATGACACGTGTCCATTTCTTTCTTCACAAGTAATGTATTGTGGAAGTTATTGTGGAAGTGATGTGTTGTCATCTTTTCATTGGTTCAAATATGTGTTGCCCTAATCATTCATTTTCCATATAACTCTTCCCTATACATATATATATATATATATATATATATATATATATATATATATATATAGAGAGAGAGAGAGAGAGAGAGATAGAGAGAGAAAGTTAGGTTCAAATGTTTTCACTATCTATTGTGTGCATGTATGACTGATTCTGGACCACTCATTTTAGTTATTTTAAGAAAGTAATTAATGCATATTAAATGCTGAAGATGTAATTAATATTTATTATATCTTCAACATGTAATATGCATTAATTACTTTCTTAAAATAACTAAAATAATTGGTCCAGAATCAGTCATACATGCACACAATAGATAGTGAAAACAAAATAACCTAACCCTATATATATATATATATATATATATATATATATATATATATATATATATATATATATATATATATATATATATATATATATATATATATATATATATATGAAATTAGTAATTCATAATTGTTGAATCTATATGTCAAAGAATCATTATTGAGGACATTGCTAATAATACATGGTCACAACTTGAGCAAGTTAAAACATTTATATATTTATTATTAATATGATTATTAATAAATAATATCAATTCTTGTATTTAATTAGGAATAATTATTGTTTTGTGAAAATAGTTATTATAAAAGAGTATAACTAGTTATTATTTCATATGGTATGAATTTATAAGTAATGCACAACTTTTTGGACTATTCAGATTCTTTTGTCTTTTAACTAAAGACAAACTTTTTGGACTATTTAGAGTATTTTATTATAAGACCCTTACTTTGAATGGGGTATATAAAGGATGCGTCTTGCATGTTTTTTGGCTAATTTTTGGTCTTAATTCCTCCCTTAGAAGGCATGGCTGAAACTTGTCTTTCTCTTCATCATCTCTTTCTTTTGAAGTTAGTTTGGTGGTTTAAAAGCTTCCTTGAGTTGTCTCCTTTAGTGCTTATTTGAGTTAAGTACTTAAAGGCTTAAGACAATTAAGAATATAAGAAGGGACTACCATTTCAAGTGCCTTACTCTTGATGATGGATACATATAGAGAAATTCTACTCTTGAATTTTTGTTATCTTCATCAATACCCCAAAACTATAACACTCGTGTTTCTAGCCTAGACATTAATATTAAGGTGATAGTCTAGGTTAAACTTTGTAACTCATTTTGAAGAAATGAAAAAAGAATTATGTGGATTCTATGTGTTTTATGCTTAATTACTAGGGCTTAATTAATTAAGAATAAAAATGAGCATCAAAATTAAATTTTAGATAAAGTCGATATCTATGAAGAAACTTGTAGTGGGTGTGACAAGTATTACAGATATATAAAGAATGCCGAAATCCGAGATATAACGAAGAAGTTATGACCTGTCGAATTTCGCGACAAACCGGCACGGGGCCGAGTGTCGTAAAAAGTGAGTTTTTGATAAACTACGTTTTAGCCTTAGTGATCTAAATGAAAGTCGTAGTATTCGCTAAATCGAGAAGTTCGATAAAAAGAACGCCCAAATCTGACTTCGTATGAGGAAGTTATGATTTTTCAAAGTTTCAGCTTAGCAGTAGACAACTAAAAACTCGAATTTTAGATCGAGTGATTTTTAGCCGACACAACCTAAACGAGAATTGAAGGTCTCGTCATTAGTAGCACAACGGTAAAAAGTCTGACGAAAATGGACATCGGATGAAGAAGTTATGAATTTTTAACGAATTTCCTATCCCGGTCTGTTAAAAATAATAATATAAAAATTAAATTCAAAATTAGCCGACGAAGTCTAAACGAAAGTTGTAGATCGTAATTTTACCTACGTGTGCATATAAAGAACGTCAAAAAAAGGATCTCGTATCTGAAAGTTATGGATTTTAGAAGTTTTGGCGTGAAAAACGAGAAAAATCCCAAAAACCAAGGAATTTCACACACATGGACTTCGGCCACGTCACCCTTGCTCAAAACACGACACGTATCCAAAATCTGCTGATTCACCGAAGCCAGATGGCGAGACGTGTCGCCTGCCCTCGCATCCGAAGTCCGGTCCAATGGGTGTCCGACGCGTGCCCTTTATCACATGCCCGAGCCTCGCAGGGAGTGCCACGTTCGAAGCCTCGGACTAGACCTTGGTCCAATCAGAGGCTGACATCAAGCCCCTCGCATGCGCATCCCACGTGCGATCCACCTGCCCCCTTCGGATCTGTTGCCACCTGGGAGCTTCTCAGCCGTCCGATCAGAAGCCTCCCCCTATAAATAAAAGGCTACGTGCCTTCTCGGATAATTTTAAGAAATTGTCCCTTTTCACCCCTTTCCTCATATTTCTTTCATCTTAACATCCCCCAAAGCCCCGATATCGATTATAATCCCCGGAATACTTCACGAAGTGCCCGAGAAGCCCGAAAAATTTATCTTTTCGGTTTCGAAGCCCGACCTTTGCAGAGCCCAGTTTTCAAAAATACTCCCAGTTTTATTGGAAACGATCGTTTTAAGCAACGAATTGTTGCCTGATTTTCATCAAATCATGTGAGTGTATAGTCACCTTTATCTTACACCTAGATATGAAGTATTTATATGAAATACGTGCTACGTATAATTATATTAATTGTTTAACTGAGGCGATTGTTGAATTGATGTTTTATACAAGTTTTAAATTGTATATGTATTTTTATCTACAAATATGTTGGGTAAAACACGGGTAGATAGTGATGTGTGATAAAATAAAAGTGATGAGAGGCCTTGATGTGATTTGAGATCCAGTCATCTAGCGGAGTTTGGATGACGACCACGGACTTTCTAGACAGTCCAGTGGAACAATGGCAGGCCCTCAACCTGTAGGTGTAATGAACTAAGAGTGTTCATTCGCTGTAATCCATCCCCCTCATGGTTTCTTTTAGGACATGTATGGCTGAGGAAACCCATTAGCAGTAGTGCCCATCCCAATGATATTCTTTAGGCTAGGTCCCTTATGATAAGTGTTTAGGGACGTAAAGTGAGGATAACGGGAATGGGTAATCAGGGTTATTGTTGATTGGTGAACTTAATTAGTTTATTATTACTGTGGGTTAAAAACCCTATATGCTCACCAGGCTCCCAAGCCTGACCCACTCAACTTATTATGTTATAGGTAGTGGACCCCGAGCATAATCGGAGGACGATGAGAGATTTTTGGATTATAGGCCTATAGTTATAAATAACTGTCGAAAGGCTTATAATGTCTTGTTTATGCTTTTGATCTGTATCGGAACATGACATCTCGAGGTTTTAATATGAAATGAAACTATACATTTCTTAAACAAAGGTTTTGCTAAACTTTTACCATGTTTTGTTTTGGGGACCAATTCCGCAACATCTTTTAAAAGGATTTCTCTGATTTTATTTTAAAAAGCATAAATTAAATTGGTCTTTTCTGGCCGAGAAATTATGGGATGTCACAGAAATCAAGTGGGTTTAAAAGCTTCAAAGATTGTTATTCTAAAAACTCTTTGGTTATTTTTATTTCATTCTAACCTCTATAATGGATCCTTGATGGTTTGGTTTTGTTATAAAGTAGAAATAAACTTGTTATTTTTATAAGTCTTCTGTTGCGGTTTTTGTGGAAAACAAATTTGTATTTTGTATCAAAATTCATAAGTAGTATCAAAGCCATTTTTTATATGTTATAATGTTTCTTTATGTTTAATAATCTTTGGTTTTCAGAAAACAAGCATGAATTTCTTTTGGTGAATAAAAATCCATATTTGTCTTCTTTGGCGACTTCTTCGTTAAATTTGTTTTTTTATATATAATCATTTTTCATGCATATTGGTTATATAAAAGTTGCATTAGAAAAAACAAAGAGTTGTTTATTATTATATTTGATATGTTGTTTTGTATAAACAAACCATTTGGACCTTTGTGTTATTGTTGGTTGATATTTATTTTTTCATAAAATATAATAGATAACTAGGTACTTTTTTCATTTGTTGATTTGTTGTAACAAATTAATTAGAATAGTTGTATTTATTTTTAAATGTAACAAGATGAAGAAATGACCACCCTGAAGATGACTTAACCATTTGATGCCATAATCCCAACCATAAGCTTCTACTTTTGGTTTTTGGCTTAATTATAGTCTTAATGGTTTAAGTGCAACAACTTTTACAACATGAAGATTTGAAGTTCGTTTGCAAGCAAAAGTTGACTTGAAAAATGGGAGCTTGAAGACCTATTAAAGTGTCATTTAAGTCCTTTAAGAAAGACTTAATAAATTTTGTGATGGCTCACAAAAATTATTAGTAGACATGGCTTGATTTATACACATTCAAATGCACGCATGTGATATTTATTTTTATGCCATTTTATTTTATGTTTTATGTATGAAAATGGTTTTTACAAACTAAATAAGATTTTAACATAAGATAATATTACTTGGAGATCGAGTAAGAAATATTTAAAATATTACATAAGATGTTTATAAATGGACATTTATAAAACGTTTTTACCGGTTACCGATTTACCGGTTAAAAAATTAACTTTTTGTTAAAAAAAGTTTTATCGTAAAACTTAAATATACCTAACTTTAAAATATTTGCAATGGTCTAAAAGTTGTTTAAACATTATATAAACTTCATGTCTTTATAATAATTAAATATGTTTTATTAAAACGACTAAAATCGGTTTGTAGCTTTGTAACGAAAAATAATAAAACTAATGATTATTTTTTGCGTCGAAACTTACTATATGATATTGATGTTTTAAACATAATGCAACATGTTGATGTTATGTTTTATATATGCCAAATGAGATTTAAAACATAAGTATCATCATCCATGTTTTGGTTTATCAAAATATGACTTGTATCATTATAAAATAAAACGAGTTTATTATAAAAATTCATGAAGTCATAAGATTTTAACTGTTAAAAGGATATTTAAAATTGTGATTTTAGAACTTATCCAAAACTCCAAGTCTTAAGTATAAAATGAAATTTTATTAAGACTATTATCGGTTCTTAAAACCGATCTACGACTAAACTTTAAAATACCATATTTTACTTTATAATTGATCACGACGAATGTCAAATAAAATGAATTTTTATTTGACACCTAAATAACCTCATAACAAGCTATATGAATTTTACAAAAAGGGTACATGAATTGTTAGATGCATGCAATATTCATTAGACCATGTTTTTATATACTATAGTTATAAAACATATATAAAACCTTTTCTAAAAATGCAAGTCATTTCCGTCCTTTTGAAGAACACTCGTTATCATTTGTATGGTCTTAGTTTCACTGGATTACTTGGTCATTAGGATTGTCTTATGATGTTTGGGGTAGTTTTATAGTTTCTGGTTTCTAAATGGTCACCTTGTCACTACTTAGTTACAATGCTACAAGTTGTTTCAAGTAGGATGACTTGATCGAAATCTTGTGTGATAAAGGCCACCTAAGCATGAGAGGTCTGAGGCATAGATGGGATAAACATGTCAAGTTAAACAATAGTTGTTTAGGATCCCATAATCTAGGAGTTACATAGCATATGCAACCGCTAATTGCTACATACCGAGTTTGATTAAGTTAATGGGATAAAGGTCACCTTATTTTCTTGTTCCGTTACTTAGATCCTATACTTTAATAAATTAATGTTTTAGGAAACAATAAAAATGTATTAGTTTTAAAATACTTAATATTGAAAATACTAAATGAAACTTTGTTAAATTCTGTTAATACCTGTTAATACTCTTACACCCTACAAAATCTCTCTTGTTGAGTTTTCAAGAAATAGTAACATTTTATGGTTATATTTCTATAACATGTATACTACCTTGAGGTTCTACCTTAAGGATAAATAGAAATTATGTATATTGAAAGATCTCATACCCGAACAACCTCTACAAACCACTCAGTTTGATCATGATAGTTTGATGGAAGTTTTATTGTGATGATATTGATGTGTCTTACATGATGCTAGGGTAATTAACCTTGACTTGTAGAAAGTCTTGGATAATTATGAAACATGTTAGATGTTTCATCAAGTGAAGCAAATATTCAATCTAAAAGTAGAAAATGCTTCAAGTCTATTCAAGCATTAAATAATGGAAGTCTAAGAGATTGTATACTCAAATAGACTTATAGTTCAGTTAAGGGAAATAAAACATAAACCTAGGAATCACGAAAGGATCTAAATGATTTAATGTTGTTTATATTGTGAAGAAATTGGGAATTAAAAGAGGAACTGCTCTTCTTATCTCACCAAGTTAAGGAAGTGTGGCTTAACCAAGACTTCAAATATTTGTATGATAGAACTACTTATTTTTTCATCATTCACTTGAGTATGTTATACTTCATTTGACACCATTAATTAATATTATATGCTAATGATTGGAAGAAGTAATAAAATCATTACAAATGAATGTACTTCGTGCTGAAGATATAACAAGTGATGTTATAGTCTTCATTAAGTAGTAGATGTTTTGTAACTATTCTTATACGAATGTGTAACAGTTGTAATTTATGAATAAATCTAGATTGACGTATCATTTAATGGATGTTAACATTTATGATATGAAACGATGTATTCTGTACTAAAGAATATTTTTTCATAATGTCATTTATGAAGTAAATATATAATATTTCGTTAAATTGATAGTTCTAACCATAACATATATATAATCAAATGATATTTGATTGAAACTTATCTATGTCATTATCGTCATGACTATATAAATATGAAACACATATACCAACTTCAAAAGGATGGAATTTTTGAAGGAAAATGAGCTTAATTAATTTGATATATGTGAATCCTATTTATATGGGAAGATGATTCGAGAGTGTCTTTATCTATTAGTAGTTAAAGAAAAAAAAGGTTCGTCAAAGGATTATAAATAAGTGATGTATGTAATCTTTTCAATCCAAGAATAGATTTGGTGATAGATAATTAATCAATCTCACTGACAATTTTTATTCGTTATTGTTGAAACCTTTGATTTGCTCAAATTGTTTCATAGCGAAGATTGAAATACAACTTAATGAGATCATCATTGACCTTTCGTTGTGATAAAGAAAATGAGTTTTTTAAACCAAGTCTTCTTGGAGCATCTCTTCTCTCTCACCCTTATTTCATCGATCTACGTGAAAATTATACCCTTCAAGCCCGGGTATCATCCCGAGACCCGAATTGAGTCTTGAAGCCCCGAAGATCCCGAGAAGTAAAGTTTCCGAGCCGAAATTCTGCTCGTGTAAAGCTTGGTTTTTTTAGAAAACGTCCCAGTTTGATCGGAAAAGATTATTTTAATAGACGAGGTGCTGTTAGATCACCGAATTGAGTGTATAGTCCCTTTCATAAACACGATTTTAATACAAGTATTGTTTGAAGGTATTAAGTATATGTTTTGGGTGAACATGTAGTCACTCTCTTCTAAAACATAAATATGAAGTATTTCCTATGAAATACGTGCTATATGTTTATATATTGTTGTTTATTTTAGATGAGTGCAGAATAGATGTTTTATATAGTTTTAAATGAGTTAAACTGTATATGTATTTTATATCTACAAATATGTTGGGTAGAAAATGGGTAGATGACATAGTTGGTGTGTGATAAAAGATGAGTTGGATAATGAGATCAAGAGGTTAGTTTTAGATCCATGAGTATGGATCAGGTAAAGAGATATAGTTGTTATTAGTTCGGGAGTATAGATTAAGACTAAGTTAATTGTCCCTAGTCCGGGAGTAAGGATTGGGCACAGTTATTGATCCGGGAGTATGGATCAGATCAGGAGATTAGTTTTAGATCCGGGAGTATGGATCAGGTGAAGAGATTAGTTTTAGATCCGGGAGTATGGATCAGGTGAAGAGATTAGTTTTAGATCCGTGAGTAGGGATCAGGTAAAGAGGAAGCTTTTAGATACGAGAGTTTAGATCGTGTCGTTGTGAGGATCGATGGGGTGGGATAAGAGTTGCTTTTATATGGTGAAATTTTATAAGTTTCTGAGTTCTAATATATATATATATATATATATATATATATATATATATATATATATATATATATATATATATAACATTGTGGGATGAAAACCCTATATGCTCACCAGGCTCCCAAGCCTGACCCACTCAGTTTTCTTTGTATTACAGATTATGGCACGAGAGCATAAGTTGGCTGACATAATGAGAGATTTTGGATTATAGGCCAGTAGTTATAAATAACTGTTGTAAGGTCTAATTTGTTTTGTTTATGCTTTTGGTCTGTATTAAACATGACATCCCGAGAATTTGTTATATAATGAAAATACATTTCTTTAAAGAAATGCTTTGATAAATTCTTATCATATTTTGTTTTGGGAACAAATTCCACAACTATTTTCTATAAAAGATTACTCTGATTTTAAAAACAAAGCATAAACAAATCTATCTTTTTTGGCCGTGAAATTGGGGATGTCACAGTGGGTATCAAAACATTAGTTTAAGCGAACTAGGAATTTGTAGGATTTCTAGACTTCAACTTAGAATGCTAAGTGATGATCGTGAGATGCGTGTCTACCATATTTTGGACACGAGCACTAGTATATTTTAGGAAAGATGCCTAAAATGCTTTTATGTGCTAAAGTCTATATGTTTTCCATATATGAAATTGTTTGTTCGGATCTATGGTTTCTTGCCTACTGGATCTGGAAACCTTATGTGTTTAGGATTCTAAGTGTACGACTACGGTATTGGAACTAGCATGTAAACATTTCGGAGTGATAAGGATGATTTAATTATCTATCGTGATTGAGGATCTGAATTCACCGTATTCGGTGTGTAGATAAAAACGGTAAGAGCTAGAAGTGGATTTGGAAACGTGAACGAAGATAGGAATCAACCACCAATGATTGAGCGTGTACCTATTGTAGCGGCAACACCTGAGCAAATAACAAGGTCTGATGTATAATTGATGATTCAAACGATGTTGGATCGTCAAATGGATGAAACTAGACGTCTGCTTCGGCAGAATCATGAAGAACTTTCAATGTTGATTGAACAGCCCGAGTTGAATGAAGGGCATTCGGAAGGAGGTAACTTCAATGGGACTGTTGGTCAAGCCAACCCACCGTTAGTTAGACAAAAGAAACAAGAGGGAGGAAATGATGGACTTGGATTCAAGTACAAAGACTTTTTGACTTGGAAACCACCGACCTTCACTGGAAAAGAGGATCCAATCAGAGTGATGGATTGGATCGCAGAAATGGAGCTAGCCTTCATGAGGTGTAGTTGTAGAGGCAAGTTGCAGACCATGTTTGCAGTACGTCAGTTCAGAGGTGGCGCTGTTCGTTGGTGGAACACTCTGGGGAAGACCCTAAGCCCTAATGAGCCACTGCAACTGACTTGGGTAGACTTCTTGGTGCAATTCAAGCGCAAGTTCTGCTCGGCCCAAAATCTGCAAGAGTTGGAGAACAAGTTTCTAACATTAACAAAAGGCAGCATGTCAGTTGATGAATACACTAATGCCTTCATAGAAAAGATGGAGTTTGCCTTGTGCATCGTCCCAGACGAGCTGACTAAAGTTGACCGGTATGCAAAGGGGCTCCCATAGGAGTATGTTGTACCAGTGCGTCAGGCACTTACTCTGGAGGCAGCTATCTGGGCTGCCAAGTCTGTTGAAGATATGATTAAGGGAAGAACCGCCAGCAAGGTTGAAGTTGGCGAGAAAAGAAAGTTTGAAGGATCCTCAAGGTCCGATGAAAAGAGAAAATTTTCGAAGTTTGGTTCGAAGAAGTTCAAAGAAGAAGCACAATTGTGTGATAAGTGCAAGAGGAAGCATATTGGGAGATGCTCTAAACAAATGACCTGCTTCTAATGCGGGAAGACTGGTCATTATGCCAGCGAATGCACAAACAAAAGAGAAGGGTGCTTTAAGTGTGGTGAAGAAGGACGCTTCAAGCAAAACTGCCCAAGAAGGGAAGAGATTACAAAGCCAAATGTGCTGCCAAAGCCAAAGCCAAGAATATTTCAAATGATCCTTGATGAAGCAGATGACAACACGAGGAATCAAGGATGAGGATTTTATATCCAAAGATCAAGTTATGAAGTACTAGTGTGAATAGTAACTTATGGTGTAGCATATTAGAGGCATAGTATAGGGTGAACTTGAACTTTTGTGTAATAGTTTCAAGGAAATAATATAAACCCTGGTTTTTTTATCTGGTGTGTTGAATGATTGTATGATTTTCTTGTATGGTGACTTGGTCGACTGCAGGACAATACTTGGCACAAGTATGAGTAGGTGTGAAAGGTAGTAGATGCATATACTACCGGAAGCACATGAGCCGCACTTGGATCGGGGAAAGTCACAAGTTTACCAAGAAGCTAGTAATTGATTCTGTTTTGTTCAAGTGTGTCATTACCCTTGTTTCGGTAATGAGTAGTAAGATGGTTGTTATTCGACCCTAGAGGTCATATCAAATTGAGTCCGACTACGATGGGTATGTTACATGGCTTAGAGAACCAAGTTTGAGGTAGCATCTGACTTAAGTCAGAAGATTGAAATCAATGCGATCAATTGTATCGTGCTCGTTGTTAAAAGAAGCTGTAGCTAGGAATGCTACATACTAAAAATGTGATTACATCACATTAGAATATGAAGGAAGGTATATTCCATTTTGGAATTTAACCCTAAAAGACATGAGTCTAAGCGTTGCATCATGCGATGAGAGGTCATTCGCACACGACCCATTGGTGTGTTACAATAGATAAAGGAAAATATTTATCCTAAGAAGAAAAAGGAGTCCACAATAAGGACTTATTTTGTAACTTGAAGGTTATGATTGAAATTCCAACATAGTACGAAAGGCAGATGCAAGATTGAGCATCATCTGTAGTCAAGAAGCCTAGAGTTAGATACTCTTTCTAGGAAACATGGAAGTTATGGTTATTACCTAGGATGAAGAGATAACTTAAGGAACCATTATGCAAGCCCTATTTCGTTGATGATTCCGGGACGTAATCATCCTAAGGGGAGATAATTGTAAAGCTCGTAGATCAGGGCTAGTCAATTTAGAGACGATAAGCGTCAAAAATGACTTTTTGGTTGAAGATTATTTAGAATGAATAATCTGAACTAAGTTGCAGTGGCCATGACAAGGATTCCGGATATATAAAGAATGCCAAAATATGAGTTATAATGAAGACGATATGACCTGTCAAAGTTTCGCGACAGAACCGGCACGACACAGTGTGACGTAAAAAGTGAATTTACAATAAAATGCTTTTTAGCCTTAGCAATCTAAATGAATGTTGTAGATTTCGTTAAACCGAGAGCGTGCATAAAAATAACGTCCAAATCTGATTTCGTATGAGGAAGTTATGATTTTTCTAAGTTTCGACTTATCAGTATGTAGCCCGAAGTTCAGATTTGAGATCGAGTGAGTTTTCGCTGAACCAATCTAAACGAGAATCGAAGATCTCGTCGATAGTAGTCCAACAGTGAAAAGCCAGACAAAAACGGACGTCAGATGAAGAAGTGATGAATTTCTAACGGAGTCTTCCTATCCCGGCCTACTAAAAATAATATAATAAAAATAAAGTCAAAATTAGCCAACGGAGTCTAAATGAAAGTTGTAAAGCATAATCTCACCTACGCGTGGATATAAAAAATGTTAAAAATGGAGATCTTATGCGATAGTTATGAATTTCTGAAGTTCGAGGCACGTATCCCAAAGTGGGAACGCCCCGTGTTCAATTGGGCAATGCCCCGCTTTCAGTGCTTGGCTCCGGATTGGCCACATCGATGCTGACTCAACGGATAAGGGATAGGATCGAAAACCCGCTCCTACACACCGCGTTCGAAGGGAACGCCCTGCGTTCGCAACAGACTTCACCCTATAAATAGAACACAAAGGGCAGCCGTTTGTGGTTGCCAAAGCTCTTCTCTCTCGCAATTATTTCATCGATCTACGTGCAAATTATACCCCCGAAGCCTCGGTATCATCCCGAGATCCGAAGAGAGTCCCGAAGATACCGAGAAGTAAAGTTTCCGAGCCGAAACTCTGCCCGCGTAAAGCCTGGTTTTGGAGAAAACGTCCTAGTCATAAACACGATTTTAATACAAATATTGTTTGAAGGTATTAAGTATATGTTTTGGGTGAGCTTGTAGTCACTCTCTTCTAACACATAAATATGAAGTATTTGCTATGAAATACGTGCTATGTGTTTATATATTGTTGTTTATTTTATATGAGTGCGGAATGGATGTTTTATATAGTTTTAAATGAGTTAAATTGTATATGTATTTTATATCTACAAATATGTTGGGTAGAACATGGGTAGATGACATAGTTGGTGTGTGATAAAAGATGAGTTGGATAATGAGATCAAGAGGTTAGTTTTAGATCCAGGAGTATGGATCAAGTAAAGAGATAAAGTTGTTATTAGTTCGGGAGTATGGATTAAGACTAAGTTAATTGTCCCTAGTCCGGGAGTAAGGATTGGGCACAGTTATTGATCCGGGAGTATGTATCAGATTAGGAGATTAGTTTTAGATCCGTAAGTATGGATCAGGTAAAAAGATTAGTTTTAGATCAGGGAGTATGGATTAGGTGAAAATCTTAGTTTTAGATCCGTGAGTAGGGATCATGTAAAGAGGAAGGTTTTAGATACGAGAGTTTAGATCGTGTCGTTGTGAGGATAGATGGGGTGAGATAAGAGTTGATTTTATATGGTGAAATTATATAAGTTTGTGAGTTCTAATATATATATATATATATATATATATATATATATATATATATATATATATATATATATATATATGATATAACATTGTGGGATGAAAACCCTATATATGCTCACCGAGCTTCATGCCTGACCCACTCAGTTTTATTTGTATTACAGGTTATTGCACAAGAGCATATGTTGGCTGACATAACGAGAGGTTTTGGATTATAGGCCAGTAGTTATGAATAACTGTTGTAAGGTCTATTTTGTTCTGTTTATGCTTTTGGTCTGTATTGAACGTGACATCCCAAGATTTTGTTATATAATGAAAATACCTTTCTTTAAAGAAATGCTTTCATAAATTCTTATCATATTTTGTTTTGGGAACAAATTCCACAACTGTTTTCTATAAAAGATTACTCTAATTTTAAAAACAAAGCATAAACAAATCGGTCTTTTCTGGCCTTGAAATTGGGGATGTCACAACAATAAGTGTCAAAAATATCTTTTTTTGATATAAGATTATTTAGAATAAATAATATTGACCAAGTTATAGTATATGTCACCAGGGTTTCGTACATATAAATAACAATGAAATCCGAGTTACAACAAAGAAGTTATGACCCGTCGAAGTTTTACGACTAAACCGGCACGACACCGGAAATCGTATAAAGTAAATTTACAATAAAATACATTTTTGCCTTAGCTATCTAAAAGAAAGTTGTATTATATTTTAAACCGAGAGTGTGCATGAAAAGAACGTCTAAATCTGATTTCGTATGAGGAAGTTATGATTTTTCTAAGATTTAGCATATCAGTGCACAACCCGAAATTTGAAATATAGATTGGTCGATTTTTAGCCAAAATAATGTAAATGAGAAATGAAGATATCGTTAATAGGAGTTAAAAAATAAAAATACATTCCAAAATGGAGCTCGTATGCGAAAGATATGGACGAAATTCGATACAGTTCTGTAAATCTGAGATAGAATGAGAATTAGCCAATAGGTCTAAATGAAAGTTGTAGTACTTGTAAATACCAACACATGGATATAAATAACGTCGATAATACAACTCGTATGTTAAAGATATTGACGAAACTTAGTCCCTACACTTCGAGCGCGATAAATTCGATACAATTTTGCAAGTCAGAGATAAAATGAGAATTAGCCGACGGGGTCTAAATGAAAGTTGTAGTACTCGTAAATACCAACATGTGGATATAAAGGAAGTACAAAAGGAGCTCGTACGTAGAAGATACGGACGAAACTTAGGGCCTACTCTATGATAAAATCACTATAAATAAAGGCTGAGTCCTTCATATTTTCTTCACACCATAAGCCTTTCTTTCTCTCTCTAACTTCTCTCCAGACTCCCAAAACCCATCAAAATCTATAGTAACCTCAAGTTGCTAGTGGAAAGACCCAGAGCGCCCGAAGGCTTCAAGAAAAAGAGCTTTTCGGCTCCGAAGCTCTACTCTAGCGGTACCCGGTTTTTAGCAAAACCCATTGTAAGTGAGATACGCCTACCGTACTTTAAATATAACTTATATTTAAATACAATAATGTTATTATGAACCTATAAATAATATTTATCAGTGATTCAAAGTCATTATACTGATTGATCTACTTACGGGGATGATGTCTATGTTATGATTTAGTGAGGTATTTAAAGTGGGATTTCCAAACAGTATACTTCGTATACCAAACAGACCCTACCTCCGATATGATCCTACCTGGTTGTTCCTCACTTGATATATCATGAAGTAGACTTTGATTTAATGATGAATATAGACTAATAATTAGTCGCAATAAAGATTAGACTAAAACTTAGCGATAATAATGCTAGGTTTCATCGAAGGAAAATAGAATCCTTAGAAGTGAGGTGTTGCCCGAGTTTAGAATCGTCACTTTGACAAGTGAGTGCATAGTCCCTTTCATGAAAATGATTTTAATACAAGTATTGATTGAAGTAGTAAATATATGTTTATGTGCGAGTTGATGTTGCTTGAAATACATGTTAAAGAACATAACTGATTATATATGATGATTTAGGATAAAGAGCAAACCTACTTTAATTATGGGGAATATCGGGTAGTATCTTCTTATGAGTATGAGTGAGTTATACACAGAGAATAGAGCTTTAAATTATGTCATTGATCCGGGAGCATGGATTAGACACAGTCATTGTCCCTAGTCCGAGAGTATGGATTGGACATAGTCAATTTTCATTAATCCGGGTGTATGGATTAAGACATGGCGAGTTGTCATTAATCCGGGAGTATGGATTAAGACATAGTCAGTTGTCCTTAGTCTGGGAGTAGGGATAGGACATAGTCATTTGACATTAATCCGAGAGTATGGATTTAGACATTTTTTCCTAGTCCGAGATTATGGAATGGGCACAGTTATTCATCCGAGAGCATGGATTAGATCTGGGAGTATGGATTAAGCAAAGAGATTAATTATAAGTTCCGAGAGTATGGAAGGTGTCGTTGTGAGGATTGACATGGTGGGGTAAGAGTTGCTTATATATATATATATATATATATATATATATATATATATATATATATATATATATATATATATATATATATATATATATATATATATATATATATATATATATATATATATATATATATATATATGGTGAAATTGTATATTTTGAGTTCTCAATTGTATATATGATATAGCATTGAAAGATTGAAACCCCTATGTACTCACCGGGTTTCTCAACCTGACCCACTCAGTTTATTTGTATCACATGTGTCGATACAAAGCTGCAGTACACTAAGAGACTAAGGAGATGTAGATCACTAGTGTAAATGAATGTAAGGTCTCTTTATGCTTATGTTTCTATATTGATGATGACAACCCAATGTTTTAAAAAGGAATAAAATATATTTCTTCAAAAATGCTTTGATAATATATTTATCATGTTTTTCTGGTAACAAATTCCGCAACATATTTCTTTAAAAGATACTATGATTTTCAAAATAAAGCATAAACAAATCGGTCTTTTCTGGTCGTGAAAATAGGGATGTCACAGTTGATATCAGCTCATTAGTTTAAGCGACCCAGGAATTTTAGGAAAATTTCTAGACTTAAACTTAGATTGCTAAATGATGATTGTGAAGAGTGTATCTAATATATTTTAGGAAGTACACTTGAATAGACACAAGTAGTAGCTTAATTAGGGAAGATGTCTGAAATGCTTTTATGTGCTAAATGATTTGTTATGCTTTATGATATCGTTTGATTGGATCTATGGTCTGTTGCTGACCAGATTTGGAAACTTTATGTGTTCAGATTTCTAAACGTTTAATTATGATATTAGAACTGGCATGTAACTTTTCGGAGTAATAAGGAGGAATACACGTCTAAATCGTCCTTTATATATATTCTCATCTCAATACATTGAATGCCTGCTTTGGTGTGTAGAATGTCATGATAAGGACTTATAGCAGACTGAGCGAATGGAGGAAATGAGAAGGCTTACGATAGTGAAAGATACCTATCAAAATATATTTTAAGAGTGATATGTTGCCTTTAGAATGCATCTAATAAATAATACTTCTAGTACGGGAGAAGTACACTTTCGATTAGTAGAAAGAAAGATTTTTGGTATAATCCATGAAGTTATCCCGTCATCTGACATTTCTATCACCAACCGAGTTGAAGCATAATTGATGATTGAAGATACACATGAAAGAAGTCCTAGTAGAGTCTAGGGAAAATTATATGATTGTTTGGACACATTTGGATGTGTTAAAATTGTTTTTGTGATAAAAACTTGGAAAACTGGGGGACAATACTTGGGATGAGTATGAGTTGGTGTGAAAGGTAGTAGAGGCCTATACTACCAGAAGCATAGGACTCACACTTGGACCAGGGAAAGTCACATGGTTACCAAGGCGCTAGTAATTGATTTCGTTTTGTTCATGTATGTCGTTACCATCATTTCGGTAATGACTAAGAAGAGGATTATTATTCTGACCCTAGTGGTCATATCATGTCGAGTCCGACTATGATGAGTATGTTACATGGTTCAGAGAACCAACATTGATGTTGCATCTGACGTAAGACAAAAGATTGATGTGAAAGATAATCAAAGCGATCAATAGAAATATCACGAATATCCGTTAAAGTAAGAAGCTTCTAGCTAGAAGTGCTACATGCTAGAATGTGATTATATCCCATTAGAATATGAAGGAAGGTATATTTCGTTCTGGAATTTGACTCTAAAAGACCCGAGTCTAAGCGTTGCATCATACGACGAGATGTCATTAGAAGATGTCCCAACGGTATGTTATGGTAATCGAAGTAAAGACTGTTTCCGAAGGAGCAGGAGTCTCCAATAAGGATCGAGATTCTGACTTGAAGTTCACAATTAAAAGTACAACGTGAGATAGAGAGAGGGTGCAAGATCGAGCATCGCCTGCAGTCAAGAAGTCCAAGAGTTAGATACTCAATCGAAGGAACATAGGAGCTACGGTTAATACCTAAGATGAAAAGATAATGTATGGAGTCATTATACAAGCCCTATTTCGTTGATGATTCCGGGACGTAATCATCCTAAGGGGGAGATAATTGTAACACTCGTAGATTCGGGTTCGTCAATTTAGAGATAATAAGCGTCAGAAATAACTTTTTTGATATAAGATTGTTTAGATTAAATAATCTTGACCAAGTTATATTATATATCATATAAAGAACGCTGAAATCTGAGTTATAACAAAGAAGTTATGACTCGTCGAAGTTTTACGACTAAACCAACACGACACCGGGAATCATAAAAAGTGAATTTACGATAAAATACTTTTTAGCCTTAGTGATCTAAACAAAAGTCATAGTATATGTTAAACCGAGAGTGTGCATGAAAAGAACGTCCAAATCTGACTTCGTATGAGGAAGTTATGATTTTTCTAAGATTTAGCATAGTAGTGCACAACCCGAAATTTGAATTTTAGATCGGTCGATTTTTAGCCAAAATAATCTAAACAAGAAATGAAGATATCGTAAATAGGAGTTAAACGATAAATAGACAGTCGAAAACGGAGCTCGTATGCGAAACATATGGACGAAGTTTAGTCTCTACTCTTCAAGCGCGACGAATTCGATATAGTTTTGTAAATCTCAGATAGAATGAAAATTAGCCGACGGGGTCTAATGAAAGTTTTAGTACTCATAAATACCAACGTGTGGATATAAATAACGTCAAGAAATAGATATCATATGTTAAAGATATAGACAAAACTTAGTCCCCACTCTTCAAGCACGATAAATTCGATACAGTTTTGCAAATTGAAGATAGAATGAGAATCAGCCGACGGGGTCTAAATGAAAGTTGTATTACTCATAAATACCAACGTGTGGATATAAAGAACGTAGAAAATGGAGCTTGTACACGGAAGATGATGGGTTATGAGCACTACATCAATCCTGTGGTGTACATGCAAACCCTAAAGCTTTGAATCTAGTTTGTCTAATGAACATGCAATAATCATCCAAAGCTCATAAACCCTAGATCTAGCATATAAGAATCGATATTATCATAATAAAAGAGTTTAGATATTACCTGGATTGTTATGTAGTAATAACAATCTCAATTCCTCTTGATCTTGACCTTTGAAAGTTTAGTGCCTCAAATGTTGCACCTCTAATGGAGTCACAAACACCATGAGCAACAAGATGAACAAAGAGAAGTAGGAGAAGACACAAAAACATCCAAACACCCTAAGGGATCACTTAGACACGTTTTTGGGAGCCTTAGGGGTCTTTATATACTTGTGTGGGCTGCTAGGGTTTCATGTGAAACCCTAATTCTCTGCTTAGGTCTTAAGCAACCCATGGAGTTCCCCTAGAAAGCCCTTGGACGAAATTCATATGGGCTTCCCATAGATTTCGTCCAATCCCCTTTCCATTAGGAATCCATAGCTCAATTTGCAACTATCATATAATTGCTATATTAGTACCCTTTATTTAATTAATCTCTTTTAGCCACAAAATTAATTCTTATTAATTCTTGACTAATATTAATTAAACAATATGTTTCTCTTTTAATATATTATTCATATAATATATTAATAAATCATAATTAATCATTTTTCTACTTAATTCATCATATCAGTTCCTATGGTGAAGGCAACCCAAAAGGACCATGCTCACAATCGGGTCAAGTACATACCAAAATAGTTATGGGCTTAGACACCTAATCCAATAGTCTCCCACTTGGATAAGTCTAATAACTATATTGTGTATGACTTCGAAACCTGATCAACAATCATAGCTTTCAAAATCCGCTGTCAAACTTTGATCTTATCAATAACGTGTCCTTTAGATAAGGGATCATATATTCCTCTATTCTAGATATCGTATGAACTGAGACATGGATTTAAGTCATACTCTCTGTTCATGGGTTGTTTCCCGATTTCTGAGTTATGATGACTGACAATAGACTACAATTGAACACATCAACTTAGTCTCAGATTGGCCAAGCTCTTAGGGGTGTCATCACTAAATCATTGAGGGGCCCAAAGATATCACTTTTATACCACTTTGGATAAAAGGAACGGATAAACTTCGACGCAAATGCTCTCTTGTACTTACTCATCAAATCACACACAACAATATGTTTTATAACACCATATTACTGGTGCTTTTACACATTATCAATGTGCAACCGACTTGCAGAATACAACTCACACATCTCAGTTTCAAGAATATAAGATATTATCGTCTCACCAATCACTCGTGATAAAATCCATGAAGCAATCCAAGTGAGCGTGGTTTTAATCTAATACTCAAATCTTAATTCATAAGTACTCATGACAGTCTTCTTTCATACCTACTTCCAAAGCATGAACAACTGTGGATGGTTTGAATAATCTTATTATTCGGGAAGTCAAAACATGCAAAACAAAACACAAGAAAAATCGAATCCAATATGGCCCCAAACTTTTGAGTATAAATAAAACCCATTTTATTTAGTCACCATATTGATTACACATTGTTCATTGTATAATGTTTCGGATAATCAATTTATTACTTGAATCATAACAGCAGTTGTCCCATGCACCAAGTATGCACACTCTGTTTACCTATGGTCCATACTTTGCGAAATAGATTAATAGAAAAATATTTCCAATTATGCTCATTTCACAATATCCCTAATCCTTATCATTAGTGTAAGAACAAAATTATCGCCACTACTAGAATATGTTAGATTCTAACATTTTATGCAATATTCCCTTTTGTAATCTTATTGCACAAAAGTCACCAAGACTTTGCCAATGAAATTACAAAGTGCTCTATTGGAGATTGTTATAATCCCATAGATGTGAAGTCTTATATTCAAAGTACATTCCTTTGAAGATTCTTCTTGCATAAAAGTTTCTAATCATAGATTCTTAATATCTAACTCCTAATATGGAAACATTTCCATTTTTTCGATATGACAACTCATTGTGAATAGAGTCATATCTATTCATAATAATGTTGATAAGGTCCATTTATTACTATACTTCCAACTGCTCACAAGCGACCAATCCTTAGCAAACCTTAGATTCTCGTTGACAGTTGTTTAATTATTTTAGTCGATCCGGTTCTAGTCCCTTTTTCCTTCTTACTTCCCTAGGCATTTGGAAAATTCTAAAACAGTCAAATATTACAATATATGCAATCGATCCTATACCCGAAGCGTATGGGACACGATTCATAATGAAAAATGTGATACTTTACCAGTTTCTTGCTATAATACTGCCATATATAGAATGCCCCTATGTTAAACCTTTTCAACATAACATTCATATATGTCTTTTGAGTAAATTCAATTAAAATTTCTCGATCCAAGCTTTTGGATTTCGAAACGAAGTATAATATTCTCTCCCTTAATTATAGCAAAACAACTATTCAACCTTTGCAACTTTGCGAATTGAAACTTTTTTTCTATAATTAATATTGCTAACTTGCAATACTCAAAATAATAATCATGCTCCCACTAACATGATAATTATATACATACCAGCATAACATGTATGCTCCAGTAGCTTTGACATGTATTCAGAAAACAGTTGGACTTCTAGAAATCAATACTTATTGACTTTCAAAGTTCATATTTCGAATACGACATGCTTCGATAAGCCTTTATCTAAGCTTCTCAAAATCATACACCTTTCCTTAGATAGCTTATATGTGTGTCTAAACAATTTTAGCACTTAAAGCAATAAGTCTTAAATGTTAAAAATAATTTCCAAATCTCATAATTCGAACTATGAAGAGGGATGTTGTAATCATAATCGAATTTAAGAATACAATTATGACAATTGCTATCTCCTTAAAATCTCTCTTAGTGAAAGCGTTTCGTCACAATCATTTTCATGAAGGAGAGAAACCTTATGACACTTAGATTTTATGGTGTATGTGCTCTTATCCATGTGAATTTTTCATAACCATAATCATAAGATAATGTTCATGATAAATCCAAATACTTATGGACAGAACTTGTTCATTCTTAATTTCTTACCATCAAGGGTCCCACCATTGCTTCCAAGTTATTTATCAGCTCACCTATACTAGCTAATGCACTTTCATTGAACAAGGTGATTGCCCTTATGCAGTCAATTGAGAACTCGTAGAACTCATATGCATAAGTAACTTTACTGGAATGGCATAGAAACAAAATTTTGTCAACACGATAGGTTACAAACCTCAAGTTGTGTGCTAGTGTCTAATGGGTTTACTCTTGATTAGTTCTTGAAACTTTTCAAGTTTGTTTAGACTCCCACTGACCTCTTGACATATAAGATTCTCTTGTCAAGAGCATTTCTTGACAAACAAATATTCAAGAGTTAGTGCAGATTCTTATCAAGACAAACACTACACACAATTGGTCTTAGTTGGTCTTTGTCTTATCCAAGACATAACAATTTACCAATATCAAATGTGCAAGAGTAAGAAACTTTTCTATTTCACATTTGATTAGTGTGTTAAAATTTCTTAAGATGTGTCACTCAAGTCACAATCTGGGCGTATGACTCTAAGACTTGTTTATGAAATGAAGTATGATTCATCTATTGATTTAACCATTTCAATAATTTCCGATTCCTCTTCTTAGCCATACTAGTGCACTAAGGTGTCCTTAAAGGATCAATTGTGATATGGTTTCATAATCAATAAGACGATCATAAAACATGATACTAAACTACTCTACCATCTTTTCAGATTAGAGAAACTTTTATCTTTCTGCCTAATTGATTCTTCTTATTTGTTCTTTCATTCATTGAAACTTTTCAATGATTCAAAATTATACTTAGTCTTGTAAGCATAACCACAATTACTAAGCTTTTAGTAAATCATGACGAATAATCTTATTGTTATTTGTGGTGGAATTGACCAGTCCATAACATTGTGTACTAGATCCTTTAGTCCTTCACTCAACTCACATACTTTTGTGATCAACGAATTAGTCTTAATTTCCTAAGTACCAAGATTTCCATACATCATATGATTCAAATCATGTGATTCCAAGGTTCTGTCCAATTGAAACGTGGGTGATGGGAATATTTCCTTGTTTAGAAAATTCCGACACTACCATAAATAACATAACAATATATGGAAAAAATGAAGATATCGTTAATCGGAGTTAAACGATAAAAAGACAGTCGAAAACGAAGCTCTTTCTGCGAAAGATATGGACAAAGCTTAGTCTCTACTCTTCAAGTGCGGCGAATTCGATACAGTTTTGTAAATCTGAGATTGAATGAGAATTAGCTGACGGGCTCTAAATGAAAGTTTTAGTACTCGTAAATACCAACATGTGGATATAAATAACATCGAGAATAGAGCTCATATGTTAAAGATATAGACGAAACTTAGTCCTTACTCTTTGAGCGCGATAAATTCGATACAGTTTTACAAATCAGAGATAGAATGAGAATTAGCCGACGGGGTCTAAATGAAAGTTGTAGTACTCGTAAATACCAACGTGTGGATATAAAGGATATACAAACGGAGCTCGATCTTGTCAAGTGGGATTTCTAGAGCTTCGGTGGTCCGACACTTGTGAGTGTTGAATATATGGAATGTGAAATGTCTAAAATTCAGTTCTTTAGTTAACCGGAGGCTATGAGTTATTGGGAATTTCTTGACGAGGACTTTTGAATGGTCTTTTAGGGATCGGGATCCTGGTGTCCTAGAAGTAGAGTTTTCTAGGCCTTAAGAGTTGGTATTATGGTCACCAAGGTTGGGTTTGCGTGTGATGTAGTTAACCTGATGAGTCTTAGATTATCTTGGGAGTTTACTCCCTATGGTTTTCCGAGCTAATGGTAGGTCAGCCTCTGCCAGTTCCTTGCTGTTGGTTGAACGAATCTCCGATTCGGGGTGGGGAGTATCAATCTTTGAGGATGGTTTTGTTTGGATTATTTGTAGTCAATGGTGCTTATGGTAATTTCGTCTTTCTTCCTTATGAGTTAGATAGGTGCTTACTGTGGTTAGGGGCTGGGTCTGATGTTTCCTTTATCTGTCATGTTGATCTTGTGATCAGACACTATCTGTTCTTGTGATAGTGCTAAATGGTATCGGGTGTTTGGTTATTGGGGTGGTTCCAGGAGTCGAGGTGATTCTATCTCCACTTAGCACATGGTTGAGGTTTCCAATGGGATTTTGGGAATCTTTGGAGGAAGGTTGGAAGCCTTTCGGATTCCCTTGATACCTTTTGCTTCTTGATTTTCTATCTTTAATGGGGCTTGGGAAGGGCATGGTATTTCATACACCAGGACTTAGGTGTCTGGTTGCTAGGGATTTGTCGTTACCGGCTGAAAGAGTTTTGTTATCTGGCTGAGTAAGACGAAAGTCCATTTGCAGTGCTCGAGGGTTGTAAGGTGAAAATGAAGTATGTCTGTGCCAATTGATGACATTGAACTCTTTATTATAATTGGTGTTACGTCGATTGGGGAGTATTGGTTGGTTAGAAATGACAGGGTGTTCTATGTTCATGTTCTGATCAGTACTAGTTTCGTTTTTTTATTGTTACCATTGGGTCTATTTTGTTCCTACTTGCTAGGTGTTTTAGTAACACAAGGGCACTGCCATAAGGCAAGGGAATTTCTAATCCGAATTTTGCCAGGTTTTTCTACTATAGATGGATGTGACCTAACCGTACCTACTTAGGGTTTTTAAAAGATAATTGCCTACGTGGTTCTGTCCTAATCAATATACAGCCTAGGGACAGGAAAATAAGGCGAAATCGCATGCTCTTAGTTTGTGGGATCCTAACTATATACTAACGTTCATATGGAACCATCATGGTTCGTTCGTAAGAATCTCTAGCTTCTCCTTGATTTAATTTGCTCTAATGAGGAATTAGTTTTTCGATTTTGTTTCAATTGAAAAAACTTTTTGTGATAATTTGATGCCTAAAGTTTATCGTGGGAACGTACCAAAAAATGCGGTAGGGTTCCTTGTCGCCTCTTTCTGTCTAGGTTTCCACTCCTCCGTCAGTCATCTCCGTTGGATAATCTCTCTTGAATTGTCCTGTTGCACCGCATTTGTGACATACTGGACTTACTTCTGGGTTGAGGTTTGGAGTGACACATGGGGCCGGGGCCCTACAGTAGCAGGAGGTGTGCCCCATCTTGTTGCATCTTTTGAAACGAAATTTTCGGCAGGCTCCCTGATGATGGTATTTGCACTTGTTGCAGCGTGGAATGTTCCCATTATATGATTGTCTTGGCATGGGAGGATTAGGGTTAGTAGGGGTAGGTACTGCTCCCGCTTGTTGCCTTTTTGTAGGCCTCTGAGTCGAACTGCCTCCTTTTTCATTGCCGAACTTTTGTTTCCTGTTCTTAGGTTTAGGTTTTTGAGTGCATTGGTGTCTTGTCCTTCGTGGGTTTCCTTGGTTTTTGTTACGGGTTAAATTATTGACACTGCTTTGAATTTTGTTTGTGTTGTTGGCATTGAAGTATGCCATGATGGTTGCTACATCAGCTGTTACTGTGGCTTGGAAAGTGGCGGAATCTATTCGTTGGACCAGTGTATGGTCGGGGTACTAGTTGTCTTCATGTGAAGAAATGACTCTGTTGTACACGAAAAGTGAGCTTGTAAGTACTCATAGTAAATTCCAAGTGAGTTTACTCGTATAATCTTAACGTCCTGGTGCTAATTGCGTCAACCTACATCCCCATGATGTAGTTATGGTAGAGAGTGGAAACATATATTGTATGACGTTAGGTCCATCAAAATAGCACATAGTTAGCAATATAGTTAGCTGATTTGGTTGTATGGATTCTTGGAGGGTGTACTCCTCTTGGTTTACTACTACTGGTTGCGATTAAAGGCATTATGAACCTAAGGCGAGTAGTGATGTGATCCACTTTTGTCGACATGGCGCACAAAGTGCTTGACCATTTCACTTATACTATGAGTGCCCTTTTGTGTTCCTTACACTGCTAGGGCTCTCATAGCCTAAATTGCTTTGAGTTGTGGTATCCAGATTACCACTTCTTTGTTCAAAGAGTGTATACGGTCTGCATAGTTTTCTGTTCCTACTTGTGGGTTTCGTAATGCATTTGGAATGGTGTTCTTGTTACTTGTCAGGGATCGGATTTACATTGTCGTAAAATGGGCTTTGTTTATGGTCTCCGTTACTCCATGACGGAGGGTTGGAAACCAGGAGTCAATTCGGGTTACTTGTGGCCCAAACAGATGTGATGCTTGATTCGTAAGGGTGTTGGCTGTCGGAGTTCGGTGCATGTCGACTGTACATTAGATTGTCTTTTATGGAGATGCGCCCTAAACCGGGTAGGAGTTAATCATTAAGCTTGTCTTTGCGTGGGTATTGTTTTATTTCTAGGTACGTCCATTCCAGGGACACTTATATTGGGTGTTTACGTATCTGGGAAGATAAAGTTGAAAGGGTCTGTGGTCTACTCCCAATTGGGTAAAGCTCGTTAAGGGTTAACTTGGCGCTTTCATCCTTGCTGGGCACTTAGTCGGAATCCTCCCTGTCACAATTCATCTCTTGGTATTCCTTAGGGTCCACTTCTGGGTTTTCCTCATGGACTTCTTTTGGTCTCTTCTTGCCCCATCCTCATATCATCGTGACAAGGTAGTAGAAGTCTTGGTGAGGAATTTCCACTATGTTGTTTGTGCAAGAATCGAGGTACGATATATACGGGGAAGGTTTAGGCGTGGGAGGGGTTTATAGTATCCTAAAATACTCATATAGTATTTTATACTTGATTTTTGAATCTGATGTTCTCTTGTACATGTAGTCGGTAGGTTTTAGGTTTGTTGCAACACCACCATCACACCCAAGCACATGTTGGTCATACCGCAAACAAATATAATTGATCAGGCTATATTTATCCCATATATGATTACTTAACTACCCAGATTTGACTATAGTGTTCAACCTGTAGTTACTTTCGGTTTCTTCTCGTTATGATATTATGTTAATAAATATGTATACTTTTATAAAATAGTCGTATCCTTAAAGCATACTCTTAGTCAGAGTGTTTTAGTCTCGTTGTATTTATAGTTGGATATCTTGTATGGATAGATATACTAGTTCACTATAAATAATGCTCTAATACCAATTTGTTACACCCCCGGACCAGACGGTGGAAACGTGCGGAGGCGGGTGACTTCATTGTGCAATATCATAACAATTGAATATAAATGAAACAAAGCAATCCAAACATCATACATTGAAATAACAAACTTACATTGTTTACATATTGTATTTGTCCTTCAAGAAAATCCCCTATTTTCAAAAAGAATATGGTTGCAAATCTTGTATTTCTTACCGGGTATAACTGAGTGTGTGTTCTAGTTTATCGTTATCGAAATCGTATAAAATTGTTTACTCCAGAAAATCCTATATTTTCTGCTATAAAACATTCGTAGGTTCTGCTTCCAATTTTGTATACTTGCATGTGTGTGTGTTAGTTTATCATTTTCAAAATCGTATACAACATTTTCCCCAGGAAATCCCGTTTTGTTCTGATTTGTAAAATAGGAGTATTAAGACTCTAATACTTGTTAGATGAATGAAATCAACAAGGCGAGTGTGGACATTCCGCGCAATGAAAAAGGACAGTCAACACAACAAATGCGGACCATCACTACCATGCGTAGGGCAGTCAACACTACGTGCACAATTTTATTTATGAGGTTTTCCTTACATAAATTTCTAGATACAACAACACATTCTAGTGAGTCGTTATAACCATACTAATATGACAGAGACCTGTTTTGGCGTTTCGCAGGCACCCACGTTTTGCTTAAATACATTTGTCACCCTAGACTGGCTGGTCTAGCTGTAGCGAACATCAAATGTGCGGGGTGTCAACCCCGTATACATCTATACACAAATTCCTGCTCTCCCTCCAGGAGACTCTGGTTATAACTCCTTAAAGGACTTTAGACGTACACTAATATTTTTATATTTAGGTACTTTTGAAATTCGTCTGACTAGAATGGTAACAGATTTTTGAGCAAATCGTTGAGATCCATTATTTATTAAATAAACAATGATACTTGTACTCGTAGGCTAGATATATCGTTTTCATCTATTGGAATTTATCCACCTTGAATTACAATTATCACAAATGACCCAATATTAATGAAAGGTGTCATGAGTAATTAAAAACTAGGTGCACCGTTGAGAATGTCCCAATTCTTATAAAATGTGAATTATGGATTTATATTTATCAAACATTTAAAAAGAAAAAGCCCTTCTTTATCCAAAAATTCTATTTTTGGTCCTTTAGAAATTTAGATGTTAAATGATTCTTCAAATCCATTTCATGTTCCACAAATTATATATATATATATATATATATATATATATATATATATATACACACACACACACACACACACATATATATATATATATATATATATATATATATATATATATATATATATATATATATATATATGGATGGAAAATAGCCCAAGATATCAATATTTTCGTAACTTAATATCTTCAAAATATTAGTTCCAATCTTTTGTTTAAACAATTTCTTTGAACAATCCTGGTTACTTTTGATGTAAGATTTTATGCATGATAATTCATATAAGTAATAGTTTTTACTTCAAATCAACAATAGTTTGTGAAATATAGTTTCAGTTCTTGGGACTTAACCAAAATCTCAAATTTTGGGCTTCTACAGGATATTTCATGAGTTTTAAACACATATATCACAACATGAAAAATATGGACAAGTAAATAGTTGATGATTTCACAAGACCTTTGACTTGTATCCTCGCCCAAAAACAATAGAAATATCGAAAAAGTAGGGGTATGAGGCTCACCTTGGTTTAGCTTGTTGGGTGATTATAAGAGGTGTTAAGGAGTTTCAATGTTCCAACACTTGGAAGGTTTGATAACTTTTTGAACTTTATAATATCCTAAGAATATGTACCCATATTTTTTATGTGTAAATATAATGAAGTTTTAGGAATAATGTGGAGAATCTCTAGTCAAAGAAGATGAAATACTTACAAAAATCTGGAAATTTTCTTTGAAGGAATGGGACTTGAAGCTTGATTAAGTTGAAAGAACTCTTAGGAGTTCACAAGTTGAGGATATAAGAAGTAGGAAAGGGAAGAGTAGTTCACGTATCTAAATAGAGAGGATAAAGAGTGACTTGACACTTGCTTGGAGGACTGATGGACAACCTTATTATTTATAGTTATTTTGTGTGTTTACTGGGATTTGCATGGGAAAATGGGGGATTTACATCACATCATAAAGTCAAACCCCCTTATCTACTTAAAATCCCTTTATAAATCTTAGGTATTATTTTATATAAATATGTTTAGAATAATGAGTTTTTGGCATAAAATAGGGGTTTAAAGGGTTTAAGATATGAAAAATACGAGTTTGGAGGAATTCCTGGCGTCAAAATATCCTACACTGAAGAAAAAGTCCGAAATGGACAAGAATCTAGAGTGTAGGCTTGCTCCTGCGAGGGTCCGAAGTCAAATCCCAATTTTCGGAGTCAACAGGCAGGTTCCGAAGCTACTTACTAATTTTCGGAGCACTTCCCTCTGATCCGGAGTCAGGTTCAAAGTCCGCAGGTCCGGACCGGCTAGCAATTCGGAAGCGAGGCAGGGTCTTCCGGAGCTGCGAGGATATCTAAAACAGGGGAGTTCTGTGATGCGATTTCTCTTGGTTCCTTAGAAGGCATTCCAGACTAAGAGAGTTCCGGACCAAGAGGGTTCCGGTCCAAGAGGGTCCTTTTGGGTTTTCTCCTTCGGTTTTGAGCTATTTTCGACTAAGGAAGGTACATAGAGAGATTTGAGATATGTGGAAAGATTTGGAAGAGATTTCATATACTTGGAGAGATTTGGGAGAGATTTCATATACTTGGAGAGATTTGAGTGAGATTTCATATACTTGGAGATATTTGGGAGAGATTTCATATACTTGGAGAGATTTGAGAGGGATTTCATATACTTGGAGAGATTTTGGAGATATTTCATATACGTGGAGAGATTTCATATACTTGGAGAGATTTGGGAGAGATTTCATATACTTGGAGAGATTTGAGAGAGATTTCATATACTTGGAGAGATTTGAGAGAGATTTGATATACCTGGAGAGATTTTCATTCTAACCCTACATGGCTCACTAGGAATCATTTTGAACACTATAATGTGTTAGCACAAGTCTCACAATAGCCATTGCTTACGTAAGGATGGAATTTCCTAGCCAAAAATGCTAGTTGTGACTTGATTGATCTACTTACGGGGATGATGTCTAGGCTGTGATTTAGTGAAGTGTTTAAAGTGGGATTTCCAAACAGTATACTTTGTAAACCAAACAGACCCTACTTCTGATATGGTCCTACCTGGTTGTTCCTTACTTGATAGATCATGAAGTAGACTTTGATTTAACGATGAATCTAGACTAATAATTAGTCGAAATAAATACTAGACTAAAACTTAGCGATAATAATGTTAGGTTTCATTGAAGGAAAATATAATCGTTAGAAGCGAAGTGCTGCCCGAGTTTGGAATCATCACTTTGACAAGTGAGTGCATAGTCCCTTTCATGAACATGATTTTAATACAAGAAATGATTCAAGTATTAAATATATGTTTATGTGCTAGTTATTTGATGTTGCTAGAAATACGTATTAAAGAACATACCTCATTATATATGACGAATTAGGATAAAGAGCAAACCTATTTTAATTATGGGGAATATTGGGTAGTATCTTCTTATGAGTACGAGTGAGTTATACACACAGAATAGAACTTTAAATTATGTCATTGATCCGGGAGCATAGATTAGACACAGTCATTGTCCCTAGTCCGAGAGTATGGATTGGACATAGTTAATTTTCATTAATCAGGGAGTGTGGATTAAGAAATACTCAGTTGTCATTAATCCGGGAGTATGGATTAAGACATAGTCAGTTTTCCTTAGTCTGGGAGTATGGATTACACATAGTTATTTGACATTAATCCGGGAGTATGGATTTAGACATTTGTCCCTAGTCCGAGAGTATGGAATGGGCACAGTTATTGATCCGAGAGCATGAATTAGATCCGGGAGTATGGATAGTGTCATTGTGAGGATTGACATGGTGGGGTAAGAGTTGCTTATATATATATATATATATATATATATATATATATATATATATATATATATATATATATATATATATATGTGTGTGTGTGTGTGTGTGTGTGTGTGTCTGTGTGTGTGTGTGGTAAACTTGTATATTTTGAGTTCTCAATTATATATATATATATATATATATATATATATATATATATATATATATATATATATATATATATATATATATATGATATAACATTGTGGGATTAAAACCCCTTTGTACTTACCAAGTTTCCCAACCTGACCCACTCAGTTTATTTGTATCATAGGTGTCGATCCGAAGCTACATTACACTGAGAGACTAAGGAGATATAGATCACTAGTGTAAATGAATGTAAGGTCGGTTTATGCTTATGTTTTTGTATTGACGATGACATCCCAATGTTTTAAAAAGGAATAAAATACGTTTCTTTGGAAATGATTTGATAATATATTTATCATGTTTTTCTTGGAACAAATTCCACAACATATTTATTTAAAAGATACTATGGTTTTCAAAATAAAGCATAAACAAATCGGTCTTTTCTGGCCATGAAATGGAATGTCACATGCAACAACCAAGCCATCGTCACCATTCTTAGAAACCTCTCCCCTATGTAGATCAATCAGTATAACGACTTTGAATCACTGATAAATCTTGTTTATAGGTCTGTAATCATGATAATAACTTAAACATAAGTTGTACTAAAAGCGTAATAGGTGTAGCTTAACTTACAGTGTTTCTAGTGAAAACATATAACTCCGTGGTCAGAACTTCGTCGCTGAATCTTTTTTTCTAAAAATATTATTGTATTGCTTCAACGCTCACCTTACTATACTAAAACTACAGAAAGAGAATTTGAATTACGAGGGACCGAAATGCATGGGTATAAGAAGAGAAAGACTCTTGAATCAAGAGAATGTTGCAAGAAATAAGAGAGCGTAGAGCCTCTCATTTATAGTAATGGAATTCAAAAACCACTATCTATAGTTACTTGAATGAACTTATATTTATTTAAATGACTAAACACCCATTTATAATACTAATTTAAATAGATTTAATGATATTTGTACCAAACTATTGTCGAAAGTACTCAAAACTAATCTTATAACGACTGAATCGTTCATACCTTTCTATTGATATATATATATATATATATATATATATATATATATATATATATATATATATATATGTATATATTTGAAATTTTTTCTCAAAATTCTTATTTTAAAGACTACTACGATTTTCGTTTTGGTGGCTTTAGCTAAAAGTCAACATTTCTCTTTGTTGCTTTTTACGTCACATATTCCTTGTGTGCGGGTGACTTTTATATCTTATAAAAATCATATCTAATTCATACAGAGTCGGATTTCTACAAAATTTATATTTTCGAGATTAGGAAGACATGTACTTTATATATATATATATATATATATATATATATATATATATATATATATATATATATATATATGTGTGTGTGTGTGTGTGTGTTTGTGTTTTGGCGCACTTATTTTTATGATAAACGGGCGATTCAGCAGGTTTTTCCTATTTTTTTATATTATAAAAATCATGAAACACATAATATTCATATAATTCTTCTTTATTACGTCGAATAGGTTACAATTTTTGACCCTAACTATTACTTTGGTTAAGCTATATCAAAAAAATCATTTTTAACGTTTATTATATCTTAATTGACTTGCCTAAATCTGCAAGTTTTACAATTATCTCCCCCTTAGGATGATTACGTCCCAGAATCATCAACAAAACATGGCTTGTATAATGACTCCGTACATTTCCTTTCCATCCTAGGTGGTAATCGATACTCTTATGTCCTTTCAAATGTGTAGCTAACTTTAGGACTCCTTGACTGCTTGCGGTGCACAATCCTGCACCCGCTCTTTATCCTATGTTGGAACTCAATTGTAACCTTCGACTTACAAAAGCGGTCCTTATTGGAGACTCCTGCTTTTTCTCAAACATACTTAACTTAGGATAAGGTCTTTACTTCAATTATCGTAGTAGCCCGCTGGGCTATGCTCTAATGACCTCTCATCGTATGATGCAACGCTTAGACTCATGTATTTTTGAGTCAGATTCCATAATGGAAGGTACCTTACTTCATGTTCTAATGTGATATAATCACATTCTAGCATGTAACACTTCCAGCTACACGATTCTTACATTAACAACGATCGTGATACTTCTATTGATCGATTCGATTATCTTTGACTTCAATCTTATGACTGAAGTCGGATGCTACATCGAAGTGGTTATTTGAACAACGTAAGATACCTTGTCTTATCCAGACTCGATTTGATATGACTACTAGGGTTAGTATAACAATAATCTTCTTACTCATTACTGAAATGATGGTAACCACATACATGAACAAAACAGAATCAATTACTAGTGCCTTGTTAACCTTGTGAATTTTCCTAATCCAAGTGCAAGTCATGTGCTTCTGGTAGTATAGGCCTTTACTACCTTTCACACCTACTCATACTTGTCCTAAGTATTGCCTCTCAATTCTCCAAGTCACCAGATAAAAAAAATTATATAGCAACTTAACGCATCAGATAACATAACCAATGTTTATATTATTTCTTGAAATGATTACATAAATATTCAAGTTCACCCTACACTAGGCCTCTTATAGTATGCTACACTACATGATACCATCTATAAGGCTACTTTGTATATCTCTCTTCAGATATATGTATCCTTACTCTAGATCGCTTGCATCGTCACCTTCTTCACTGAGGACCATCTGGAATGCTCTTGTCGTTGGCTTCAGCGGCGCATTCGGTCTTGCTACTTCATTTTTCTTTGTGCAATCTTTTAACATGTGCCCATTGTCTCCACATCTGTAGCATACCTTATCATTAAGCATACATTCCTTGGAATAGTGATCGATCCTCCCACATTTATAACAAGTCGCTTCTCAGTCACATCTCCCACAATGTTTCTTCTTACACTTCCCACACCACTTGACTCCACCATTACCCTTATACTTTTGGTCGTCCAGGTTGGACTTCGAGAATCTTCCTTTCTTATCGGATCTTGAGGATCCCTCAAGCTTCCTCTATTCTCCTGCCTTATCTTTTTCCATACCCTTTTCCCTAAGTTGGGTTTCCAAATTCTTGGGTGCTCTAACGGCCATCTTCAAAGTAGTTGCCATTTTTACCGTTGCACCAAAGTCCGTTGGCGGTCCCTTAGAAAACCTATTTATCTTGGAGAGTTTAGTTGGCACCACGTAAGGGAATAGCTTCATCTTCTCGGCGAATGCGGTGCCATACTCATTAGTACCCATCTCCCTTTTCTTCAAGTTCTGAAACTCGTTGTTTAGGTCTATCAGATCTATCTCTTATCAGTATTGCATTTTCTACTGCTCCATGAATGCTTCCGATGACATCTTTAGGGATTTTCCCCATGGTTTTGTATCTGCCAACAACTTCCACCATCTTAACACTATGGTCTTCAGTTGTCTGACTGCAAATACGGTTTTCTGCTTGTTGCTACAGTTCCAACTTTCAAATACCATATCATCTCAGAGATCCAATCCATAATATCTACTGGCTTTGGACTTGGTGCTTTGGCACCCAATAGGTTCTTATACATACGCCCGTCCCTGTCAATCCATCTATCCTAGTCGTTCCTCCTGGCCATTAGGGATTCAACTTAACTCACCGTACGATTGTAATTTCCCTCCTCCAACAGTTTTTCATTCAGTTCAGGCAGCACGACAGACACAATAGGTTCTTACCTATTATTAAGAAACATTTGTCTCATCTCCTCCCTTTGTTGGACCATCATAGCCTGAATCATTGCTTGGACTCCTACCATCGTGATTGGCTCGGGTGCAGCTACTACCTCTAGTGAACGCTCAATCACTCATGGTTCAGGCTGTTGGTTTCCATTAGCATTTCCCAATCCACTGCGAGTTCTCACCATTTCGATCTATAAACTCTAGCAGATGTTCAATGTATAAGACGAGAATTAAGATAGGGGAATCTTTATTTACAACAGACGTATAAACGTTTAGAAATGTGAACACATAAAATTTTCAGATCCGGTCGGTAATAGACCATAAATCTGATCGCATCATAAAGCATATAAGGCATATTGTAACAAAAATCATTTAGCACATAAAAGCAATTAAGACATATCCCCTAAATAAGCTAGTGCTCTTGTCTATTCAGGCATACATCCTAAATATTGCAGACACTCATCTCACAATCATCGCTTAATATTCATAGTTTAAGTCCAGAAATTTCCTAAAATTTCTAGTTCCGTTAAACTAATGCTCTGATACCAACTGTGACATCCTCATTTTCACAGCCAGAAAACACCGATTTTTTTATGCTTATTTAAAAAATCAGAGTATCCTTTCAAAGAATAATATTGAGAAATTTGTTCCCCAAGACATGATAATGTTATTATCAAAACATTTCCGAAGAAATATATTTTATTTATATTAAAACATTTCGGATGTCATCGTGAATACGTAAACATAACTATAAAGAAATATTACAAGCCTTACAGTAATTAAACTAATGTCTTAAAACTCCTTGAATCTTTCAGCATAATGTATCTTTCGTATTACTACCTGTGATACAATAAACTGAGTGGGTCAGGTTGGGAAACCTGGTGAGTACATAGGGTATTCAACCCAAAATAATATAATTATTTTGTTTAATCATCATACATTTAACCCAATTTCTCATCCCCAATATCTTCTTTATTCTTAGGGATCTACCATAAGAATCATTTATTCTTCATTTATTTATTACTTAGGATTGTCCTAAGGAATAGGCATGAAGTCCATCGCTGCCAGCATTTATCAAACAAGCACTAAGTCCATAGCTATTGATGTTATCTATTAGGCACAACTGCCAATGTTCATTTTTAAGGCACTAAGTCCATAGCTGCCAGGGTTTTTAGAGTACATCTATTAAACACGTCGTTCACAAACACGTACAGGTTACGAGCCTGCTAGCATTCCACTGGACTATCTAGAATAGTCTGTGGTCGTCATCTATACTTTGCTAGATGAATGGATTAACTTTAAAGTCAAGGCTACTCATCATATTTCACCTCTTATCATCTATATCATCTTTCATCTCTCATCATTCGTCTACCCATCTTTACCCCATATATTTATAGGTATAAAAATCCATATACAGTTTAAATCACGTAACACATGTATAAATTGTTCATCTATTGTGACAACCCGATATTTCAACTCTTTGTAATGACCAAAATGGGTCAAGTATTGTAACCACTTTTGAGTAATAAAATTTACTTTCATAATTAAATGTACAAATAGTTCTATTTTATTTCCTTCTATGTTTAAATGTCTTTGAACCATGATCGTACGTAAAAAGAACGCCCAAATCCGACTTCATATAGCGAAGTTATGATTTTCCCAAGTTCGGCTTAGCAACAGACAGCTAAAAACTCGAATCGGAGATCGAGCGACTTTTGGCCGGAATGACCTAAACGAGAATCGAAGGTCTCGACAATGGTATTCCAGCGGTAAAAAGTCTGGCAAAAACCGACATCAGATAAAGAAGTTATGAATTTTCAAAGAAATTCCTTAAACACGATGAGTTTATAATAAATAATAAAAAAAAAATAATAATTTCGGAATTTGCCGACGGAGTCTAAACGAAAGTTGTAGAGCGTAGTCTCACCTACGCGTGGATATAAAGACCATCGAAAACGGAGTTCGTATGAAGAAGATATGAATTTTTGAAGTTTATTAAATAAATTATATATTTATTTAATTCAAAATTCGGACCTTATCCGAAGAGGAGTCAGCGTCCTCATCCGGGTACGCGCTGCGTACCCCTGTACGCCCAGCGTACTCGAAGGACTTGGCCTCTGATCGTCCACATCGCCATATCCGAGGAATCCGACCCGTCCGAAGCGCCGACCCGTCCGACCCGCCGTCCCATCCGACCCGCATACCCAGCAACCCGTCCCATCCGAAGCCGAGGCAGTCGAGGCTTCGGTCATGCATGGCGTACGCGTACGCGCTGCGTACGAGCGTACGCCCCGCGTACCGAGGCAGACCAGCCTTCCTATAAATAGGATGCGAGGGCTTCTAAGAAAAGGGCTCATTTCTCTCCTCTCTCTCACGATCTTGTCTCGTTTTCCGTGCCCGTTCAAACCCGAAGCTCTGGTCTTTTTGGCTCAAGTCCCGAGGGTCGATTTTACTCCCGAGATTCCCGAGGATCCCGAGGAAAATCCGTTTCCCGAGACGAAACTCTGCCCGGTTGTCCATCTCGCTATCTTCAAACTTTCAAGTGAGTTTCATACCCCTTAATCAACCTTTTTAAATATTCTAAATGCTTTTATATGCTTTCAAGGGGGGGGGGGATTACAAGTAAAACACACGAGTATTATCGTGTGTTACATAAAGAAACTCTTTTATATGCTGTTATATATTCAAATCACATGCGATTTATAAACCTTTAAGGAACTTATATATATATATATATATATATATATATATATATATATATATATATATATATATATATATATATATATATATATATATATATATATATATATATAACATATGTTAAAATAGCATTCTATCTTTTGAAATATAAATTTGTTATAATGCATGTATAAACTAAACTTTTCTTAGATTATTCTTGTCTATCTTAGACTCTACACCAAAAATCTATGCTTTCATAAACAAGTGATTCTTTTTCTAGGTATTTCTAAACAAACAAGACACACTTTTAGAAAACTATAATAGGTATAGTTTTACGAACAAATTTCTATCTCTTATGTACTAGAAACATGAATTTCAAGAAGTTTACTTTCGTATACAAGAACAAACGTAACATTTTAACAAGTAGATCTGTTTTTATACCACGGTTTTGTGAGACACTAACTTCATGTACGTTCGAGTACACATTTCAAGTCCTGTATTATATACCAGAATCCCTTGGAGGGGGAGCATGGTGTTTGTGTATAGATCTATACGGGCTTGACAAACCCGCGCCCTGACTGTTAGCTGCAGTCCACCGTTTGGGGTGACAAACGTCATAACATTCCAACGCCTGAAGAACGTTGTGTATAGGCATTCCGAGTCAATAGTATGGTTATAAAACTCACAAGCGGTATTAAAAATGCATTGATTTACAAGGTTTTCAAACTCATCGGTTATTTTACACTTACATACATTTTGGAGACAAACATTGGTCTTGAGTGAAGGCTACTTTTATACTAGTAGAAAATATAGGATTTTCTAACCACAAACAAACAAAGATAAAACATTTCATTTAATTTGAACATTGTCACTTAAATACTTATGAAATTCACCAGCTTAAATGCTGATCTACTCTTTCAAAATTACTTGTATGCCCCAGGAAATCAGTAATTTCAGGTATTCATTACGCTTTTGATGAAGGGATGCTGCGGCGCCAGTTTAATCTCGTGTTTTTAACATCATATCGTAATTAAGTTTTGAACATACAACTTTTGACAAATGTAAACTTTCAATTATATATATGATGGTTGTATTGCTTTCTTTACTATGTATTCATTTGTTACGTTACCACATGAAGTCATCCGCCCCCGAACGTTTCCGCCGTTCAGGTTTGGGGGTGTGACAGATTGGTATCAGAGCAATGTTTATAGTGAACTAAGTATATCGAACCACATAAGATATACAAACTATAAATGCTTAAGGGACTAATACTCTCTGACAAAACGTTTTTCTTTTTACGCTTAAACAGCGTTACGCTTAACTTAAATTGATAGTTCATTTAAGTACAACTACATGCATACAACAAATTATTTTCATGTTATACAACTATACAAGTATTTAGACAACTTGACACCACGATTGAGACTCGATATATGTAATCAGATTTTGAACAAATATAGCGTGATCAACTATATTTGCCCGAGATTGGACCAACGTATATCGAGGAATGATCGTAGTAAGCAACAAGTCAAAACTTACCAAACCATTACAAGAATCAAACACAAGAATTTAAATACTATAGGAGTATTTGCTATCTAAACTAGTTTAGCTTACATGTTTTGCATGTTCCGACTTTATTCAATTCTTATAACCCTATTTCTCGTACAGTCAAATGGCTGGATTTCACCACCCTGGCGACCCCTACTTTCCCAACCAAGGCAACGGAGGATGGATCGAAGATGATCCCGAAGAGGACGAGGAACCCATAGAAGTGGGTGATGACTCCGGTACCGACTCAGAGCCGGAATTTATCGATCCACCACCCATTCAACCTCCCGTCTTCGTAAGGAACTTTCAAGGACCGACTCCCGTCTGGGGAAGTCACCTCCACCATTGGAGCCAACAGCAAAACCTACGCCCTCCCTACGGCATGTGTCGGGACTTCTATGATGTCCGCGGCGGAGGTTCAGCTGATCGAGCACTCCCGGTAATGGTGGGTAAGTTAGCCAATCAGTCCTATCAGTCTGGAGTTCAAGCTAGTCGACTCCGGGATGTCAACGTGGAAGTGCAGGTTCACACTTCTGACATCCGTAGACTGGACAAGATGCAAGACAATGCTCAACTTCAAACCGAAGCATTTCAAGCACAAATGATTGCAGCCCTCGCTAAACTAAGGGAACAACAAGCCGCTTTTGATAGGCGTCTAATGGAGTCAAAGCAATCAGATGCGGAGTCAAGCTCCAAGCGCAACCTTCAACGCAAGTAGTGCTTGTCAAGGACTCAAATTTTGTTATAGCTTAGGACCTCGGCTAAAAGTCTTTAAATTTCTCGAACTTTGTAATCGGAGACCCTTATAGGGGTCAAATTTTCATTATCATTGTAACAACTTTTATATTAATATAAGTGACACTATTACTACTATGTGGAGTATTTCGTTCAAACCTTGAATGGTCTTTGGAAAACCAAATACTTGTTTCATACCTTCAGTCTTACAAATAACTTTCATTCTTCTATTTTAAGACTCATACTATTATCTGTTGTTGAACTATGGCGATTTAGTTCATGAGACACATACATTTTCTATTCTATGAAATTCTTATCCTTGTCTTTTCAACCTATAGTTGAAGGATGCCTCCGCGTAGGAATCCAAGGCGAAACAACGGTGAGGAAGCACCTGTACCACCACCACCTCCACCACCTCAATTTGATGCTGTAATGTTTCAAGCAGCAGTCACCGCAGCGGTGGAAGCTGCCATGTTGCAGATCAATAACTCGAGTACTAATGGCTCGGGATCTGGCACACACCTATCCAACCATGGCGAGAGTCATGGACCACCTCGAGAATGCACCTATAAGGACTTCACTAATTCCAAGCCCCGGATGTTTTATGGAACTGGTGGTGTGATAGCCCTGAGGCAGTGGATTGAAAGGATGGAGGCAGTCTTTGAGATCTGCTCCTGTCCCGAGCACAGCAAGGTCAAATTTGCAACTTTCACCCTTCTTGATAAAGCTTTAACTTGGTGGAATGGCCACGTTAAAGTACTTACCCTGATTGTGGCAAACTCCATAAGCTGGGAGAGCCTGAAAGCCATGATGATGAGAGAATACTGCCCACGAGGAGAGATTCAAAAGCTTGAACACAAGCTATGGACTCTCGGAATGGTTGGTACCGACATCGCTACTTATACCAACAGATTCTGCGAGCTGGCAATCCTTTGTCCAGATATGATTGCTCCCGAGAGCAAGAAAATAGAAAGGTACATCTGGGGACTGACGCCCCAAATGCGATCAAGCGTATTAGCTTCAAAACCTGACACCTTTGAAAGTGCTAAGGAACTGGCACAATCTCTGATTGACTACGGAGGTCATCAGAACTCAACCACTTCTGCACCAGCACCACAGAAAGGAAACAACAACAACAACAACGACAACTGCAACAACAACAACAACAACAACAACAACAACAACAACAACAACAACAATGGCAGAAAGAGAGTGTGGAATAAAGGGAAGGGTGGGTCTTCCCAAGAATCCGCAAAGAAACAACTGGTTTCGGTGAATGCTGCCACTGTACCTACTACAGCTCCTACAAATACCTACCCAACAAAGCCTTATATAGGTAACCTCCCAAAGTGCAACAAATGCAATTTCCACCACCATGGACCTTGTCGGGAAATGCAGTGCGCCAACTGCAACAGGAAGGGACACACAGCCCGTTTCTGCAAGGACCCTGCAAAACCTATCACTCAAGTTCCCGGTGCGGGTGTGGGGCAGACTTGCTACGGTTGTGGCGAGGTGGGCCACTACAAGAGTAACTGTCCTAAGGCAGCAGGCACCGGAGGTATGGGACGAGTCTTGGCGATAGGCCACGACGAAGCTGTAGCTGACCCAACTATAGTTGCTGGTACGTTCCTTCTCGATAATTCATACGCATGCATATTATTCGATAGTGGAGCGGAGAGAAGCTTCGTGAGTCAAAACTTTATTCATTTACTTAAACCTAAACCTAGCAAGTTAGAAAAATCATTAACTGTAGAGATGGCCAATGGAAAAACCGAAAACACTAATTGCATATACATGGGCTGTACGTTAACTTTAGACGGCCATTCTTTCCCAATCAATCTCATGCCGGTCCAAATTAAAAGTTTCGACGTCATAGTCAGCATGGATTAGTTGAGTCTTCTTCGCGCCGACATCATGTGCTTTGAGAAAGCAGTCCGTCTTAATCTTCCTAACAACGAAACACTAGTTATCTACGGCGACAAATCTAGTACAAACCTTCGCATCATTTCGTGCATCCAAGCTCGAAAGTGCTTGCGGAAGGATTGTCGAGCATTCCTAGCGCACATCGTTGATACAAGCCAAGAACTGAAGGACATCAAGAGCATCTCGGTAGTACGCGACTTTCCCGATATCTTTCCAGAAGAACTACCAGGATTACCACCGCAACGCCAAGTCGAGTTCAGAATCGACTTAGTTCCAGGAGCTACCCCAGTAGCGAAGTCGCCTTACCGTCTCGCACCAGCAGAGATGCAGGAACTTTCCAGTCAACTTAATGAACTCCTTCACAAAGGATTCATAAGACCAAGTTTCTCACCTTGGGGAGCACCGGTCTTGTTTGTAAAGAAGAAAGACGGATCGTTTCGTATGTGCATCGACTACAGAGAGCTGAACAAACTTACTGTCAAGAACCGCTATCCTCTACCCCGCATTGACGACCTATTCGATCAACTTCAAGGAGCGAACTACTTCTCAAAGATAAACCTACGATCCGGATATCACCAACTACGAGTTCTAGAGGGGGACATTCCAAAGACAGCTTTCCGAACTCGTTATGGACACTACGAATTTGTAGTGATGCCGTTCGGATTAACCAATGCACCAGCAGTATTTATGGACCTAATGAATAGGGTATGCCGCCCTTACTTGGATCAGTTCGTCATCGTCTTTATCGATGATATACTTATCTACTCTCGAAGTGAGGAAGAGCATAGTCAGCACCTACGAAAAGTCCTAGAAACACTGCGAACGGAGAAACTCTATGCGAAGTTCTCTAAATGCGAATTTTGGATTCGAAGAGTCGAATTTTTAGGTCACGTTGTTAGCGAGAAAGGTATACACGTGGACCCCTCCAAAATTAAGGCCATCGAGAACTGGTCGGCACCAAAGACACCTACAGAAATTCGTCAATTTCTAGGTCTAGCTGGCTACTATCGCAGATTCATAAAGAACTTTTCGATCATTGCGAAACCTCTTACTACATTAACCCAGAAAGGTGTGGCTTTTGACTAGGAAGCGAAACAAGAGAAGGCATTCCAGACACTAAAGCAGGCCTTGTGCACCGCACCGATACTATCCCTCCCCGAAGGGATAGAAGACTTCGTAGTGTATTGCGATGCTTCAAATCAAGCACTTGGTTGTGTTCTTATGCAGAGAGGGAAGGTTATAGCTTATGCCTCCCGACAGCTTAAGACACACGAAGTGAACTATACGACACACAATCTTGAGTTAGGAGCAGTGGTATTTGCTCTGAAGATCTGGAGGCACTACTTATACGGAAAAAAGAGTACTATTTTCACCGATCACAAGAGCCTTCAACACATTTTCGATCAAAAGGAACTCAACATGCGACAACGACGATGGGTTGAATTACTGAATGACTACGAATGCGAAATTCGTTATCATCCTGGAAAGGCCAACGTAGTAGCCGACGCCCTCAGTCGAAAGGAATACACTGGTCGGAGGGTCAAATCTCTGACCATGACTATCCATTCCCACTTATCCGCGCAAATTAAGGAGGCACAAATGGAAGCTTTGCAACCTGAAAACGTGGCAGGTGAATCCATGCGAGGAATGGAGAAGAATTTAGAAGTCAAGGGTAGCGGGGCCTACTATCTCATGGACCGAATCTGGACCCCGAAACATGGTGGTTTCAGGAACATAGTCATGACTGAGGCTCACAACTCAAGATATTCCGTTCACCCGGGTTCAGATAAAATGTATCTGGATCTTAAGAAGCAGTACTGGTGGCCTAACATGAAAGCAGAAATTGCTACCTTCGTGAGTAAATGTCTTACTTGCACTAAGGTTAAGGTCGAGTATCAGAAACCGTCAGGATTACTACAACAACCAGAGATACCAGAATGGAAATGGGAGCGGATTACTATGGACTTCATAACCAAGTTACCCAAGACGACAAGTGGACTCGATACCATATGGGTCATTGTCGACAGATTGACCAAATCCGCACATTTCTTACCGATCAAGGAGACTGACAAAATGGAGAAGCTTACAAGAACTTACTTAAGGGAAGTAGTGCGACTGCATGGTGTTCCGATATCCATTATCTCCGATCGAGATAGTAGATTCACTTCAAGATTCTGGCAGTCACTACAAAGTTCCCTGGGAACTAGGCTAGACATGAGTACAGCCTACCACCCACAGACAGACGGACAAAGTGAGAGAACAATACAAACTTTAGAAGATATGCTGAGAGCCTGCGTGATTGACTTTGGAAAGGCATGGGATATTCATTTACCCCTTGTCGAATTTTCATACAACAATAGTTATCATACAAGCATAAAGGCTGCTCCGTTTGAAGCCCTCTATGGTCGAAAGTGCAGATCCCCTCTGTGCTGGACTAAAGTTGGCGATACCCAGTTAGCTAGAGGAAGAGTTCCTGAAAGCACTCTCACCGGTCCGGAGATCATACGTGAAACGACAGAGAAGATCGTTTAGATTCGTGAACGATTGAAAGCCTCAAGAGACCGACAGAAAAGCTACGCTGACCAAAGGAGGAAACCTTTGGAATTCCAGGTAGGAGACCACGTCTTATTAAAGGTCTCACCGTGGAAGGGTTTAATACGATTTGGAAAGCGTGGGAAACTAAATCCAAGATACATTGGGCCTTTCGAGATCCTTGCCAGAATCGGCCCTGTGGCTTACAAGTTTAACCTACCGCGCGAACTTAGTAACATCCATCCAACCTTCCACGTCTCAAACTTGAAAAAGTGTCTGTCCGACGAGACTCTTGTTATTCCACTCGACGAGATCGAGATCAGCGAGAGCCTCAACTTTGTGGAAGAACCAGTAGAAATCATGGACCGAGAGGTCAAACAAACAAAACAAAGTCGCATACCCATCGTGAAGGTTCGCTGGAACGCCAAGCGGGGACCTGAATTCACATGGGAATGCGACGATCAGATGAAACAGAAGTACCCTCATCTCTTTCATGTTCACTAGTATCTTTACTACTTTAAATTTCGGGACGAAATTCTCTCTAACAGGGGGATGATGTGACAACCCGATATTTCAACTCTTTGTAATGACCAAAATGGGTCAAGTATTGTAACCACTTTTGAGTAATAAAATTTACTTTCATAATTAAATGTACAAATAGTTCTATTTTATTTCCTTCTATGTTTAAATGTCTTTGAACCATGATCGTACGTAAAAAGAACACCCAAATCCGACTTCATATAGCGAAGTTATGATTTTCCCAAGTTCGGCTTAGCAACAGACAGCTAAAAACTCGAATAAGAGATCGAGCGACTTTTGGCCGGAATGACCTAAACGAGAATCGAAGGTCTCGACAATGGTATTCCAGCGGTAAAAAGTCTGGCAAAAACCGACATCAGATAAAGAAGTTATGAATTTTCAAAGAAATTCCTTAAACACGATGAGTTATAATAAATAATAAAAAAAATAATAATTTCGGAATTTGCCGACGGAGTCTAAACGAAAGTTGTAGAGCGTAGTCTCACCTACGCGTGGATATAAAGACCATCGAAAACGGAGTTCGTATGAAAAAGATATGAATTTTTGAAGTTTATTAAATAAATTATATATTTATTTAATTCAAAATTCGGACCTTATCCGAAGAGGAGTCAGCGTCCTCATCCGGGTACGCGCTGCGTACCCCTGTACGCCCAGCGTACTCGAAGGACTTGGCCTCTGATCGTCCACGTCGCCATATCCGAGGAATCCGACCCGTCCGACCCGTCCGAAGCGCCGACCCGTCCGACCCGCCGTCCCATCCGACCCGCCGTCCCATCCGACCCGCGTACCCAGCAACCCGTCCCATCCGAAGCCGAGGCAGTCGAGGCTTCGGTCATGCATGACGTACGCGTACGCGCTGCGTACGAGCGTACGCCCCGCGTACCGAGGCAGACCAGCCTTCCTATAAATAAGATGCGAGGGCTTCCGAGAAAAGGGCTCATTTCTCTCCTCTCTCTCACGATCTTGTCTCGTTTTCCGTGCCCGTTCAAACCCGAAGCTCTGGTCTTTTTGGCTCAAGTCCCGAGGGTCGATTTTACTCCCGAGATTCCCGAGGATCCCGAGGAAAATCCGTTTCCCGAGACGAAACTCTGCCCGGTTTTCCATCTCGCTATCTTCAAACTTTCAAGTGAGTTTCATACCCCTTAATCAACCTTTTTAAATATTCTAAATGGTTTTATTTGCTTTCAAGGGGGGGGGGGGGATTACAAGTAAAACACATGAGTATTATCGTGTGTTACATAAAGAAACTCTTTTATATGCTGTTATATATTCAAATCACATGCGATTTATAAACCTTTAAGGAACTTTTATATATATATATATATATATATATATATATATATATATATATATATATATATATATATATATATATATAACATATGTTAAAATAGCATTCTATCTTTTGAAATATAAATTTGTTATAATGCATGTATAAACTAAACTTTTCTTAGATTATTCTTGTCTATCTTAGACTCTACACCAAAAATCTATGTTTTCATAAACAAGTGATTCTTTTTCTAGGTATTTCTAAACAAACAAGACACACTTTTAGAAAACTATAATAGGTATAGTTTTACGAACAAATTTCTATCTCTTATGTACTAGAAACATGAATTTCAAGAAGTTTACTTTCGTATACAAGAACAAACGTAACATTTTAACAAGTAGATCTGTTTTTATACCACGGTTTTGTGAGACACTAACTTCATGTACGTTCGAGTACACATTTCAAGTCCTGTATTATATACCAGAATCCCTTGGAGGGGGAGCATGGTGTTTGTGTATAGATCTATACGGGCTTGACAAACCCGCGCCCTGACTGTTAGCTGCAATCCACCGTTTGGGGTGACAAACGACATAACATTCCAACGCCTGAAGAACGTTGTGTATAGGCATTCCGAGTCAATAGTATGGTTATAAAACTCACAAGCGGTATTAAAAATGCATTGATTTACAAGGTTTTCAAACTCATCGGTTATTTTACACTTACATACATTTTGGAGACAAACATTGGTCTTGAGTGAAGGCTACTTTTATACTAGTAGAAAATATAGGATTTTCTAACCACAAACAAACAAAGATAAAACATTTCATTTCATTTGAACATTGTCACTTAAATACTTATGAAATTCACCAGCTTAAATGCTGATCTACTCTTTCAAAATTACTTGTATGCCCTAGGAAATCAGTAATTTCAGGTATTCATTACGCTTTTGATGAAGGGATGCTGCGGCGCCAGTTTAATCTCGTGTTTTTAACATCATATTGTAATTAAGTTTTGAACATACAACTTTTGACAAATGTAAACTTTCAATTATATATATGATGGTTGTATTGCTTTCTTTACTATGTATTCATTTGTTACGTTACCACATGAAGTCATCCGCCCCCGAACGTTTCCGCCGTTCAGGTTTGGGGGTGTGACAGATTGGTATCAGAGCAATGTTTATAGTGAACTAAGTATATCGAACCACATAAGATATACAAACTATAAATGCTTAAGGGACTAATACTCTCTGACAAAACATCAGATAACATAACCAATGTTTATATTATTTCTTCAAATGATTACATAGATATTCAAGTTCACCCTACACTAGGACTCTTATAATAGGCTACACCACATGATACCATCTATAAGACTACTATATATCTCGCTCTTTATATATATATATATATATATATATATATATATATATATATATATATATATATATATATATATATATATATCCTTACTCCTGATCCTTCGCATCATCATCTTCTTCATTGAGGACCATATGGAATGCTCTAGTCGTTGGATTAAACGTCGCATTCGGTCTTGTTGCATCATTTTTTTTGGGCAAACATTTGACATGTTCCCCTTGTGTCCACATCCGTAGCGTACCTTATCATTAAACATATAATCCTTGGAAGAGAGATCGATCCTCCCACATTTATAACAAGTCACTTCTCTATCGCATCTCCCATAGTGCTTCTTCTTACACTTCTCACACCACTTGACTCCACCATAACCCCTATACTTTTGGCAGTCCAAGTTGGACTTCAAGAACAATCCTTTTTATAGGATCTTGAGGCGTGACACCCCGGAACTTCTACTTTGTTCAACTATTCAATACTATTAACGTTAAACTCGTTTCAGCTATCTTTTAGCATTGTTTTGAGCCTGTTTGGATGATCTAAAGCCTTGTACAACCAAATTTTGAATTAGGGATGGGTTGGTTTAAGATTTAGGGTGGCAAAAAGGCCAAACACTCCATCAACACGAGTGTGTGGCCACACACATGAGTGTATGGCCGCACACCCGAGTGTGTGGCCGCACACATGAGTGTGTGGCCGCACACCCGAGTGTGGGGCCGCACACCGATTATCTATATATAGATGAGGCTCATTTTCACTTCATTTCCCCTCTTCTCAACCACACAAACCTCCCTCTCTCTCTACTTTTATCATCCACAAACACGTCTAAGGCTTCAAAAACGTAAGTATTCCATCCTTTTAGCTTGCTATACTTGAAAGACTTCTTGATTTCAGCCTTGATTCACCTTAAAGTTGACCGTACACTCCTTTGTGTGGCCTTACACTCCCTTCATACAATCTTATGTGATTGTAACACTTGTCCCAAGTGTTTCCTAGTCCCTTAGGGTGTCACTTATCACGATTAGTTGTATTATACACTAATTACATCCATACATGTATCGTTATATGTTAAATCGGGCCCGTTTATGCTCGAGGCTGCACTTGACACTCAACATCCCTAACGATCTTACATTCGAATCGCACGTCAAATAGAGTTCATACTCCTACATTTTTCTGAGTGTTTCATGTTTTCGGGGGGGGGGGGGGGGGGGGATACAAGCAAAAGTACAAGGAAAATTGTGCGCAAAGTATATTATTTTGTTTAAGAAAATTATATTTTCAGAATGCTTTTAACACGGAAAGCAATTTTACCAAACGATTAACAAATCAAATCGTACAAATAGTTCTCACAACTAGAGAAATGAACTTAAGAATCATGTAGCAAAATGTATCATTTTATAAAGGATTCATGTTAATCACAAAAGGATTTTGCTATATTATTACTTGTAAATTTGTTAGTCTAAGTTGGAGACACGTCCTTGGTAACACTCACCACAAGAAACAGAGTGTAGGACTAGCACTTGTGACAAGAATCTCTTGTAGGGAGAGTGTGACTGTTGTGTATAGATCTATACGGGATTGACAACCTCGCACCTGGCTGCTAGCGACAGTCGGACCGGCAGGTCTACAGGTGACAAAGTCATAAAGGATACCGGCCGTTGCGGGCCGTATCCCGTCAGTTATGGTTATGAAATTCGCAACCTAGATAGCAGAAATTTACTTTTTGTAATAATGAATCAAGTGAACAAATCTCGTAGAAATAACCGATTTGATTATTGGAGGGTATTAATAGTACCTTCAGGATTTAGTTCATCACGTTTTCTTTTATTTGTTTTATTTACGTAAAAAGGCTAATATACCTCACTGGGAGTAACCAGGGTTTTTAAACGAAAACTACATTTATCGATATAAGTATGGAAGATACTTGTACACCTCAGTCTAGAACGGATAACCAACCATCAACTTTTAGGGAAAATATAGGCTTTTCCCGGGATAACTCAGCTTTTCATAAACAAATTGTTTATCGTGCAACTAACGTATATTCATATTCATTCCATGACCCCTTGGATTGTACATACCTTGTACGAATCTGGAAGTCATGGAAGGAATGGGCTTTCAAACACGCTTTTCATAAGAAAATATAGGATTTTCTTGAGTAACACTTTTCAAAAAGATCAAAGAGACATTTTTCCAGCAAAACTAAATGCTTATTAACTCACCAGCTTTATGCTTATATTCTTTCAAAACTGCTTGTATTCTCAGGGAATTAGTAGACAGGTACTTCCAGGACTTTTGGAGAAGTCGGCGCGCTAGAATCACGTCTCTCTATTTTATTTTTGATAAGAACAAAACTTTGTATTATGACAATGTAAACCTTTTCATATATATATATATATATATATATATATATATATATATATATATATATATATATATATATATATATATATATAATGGTTTACAAGTAATAATATAGAAAATTCTTTTGTGATTAACATGAATCCTTTATAAAATGATACATTTTGCCACATGATTCACAAGTTCATTGCTCTAGTTTTGAAAAATGTTTCTACGAGTTGATTTCTTAATCGTTTGGTAAAACAGTTTTCGTGTGAAAAGCATTATGAAAATATAATTATCTTAAAAAAAATAATATACTTTGCGCACAAGTTTTGTTGTACTTTTGCTTGTATTCCCCCCCCCCCCCCCCCCGCCCCCTGAAAACATGAAAAACTCGGAAAAACATAGGGGTATGAACTCACCGTTTGACGTGCGATTCGAATGTAAGATCGTTAGGGATGTTGAGTGTCGAGTGCAGCCTCGAGCACAAACGGACCCTATATAACATATAACGATACATGTATGGACATAATTAGTGTATAATACAACTAATCATGATAAGTGACACCCTACGGGACTAGGAAGACTTGGGACAAGTGTTACAATCACATATGATTGTATGAAGGGAGTGGAAGGCCACACAAAGGAGTGTGCGATCAACTTTAAGGTGAATAAAGGCTCAAATCAAGAAGTCTTTCAAGTATAGCATGCTAAAAGGAAGGAATACTTAGTTTTTGAAGCCTTAGAAGTGTTTGCGGGTGATAAAAGTATAGAGAGAGAGAGGTGTGTGTGGTTAAAAAGAGGGGAAAATGAAGTGAAAATGAGCCTTATCTATATATAGATAATGGGTTTGCGGCCACACACTTGGGTGTGCGGCCACACGCTCATGTGTGCGGCCACACACTCGGGTTTGCGGCCACACAATCCTCTTGATGGAGTGTTTGGCCTTTTGCAACCCTAAATCTTAAACCAATGCTTTAGACCATCCAAATAGGCTTAAAACAATGTTAAAAGATAGCTGAAACGAGTTTAACATTGATAGTATTGAATAGTTGAACAAGGTAGAAGTTCTAGGGTGTCACGTCATTCCCCCATTAATGGGAATTTCGTCCCAAAATTCTAAATTCATACAATTACGGACTAGGGAAAAGATGCGGATATTTCTGTTTCATCTGGTCCTCGCGCTCCCAAGTGAATTCGGGTCCCCGCTTGGCATTCTAGCGAGCCTTCACTATTGGGATGCGACTTTGTTTCGTCGGCATGACTTCCTTATCCATTATTTCGACTGGTTCTTCCACAAAATTGAGGTTCTCGTTGATCTCGATCTCGTCAATAGGGATCACAAGTGTTTCATCAGATAAACACTTCTTAAGATTTGACACATGGAAGACGGGATGAATGTTACTAAGTTCATGGGGTAACCGGAGTTTCTATGCTACGGGGTCGATCCTAGCGAGGATCTCGAATGGCCCAATGTATCTTGGATTCAACTTTCCACGCTAACAAAAGTGTATCATTCCTTTCCAGGGCGAGACCTTCAACATAACACGGTCACTAACCTGGAACTCCAATGGTTTTCGTGTTCTATCAGCGTAGCACTTTGGTCTATCTCTGGAGGCTTTCAATCGTTCTTGTATCTGTACGATCTTTTCGGTGGTTTCTCGAATGATTTATGGGCTGATGAGAGTGCTATCAGGGACTTGACCCTTAGCTAGTTGCATGCCCCCCACCTCAGCCCAACATAGAGGGGATCTACACTTACGGCCATAGAGGGCTTCGAACAGCGCAACCTTGATACTGGTATGGTAGCTGTTGTTGTAGGAAAACTCAACTAAGGGCATATGGGTGTCCTATGACTTGCAGAAACTGATAACGCACGCTCTCAGCATGTCTTCAAGGGTTTGAATGGTTCTCTCACTCTGCCCGTCGGTTTGTGGATGATAAGCTGTACTCATATCCAACTTAGTTCCAAGAGCCTTCTACAGTGACTGCTAGAATCTCGAGGTGAATCTTCTATCCCGATTAGAGATAATGGACACAGGCACACCATGCAGACGAAGTATCTCTTGAATGTAAATTCATGCAAATCTTTCCATTTTGAATGTTTCATTGATTGGCAGGAAGTGGACAGATTTGGTCAATCGGTCGACGATTACACATATGGTGTCGTACCCACTCGGAGATTTGGACAATTTAGTGATAAAATCCATAGTAATCCTCTCCCACTTCCACTCAGGTATTTCTGGCTGCTGGACTAATCCTGAGGGCTTCTGATATTCAACCTTCACCTTAGCGCAAGTCAGACACTTGCCCACAAAGGCAGCGATATTTGCTTTCATGTGTGGCAACCAATATAACTTCTTGAGATCTAGGTACATCTTATTTGAACCTGGGTGAACGGAGTATCTAGTCTTGTGAGCTTCATTCATGACGATCTCCCTATACCCACCGTACTTTGGGGTCCAGATCTGGTTCATGAAATAGTGAACTCCGGCTCCCTTTATCTCCAAGTTCTTTTCCATTCTCCTTAAGGTTTCATCCGATATTTTCTCCGGTTTTAAGGCTTCCGACTGAGCCTCTTTGATTTGTGCGAATAAATGGGAGTAGATCGTCATTGTCATTACCTTCACGCTACAACTTGAATACTCTTTTTCGGATGAGGGCATCCGCTACCACATTGGCCTTGCCTGGATGATAGTGTATCTCGCACTCATAATCATTGAGTAGTTCTACCCATCGCCGTTGTCTCATGTTCAACTCTTTCTGATTGAAAATATGTTGTAGGCTCTTATGGTCAGTGAAGACAGTGCACTTGGTTCTGTAGAGATAATGTCTCCAGATCTTTAATGTGAAGAGCACTGCTCCCAACTCTAGATTGTGGGTTGTGTAATTGATCTCGTGTGTTTTCAGTTGCCTCGAGGCATAGGCGATAACCTTTCCTCGCTGCATAAGCACACAGCCTAAGCCCTGACTGGATGCATTACAGTAGACAACGAAGTCTTCTATCCCTTAAGGCGGAGACAAGACAGGTGCGCTGCATAGGGCATGCTTTAGGGTTTGAAACGTAGTGTCTTGCTTTTCTCCCCAGCAAAAAGGTACACCTTTCTGAGTCAGGGTGGTTAGAGGCTTGGCGATTCGGGAGATGTTCTGGATAAACCTTCGATAATATCCAGCGAGACCCAGGAATTGACGGATTTTTGTGGGTGTTTTTCGTGCTGACCAATTCTCAATTGCTTTAATTTTGGATGGGTCCACGTGTATGCCTTCCTCGCCAACCATGTGACCGAGGAACGTTACCTTCCTGATCCAAAATTCACACTTCGTAAATTTTGCATATAGCTTCTCCGCCCTTAATGTCTCTAAAACTAACCTTAAGTGCTGTTTGTGATCCTCTTCATTCTGAGAGTAGACAAGTATATCATCAATGAATACTATCACAAACTAGTCTAGGAAAGGGCGGCACACCCGATTCACTAGATCCATGAATACCGTGGGTGCATTGGTTAGCCCAACGGGCATTACTAAAAACTTGTAGTGACCGTACCGAGTCCAAAATGCGGTTTTTGGAACATCAGGCTCGTGGACTCATAGCTAATGGTACCCTGATCTCAGGTCTATTTTTAAGAAGTAACTTGCTCATTGAAGTTGATCGAATAGGCCGTCGATTCTGGGTAGGGATAACGGTTGTTGACGGTAAGCTTGTTCAGTTCACGATAATCCATGCACATCCAAAAGGATCCATCCTTCTTTTTCACGAATAGAATCGGGGCTCCCCAAGGTGAGAAACTCAGTCTGATGAATCCTTTGTTGAGTAGCTCATTGAGCTGGCTAGATAATTCTTGCATTTCAGCTGGTGCTAAACGATAAGGGGACGTAGCTACAGGGTAGCTCCGGGGATTAAGTCGATACGAAACTCAACTTGGCGCTCGGGAGGGATTCCGGGAAGATCTTTAGGGAAAACTTCAGGAAAGTTGTAGACTTCGGGCATGCTGTCGAGGTCTTTAGCTTCCTATTTCTCATTAACAACATGAGCTAGGAACGCATGGCATTCCTTTCTCAAATACTTTTGGGCTTTGATGCATGAAATGATACGAAGGTTCGAATTGAGTTTATCGCCATAGATCATGAGGGTTTCACCGGATGGAAAATTAAGACGAATGACTTTTTCATAACAAAGAATATATGCACGATTGGGGCTCATCCAATCCATGCCAATGATGACATCAAAGATTTTTATGGAAATGGGCATGAGGTTAATTGAAAACGAATGGTCGTTTAGGTTAAGGGTATATCCTATGAACATGTCGCTAGTGCTCTCTTTCTTTCCGTTAGCCGTCTCGACGGTGAATGTTTCGGTTAAAGGTTGGATTTACATTTGATTAGATGTTTGAATGCATGAGTAGCAAAACTCCTCTCCGCACCATAATCGAAAAGAATGCATGTGTAAGAGTTGTCAAGGAGGAACATACCCGTAACAACGGTAGGAATAGCGACCGCTTCATCCTGGCCCATTGCCAGCACCCTTCCTGTATTGCCACCTAATGTTGCCTTGGGAAAATCTCTCTTGAAGTGCCCAACCTCTCCACAACCATAACAGGCTTGACTAGCACCCGCTCCAGGATCCTGATTGGTTAGTTGGACTGATCCTTTATAGAATCAAGGTGTGTGTCCCTTCTTCCACAGCTGGTGCATGACATCTCTCAGCACTGTCCCTGATGATGGTAATTGCACTTGTTGCAAAAAGGTAGTTTTCCAGCATAGCAAATGGGGTTCTTTGGAGTAACGCAGACTGCAGCAGGAGTTGTAGCAGGAGTAGCATAATGTGTCTTTCGTAATGCTACCTGTGATACAATAAACTTAGTGGGTCAGGTTGGGAAACCTGGTGAGTACATAGGGTATTCAACCCACAATTATATAATTATTATGTTTAATTATTAAACAATTAACCAAATTTCCCATCTCCATTATCTTCTTTATTCTTAAGGATCTACCACATGAATCATCTATTCTACATTTATTTATTACTAAGGATTGTCCTAAGGAATAGACATGAAGTCCATCGTTGCCAGTGTTTATCAACCATGCACTAAGTCCATAGCTACCAATGTTATCTATTAGGCACAGCTGCCAATGTTCATTTGTTAGGCACTAAGTCTATAGCTGCTAGTGTTTATAGAGTACATCTGGTGAACACGTCGTTCACAAAAACCTATTGGTTGCGAGCCTGCTAGCATTCCACTGGACTGTCTAGTATAGTCTGTGGCATCATCTATACTCTGCTAGATGATTGGATCATCTTTAAAGTCAAGGCTTCTCATCATCTTTCACCTCTTATCATCTCTATCATCTTTCATCTCTCATCATTCATCTACCCATCTTTACCCCATATATTTATAGGTATAAAAATACATATACAGTTTAAATAATGTAAAACATATATAAATCGTTCATCTAGCATAGATATTAGGAACACCACACATATAACATGTGTTAATATTAAATACTTAATATTTATGTGTAAGATGAAAGTAACTATGCACTCACTTAACGATTTGAAATTTTAACAACACTTTGCTTCTAATAATTGTCTTTTTCTTTGACGTAACCTAGTATCAGTATCGCTAAGTTTTAATCAAATATTTATTGCGACTAATTATTAGTCTAGAGTAATCATTAACTCAAAGTCTACTTCAAGATCTATCAAGTAAGGAACAACTAGGCAGGACAGTTGGGAGGCATGACCATTTTGGCATATAGCTTTTCTGAAATCCTACAACCAAGCTAACATGACCAATCTTAGACACCTCTCCCGTAAGTAGATCTATTAGTATAACGACTTTGAATCACTGATAAATCTTTTTTATAGGTTCATAATAACGAAAATGAACTTAAACATAAGTTATACTTAAAGCGTAATATGTGTTCCCCGACTTACAGTGTTTCTAGCGAAAATTTAGAACTCCATGGTCAGAAATTCGTCGTTGAATCTTTTTTTCTAAAAATATTCTTGTATTGCTTCAGCACTCACCTTACTCTACTAAAACTACAGAAAGAGAAGTCAAATCACGAGGGATCGAAATGTTCGGGGATAAGAAGAGAAAGAATCTTGAATCAAGACAATGGTGCAAACAATATGAGAGCCTAGAGCCTCTTATTTATAGTAATTGAATTTTCAAAAAACACCATCTATAGTTAGTTAAATGAACTTATAGTTATTTAAACGACTAAACACCATTTATAATACTATTTTAAATAGATTTAACGATATTTATACCAAACTAATGTCGAAAGTATTTAACACTAGTCTTATAACAACCGCGCCGTCGATATATTTCTAATGATATATATATATATATATATATATATATATATATATATATATTCGTATATATGATTTATATTTTATTTTAATACGTAAATATGCTATTATAAATTATAACTTATTCATACGAACTCTGTTTTTGATGTTTTTTATATCCATGCATAGATGTTGACGAGATCTACAACTTTTGTTTAGAGTCTGTCGGCTAATTTGGACTTTACTTTTTCGTCCATATTTTTATAAAATTAAATGATTTTGCTAAAATCATAACTCCCTCGTACAGACTTTTTTTTGGATTCTTTTTCTCAAAATTCTTATTTTAAAGAGTACCATGATTTTCGTTTTGTTGGCTTTAGCTAAAAGTCAACCATGTTGCTAAATGTCAATCTATCTAATTCATACGGAGTCGGATTTCTACAAAATTTATATAAAAATCTTATATATGTTTCGACGCACTTATTTTTATGATTTACAGGCGATTTGGATGATTTTTCCTATGTTATTATATTATAATAATCATGAAACACATAATATTCATATAATTCTTCTTTATTACGTCAAATAGGTTACAATTGTTGACCATAACTATTACTATGGTTAAGATTATTTATCATAGATAATCTTCTATCAAAAAATCATTTTAAACGTTTATTATATCTTAATTGGCTAGCCCAAATCTACGGGTGTTAAAAACTGTAAGAGAGTTATTTTGTCGAATACTACATGACATGATTTTGAGCAAAATCCAAGTACAAATGTTTTTAAACAATATAATATGATTGTATTCCATATGCTACTACAATTGGATTAATGATATATGTCATAATTCTAAAGTACTTGCGAGAACTAGAGAAATATTCCTAATATGAGGAGTATTTGAAAGAAAGCTATGTTTAAGGATGTTACACATGTGTTGAACTTCCAAATAGATTGAGATGACTCTTAATCGCAATCGGGCGTGTCCTGATATTAAAGAAAATAAAGTTACATACGAAGTGATTCCATGTAGAGTTTAATTACAGTTACACATAAGAGTTGAAGTGCATTGTGGTTTGGATATCCACATACAAAGATGCTTAATGAATAGTTCATTAGTACTTTGAGTAATCCCATTATGCTAGTATTGGTATCTAAGTCATGTTTAAACATCTAATACATTCTCAATAGTTTTCTCTATATATGAGTTATATATATAAAGGTGAAAATGTTTGTATTCGCAAAGTTTATACAAATTAGGTTTTTCAAATCCTTTATTAGCTAAAGCATGAAAGTCCATCTAGTACTATAGGGCCTTGTTGATATAAGTAGATGTATTTGATTGCAATTTAGTATTTAGATATTAGAACACTAAAAGCAGCATATATTGTAATGAGTTGAGATGTTGGATATGAGTCTTTCATTAAATAATCTTCGTGTTCTATATTAGCATGTTTAAATCCTTGAATAACTAGGTTATTATTAATATCCATAATCGTTCATAGTTGTGGGAGCATCTATGAGGTAAGACTAAGATGACTGGATTGGTTGATTTTCAGGGAGATGAAAATAACAAGAGTTGCTACCAACTTCATAGGTACTTGATTAGGAGAATAATATTGGACTTGACCGGCATCAAAATCACTTTATCGATCGTACTCAAGAGTGATGTTTTGATCAAGGTTGTATCTTTGTATTCTTAGACCTAAGATATATATTTTGGACTTGAAGTGAAAGGGATTGTTTTGCTTTGACATGGTTTAATGTTGTTCCATAAAAGGAAGTCATAAGGGCCATCGTTGGGTATGAAATGAACTACATTGATGGGAAAATGTAGTCAAGATGGGATTTGTCCTTCTTATTCATTGAGATTTAGACATCTAAGACCTTACTAAAAGTTGAACACTAAATGAGATTGATGGTGATCCACATCTCATGTTCAACATGATGTTTGAGACAAAGGAATAATTAATACCACACATTTAGTAACAATTGTAGCTTAGAGCTCTTGGACTTGGCCGTTGATGAGATGGCGCCCTTCATATGCTGTTAGGGGCAGTAGCCCATTGCTACATGTCAACTACTGTCTATGGCAGTCAGTAATTAATTTTGTGCAAGTAGGAGATTGTTGAATTTATATACCCAATAATCATTATTGAGTGACATTGCTAATAATATATGATCCTATAAGGTCACACATTTATCAAGTTTGCACGTTTTGTATATTTATTATTAATATGATTATTAATAAATAATATCAATTCTTGTATTTAATTAGGGAATAATTATTGTTTTGTGAAAATAATAATTATAAGAGAGTATAACTAGTTGTTATTTCATATAGTATGAATTAATAAGTCATGCATAACCTTTTGGACTAGTTGGATTCTTTTGTCTTTTACCTAAAAATAAAGTTTATATTTGATAAATTTTAAGTTTATAAAATTGAAGAATCTTTCTTATAATTAAAGGTATGGCCTAATTTATTATGCAAATATGGAGATTTTTTTTATCAACCTCCATGCTTTGTCTGCCCATGCTTCTAAAGTCTACAAATACTTTAGAGTACTTTATCATAAGGCCCTTACTTTGCATGGGATATATAAAGGATGTATCTTGCTTGTTTTTTGGCTACTTTTTGGTCTTAATCCCTCTCTTAAAAGACATGGCTGAAACTTGTCTTTTTTCTCCTTCATCTCTCTCTTTTAAAGTTAGTTTGGTGGTTTAAAAGCTTCATTGAGTTGTCTCCTTTAGTGCTTATTTGAGTAAGGCACTTAAAGAGTTAAGATACTCAATAATACAAGAAGGAACTAGCATTCCAAGTTTCTTACTCTTGATGGTGGATACACATACAGAAATTATACTCTTGAATTTTTGCTATTTTCATCAACACCCCGAAAACCAGGTGGGTTCAAATTCTTCAAAGGTTGTCATTCTAAAAACTCATTGGTTATTTTTATTTCATTCTAACCTCTATAAATGGATCCTTGACGGTTTGTTTTTGTTAGAAACTAAAAATAAACTTGTTATTTTTATAAGTCTTCCGTTGTGGTTTTTGTGAAAAACAAACTTATATTTTGTATCAAACGCTATCAATAATAGCGAGGATATAATAACAACTTACAGCACGAAGAACACATAATCCTCATTTCTTGCAAACTGCGAGTACCGGTACCAGTGCCACTCCCAATGTTAAACACCCGTATTTGGCCCTAATCTAACCAAGACATAACTCCACCTCCAATGAAAAGCCCTGATGAGCATGACCCTTCCGTTCGTACCTGCCACATTTAAATTTGCGGCGTAGGGACACGAGAGTATTCTAATATTAACACAAATGTCGCGATTCTTTTGACCCCTAGTTCTTGACACAACAATGTCAAACTTTTGGATACTTTTCAGTAGAGTCAGGCCCTGCACCCACATCCTCTTTCCTAGCCGCGTCTCCAAGCTAAGGTCTCTCTTTTCGAGTCACCTCATCACTCTTATTAGCAGCATGCATAATGGTAAATCGCTCCTTGAACAAGAATACCGACCAATCATAGCTACTTATCAGCTTATCATCAATCCGCTTATTGACACTAGGGAACTCCTCTAGTAAGGTCTACGAGACTTTAACAACAATTCAATCATTTAGTGATGCATTGTCTGATTAAATCCTCAAACTCTCTGATCTAAGTCGCATAGTGACCATTAATATAAACATAAATCATCACCACGTATTCAAAGTGTTATTCTTACATTGTCCTCTAAGTAGTCACTCCTTGTTATCCTTGATCATCATTCCCAATTGCATACAACACCACTATCATAATTATCTCAAGTATCTCACTGGCAATTAGTACCGTAACAGATCTCATCATATGGATCTCGTGATCACCATTCTCAATCAAATTGAAAAACTTAAGATTACTATAGTTTATTAATTAAATAATCATAACATTATTACCACTCTAAGCTCCTTGGACTTTTCATGACTTCTCCCAACCCGAATGTTGATCTTGTACTTCATATAATAGGAACTCTACTACTATCTTTCACACCTATGCATGTTCATTCCGTGATCCATTTTGGTCTATCCAATTTCCTCATTTCCGTCAATTTCTATCATGTATACTTTCTACACTAGCAATTTATTTTCTTCCCTATTGTAATGGTTGCATTTTTCATTCCTACACTCTAATCCACAAGGAAGCTCCTCCGACCCTGACGTGTCATCTCGTGAATGCATTGTCATACATAATGTGAAGTCAGATAGTCATTCAAATATTGAATTTTACACCAAAAAGTTGGAATCAAACAAGAGTTGGGCGCTAGCCTAAATCATGCATTCTAAGTCTATTTAGATCATATTACATACAACCTAAAGCATTCACTTAACAACCTATCAGTGTTAACATAAATTCCAAGTGGCATACATTAGGTGTTCAATATGGCATGTAGGTAATAGGTTATCTAGTGCACATAAATCCTGTATCCTAGAAAGTAGTAGTTCACATCAAATAATTAAATCCTTTTCTTCATCTTTGGCGTACACACTGCGTCCTCGATCCTTGTCACCAAAAATGTCAATTTTTTTTCTTTTAAATGCCTTTAAGAAAACATTTCCAAGTTGCATACTTGAGTTCAAACACATTAGGATGTCTCTAATTCGTTCAATCTGTGCTGTGATACCAACTTGTAATGTCCCAACATTTCAAATAAATTTTAACTTTTTAAAACATTTATATTTATTACATATTCCCATTAAATCCATTCTTAACCATAACCGTTAAACTCCAAGTACTCAAAAAATAACATTTTAAATCATACTTTTAATAATATTTCAAACCATACATTTAATAAAACAAATTCATTTATAACTCAATCGATAGTGGAATAATAATAGTCAAAAATCCATATCAAACGTTTGTGACATGGACCCAATCTTCAACCATGCCAGTGCACAGTCAAGCTAAACCCTTAACCTTATTCATACCAGATGTACTTGTAACAATAATTTATAAATGAAAGAGTAAGCACAAAGCTTAGTGAATTCCAATAGATCATAGCAATAGAATCATTATACCCAACTCCTAGTTATCATGCCATCATCAATCATACAAGCATACATATAACATAAACATCAAAATTATACAACTCGTGCCTATTCAGGAACACATCCTAAACAACACCCAAATAAGGACTTTTCATTTCTTCCTTCGGTCCATGGACTTGGCGTTTCCGCCTCCAGTCCCTCTGACTTGGCACAATGGCCTTCAGTCAGTATAACTTGGCACAAGGCCTTCAGTTACCCGACTTGGCTTTTCATCCTTCGGCCCCAAACACATCAATTATAATCCATAAAACATTAATTAAAATCACATATAAATCAAAAAAACAAACATAAAATCAACTATCAATTACAAAATTCCTAGTCGTAACTGACCTAATAGTAGACATATAACACCCTAAAGTTATGAAGTAAGGAACTCACCTCCAACAGCAAAGGCACCCTACAAAGTAGCCCACGACCCCCTTACACCAGGTCAACCTTCAACTTTCCTAATAATAGCAAATAGAGTTAAGTTATGACTACTTCGATACCCCAAATATACAAAGGGCTTATGGGTTAAATTTTAGATTTTTACATCAAAATGACGGGACCTGTGTTGCTATCCTTAACCTCCATATTTTGAAATTTGTATTACTTGAAGGTAGTTATTGTAAATACCTTTTTGGGGACTACTCACATGCCTTCATATGATTTTTCTAAAATTTATGGAGAATTTTACAAATCTGCCTAGCATAGCAGCTCATTCCGAACCAGTCTGGGTAAATGGTCGCTTTCACCTTAGTTAGAGGCATTTCTAGCTTTTGGGAAAAACTAGAGAAATGAAGAAGACTCAAGTGAAACCTAGGGCACCGATTTCAACTCAAAATATTGTTCCATGATTTTTCTATGATTTTTACAAGAAAGGCATAGATTGGTCAATTTTGCAATAATTCCGGCTTTCATTATTTAGGGTTATATGGCTTCTTAACCCATTAAGCCACAACCAAAATAACTTGTAACGTGGAAAAATAAGTGCTTAACAGTAGACATATAGTCTTGAGTCAAAATGATAATCACCACTTCAAATCCACCTCAAAGTAGAATGCTTTTATGTGCAAAAAGAAAGTATAATGCTATAAGTGAACTGATGGACTTAGGGTTTTTAACTTTCAATAACACCACCCCAACCTATACTAGAAACTAAATTGAAGTTGGAAACATCACCACCCATTTCCACCATGTCAGTGGTGGCTGGAGGTGGCTGCCACCACCATAACGGTGGTGGTGGTTGTGGTTTTACCAAATGGCAAAAAAGAATTATTTAGGTGCTTACTTGATCGGTTTCTTACTTCTCTTCTTAGCACCATCTCCTACACTTAACTTTAGCTTTCTTCTCCCTCACTTCCTCCCTCTTGAGCGCCTATTTCATCTCCCCCCTTTGTCTACTCCCTTTTCTCGATCGTTACTCCAAAACGAGCCCACTAAAGCCAAATTTTTGGGCTGCTAGGTTTTTAAGCATTGATAGATTGATGGAATTCAATTAAAAACATCAAGGGGGAAGATCATACCTTCCTCTCGACATCTATATGGGCTTTATAAATTCAAATTTCCATTTTCTACCCCAAACTTCCCATAATGAAAGTTTCTACCGCATAAACAATATTCTTTGCACAAGGAGGTTTCTAAATTAACAATTCCAAATTACTTACAACACCCTCAAATACTAAATTCTTATTAATAATTCTCATTCTTTATATACTTTCATTTATTTATTATAATTGATTAATTTATTATTTACGTTTAATACAAATTTATTTTACAAACATAAATTAGGAGTTACAACGATCTTAAAAACTCACCTCTTAACTATTTTTGTTATTATTTATAGTTAATCCTATTTATTAACTGCATTTTTACCAATATTCTTATAATAAATAATTAAAAGGAAAATGGAGTGTTACAATCTCCTGTCGCCAAATGAATCATCTTTTTAAACATCTCTACTCTTTTATGTGACTCATCACATAATGTTTGTCCCATAGAAATTCTATCTCTTTATCTCATCAAGAGATCTTCTGCTACACATCTAGTACTTAACTCATTAAATATGTATTTTTTTTATCTATGTATATTAACATATAGGTATTCTACACAATATCATTCATGTTTAAACATACATACATGCACTTATGGTTATAATACATATAATCATTCTCTGTCTCTATCTATAGTATCTTAGGTATCTACAGATACATTTTCTGATCATCTACTAATGCGTATGATTATAATACATATAATCCCATACTATCTTTATCTACTCTTAAGGATATTACTCATAACATCTTTCTTCTTTCTTTATACATCTCTACATACTTTATTTATACACACATGCTCGGATACAAGATCTTAAGTGTATAACCACAAGTACGTGATCTTACTCAGGATTATAATGCATATAATCCTGTTCTTTCTTTCTCTTTGTCATGCTTCGATACATGACTCTCACATAAAAACATACTTACATATATATATATATATATATATATATATATATATATATATATATATATATATATATATATATAGATAGAGAGAGGGTGAGAGTTACAACTCACCTTGTCAGTTAGTGAAAACTAATTGTCCCACATTGGCTCCATTCCTTAATTGATGCATTCTTGATCCATCTTATTGTTCAAGGCCTATTCATACATACATACATATACATACATACATACATACATACATACATACATACATACATATATCTTAATACTTGTCTTATCCTATTAAGAGCTTATTGACTTTTTAAGTCAAAATAGCCACTTAATGGATCATAATTCTAATTTCTCATTTTCTATATTTTAATCCAATTCCAACACTAAACTAAGCACCCTATAATACCTAATTTATTATAATTTAATTTAATGCATCAATTCATCATAATTACTAGTTAGGGTTTCAAACCCCTACTCTCATTAGATTTATTCTCCATGGAGATCATTTCTAAAGCTTGGTTAAAGCTTCTAGAAATTATCAATAACATCATATATAATCTATAGAGTAATCAAAACAAGCAATCGCTTCAACTCATATAAACATCGTTAAACCCTAACTAGCTTAATTAAGGAGAAGATGATTACCTCATTAGTTTCCAATTTTTAATCCAAGCATACAAAATTTTAATCGTATGGTGAACCTTCTTCCTTTTCCAAATCGTCAGAGCTTATATATAGAGGTGTTTGGGGTTTCTTATGAAGAGAATGAACTGAAACTGAGGTTTTGATTTGTTGTATAACCGCGCCATGGTGACCACTTGAATTACAGTCAACGACAACCTACTTTGTGCCACTGCACCATGGTAAACCTATTATTGTGCCATGATAAAGTTCATTGATATTTCCTCTATCATTGCAAAGTTCACTTGAATCGCAGTCAATGGCAACCTATGTTGCGGTGACTGCTTGACAGGGTTGATTCCATTCCAACTTTGGGACAATTTTGTACTCACTTCTAACCTTCATAACTTCTTCGTTTCTTACCCGCTTTCTATGGTATTTATATCTATGCGAAGGTAGGAACATACTATACACTATTGTTAACTCATATCTTAATGACATAATACAGTTCTTAATCTATTAAGTCATAAATTTGGCCTAAAACATAAAATTTTCCATTTTACCCTTTCGGCCAAGATGCATCTTCCCGTGCATGCTTTCTCTTGACATTACTCCTTTAAAATCTTCTAAGTGACTGAAAATTATCTTGGACATTTTCATGAAGCCACAACTTCATAATCTCATCATTTTCTCACAAATGACCATTTTTCCCTTTTGGTCAATATTTGACTAAGAGTTAACTTTCTCTAAGTATCAGGTTCTTACACATGCATCCAACATCCAATTTAGCAAATCGTCCTTATCATAGTGGGTACCATTTTCCTTAACACCCAGGCATCACATGAATCATATATAATGTAGCCCTCTTTATATTTGGAATAAATTTGTGTCACCAAAAAGAATATGGATATATATTAAATACTAACAATAATATCGTGAATAATGATTACATGTATCTCTAATACCTATTTAGGTTCAAGGTCCTCTAGATTGTTTAGGGATGTTGTATCTTATCTAGGTTAATAAAAACTTATATAGACCCAATTTCACTCTTTATATTTCTCCATAATTTATCAAAAAAAGGTGGATCGCCTTAGGCATCGACCTCCTTAATATGAAGCCAAAATGATTTTTTGCTATTATTCAAACATGCTTCAACCTAACCTTTGTGATTGTCTCCTAAGGTTTCATAGTATGACCTTTAAGATATATATATATATATATATATATATATATATATATATATATATATATATATATATATATATATGGAGGCTAATATAGTCTCTCCAAAAGAGTCCTAGATGGAAAAAGGAGACTCTAACATATATGAAGACATAAGAGACTATATCACATCAATATGGTAAACATTAGGGTTGTAAACCGATCTTGAATAGGCCTGAATTGGTTCACAACCAGCCCGAACTAGACGAGAACCGCAAGTACCAAAATTGGTTAGGTTGTGCACAGGGAACCAAGAACTGAACCAAATAAAACTATCGATTCCAACTTGTTCAGGTTCAGTTCCTTTCTACTAGGAAGTATGTTATCTAAGAAGGTATTCGATGCCAAAACCGGCTTGAATTGAAGCAGAACCGAAAACTAAACATGGTGAATTAGGAGAACCAGATCAAATAACACTAATTGGTACCAACTGGTTTCGATTTGTTTTTTCGGTTAAAAAGATCATCTCTAGCATACACTAACACCCTTCCAGAAAATGAGGCTCGATGAAGTCGAAAAAGGATATGTTAAGCCATACGGGTGTGAGCATTGACTTTAATACCATGTAAGATATATGCGGAGTCCAACATTACCTCTAACGTCCCAAAAATACCCAAGTGAATTTTTTTTAATCAATCAAACCATTCATTCATTTGTTCCAAAAAAAAAAAGTAATAGCATTCTCAAAACATCAGAGTAAAAATCACAAATAGTCAATGTTGAATAAACTCTAGAACTCGAAGTACCTGGAAAAAAAAGTTTAAACCACAAACCTTAGTGAGTTCCCCAAAATACCGCATACCATACACAGCAATGAGTCAGCCCGCACATTGGGCTCATCCCATAATAACGGGCCTATCCCCACAAATCATTGGGCCCAAACCATCATGAAAATAGGCCCAGTCCAACATGTCAATTGACCAAGTCTAACATGAAAATGGGCCCATCCTAACATGGATTCTAATGGGCCTAGCCCAACACACAATGCAAGAGTTAAAAAGACAACTAGCATCCTACATAGTATGGTGAGAATACTCACCTGTCTCACAAGATCATCCAAACCACAGCTCAATGCCCCATGACAGATGCTACAACACTCCTATCAAAACATACAAGGTCCAACCTTATTGTACACACCAGATCCATCAATCATGACCAAAAGTCAACCCAGATCAACAAGTCAGCCGTCCAAGGTGAACCCTGAAAGTCAACAGCCCAAAAATCACCTTAGCGAATCTCTACGTCGTGGCATTCCATTGGCCACATCGTGGCAGCACAAAGACAAAATAGTCGAGTAGCATCCCAGTCGCCACGGTGTGGCAGCCAAAAATTGCCATGGTGTAGTAGTTGGGTCTTAATAGCTTAATTGATTAATTTATTTTCTTTGTCCTTAAGAGCTCCAAAGCTCATACCTGATACCCCCAAGGTCTTAATGGATAAAGTTTCCAAATTTATCCCTTAAGTCATCCCAATAAGCCAAGACTTCTAACCTTAAGTCCTTAATAACATCATAAGACATGAGTTAACCCTTTAAGCTCTTAATCAAGCAAATCGCCTAACCAAACTTCCCAAAAGACTTTTATACCCACAATACACCATAAAATAACTATGCTTTATGGATGCATGTCTCACCTAAATAGGTCAAAACCAAGGAAGAAAAGGGCTCAAATTTGCATGAGGCCAAATACACCAAGGAACACTAGATCTGGAACATATAACTTCAAATCGACCTCTAGGATCCATAAACTTGCCAACCTTATGGAATATATTCTTTTAAACTCTCACAATATGAAGAAAAAGGATAAGAATCCCAAATCTAGAAGCACAACCTAGAAAGCTTGGAACTTGAATACTCACAAAGGTCCAAAATATGCTCAACATGGTGATGATGAAGTTGCTTGCTGGATTAATGCACCAAAACACCTTTTTCATCTTCTTCAAGGCGCCAAAAATACCAAAATGAACCAAAACTCTCTCTAAGGGAGTCTAGGTTTTTGAGGTAGAGGGTTGGAAGCTAAAGAGGATGCCCTACTCTTATGGAAATGTTGCTTAAATATGGGAGTCAACCTATTGCCATGACGTGGAACTCATTAAAAACACGCATTTCATCTATTCTATGCTACGTCATGAGCATCCTTACACCACGTCGTGGCACAATTTTTTTCCCAAAAACTCCATCTCGGACCCTGATAAATATTAAGCTAAACCAATTTGGAACATGGGTGTTTCAACTCTCCCCACTTAAATTAGATTTCGTCCTCGAAATCATTCCTTACAAATTACTCTATCACTCTTGACGAACCTGCCAGAACTTTCTGAATTCGATTAGGACTAAGAAGTCCTCTCGTACAGACGACCGCCTTCGAACACTACAATCAAAGCCCAAATCTTAGCAAAGATCACCTATCTTGATGGAAAACGATCCTTAACGCTCCGCCCTCAACCAACCAAATAAGGTTCAATTGTCCTACCCAAAAATTAAAAACCCTATACTATGTCTGACTTTTAGGTACATGGGACCATCATCTACCACCTCCATAATCACTTCACTCCGCAACCTGAACCGAGCATAAAAAAAAGAAAACAAAATTCGCACCTTAAAAAAAACGTGTGGCATAACGCGACAAGGTGTGCCTTGAAATGTTATTTGGGCATCACACTTAACAAACATGCCTTGTACGTTGTTGACATAGCTAAACCACGCCACATACTATGACACGTCTTGGAGAGTGCCATGGTGTGCCTTTTAGAACCATGGTCTCTATAGAAAGCCATATATAAGAATGGAGACTACAAAATATATAGACACTTATAGGACCGTCTCACACCGACCCATTTATCCATTCCCATATCTCCATAAGAACCCTTTTAGAGAGACAATCTTGAACTCCATTTATATTTTACATAACCAAATAACTTAATGTCTCTATATTTGTTGCAACTTCAAGTTATAATCATTTTAAGTAATTGGTTAATTTTATCTAACTAAAACAAATATTATTTATCGTATTTGGTGTCGTTCAACTAATATATATATATATATATATATATATATATATATATATATATATATATATATATATATATATATATATATATATATATATAATCAACTGCCGTTATGAAAAATGACTAAAATGTTATACACTAAAACTCCTTCTCAAAAAATGAGTCTCGATGAGGTTAAGTAAGGATGTATTAAGCCACGAGGGTACGTACATCGACTTCGATACCATATAAGATATATTTGGAGTCCATTGGACTCTACCAAGGTTATAAATGGCATGAGGTATTTCATGGAGGCAATGTCAAGCCATAAACCATGTCAAGCATTGGCAAACCACTGTGTTTGTCAAGGTGTGACAAACTTATGTACACTAAAAAAGATTAATAACATAATTGTAGAATTGTATCAAATATATCAACTTTTTAAACGTGTTATATCAACACTTCATATGAAAAAAGTTAACAAAAACTCAATTTATTCATGCTCGATCAGAAAGAAAACAAAACTCGTGCCTTGTTAAAAATTTGTGCCATAATGTGATAAGCATTCATTGACACGTTATTTGGACGTCACACTCAACGTACCTTTGGATGTTTTTGAGACGGCTACACCACGCCACGTGTCATAACACGTGTATCCATGGTTTATATAGAAGGTCATATGAAGAAAGATGAGATTCCAACATATAAATACTTATAAGAGCATGTCACACCGATCCGTCTATCCATTCCCGTCTCTCCATAAGAACTCGTTTGGAGATAAAATCTTGAACTCCCTCTATATTTTACATGACCAAATAACTTGATGTCTCTATTTTCTTGCATCTTTAAGATATACTCATTTTAAAAAATCAGTTAATTATATCTAATATTATAAAATCTTATTAATCTTGTTTGGTTTTGTTCAAGTAATATATATATATATATATATATATATATATATATATATATATATATATATATATATATATATATATATATATATATATATATATATATATATATATATATATATATATAAAAGAATAATATCCGCCTATCGTTCTTTTATCTTTTTTCCCGGTTTAGAAGGATCCGTGATGCAAAGGTTCGTATGATGTATTCTTCATATATATATATATATATATATATATATATATATATATATATATATATATATATATATATATATATATATATATATATATATATATATATATATATATATATATATATATATATATATATATATATATATATATATCGTTCTTTTATCTTTTTTCCCTGTTTAGAAGGATGCGTGATGCAAAGGTTCGTATGATGTATTCTTCATTTTGAATCAGTAAGAATATGTCAAGCAAAACAACTAAAACTAGATAGTCAAGTGTCGTTATGAAAGGATGTTTGGTACGAAAAATCATATATATATATATATATATATTCTTCGTTTTGCAACCATAAGAATTTCCATAGTGTGAGAAAAAAATAATTCAACAAAACAAATGAAAAGCTAAGTCAGCAAAATGAGTAAAACATTATACACTAACACTCCCATTCTGAAAATGAGAGTCGATGAGATCATACAAGGATGTGTTAAGCACGATGGCGCAGACTCTAATTTTGATACAATGTAAGACAGATTTGGAATCCAACATTGTCTCTACCAAGGAGCTAATGACATGCGTGTCGTGCCAAAAAGGTGAATCCTCAAGCTATGACATGTCTTGGTGAACCATGTCGCTTTTGTAAGGCGTGCCAATTTTATATACATTAAAGAAGGTAAACAACATAATTTTATATATATATATATATATATATATATATATATATATATATATATATATATATATATATATATATATATATATATATATATATATATATATATATGTATATATATATGTATATATATATCACTGTTGTAAAATTTCCGACTAGGTCCTGATTAATCTCCGATTAATCCCTAGGCGCTATTCGACTGATTAGATGGCACCTAGCGATTAATCTTTACATACATAATTAGTAAAATATTATACAATGATGAAATTTTAACATTTTGAAGAAGTTTTATCTCAATGGAAACTATTTGAGGCATGATTAGTGTTGTATTAATCATACTAACCTATTTTTTTTATCATATTAGTGATATTTACGAACTTTGATATGATATTATTCATATCTATATTTTTAAAACTCAACAAATTAGCAATTAATGGTACCCGATTAATCCTCCGATTAATCTCCGTCTAGCCGATTAATCTTTTGACCCCAGTCCACCGACAAGCTAGCGTCGAACGTTTTTTGCAACCTTATTATATATATATATATATATATATATATATATATATATATATATAGTTTTTAGAAGTGTTATATCAAAACTTACTATTAAAAAGTTAACAAAAGCTCAATTTATTTATGCCCATTAGAAAACAAAAAACAAAAATCGTGCCATAACATGATAACGCATGTTGTGCCATATTATTTGGACGTCACGCTTAACAAACCCGTCTTCGATAATTTCAAGACAGTTACACCATGGCATGTCTTGGCACGAGCCAAGGCACACCTTTAAGAATCATGGTCTGTGTAGAAGACCTTATGAAGAAAATGGAGACTTAAACATATATAGACATTTATTGGACCGTATCACCGATCCATCCATTCCAGTCTCACCTTACTAACTCTTTTGGAAAGAAAATCTTGAACACCATGTATATGTTACATCACCAATTAGCTTAATGTCTTTATGTTTTTTCCAACTTTAAATTATAATCATTTTAAATAATTAGTTAATTATATCTAACAGAAAACAAATCGGCCCTTCTACTCAAAGGAACACGCCGGCCCAATGGAGGCCGCAAGCCCAAAGGCATAGATTTGTTTGATTTTTTTTAGGATGATGCATGCTCCTTTTATAGAGTAAGTTGTCCTTCCTTTATCGCTTTGTTTACACACTTCTAAATTTCCACATTTATTTTTCACACAGCAAACACATAGTATTACATAGTCATACCACTTATATAATAGTATATTTAAATTATCTACTTTTTTACACAAACACACTACGGATATATATTCACTTCTTATAATCAATACTAATATGTATATATAAAACCCACGCATTACATATATATATTTTTAGACATTACGATAATTAATATATACATAACACACATTACATAGTGAGAAAATTACACGGTTGGTCCCTATGGTTTTCTCTTACTTGCACGCTTCGTCCCTGGAAAGAATTTTTAACTCGGACAATCCTTATAACTTTATTTCGTTACCCGCCTAGTCCCTTAGTTAACTTTCCGTCTTATTTGGGGTTAGGAACTACTCACGTGAGTGGCACGCTGAGGGCATTCTTGTCCTTTCAACCCTACAATATATTAGCGCCATTTAGAAGACGGATGGTTTTACGATTCCGATCATCGTCAAACCAAAACACACACAAACACACACTTGTCAGACGAATTCCCTTTCTTCTCTCAAACAAAAACCCTAGTCGCTAGCTAAAACTTTGTATGCTTTTCCAAATAATCAACAATGTCGGTTTGGAATTTAAGTGATGCACGAGGACGGATGATCAGTGAAGAAGAAGTTCGTCTTCAATATGGTAAGTCCGCCTAGTCCCTAATCTCGTTTTTATTTGCATTTGCTTCATGAAATCCTACAAGCCTAATCAAATGTTAATCAAAATTTTTGGGGCATTTCCTTAATAGGTGATCATCTGACCATGTTTTGCATGCTATTAAACCATGGTGGAAAGTTTACTGATTTTCCTGGAAGGAAGTATGTAAACGGAAAGAGACATTACGTTGAGTTAATAGACATCGAGACTTTCTATGTTCACGATATTGATGACATGATGGTGAAACTTGGGTATATCGATGAAAATCTACATGTGGAGATGTACTATCATTTTCGAAGGCCACTGTGCGATTTGGATTTTGGCTTGTTTGCTTTAGCTTCAGATGATGATGTAAGGCATTTAGCAAAATATGTTGGCCAGCATAAGCTAATAGAGGTGTATACAGAGCACGGGCAAACGAAATTACACACATACTCGATGTCACCAAACCCATCTAAGGTACGTATAGTTGAGATTGATTGTACCCCAAAAATATTGTTTTTGGAATGGCATGATACACAAGTTGAGCCTAATGATGTGTTGACATTTGAGCCTAATACAAACAACCCTCCTGTTTCACCTACTAGAAATGAGCCTTCAATTGACAAGGTGGACATGGTAAGTGATAATGCAAACATCATGGAAATTGAAATTGAACATAGTAGTGATGATAATAGCAGTGGTGATGAGATCAACAGTGGTGATTATGCCACTCAGTACAAGATCTTACAAGATTATTTGTTAGAAGTGCAGACTCAAAACCCAGACACCACTATCAAGCTTGATGTCGAAAGTAAACCAGATCTTGATGTTGAGACAAGAACCTTCAGACGTGTGTACGTGTGCCTTGGTGCTTTGAAGCAAGGATTTGCAGCAGGGAAGAGGGATTTTCTTGGGGTAGATGGGGCTTTCATGAAAGGACCTTTCCATGGTCAAATTTTATCTGCTGTGGTACGTTTTCTCTTATGTTGTGGTTGAACCATATATTTTGATTTATTTTTTACTTTTATTTATTGGATTGTATTGCACAGGCTTTAGATGGGAATAACGGAATATATCTTTTAGCATATGTTGTGGTTGAAGCTGAGACATTGAACTCTTGGACATGGTTTTTAACTCACTTGGGTGATGACCTAGGGTTGGCTTCGAATTCAAATTTTACATTTATATCAGACAGGAAAAAGGTTATTTTCTTGTGTTTTGAATACTAATATATAAAGGAAAATAAATCATTGACATAATGTATCTTTCTTGTAGGGTTTAAGTTCTGCCATCGCAGATTTGTTTCCTTGTGCAGAGCACCGTTATTGTGTTCGCCACATACACGAAAATATGAGGTCACGTTGGAGAGGGGATAAGTTTAAAGAACTGCTTTGGAATTGTTCAACAACATATACTGTGCAAGGGTTTGAAAAAGAAATGGAAAAAGTTAGAAAACTAAACCAAGAATGTTATGAGTGGCTTAAACAAATACCACCTCAACATTCGGCACGTTCTCATTTTACAGGTTTGACCATGTTATATATTATAATGTATGATAACTATTGTTGTATACTCTAATGTTTTCTAACCAATTATACATGTATTATATTAATTAATAGGGAGAGCACATTCTGATATTGTGATAAACAACATATGCGAGTGCTTTAATAGCAAAATAATAGACGGACGTGACACACCAATTATCAATTGCTTAGAGTTCATCCGGGAGTACATCATGAAGAGGATTGTGAATGTTGAAAAAGAAATTGACAAAGCAACAGGCCCTTTGACTCCAACAGCTACCAAGTTATTGCAAAAGATCAAAGATCAGGCAGAGGAGTATACAACATCATTTTGTGGAAATGGGAAGTACCAAGTGAGTGGACCTTGGCAAGATCAGTGTGTAGTGAATGTGAATCAACGAACTTGTTCATGAAAGAAGTGGGAAATAACTGGAATGCCATGAAAACATGCTGTATCTGCAATCTGGGACATGAGGAGAAATAATGGTGCAATTGGTATTCCGGAAACCTTTGTTCATGAATGTTATTGGCTATCAACCTGGAGGAACATGTACTCTTTCAAAGTGGATCCGATAAATGGTAGAAGAATGTGGATTAAGTCACCTTGTCCAACTACTTTGTTGCCTCCAAAACACCGTGTCCCAATAGGAAGACCAAAAAAGAAACGAAGGAAGTCAGCTACAGAAAAAGAGGATATGATCAAAGGGAATACAGTTTCTAGAGCACAAAAACTGTTACATGTACCAAATGTAACAACAAAGGACACAATGCCAGGACTTGCAAAGGGCAGTTACCAACTGTTGGGAAGAAGAAGGGAAAAAAGAAGAATGAGAAAGGAAAAGAGAAGGATAAAGGAAAAGAGAATGAGAAAGGAAAACAGAAGAAGAAAGGAAAAGAGAAGGATCCATTGTAAACTCTTTTATCATGTGATGCTCTTATTTTGGTTAAACTATTATGTAATGTGATGTTTGTATTGTGGTTAAACTATTATGTCATGTGATGTTTGTATTTTGATTAAACTGTATTGTGTTTAGTATCACCAAAACAATTGCAGTTGGTACTTAGACATTTGTTTTTGGTTAAACTCTTATGTAATGCTTTTGTTTTAATGTTATCTAATGGATCAATTATTGGTATGTTTTTGGTCATTTCATTTGGCATGTTTTTGGACATTTCATTTGGTATGTGTTTGGTCATTTCATTTAATGTTATATAATGGATCATTTGGCATGTTTTTTGGTCATTTCATTTGGCATGTTTTTGGTCATATGTTAAATGAAAAATACCAAAAGATTACAGTTGCATTGCATCTATTAATTGTACCAATAGATACCCTTTCTCTCCCAATTCCAGCAATACAAGATGGTAATAATCCATTGTAATCTTTTATAAGACAACAAAGTGCAACTATTAATTGTACCAAAATATACCATTTCATTAAAATGCAGCAATACAAACATGCTAATATTACCCTTTCATTAGATTATCTTCAACCAAAAACCACTACTGAAATACCTAATACTACAACTTGTAAACAATTATCCCAAAAAACAAAATCCAACTGACAATTAACAACATTTTAAGGTTCCGATTTTGGATTTCAAGTTCTTCATTCTAGATTTCAAGGTCACGATTTTGGATTTGAAGTTCTTCATTATGGATTTCAAGCTCAAGATTTTGGCTTTCAGCCTCATACGTATGCTTTTCTTCATCTACCCACGAAATAAATCCACTTCTTGGTCCCTGGAGTTTTCAATACCCTCGATTAGCACAAACTAGGGTTCATCCTAGAAATTACCAAAAAAAATTGATAACTCAATACCTATAAAGGGCATGCATAAAAAGGCCTACCAGGATTTCTCTTTGTTCCTGAAGTTCGTATGATCCCTACAGCTCCACACTTGCATTTCACCATAATCAATTTTGTGGATCTTCAATCTTCACGAGCAAAAGAAATGGAGTAGAAGAGGAGAACTGGAAGCACCGATTGAGAAAAGAAGGAAAGAGAAGTAGTTTTAAGTCCGTTGTAGGGTTGAAAGGACAAAAATGCCCCCAGCGTGCCACTCACGTGAGTAGTTCCTAACCCCAAATAAGACGGAAAGTTAACTAAGGGACTAGGCGGGTAACGAAATAAAGTTATAGGGATTGTTCGAGTTAAAAATTCTTTCCAGGGACGAAGCGTGCAAGTAAGAGCAAACCATAGGGACCAACCGTGTAATTTTCTCTTACATATTTAACTAGGCGAATGCCGGCACGTTGCGTGGGATATAAAAAAATATTTTATATTAAAAATAGCTAAATCATTGTTATTAACAATTAAATAATAATTTCATATAAAAATATAAAAAATGATTTTTAGTATTGTTATTACGTTGAACTATATTATAAGAGATAAGTTGTTTTGCATATACAAAGTTATATGATTAAAATAGAATATAAATTAATTTTTAAAAATAAATAAATCGTTATTGTTATCTATTAAATAATAATTTCATATTAAATTAAAACGTTTATATTAAATATTATCATTATGTAGAAAATACGATGATAGAGACATCTTTTTATCTATCTTAAATTTTATCATTCTGTACAACATATGATAATAGAGACAACTTTTTATCTTAAATTGTAAAAAAAAAAAAAAATTGTATCATAAATATTACCATAATTATGTACACATATGATAATAGTGACGTCTTTATAATGTTAAAACTTTAAATTGTATTACATACATGGTTGTAAAACTTGGCTAACACAACAAAATACTCGACATGTTATTTAAACTTGGCCTCTAATGGAAGCGAGCTTGTCTAACTCAGCCAGAAGACACTCGTATCCTTATTAAACTTGATCAAAATCTAAAAGATACGGTCCAAAATCATTTTCGAAATTCTGAAATTTAATTGGTCATTTGTCGACAAAGACAATCTCACAAAATAATACACTCAATGTCCTACAAAGTTAGATACAAGGAAAATCTCATGGCTTAGTCCCTTTGAAATATTTCACAACCTTTCCTATTTATAGAGGAGAATACATTCTCTTGTTTACTCTCACGGTCAATGTGGGATGAAGACATTTTAATTAAACTCATTTCTTTATTTGCCAATAATTTCATTTTGTTAAATAAAATATTAAATAATAAAAATAAAACGTTATCTAGAAAATTTATTGTTCAATAGTTACATTTTTCAGTAATCTCGTAAGTTGTTATAAAAAATTAAGTATTTATTGAATAACTTTTTTGTTAAATCCTAAAATCATAAATTCAGTTAGGTACTTAATATAGAAAGTTTGTTTATATGTATTTTCATGATTCAAAATGTCATTATAAATTGAATTCATTTATAAAATATAATCGAGTATATATTTCGTGCTTTTGAATCAAAGTGATTTTTCAAATAGTTATAATTTTATGTTTAAGTAGATTTTTTTATATTTATATAACATTATGTAACTTATAATATTATTATAAACAATATGAATAATAATAATGAGAGTTTCAAATGTACGTGGTGAAAGGAAAATGCTTCATTTATCGGTACAAATTGATGAAACTCGAACCGATTCAGCTTAATATACCAAACTACATAACGTGTTTTCTATTGAAACCCGGTGTGTATATATTTTGTGTTTTTGAATGAAATTTATTTTTTCAAACAATTATAATTGTATGTTTAGGTAACTTATTTATAATATTATTAGAAACAATTTGAAAAATCATGGGAGTTTCAAATGTATGTACTGAAAGGAAAATGCTTCCTTTATCGGTCCAAATTGATGAAACTCAGATCGATTCAACTCAATATACCAAACTACATAACGATTTTTCAATTGAAACTCTGTTTGAACCTAAAAAAATCTTGTTCAAAACCATTTTCGGGATTCTAAAACTTAAATGGATAGTTGGCAATAAAGACAATCTCACCAAAGAATACCCTCAACATCCTAAAAAGGTAGGCATAAGGAAGTTCTGATAGTTTTGTTCCTTTGAAACATTTCACAACCTTTCATATTTATAGAAGAGGAAACATTCTCTTGTTTACTCTCGTCATCAATGTGGTATGAAGACATTGTAATAAAACACGCTTTCTTGTTAATAAAACATTATTCAACTTATTTAGTAAAACACCTTTCTCTTGTTTACCCTTTCTTTATTGTTCAATAGTTTCATTTTTCTATAATCTCGTAAGTTGCTATAAAAAAAGTAAGTTTTTATTGAATAACTTTTTGTTCAATTCTAAAATAAAAAATTCAGTTAGGTACTTAATATAGAAAGTTTGTTTTTATGTATTTTCAAGATTCAAAAGTTCATTATAAAAAGAACTCATTTATAAAATATAATATGCGTATATATTTCGTGCTTTTGATCAATTCGAATTTTCAAACAATTATAATTTATGTTTAGGTAGATGTTTTTTTATATTTATATAACATTATGTAACTTTTTAAAAATATCATTGGAAACAATTTGAAAAATCATGGGAGTTTCAAATGTATGTAGTGAAAGAAAACTGCTTCTTTTATGGTCCGAATAGATCAAACTCGGACCGATTCAACTGAATATACCAAACTATATTTTCTAGTGGAACCCGATTTGTATATATTTCGTGCTTTTGAATCAAAGTGATTTTTCAAACAGTTATAATTTTAGGTTTAGGTAGATGCTTTTTTATATTTATATAAAATTATGTAACTTATTTATAATATTATTATAAATAATTTGAAAAATAATGAGAGTTTCAAATGTTTGTTGTGAAAGGGAAATGATTCCTTTATCGGTCCAAATTGATTCAGCTCTAGTTCAACTCAATATACCCAACTACATAATTTTTTTTTCTAACTGATACACGGTTTAAACCTGAAAAAATTCGGTTCAAAACCATTTTTGGAATTGTTAAAGTTAACTGGACACTTGTCAATATAGACAATCTCACCAAATAATACCTTCAAATCCTACAAAGGTAGGCATGAGGAGGTTCTCATGGTTTGGTCCATTTGAAACATTTCACAACCTTTCCTATTTATAGAAGATGAAACATTATATTATTTACTCTCACCATCGATGTGGGATGAAGACATTGTAATAAAACACCCTTTCTTGTTTATAGAACATTATTTAACTTATTTATAATATTATTGTAAAGAAATTGAAAAGTCATGGGAGTTTCAAATGAATGTGGTGAAAGGAAGTTAAAAAATGGGGTTTCAAATGCATGAAATTCAAGAAAAAATACTAACTTTATAAGTATGTATGATTTTACATAAACATACACACACATTATCTTGTAAATATATTTAAAACGCAAGAATTTTTATTTTATCTATCGAAGTATTTTTATTTATTAGCATTTGTGTAAGTATTTTTATTTTATTTTAGATGCTTATTTACTTATATTATTACGATTAAAATCATATTTATTGGTTTCTGAATACTTTTATTAATAATTAACGTTTTCCGATTAAACATTGCCTAATTGATTAATCATTTAGGGGCCGTTTGTTATCATCTTACTGGGACCGAGTCAGCGATTTGGGCTGACTTGGTCAGACGAAATACGTTTGAGGAAATAGCTTTCTCAATCAGACATATCTGACTCATAAGGATCTCGCTCAGACCATAAGACATAGCTGACTCAAAAAATTACCTCCATGCCCTCTCGTTTCTTTCTCCTTATCGTGACCTAATACAGAGACAACAAGGAATTGGGCCGCCATCGAGTCTCTCCGATCGAGCTCCGACGGGATCGAGTCTCTCCATCGTCGCTGTCCCTCCCCAGTCCGACTACCGGCCGGCCATCGACCTTCCCTCCGATCGAGCTTCGACGGGATCGACGTCAAAACAGGTTCTATGTTTTCCTGTGAAAATTATTTTTCCTTCTCCTTTGTATATGATTTGTGAAATAAGAAATCACAAATTGGTTTTCAAATCAAAATTTATTCTTGGTCTAATGTTATGAAATCAGAAATTCATCTTGTAATGTTATGAAATTTGAAATTATGTGTTTAAATGTTATGAAATTAGAATCATTCTTTGCTCTAATTTATGAAATCTGAAAATTGGTTATGTAAGCTATGAAATCATGCATGTATTGGAAATATTGTGATTGTTTTTTTTGTTATTAGGCTGTGAAATCTTAAAGACATGATGACAATGTTGGTTTGGAACAAAATCTGAAATTTTTTCTTGTGTATAGGCTGTGAAATCATGTGTCTATTGGCAATGCTGTGATTTTTTTTTGTTTATAAGCTATGAAGTCTTGTAAACATGCTGTGATTTTTTTTTGTGTGTATAGGCTGTGAAATCTTTTAAACATCATGTGTATAGGCTGTGAAATCTTTTAAACATCATATGTGAAATAGCAATGCAGTGATTTTTTTTTGTTTATAAGTTGTGAAATCATGCTGTGAAATCTTTTTTTGTTTATAAGCTGTGATTTTTTTTTTGTTTATGATGGCAATGTTGGTTTGGAACAAAATCCGAAATCTTTTCTTATGTATAAGCTGTGAAATCATGTGTATATTGGCAATGATGTGAATCTTTTTTTGTGTATAGGCTTTGTTGACAATGTTGTGATTTTTTTTTTATTTATAAGCTATGATGTTGATTCATTGGTAGAATTATTTTAATGTTTTAGGATGTTGGTTTGGAACGAAAGTGAGGACAAAACTTTTCTTGATGCATGTATCCATGAAATAAACACTAATAGTCGTGAGGGTTCTGGGCTTAAGGCTAGTTCATGGAAGACAGTACGCGAAAAACTGTTAAACGAACACGGTAAAGAGGTTGATCAAAAGCAAATGAGAAACCACTTTGACTACTACAAATCAAAGTATGTTGCTTGGGTGAAACTAAAAAAAAAAAACCGGCAATATATATGATCCTATAAAATATAAATTTAATCTGACCGATGAACAATGGAAGGAAGAGGGGAAGGGAATATTTTTATAACAAATACTATTATGATTATTTTTATAAAAAAAACTAATAATTATAAAAATTGTAAACAGTTGAACAAGTACGTGTTGTCATTGAAAAGTAGACCCCTGCTGTTTCCAGATCTTTGCACCCAACTATTTGAAGGGTCGACCTCAACCGGCTTTCAAAGTTGGGGGCCATCTTCTACACTCCCTCGTCCTGTAGAAGCATTTAGTGCCCATGATTTTGATGAAGATGTTCCAATGGAAACCTCAACACAACATGTAGGTGCAAGTGAAGAATCTTCGGGGCGTTCAAAAAATACAGAAGTTGGTGGAAACAAAAGAGTTGGTGGGAAAAAAAGAGATGCAAGGGCATTAGAAGTTGAAGAGGAGATTGTCAAGCTTGCAAGGTCGTTAGTGGAAAAAAAATGAAAGAATTGAAAAAAGTGAAATGGATAAGGATGTTGATGCATGTATGGAGAAATTAAACAAAATGGAATGGGGAGAAGAAGATGAAAGACACAAGACCGCTCTTTTGCTATTTGGTGAAAGTGCTGATGTTCAAAAAGTTTGGTTACGACTTTCGCATACTAGTTGTGAGTCGTGGGTGATGAGTGCGGGTAGGAAGTATGGTTACCTTTGATCGGTGCGGGTAGAAAAGTTTGGTTACTAGTTTTTTGGTTACTTTGGATCCTATGTTTGATGACTTTCGCATCTTATGTTATATGACTTTTGTTAGTTTGGATGATATGTTATTGGATATTGAATATGACTTTTGTTATTTACTAGTTTTATGTTATATGATGTTTGTTATATGACTTTGGTGCATGATTTTTTTTTTTACTTTAACATGTTACCTAATTGTTTGTAACAGGTCAAGTATGGTTTCTGATGGTGAAGTTGTAGCTTTTCTTCTACTTGTGTTTTATTGGTTGAGGTCAAACCGACGCAGACTAATCAAAATTCATAGAATTAGAGAAAACGATTCAAGCGGGTATGCGTATACGCAAGATTTGATGTACGGAGACCCTACACAATGTTTCGATATGATGCGTCTTACACAAGAGGCATTTGCACTATTATGCAACCATTTTACCGAAAAAAATTGGTTGCAAGCTAGTAGGACAATAAGCATTGAAGAGAAGATGGCTATCTTCTTACATGTTATAGGACATAATGAACGTTTTCGCGCAGTTAAGGGAGGATTTCATCACTCCACACAAACGATTCATCAATGTTTTCATGAGGTCCTAACAGCAATGATGTGTTTTGCAAAAGAAATTATAGCACCAACAACTCCTAATCCAACAAGACATAACTCGGAACGGCATAGACGGTTAAAAAATAATTTTTCCAGAGCAATAGGTGCATTAGATGGAACTCTTGTACATGCGGTTGTACCCGTTGATCAACAAACTTGTTATAGAGGAAGAGGAAAAGGAGAATGTTTTCAAAATGTAATAGGAATTTGTGATTTTGATATGATATTCACCTTTGTTTGGGCTGGATGGGAGGGTATAGCACATGATTCAAGAGTTTTGAAAGAACTTGCATTTAATTCGACTTCTGGATTTCCATTTCCTCCACTAGGTTTGTAATCTTTATATAATTTTTATTATCTATCTTCTTTATATAATATGTGTCATTATATAATATGTCACATTCGTTTGCAGATAAATATTACCTTTGTGATGTCGCATATACAAACACTCGTGGGTTTATGGCTCCATATCGCAATACTAGGTATTGGTTAGCCGATTTTCGAAGAGGCAGACCTTTAACTAGAGAAGAAAGGTTCAATAATGCTCATGCACAACTTAGAAATGTTATTGAGCGTGCTTATGGTGTATTGAAGGCGAGATTCCCAATCTTAAAACAAATGGCTCCTTATCCTTTTACAGTGCAAAGAGACATAGTCATTGCTTGTGTTGCGATCCATAATTTTATAAGGAAATACAATATAGAAGATGAATTGTTTAGAAATTTTGAGGAGGACACCATGGTTACTCCTGACGTCCAAGGTAGGGGAATTGATAGAGAAAACATACAAGGCATAGAATGGGGTCCAGAAGCCGTTGAATATATGCGTGTTTTGCGTGATCAGATTGCAAATCGACTACTTTCACCTACTTTACATTAAATTATTATGTTATTTTAAATTTCATTATGTTTTTATTTGGATATTAAATGATTTATGTTTAATTTACATTTTGTATGACATTTTTTATTTGTGTGTAATTTACATTTTGTATGACAATATGTATGTTTTTATAATTATTCGGCAACTTAATACATCACTATATATAACATAAGGGTAAAATGGTCATTTTTCATCACTCAGCACATTCAGTCAGATGTACAATCAAACAACAGGATTTCTTACTCAGTTAGGATTTCTTACACGGACAGACCTTTCCCAGCCAGCACTTTCTCAGTCAGCAACTATCAAACGGGGCCTTAATCTCATTCCTCTGATTAGCTAATATCAATTAGTTTTTACAACCTTTATATATATATATATATATATATATATATATATATATATATATATATATATATATATATATATATATATGTTCAGGTTCATTTGAGACCATTCTAATTTTGTGAGACCGTGAGACCAAATCTAAAAATAATTTTAAAATGCAAAATAAATGGAAAAATCCAAAAATTCTTTTTTTAAATATTATTTTCGGAACTTGAATTAACTAAAAAAATAAAAATAAAAAATAAAAAAAAATTCCGTTTTTTTTTGAAAAATAAGTGTAATATACACTGACATATTCTAAAAAATAATTTTAAAATACAGAATAAATGGAAAAATCTAAAAATTCTATTTTTAAATATTATTTTCGGAACTTGAATTAACTAAAAAAAATAAAAAAAAAATTCCATTTTTTTTTAAAAATACGTGAAATATTCTAAATAGAATATTACACTGTACATATTCTAAAATGCAAAATAAAAAAAAAATTTAATATTATTTTCGGAACTTGAATTAACTAAAAAAAATAAAAAAATACGTCTCACGGTCTCACAAAATATAGGTGGTTTCAAATGAACCTAACCCTATATATATATATATATATATATATATATATATATATATATATATATATATATATATATATATATATATATATATATATATATATATATATATATATATATATATATATATATATATATATATATATATATAAAAGACTAGTACGCCTATCGTTCTTACATCTTTCTTTCCAATCTAGAAGGATGCGTGATACAAAGATTCATATAATCTATTCTTCTTTTTGTATCCGCATGAATTTCCATATTGTGGAAAAATATAAGTCAAGTAAAACCACTATATATATATATATATATATATATATATATATATATATATATATATATATATATATATATATATATATATATATATATATATATATATATATATATATATATATATATATATATATATATATATATATATATATATATATATATATATATATATATATATATATATAAAAGACTAGTACGCCTATCGTTCTTACATCTTTCTTTCCAATCTATAAGGATGCGTGATACAAAGATTCATATAATCTATTCTTCTTTTTGTATCCGCAAGAATTTCCATATTGTGGAAAAATATAAGTCAAGTAAAACCACTAAATACTTATTATCAAGTGTCGTTATGAAAGGGTGTGTGGCCCTAAAATGTATAGATGTATTCTTCATTTTGCAACCATAAGGATTCCGAAAGTGTGAGAAAAAAATAAATCACTAAAACTACTCAACTACTAAAAAGATAATTCTAACAAAATGACTAAAAAGTTATATACACTTATACTCCTCTTCAAAAAATAAGGCACAATGAGGCATACAAGGATGTGTTTAGTCACAAATACACCCCCCTTTCATAAAATAAGGTGCAGTGAGGCCAGACAATGATGTGCTAAGCCAGAGGAGCGTTGATGCCGACTTTGATACCATATAAGATATATGTGAAGTGTAACATTGTTTTTGCCGATTTTCTAAATGGCGGGAGGCATGGTGTGGCGACAAGGTCAAACCTAAAGCGATGTTAAGCTTTGGCGAGCCATGACATTTTTCAAAGCGTGAGAATTTTATATACATTAAAAAAGATAAATCACATAATTATGGAATTAAATCAAATATATCATGTTTTTAGAAATGTTATATCAACACTTAATATGAAAAAGTTAACAAAAACTCAATTTATTCATGCCTGATTAGGAAAAAAACTCACGTCATAACGTGATAAGGCATGTCTTGACTCATTATTTATGTGTCACGCTTAACAAACCTGCCTTTGGTGTTTTCGCGAAGGTTGTACCACGCCTTGCGTAATGATACGTTGTGGCGCGCGTCATAGTGTGCTTTTTAAAAACATGGTCTCTGTAGATGGCCTTATGAAAATAGGGAAGACTCCAACATATATAGATACTTACACTACAAGAAAAAGACCCTTTCACGACGCGCAAATCACGACGCTCACTGATTTATGTTACGCAAAAGAGAGTGACAATAAAAACGTGTCGTCCGTTCAAAAAATTTGAGGATTTAGGTCACGCATTATTGCGTGCCCTTAAATTAGTGTCTAATGTAAAAAAAAAATAAAAACACGGAGGGCACATTATCTAAAACGTGCGTCCTCTGTGATTGTCGCTTTATGATTTTTACTAAAACGCGCGTTCTTGAAAGGGGGAAATGAAATCCCCTCAAAATTCTTAAAATTTTTAATTCCCCGCTTCAAGATCCCCTTCGTTCTATTCTTCCCTTTTCTCTGCAAACCCTAATCACGATACCATCTCTGTTGTATACCTCAACAATTCATATATCAGAAAATCATTGGGATAATTTCTAGGGCTTTTTAAAACACTCATTCGACTCTTTTCTCTCCCTCCTCCCCTGTCTATCTATTTAACCAGGCCTCCTGTACCCTAATCCATTTTGAGCGGACGACTCCTCATTTTTCTCGCAGGTAGGAACCAATTAATAGGTGTGACGTACAAATAATGTCATTTTGAGCGGACGACTCCTCATTTTTCTCTTAGATTTAAGACTCCTCTTTCATTAAAAATAGGAGGTAGCAAGGTCAATTTTCTGAGATTTGAAACTATATGTCTCGAATTACAGGTTGAAGATCAGAAATCGAAGGTTGCAAGTCAGATTTGGGATCGAAAGTCTGAGGTTTAGGGTACGATCGGAAGCATCAAGATGCAGAAAAAAAAAGCGGAGGAGGCATCAGGTTCGAAGATTGTTCTCTTCTTCTTCATGTATGTGCCCTAGATTTCTTTCTCTTACATTCAATCTCTAAAGATTCTTTTATTCCCTAAATTAGGTACGAAGATTATTCTCTTCTTCTCCATTTGTTTTTTGGAATGACGACCTCTCCTCTTAGGAGTAAGTCCTGAGTCCCCAATACTTGATCTGCAAGCTGTGACATGAGTTTTTAGTGAAGATAATGAGTAGCAGACTTCAAAACCCATTTGTTGGGGCAGCTTTCCAATCTTCCTTAAAGCCAAGAAACGTGAACTGTTTGGGTTATCTTGGAAACAAATTTCCCAGAAAACCTCGGTATGATATCATTCCACGTGCCAAGAAAAGCGACTGGATATCTCACGGGATTAGGTTCTCACAATCATTCGGGGAAAATGTTGAGATTTTATGGAAGAATATGGGATTAAGAAGTGGGTTTGTGGTGAAGTCCGTGAAAGAGCCTTTCACTAGAAGCAAAGCTATAGTTAGGTCATTATCCACAGTCTGGGAGGAAGGTTTGCTTCTATTCCAGTGTTCTGTTTTCTATGCTGTGATATCTGGTGTGTGCTTGTTGTTATGGTACAGTCAACTTAAAGCAAATACATTAATAGAATCAAAGCTTTTTCCTTCAGTTTGCACAACATTAAGCGATTATATCCAATGCAACCTTCATTTTTGTAAAGCTCAAAGTGTTTCTCCTTTGAGCATTACATTGGAGTCATGCTGGATTGGGCCTCACAAGGAAGAGTTCTCTTGTGGTGAGGTCCCGACTCTAAAATTACGTTTTCACCCTTTTTCAAGGTATGGTTTTTTCTTGTAATTTGAATCTTTGGTTGCATTTGGTTGATTTCTTCCTTTTTTTATTGAAGACGCAGTTCTTTGGCAGATCTTTGCCTTGATACGTAAACCCCCTCCCCCTCTTTTTTTTTTTTTTTTTAAATTATATAATAGTTAAGTCCTTATAGTTTTGTGATTATGTCAAAACAGGCCCTTACTGATGGTCTTTCTAAGGTATTTCTTAAACCCTGATATATAACTTGCAATGATTCCTTTATGAAAGGGTAAAATAGTCAAAATAGTAGCCAGTCCTATCACACCACCATTACCAACAGACAGTGCAGAAAGAAGACAAGAATTATGCGAAATTGACATATGATCCAGCCATTCTTCTCAACTCAGCTAATGTTCTTGATCAATGGATCAACTCAGCCACTCAAAGCCTTGTTCATTTTGTCAGACAAGAAATGGATGCTTATCGACTCTATACTGTAAGTTTTCATTTCTCTTTAAACATAATACATATACATATTCATATACATACACATATATGGATACTTATTTGTGAGTGCTTTCACAGGTTGTTCCTTATCTGTTGAAGTTCATTGACAATTTGACCAATATATACGTAAGATTTAATCGTAAGAGACTTAAAGGTCGCACTGGAGAAGATGACTGCAGAACTGCACTTTCAGCTCTATACCATGTATGCTTTCATTTTAACATTCTTTTTTTTTTTTTTTTTTTTTAATTTTTAATTGGGTTTCTTAATTGGTTTATATTACATTCTTTTTAGGTGCTTTTAACTTGTTGTAAAGCAATGGCTCCATTTACACCCTTCTTCACTGAGATTCTTTATCGTAACTTGCGAAAAGTATCGAATGGATCAGAGGAAAGCATTCACTTTTGCAGTTTCCCTCAAGTAGAAGGAAAGGTACTTTTTTTTTTGCTTATGATAGCATCTTACATTCTTACTTTCAAATCATTTTATTACAACATTGTACTTTTAAACTTTTTCTTGATAAGCCATTGTACTTTGAAGTTTGAAAATTCTACCTTATTATAACAGTCTACTTTTTCAAAGTATAGGAAGAAATGAAAACAGATTCATGCTATAATAAACAAAAATAAAGGAAAACAGATTCATTTGATTCAAGATATTGCCACCTGTCATGAAGAGATTGATGAGCAAGCAGTCGAGCATATTCACCATAAGTATTCTCATTTCTCTCTAAAGCCTTCTTCCCAAAAGTTGTTAATATAATATTAATAGTCAATATATTAAATGAAAAAACAATTATTTGCAGTGAAGTTATATTGACCTTAGGAAGTTCAAGAACTGTCATTGAATTTCTTTGTGCTGCAAAGGAGAAGAAGAGATCATTTCGTGTTTTTGTAGCAGAGGGTGCTCCAAGGTCTGTGCTACTTTCTTTTTTAGAGTATAGAAAAGTTACATTTTTGGTCCCTGAATTTAGCTAATTTTTTCGCTTTTGGTCCCTAAAGGAATCTGTTTTCAAATATTGTCCTTAATTTGATGTTTCATAACAGTTTTGGCCCCTGAATCGTTAATCCTACCTACCCAGCTGTTAATATCTTTAAAATGACCATTTTGGTCCATGTGGTACACTAGTCTTTTTGGTTTTGGATCAAGGGCAAAATGGTCTTTTAAGGATTAAGGGACCAAAATCATTATGAAACATTAACCAAAACTGTAAACTGATTCCTTTAGGAACCAAAAACGAAAAAAACTGCTAAACTCAGGGGCTAAAAATGCAATATATTCTAGAGTCTAGACTAAGTTAAAACTTTCGTCCCTGTGCTCTTTCAAAAGTTACGTGTTCAATCCCGGTGTTACATTTTTTTGCATGGTTGGTCCCTAAAGTGTAGTTCCATTGCACTTTAGCTGGTTTTAGAAAAATTGGAGAACCACTTTCAGATAATATCACTTTGAAGACATCATCGATACTCTTCCCAAGACTGTATTACACTCTTACTTATTAATTTTTATCCTTTTTTATTTGAACATATTCATATTTAATACTTTTTATTTTTTTTCTCAAAAGGTATTTGAAATTGATAACATGAAAGCATGGAAATCTGTTTTGATATTTGCCACTTCATATGCATTGGGGCTTTTCATGATTGCTAAATCCCCATGGTATTTTCTTCCATTAGCTTGGGCATGGACAGAAACTGCAGTTACAGGGGTAAAATTGTAAATAAAGTTACTTTGTTTTTTTCTCTTCATTAAATAATCCTTCAAATACATATTTTTAATATTTTTTTGTTGTATTTGTGCTTTCAAGGTCTTTTAGTTGTTTTTCTGGACAAAATGAAGAAGATATAGAGAGATTGGTGCTGATTTGATGCTATTTAAATATGATTAGGCCGTTCAGATATTTTTTTGGACAGACTTGCCCCTGTTGCTGGTGGGTTTACCAAAATACCCTCCATAAGATAGTTTTATAAGTGCTTTAAGTCCCTAGTACAATCTACTACATGTAGATGGACAAATTACCCCTGTTGCTGGTGGGTTACCCAAAAGAAACTGCTTTGCATTATCCTTGATTTAGTATGTTAGTTCAATGTTTTGATGGATTTTAGGTTAAACAGGGATGTATCTTTGACTTACCATTTTATTTAAAATGGAATTATGGGTTTGGTTAAAAGAAAAAATAAATAATAATAACTACATGAAATAATGAACTTTTCAAAATGTCTCATTCCATTATAATATCTTTGTGACTTAATGTTTTAATTTGGAACTTGATTGCTTACTGATAGTTGTTTGTCCATTTTTCTGGATCAGGTTTAATTTGGATTTCAAGCTCACCAGCATCTCCAAGTAATGAGGAATCTGTTACACTTAAGAATATCAGCTTATCAAGAGCATCACTTGCATTACTAAAAGAAGGTTTCTTGTTAGAACTTTTGTTTTTAAAAACGATAAAAGATGGAAATCAAGCATGAAACATGTAGACTGTAGAGATGTTTTTACATGTAAATTTATATATTGTAAGAAATAGAATTGTAAGACATTAAATTTTATGAAATGTATTATATTTTTTGTATATGATATTTTATTTTATATTGTGAGGCATTAAATGCAAATTTAATTTGAAAATTAGTAAATCTATAAAAAATAAATTTTTTTTTAACATTTAAAATTATGATACGCAAACATGCGTGTCATCTTCATTTATGACATGGCCTTTCTTGACAGAGGCTTTCTTGATACGCATTGCGTGTCATTAACACGCGCGTCGTAAGGTTACGACACGCGAATGCGTATCGTCTTCCTTTATGACAGGGCCTTCCTTGATACGCATTGCGTGTCGTAACCGAGCGTCGTAAATGCGCGTCATAAATGCGCGTCGTAAATGCGCGTCGTCTCTCTTTATGACAGGGCCTTCCTTGACACGCATTTGCGCGTCGTCTAAGCGTTTTACGACGCGCAATGAGCGTCGTAAAAGGCCTTTTTTCTAGTAGTGAGTTATAGGTCCGTGTCACACCGATCCATCCATCCATTCTCATCTCTACCTAAGAACTCTTTTGGAGTAACAATCTTGAACTCCATGTGTATTTTACATGAGCAAATAACTTAATATCTCTATATTTGTTGCAGCTTTAAGTGATAATCATTTAATTATATCTAACAATAAACAAATCTATTTTGTCTTAATTATTTGGTGTGATTCATGTAATATACATACATACATACATACATACATACATACATACATACATACATATATATATATATATATATATATATATATATATATATATATATATATATATATATATATATATATATTGATGAGACCGTGATCTCCGTCTGCTCGAACTCTGGCAACGATTGCTTCGCTGCTCCTGCATTGTCACAGTGTAAAGAAGCTCGTCAGCCGTTTCCCGGGAGGAGCTCCTGGAAAGATGCGCTGACAGTCAAGTCAGTTGGGTATTCTAGGGTTTAGTGTATGTTACTTGGAGAAGATTGCTTACCTGTCGGGGCTGTAGGTGTAGCCTTTTATATTAGGCGTTTCTGATCGTCCGTATGGGACAAGATCACCAGAGCCGACAAGATCATGAGCGCTGATTGGAGGATCGTACTCCTCCATCTGTTAGAGCGTTGTGATTGGTTCCGGCAGTAATGCCCTGATCGTCTGCTTTGTCGCTTGACCGTAACATTTGTCTTGGAGCAGGAAACGCCCTAAGCGGGCACGAGCATTTCTACGGGAGTGTCATGCTCTAAGGGATGCTGGCGGGCACTAAGCTTCGTTGGGTCTGTCCTGCTGGGCGTGCTATGCCTTGAGGCATTCTGTCATAACTGGGCGCGACTCTTTTGTGCTTGCTAGGGCACGTTATCAAGTCCCCTAGTTCGGTAGTCGTAGAGTTGTTGCACTAGCTATGGCGTTCTGGACTTAACAACCCTATATACGTGTCTGTTTCAGGTTTATCCGTCGCTTCAATTTTAATGGCGACGTAACTGCTCATCCTGGCTGTCAGTTACGTTACTGTGTCAGGGATTTTGAACATCCCGCCCTTTCCTTTCTTGATAAGGATTTTTAATACCCTCTTTCCACGCTACTGTTCCTTCCTTCTTTTTATTCTTCTAGGGTTGATTCTATCCTTTCTATCATGGCTGGTCAACCTGGTGCGCTCCTTTCTAAGGCCGATTTCAAGTTTCTTGGGGATACGTATGGTCTTTCTCCAGCGTACAGTGTTGAGTTCCCGTTGCCCGATTCATCGATTCTGTCTCCCCCACCAAGTAAAATGGGGGTCTACTTGAAGACTCTTGACGCTGGTTTACGCCTTCCTCTTACGGAATTTAAAGAGGAATTTCTGCAGAAAGTTGGATGCAACGTTCAGATGCTTACCCCTAACGCCATAAATAAGGTAGTGGCATTCGAGATGATTTTCCGTGCTAACGGCTTACTCCCAAATTATTTCGTTTTCAAGTATTTCTTTAGGTTCTGCTACACTGACGATAAGTGTACTTTCTCTGTCGGATGGGGAGGACATATCTTGGTCCCTAATGGGAGGACCCCTAAAAACTGTAAGGAAAAATGGTTGTGGGTCAACCAAGGCTTGATGGGTAGCGGTCGGTACCGTGCGAATTCCTTTGCTGTCATCACTCCCAATTTGTTTCCTCATAACCAGGTCGTCGCCGATCTTTTGAAGAGTATCCAGGTCGCCCTTAAGGACTATTCTGAAGCGCTGCGTGCTGGTGTGGGGATGAGCCCCTCCTGGCGGCGACGGGGGAAGATGGCAGCCTTTTTCTCTATTGTTGATGGTAAGTTCTTCTATCGTACATTCTCGTTCTCTCCCCCCCTCCCCTTTTTTCTTGAAGGAGATTAACAAGTTAATATTTTTGTGCTTGGTTGCATGCTTTTATTTTGGTGCGTTGGTGTCTGTGCAGGCGTCGAGTCCCCACTGTCAGTGGATGAGGTGTTGCGGAAGCGCTATTAGGGAAAACTGGAGCATCGGGAGACAAAATTGGTCGACAATATCCCTCCTCCCCGCCGTATCAACCAGCTTTCTTTAACTGCTCCTACTCCTGCCCCACCCATGACTGAAGGGACTTCGACATCGGTCGAGGAAACCCCTTTGACTGCCTGCCCGCCCTATCTCGACTGTCGCCCCTCCTATTGGTGCTTACTCTAAATCCACGGAGGTTGTTGAAGATAGCAAGGATGGTATAATCTCAGATGTCAGTCGTGTGCAAGACAAAAGGAAAGCAATTTTGGCCATGGGTGAGGTTGTTACTGGTGTGCTTAACATTGGTAAGCGAGTTCAGTCGAAGCGCAACTTTACTCGCCTCCTAAATTCGATATCTTCGACGCCGGAAGCAATTGTTGTGATTCCTGATGATGATATTCAATAGTCTGAGGGGAATCAGGGGGCGACTAAGCAGCCCGAAGTTCTCATCCAACCTGTTCCTCGAACTCCTTCTGGGTCTTTCTCCCCCTAAGGGTTCTAGTGACATTGAGCAGCACTAGACCCCTCCTCGCGAGGGGATCTCTGGGGATTTTTCTGGGTCCAACACATTTGTTCCTACTTGGAGTATTAACAATGATTCTCATCTATCTGTTCGAGAAAATGCGGTGGAGTTCGCCCACCAAGCGTTTCCACTCACTGCTGTTTCTGATATGGATGATGATGGCAGGTTTTCGGTATGGAGGTTATTCAGTGTAGCTTGTTGGTAATGGGAAATTGCGAGAAGGACGGGTGCACTCGCTGGAAATGGTGATGCCAAGAAAACCAGTGTTTGGGTTGCCATTGTTTGGGCCAACGGTGGCATTGAGGGGGTTGCTTGTGCTTCCGCTGGTGTCTGGATTATCGGCGATGGGTGGAATGTTGGTTGGATGTCGGTCGTCTGATTTAGTGGCAGCATTGCTTGAAGGGTCGTTTGTTGCTCTCTCGCCATTGGATTAAACAACGGTGGTATCTGAGAGGCTACCGATTGCACTGCCACCAGTTGGCCCAGTGGTAGTGTTTGAAAGAAAATTGGGTTGTGGCATTGTCATCTGAACTGGCATTGGTTATTAGAGTGGGATTGGTGTTGCGACGTGGGTGTTTGTCGTTGACAGCGCAGACGGTGGTTGAGAAGTCTACATCGGAGTGATTGTCGTTAGGACATCGACGGAGGAAAGGTGTCCCTCGCCGACTGGTTCTTGTTGTCTATCTGGTGGTTCGGCGGTTACCAGCAAACCACCCTCATCTGGCACCCCTCTGGCAACCACTATGGGTGGTGGTTTTTCTTCTAACGATGTTATCGACCGGATGGGATTGGCCGGTGCCCCACTGGTACCTCCGATGTCGCCAGATGTCATTTCTTTCTAATGAACGATGTGCTTTTGGCTTTATTTTTCGTCACACAACGAATGATACCAAATGATGCAACCTTGATCTCTTTCTACTCGAACTCCAGCAACGATTGCTACGCTACTCCTGCAAGGTCATAGTGAAAAGAAGGCCGTCAACCGTTTCCCGGGAGCAACTCCCAGAAAGACACTCCGACGGTCAAGTCAATTGGGTATTCTAGGGTTTGGTGTATGTTACTTAGAGAAGATTGCTTACCTGTCGGGGCTGTGGGTATAGCATTTTATATTTGGCACTCTTGATCGTCCGTACGGGATAGGATCGCCAGAGCCGACATCACCAGGACCGCTGATTGGAGGACTGTGCTCCTCTATCTGTCAGAGCTTTGTCATTGGTTCTGGAAATAATGCCCTGATCATCTGTTTTGTCGCTTCACCGTAACATTTGTCTTGGAGCGGGAAACGCCCTCAGCGGGCGTGAGCCTTTCTGTGGGAGTGCCCTGCTCTCAGGGGCGTTGGCAGGCGCTAAGCTCCGCTGGGTCTATCCTACCAGGCGTGTTATGCCTTGAGGCATTCTGTCGTGGCCGGGCGCGGCTCTTTTTGTGTTTGCTAGGGCATGTTATCATATATATATATATATATATATATATATATATATATATATAGACACACACACACACACACACTCACACTGTTGTGATAACTCGGAGATGGTTGAATTGGGATTGTTGGTGAGTTTCGTGCAGGTTCCTTCTCCTGATATCACAGTACAAAAGAGAAAAAGGATCGTTAGCCGAACGTCTGGGAGGAACTCCTGGGAATAAGCTCCGACGATCAAGTTAGAATGAAATCTGAGAGAAATAAGAGTAAATCACAGGAAAAAGAGTTCCGCCCCTTTCTTTGTGAGGAAGAAGGATCATTTTATACTTGTTTGAGAGGCGTGTGCCCCTCAACTGATTCTATTAAGCATTCCCTCATGAGGTGCGACGTGGCAGATCCATATTGGAGGATCCTTCATCATTTCTTTTTCCCTCATCCCCTCATTGGCTAGTGGGGAATCTTTGATATTATGATGACCATGGCTATGGTCAGACAGGCAAGTGGAATCCTCTGATTAGTCCCACGTCTGTCGGGGTGTGATTGCTAGGAGAAGAGGTTAAGGCGTGGTTCTGCTCCTTAACTGCCATACCAGTGATTCTGCGGTGGCGAAGGCCCGATCTTGGCCTCGGACTGGGATTAACCTGGCTCTGTCCTGGACAAGCTTGACATTAGTTTGACTTCTCCTTTTTTGACGTTCTCCCAGAGGGATACATTAACAAGTCCCTTAGGCTTGTAGGCGTACGCGTAGGCTTGCTAGCGTTGCCGTTCAAGCCTATATTGCAACACGTGTATGTCTGAGATTATCTCTAACATTTGACAGGCTTTAAGCAGCACCGTCAATGTGTGTCAGATCCATCATGAGAAAGTTCGTGATGCCAATTTTGCTTTTAAAATCCACCATTTTCCCAAGACCTTTCATCCTCATCTCCTTTCTTTGCTTTCATTGTATCAAATCAAGCATCTTACGAATTTTTCTTTCCTATCATTCATCTGTTCTCGACAATGGACCGTTATGGTAGAGTCCCTGGCATAGGGGAATTTCAACTTCTGCAGGATCGTTTCAGTTTTTTACCGGAGCACAGTGTGATGATTCTAGAAAAAGGGTTATCGATCTATGAATGTCCAGGGAAAATGGGGGTTCTGATCCCACTATTCGAAGCGGGTTGCGCCTGCCGGCATCTAATTTTTTTGACATGATTGTGTATCACTATGGCTTTTTCGTTGACGAGTTAACCTGTAGCGCTGTCAATAACATTGTAGGTTTTGAACTGATTTGTCGGTCTCTGGGTTATATACCCACTTTTTGGGGTTTTAGTTACTTTTTATGTTCAACTACGAATTCCGGCATCCGCACTCTAGCGAAGAGGCAAGGTATTTTTCTGGTTGATCTCTGAACAAGATACTCCAAAGAAAAATTTGCAGAGGCAATGGCTCTGGGTTAACTGAAACCTTGTGGAGCACGGGCTTCGTAAAACACAGACTTTCTTGACCGTCTTCCCAAGTTGTTTGGGAGTAACCTAACTCTTGGAAAATAACTGGGAAACAATATTGTAGTTGGGGAGAACTGGTAAGATTTCATTCTTGCAACGGCTGGTATGAGTGCCGCCTGGAGAGCTTGTGGGAAGACGGGATAATTGTTCGTCATGAGATGCGGTATTAACTCATCTCCTTCTCCCCCTTTTTCTTAAAATAAAAAGAAAAAAGAATGAGAATAGGGTATCTTATTGGCTTGTGAGGTTTTATACTTGGCGTTTGTTTTCACAGTTGCTGAAGCTGAGATTTCCTTGGAGATGACCTTGCGTGGTCACAATCGGGGTAAGCTTTGCCATTGGGAGATCGATCTTGTAAAGGCTCTTCCCCTCTTGTGTTTGAAAAATACGCATGCGAGAGCTCGCTGGATTGCTCTTAGTAGAAGGGGAAATACTGGTTCTAGCAGACCTGCTTCGCCTTTCCAGCTGGTTGTTGGGGTCGTTTCCCTAGTTCGCTTACATGTTCTGGCTTCTTCCGGTTTGCCTACGAGGGTACAAGCAGAAAAGGTATTGCCCCTATTCGGAAAAGATGAAGTTTACGCATAGTGCTATCTTCGAACGAGGAAACTAGATCCGATGATACATTCCTCCGTCCTCTTAAGGTGCGTAAGACTGTGTTCATCGCCAAGCTTCTTGGTGGTATTAGGGATGTTCTTCGTGATAGCTTTTATGTGCCTAGGCAGAAAGAGAGGGTGGTGGTGCTTAGTTTTTCAATGACACTACCTTCGCCATTTACTGGTGCACTCTCAGTTGATCTTGGTTCCGACTTCGTGTTTGGGGGTGCACCGGGCTCGCCTGGAGGTTCTTTCCAATCGGAGAAGCCTTCCACAGTTGATGAGATAAGAACTTCGTCTCACTCTTTGTCTTTCAAGGCCTATGCTCTGAGCTGGGCGATTACTAGGGATTCCTTACTTTCGGAAAACATCACCACCCAGGAGTAGAGTGGCTGTGCTCACCCCCGGCTACAATGAATTTGCTAGTGGGCCAATCGAGTGCTTGTACGGCCGGTGATCTTCTTTATTCCGCGGCTTAGGCTTCTGCCCTTTTGGTTGCTTCAGCCGACTAGGTTTGTCGTGCCGGCGTGAATGAAACAAAGTTAAAAACTTTGCAAGGTGCCATGGAAAGCATAGGGGAGGAACTCTTTGATTCATAAACTAAGCACTGAGTACTTTCTGAGCATAATTGTATTGTGGCCTGCGCGAAGGCGGCTTTGGAAGATCATGTGGGCACTTTGGAGGGCCAAACAGAGTGACTCGAAGGCCAAATGAGTTCTCTTACTCGAGAGAAGGGCTTGCTAGAGAGTGAGTTGGCCAGGTGCCAACGTCAACTGGCCTGTGCTCATGTTGATGGTGTTGTCGCCCGAGGCAGTTTGCAATGGATGCTGGAGAAGGGGATGGCCCGCGTAATTGATAAAGTTCCCGAGAGCGCGAAATTTTTTAGTGGGATTCAGGGTGTTCGTAAGGTGTGTGAGGCCCTTGGGCTTGAAAAGGGGAAACAACTAGGTGGTTGTTCCACAATATCGGGTAAACCTGAAGCCCCAGATCCTGGTCGTGTTGCGAGAAGAACCGAGAGGTGGATACTGCTCTAACATCCCTTGTTGAGACAGATTTTGCGGGCCTCTTTCATCTGGCAGAGCTAGATTATGACAGCTTCCGCCAATTTTGCCGTGGTTGGGTCCAGGAAGCTTTTCCTCGGACTCCGAGGGCTAATTTTTGTTTCCTCCTTCTGTTCATTCTGTAATGTATTTCCATTCCCATGTACTGTATGCGTAGTGAAGAATATTGGCTGTTAATAACCGTTAATTGTACGTTTTGCTTTGTATTTGGCATGGAAGTGTTCTCGTCCTCTTATATATATATATATATATATATATATATATATATATATATATATATATATATATATATATATATATACTTTGAATTGTCCTATGGTATCTTTAAGCTAGGGCTATTCGACATATCTATTGTAGTTCTTTTCTACATGTTCCCTTGTTCTAGGGTTCCCATTAATTAGTTAATGTGTGCTTCAGACGTCTTATAACTGCTACTATTGATTTATATTTCACTGATTTGTATGTTGTAGTCAGGCTTTTTTATGTTAAGTCTGTAAATGTTGGTCAATTTTCTCGACTATACTTTGAGGTTTAGCTACATGTATGTATACTGGCCGAGATCGTCACCTCAAGACCCTTTTACTATTCAATTTTCAGGGGAAAGGTTGAGAATCTTTTAGAACCCCTTTTTCTGTTTCATTAATTGGGATTTATACATTCTCAACTCGGAGATGTTATTAGCACATTTTAGGTAAAGATTATGACTCATTTAAGACCTACGGTTGCATCCTTGTATAGATTTTGCTCAAGTAGCATATGTGATCAGCCGTAGTTGCTACTTGGAAAATATGTACAAACTCTTTACCTTGTGTTTTTGCAATTGATTAAACAGAATTCAATAAAGCTCTTTCAAAATTCAAATTATATTAATTCTTAAAAAAAAGACATGAAACAATAGACCCTGAATGTCTAGGTATCAGGGCGCATGCCCAGCCTTTGCCTTGGCACCTGGAATATGGTTATCCTTTGCGGAGTTTGACCATGCTCCTCTTTCTTGTTTTGTTTAAAGATGAATATTATTAAATAATATATGATTTTGAGTATTGAGTTCTAACAAGATAGTTTTATGTAGAATTGAAGTAAAACTATTTTTAGAATCACTCAAAAAGTATTGGAAGTCTTACGAGATTCCGATCAAGAGTCAACTAATGAAATTAACGAAAATATAAAGTTGGAAATAAATAAAAATAATTGTATTGAAAGTTGTAGATTATCTCGTCAGAAACAATTAGGAGAAAACCTCATCGAAATCCGAGTTATAACGAAGAAGTTATGACCAATCGAAGATCCGCGACAAAACCGACAAAACACTATTTAGCGAAAAAGTGAGTTTTCGATAAACTACTTTTTAGCTTTAGTGATCTAAATGAAAGTTGTAGTATTCGTTAAAATGAGAATTTTCATAAAAAGAACGTCAAAATCTGACTTTGTATGAAAAGTTATGATGTTTCTAAGTTTCAGTGTAGCAGTATAAAGCTACAAACTCGAAATAAATATCGAGTGATTTTTAGCCAACACAACCTAAACGAGAATTGAAGGTCTCGTCAATAGTAGTACAACGGTAAAAAGACAGAAGAAAACGGACGTCGGATGAAGAAGATATGAATTTTTAACAGATTTTCCAGTCCCGGTCTGTTAAAAAATAATAAAATAAAAAATAAATTCAAAATTGGCCGACGGAGTCTAAACGAAAGTTGTAGATTACAATTTCACATACGCGTGCATATAAAGAATGAAATCCGATAAATCTCACATGCATGGCTCGGAATAGGCCACGTCGCCGCTCTTCGCGAGCCTGCCCCGTGTTCGAGCTGGTGACTCATCCGATGCGCGACCCAACAGAATTCTGACGCGTATAGCGTCTGTGGAGGCGTCTGAAGCGAGCCACGCGTACCCTTTCCCCCTCATATCTGAAGTTGTCACGTGTCCCATTCCTCTTGCTGCGGATCCGAACCTTCACACTATATATAGGGAGGTGCGAACCCTCCCGGCTAATGTTAAAATTTTTCACATTTTCACCCTAAACCTATTTTTTTGCTATTGCAACTTCCCCCGAAGCCCCGTGATCATACCCAACACCTAAAAAACGTTCCGAAGTGCCCAAAGACCCCGAGAAATTTATCTTTTTAGTTTGAAGCTCAACCCTCGCAAGGCCCGATTTTCAATAAAGCTCCTGGTTTTAATGGAAGAAAATTAATTATAGAAACGAAGTGCTGCCCAAATTACTATTTTAACCTCCGGTTATTTCACGGTGAGTTCAAATTATAAGAACAATTTTAATTTATGTATTATATGTGCAATATGCTTTCCTGTTTTATTATGATAATGAGCTATACCTTTGACCACGAAGTGAATGACTAAGCATGACTTGGGTATTGGTATGTAGCCTTTGACCATGAAGTGAATGACTAAGCATCACTTTGGCACTGGCAGAATGCTGGATAGGGCTGAAAGCCTGTAAATTCTAGTAAAATGTTAATTCAGGAATCGTTTATTTTCTATGCCACTTGGGCTGAAGTCTTATTGATATATATCAAGTTGAAATTTTTGTATCTCATTGATTGTAAATCTTTGAATCAAATCATTTGTTGATATGGAAAGCTTGTCACATGATTCACATATGCCTTTGTTGTTCATTGTTCCTCTTTGCTTTTGTCATATTGGTATATACACACACACACACACACACATATATATATATATATATATATATATATATATATATATATATATATATATGGCATAACGTTATATTGTATCTATTTTTGAACTCACTAAGCGTCACCGCTTATCCCTCTTAATGTTTAACTATTGCAGGTAATAAGGATCCAGTATAGACACATACTGTTGGAAGATTTTGAATAATTAATGATATTACTTTTGTATTTAGTGATCGTGTATGTATAAAATTCTAATTTCCTGGGTAGTTATGTAATTTACTAAAACTTAGTCGGTTTGTATCCAATCTTTTGTAATTAAACTATCAATGTAAAATATTGTTTATAAATATGCATGTAACATGTTTTGGAGTAACTTGGAGCAATAATGTTATGTATGAAAGAGGTTCTTTCAATCATTGTGTCAGAGCAGTAGTTTAAATGAACTAAATACCACAGATTGGTATTTAGACTTAAACCGTCAGAAGTTCAATATATGAACGGATTCATTGTAAGTATATGGATACAAACCATAGGAAATATTTAAGTAAAGTATTAGGTAATGATAAATCCTAATATACTAAAATATTATATTAGAACAATGGCTGAGCAGGTGAGTAGGCATACACTAGAGGTGGCTGGAGATCCTCAACCTGATGAAGTAAATACTCCAGTATCCCCTCATGAGGTGTGACTTGTGGATAAACTTACTAGTGTTATTCGGTAGACTCTCTAAGAACACAAAAACAATAGTTATAAAGAAAAGAGAAAGTCACCGGAGAATCTTCAAAAGGAGAGGCGAAACGTCCGTCATTTAAAACTTTAAAGAGTAATGGTGCTACGGAGTTTTCAGGTGTTCTTAATCCCATTGTTGTTCTTACATGGATCCAAAACACAGAAAAAGTATTCCGTATTTCTCATGTGGTTAATGAAGACAAGGCTAATTATGCTTTTGCAATGCTCATCAGAGAAGCCTTGCTCTGGTGGGAAGCAACATTTGATGCTCTCGACAGTTATGACCAGGATAATTTATCGTGAGAATTGTTCAAAATTCGTTTGCTAGGAAATTATTGTCCTCTAGACATGAGGAGAAGATTGGAGAAAGAATTCCTCGAGCTTAAACAGGGAGGAATGATTGTGAATGATTATGAAACTTAGTTCAATAAAAAAGCACGGTTTGCTGCAAAGTATATTCCAACTGAAGACTATAAAATTCAGTTATTCATGGATGGACTACGGTATGAAATCCGCAATTTCGTGGCTAATCGGGATGTTGAGTCATTTGATAAAGTTGTTGCGTATGCTCGAAAGCCTGAGCATGACTTAGAAATACGTGGTTCCACTCTTTCTGTTCCGAAACATCCACGTATTGATTGAACTGCTCCTGTTTCCTTTATTCCACCAGCTCAATCTATTCGAACTGATCCTGGTAAACAAGTGCAAACTCATAATACCCCTCGTGGCCGCGATAGGTCACAATCTTTTTCTATTCAATCGCCATCGTGTCGAAATTGTGGAAAGAATCATCCAGACGAATTCATATTAGAAAAAGGATCAGTGGTCTGTTATGGATGTGGTGAAGTAGGCCACATGAAGTCTGTTTGTCCAATGAAGAATGTTACATGCTTTGCTTGTGGTGTTGTTGGCCACAGGAAGCGTTTTTTCCCTACTCTTACTAGTCAAATGACGGGAAGTCAAGCTTCTGTTCAACAACCAGTAAGAAGTCATGCTCCTGTTCAACAACCAAAGAGTACTCCAACTAAAAAGGAGGAGGTGACAAAATCTAAAGGCCATGCATTTCAGATTACCACAGAGGAGGCACGTGAAGACCCGAATGTTATGACTGATACATTTCTAGTCAAATCTAGACCTACTCATATCTTACTTGATTCTAGTGCCTCAGATTCTTTTGTGTCTCATGAATTTATGCATTCCTTTCAAATTGCTTGCTACGCACTCACGCAACCATTTCATGTAGATACTGCGGGAAGTATATCATTACATGCTGATAAAGTCTATAGGGATTGTCTGATAGAAATTGAAGGATAAAATTTTCTTGCTAACCTGATTCCTATCTCCTTGCCCATCTTTGATATTATTCTCAGCATGGATTGGTTGTCAAAGAACCGCACATAACTTTTGTGCTATGAAAAGATAGTACATATTCCCATTGAAGGGGAGAATCCGATTTATGTCTACGGTGAACAAAGATGTAAAATTGTAAAAATAATCTCTTTCCTAAAATCTCGTAAATTCATATCGAAGGGGTGTTCTATCTATCTGGCCTATACAGACGATATCTCAAAAGAGGAGAAGAAAATGGTAAATGATGTCCCTGTTGTTATTGAATATCCTGATTATTTTCCCAAAGAATTGCATGGACTTCCTACGAATAGGAAAGTAGAATTTCGAATTGACATTGTGCCTGGTGCTGCTCCGATTGCAAAGACTCCTTATCGTCTTGCGCCAACTGAAATGAAAGAAATGATGATCCAACTGCAGGAATTACTTGACAAAGGTTTTATTCGATCGAGTACCTCTCCTTGAGGTTCTCCAGTGTTATTAGTCAAGAAGAAAGACGGTTCGATGTGAATGTGTATTAATTACCGTGAGCTAAATAAGGTAACTATCAAGAACAAGTACCCACTACCTCGCATCGACGATTTGTTTGTAATGGGTTTTGGTCATAAGAACATCCTATGTGCTCATACAAACCCTAATTCTTGGATCTAGGTTTCTCTATTTTACATGCAAGTAATCCAAGACTATAAACCCTAATTCTAGCATACAAGTAATCATATTAACATGAGAATGGGTTTAAGATATTACCTTGATTATTAGGTTGCAATAACAATCACAATTCCTCCTTGTAATGACTTTAGAAAGCTTAGAGTCACAAATGTCACTCCTCTAATGGTTCACAAACACCAAGAGCAATAGGATGAAGATGAGAGAGGAAGGAGGCTGCCCTAAAATGTATGAAACCCTAGAAGGATGCTTAGCCACGTTTTTGGGTCATAAGGGATGGATATATATAGTTAGGCTATTAGGGTTATCTAACAAGGAAACCCTAAATTGGATGCTTAAGCCCTAAGCAACCCATTGACTCCTTTCCTTAAGGCCTTGGACGATTTCTTATGGGTTTCCCATAGAATTCGTCCACTCCTTAATATAAGACAATCCATAGCTCAAATTGCAATTATCTTATAATTACAATTCCAGTCCCTTAAGTTTAATTAATCTCTTTTAGTCACAAAACTAATTACCAATTAATTATTGACTAATATTAATTAAACAATATGATTTCTCCTTTAATATATTATTCTCATAATATATTAATAAATCATATTTAATCCTTTCTCTCCATAATTCATCCTATCAAGTTGCTTTGGTGAAGGCAACCCAAAAGGACCATGCACCATCGGGTCAAGTACATACCAAAATAGTTATGGACTTAGACACTAATCCAACAGTCTCCCACTTGGATAAGTCTAATAACTATTATCCGTATGACTTCAGATCCTGATCTGCAATCGTAGCTTTCCAAAGCCGCTGTCAACTCTGATCCTATCAGATACACGTGTCCTTTAGATAAGGGATCATATATTCCTCCATTCTAGATATCATATGAGATATGATTTCTAATCATTCTCTTTGTACTATTTCTCGACTTCCGATTTATGATGACTGACTAATTGAATAAATCAAATTAGCCCTAGCCCGGCCGAGCATTAACGTTTGTCATCACTAAATCATCGAGGGGCCCAAAGATATCGCTTTTATCCTACTTTGGATAAAAGGAACGGATAAACTTTGATTCAATGCTTGCTTTCACTCACTCACCGAATCACACACAACAATATGTTTTATGACACCAAGTTACTGGTGCGTTTACATATTATCAATGTGCAACCGATTTGCAAGATACAACTCACACATCTCGGTTTCAAGAATATAAGATGTTATCGTCTCAGGAATAACTCGTGATACAATTCATGGAGTGATCCAAGTGAGTGTGGGTTTAATCTAATGCTCAAATCATATTCATAAGCACTCATGAACATTACAACAAACATTTGCTTATGTCTAATACTCTTTAGACAATCCACACACCAATTCACGACAGTCTTCTTTCATATCTACTTCCAACATATGAACGACTGTGGTCCGTTCGAATAATTTGACTGTTCTTAACCAATTAAATTATTCAGGAAGTCAAAACATGAAAATGTGAAACACAAGAATAATACTAATCCCATATGGCCTCAAACCTTTGAGTATAAATAAAACACCTTTTATTTATCACCATATCGATTACTCATTATTTGTTGTTTCGGGTAATCAACTTCTTACTTGAATTATTACACTTGTCCCATGCTCCTAGCGTGCACACAATGTTTACCTATGGTTCTTACTTTGTGAAATAGATCAAATTGAACACATTTCCAATCATTCTCATTTCACAACTCCAAATCCTTTTCATAAGTGAAAGAATATCAAATTCTTGCTACTTATAGAATATGCTAGATTCTAACATTTTTTATGCAATGATACTTTCGTAATGTCACTGCACCAAAGTCACAAAGACTATTGCCAATGATATTACAAAGTCCTCTATCGGAGATTGTTTCAAGACAATTCCTTAGATATGATGTCTCTCATTCAAAGTACATTCCTTTGAACATCCTTTTGCATAAAAGTTTCTAATCTAGACATAGATTTTCAATATTCAATTCCCAATATGGACACGCTTCCATATTTTCCATATGACAACTCATTCTTAATAGAATCTTATCTATTCGTAATGATGTCGATATGGTCCATCCAATACCATGCTTCCAACTACTCACAAGCAACCAATCCTCGTCGAACTTTGGATTGTCCTTTGATAGTTGTTTAATTATTTTAGTCAAAACCAATTCTTGTCCTTTTTCCCTCTAAATGCACTAGACATTTGGAAAATTTTAGAATGGTCAAATAGTATAGAATTTGCAATCGATCCTATATCCGAAGCGTATGGGACACGATGCATAATGTCTTACATAAAGATTTGATACTTTATCAATCTTCTGCCATAATATTTTATGTGCTACGTTCTGAAAATTCGAACTATGAAGAGGAGTGCCGTAATCATAATCGAAATTTGTGAACACACTATGTTTCCTTGACTAAATTTATTAACATTCCACAACCTAAACCTTTAAATTTGAAATGAAGCATAATATTCTTTCACTTAATTATAGCAAAACAACTATTCAACCTTTACAACTTTGCAAAGTATGACTTTTGTTTTTATATAATTAATATTGCTAACTTGCAATACTTTCCATAATAATCATACAATCATAACATTTATGCTCCCACTATCATGATTATTATTATTATTATAAAACATAACACTTATGCTCCCACTAGCTTTGACATGTATTCAAAAAACCAGCTAAACTTCCAGAAAAACAATACTTATTGAATTTCTTAAGTTCATGTTTCTAATACCTTATGCTTTGATAATCCTTTATCTAATCTTATACACCTTTGGCTTTGATAGCTCATTTGTGTGTCTAAACAATTTGGAATAATTGCCAAATCTCACAATTCGAATCATAGAAAGGGATACCATAACCATAATCGAATTTGAGAATTCAATTTCACAATCACTATCTTCTTAAAATCTTTCTTAGTGAAAGTATTTCCTCACAGTCACTTTAATGAAGGAGGGAATCTTATGACACTTAGATTTTAATGGTGTATGTGTTCTTATCCATGTGAATTTGTCAAAACCAAAGTTTACGACAAATTCAAACTCATATGGACCGAACTTTCTAAATCTTGATTTCTTGCCTTATGGTAGCATAGCTGCCCACCATGTCTTCCAAGTAGTTAAGCAGCTCACCCTTTCCTATCAATGTACCTTTCATTGATTAAGTTGTCTTGCCTTTTATGCGTTCAAAATGAGAACTCATAGAACTCACATACATAATTAACTCAATTGGAATACCACAGAACCAAAATAATGTCAACACGATAGGTTGTAAACCTCAACTCGTGTGCTAGTGATGATCGATAAGGTTTATTTGATTTGTTCTTGAAACCTTTCAAGACCATTAAGACTCCCACTGACTCCTTGACATATAAGATTCTCTTGTCAATAACCATTTCTTGACAAACAAATATTCAAGAGTTAGTGTAGCTTTTATCAAAACACTTCATAAATTGGTCCTAGTTGGTCTTTGTCTTATCCAAGACATCACAACTTTCCACATTTGATGAATGTTATAAACCTTCTTAATACTTTTTCACTCAATGTCACAATCTTAACTTTAAGACTTGTTTTGGAACGAAGTATGATTGACTTCTTGATTTAACCATTTTTCAATTCTTGATTCCTCTTCTTAGACATACAATTGTACTAAGACTCACTTAGAGGATCAATTGAGACATGGTTCTTAATCATTAAGACCTATCATAAAGCATAAAAGGTACTCTCCCTTCTTCTAAAAATGGAGAAACTTTTATCTTTCTGCCTACTTGATTCCTCTTATTCGTTCTGCTATTGATTTAAACATTTTCAATCAATTCAGAATTACACTTAATCTTATAAGTATAATCATATTTACTAAACCTTTAGTAAATCATGACGAATATCTTTTTTTTTTACTCTTATGGTAGACTTGATCAATACCCAACTTTGTGTACTTGATCTCTTAGTCCTTCACTTGACACTTTGTCAATGAATTAGTCTAATTTCCAAATATAAAATTTCTCATTCATCGTGCAACCAAGTTGCATGATTCCAAGTTTCTGTCCAATTGAAACTTGGGCGATGAGAAACTCTCCCTATTTGGTAAATTCTAGACATTTCCACAAACAACATAATTAAGAATCAAATCCATTATTGCTAATAATAGAAACATTCAAACATCAGTTATTCATACACGCCATTGCAAGGATAAATAAATAATATAAAGTCAAAATTTATTTTATTGTGGAAAAAATTTGTCCTTACAATGCAATTCATTGAAAAACTATGCTAATACATATTTCTTAGCAATCTAATTCTAACTCTAAGTAGTAGCTCAAGAATCTAATCTTCAAGTAATGCGATCGAAATCCATTTCTTCACGGTTAGATTCTGCTCACTTCTTCCCTTAAGCTTCCTCTCCATTCTTCGATCCTACAAAACATCAATTGTAATCTTATCACATTATGTATTAAGAATCTAGAATAGGAGCTTAAAAGAGTTAGTCAATGGATTTTACCTTAAGCATAGCCATACGTTTTGACTCTCCCATCTCTTAGATCTCTTAGGTAAATAGGGAAGCTTCGTTTCCAATGCCGCTTATCTTGGCAATAAAAGCAAATTGACTCCTTTGGAATAGGACATGGAACTACTTCAGACATTGCCTTTCTCTTATGATTAAACTTTTCGATCATAGCATGTCTTTCGTTGCCATTGTCTATATCCATAGAGGTCTTGAAGGCATATTCACCAATCAACTTTGCTTTTCTATTGCGCCAAACCATTGCTGATTCAGCAGCAATAAGCATATAGGTGAGATCTATAAGGGTCACGTCGCAGTTTATCATATAGTACTCTCTTACGAACTCACTATACGAGTTAGGAAGTGACTGAAGAACCCAATCAACAGCCATCTCCTCATAGACAACGGATCCCAACATTCTTAACCTATCAATGTGTGACTTCATCCCTAGGACGTGTGCACACACCGACTTTCCTTCTTTATGTTTACTTCCCAAAAGGGCTTGAGCGAGCTTGAACTTTTCAAGCCTTCGAACTTGTGGGTTAGGAAGAATAATTGGAGGAGGTGGAGGAAGTGAAGCATGATCTCTTGCTCCTCGATCGAATCATGGAATATCATCTTCATGCAGAAAGCTTGTTCCACGGGATTTATGAAGACCATAGTTGTCGAACTTTGACATTTACAAAACGGGAGAAAACGAATTCAAGTTAGTTGATTGATTGAGTCCTTAGTAAATCACCCAAATGAGATATTAAGGCTAGGACCCAACACAATATTCTACAACTCGGGAGAGGGATGCCGTAACCCAATTTGCAGAACATTTGAAGGTAAGTGAATGACGATTCACTAATTTCCACCACGAAAAACGAAAAAGAAATTTAAGTTTTAAATCTATGAAAACTCCTAGGTCCTATGAGATTCATTGAACATTTCAATGGCATGTTTAAATCTCGATATGCCCCTCTTGTTTGTGACTGGGATGCCGAGGATCACAAAGCGGGTGTGAATAACCATGCAAACTGACATGGTGCCCTCACATGTCACGGACACCTATTCGATGTGCCGGTTAACCACACACGCTCCACCGAACTATGACAAACATTGAGTCACCCTTTGCTAACTTTGGTTAGAACCATTTAGTGGGCCGGTAAACCACACACGCTCCACTAACGTCTTCGCAAGGGCACAAAGTGTAATTTCATGGAATTGCATCAATTCACTTTTGCCTAAGTAACTAAGATTGGGAATTTGTAGAACATTTAATTACTTTTGTATATCATTATACTTATAATGGAAGGTTTTGTCCTATCCTACCCGTTTGGCTAACGACCCTCCACTAGTCAAGAGTGCGGTGGGTAAGAGTGGATACCCATTCAATTGCCATTTTATAGGCAATTTCCTTAAACACCCCTTATAGACCAGCTTCGTGAATGAGGCCTACTAATGGTAAGACTGACTTTTACTCATACATATATATAATGTTAGACTTTTAATGTTATATATAGTATAAGGTGTATTTTAATACTTTTAAAATACTATGTGGTTAAATTTAACAATTATACCTTTAATTCAATTAAATTGTAAACCTAAACTTTTATGGATTTATTAAACTTCTTTTAATTATACACCTTAATTAATTAATAAAACCATAAGGGCGTGATTTGAACTTTTCAAAACAATACTAGGGTTTTAGAATTTTACATTCCTAATTAAACTTTTAATCAACTTTTAAATTCCAAAACTTGAGGGCAAGTTTTGTAACATTTCAAAACATTCGGGTTTAGAATTTAAATATACATCAAAATTAACCTATTAATTCAAAATTTAAATTCCAAAACTTGAGGGCAAGTTTTGAAACCTTTTTCAAAACATTAGGGTTTTAACTATTTAAATTTCAAAACAACAAAACTTTTGGGTTCAAATTTAAACTATAAAACCTAAAGGGGAAAATGTGAAAACTTTTTCAAAGCACAAGAATCAAATAACAAATAATCTAAATTAACATTTAATCACATAATTATCCATATTTGATTTATTTAATGATTTCTTGCAAAACAATTTACCAATTTAATCAAAATAATTAATCAATTATCACATAAGGAAACAAATATTTTATTAACTGATAAATATCTTCAATTAGATGAAGAATATAGTCAAATATATCATAAAATCGGATTTATATTGATCTAATATGATAAGGCAACTATCCTTAAGCAAAAACAGCAAGAAATCCCGGTTTTCCCTCCATCTGACCAGCCGACTCGCCGAGTCAGGCATGGACTCGGCGAGTCCAGCCTCCAGAAACACAAAATCGAATTTTTCAATCATACGATGCATCAATACAATAGAAACCAGATTAGGCTCTCATACCACTGATGGGTTTTGGTCATAAGAACATCCTATGTGCTCATACAAACCCTAATGCTTGGATCTAGGTTTCTCTATTGTACATGCAAGTTATCCAAGACTATAAACCCTAATTCTAGCATACAAGTAATCATATTAACATGAGAATGGGTTTAAGATATTACCTTGATTGTTATATAGCAATAACAATCACAATTCCTCCTTGTAATGACTTTAGAAAGCTTAGAGTCACAAATGTCACTCCTCTAATGGTTCATAAACACCAAGAGCAAGAGTGATGAGATTTAAAACCTTTAAATCTATGAAGATCGATTAGATCTCAAACAGGTAAATAAGTATAAAATTGTAAGAACACAAAAATATGAACAAGACAAGTGTGAATCAAACGAGTCGAATGATTAAAACAAAATCCTCAAAAGAGCTCGATTAAGAACATCAAATGTAGAGGATTGGAAGGTTACAAGAATGATTAAAGAAACCTTGAAATACTATCGCTAAGATCTAGAATTATCGTATCAATCGTTAACCTAATATGCATGCAAGCATATTCTTATATATAAAACATAAAAGGCTCTCGGTTGGACAGGCCCAAACCGGAGTACAAAATAACTATACTATCGAGCCCAAAAGACGCAATCTCCAAAATAATCTTCAGCCCAACAATCTCCCCCTTTGCGTCAATTTGGAGCGAGACCTTCACTTGTTACTTGGGCCAGCAGCTGAAGCAGGTACCTTCTTCTTCACGGTGCTAAACAGACATTTGGTGATGGAGAGAATGGTCTGTCTAAACCGGATGTACCAATTGATCATGTCGTTGAAGTACTTGATGTCATCAGCCGAGTTCTCTTTACACCGTTTGATAATCAATAACACGTGCTCCAAACAAGCTGTGGTGTAAAGGTGTTTGTCAGCTAAAGCGAAGAGACATTTCTGTCCTTCGGCTCTAGTGAACATAACCGAGTTGCGTCTCGGGTCGATCTTGCCCATTTGCATTTGGTTGAGATCACTGGCCGATCCCACAGGAGCTATCTTCGGTTTCTTCTTGAAGACTGTGGCAACCTCCTGATCCATTAGGGCAACCTCCATGATGTAGTAGGCTAACATCCTTTTGATATGGTCTATAATGGGACCATATTCGGCTTCATCGGTCAAAAGGATATTATACAGGACAATCCAATCATGAGGATTTAAATTCGGTAAATCTGCCAAGGAGATAAGATGAGCAGTTCTTGCAGATCCCCGAATAAGCTTGAACCGAACGTTTGTGAACCTCCCTTCGGCGTAAGGCTTCAGTACTCGAACGTTTACAATCTTCTGGGCGCTCCAAGTAAGGTATTGAGGACGAGCAACCGCCAGATAGAAGTCAATGAGCTCCCTGTCAAGCTCAGTGTTCGGATGAGGGACTTCAAAAATGTTAGAGAAGGCGTGGAAGATAAACGCCTTTCGAGTCAGCGGCATGTCGAACTGCGAGTCAACAGTATTGTTGCAGTCGAACGATATAACCAGCTCGAGCCATAATATGCTGCGAGTTTCTATGGCCTCTTTGATCAAACGCTCCCTGGTCCAGGCAGGGAAGAGAGTCTTCCGGCTCTCAAGGAGATCGTGGGCTTCCTTTTGCTTGCGTTCGGCTTCTTCAGCCTCTCGCGCCACACGACTGGCATCATCATCAGCATTGCGACTGTTCTTTCGTTTTAACATGTCAGCAATGGTCTCCCTGTCTTCATCTTCATCTTCATCCTCAGCTATGTTTTTGCCTTTGTTCTTGACACCCGAACCCGAAGCTTGACCAGTCTGAGGTGGTTCGGTTGTGTGAGTAGCTTTGGAGGAAGGAGGTGGTTTTGATCCGATGAATCCCCTCAACGAGGCAACACACCTCCTCGGTCACCTACCCCGGAGGTGGTACTTCACAATTCACCAGTTCCTTCACCTCCACCAACCATTCCTACTTCCATTCCGACCATAAACCCCACTATTCCACCAACATCTTTCCCTATACCACCACCCATTTTCACAACTGCCACCGAAACACCACCAGTAACCGAAACCCCTCTTGTAACCGAACCACCACAAACCGAAACACATACAACCGAACCTACCCACACTCAACCACCACCCAATACTCAAACTCAACATACACCAACCACAACACCCCCAGCTTCACCACCCCCTCCATCTCCAGAAAATGCCTCTGATGGAGACGACACTTATCTTGGTGGGGAAAACATGAACTTTGATTCGGTCTACTATAGTCCGTTTCAAGTTCAGAGTGATGAGGAGGATGATGCTCCAGTGACAAAGAAGCATCTTAAAGAGCTTCACGAGAAGGTTGATTTACTTCTCGCCTCCTCTTCCAACCAGCAGTCATCTCTATCTGAAGTGTAACTTCAGAAAATTGTTGATGCCTTCTCCCGGGCTCAACATGATTCGATGGCCTCCGCGACTGCTGCTATCGACGCCTCAACCAGAGCCTGTGAGGCTGCGACCGAAAAAGTCGATAAGCTATTCTCCGACGCTTCTGTCCTGTTGAAGTCTTTGCAGGAAAGCGCCGACGCCACTAAGACAACTTTGGAACCGATTGTTCAGCAATTGGCCAAGTTCGTCTCAACGGAGGACAATCCAATCATGAGGATTTAAATTCGGTAAATCTGCCAAGGAGATAAGATGAGCAGTTCTTGCAGATCCCAGAATAAGCTTGAACCGAACGTTTGTGAACCTCCCTTCGGCGTAAGGCTTCAGTACTCGAACGTTTACAATCTTCTGGGCGCTCCAAGTAAGGTATTGAGGACGAGCAGCCGCCAGCTTTATCCAGAATATAGCAATGGTTTGGATACTTTTCATTCACGAACCCAGGAGGTTGCTCCACATACACAGTTTCTTCGAGTTCTCCATTGAGAAATGCACACTTGACGTCCATTTGGAAAACTTCAAAGTTTTTGTGAGCAGCATAAGCCAGAAATATTCTAACAGATTCTAGCCTAGCTACTGGAGCGAAAGTCTCTTCATAATCTATCCCTTCCTCCTGGCAGTATCCCTTTACAACCAAACGAGCCTTGTTCCTTATTACATTCCCTTCCTTGTCCATTTTGTTCCTGAAAACCCATTTTAGACCAACAATCGAAGCATCTGGAGGAGTTGGAATGAGGCGCCAGACTTTGTTCCTCTCAAATTCGTTTAGCTCGTCTTGCATTGCTTGAACCCAATCAGAGTGATCGAGGGCAGTGTTGACTGTCTTCGGTTTAACTTTTGATACGAATGAGTTAAACATACAAAATTCAACCTTTGAAAATAAGGATATCTGTTTTGCCTTCAGTTGTGATCGGGTTAGAACCTTTTCAGATACATCACCAACTACTTGAGAGATAGGATGATCTCTGGTCCATTTGGCAAGAGGAGGGTAATTTGGATCAAAGGTTCGGTCTAGTTCATCATTGATCATTTCTTCTGGCTCAGATTGGCTATCGTAATCAAGCGGCATATCATCATGCTCCCCCTCGATTGATATGCTTTGAGAACTTTGAGGTTCAGGGGTTTCTTGTGGTACTGAGCTGTCAGGCGTTGAAGCACCTTCGGTTGGAGAGGTGCCTTCGGTTGGAGAAACACCTTCGGTTGGAGTTGTAGAACTTGGCTCCCCCTCGACATGTGAGCTTGGCTCCCCCTCGACTGAAGAATTGTTAGATGGAAGGTCATCAGTAGTCGATCCACCTTCATTCATTCTCCTTGCAGCTTCTTCGACTATCTGCTTCATGTGGTCAACCTTGTTGTCTGCGGCACCTTCTTCGGAGAGAGAAGCTTTCTCTGGTTTGTCAAAGAGCTCCAGAAATTTCTCGTATAAGTTGGCGATCGAGACTGTGACTTGCCCAGTTTGAGGAAAGATGTCCCCGGCGGATTCTTCTGTAGCCTGTAGCTTTTTAACATAGTTATCGTCAAAGGTCACATAGTATGTCTCTTCAATTTTTCTCGAATGCTTGTTTAGGACCCTGTATGCCTTGGATGTGAGAGAGTAACCCAGAAAGATTCCCTCGTCGGCTTTGACATCGAATTTATTGCGGTGTTCTTTAGAGTTAAAGACGAAACATAGTGAGCCGAACACGTGGAAAAACTTCACATTGGGCTTTCTGTTGTTTAGTATCTCATAAGGTGTGAGCGTGAATCGCTTGTTGAGATAAGACCTGTTCTGTGTAAAACAAGCAGCAGAAATAGCGTCAGCCCAAAAATAAAGAGGTAAGGAAGCGAAACTTAGCATAGTGCGAGCAACTTCATACAAAGATCGGTTTCGTCTTTCGACAATTCCGTTCTGTTGTGGTGTGTAGGGAGCTGAGAAGCTGTGACTAATTCCCTTTTCTGCAAGAAACGCTTCAAACTCCCTGTTCTTGAACTCAAGACCATTGTCGCTCCTAATGTTACGAACAACCTTCTTGAGCTGTACTTCAATTTGCTTGATGAACACTTTCAGCTTTTGAGTCGCTTCAGATTTGAGCTTTAGAAAGAACACCCATGTAAATCGTGAAAAGTCATCAACAATAACAAGAATATACTTGCTACCACAGATGCTTTCGATAGATGAAGGACCACACAAATCGATATGAAGTAACTTGAGTGGTTCAACAACTTTTGTGTTGATTACAGATGGGTGACTTTGACGACTCTGCTTCCCCATTTCGCATGCAGCACACAAATGCTCTCTGTCGAACTTGAGCAATGGAAGACCCCTAACATGACCTCCAGTGACAAGTCGGTTGATATCTTTAAAGTTGAGATGAGAGAGTCTTCGGTGCCACAACCAGCTTTCGTCGGATTGAGCTTTTGATAACAGGCATATGGTTGGGTTTCCTTTGATGGGTTTCATGTTTAGAGGAAACATTTCACCCTTTCGCTCTGACTTGAGAATCACTTTCTTTGTCTTTTTCTCTATGATTTCAGAACCTTCATCATCGAATGAGACTTTGATACCTGTTCCTCCAACAAGCTGAGATACACTGATGAGGTTGTGTTGGAGTCCTTCCACATAAGCCACCTTCCTTATAGTAAAGTCACCATTTGTTATCATCCCGTATCCCTTTATGGTGCCGAAAGAATTATTTCCAAACTTGACGTTGCCACCATTTGCAAGAGATCTGTATTCTCTGAGCTCCTCTTTCCTCCCTGTCATGTGACGTGAGCAGCCACTATCGATGTACCATTCTTCGTCGAACTGCTCGTCACTTATAACCCGCAAAAATTAGGCAGATTTAGGAACCCAAAGTTTCTTGGGTCCACGTGAGCTTTTCATGGGAACAGGAACAGTAAGAGATATGTCAACTAGATATGTTCATTTTATGAGAGTTGTTTCATCTTTCTTTTTAATGGTAAAAACTTTTATTTTGTTAGGATTGGGTGTGTTCGGATTGGACTCTGGTTTGGATTCATTGACCTTCTGCTTTCCCTTTTGTTTAGCCGACGAATGAGATTTTTGAGAACAAACAGAATTAGCTTTGGAGCAAGATGGAGATGAATTGGTGGATGTAGAAGTATTAGAAGAATGAGAAGAATTAGAATGAGAGGGTTTGGATTGAGAGGACTTCCTGGCTGGAGATTCTAGGTGACCCTTTTGCTTTTGATCATTGGAGGGACTGACCTTAGAGTCTTGTTCTCTTTTGACTTCAGAACCGAACCTTTGCGTTCGGTTGGAGTTATTCTTGGAACCGAACCTTTGGTTTCGGTTGAAGTCTTTTTCAGAACCGAACCTTTGCCTTCGGTTGGTATTTTCTTGTGAACCGAACCTTGGCTTTCGGTTGTTGTGACATTCAGGCTTTCCTACAGGATTGTTTTCATACTTCAGATTCTTGTCTTGGTGTGAGAAGTATGCATTCTGGGATTGCCAGAATTGTTTCATTTCAGAAAGGTTCTTCCTGTATCTTTGGTTCCTTTCTCTCTTCCTATTCCTCATCTGCTTAGGTTGATGATGAACATTCGCTTTCGTTTTCGGTGTCTCCTTGGTTGGTTCCTTTTGATCTGTAGGAGTTTTACTTTGAGCGGAGGGAGCAGAGGGAATGTCTGAGGGAGATTCACTTTGAGTTGAGGGATCATCTTCTTTTGCTGATCTTTCTTCCTCCTGAGGAATATCTTTCGTACCACTGGTGCATGGCTCATTGAAATTATCCGGCTTGTTCAAGGGTTCAGGTATGTATCTTCCTTTACTCATCCAGGAGGTTCTTTCAGATAAGCCAACGGTTTCGTTTGCATTATTTATTGGAGCTTCCCAGAAGTACTCATCGCAGCCGTCAGCATTGTCTTCATTTACAATAGCTGTGAGTTCAGTTGTTTGATGTTCGGTTACTCCAGTCACCTTGTATACTTGATTCAGAGTGGTCCTTTTCTTTTGATACACAACTGCTTTCTCTGCTAATTTCGGGGACTTTTGTTGGGACAAACGAGCGAACTCCACTGAATTTTCAGAAATAAGATTCTTGTGGTTTTCAGGTTCGCTTTTAACAAATTCTGAGCAGTCAACCGTGTCCTCTACAGAAATTTCACTCATGTTTTCGTCCTCGTTAAGCTCAGATGCATTTTCAACATCAATTTTGTTTTCTGAGCTTACGTTGGCGTGTAAAGAGTCAAATTTTTGTATGGTTTCGGTTCTCAGTTTAAGTCTATCATTTTCATCCAAAAGATTTTTAAGCATGTCCTTGTGGTCCTTGGATTTAATGAAGGATTCAATTTTGTCCAGTCCATACATGTAGGTCGGATTGACATCTTCAGACGATATCACACTCTCACAATTATAGGCTTCGGCATCGATTTCATCCTCATTAAACTCAAGGAAGGGCAAAATCATGCGATGGATCTTTTGGCCTATTTCACAGTCCAAGTGAAGCTGAGTAATATTAGAATATAGACGTTTTGCAATTAAACAGAAAACATTCCGCTGTTTTAATAATTTTAAATTATCTCTTTGCAAGTAAATGTTTTCATCTTTAACTTTAACTAATTCAGACTCCTTTAGCTCGATCCACATTCGCCGCTCCTCACTCTTCGACGCCACCCTGCTTAATTGATCAGTTAGGTTAGAATTGGTGACACGAGTTTGGGTTAAGCTACTATCTAGATGAGAAATTCTTGTATTAACGTTTTTTAGTTCTTTCTCATATGAGGATTGTGGTACTTTAGATGAAACGAAAACCGATTGTACCTTCTTTATCAGTTCATCGAGCTCATTGAACTGCTGGCTGAGTAGTTTGGCCGTAAAGCACATGTCCTCCTGCACCTTCGGTCCATCGCTTCCACCATCGGTGTTGCCACATAAGCCTTTCCATGAGTAGGCTTCCTTACTTCATCGTCTTCGGAGTCTGTAGACCAAACTTCCGTGCTACCGAACTCGTCATCATTAACTGAACCCTGCACAATAAGAGCATTAATAGAAGGGTTAGCGGTATACTTCTTCTTTCTCAATTCATCCAGCCTTTTCTGCAACATAGCTTCCTCATCCTTTTCATCATCCTTTTCAGCCATCTTCTTAAGCACATAGTCTTTAGCATAGTGGTTTTTCCCACCACAATAGTAACAGCTTACTCCGGAATCGCCATCCACCTTCGGTTCCTTCTTGGACTCCTCAACCTTCGGTTCATTGTTCACCTTTTCTGAACTGTAACTACCCTGCCAGTTTCGGTTTTTATTGCTGGGGAATCTCTTCTTTATGAACCTCTTGGGATTGGACACCATCATTGCATAATCCTCAGACGTGAGGTCATACTCCTCCAAGTTGAGGTCTTCATCCTCCATCACAGCTTTACTTTTTGATAGAAGGGCCAACGAACCAAGGCTTGAAACGACATTCTTCTCTTGCAGCACAATCTTCTCTTGGGACTTGAGAATACCCACCAGTTTCGCCAAAGAGTATGATTTAAACTGCTCATGGGCTTTGACTGTAGACACCACTGCTCTCCATTCAGACCTCAGACCATTTAAGAAAGTAACCTTCTGCTCTATAAGCTTCCTTTCGATGTCATGTTTGATCATCTTGCTGAGAAGATGATTGAAGCGATCGAACGTCTGGGTCACCGTTTCTTTGGCTCCTTGCCTGAATTCTCCAAACTCAGATAAGAGCAAGGTTTGGATAGAATGTTCAAGATCCTCGTCTGTAGAATACAGTTCGCGAAGTCTATCCCAAACTTCCTTTGCTGTCGTGCATGAGCTGACCAACCTGAATGTGTCGGACTGAAGGGCGAATCTGATCAACCTTAACGCCTTGATATTGCACTGGAATTTGTCCTTTTCATCTTGTGCAATATCCTTCACATCCTTCAGCAGATCGTTGTACTCCTTTTGTGTCTTAATAGTCCTGGACGTTGCAGAATGAGAAAATGGTCCATTAATGATAGCTTCCCATATGAGGTACCCATTATCCTCAGATCTAATCACGTAGTCTTCGAAGTGATGCGCCCATACTTCATAGTCATGGGTGTATAAGATTGGAATCTTTGTCGTCGAACCGATGCTGTTGGAAATATTAATAGGGTTTGATTGCCTCTCGTCCATAATGATCGAGAAAAAAAAACCTGTTAAAATATCAGACTTGTAATAACTCAGATTAGGGCAAAACAATAAATATCAAGATACGTCAATAATGAGATGACGGCTTAATAAATATTATTAATTGCGGAAAAACCCTAACTGTAACCTTTTCACAGAAAAGATGTGTATCGATTACACAGCCTCCTGCTCTGATACCAATTGATGAGATTTAAAACCTTTAAATCTATGAAGATCGATTAGATCTCAAACAGGTAAATAAGTATAAAATTGTAAGAACACAAAAATATGAACAAGACAAGTGTGAATCAAACGAGTCGAATGATTAAAACAAAATCCTCAGAAGAGCTCGATTAAGAACATCAACTGTAGAGGATTGGAAGGTTACCAGAACGATTAAAGAAACCTTGAAATACTATCGTTAAGATCTAGAATTATCGTATCAATCGTTAACCTAATATGCATGCAAGCATATTCTTATATATAAAACATAAAAGGCTCTCGGTTGGACAGGCCCAAACCGGAGTACAAAATAACTATACTATCGAGCCCAAAAGACGCAATCTCCAAAATAATTCTTCAGCCCAACAAAGAGGATGAAGATGAGAGAGTAAGGAGGTTGCCCTAAAACGTATGAAACCCTAGAAGGATGCTTAGCCACGTTTTTGGGTCATAAGGGATGTATATATATATAGTTAGGCTATTAGGGTTATCTAACAAGGAAACCCTAAATTAGATGCTTAAGCCCTAAGCAACCCATGGACTCCTTTCCTTAAGGCCTTGGACGATTTCTTATGGGTTTCCCCATAGAATTCATCCACTCCTTAATATAAGACAACCCATAGCCCAAATTGCAATTATCTTATAATTACAATTCCAGTCCCTTAAGTTTAATTAATCTCTTTTAGTCACAAAACTAATTACCAATTAATTATTAACTAATATTAATTAAACAATATGATTTCTCCTTTAATATATTATTCTCATATATATTAATAAATCATATTTAATCCTTAATAAATCATATTTAATCCTTAATAAATCATATTTAATCCTTTCTCTCCATAATTCATCCTATCAAGTTGCTTTGGTGAAGGCAACCCAAAAGGGTCATGCACCATCGGGTCAAGTACATACCAAAATAGTTATGGACTTAGACACTAATCCAACAGTTTGATCAACTTTAAGGTGTTAGCTATTTCTCGAAGATTGATTTGAGATCTGGCTATCATTAGTTGAAAGTACATGAGTAGGATGTACCGAAGACTGATTTTCATACTCGATATGGGCATTATGAATTCCTTGTCCTGCCGTTCGGTTTGACAAATGCTCCTGCTATATTCATGGATATGATGAATCGGGTGTGTCGTCCAATTCTCGATAAATCTGTCATTGTATTCATTGATGATATTCTAATCTATTCCAAGTCTGAAGCTGATCATGTCATTCATATTCGTGAAGTATTAGAACTTATTCAAGAGGAGAAAGTACATGCTAAATTCTCCAAATATGAATTTTAGCTTCATCAAATTCAATTTCTTGGCCATGTGATTTCTGGTGACGGTATATCCATAGATCTTACCAAAATTGGAGCCATTCAGAATTAGGAAATTCCCCTTAATGCTTTCGAAATTCACAGTTTCTTAGGTTTCGCGGGATATTACCGAAGGTTCATTAAATATTTTTCGTGTATAGTTGTACCTCTCTTAAGTCTTACATGAAAGGAAGTAGAGTTCGAATGACGTGAAGCCCATGAAAAAGCTTTATCAACTCTAAAAGATCTTTTTCACTTATGCTCCAATCTTATCACTTCAAGAAGGTGATAATGATTTCTCCGTATATAGCGATGCTTCAAGGTTGGGACTCGGTTGTATGTTGATGCAACGTGGTAAAGTGATAGCCTATGCCTCAAGACAACTAAAAGATTATGAAAAGAATTATCCCACTCATGACCTCGAACTCGTTACAATAGTATTTTCCCTAAAACCTTGGAGATATTATCTTTTTGGTACAAAATGAGAATTGTTTACCGACAACAAAAGTCTCAAGTACATATTTAGTCAGCAAACTTTGAATATGAGAGAACAACGATCAATGGAGCTGATCATAGACTATGACTGTGAAATCCTGTATCATCATGGAAAGGCCAATGTAGTTGTTGATGCACTTAGCAGAAAGGTTTATCATAATACTGTGTGTTATGCTATTACTCACACTACAGTAAAGTTTTATATTCTAGATGAACTAGAGAAATGCCAAGTAGAGGCCCTAAAGCCAGAAAATGTGAAGAATGAAGGGATGGTACATTATACTGATGTTTTACTTTATAATCCATGAGGATTGAAGGTATTCAAGAATCGGCTATGGATTCCAAAGATTGGTGGTTTAAGACAGGAGATTTTAGATGAAGCTTATAAGTCTAAACTATCAATACATTCTGGTACAAGTAAAATGTACTATGATGTAAAATCTGATTATTGGTGGCCTGCATTAAAGAAAGACATTGGAAGATACATACAAGAATGTTTAGTATGCTTACAATTCAAAGTAGAACACCAAAAGCCTTAGTGTTCCTGTGTAGAAGTGGGAAGAGCCATCCATGGATTTTATTACCAAATTGCCCAAGACTACTAGACAGAATGATAGCATTCGGGTAGTTGTCGACCGATTGACTAAAAGCGTATATTTTCTTGCCATGCGTGAAACGACCCCAATGGAGAAATACGCACAAGTGTAGTTGGATGAAATTTCTGCGAGACATGGTGTGCCACTAATGATTATTTCTGATCATGATACTTGCTTCACTTCTTATTTTTGGGCGACTATTCAATGTGAATTGGTTTCTCGAGTTGCTCTCAGTACAACATATCATCCCTAGACAAACGGTCAGATGGAGAGAACGATCCAAATAGTAGAAGATATGCTTCGTGCATGTGTCTTGGAATTCGTTAGTAACTGGGACAAATACTTACCTCTTGTCGAATTTTCATATAATAACAGTTACCACGATTCAATCAAAATGCCACCATATGAAGCACTATTTGTACGTAGATGTCGTACTCTATTATGTTGGCGTGAAGTAGGACAAAAATCCTTGGAGGCCCTGAAATGATTCAAGGCACCACTGAAAAGATTCAAATTGTACGAGAAAGAATGAAAGCGGCCTAGGATCGACAAAAGTCCTATGTAGAAAGGAGGAGACGACCCATAGAATTTTAGGTGGTGATTTCTTAATGCAGAAGTTATCCCCGTGGAAAGGCATTATGTGATTTGTGAAGAAAGGAAAACTAAGTCCTAGATTTGTTGGTCCTTTTAAAATCATCCAGAGAATTGGTAAGCAAGCATCCCGTTTGGAATTGCCGGAAGATTTGGCAGGTATTCATGATGTGTTTCATGTGAGTTATCTGCGTAAATGTTTAATCATATAGATGAAGCGGTTCCGTTAACCGATGTGAAACTGGATAATAAGTTTAGATATGTAGAGGAGCCTGAAGAGATCGTAAATGAAAGAATGACTAATCTACGCCATAAAGAAGTGGAGTTGGTGCTTTTCAAGTGGAAACACCATAGAGGCCCAAATTATACTTGGGAAAATAAGGATGAGATAAGAGAGAAATATCCCTATTTGAATAAGTCGTTGTAATTTCGGGGATGAAATCCTCAAAAGGAGGAGGTATTTGTAACATACACGTTCAGTTATCGCGTTTTGTTTAAAGATGAATATTATTAAATAATATATGATTTTGAGTATTGAGTTCTAACAAGATAGTTTTATGAAGAATTGAAGTAAAACTATGTTTAGAATCACTTGAAAAGTATTGGAAGTCTTATGAGATTACGATCAAGAGTCAACTATTGAAATTAAAGAAAATATAAATTTGGAAATAAATAAAAATAATGTTATTGAAAGTTGTAAATTATCTCGTTAGAAACAATTATGAGAAAACCTCATCGAAATCCGAGTTATAACGAAGAAGTTATGACCAATCGAAGACCCGCGACAAAACCGACAAAAACACTATTTAGCGAAAAAGTGAGTTTTCGATTTACTACTTTTTACCTTTAGCAATCTAAATGAAATTCGTAGTATTATTAAACCGAGAATTTTCATAAAAATAACATCCAAATCTGACTGCGTATGAAGAAGTTATGATTTTTCTAAGTTTTAGTATAGCAGTATACAACTAAAAACTCGAAATAAAGATCGAGTGATTTTTAGCCGACATAACCTAAACGTGAATCGAGGTCTCATCAATATTAGTACAACAGTAAAAAGATAGACGAAAACAAACGTCAGATGAAGAGGTTATGAATTTTTAACGGATTTTCCTGTCCCGGTCTGTTAAAAATAATAATATTAAAAATAAATTCAAAATTATCTAACGGAGTCTAAACAAAAGTTGTAGAGTATAATTTCACCTACGCGTGCACATAAAGAAGGTAAAAACAGAGCTCGTATGCGAAAGTTATGAATTTTTAAAGATTTGGGCACAAAATCCGAGAAATCTCACATGCATGGCTCGGAATAGGCCACATCGCTGCTCTTCGTGCGCCTGCCCTGTGTCGGAGCTAGTGACTCATCCGATGCGTGGCCGAACAGAATTCTGATGCGTGTAGCGGCCGTGGAGGCGTCCGAAGCGAGCCACATTGCACCTTGCGAGATCCGACGCATACCCTCTCCCCCTCGTATCCGAAGCTCAACGTGTGCCATTCCTCTCACTCCGGATATGAACCTTTGCACTATATAAAGGGAGGTGCGAACCCTCCCGGCTAATGTTACAGATTTTCACATTTTTCACCCCTAAACCTATTTTTTTGCAATTCCAACTTCCCCCTGAAGCCCCGGGATCATACCCAATACCCGAAAAATGTCCCGAAGTGCCCAAAGACCCCGATAAATTTATCTTTTCAGTTTTAAGCTCAACCCTCACAAGGCCCGATTTTCAATAAAGCTCCCGGTTTTCATCGAAGAAAGTTAATTATAGAAACGCAGTGCTGCCCAAATTTAATTAGTCTCTTTTGATCACTAAATTAATTCCAAATTAATTCTTGATCAATACTAATTAAAACACATGATTTCATATTAATATATTATAACTTATAATATATTAATAAATCATATCCAACATCTTCTATCAAAAGTCCATCCTAACAAATTTCCCTGATGATATGCAACGCAAATGGACCATGCTACTCTCGGGTCAAGTACATACCAATAATAGTTATGGGATTAGACATCTAATCCAATAGTGTCACCCTCTCGATCTGCTAGTCGCCCTTGGTTAATCCTGACTTCGGCTTTATATCTGGCGGTGCGCCGAGTTCGCTTGGAGCTTCTCTTCAACGTGGGAAGCCTTCCCTCATCAATGAAACAGGGACTTTATATCTGGCGAGGACTACGCTCCGGGCTAGGGGATTACTAGGGATTCCTTGCTGCCGGAAGACACTACCACCCAGGAGTGGAGTAGGTGCACTCATCCTCTTTCCATGATGAGTTTGGTTATGTGTTAACTCAAGTACTCGCATGGTTGGTGATCTATGTTACGCCGTGGTCCAGACCTCTGCCCTTATGGTTACCGTCGTCGACCGGGTTCGCCTAGCTGGTGCGCGTCAGGGGAAATTGAAAGTACTACAGGGCGCCCTAGTAGGAATGAAGGAGAAGGTTCGTAATTCTAAGGTGGAGCGTCAAGTTATTGTTGAGCAGATCGACACTCTGGCCTATGAGAAAGCCGCTTTAGAGGAACAAGTGGCTACTTTGGAGGACCAATCAGAGCGACTTGAGGACCAAGTGAGTTCTCTCACTTAAGAGAAGGATGTGTTGGCGAGTAGAGTGGCAAGGTGCCAACATCAATTAGCTCAAGCTTGTGTTGAAGGTGTTGTTGCTCGAGGTAGTTTGCAATGGGTGTTGCAGAAGGGGGCGGTTCATGTGATTAGCAGGGTCATCGAGAACGATGTGTTTGCCAAAGGGGTCCAGGATGTTCGTGAGGCTTGTGAAGCCCTTGGGTTTGAGAAGGGGAAGCAACTGGGTGGTTGCTCTATATCTTCCGGTAAATCTGAAGTTCCGGGTCCTAGCCAAGTGGCGAGCAAACCCAAGGTGGTCAACACTGTACTTACATCTTTTGTCGAGATGGATTTTGCTGGCCTCTTCCATTTAGGGGAGTTAGATTATGATGGCTTCTGTCAGTTTTGTGGCAAGCAGAACCCGAGAGGTTCTTCCTCGGACTCTGAGGGCTGACTTATATATGCCTCTTGTTGTTCTTCTTTCTTTGTACTATGTGTATAGTATAAAACATTGGTTCCTAATAACCATGGACTATGTTTTTTTTATATTGGGTATGGAAGTGTTTTCTTCCCTTCTTTTTTTTGTATGTATGCACATGCTTTGAGCTGTAATTCATTTTTGCACAGTCCTTTGTTCTAGGGTTTGCGTTAATCTGGTAACGTGTACTTCAGATGTCGGATAGCTGCTACTATTGAGCTATGCTACTCTGACTTGTATGTTTAATTAGGCTTGTGATATTATGTCGTGAAATAACAGTCAATGTTGTTGACTATGTGTAGCTACCAATACAGTGGTTGAGATCGTCATCTTAAGACCTTTACTGTTCAATTTTGAGGGGCAAATGTTATGAACCTTTTACGAACCCTTGTTTTGTGCCATTTACACAATCTCAGCTCTGAGATGTTATTTGGCATATTGTAAGTAAAGATTATGACTCTTTTAAGACCTACGGTTGCATTATAGCATAGATTTTGCTCAAGTAGCGTATTTGATAAGCCATTGTTGCTACTTGGAAAATATGCACAACCTTTACATTTTGTGCTTTTGCAATAAAGAGTTCTGGAAAGTTTTTTTTTTCAAAATAAAAATTGTATTATTTCTAAAAGGAAAAAAGAAAGACATGAGACAATAGACGCTGAATGTCTAAGTGTCAGGGCATGTGCCCGGTCTTTGCTTCGGAGCCTGAAGTATGGCTATCTTGTGCGGACTTAGGCCATACTTCTTGTTTGGCAGTGACGTCATTCTACGCATGATGTAGGTTAGCCTTCATAAGGTGGGTCTTCCTCTTATTTTCCCCACCAGGGCCTGTTGTGGGGGAGTTATGTTTCGTTTCTCGTTCCCTGGGGATGTTCTCATCTGTCTTTCTTTACGACCCAGTGCGTGTTGCAATCGTGCGAAGCGCCTCCCCTTGGCCGGGTGAGAGTGCCTCCTGTGTGTTTCTGTGCACACATCTTCCATGTGTGTCCCGCTATCACTGTAAATGTTGCTTTGCTTACCAAGGACTCTTGTTTTTGCTCTCATACGGGAAAACCTGCTCGTTAAAAAGAACGGCATTCCGCCTCCGCTATTGTTGTTTCGTACACTTGCACCCTTTGTTATGAGGGGCTTTGGTTTATCGGCAAAAATTTGCTCTGGAGCTCGAATTGTTCTTTTTTTGGGCCTTGCCTAGTTTCAATTATGGGCCAAGCATGCGTCTTTTCTTGTGGGCCAGCGTTTTCTCGTTGTGCGCTTGTTACTCTGTAGTCTTGTTGAGCGTTCCTTGGATCAGCGTGAGTTCACTCCCGTGGAAGAGGTGTTGTGAGTCGACTGAACACATCTTGTCTTCGTTTCCTGGTCTCGTGGGGTGGCACTTGTGCCACAACAAATTTCCTTTGTGGGTCTTCTCTTTTTTGGCGACCTTCGTTTTGATGCGATTGGGTTTCTTATCTTGCTCCTCGTTGGGCGTCATGCCTAATTGCCAGCTTGGTCGCTACTATCGTTGCTGACCCATCACTCGTGCTGAATTTGAGAACACCGTGGAGAGTAGATGGGATTGCTTGCAGGTGGAAAAGTGCATGTTGACCTAAGAGAATGTTGTGCTCTGTCGGGCGATCGAGAACCGATAATTCGAGCACCCTTGTTATCTCTTTTGCTCTGTCATGACTAGTCAATGTGAACAAGAATCTGACTGTTCCTGTTGGCCAAATGCGGTGACCCGTGAAACCAACTATTGGGCCCTAGCGCGGTGGCTAGAGGTGCTCTTTCCATTTGATTGGTAGTTGACGAAGGCGTTGGTCGTAGATCACGTTGACTCTACTTACATTGTCGATGTAAACTCATTCTACACGGTGTTGACTGACAAAGCCGGTGATGTGCAACGGATCATTGGGGTCCCAATGTTCTGGCCTAGGGTCATTTACTGAGAATGCTATGTTGAGGATGTTTTAGCGGTATGGACCTGCATCGAGATATCGACTTTGGTGGTTGGTGCATGGACGGCGCCTGGTGATGGTGAGTATTTCCACCCTTTTTTAGCAGTCTTTTCCTCCATCCTTTTGATTTTTGGGCTGGTTTTTATCTTCATTGAATTTTTCCTTGAGGTCTTTTGCTATATCAACTAGGTTCCCCACTAGTTGTTTCTCATCAATATCCCTCTTTAGCACTGTGCACTCCTTTGTATCATGCATTTTGCTTTTATGATACTCATAGAACTTGGGTTTGTCTTTGTTTTCGTTGGATGGAGCCTTGTTGATTCCATGAACATCAGTATGACCACTCTTGCTATGTCGGGGGTGAAGATTGTGTCGTTGACGGTCGCCATCTTGCCTTCCCTGCAGAGCCAAGATTGGCCGCGACACCGCCTCCTCCTGCTTTGCGTATGCATTGGTTATAGCTTTGATATTGGCCTGTTTTCACTCTTCCCCTTCGATTTGCCTTAGGTATTTTTCAACACGGAACTTTAGTTCGTCCCGGGATATGGGGACAGTTCCATGCATCTTCTTTGACAGGGGTCCAGGAGTAAACCTTGGCTGAAAGCACCTGTTACCAGGAACTCCTCATATCTTGGAACATTCAAGGTCACAAGTGTGTATTGATCATAATATTCACAGATCGATTCCCCCTCTCTTTGCTTTCATGCCATTATAGAATTAGCGTCCCCCTTGCCTTTCCTCAACTATATGAAATTGTTGAGGAAAAGGTATTTCTGTTGCTCAAAACTGGAGATGCTACCCGAATTTAGAGATTTGAACCACTTACTCGCATTTCCAGTTAGGGTGCAATGAAAATAGGTGCAGGTGAAGCGACAGTCCATCTTGAGGGATGTCATCGTCCATTCATAATTATCAATGTTTTCATTTGGGTCTGTAGTACCTTCATATTTAGGCACATGTAGGATCATCTTCGTGTGCGGAATCTCGTACTGCAGCAGCTCGTGGTAGAAATTAAAGTTGGTGCTTTACATGGGGTTGTCCGTGTATGAATATGGCATCCCGCCATAAGCCATGTGCTGCTGCATTTGGTACGGGCTTGCATAAATCTGGTTATGCATGGCCGCTGGTGAGATGTACGGTTGACACTATGGTAGGTTTGGCGCCGACCCAAATTGCTAGATTCCGTACTGCCCTGCTGGAAGAGCCATATGTGGGCTTGCTCTTGTATACTGCTGAGCGTATTGGGTAAACGGTTGATCCACTGTCACAAAGGGTTAAACTCATATTGTACTTGGAACTGGGTTTCAGGTCCATAATAGTCTGGTCCCTGGCTTGTCGAGATCGGGCCGCATGTGGTTTGTGGTTGGGACAGTGCAGGGAATGGATTTGGGGTGTGTTGTACCAACGTGTTGTGGACCGGTGGTTGTTGTATATATATATCGGCATGTGGGACAAACCTATCATGGCAGCTTGTGGGTATAACATTGGGGAATATTGTGGTTGTGGTTGAATGGTGTGCGGGATCCACGTTTCGGTGCTGGAGGTAAAGGGGAGAGGCTGTAGTTGTGAAACAGAGATCTATGTTTGATGCGTTGTGACGATTTGTGATTTTCTAGTTACGATCGCCACTTGTGGAATTATGTTGGCTGTTGGGCACCAGAGGCTAGCCGTAAGTGTTGTTGTTGTCTATACTGCAGAACTAGATGGCGTTTGTGAAACCGGAGTGTGATTTTATGCGTGCCCTTCCTGAACGGAAGTTTTCCATCCTTCCAGTGACTGCATCGAATGCATCAGGCTTTTTTCTAGTGCTCCAGACACTATTGGGATCTCACCTGCCATTGTTGCTCGTCTTATTTGTTGCGTGGATGTATCGTTCTAGAGATACACCCGGATGGTGCCAAATGTTGTGATATGTCGGAGAATGGATGGGTCGAGATTACTGGTGACTCTTGGTGAAATGACTTCCCCTGATATCACAGTACAAAACAGGATAAAGATTGTTAGTTGACGTCCGGGAGAGGGTCCCAAACGAAGCTCCGACGATCTACTTAGTATGAGATCTGAGAGAGAATGGTAAGTGATTATAGAAAAGAGAGAATTCCATCCCTTTCTTCCAGAGGAAGAAAGATCCTTTTATACCTGTCCTAGAGGTGTGTCTCTCAACTGATTATGTTGAGGATTCTCTCATGAGGTACGACGTGGTGGACCCATATTGGAGGGTCCTCCGTCACGTCTTTTGCCTCTTCCTCCCATTGGCTGGAAGGAGATCTTGCTAATGTTCACGAAGATCATAGCTATCGTCTGATGAGCGAGTGGGGCTCTCTGACTGGTCCCACGTTTGCCAAGGTATGATTTCCCGAAGAAGGGGTTAAGGCGCGGCTCTACACCTTAACCACCTTACCAGCGCCCCTTGTGTTGGCGCAGGTCCGAACTTGGCTTTAGACCGGGTTCTGACCAGGCCAATTCCGGTGTCAAATTGACTTCTCTTTTGACGTTTCGTTGAGGGATACGTTAACAATGTGGTTATCTGGGTCTGTGGTACCGTCATACTTTGGCATGTTCGGTATGATTGTAGTGTGTAGGATCTTGTATTGCAGCAGTTCATGGATGAAGTTGTAGCTTGCGCTTTACATCAGGTTACCCTTGTACGAGTACGACATACCACCATAGGCCATGTGTTGCTGCATCTAGTAAGGGATCGTGTACATCTGGTTATGCATGGCTGTCGGCGAGAGGTACGGTTGATACTTTTGTAGGTTTGGGGGCAATCCAAATTCTTGGATTCTGTATTACCCTGCAGGAGGGAGCCATATATGGGTTTGCTCCTGTGTACTACTGTGTGTATGGATTGAACGGTTGAGTGGCCACCACGAAAGGTTTGAATTCAGTTCTGCTGGGAATTGAACATCGGATCCATAAGAACTGGATCCCTGACTGGTCGAGGTTTAGACACTTGTGACTTGCGGTTGAGACAGTGCAGGGATTGAACCTGGGGTCTGTTGTTCATGTCGGTTGAAGATCAATGGTTGTTGTACGAATATAATAACATGAGGCAAACTTTCCACGGTAGTGTGTGGTTAGACCATCGGCGGATATGGTGGCTACAGATAAATATTGTGAGGGATCCAGGTTCCGGTACCCGAAGTGTGCGGGAAGGATTATTGCTGCGAAACAGGAATATCTGTTTATTGCGTTGCAATAATCTGTGGATTTATGGTAACGATTGCTACTTGTGGAGTTGGGCTAGCTATTGAGCGGCATAGACTGGCTATGTAAGTTGTCGCTGTTTCAGCTGCAAAGTTGGATGATGTCTGTGAGAATGGTTTGCGGTTTAATGCGTGTTCTTCCTGAACGGAAGTTTTCACTCCATCTAATGGATGCATTGGATGCACCGGACTTCTCTCCGCTACTCCTGACGCCACTAGGATTTCACCTGCCATGTTTTCTCTTTGGATTTGCTTCATGGATGTATCGTTTTAGAGATACGCCCGGATGGCGCCAAATGTTGTGATAAGTCATAGATGGTTGAATTGGGATTGTTGGTGAGTTTCGTGCAGGTTCCTTCTCCTAATATCACAGTACAAAAGAGAAAGAGGATCGTTAGCCGACGTCCAAGAGGAATTCTCGGGAGGAAGCTCTAATGATCAAGCTAGAATGAGATATGAGAGAAGTTAGAGTAAATCACAGGAAAAGACTCTCATTCCCTTCTTCGTAAGGAAGAAGGATCCTTTTATACCTGTTTGAGAGGCGTGTGCCACTCAACTGATTTTGCTGAGGATTCCCTTGTGACTTACGACGTGGCATATCCATATTGGAGGATCCGCCGTCACGTCTTTTTGCCTCATCCCCTCATTGGCTACTAGGGAACCTTTGATATTATGATGATCGTGGCTATCGTCAGACACAAAAGTGGAACTCTCTAATTGGTCCCACGTTTTCCGGGGTGTTATTCTTGGGAGAAGAGGTTAAGGTGTGGTTCTACACCTTAACTGCCATACCAGTGATTCCTCGTTGGCGAAGGCCCAACCTTGGCCTCAGACTGGGATTAACCTGGCACTGTCCTGGCCAAATTTGGTGTTAGTTTGACTTTTCCTTTATTGATGTGGTCCCTAAAGGATACGTTAACATATATATATATATATATATATATATATATATATATATATATATATATATATATATGTAAAAGTTCAAATGAGAACCATTAAAAATTAAGAATCGTACGAACCCCATTTTATAACCAGATCTACAAACACTACATACATTCTTACATGGTTATTTTCTGTCTCATATCAAACTTGAAGAACACACAAACATTACCACTAGTTAGCGACCAACCACCACCCTTGACTGCCACTGCCTCCTACCGTTGGCGAACCGCCGCCGCCTCCTACCGCCGACGAACCACCACCATCAGATCTACAACTTTCGGGTGGCTCCGGATCGACAATTTCAGCTTCAGATCTACGATTTTCCTCTTCAGAACTACAATTTCAGCTTCAGATCTATGATTTCTCTCTTTAGATGTATAATTTTCATGTTCAGATGTACTACTTTCGTGTTCATATGTTCTATTTTCGACTTCAGATCTTCGATTTTCTCCTCCAGATTATGAGCTCCGGCGAGTGGTGATGACCACCACCTTCCCCCATAACTGTTGATCGCCATTTGGTTTCAGATCTGAAGTCAAGAAGTTGTTTCAGCTTCACTTTCTCTCTCAAAAACACAAGACCTATCAGATCTGGTGCAATTTGGTTAGATATGATAGTCGACCTTATCACCACCGACCACCACCTAACATCAGCTATTGTGCTTCGTCGGAACACCAAAAAAGTCACACTTTTCTCTGAAGTCCAGATCTAGTTCATCTCCAGATCTTCGACATCCAGGTCTAATGGATTGCAAGAAAACTTCTCCCATTTGCTTCGCTGGAACAATAGGTCTGACGGAAATCACCACCAACAGATCTGACATCCAAATACGATGTTACCACCGTCGATGTCAGTCCACCTCTACAACAACCGATGTCGCACCACCTTTGTTGTTGCCTACCATTAGTGCTCATGGATCTGAAGCAAGGGAACAATCTCATATCTGGATAGAAGATGGATAGAAGATGCATTGAAGGTGTTCGATGAAATGTTTCACAAAAAACAAGGTATGTTTTTAAACATTGAATAATATGAATAAGTTTTTGAACTAGTTTCTTAAGCTGTGAATAAGCGTTTTTTATAATTATTAAGTAGTTAATGCATAGATTTTATACATATCTGTTTGTTTCAATTAGAAAAAAATTAAAGGTATGAATGCATTATTTTTTATAAGTATTAAGTTGTAAATACATGATTTTTTGTAAGTATTAATTTGTGAATGTATAATTTTTTTCATAAATTTTAATTGTGATTAAATGAATTCTTTAAATGTTTTAATGTGAATTTAAACGTGTTTTAATTATATTAGTGTTTTCTAAAATAATGAGAATTTAGGTTTTTTAAGTTATGAATAGTGATGAGTGTGTGCACTATAATCTAATATAACCTCCAAGCTCCAAATATCATCAGATGTAATTTTTTAACATGTAAATATATTTTATTAAACTGTGAATTTGTGTATTAAATTGTGAATTAAATATATTAAGTCGTGAAATGAGTATATTAAGCTGTTAATTTTTTACAGATTTTATTTTAGCTTCTAAAATATGAAGAAAGAAACATTATATATATATATATATATATATATATATATATATATATATATATATATATATATATATATATATATATATATATATATATATATATATTATTTTCTCATATTTTGAATAACATGTAAAATTTAAATTGTGAATATTATATAAATATTTGAAAGAAAAACTAGCACACATATCTGAAGGTATAAATATAACTACTAAGTACAGAATATGAATGTGGTTATATAGTTTTTGTGTATTAAAATGTGAATTTAATATATTAAGCTGTTAATTTTGTGTATTGATTGTATTAAGCTGTGAATTTATTGTATTAAATTGTGATATTTTTTTATGAATTTTATGTTAAAATATAAATATTTGTATTAATTTTCTTGTGAGCATTTTTTGTGAAGTAAATATGTAAGAATGTATTGGTATTTATAATTGTTACATCAAACTCTAAATTAGTGAATTAATATGTTTATTAAACTGTAAATATAGTATTACGGTAACAATGTATGATTTTATATACAAATTTGATTTGAAAGAATTGTGGTTACGACGTTGACATAGATGGATGGTGCTCATATGTGGTAGTTGGTGGTGGTGGTAGAGTTTGAGTTTGAATTTCCTAAATTGGTGAATTAGTGATACTATGATTCTATTAAATTGTGAATATTATATATTAAACTATAAATGGATTGTTTTAAATTTTGTATTTTGCATAATTTTTGTATGAAAATATGAATCGATGTATTAATTAAAATATTAAACTGCAAAAATTACAATTTTCCCCTTTCGTACCAAAAATACAAAAAAAATATGGATTATAAGATGTTTAATAAGTATTGTTTACATATTACTTATCAAATGGGTTCTTTGGTTCTCATTTGAATCACACCAATATATATATATATATATATATATATATATATATATATATATATATATATATATATATATATATATATATATATATATATATATATATATATATATATATATATATATATATATATATATATATATATATATATATATATATATATATATATATATATATATATATATATATATATATATATATATATATCAGGATGCGTGATACGTTTCATTTTTTGTCTGCAAGAATTCCATAATGTGGAAAAAATAAGTCAAGGAAAACCATTAAAAAGATATAATCAAGTGGCGTTATGATAGGATGCATGGTATGAAAATTCGATGTATTCTTCATTTTGCATCCATAAGAATTTCCAAAATGTGAGAAAAAAAATAAGTCACCAAAAAAATCGAAACAAAAAAAAAATAAAATAAGATGATGTTTGTTTTTTGTCTGTAGATATTCCTGACATTTTCTGTTTGCGCGGCGCAGACCGTACGCACAGATTAACCTTCGCAGACTGTTTGTTTTTTTGAAGACTGCAGACCTAAAAATGTCGGCCTCTTTATGACACAGATGTGGAGCAGAGTCTTCTAACATCTTCAGACATCTTCTAGCGTAACGTATACTTTATTTTTTTTTAGTTTTTTTTAATGTATATTTATTCCAACTTTATTAGTGATAAACAATTTAAAAAAAAAAAAGTTACAATACTTAAAAAAAAAGTTCAATGACACAAATATGATATTTTTGACTAATTTATAAATAAAAATTTATTACAATAATGGTCGTTGAAATTATTTATATAAATATGAGAAAAATAATAATATATTCTTATATTTTTTATGCCAAATTTTATAAAACATTATTTAATAAAACATCGCAAATTTCTTAGAAAAACTATTTATGACATGTTTTAATTGATTTAACTGAAAAAAAAAAATCAAAGTTTATTTTCATTCATTTATATATTAAATTCTTTGATTCCTAATTACAATGTTTAGGCATAACTTTGCGACCAAAATTGTTGATTTTTATCAAATATATATATATATATATATATATATATATATATATATATATATATATATATATATATATATATATATATATATATATATATATAAATATATATGTTAATTTGTACCATTTTTATTTTTACTTTTTATATAATAATACATAAAAGTTAATTTAGATTTGTTAATTATTTATAACAAAGTCATAAATATATTAAAAAATCACTTTGTAGTTTAAAAAATTTAGTTTATTTAGATTTTAGTTTATTTTAATAGCATGCAGATGTTAAAAAAACAAACAGTTTTTTTTTTTTTTTCAAACTGCAGACATTTGGTCCACCTCTTTTGCTGCAGAGGTCTACAGATATGGTCCGCAGACTACAGACATTTTACCTCCGAGAAAACAAACAACACTTAAGTCACCAAAACACTTGAAAAGATCAGTTAGCAAAATTACTAAAAAGTTATAATTAAGTTTAGTTGTGAAAGGATGTGTGGGCAGTCCCTGTGGTCCGGTTAAATTATCATTTTTGGTCCCTACTAGAAAAAAATGATGGGTTATATCTTGGTTTTTTAAAAATACACAGTTGAATTCTTTTTGTTTTACCAAATTAATTTTTTTAAAGAAAATAAAATAAAGAAAAAATGAACATTTGGTCCTTCTAGTATGTCAAATACTGAATGTTCCGTCCAAACTATTATGGAGTTGCAGCAGTGGTCAAAAATGTTTTATTTGTTAAATTGATCTAAAGTTATTTGAAAACATTTGAAATGATGAATTTGCCTTTTTAATTTAGTTTTTTTTTTTAATTTTTTTATTTTCTGTACAATAATTTAAAAAAAATACCACCCTTTCTCTATAGTCTGTTTGTTAAAATTCAAAAAAAAAAAGTTTTCTTGAGCAAAGAACATGAAACTATGAACCACAAATCTTGTATAAAAACGATATCTTACTGAGTTCTTTCCTTTCCGTATTTTAAGAACAAATATTGAATCTAGTCGATTTCCCAGATCTCAAGAACACCTGTTTTTTGCTTACCTAATTTCAAGAATAAGAAATAATCGCTACATATATATATATATATATATATATATATATATATATATATATATATATATGATGAACCACCCTCATCATCATTTGCTTTAATTTTGAACCCATAAACCATTCACCCTTGAAAAACCCACTGGTACTTACCTGGTTTCGAAAGCATAAACCATTCACCCTTAAGAAGAATGTGGAGCGAGTCATGACCTAGGAAGGATTACGATTGACTTGAGCAGAAAGAAAGATTTCAATTGATTAGAGCTCGATTGATTCAGGAGAAACTAGAGTGAAGGGACCTACGATTTTTTCTACCTAAATCGATTAAGAACGAGTCATAGAAAAGGGCAACAACGTAGATAAGAGAAAGAGGGCCGACAACGTAGATATGAGAAATGGGCGACGTAGATTTGCTTCTTTTCCGTTTGAGCTTCTTTTCATTGTCAGATCTACTTTAGATTTGTTCATCCAAAAGGTTTCAGTTTGGTTAGGGTGTGTGTTCATCATATTTTGTGTGTGATGATGTTTATTTGATTTCGTGGGTGTGTGTCTTCATTAGATTTCATGTGTATGTGTGTTCATCTAATTTCGTGTATGTGCTTGTGTTTGTTTATCTGATTTCATGTGTGTGCGTGTGTGTGACAATCTGGAACCTCTCTCTGGTACACTTAGTCAAATCAATAAGTATTCAACTTGTTTTGTTGATTTCTTGTACCGTTTAAGGGTTCATTTAAGTTGTCTAAGCTCGAGTATGACCAAGGTTGAGGTTAGGAATGAGTCAGCGTGTCGTATAGTGAGAAAACCGGGCCATACACACACCTCTAGGAGGAGTGTACGACCGTACACATGGGTGTGCGGCCGCACACCCACTCCTTGGCCACACACTCACTTTTTGGCAGCACTCTATCCCCTATATAAAGGGTAGCCCCTTTCTTTTCATTCCTTTGACACCTTGGCAGCACACAACACTTTTGCTCTCAAGTTTCTCCAACCATAAACCCTCCAAAGCTTCAAGAACGTGAGTAATTCATCCTCTAACTTGATATCCATGAAAGACCACTCTATCTAAGCCTTAAGTGTGAAATACTTGACATGTTCTTCGTGTTTGGAAGTCAGTGCGGCTGCACACCCCTCTTAAGGTGGCCGCACACCCTTAAAACACCCTCCAAAGTGAAAGTTTAACTTCCATATTCAAGATAGACATGCCCTTAGCCTTGCTGCACCTTGGAAAGGACATTTTGGACATCATTTTGTGCGGTGTAAGACCGCACACACCCTTGTGCGGCAGCACACTCTAGTGTGTGACCACACACTCATTCTAGGGCCGTAAACCTACTTCTAGAACCCTTAACTTGCACTACAATTCAGTATAGACCTAGAACACTTCATGGATGCAAATATGGACCTTGAGAACACTTCAAAGGCACCCTCTTTCATGAGTGTATGGCCACACACCCATTGGGCCACACACACACTCAAAGTGGCCATACACTTCCTTTACTCAATCCTACAAGGTTCTAACACTTGGTGCAAGTAGTTCCAAGTCCCTAGAATGATTCTCTATCATATCTAGCGGTGAAGTACCTTCTTTTGACTCCTATGTGTGTCATTACATGTTATTAGGGTCGAGTTGAGTTTGAGGTTTCACTTGACAATCAACATCCCATACCGGTCTTTCGTTCAAACCACTCGCTCAAGCTGAGTTCATACCCCTACATTTTCTGTGTTTTTACTGTTTTCAGGGGGAGAATACAATCCAAACCAAAAGTGTTGTTGTAAATTAATACAAAGAGCTTTTAACAAATATAAAACTCATGCAATTCTCATACTTTAACCCTTTTGTACTATGATGAGCATAAGGGGAGTTTTACAACTTATCACTAAATTGCATAGTTTTCCGGATTCGATATTCACTATGCTATACATGCAAACTATAATCGGTATAGTTTGAGATTTTTGAAACGTAACTAGTATAGAAACTTTCACTACTAAACATATCCACTATGACAAATACATTTTACATTTTACATCACTACACGAATGTCACACCCCAAAACCGAGAACGGCGGAAACGTTCTGGGGCGGAGGACGTCATGTATAATATCAACAACAATGTAAAGTAGTAAACAAGCAACAACATCATCCATTGCATTAATAAAATAATTATTATACAATTGTATTCTGTCAAATTTTGATAAACACTAAAGCATAAATCAAAATGAAAGATAAGTCTTGAACAAGCTCCATCTTCCTTTCTCCTTGCATCGGTACCTGTCTAAGATGACCTGAGGATACAATTAATTTTGAAAGCGAGTATCAGCTTTAAAGCTGGTGAGTTCATAAGTATATAAGTGTCATTGCCTTGTTTGTGAAAAGCTGTTATGAAAGCCATGTAAACCTTTAAATGAAAATGTTGTGTTAAGTATGAAATCCCTAGAAAAACCCTTATTTTCTATAAGTATGAAATGTAGTCTTCTACCAAGACCCGAATGTTCTGTACGTATGAAGTGTAGTCTTCTACCAAGACCCGAATGTTTTTTAAGTATGAAGTGTAGTCTTCTACCAAGACCCGAATGTTTTGTTATGACTATGTAAAATGATAGTTTTTCCTTTCTATTGACTAGTACCAAAGTACTTAGTCTAACTCATCGTTTATGTGAATGTATCACAAAATAAAGTAAACAGGAAAAATATAATCATGTAAGTGTTAGCCGGAGGTACTGGTGCTAACAAGACGAATGTAAATGTTGACCCGAGGTACTAGGGCTAACATATTACATATAACCTAATGAACATCCGAAAATTGTCCAATTTTTCCTCTGTAGCAGCAGCAGGTGGAAGGAATGGTTAGTCCCTGTAAAGGTACTCCTAGTATAAGTAATAACCGTAGGCATCCGTAGATGTTCATTACCCACTGTTGCTAACAGATGAGTTCCGGAATGGTTAGTCCCGTACGTATATCCCGAGGTACTGTGGGATAGAGGCTCATCTAGGTATCCCGAGGTACTATGAGATAGGGTCCTGTCTTAGATATTCCGAGGTACTGTGGAATAGGCCAGAAGATTTACACAGAAGGTACTAATAAATCATCCTCGCAATTCGAGATACAAGTATTCATGTTAATGTACACAGTTAAGTGTATCTACGTAAAGGTACTTATGTAATGCGTTCATGTAAATGTGTTCATGTATCATGTAAGTATATGTAAACATATTCATGTATCAGGTAAACATCTGTAAGTACTCATGTATCAGGTAATGTACTAGTATAGACTCATGAATGAACTGACTCTTGTGTGACTCCTTGTAATAGAAGTAATGTTTGATATCTTCATATTATCCCTATGATAATCTACTGTAATATAACTAGTTGAACATGTAAGTTTACCCACTCTTACTACTCAAGGGTATGGGAAAGTAAAGGAAAGATGCAAACTATAACATCAATACATATATAAGAATATAAGTGTATATGCATAGTTTAGTTCAAGAATGAAAAATGGTTTTTGTAAGACATCTTATGGGTTTTGAAAAATAATTAACAATGACTTGATGTCATTTTAATAAACATTTCAGAGGTAAAACATTTGGTAACAATGTGCTTTTAAGATGTAAAACCATTTCATGTATCACATTTTGTAGCATGTGAAATCTGTTAAATGACAAACATAGTTATAAAATACATATCAGTGATTCAATAACATGTTTGTTTCTACTTGTATTTCCCCCCCCTTTAAAGCATTTAAAATCATTTAAAATATTTATTAGGGGTATGAACTCACTTGATTGAAGTGGTTGATTTGAAGTAGTCGAGAGAAGAATCGAGCAGAACTTCGACAGGAAGAGTCGAAAACGCGGGAAAATCTCGGGATTCTCGGGAATCTCGGGAATCTCGAGAACACAAAACCTTCCTTCGGGACTTGAAGGTGAAAACCGGGGCTTTGGGAGGGTATCGGGGGCTTAAACGCAGAGTTTCAGCGCGAGAAAGAAAGGAACTGAACAATGGAACTCGGAGCCCTTGAAATCTACTTATAGGGGCATTTTTGGGGTGTGCCACGTCGTGGCAACCTTTTTCCACGTCGTGGGCTTGATCGTCACTGCATGCGTCATCCCAAGTTGCATCTGGGGGCCTCCCGGAGGTGTCAGGAGATTTGCCTCGTTGTGGCACTGCTTGCCACGTCGTGGTCTCTGACAGCCTCGAATTTTGGACCCCGAACTTGTAAAATCCATAACTTTCGCATACGAGCTCCGTTTTCGACGTTCTTTATATGCACGTGTAGCTAAAAATATGATCTACAACTCTCGTTTAGACTTCATCGGCAAATTTTGAATTTATTTTTAACGGGCCGGGACACGAAAAGTCCGTTAAAATTCCATAACTTCTTCATCCGGTGTCCGTTTTCGTCAGACTTTTCGCCGTTGCGCTACTAATGTTGAGACCTTAGATTCTCCTTTAGGTTGTTTTGGTCAAAAGTATCTCGAGCTCTATTTCGAGTTTTTAGCTGTCTACTGCTATACTCGAATCTTGGAAAAATCATAACTTTCTCATACGAAGTCAGATTTGGACGTTCTTTTTATGTACGCTCACGGTTTGAGGTTATCTATAACTTTCATTTAGATACTTAAGGCTAAAAACTATTGTATTGAAACTTCGCGTTTTTCGTTTAATCGGTGTTGCCGGTTTTGCCGAGAATCTTCGGTTGGTCATAACTTCTTCGTTATAACTCGGATTTTAGGGTTCTTTATATATACGAAAACCTTGATACGATTCCTACTACTTTATTTAACCCAAATAAGATTTTAGGAAAGTTATATTTTGACCTAAATTTGATTGGTTTTACATTACATTGTCTCGAAATATCGGGTTGTCACATCATCCCCCCGTTAGAGGGAATTTCGTCCCGAAATTAGAATTTAAGCAAGGAAGTATGCACGAATGATCGAGTCGTGAGGAGGAAACTTCCTAATCGATTGGTTCTAGCGCACCTAAGTGATCACGGGTTCTCGGTTGGCATTCCAACGAACCTTCACTAACTGGCGATGGCGTTTCTTCGTCCGCTTGACCTCTCGGTCAAGGGTCACTACGGTTCTAATACGAAGGCGAGGATCTCGACGAGTGGACTTGCAAGAGTCCTAACGGAAAGGTGTGGTTTCACGATCGAGATGCGAAGAGTAGAAAGTACGTTACTGAGTTCGCGGAGTAGGTCTAGTTTGTGTGAGGCACAGGACCGATTCTGATAAGAATCTCGGAGGTCCTGTCTAACTTGGATTTCCACGCTTTACGAAGCATATTAAGCCATTCCCAGAGTGAGTTACCCTAAAGAACTTGGTCACTCACTTGGAATCTCAAAGGTTCCTTTTCTTGCGTAACTTCCCAGTCAAAGGTCACCCCTTGCTGGGTCAAAGTCGTACGAGTTTCTGTAGCTTGCGAGGAGTTCTGAATGAACTAAGGCGGTAGGTCGGTAAGACCTAGAATCTGGCGAAAAACTGTCGGCGTCTCTGGTGTCGATAAATGCTCAACGGTTTTGACAAATTGAAAGAGTACTCAAAATTTCCCACATTACTAACAGTGTGTCCTAGAAATTTGACTCTTCAATTTCAAAACTCGTGCCTAGAGAACTTTGCTAAAGTTCCTCTGTAGGAATGTTACCATGGGCTTTCTTCTTACTACGAGGGTAGATAAGTAAGTCATAACATGGGGAAATGACGAACTGATCCCAGTAAGAAAGACGTAACTCTATTTATTTAGCTCATGAAAACTATGGGCGTATTGGTCCTATCCGAAAGGTATCACTACAAACTCGAAGTGTCCGCATCGAGTTCAGGAGATAGTCTTCCGGACATCCTCCCCTAACACTCGAACTGGTGATATTCGGATTCCAGATCCATTCCTGGAAGTAGTTTCTTTCCTTGCGTTTGCTCAACCATTTTGTCTATGCGAGGCAGAGATAACGATTTCTATGAAAATCTTGACGGAGTCCTCGATATCCGAGGCACATACGCTTAGTTCAGCCAATTGACGTTCCATGTCACGTAGGTGTCTTTCGCACACCATCTGGTGTACTTGGAGCCCTATGACTTCGGCTCGTGATTCAGTCAGTGCTTGCAGTAGGGTTTCATGGTTTCTCTCTGATCTCTCGTGAGCATCCTCTAGATGAATGGTGTGGAGGGTATGCATTCTAGCATAGGCGCCTACTTCTGCAATCTGATGTAGGGCTGTCCTGCCTTGAATCTCATTTCGGGCCTCTCTGCGGACCAAGATTGGCAAGACTCTATCTTCTGAGCCCCCATTGCTCAAGTCGTAAAAGCTTCGGTCGCCATCAAATAGCATAAACTGATCTTGTCCTTGGCTCCCTGTTTCCAAGCATTCCACTCACTCAGGGTCTGGCCATGAAAAGCCGGAAGAGGGTTAGGAATTGGAAATGAGCTGCTTGGGGTAGGTTCTCAACCTCTGGTTCGGAGTTAGCATCATACAAAAAGTCTTCATCATGGTGATCATCCAAGGGGATAGGATGATCATTCTATGGTTCTTCTCCAAACCAACCAGCTATAACTTCATTCGGAAGATACTGGTTGTCAAGGGGATGGAGTCCAGCTATGATTTCTATGCGAGAATTTAGGGTAAGTGGATAATTATTAGACGAACTATCTAGATAATTATTTAGAAAACCTTCATTAGTTACATCGCTATTTGTGAAGTGCATACCAGCTATGTGTAATCTAAACAGGATAGACCTTCGAATAAGTGACCTTAGTTCCAAATTCACACAGAATAGAGGTAAGGCAAAATTTCCACAAATTCAAAGTCTATAACATCCTAATTACATATAGCCTCAGTGTATCCACTTAGCAACTATCAACTTAATAATGAAGATCCCGTTTTAATTCTCAAGTATAAAGTACTTATAGTAACACCAAATACTCCTATAGTATTTTAAATTTATTGTTATGTTCTATTGTTCTCATTGTGGTAGGGTTGGTAAGATTTTAGCATTGTTGCAACCACACACTTAAACTTAGGCACATGCTAGTCAACCCTCGGATAATATAGGTGATCAGGCTATATCTTCCCAGTTTTGACCATATGTCTCTAAGCCCACTTGTGTTGCCCAACAATCGTAATTCTTTTGTACTGTCCTAGTGACACTGATTTTAGTATGAATGCAGCACGTATACTTACTTAAATATTTTATTATTTAAAGTATAAACTCTTGGTCAGAGTATTTTTAATCCCTTATGTATTTATAGTTAGTATATCTTTTATGGGTTGATATACTTAATTCACTATAAACAATGCTCTGATACCAATCTGTCACACCCCAAAACCGAGAACGGCGGAAACGTTCTGGGGCGGAGGACGTCATGTATAATATCAACAACAATGTAAAGTAGTAAACAAGCAACAACATCATCCATTGCATTAATAAAATAATGATTATACAATTGTATTCTGTCAAATTTTGATAAACATTAAAGCATAAATCAAAATGAAAGATAAGTCTTGAACAAGCTCCATCTTCCTTTCTCCTTGCATCGGTACCTGTCTAAGATGACCTGAGGATACAAGTAATTTTGAAAGCGAGTATCAGCTTTAAAGCTGGTGAGTTCATAAGTATATAAGTGCCATTGCCTTGTTTGTGAAAAGCTGTTATGAAAGCCATGTAAACCTTTAAATGAAAATGTTGTGTTAAGTATGAAATCCCTAGAAAAACCCTTATTTTCTATAAGTATGAAATGTAGTCTTCTACCAAGACCCGAATGTTCTGTACGTATGAAGTGTAGTCTTCTACCAAGACCCGAATGTTTTGTAAGTATGAAGTGTAGTCTTCTACCAAGACCCGAATGTTTTGTTATGACTATGTAAAATGATAGTTTTTCCTTTCTATTGACTAGTACCAAAGTACTTAGTCTAACTCATCGTTTATGTGAATGTATCACAAAATAAAGTAAACAGGAAAAATATAATCATGTAAGTGTTAGCCGGAGGTACTGGTGCTAACAAGATGAATGTAAATGTTGACCCGAGGTACTAGGGCTAACATATTACATATAACCTAATGAACATCCGAAAATTGTCCAATTTTTCCTCTGTAGCAGCAGCAGGTGGAAGGAATGGTTAGTCCCTGTAAAGGTACTCCTAGTATAAGTAATAACCGTAGGCATCCGTAGATGTTCATTACCCACTGTTGCTAACAGATGAGTTCCGAAATGGTTAGTCCCGTACGTATATCCCGAGGTACTGTGGGATAGAGGCTCATCTAGGTATCCCGAGGTACTATGGGATAGGCACCTGTCTTAGATATTCCGAGGTACTGTGGAATAGGCAGGAAGATTTAAACAGAAGGTACTAATAAATCATCCTCGCAATTCGAGATACAAGTATTCATGTTAATGTACACAGTTAAGTGTATCTACGTAAAGGTACTTATGTAATGCGTTAATGTAAACACGTTCATGTATCATGTAAGTATATGTAAACATATTCATGTATCAGGTAAACATCTGTAAGTACTCATGTATCAGGTAATGTACTAGTATAGACTCATGAATGAACTGACTCTTGTGTGACTCCTTGTAATAGAAGTAATGTTTGATATCTTCAAATTATCCCTATGATAATCTACTGTAATATAACTAGTTGAACATGTAAGTTTACCCACTCTTACTACTCAAGGGTATGGGAAACTAAAGGAAAGATGCAAACTATAACATCAATACATATATAAGAATATAAGTGTATATGCATAGTTTAGTTCAAGAATGAAAAATGGTTTTTGTAAGACATCTTATGGGTTTTGAAAAATAATTAACAATGACTTGATGTCATTTTAATAAACATTTCAGAGGTAAAACATTTGGTAATAATGTGCTTTTAAGATGTAAAACCATTTCATGTATCACATTTTGTAGCATGTGAAATCTGTTAAATGACAAACATAGTTATAAAATACATATCAATGATTCAATAACATGTTTGTTTCTACTTGTATTTCCCCCCCCTTTAAAGCATTTAAAATCATTTAAAATATTTATTAGGGGTATGAACTCACTTGATTGAAGTGGTTGATTTGAAGTAGTTGAGAGAAGAATCGAGCAGAACTTCGACAGGAAGAGTCGAAAACGCGGGAAAATCTCGGGATTCTCGGGAATCTCGGGAATCTCGAGAACACAAAACCTTCCTTCGGGACTTGAAGGTGAAAACCGGGGCTTTGGGAGGGTATCGGGGGCTTAAACGCAGAGTTTCAGCGCGAGAAAGAAAGGAACTGAACAATGGAACTCGGAGCCCTTGAAATCTACTTATAGGGGCATTTTTGGGGTGTGCCACGTCGTGGCAACCTTTTTCCACGTCGTGGGCTTGATCGTCACTGCATGCGTCATCCCAAGTTGCATCTGGGGGCCTCCCGGAGGTGTCAGGAGATTTGCTTCGTTGTGGCACTGCTTGCCACGTCGTGGTCTCTGACAGCCTCGAATTTTGGACCCCGAACTTGTAAAATCCATAACTTTCGCATACGAGCTCCGTTTTCGACGTTCTTTATATGCACGCGTAGCTAAAAATATGATCTACAACTCTCGTTTAGACTTCATCGGCAAATTTTGAATTTATTTTTAACGGGCCGGGACACGAAAAGTCCGTTAAAATTCCATAACTTCTTCATCCGGTGTCCGTTTTCGTCAGACTTTTCGCCGTTGCGCTACTAATGTTGAGACCTTAGATTCTCCTTTAGGTTGTTTTGGTCAAAAGTATCTCGAGCTCTATTTCGAGTTTTTAGCTGTCTACTGCTATACTCGAATCTTGGAAAAATCATAACTTTCTCATACGAAGTCAGATTTGGACGTTCTTTTTATGTACGCTCACGGTTTGAGGTTATCTATAACTTTCATTTAGATACTTAAGGCTAAAAACTATTGTATTGAAACTTCGCGTTTTTCGTTTAATCGGTGTTGCCGGTTTTGCCGAGAATCTTCGGTTGGTCATAACTTCTTCGTTATAACTCGGATTTTAGGGTTCTTTATATATACGAAAACCTTGATACGATTCCTACTACTTTATTTAACCCAAATAAGATTTTAGGAAAGTTATATTTTGACCTAAATTTGATTGGTTTTACATTACATTGTCTCGAAATATCGGGTTGTCACATCATCCCCCCGTTAGAGGGAATTTCGTCCCGAAATTAGAATTTAAGCAAGGAAGTATGCACGAATGATCGAGTCGTGAGGAGGAAACTTCCTAATCGATTGGTTCTAGCGCACCTAAGTGATCACGGGTTCTCGGTTGGCATTCCAACGAACCTTCACTAACTGGCGATGGCGTTTCTTCGTCCGCTTGACCTCTCGGTCAAGGGTCACTACGGTTCTAATACGAAGGCGAGGATCTCGACGAGTGGACTTGCAAGAGTCCTAACGGAAAGGTGTGGTTTCACGATCGAGATGCGAAGAGTAGAAAGTACGTTACTGAGTTCGCGGAGTAGGTCTAGTTTGTGTGAGGCACAGGACCGATTCTGATAAGAATCTCGGAGGTCCTGTCTAACTTGGATTTCCACGCTTTACGAAGCATATTAAGCCATTCCCAGAGTGAGTTACCCTAAAGAACTTGGTCACTCACTTGGAATCTCAAAGGTTCCTTTTCTTGCGTAACTTCCCAGTCAAAGGTCACCCCTTGCTGGGTCAAAGTCGTACGAGTTTCTGTAGCTTGCGAGGAGTTCTGAATGAACTAAGGCGGTAGGTCGGTAAGACCTAGAATCTGGCGAAAAACTGTCGGCGTCTCTGGTGTCGATAAATGCTCAACGGTTTTGACAAATTGAAAGAGTACTCAAAATTTCCCACATTACTAACAGTGTGTCCTAGAAATTTGACTCTTCAATTTCAAAACTCGTGCCTAGAGAACTTTGCTAAAGTTCCTCTGTAGGAATGTTACCATGGGCTTTCTTCTTACTACGAGGGTAGATAAGTAAGTCATAACATGGGGAAATGACGAACTGATCCCAGTAAGAAAGACGTAACTCTATTTATTTAGCTCATGAAAACTATGGGCGTATTGGTCCTATCCGAAAGGTATCACTACAAACTCGAAGTGTCCGCATCGAGTTCAGGAGATAGTCTTCCGGACATCCTCCCCTAACACTCGAACTGGTGATATTCGGATTCCAGATCCATTCCTGGAAGTAGTTTCTTTCCTTGCGTTTGCTCAACCATTTTGTCTATGCGAGGCAGAGATAACGATTTCTATGAAAATCTTGACGGAGTCCTCGATATCCGAGGCACATACGCTTAGTTCAGCCAATTGACGTTCCATGTCACGTAGGTGTCTTTCGCACACCATCTGGTGTACTTGGAGCCCTATGACTTCGGCTCGTGATTCAGTCAGTGCTTGCAGTAGGGTTTCATGGTTTCTCTCTGATCTCTCGTGAGCATCCTCTAGATGAATGGTGTGGAGGGTATGCATTCTAGCATAGGCGCCTACTTCTGCAATCTGATGTAGGGCTGTCCTGCCTTGAATCTCATTTCGGGCCTCTCTGCGGACCAAGATTGGCAAGACTCTATCTTCTGAGCCCCCATTGCTCAAGTCGTAAAAGCTTCGGTCGCCATCAAATAGCATAAACTGATCTTGTCCTTGGCTCCCTGTTTCCAAGCATTCCACTCACTCAGGGTCTGGCCATGAAAAGCCGGAAGAGGGTTAGGAATTGGAAATGAGCTGCTTGGGGTAGGTTCTCAACCTCTGGTTCGGAGTTAGCATCATACAAAAAGTCTTCATCATGGTGATCATCCAAGGGGATAGGATGATCATTCTCTGGTTCTTCTCCAAACCAACCAGCTATAACTTCATTCGGAAGATACTGGTTGTCAAGGGGATGGAGTCCAGCTATGATTTCTATGCGAGAATTTAGGGTAAGTGGATAATTATTAGACGAACTATCTAGATAATTATTTAGAAAACCTTCATTAGTTACATCGCTATTTGTGAAGTGCATACCAGCTATGTGTAATCTAAACAGGATAGACCTTCGAATAAGTGACCTTAGTTCCAAATTCACACAGAATAGAGGTAAGGCAAAATTTCCACAAATTCAAAGTCTATAACATCCTAATTACATATAGCCTCAGTGTATCCACTTAGCAACTATCAACTTAATAATGAAGATCCCGTTTTAATTCTCAAGTATAAAGTACTTATAGTAACACCAAATACTCCTATAGTATTTTAAATTTATTGTTATGTTCTATTGTTCTCATTGTGGTAGGGTTGGTAAGATTTTAGCATTGTTGCAACCACACACTTAAACTTAGGCACATGCTAGTCAACCCTCGGATAATATAGGTGATCAGGCTATATCTTCCCAGTTTTGACCATATGTCTCTAAGCCCACTTGTGTTGCCCAACAATCGTAATTCTTTTGTACTGTCCTAGTGACACTGATTTTAGTATGAATGCAGCACGTATACTTACTTAAATATTTTATTATTTAAAGTATAAACTCTTGGTCAGAGTATTTTTAATCCCTTATGTATTTATAGTTAGTATATCTTTTATGGGTTGATATACTTAATTCACTATAAACAATGCTCTGATACCAATCTGTCACACCCCAAAACCGAGAACGGCGGAAACGTTCTGGGGCGGAGGACGTCATGTATAATATCAACAACAATGTAAAGTAGTAAACAAGCAACAACATCATCCATTGCATTAATAAAATAATGATTATACAATTGTATTCTGTCAAATTTTGATAAACATTAAAGCATAAATCAAAATGAAAGATAAGTCTTGAACAAGCTCCATCTTCCTTTCTCCTTGCATCGGTACCTGTCTAAGATGACCTGAGGATACAAGTAATTTTGAAAGCGAGTATCAGCTTTAAAGCTGGTGAGTTCATAAGTATATAAGTGCCATTGCCTTGTTTGTGAAAAGCTGTTATGAAAGCCATGTAAACCTTTAAATGAAAATGTTGTGTTAAGTATGAAATCCCTAGAAAAACCCTTATTTTCTATAAGTATGAAATGTAGTCTTCTACCAAGACCCGAATGTTCTGTACGTATGAAGTGTAGTCTTCTACCAAGACCCGAATGTTTTGTAAGTATGAAGTGTAGTCTTCTACCAAGACCCGAATGTTTTGTTATGACTATGTAAAATGATAGTTTTTCCTTTCTATTGACTAGTACCAAAGTACTTAGTCTAACTCATCGTTTATGTGAATGTATCACAAAATAAAGTAAACAGGAAAAATATAATCATGTAAGTGTTAGCCGGAGGTACTGGTGCTAACAAGATGAATGTAAATGTTGACCCGAGGTACTAGGGCTAACATATTACATATAACCTAATGAACATCCGAAAATTGTCCAATTTTTCCTCTGTAGCAGCAGCAGGTGGAAGGAATGGTTAGTCCCTGTAAAGGTACTCCTAGTATAAGTAATAACCGTAGGCATCCGTAGATGTTCATTACCCACTGTTGCTAACAGATGAGTTCCGAAATGGTTAGTCCCGTACGTATATCCCGAGGTACTGTGGGATAGAGGCTCATCTAGGTATCCCGAGGTACTATGGGATAGGCACCTGTCTTAGATATTCCGAGGTACTGTGGAATAGGCAGGAAGATTTAAACAGAAGGTACTAATAAATCATCCTCGCAATTCGAGATACAAGTATTCATGTTAATGTACACAGTTAAGTGTATCTACGTAAAGGTACTTATGTAATGTGTTAATGTAAACACGTTCATGTATCATGTAAGTATATGTAAACATATTCATGTATCAGGTAAACATCTGTAAGTACTCATGTATCAGGTAATGTACTAGTATAGACTCATGAATGAACTGACTCTTGTGTGACTCCTTGTAATAGAAGTAATGTTTGATATCTTCAAATTATCCCTATGATAATCTACTGTAATATAACTAGTTGAACATGTAAGTTTACCCACTCTTACTACTCAAGGGTATGGGAAACTAAAGGAAAGATGCAAACTATAACATCAATACATATATAAGAATATAAGTGTATATGCATAGTTTAGTTCAAGAATGAAAAATGGTTTTTGTAAGACATCTTATGGGTTTTGAAAAATAATTAACAATGACTTGATGTCATTTTAATAAACATTTCAGAGGTAAAACATTTGGTAATAATGTGCTTTTAAGATGTAAAACCATTTCACGTATCACATTTTGTAGCATGTGAAATCTGTTAAATGACAAACATAGTTATAAAATACATATCAATGATTCAATAACATGTTTGTTTCTACTTGTATTTCCCCCCCCCCCCTTTAAAGCATTTAAAATCATTTAAAATATTTATTAGGGGTATGAACTCACTTGATTGAAGTGGTTGATTTGAAGTAGTCGAGAGAAGAATCGAGCAGAACTTCGACAGGAAGAGTCGAAAACGCGGGAAAATCTCGGGATTCTCGGGAATCTCGGGAATCTCGAGAACACAAAACCTTCCTTCGGGACTTGAAGGTGAAAACCGGGGCTTTGGGAGGGTATCGGGGGCTTAAACGCATAGTTTCAGCGTGAGAAAGAAAGGAACTGAACAATGGAACTCGGAGCCCTTGAAATCTACTTATAGGGGCATTTTTGGGGTGTGCCACGTCGTGGCAACCTTTTTCCACGTCGTGGGCTTGGTCGTCACTGCATGCGTCATCCCAAGTTGCATCTGGGGGCCTCCCGGAGGTGTTAGGAGATTTGCCACGTTGTGGCACTGCTTGCCACGTCGTGGTCTCTGACAGCCTCGAATTTTGGACCCCGAACTTGTAAAATCCATAACTTTCGCATACGAGCTCCGTTTTCGACGTTCTTTATATGCACGCGTAGCTAAAAATATGATATACAACTCTCATTTAGACTTCATCGGCAAATTTTGAATTTATTTTTAATTATTTATTTTTAACGGGCCGGGACACGAAAAATCCGTTAAAATTCCATAACTTCTTCATCCGGTGTCCGTTTTCGTCAGACTTTTCACCGTTGCGCTACTAATGTTGAGAACTTAGATTATCATTTAGGTTGTTTTGGTCAAAAGTATCTCGAGCTCTATTTCGAGTTTTTAGCTGTCTACTGCTATACTCGAATCTTGGAAAAATCATAACTTTCTCATACGAAGTCAGATTTGGACGTTCTTTTTATGTACGCTGATGGTTTGAGGTTATCTATAACTTTCATTTAGATACTTAAGGCTAAAAACTATTGTATTGAAACTTCGCGTTTTTCGTTTAATCGGTATTGCCGGTTTTGCCGAGAATCTTCGGTTGGTCATAACTTCTTCGTTATAACTCGGATTTTAGGGTTCTTTATATGTACGAAAACCTTGATACGATTCCTACTACTTTATTTAACCCAAATAAGATTTTAGGAAAGTTATATTTTGACCTAAATTTGATTGGTTTTACATTACATTGTCTCGAAATATCGGGTTGTCACAACGAACATGACATTCATAATTATAACTGTCACTACATACGGTATACATATAGATTTCAGTACATTAAAACGCTACTACACTACATGTAAACTACATTGTACGATACTGTAAGGCACTACTTCAACACTGTACCCTTAGGTGTATAGGGATAAATCCTATCATGGTATAACCATAGTCTCCTAGAGGGAGAGCATGAGATTTATGAATAGATCTATTCGGGTCTGACAATTCCACACCTGAACTGTTAGCTACAGTTAGACATGTATGCCTGGGGTGAACAAATGTCATTTTAGCTCAACGCCTGAAGAACGGTTGAATGGTCTCTAGGTCATATCAAGTGTGGTTATACAACTCACAATATGTATAAATCACCTTTGGTTTACAAATTGGCACTCTTCAACAGTTTTATTTATACTAATTAAAACGAATACACACTACGTATACTGTCTACTGCCAGGGGTTTCAAACAGAACCAATTATACAATGGTTTCACATGATTATCATTAGTTGGTCACATGAAGTAGTATTTTTGCGTATCACAACAGTTTTCAGTAATGATTATTCTTGGTTTTATACAGAATTGATAACGCTACATTCTCACTAAAGAAAATATTGGATTTTCTTACAATCATACGAACGATTTTACAAATTCATCAACATGTTTCCATTTTAAAATACCGCTTATGAACTCGCCAACTTTATGCTGATATTTTCAAACTACTTGTATTCTCATGAAATTAGTAGACAGGTACCTGCTAGATTTTTTAGAAGCTGGAGCAATAAGAGTCTTATGTTTATATTTTTGCATCCTACTTGATGTAATTGAAACAAGTTTCAGACAAAGTTCCAAACTAACGTAATTATTTTCATTTAAGTATTCACTGTAATTGTTGTGTTGCTATGATTGCTATTATTCATTAGTTGTGATGCTATACATGACGTCTTCCACCCCAGAACCTTTACGCGATTCTGGTTTTGAGGTGTGACAGATTGGTATGAGAGCCCTTGTTTATAGCGAACTAGTATACTGAACCTTACGTGGTATACAACTATAAACACTAAGGGGCCTAAGTGCTCTAAACTAAAAGTATATTTTTCAAAATATAAAGTATTTTGTAAAAAAAAAGTACACTAGTATGCATATATAACAAAATCTGTGTCATAGGAAGAACAAACCAAAATTATTTGGATGTTGGGAGACTGCGGTTAAACCTGGGCAGTTATGTAATCATGTCTAGCGTCCATATAGCCTGATCAACTATATTCATTCGAGACATGACCAACATGTGCTTGGGAGTGACTGTGGTGTTACAGCAAGCCTAAAACTTACCAAGGACAAAAACATCCAACATAAAATACTATAGGAGTATTTTAGCTAGAGCCAATTTTAGTATATAGACTCATTCCAAATTTTGCTACCTCATCTTTCTTAAGCGATAAATTACTTGCGTTAGTAACCTTTCTGTGCTTATCGCTTAGTAGAATATTTTTATTATAAGGATGAGATATATCTTGTTTCATATATCTCGAGGACTTACCATCCTCTTCTTCCTGATTAATTCTAGAACAAGATGCCTCCCCGAAGAAGATCCATCAGAAGGAACAACGACATCCCACCACCGCCACCACCACCCCCGCAGTTCGACCCCATCATGTTCCAAGTAGCGGTTACCGCCGCCATAACTGCGTCAATGGCACAAGTAAACTTTGGTGGGGCTGGAGGTGGAACTGATTCCCAACAACAAGATGGGAGTCAGGGACGTCAAAAGGAGTGTTCCTACAAGGACTTCATGACCGCAAAACCCAAGCCCTTCGACGAAATTGGGGTTCTTATCGCTCTAACTCGGTGGTTCGAGAAGATCCAATCCATATTCGAAATTTACGCCTGTTCCGAAGCAAACAAGGTGAAGTTTTCCGCCTGCACCTTCACCGACAGAGCCTTGAATTGGTGGAATGGTCAAGTCAAAACCCTAACCCTGCCAGTGGCTAATGTTATGGGTTGGGAAAGGCTGAAGGAACTCATGCTTGCGGAATACTGCCCGAGGGGTGAAGTGCAAAAGTTATAGCACGAACTCTGGAATTTGAAGATGAAGGGTTCTGACATCGCTGCCTACACCGCTAGATTCTATGATCTGGCTCTCCTTTGTCCGGGAATGGTCACCCTGAAAAGCAAGAAAATCGAGAGGCGCATTTGGGGATTGACTCAACCAACCAGGGGAAATGTATTGGCTGCTAGACCGACTACATTTGAAAGCGCCAAGGATCTGGCATATACTCTGATTGATCATGGAATCGATCTGGATGAGGCATCAAAAGTCGCCAAACCACAAAAGGAGAGTGGTGGGAAGAAGAAGAAATTTTGGAACAAGCGGAAGGATCAGTCTTCGCAAGAGCCTTCCAAGAAGCAACAAATAGTGGCAGTTCATGTTGCTACTGCTCCTACTGCTGCTCCAGCTGCCGTTCTAACCACCCAACCCCTACCGGTGTTTATGTTGGGAAGCTACCTCTGTGCAATCTGTGTAACTTTCATCATCACGGACCTTGCCGTGAGGTTATTTGCAACAGCTGTGGAAGGAAAGGACACACAACTCGATACTGTAAGATGCTAGCCCAACCAACCAACCAGGCTCTGGGAGCGGGCGTTGGCCAAGCTTGTTATGGATGTAGAGAGCCTGAACACTTCAGGAGAAACTGCCCCTAGGTGACATCTGGTGGCAATACAGGGAGAGTTCTGGCGATGGGCCATGAGGAAGTGGTCGTTGATCCTACTGTTGTTACGGGTACGTTCCTCCGTGACAAGTCTTATGCATGCATTCTTTTCGATGCTGGTGCGGAGAGGAGTTTTGTTAGTTATGCGTTCAAGCATCTAATCCATATAAACCTCAACCTTTACCCGAAACATTCATTGTCTAGATGGCTAACGGAAAGAAAGAGAGCACTAACGACATATTTATAGGCTGTACTCTTACCCTAGACAATCATTCCTTTTCCATCGACCTTTTTCCAGTCTCCATAAAAGCTTTGACGTTATAATTGACATGGATTGGTTGAGCCCCAATCATGCAGATATCCTCTGCTACGAGAAATCTATCTGTCTCAATCTTCCCTCTGGTGAAACCCTCATGATTTATGCAGATAAGCTTAGCTCAAACCTTTGTATCATTTCATGCATCAAGGCACATAAGTATCTGCGGAAGGAATGCCATGCATTCATAGCCCACGTTGTTGATGAGATGCAAAAAGTTAAAAACCTCGAGAATCTCCCCGAAGTCTACAATTTTCCTGATGTCTTCCCCGAAGACCTCCCAGGAATCCCTCCCGAACATGAAGTTGAGTTTTGTATCGACTTAATCCCTAGAGCTACTCCTGTAGCTAAATCCCCTTATTGTTTAGCACCGGCAGAAATACAAGAGTTATCCAGCCAGCTCAATGAGCTAATCAGCAAAGGATTCATCAGGCCGAGTTCCTCACCCTGGGGAGCTCCGATCTTATGCGTGAAGAAGAAAGATGAATCCTTTCAGATGTGCATTGACTACCAAGAGCTGAACAACCTGACCATCAAGAACCGTTATCTCTTACCCAGAATAGACAATCTCTTCGACCAACTTCAGGGAGCCAATTACTTTTCAAAGATAGATCTATGATCAGGGTACCATCAGTTGCGGGTTCTTGAGAATGATGTGCCCAAAATAGCATTCCGAAATTGCTATGGACACTATGAGTTTGTAGTAATGCCCTTTGGTCTGACCAACGCTTCGGCAGTATTCATGGACCTGTTGAATCGGGTGTGCCTCTCTTTCTTAGAAAAGTTCGTGATCGTGTTTATCGACGATATACTTGTCTATTCACGAAGTGAGAATGATCATAAACAGCACTTGAGGCAGGTGCTGGAAACATTAAGGGCGGAGAAGCTATATGTGAAATTTTCATAGTGTGAGTTCTGGATAAGGAAGGTAACATTTCTTGGCCACGTGGTTAGTGAGGAAGGCATACAGGAGGACCCTTCCAAAATCAAGGCGATTGAGAATTGGTCTGCACCAAAGACACCAACAAAAATCCGGCAATTCTTGGGTCTCGCGGGCTATTATTGCAGGTTCATCCAGAACTTCTCCAGAATCGCTAAGCCTTTAACTACCCTGACACAGAAAGGTGTAACCTTTAGTTGGGGAGTCAAGCAAGACACTGCAGTTCATACATTGAAGCAGGCCCTGTGCAGCGCACCTATCTTGTCCCTGCCCGAGGGGACGGAAGACTTTGTTGTTTATTGTGATGCATCCAATCAGGGTCTAGGCTGTGTGCTCATACAACGAGGAAAGGTTATCTCCTATGCCTCGAGACAGTTGAAAACACATGAGGTAAATTACACAACTCACGATCTAGAGTTGGGAGCAGTGGTCTTCACATTAAAGATCTACAGGCACTACCTTTATGGAACCAAGTGTACTATCTTCACCGACCATAAGAGCTTGCAACACATCCTTGATCAAAAGGAGTTAAACATGAGACAACGGCGATGGGTAGAGTTGCTCAGTGATTAGGAGTGCGAAATTCTCTACTATCCCGGCAAGGCCAATGTGGTAGCAGACACCCTCAGTCGAAAGGAGTATTCAGAGCGCAAGGTGAAAGCACTAACAAAGACCATTCATTCCCATCTATCCATGCAAATCAGACAGGCTCAACTGGAAGCCTTGAAACCAAAGAAAGTAGCGGATGAAGCATTGCGGGGAATGGAAAAGAACTTAGAGGTCAAGGGAGACGGAGTGTACTATTTCATGAACCGGATCTGGACCCCAAAGTTCGGCGGGTATAGAGAGGTTGTCATGAATGAGGCTCACAAGACGAAATACTCCGTTCACCCAGGTTCAGATAAGATGTATCTGGTTCTCAAACAACTCTATTGGTGGCCAAACATGAAAGCGGAAATTGCAACCTTCGTGGGCAAGTGCTTGACTTGCGCCAAGGTGAAGGTGGAGTATCAAAAGCCCTCAGGTTTACTTCAGCAGCCAAAAATACCTGAGTGGAAGTGGGAAAGGATAACAATGGATTTTATCACTAAGTTACCCAAATCTCCAAGTGGGTACGACGCCATCTGGGTAATTATCGATCGATTGACAAAATCCGCCCACTTCCTGCCAATCAAAGAAAACTTCAAAATGGAGAGACTCACGCAGATCTACATTCGAGAGATAGTTCGCCTTCACGAGGTGCCTGTATCCATCATCTCCGACCGAGATAGCAGGTTCACCTCGAGATTTTTGCAATTGCTATAGAAGGATCTTGGAACTAAGTTGGACATGAGCACGTTTTATCATCCACAAACAGAGGACAGAGTGAGAGGACAATTCAAACATTGGAAGATATGTTGAGAGCTTGTGTCATTGACTTCGACACGTCATGGGATGCTCATCTTCCTGTGGTCGAGTTTTCTTACAATAACAGCTACCATACCACCATCAAGGTTGCATCGTTTGAAGCCCTTTATGGCCGCAAATGCAGATCCCCTCTGTGCTGGGTTGAAGTGGGTGATACATAGCTAGGTGGGGGTCAGGTCCTTGACAGTGCTCTCACTGGTCCTGAAATCATCCGAGAGGCAACCGAGAAGATCGTACGAATCCGAGAACGGCTGAAAGCCTCGAGGGATAGACAAAATAGCTATGCCGATAAGAGACGAAAACCCTTGGAATTCCAGGTTGGTGACCGCGTCCGTTTGAAGGTATCACCCTGGAAAGGCATGATACGTTTCAGAAAACAAGGAAAGCTGAACCCAAGTTGCATTGCACCATTCGAGATCCTTGCTAGGATTGGTCGTGTGGTGTACAAACTCCAATTACCACTAGAACTCAGCATCGTCCATCCTGTGTTACACGTGTCAAATATAAAGAAGTGTCTTTCCGATGAGACACTTGTGACTCCTCTCGACGAGATCGAGTTGGAGGAAGGTCTACACTTTGTGGAGGAACCTGTCGAAATCATGAACCGGAAAGTCAAGCATACGAAGCAAATCCGCATCCCAATAGTGAAGGTACGCTGGAATGCCAAGTGAGGTCCTGAATTCACTTGGCAGCGCGAGGATGCAATAAAGCAGAAGCACCCTCACCTCTTTCCAAGTTCATGATTTGTACTCTATTCTTGAATTTCGGGATGAAATTCCCTCTAACGGAGGGATGATGTGACAAACTGGAACCTCTCACTTGTACACTTAGTCAAACCAATCAGTATTCAACTTGTTTTGTTGATTGCTTGTACTGTTTAAGGGTTCACTTAAGTGTTCTAAGCTCGAGTATGACCAAGGTTGAGGTTAGGAATGAGTAAGCGTGTCGTATAGTGATAAAACCGGCCCATACACACCTCTAGGAGGAGTGTACGACCGTACACATGGGTGTGCGGCCGCACACCCACTCCTTGGCCACACACTCACTTTTTGGTAGCACTCTCTCCCTTATATAAAGGGTAGCCCCTTTCCTTTCATTCCTTTGACACCTTGCCAACACACAACACTTTTCCTCTCAAGTTTCTCCAACCACAAACCCTCCAAAGCTTCAAGAACATGAGTAATTCATCCTCTAACATGATATCCATGAAAGACCACTCTATCTAAGCCTTAAGTGTGCAATAATCGACATGTTTTTCGTGTTTGGAAGTGAGTGCGGCTGCACACTCCTCTTAAGGTGGCCGCACACTCTTAAAACACCCTCCAAAGTGAGACTTTAACTTCCATATTCGAGATAGACATGCCCTTAGCCTTGTTGCACCTTGGAAATGACATTTTGGACATCATTTTGTGGGGTGTAGAACCGCACACACCCTTTTGCGGCAACACACTCCAATGTGCGGCCACACACTCATTCTAGGGCCGCAAACCCACTTCTAGAACCCTTAACTTGCACTACAATTGAGTATAGACCTAGAAAACTTCATGGATGCAAGTATGGACCTTGAGAACACTTCAATGGCACTCTCTTTCATGAGTGTACGACCGCACATCCGTGGCTATACACACACTCAAAGTGGCCATACACTTCCTTTACTCAATCCTACAAGGTTCTATCACTTGGTACAAGTAGTTCCAAGTCCCTAGAGTGGTTCTCAATCGTATATATTGGTGAAATACCTTCATTTGACACCTATGTGTGTCATTACGTGTTATTAGCGTCGAGTTGAGTTTGAGGTATCACTTGACAATTAACATCTCGTACCGGTCTTTCGTTCAAACCACTCGCTCAAGGTGAGTTCATACCCCTACATTTTCCGTGTTTTTACTGTTTTCAGGGGGAGAATACAAGCCAAACCATAAATGCTTTTGTAAATTAATACAAAGAGCTTTTAACAAAAATAAAACTCATGCAATTCTCATACTTTAACCCTTTTGTACTATGTTGAGCATAAGGGGAGTTTTACAACTTATCACTAAATTGCATAGTTTTCCGGATTCGATATTCACTATGCTATACATGCAAACTATAATCAGTATAGTTTGGGATTTTCGAAACATCACAAGTACATAAAATTTCGCTACTAAATATATCCACTTTGACAAATACATTTTATAGTTTATATCACTACACGAACATGGAATTCATAACTATAACTGTCACTTCATACGGTATACATACAGATTTCACTACGTTAAAACGCTAATACACTACATGTAAACTAGATTGTACTATACTGCGAGGTACTACTTCAACATTGTACCCTTGGGTGTACAGTGATAAAGCCTATCATATTATAACCAGAATCTCCTGGAGGGAGAGCGTGAGATTTGTGAATAGATCTATTCGGGACTGACTATCCCACACCTGAACTGCTAGCTATAGTTAGGCAGGCATGCGTAGGGTGAACAAATGTCATTTAACTCAACGCCTGAAGAGCGTTGGAATGGTCTCTAGGTCATATCAAGTATGGTTATACGACTCACAATATGTATAAATCACCTTTGGTTTACAAATTGGCACTCTTCAATAGTTTTATTTATACTAAGTAAAACTAATACACACTACGTATACTGGCTACAACTAGGGTTTTCAAATAGAACCAATTATACAATGGTTTCACATGATTAGGATTAGTTGGTCACATGAAGTAGTATTTTTGCATATCACAACAGTTTTCAGTAACGATTATTCATGGTTTTATACAAAATTGATAAGGCTACATTCTCACTAAAGAAAATATCGGATTTTCTTGAAATCATATGAACGCTTTTACAAATTCATCAACATGTTTCCATTTTAAAATACTGCTTATGAACTCGCCAGCTTTATGCTGATATTTTCAAACTGCTTGTATTCTTAGGAAATCAGTAGACAAGTACATGCTGGATTTTTGAGAAGCTGGAGAAATAAGAGTCTTATGTTCATATTTTAGCATACTATTTGATGTAACTGAAACAAGTTTCAGAAAAAGTTCCAAACTGATGTAATTATTTTCATTTAAGTATTCACTGTAATGGTTGTGTTGCGATGATTGCTATTATTCATTGGTTGTGATGCTATACATGACGTCTTCCACCCAGAATGTTTCCGCCATTCTCGTTTTTGGGTGTGACATTGTGTGTTCATCAGATTTCGTGTGTGTACATCGGATCTTAGTTTGTGTGTGTTCATATGATTTCATATGTTTATGTGTGTATATCTATTCTGATTTGGGGTGTGTGTGTGTGTGTTCATAACATTTGATTTTTTTGTGTGTGTATTCATCAAATAGGGGAGAACTCAAGAACAAACCCAAATTTTATGTATGGTTTTTGTTTTTGGGATGATTTTTTTGGTGGAGATAAAGTGGACGAAGCAGTTTAGGTGGAGATGGAGGTGGCAGATGGTCCAGTGATGAACTGTGGCGGTGTCCAACGGTGGTCAAATGGTGCTGGTGTAGCGGAAGATGTTTTTGAGTGTTCTTGAATCTATGAATATGTTTTTGGGTTTTTATCAAACATAGAGAGAAAGATATATATATATATATATATATATATATATATATATATATATATAGAGAGAGAGAGAGAGAGAGAGAGAGATAAAGAGAGAGAGAGAGAGAAAGGGGGAGATATAGAGGGAGAGAGAAAGAGAAAGAGGGAGAGAGATAAGTATTTTCATATTTTAATTGTTGTAGACAAAAAAAAACTAAACAAAAAGGGTAAATTCGTCATTTTATATGTTTTCAAATAATTTTGGACCAAACTCATAATAAATGAAACCTTTTGGACCATTATGCAACCGCAAAAACATTTTGAACACACATCCAACTTTTTAAATACCATATGGACCAAAATTTAAATTTTTTCTAAAATAAAATATAAATTATTAGCCCATATGAACCCATCTCACATCCTACCCTACTATTTCTCCTTCTTCTCATATTATCTCTCTTCTATTCTCTTTCTTTTTTGTATTACCATTGCCAACAACCCATATGCCCATATTTGCTAGTAACATACATGTTTTTAAAGATAGAGATGTAGAACATTGCTTGGGAAACACCCATTGACATTGTCGATAAAACCGAACTGTAACATCCCAAAACTTATAAGGTAAAAGTTTTATTTTTAATTCAACCCTAAACACCATTTATCATTTTCAATCATTCAAAAGTATATTAAGTAAAAATAGTTATCAAAGTACAATCCCAAAATCATAAGGTTGCAGAATTATGGGTGGATACGTTCCGATCAAGTCGGGCCCTTCTCTTTCGAACTGGAAGTATCTGAAACCATAACCATAAAGCACAAAGCTTAAGGAGTTTCCCCCAAGATACCACATTCCACGCATATCCTTGGGCCTAGCCCTCACATTATGCCCAACCCACAATAATAAGCCTAGCCCTACATACAATGCTAGAGTGATAAAGATAGCTTGCATCCTACGTAACATACATTGGGCCTAGCCCTTCCTGATCCATGGGTCTAACCCAATATAAAAATGGGCCTAGCCCGTCATACAATGGGGCTAGCCAACATACCATGCAAGAGTCACCAAGACAACTAGCATACAACAGATCCTAGTGGGCCGACATTGGTGCCTTTGACCCATGAGTACAATGAGGGGACTCACCTGAATTGTAAAGCCGACTACAACTAACTGCTCTCTTTCCAAAATACGGGTGCTCAATACCTCCTATCAATCAACATAAGGTAAACCCTAAGTCTAGCTTCTAAAAATTAAAGTTGACCAAAAGCCAACCCAAGCAAAAAGTCAACGGTCAAAGTCAAAGTCAACATCTCATAATGTCAACTATTTACCCTCATGTCGTGACCAGCCCTTGCCTATGTCGTGAGAGATCACTCAGTGCATTCCAACTCATCTCGACTCAACTCAGCCAACTCAAACATGAAAATTAACTGGAGCTGAGCTCATGATGTCACCATCCTTCTATCACGTTGTGAGCCACAAGGAGCTTAATAGAAATGGGTTCATTCAATCTTCATGTCCTGAGACCTTATGTCTCACGTCGTGAGTACGGTTTGAAGACAAAAATCCAAAATTTAAGTCATTAATCTTATACACGTTTCACTCTAACTTTCTAGAAAGTCTTATAACTCTATAATACACTTGAAAGCTGATGCTTTTAAAACATATATGTCCAATACATGTCTTGATCTCATTTGGGTTACTAATTTATGAAATGGTCATCCAACTTTCATGCAAGGTTCCAAAATCCAACCATTCACTAGATCTGAACTTCATGACACTCTTAGGGCCCTTATAACCCATAAAGTCGCCAAGTTTATGGTTTCCATTCATTCAAACTTGCTCAACCAAGGAGAAAAGTGGGATAAAACTTAGATCTAGCCACAAATAACAATAAAGGAGGAAGCAATGACACTACAAAGTTTCCGAAAAAACGTAAGGTGATGATGATGATGATTCCTTGCAAGCCAATTCAAAACATCACATTCTTCTTCTTCTTTTCTTCTTCAAACCAAGAATTGCTCCAAAATGGCCAAGAATCAAATAAAGGATGAAGACTAGGGTTTTCTAAAGTAAAAGAGGGTTTTGAGGCTGATAATGAACCCCAAAACGGGTTTAGAAGTGCTTAAATATGAAGTAAGCCCTAAAAGATCATGGTATTCGGTTGCATCAGTTCTCACATCGTGAGCCTCTATGTCTCATGTCGTGAGGCTAGTCCTGAACAAAAAATTTCATATTACCCCATCTCACTTCATAAGCCTCTATGTCTCACGTCGTGAGGCTCCTTTACTCCCAAAATCCACCCTTTTGACTCCTTGAAACCCAAATTCGATTCTTCCAGGAAAACAGGTGTTACAACTCTCCCCTACTTAAATTAGATGTTGTCCTCAAAATCACTCCTTACTACCTTCCAGATACGCCAGACAACTACAACGATACTCCTACAATGCTGATACGGACTGAGAAGTTGACTCATACAAACAATAGGCTTCCAAAACGATGATCGAACACAGTCTTAGTAGTATTCGCGTACCCCGACGATGAACGGATCCTTGTTCTACTATATTTAACCACTGAAGAACAACCAATCATTACTCTGACCAAAATCCCAAAATCCAATACCTTGTGTGACTTCCCAATATACAAAAACATTCTGATACACAGCCAAATACGACTCTACTTCATAACCCAACCAAACGAAACCACATTCTGAGCTTGAATTATCTTTCCAATACCACTGGAAAACAAAATACTCAACCCTTCATCACTATTGAATCCTTATATTAGAGATTAAGGGGGACTCCCAACGCAAGTCTCACCCCTAAGTGCCAGAACAATCTAAAAACTCACATCCTGATGACCGAAAATTCACAAATTCGATCTATCCGAGATCTCCTGCATCCATGGTGACCTCTGACTGAAATGAGATATAAACTCCCCAATCAACTGTGAAGACTGAAAGTCTCACAACTTGTCCCGCCACAAGGGTCTGACTAAGAGTCTAGTTGACAAGGAATACCCTATCCTAACCATCATATGGATACCAACCACAGACCACACAGTCATCCCACTCTAAACTTTATCTGATACCTTGCTCAAGCCAATTTCCACAGGGTCTCACCCACTCTATCATAACCATACAGGCGTCGCCCACGAGTCTCACCTAGTTTTGAAAATCGAATGCGCCTTTCCCACGAGTCTCACCCAATCGAGTGATGTACAAGCCTAACCTCGCATTGGATCCAACGATCCTAATAACAAAATAAAGAAAAATCCTCCAATAACATTGTTCACCTCTACCCAGACATGCGCTGGTCCTCTTTCAGCCCAACAACCTCTCCTACCATGGCCTACCTCATTTTGATGAATGTTACGACTACATTGAAGACTTATAATGCTTCCCTGACATCCTATTTTCCTTGTGTATGCTACTTCTACCCCGTAGTCTTATAACACCCCTATCAGCCATGAGGCCAAATCATGGTCTTGTTCGCTATCTTGCATGCCAACCTATGATCAAAAACTGGTAAAAACCACATTTATTGTATCCCAATAAGGTGTTTGGGTCATGCTTCGAACCTCAAAGCCTTCATTAGACTAGAACATGTAGAGATGCACTAATACAACCTTCAACCTAGATCCAACCACATGTCTGTTATGTATTACTATGATGTGCCAACTTGTCATTGACAGTTTCTGAATACCCAGCCTTGATCAACCTCGTTCCAGACTACCACTTAAACTGAATTTCCTCTTGACTAGGATGTGGAACTCTTCCTAGTTTCGTGGCTAATTCTATCCCTGGAAATCCAAACGGTTCTACCTACTTGGATTTAGCTACACCCTGCCAACCTTACCAAAAACAGCAAATAATGAACCACCCCTTGCCGGAACTGACAGATCACCAATCCAACATCCCACTTACTAAAGGATTCATGCATTCTAAACATCCTTAACCGATAAAATTTCAAAATTTATGTGAGAAATTTAATGTCGGAACAAACCCACGCGACAACCATAATCATCCACTTGCTACCGCTCCTTTCCTAGTAAGGGTAGCGATTGGACCCAAGAGTCCTTCCATAAACAATTGTTATCCCTACGGAGCAACGCAAACATTTCAAAACTTTGAATTCGTTGCTGGACTAATCACACTAATCTGACTATAGACCTTCCAAGTGGTACCCTTAAATCACCTCTTCTAATGGCCCACAACAACTACCTAACAATCTAAATCTAGGTCAACAATATGTGCCTCACTCATAACTCTCAGCATGAAAAATGGCATATAACGATCCTTGATAATATTAACCCGGAAATTATCGAGAATTTAAACCGAAGAAAAAGCCTTACACATACAAACACATGATTCAAAAGACACACACACACACATATATATATATATATATATATATATATATATATATATATATATATATATATATATATATATATATATATATATATATATGAATAATAAGGTACAAGGAATACAAAAGATAACATACTCACTGCTCCCCCATCAGCCTCGAACAATCAACCTACTTGTGGCCGACCTAGTTGCAATGAAACCACATCGGAATCGATCCATAAGGGCAATCCTTACTGTAATGAACCATCTGAAGACAACTTAAACATCCCCTTCCTGTCCCCTGACATCCTCCTTTATGGGTCCTCCCACATTGGCCTCCTAGACGTGAATCATAAGTCTTGGCCTGTTCGCCCGACACACTATGGTCTGAATATGCTCTGGTTTCTTCTTTCCGAGGTGCTCCAAATCAATTTCCCACTCTTGGGCTGTAACAATCATATCATTTAGGGTCTTGTACCCTGAAAAACTCACAAACTCCCTGATGTCATCCCTTAACATATCATGATACCTCACCTTCTATATCCCTCTTCCATTGCATATTATGGAACCAACAAAACGTTCTTCGAAAATTTAGCAGTGATCTCTGCCACGGTCTTAATAGTCTGATGAGGGTCCTGAAACTCCTTTGCCAGCTGTTGTACCTTAATCGACTGTTCAAACTCCTCCTAGAATCTCATGACATACTCCTTCCAAGACACGGCCACTACGACCATAGATCCCAATGCCCTACTGACCTCCTCCCACCAATCATGGGCTTAGTCCCTCAAAAGATAAGATGTAAAACTTACCTTAACCCCCTTAGGGAAGAAGCTTGTCCACTGAGCGTTCTCCATGTCAGCGAGCCATCGGCGACTAGCAATAGGATGCTTATCTCTAAAGAGCTCCAGAGATCCACAAGCCTTGAACTCCCGAAATTAGGGATTCCGCACTCCTAACTTTCTTGTCGCGATCTTGGCCCGTAAAGCCCTGAGTGTCCCATTCAATAACTCCATAACCCCAGTGCGATATGCGTCCAGACTCTCCTACATAATCTGTAGCATCCCAAAAAATCAACAAATTCAAAACTTTTCAAACAACCTTTTTTTCTAATCGTAGTGTTACAACACCATTGTTTTCAAACATTATTTAAAACAGGAATCTCCCGAGATCAAGTTAGTTGAAACCAAGGATGTGTACAGCCATGCCTTTGCCTTGGCACAGTCCACTGAAGTACCTTAAACCATAAACCAATACTATAAGTATGAAGCTTAGTGCGTTCCCCCAAAATACCACTAAATGAACATATGACATATACTAATAAACAACATGCATACATGGCCTTCAACATGAATGGAACGCCCCACCAACCTACAGTCTATCTGGTAAACCCACAGAGATGCCATTCCGACTGGAATGCCCCACCGACCTACAATCTATCTGGTATGCTCAAAGAACCTTCAACATGACTAGTACACCTCACCAAGCCTTCAACCTATCTAGAATGCTCTCTTGGCCTTTAGCTTGACTGGTATGCCCCACTGGCCTTCAGTCTATCCGGGACACCGTAGGTCTATTGGCCTTCAGCACAAAGCATGACCGCCTCAACCCAACCACACATACACCATGTCGACACACACACGTATATATATATATATATATATATATATATATATACATATATATATATATATATATATATATATATATATTCGAAACAAATATAATCCCAGTAAACTATAACAAAATATCGACATAAACATTACCAAGTTTTGTTGACTCACAACAACAGTTTCAAACTACCCACACCACAGTGACATATACACAACTAACCATATGACCAATCAATAGACAATCAGGCAGATCTAACAGATCACGACAACATGCCAACATATGATAAAGCAGGAGAACAATCCAATGGGTCGGCCTTGTTGCCTTCGACCCGAAATTACAGTGAGTAAAACTCACCTATCGATCTAATCCATAGCTAATAACGACATAATCCAAATCTTAGCTCTCTAATCGATATGATGGGTTTTAGCCATAAGAACTTTCCTATGTGCGCATGCAAAACCCTAATGCTTGGATCTAGGCTTTCTAATAAACATGCTTTGAATCCAAGACTTCTAATGACTAATTAGGTTAAATAACAACATTGAAATAGATCTAGAACCATACCTTTGAGTTCCTTGTTGATCTTGAGGTCTTGGAGCTTCTAGAGTCACAAATGTCACTGCTCTAATTGCTTACAAACACCAATAGCAAGGAAGATGATTTAGGAGAGAGGAGAGGGGAGGAAATCGGCCAGGGTTCTCTTGCTTTAGGAGAGGTGCCGATTTCCCTTAGCTATGGGGTCTATTTATACTTGTAGACTCCTTAAGGGTTACAACCTAAACCCTAATTAAATAATCTTCTCTTAAAGTTATCCAAATCCTTTCCATAGATAAGCCTTGGACGAATTAGCTATCCTTTTAGCTTCTAGAATTCGTCCAATCCATATCTATATGGATTTACAGTCTAAAGTTTAACTATCAAACAATTGACAGTTTATACCCCTTTATTTAATTAATCTCTTTAAGTCACCAAATTAATTCTAATTAATTCTATGACTTATATTAATTAAATAACAATATATTATTCTTTATATTATTCTTATAATATATAAATAATATTTAATCTCTCTTAACAAATCATCCTATCAAGTTGCTATGGTGAAGGCAACCCAAAAGGACCATGCACAACCGGGTCAAATACTTGCCTAATATAGTTGCAGCCTTAGACACTATTCCAACAGTCTCCCACTTGGATAAGTCTAGTAACTATATACACAAGTACAATTCGGTTTGCAATCGTAGCTCTCAAAGACGCTGTCAAACTTTGATCTAATCAATCTTGTCCTTTAGATAAGGGATCGTACAGTCCTCTGTTAGATATCATGCTGACAATCCTATGGAACGGTGAGTCAAGCATTTAGGTTTCTCGATCTCTGATTTATTTGACATAGAACTTAATCGAACACATCAATTCAGTTCTGACCGGGCCCGGCACATAAGTCAAATCAAATCATCGAGCGGCCGAGATATCGCTTTTGCCTTCTTAGATAAAAGTTACAGATAAACTTCGACTTAGATGCATTTACTTATTCATTAACCAACTATACACAACAATACATTTTATAACACCGAGTTACTGATGCGTTTTCGTAGTATCAATGTACAATCAATTAACAAATAACAAATCATATATCTAGGTTTTAAGACCATATGATATTATCGTCTTGCGATCACCCTTTATATCATATTCCATAAGGTGATTCCAGCAAGCGCGGGTTTGTTCCAATGCTCAAAACTAGTTCATAAGCACTCATGAACGTTGCAGCAACCCTTTGCTATGTCTAACACCATTTAGACATTCTACACACCAATTCATGACAATCTTCATTCATATCTACTCCCAACATATGAACGATTGTGGACCATTTGAACAATTTCTATTATTCTTAATAATCTTAATTATTCTAGAAGTCAAAACATGCAAAATGAAACAATAGCTAAACAATTAACATAAGATAGTAACATTACTCATAAATAAAACTCCTTTATTTAATCATCAAATGTCAATTACATTTATCTATTACACGTTTCTAATACTATCTAATCTATGCTAATATCATCCTTCAGCCCAATACTCCTAGCATGCTGCAAGTGCTTAACCCTACTCAGTCCCTTCGTAAGCGGATCTGCTGGGTTATCTTTTGATGATATCCTCTTCACTACGAGTTGTCCTTCTTCTACACGATGTCTGATGAAGTGATATTTTTTGTCGATATGTCTTGATCTACCATGATCCCTCGGTTCCTTGGTCAAGGCAACCGCGCCTTCGTTATCACAGAAAATCTCCATTGGCTCTTTTATGGTAGGTACAACTCCAAGATCACTAATGAAGTTCTTTAGCCATATTGCCTCCTTCGACGCTTCGCTCTCTGCAATGTACTCTGATTCGCACGTTGAATCAGCTACGGTTTCCTGCTTGGAACTCTTCCATGTCACTGCTCCTCCATTTAAGGTAAAGACCCAGCCCGACTGCGAACGGTAATTGTCCCTGTCGGTCTGAAAACTGGCGTCACTATACCCTCGCACCTTCAAGTCATCACTCCCTCCGAGGACTAAGAACCATTCCTTCGTCCTCCGAAGGTACTTAAGGATGTTCTTCACCGCAATCCAATGTGCTTTGCCAGGATTCCCTTGATATCTGCTAACCATGCTCAAAGCGAAGGCTACATCAGGGCGAGTACAAGTCATAGCGTACATGATTGAGCCAACTGCGGAAGCGTATGGTACTCGGCTCATTTCTGCTATCTCCGCTTCGGTACTCGGACTTTGAGTCTTACTCAACTTGGCATTGCTTTGTATCGGTAATTCTCCCTTCTTTGAGTTTTCCATACTAAAACGTTTTAGTACCTTCTCTAAGTAAGTATTCTGACTAAGTCCAATTAGTCTCTTACTTCTTTCTCTTACTATCCTTATTCCCAAAATGTAAGAAGCCTCTCCGAGGTCCTTCATAGCGAAGCACTTCCCGAGCCAGGACTTAACCTCCTGCAGAGTCGGGATGTCATTTCCTATGAGTAATATGTCATCGACATATAGAACGAGGAAGCTTACTATACTCCCACTGGCTTTGACATATACACAAGACTCATCTTCGCTTCGTACAAATCCAAACTCTTTGAATTTCTCATCGAAGCAAAGATTCCATCTGCAAGACGCTTGCTTAAGTCCATAAATGGACTTCTCAAGCTTACACACTCTATTTGGATGCTTCGGATCCACAAACCCCTCTGGCTGAGCCATGTAAACATCCTCAGCCAACTTTTCATTAATGAAAGCGGTCTTGACATCCATTTGCTAAATCTCATAATCATGAAATGCGACAATAGCTAGCATCACTCTAATAGATTTAATCTTCGCAACTGGTGAGAAGGTCTCATCATAGTCAACTCTGGGAGTTTGAGTAAAGCCTTTCGCAACCAATCGCGCTTTATATGTGTGTACGTTTCCATCCACGTCGGTCTTCTTCTTGAAGATCCATTTGCACCCAACGGTCTTACGTCCGGGCACATAGTCAACCAAATTCCAAACTTGGTTATCATACATGGATTGGATCTCGCTATCCATTTCCTCTTTCCATTTTGCAGACTCCGGGCCTGCCATGGCTTCCTTATAGTTATTAGGTTCATCAAGATTTATTAGTGTACCATCACAAATATACGTGTCCCCCTCGGTAGTAATATGAAAGCCATAAAACTGGGGATGAACTCTAACTCTATCGGAACAACTAAGAGGTAAGGATTCGTTAATCGGTTCAACCGGAGTTTCCTCCTCGGGTTGAGTGCCAGCGGTAGAGGTTCCTTCATCTATCGACTCTTGAATCTCTTCAAGTTCGATTTGCCTCCCACTGTCTCCTTGGCTTACGAGTTCTCGCTCTCGGAAAACTCCTCTCCTCGCAACGAAGACAACATTGTCCTTCGGTCTATAGAAGAGATATCCAAAGGATGTCTGCGGGAGTATCTCGTCTTACGAAAGCCTCGCAACCCCAAACCTTGATATGTGCCAACGAGGGAGCTTTCCCTGTCCACATCTTGTGAAGTGTTTTGGCAACCTTCTTAGTAGGGACTCGGTTAAGGATATGGGCGGCAGTCTCTAAGGCATACCCCCAAAAAGAGATAGGTAGTGAAGCACGACTCATCATAGAGCGAACCATATCCAATAAGGTTCGATTACGCCTTTCTGCCACACCATTCAACTGCGGTGTCCTAGGAGGCGTCAATTGCGAAACTATTCCACACTCCTTGAGATAATCGTGGAATTCAAGACTTAGGTACTCTCCTCCTTGATCGGATCGAAGCATCTTGATTTTCCTGCCCAATTGATTCTCCACTTCATTCTTAAACTCTTTGAACTTTTCAAAGGTTTCTGACTTTTGCTTGATTAAGTAGATATACCCATATCTACTATAGTCATCGGTAAAAGTCACGTAGAAGCGGTTCCCATCCTTCGTGGTTGATCTAAACGGTCCACATACATCGGTATGTATTAGGTCCAATAGACCCTCGCCCCTTTCACATGTACTCGTGAAGGGTGACTTAGTCATCTTTCCAAGCAAACAAGACTCGCATGTGTCATCTTCCCTAAGGTCGAATGACTCCAACACTCCATCCTTTTGGAGTTGGGCTATGCGTTTCTTGTTGACATGTCCAAGACGACAATGCCACAAGGATGCTTTATCCATACTAGTGGAAGAATCAATATTCAAAACATCATTTCCTAAGTTATCAACAATCATAACGGTTTCATATATTCCATTACATGGTACAGCTTCAAAGTAAAAGACACCACTTAGATAAGCCAAAATAGAACCATTCTCATTATTAAAAGAAAATCTAAATCCTTGTCTATATAAACCATGAAATGAAATGATGTTTCTAGCCATTTCTGGCGAATAGCAACAATTGTTCAAATCTAAAACCAAACTATTCCTAAGCACTAAAGAATACACTCCAATCTTGGTCACAGGTGACGATCTTCTGTTCCCCATGATTAGATTGATCCTTCCTTGCTCAACATCCCTACTTCTTCTTAGTCCCTGCACATTAGAACAAATGTGGTAACCACAACCGGTATCAAGAACCCAAGAAATAGGATGATTAGAATCGTTAGATTTAATTGTATATATACCTGCGAAAGATGGCTTGATCTTTCCTTCTTTGATTGCTTGCAGGTACTCTGGGCAGCTTCTCTTCCAATGTCCTATCTTGTGGCAGTGGTGGCACTCTGCCTCCTTCGAGTTAGGACAGGGCTTAGCGGGATCAACTTTGGTCCCACTAGAAGAGGCACCATCTCGGGCTTTGACCTTGCGATAGTTCTTCGATGAAGCTTTCCTCTTCTTTCCCTTTCCTTGACTAATAGCCAAGACAGGAGCAGTAGTCAGATTGGGAGTAGGTGCAACAGACTTGTCCTTGAAGTTGCTCTCAGCGACCCTCAAGAGACCTTGGAGTTTGCTTAGGGTGACCTCTTCTTTGTTCATGCGGTAGGTCATCCTAAATTGGTTGTACATCGGAGGCAAAGAGTGAAGCACCATGTCGATCGCCAAGTCTTCACCAAAGTCAACGTTTAACTTGCAAAGGCGGTCGACATACCTTTGCATCTTTTGCAGGTGCACGGTAAGAGATTCTCCATGACCCATCTTGGCGGAAATGATGTTGGTGAAAATCTCATAACGCTCTTGTCTCGCGTTTTGGTGGTATCTCTCCAATAAGTCTTGATGCATCTCGTACGGGTACATGTCCTCGTAGGACTTTTGGAATTCGGAGTTCATGGTGGCAATCATGATGCAATGTACCTTCGTTGCATCTCGCTCATGAGTCTCAAAAGCGGTGATTTCGGCCGGAGTAGTGATTTCGGGGTTGATTTTCTCGAGCTTCTCATCGAGGACATACTCCTTATCCTCATAGCGAGCAATGGTGCAAATGTATCTTATCCATTCGCTAAAGTTCGTTCATCGAAGGTGACCTTTTAGCAAAGGCTCATCAACGTGAAAGAACTAGCAGCAGCGTTGTTAGCGTTCGACATATACAAAAGAAAAAGGAAAAAGATAGATTAGAATAAGAATCCCTAATTATCACCCAATAAGAAAAATTAGGGCTAGGATCCAACAATAACATTTACATACTAGAAAAGGGATGCCGTAATCTAACATGCAAATAAATTGAAGGTAAGTGAATGACGATTCACTAATTCTCCATCACAAAACTTAAACTATTAGTCCTAAGTGTTTTGAGAATTCCTAGGTTCGGATGAGATTCATTGAAACTATTCAATGACATGTTTAAATCTCGATATGCCCCTCTTGTTTGTGACTGGGATGCCGAGGATCACAAAGCGGGTGTGAATTACCATGCAAATTCACATGGTGCCTTCATTGTAACGATCACCTATTCGATGTGCCGGTAAACCACACACGTTCCATCGAACTATGACAAACAATGAATCACCCTTTGCCACCTTTGCTTAGAACCAATTAGTGTGCCGGTAAACCACACACGCTCCACTAACTTCTTAGTAAGGGTGCAAAGTGTAATTTCATGGGATTGCATCAATTCACTTTTCCTAAAGTAACTAAGATTGGGAAATTTTAAAAAATGTGTAGTTACTTTGTATCACTTATTATACTTTTAATGAGAGGATGAGGTTGCCCTATCCTACCCGTTCCGCTAACGACCCTCCACCAATCAAGCAAGCGGTGGGTGTGAGTGTACACTCATTAAGCGCCATTTTATAGGCCGCAACCTTATACCCACCTTATAGATCGGCTTCGTGAATGAGGCCTACTAACGGTAAGAATAGCATTTAGTTATACATATATATATATATATATATATATATATATATATATATATATATATATATATATATATATTATTCTAGTAATATCATATTAGTATAGGGTTGTATTTTATAACCTTTTAAAATCTAGGGTTTGAAATTTAAGTTGTCTAAATTAAAACTTTTAATCACAAATATAAATTTCAAAACTTGTGGGAAAGTTTTAAACATTTTTAAAACATGGAGGATCAAATAACAAATAATTCCAATTAACAATTAATATCCTAATTATCTATATTTGATTTTATTCAAGATTTCTTTGAAAGATAATTAACAAAATAATTAAAATAATTAATTAATTATCATATAAGGAAATTAAATATTTTATTAGTTGATAAATACCTTTAACTAGATCAAGATAATAGTCATATATATCAAAAAATCGGATTTAGATTGATCTATTATGATAAAGGTAAGTTTCCATAAGATAATTATGGAAAAATCCCGAATCTGGCCATTCCTGACGCCTGGACTCGCCGAGTGCACAAAGGGACTCGCCGAGTCAGGCCTACTCGTCGAGTCCACTTTGGAACTCGCCGAGTCCATGACTCAGAAACCTAAAAATCGAATTTTGCATGTTTGTTTCAGTTAATCAAGCAACAATTTAAAGAAAACCAAGCTAGGCTCTGATACCACTGATGGGTTTTAGCCATAAGAACTTTCCTATGTGCGCATGCAAAATCCTAATGCTTGGATCTAGGCTTTCTAATAAACATGCTTTGAATCCAAGACTTCTAATGACTAATTAGGTTAAATAACAACAATGAAATAGATCTAGAACCATACCTTTGAGTTCCTTGTTGATCTTGAGGTCTTGGAGCTTCTAGAGTCACAAATGTCACTCCTCTAATGGCTTACAAACACCAATAGCAAGGAAGATGATTTAGGAGAGAGGAGAGGGGAGGAAATCGGCCAGGGTTCTCTTGCTTTAGGAGAGGTGCCGATTTCCCTTAGCTATGGGGTCTATGTATACTTGTAGACTCCTTAAGAGTTACAACCTAAACCCTAATTAGATAATCTTCTCTTAAAGTTATCCAAATCCTTTCCATAGATAAGCCTTGGACGAATTAGCTATCCTTTTAGCTTCTAGAATTCGTCCAATCCATATCTATATGGATTTACAGTCTAAAGTTTAACTATCAAACAATTGACAGTTTATACCCCTTTATTTAATTAATCTCTTTAAGTCAACAAATTAATTCTAATTAATTCTATGACTTATATTAATTAAATAACAATATATTATTCTTATAATATATAAATAATATTTACTCTCTCTTAACAAATCATCCTATCAAGTTGCTATGGTGAAGGCAACCCAAAAGGACCATGCACAACCGGGTCAAATACTTGCCTAATATAGTTGCAGCCTTAGACACTATTCCAACACGATACATGTTCCTACCAAGCGACCAATTCCATCAGAATTCGAAAATACCCAAAATACCCTCAATGTCCAACTTGGTCAAAGTCAACGATCAAGGTCAACAGTCCATGTTGACCGAACACGGCGTGTTCGCCTTGGCCACACTATGTTCCGCCAGCATCCAAACAGTCGTTAAAACCTTAGCCAACACGCTGTGTTGACTCGCAAACACGTTGTGTTTGCCCGAATTCTAAAAGCATCATATATTCAACTACATTTTCGACTCCAAGATCTCCAAGGCTCAAATCTAGAACAAAATGTGATTAAGAAGGATAAAGTTTCCAAATTTATCTATTGGGACTACTAAAAAGGTCCAAAAACCTAAATCACAATCTTGATTAAGCAAAGGCTTAACCAAAGTACCCTTAAACCTTAAGATCTAAAGTCCATCCTTTCCAGAAGTGATTCTAACACCTAAACCATCCCAAAGGTTGGTGCATGTTAGACATACATGTCTAATGTATGTCTTGAACATGATTATAGGCTAGATCCAAGACACTACTAAGTCACATTGACGTGGAGATTCATAAAGTTGCAAACTTTGTGCAATCCAACCACCCCAACTCCTTAATTTGCACACATCACACTCCTTTTTATATACAATAGTGTTTTTAGAAATTCTTTTTCGTTTAAAAGATTAGCAACTCCTCAGTTTGAGATCAGTCATAACCGAGAGTGCGCCCGAATCCCTAAAACCAAGGCTTTGATACCATATTGTAACGTCCCAAAAGTTATAAGGTAAAAATTTCATTTTTAATTCGATCATAAACACCATTTATCCTTTTTAATCATTCAAAAGTCTATTAGGGTAAAAATAGTTATTAGAGTACAGTTCCAAAAATCATAAAGTTGCGGAAATATAGGTGGATGCACTACGATCAAGCCAGATCCTTCCTTTTCGAACCGGAAGTACCTGAAACCATAACCTTAAAACTGTAAGCACAAAGCTTAAATATATTCCCCAAAATACCACATACCATACATATCCTTGGGCCTAGCCCTCATATTGGGCCCAACTAACAATAATGGGCCTATCCCTTCCCAACCAATGGGCTTAGCCCTACATACAATGCAAGAGTCATAAAGAAAGCAAGCATCCTACATAACATACATTGGGCCTATCCCTTCCTGTACTATGGGCCCAACCTAACATATAAATAGGCCTAACTCGTCATACAATGGGCTTAGTGTTGGGTCAAAAATATGGTTTATACTTTACTTTTCTAGGAAAATGTATTTTTGTGTCTTCGACCGTAAACAACTAGGTGTTTACGGTCGTAAACAGGTTTTACAGTCGTGAACCCATTTACGGCCCATGTTCACCAAGCCCATATTCCCGTGTGTATATATATATATATATATATATATATATATATATATATATATATATATATATGTGTGTGTGTGTGTGTGTGTGTTAGGGTAAGGAGTAGAGATTGATGAACAGAAGAGAGTTTACGACCAGAGAGAGAGAGAGAGAAAGGAGCATATATGTGTAACTGTGTGAATCTTGTGTAAAGGAACTTCATTCTAATCAATTCAAACAAGATTCATATTATTCTTCTTCTCCTTCTCTTCTATTTGATCTGAAATCACCCGTTTGATTGAGATTCCGCACCATCAAACGGATGTGATTGATACACAGGCGTTTTGGGGACTTACAATTGGTATCAGAGCAAGGTTGTATCAGTCAATTTTGTCAGATTTGGAGCATTATTTGATCTTATTTTCAAAAGATTTTTGCGTTTTTGGATAGATATCTGAAAAATAAGGGGGGTTTGTTCTTCGTATTTTTCATAAAAAAGGGTTTTTGATCGAGTTTTGGAGCTTCAAAATCGAAAAATCGTTGTTTTTGGTCGTAACCTGCGAAGGTGTGGCGGAGTTTGCAGCCGGCGGCTAGGGTTTCGGAGTTCACGGTCTAGAGTTTGCGCCCCGAGGTTTACGGTCCGAGGTTTGCGACTCGGAGTTTGCGGCCTCGGCCTCGGTGGTTTACGGCCTCGCACCTTACACCAGGTCCTCGCAGCAGCTAGTTCCTCGCCTCGCTTCGCACATAAAAAAATTAGAAGCGCATTTGGAGGTGTCGGGTTTCGAACCCAAGACCTCTGATTAAACAACCCAGCGCCTTATCCAAGTTGGCTACATGATCACTTGTTACAATCTTTCGAAATTTAAATTATAACCCGTTATTCTCGGTTTCAACTTTCAAAATTTGACACTTTTAACCCAAAAATTCAATTCCTTTTAATTTTAAATTCCTTTTTCATCCAAAATTAAAAAAAATAATAATAATAAATAACTAAATAAATAATAAGTTAAATTAATATTAATAAATAAAATTATATTTTAATTTTCAACTTTTGACCTTAAATTTTGACTTTGACTTTTAAGTTTGACTTTTCAAGTTTGACTTTTGAGTTTAACTTTTTAAATTTGACTTTTAAGGTTGACTTTTGAGGTTTATAATCAAAGGGTTTGACTTTTAAGTTTGATTTTGGCTTCTAGTTGTGCTTTTTAATTGTTTTTAAGGTCTACAAGGGAGTTGAAAACATGAAAGAGAGTCGTCAGGATATGTTAAGACAAAATTTCAACATTTTTTATTATATCCCTGGAGAAACCCTCAAAACTCAGTTGCAGCGATTTACTACACTTACTACTGAGATGAATATAGTTGGGATCTTCTTGTCTAAGTTTGAGATAAACAAAAAGCTACAGAATTCACTTCCGAAATCGTGGGATATGAACGTGGCTATCATCAAGAAGACAAAAGATCTCAATCATCTTAGTCTTGCTGATGTAATTGAAGAAAACTTGATGCTTTGAAGTGTAGAAAAACAATGAGTTCTGAAAACATTCCAGTCATCGAAGATACATGTACTCCAGCTTGTGAAACTACGATTAAATTTCTTCGGGAACAAATTGATTTATTAAAAAGAGAAATTAAGGACCTGAGATATGAAGGATATCAACTCAGGAAAGGATAGAAACCCCTGAAGGCTGAATTAGAAGCAAAAACCAAGGACTTTAGGAAACTTCAGGAAGAGTATAGCAACAAGTGTGAAAATTATGACTATATTAAGAGACAACTTGCTGCTTTAACTGATGAACTTGACACTTTGAAGATTAAGTGTGGAAAAATAGACGTTGGTTTCAAAAATTATACTACGTCAAATCAGACAGTCGAGTCGTTATTTGAAACCAAATTAAAATTCAAAGATAATCAAAACAAGGGTCTAGGGTATGATAGTGTTCCTCCACCTTTCAATCATATCTACACATCCATCCTTATGACACAGGAAGAAATTGACAGGGAAGCACATCTTCAATATGGAAAACCAGTTGGATTTGTGTCAGGAGGTATTCAGGTTGAAAATACTAATGTGTCTACTTCATGTGCAGGTAAAGTAGCAAAAGATGAGAACTAGGAGAAAACCATTGAACAAACCAACTTCTCTTTGAGCTCTGAGTCTGTTGCTTCGAACTCAGCTGCTTCTGATCAACCTATCGTTGAGAAATACAGGCCTCCAATTCCAGTGAAACAGTGTGCCTGTTGCAATTATGCTTGTGGGAACAGTAAGAGACAAGGCAAGGATACGCCACCAGGGGCAAGAAGAAGCAACTTCACAGTGAAGAAAAAGACATGTTTTCACTGTGGAACACCTGGACACATTGCCATAAATTGTCCTAATCGCGCATATGTTCCATACTATGCACAAGGCTGGCAAAACGTGTCAAGAGGGAGATTTTTCAAAAGAAACCCATCAAGGTCACATTCAGACAATGCTGACTAGAATTCCATGAAGGCCAAGAATTCAATTCCCAAGGCCAAGCATCCAACTCCCAAGGCCAAGCATCCAACTCCCAAGAACAAGAAGGGAATGCTGGCCCAGAAGTCTAGTTCAAGAGATGCTCATGTGAAGCCAAAACCAGTTAGGTCAAAGTCATCTCGGCAATCGGCTTCAAGTTCCAAATCAAGTGTCGAGGCACCCATCGGATCGAACAAGAAATGGGTTAAACCTGAATATAGATGGGTACCAAAGGTGAAAAATCCCAAATCAATTAATGATTCTAATATTTCTACATCTTTTGTTTGTGATAAGCAGGATATGTCATGGGAGAGAGTATCGTGCATTGATGACAAAGGTCGACCCAGTTTCAAAATGGACTGGGTTCCAAAGACTAATTAATCCCGCTCTGTGTCGGAGCAGCTATGGAGGCATATCATCAGACTTCGGTTTGTTGGTAGTGGTTGTTCCAGGCTCATGATAGGGGACATCTCTCAACTGTGCAACATTCTGACCTTTGCTTGAGAGTATGCGACCTTTTGCGGGAAGGGAAGAAAGGAAGGGATCACTCATGGGGTTAGTGCTTAACGATGTGAAGAATTTTTGGATATGTTCGGAGATTACACGTGCTGTTCTCAGACCTTCTGGATGCAAATTCAATCGGTGACTTACGGTTTGAATTTTCTTCTCTATACTCCTGAGTTTTTCTTAAGCTGATACACTTTAAAGACTAATTTTTGTTTTAGGATAGTTTAAATTTGCGCATTTACTTTCGTTTGTGTCCTATGAACAAATTTAGGGGGAGAAATAAAAACAAAAAAAATAGAAAATTTAAATTAAAAAAAAAATCAAAAAACATTAGAAAATCAAAAAATCAAAATTATGGTGTTAATGGAATGTGTTTGCAGGAGAAGTTTTGGGAAGTGATATAATCATGTGATAACAAGCAATCTGAATCTGTGTAAGGGACTGAATCTGGATTGTCTAGGCTTTGTGTTCGATGCGCTGGTAGGCACGAAAGATTTAAAATGGACTTGACTAGGCATAGATGAACTTAAGGAATCTAGAGACGTGAAAAATCTTGACCTAGATTGATCCATTTTGCCTGACAATACGACGCTCAGATAGGTTGAGAAGGGAGATATACATGATAATCCACCAGTCATACTAAAATTATCTGTATCTAGAACCGTGGTTTAACTCCTCCTCGATGTACGGACTTTGTCCTGAATTCCGGTATTGATGGGGTGACTAGGGAATTCCGATAAATTAGGTCTGTAGAAGATTATTTTCTTTCTTTCTGTCTGTTAGTCATATGTTGCCTCCTCTGCGTAATTGAAATACATCCGACCTGGACTGTAACATATGCAACTCTATCTCTATGCATCTTCTATCTATGCAATTCTTTCTATCTGTTAGCCATATACTGTCTCCTTTGCGTGACTTACAATCCGACCTGGTACACAGTATATGCATCATTCTTCTTCTCAATCCCTCTAAAACTTCAGTTAGTTATATGTTTCACCCTCTACGAGATTGGAAGAGATCCGACCTGGGTGTATAGCATATGCATTCTAAATCTGACTTCTCTTATAATAATTGTCTACTCACCTAAAGTAAGGAGTACTTTGGAAGTTCCTGATTATTGGGGTATATCAGGAAGTAGGAAACACGTTCTAGTACATTTAAAATTGAACAATCATTAGGTTGTCTGTAGATCTCGCTGCTCAATTTTGGTGGACAACAATATCTTTGGTCGTCGTCAGCTGAATGGTCCTTAAGGAATATTATCTAGGATCTTAGGATCACATTGTCTTGTCACTTATAGTATGTCCTAATTTTGTCACAATCTCTCATGTTTAAGTGGACACAATACTAGCGATTGACCATATCTATTCATGAAGGGAGAGGTACTGATAAACGAACAAAGGCTGTCTAAAAACTTTGATCCCAAATCACTCTTAAAGTTAGCTATTATTTTTGTTTTTGTTAAGTTTGTTCATAGTGTTCTTCTAATTTAAATATGAGGGGGAGAATTAAAAAAACTCACACAAAAATCAGAAAACAAAAAATCCAAAAGCAGCGTTATTTCTGTTTTACTTTTTGTTCAGGAAATATGAAAAACCCAAAATATTGTGTGCTAAATTTTCTTTTAGTTTTTTTTTGTCTTGAAAAGTGAATTCAGGTGAAGATGAAACTCATGAAGTTTGTGTCGAAGATTTCACAGCCGAGGCTGACGTCGAAGAATTCTCATTCTAAGGAGCATGCAATGAAGATTATCCTTTCAACATTCAATCCTTCAACCCCAGAAGCAAGGTGAAGAAGAAATTGAAGATTATGTGACAGATTGCATTGAAGCCTCTTCATTCAGTCTGCTGCTATCGTTGTACCTACTGAAGTGATCCAGAAGATTTGTTATCTCCGATGTTCTCTCTGAAGATTTTCAAGCTGAAAGCGCCATGTTTCAAGAATTAGTACAAGAATCCTCCTCACCCAATGTGCGTTCAGAGTCGAATCTTGAAGAAAAGCTCAAGTGCTCAAGATGAAGTCATTCATTGAAGATTCATCAAGTACATCTTGAAGTTGTTAAGAATTTGAAGATAAATGCTGAAGCCAATCTGCCAATGAAGATTAACAAGAAAAGCCGGCTACTTTTTAGGGGGAGCTTGTTGGGTCATTTAGAAAAAAAAGTTATAAACATAGGTGGGTTAAAAATATGGTTTGTACTTTACTTTTCTAGGAAAATGTATTTTTGTGTCTTGGACCGTAAATAGCTAGGTGTTTACGACCATATACGTGTTTACGGCTGTGTTTACAGCCGTGAACCCATTTACGACCCATGTTCACCAAGCCCATATTCCCTAGTATATATATATATATATATATATATATATATATATATATATATATATATATATATATAGGTGTAAAGGAACTTCATTCTAATCAATTCAAACCAGATTCATATTATTCTTCTTCTCCTTCTCCTCTATTTGATCCGACATCATCCGTTTGATTGGGATTCCGCACAATCAAACGGATCTGATTGATACACAAGCATTTTGGGGACTTACACTTAGAACGACATACCATGCAAGAGCCCCCATGAAAGCAAGCATATAACATATCCTAGTGTGCCGACATTGGTGCCTTCGACCCATAAGTACAATGAAGAGACTCACCTGAATCGTACAACTGACCAAAACTAACTGCTCTCTTGCCAAAAGATGTATGCTCGACACCTAATATCAATTCACAGAAGGTAAAATCTAAGTCTATCTTCTACAAAGTACAGTTGACCAAAAGTCAACCCGAGCCAAAAGTCAACAATAAGAGTCAAAGCTAACCACGCATAATGCCAAATATTCAGCCTAACGTCATGACCAACCCTTGGTTATGTTGTGAGAGATCACTTAGTCTGATTGCAACTCGTCTTCACTCAACTCAGACAATTAATACATGAAAAGATATAGGAGTTGACTTCACGACGTGAGTATCCTTCTCTAACGTCGTGAGCCACAAGGAGCTTAAAAGAAATGGGTTCATTCAATCCTTACGCCGTGAGACCATATGCCTCATGTCGTGAGAACAGTCTTGTAACATCCTAAATTTCAAGTCCAAAAATTTCGTTATAATTAAGTAATTTATAAAATCATTTACTGAAAACATTGTTGATATCATATCAATCCATAAACCATCATGAACATGTCACCAAATCAAAACATCGAACAATAATAAAAATCAGAGTATAATCCCAGAAAGCTCATTGCAGAAATCATGTCTTTGTGTGTGTGATGCGCTGCTACGCCACCGGCTCCTTCCCCTTGGATGAAGAGGTACCCAAAACCAAAACTGAAACTATAAGCACAAAGGTTAGTGAGTCCCCCCATCATACAACGTACTATATAATCATACAAGCTGCCGGGAAATTCTGGGATGCCCGACCGACCCATGTCAAGCCATTCTGAGATGCTGACTAACCGTGTCAAGCCCTTCAGGGCTGCTGACTACCCATGTCAAGCCATTCTGGGGTGCCTACCTACCCTTCGGTCTATTTCACCCGGTCGTGGGGACTATTTCACCCCAACTACCATCATATAATAACATATCATAAACATGCTATAAGACATATCTGGGGGTCCGACCTACCCTTCGGTCCTAACAACCGATCGGGGGACTATTCCCTTCCTAATACCACTATCACATAGAACATAACATACTTGCATATAGAGCACATCAAGTAATAGAACCCATACAATTATCACAAAGACAATCATCTCAACTGTAATCAACTACTAATGGGCCGGCCTTGGTGCCTTAGACCCACTTCTACTGGAAGGTAACTCACCTCGATGTTGTGTAGTGTCTGCACTGTTGCCGGTGTGAAAATCGACTTTCCTCGACTCCTCAATCCTTACACGACAACTCTTACTAAGTTATCAATTCGTACTCACCACCCTTACAAGGGGTCAACCCAAGTCCTGGTCAAAGTCAACTTTGGTCAAAGTCGACCTCCAGTTGACTTGACTCGCCGAGTTGGTCTACCTCCTTCATTGACTCCACTCTTCGTGTCTAGCAACAACTCGACGGGTCCTCCTTCAACAATAAAATCGGGACCATCTTCAACCGAGTCACCAAGTTCCCCTTGAACTCGTCGAGTTCATCTCCCTTATAAGTATGTGTTCAGTCTATGACTCGTCGAGTTATATGAACAACTCGTCGAGTCCATCTTCATGGTTTGGGAGATTGCCTTGGACTCGCCGAGTTTGTTCATACACTCGTCGGTTCCCATGATTTCCATGTCTATAATCACATCATTCTCTATTTAGTCCCCCTTTTAGACTCAACTAGATTCCTCAGAAACAAAAGGTTGGGAAACCAATGCTCGACTCGCCAAGTCCCAAGAACGACTTGTCGAGTATCCTAAATCCATGTCCATAAACTTGATTTCTGTTAAGCTCATCTCATCCAAAGGGTAGATCTAACCTATTAGGGTCGATATAACACATAAAGTTACGAACTTTACGTCCATGCATGGGTCTTTAAGCTTAAAAGGACAAAAAAATGAGACCTACAAGATGCATGGGGCTCTCATGGCCATAGAGTTTGCACCTTTATTTCATGAGAACCTTCCAAAGTCCAAGATTTGAAGCGATAACTACACATTACACCCCACAAATCAGAAATGGCTTAGAAATGCCCTAAAGATACAAAAATCCATGCCCTAAAGTTGATTAAACACAAGGAAAGTCAAGATTTAAGCTTCTTACCTTAATTGAGCTGGAAATGGAACACAATATCTGGATCTTCTAGCTTCAACTTGAACTCCCAAGCTCCTTTCTTCTTTTGAAGCTTCACAACCACCAAAAATGCACAAAAATGGCTTAAGAGCACTCAAACAAGGCTAGGGTTTCAGTTTAAGGTCTTCTGGAAGTGTGAGGGATGGTGGAGGCTGATATGGGAGGAGATAAGTTGTTTAAATTGGGTGCAAACTCTCAAATTTAGGGTTTCACCCAGACGGCTCCTACTCGCTGAGTCGGTCTCCCGACTCGTCGAGTAGGTCACTTAAAATCCGCACGTGAAGCCGAGCCTACTCGACGAGTTGGGCCTTTAACTCGCAGAGTCCCAAGGTAAAATACAATAATAATTGGAATTAGATACGTACCAAGAACCGGGTGTTACAAATCTCCCCTACTTATTCTAGACTTTGTCCTCGAAGTCTACTGTTGAGTTCGGAAAAAGCTTGGGGTAGTGCTCCCTCATTTCATCCTCCAGCTCCCAAGTCCATTCCCAGCCCTTGCGATGCTGCCACTACACCTTTACCAACTCTACCCTCTTGTTCCTCAGAGCCTTCAACTTCCTATCGAGGATCCCCACTGGCCGCTCGATGTAGTTCAGGATGTCATCCACCTGAATATCCTTCAAAGGCACCACTGCCGAATTTTCCACCATACACTTCTGTAACTGGGAGACGTGAAAAGTGCTATGAATCTGACTGAGTTCGGCTGGCAGGTCCAACTTATATGCCACCTTGTCCACCCGAGCTACAACCCTGAAAGGACCAATATACCTGGGGCCTAGCTTGCCCCACTTCCTAAATCGAATGACGCCCTTCCAAGGCGACACTTTTAGGAGTACCATATCCCCGACCTGGAATTCCATGTCCGATCGATGCTTGTCGGCATAACTCTTCTCCTAACTCTGAGCAGGCTGAAGCTTGCTTTGAACCTGTTGGATCCTCTCTATAGTCTTGAGTACCACTTCGGTACTCCCCATGACCCTCTGTCCCACCTCACCCCAGCATATCGGGGTCCTGCACTTCCTCTCAAACAACATCTTGAAGGGAGGACGGTTGATACTCGCATGATAGCTGTTATTATGAAACGACCCAAAAATACAACCCAAAAATTTCGTTTTTCAACATAACCAAAAACCATAATCTGAGTGTCATATCATAAAACCATACATGATGTATCTCAAAATAATAATAAAACAATGTGCGGAAAACTGTATCATATCCATGTCATATAAAAATCAAGAACGAAATCAACTCCCAGGATAAAAGCTGAAGCTGTGGTGTGTGCGATGCCATCAACCCGAGCTCTTCCCTCTGCTGGCGGAAGTACCTGAAACCAAAACTGAAACTGTAAGCACGAAGCTTAGTGAGCTCCCCCAAATTACCACATACCATACAATAATATATCAAGAACATACTGGGGCCTTGCCCCCTCCATCGGACCGAAGTCCGAAGCTGACTGACTGGGACCTTGTTCCCTACATCGGACCGGAGACCGAAGCTGACATCGGACCGAAGTCCGAAGCTGGCTGGGACCTTGTCCCCTACATCGAACCTAAGTCCGAAGCTGACATCGGACCGAAGTCCGAAGTTGACTGGGACCTTGTCCCCTACATCGAACCGAAGTCCGAAGCTGACATCGGACCGAAGTCCGAAGCTGACTGATCATAACATAAACGTATCACTTAACATGAACACACATAATCCTGTCTGAGCCACGAAGGCATCAAACATGCTAACTACTGCATCGGGTAAAAATCCGGATACTACTGCTAGCTAAACGGGCCGGCATTGTGGCCTTAGACCCGTTCCTACTGAAAGGGAACTCACCTCGTGAACTGGCTGCTGAGTGAATAGCTCTGAGGGCTAACTGCTGCTGCTCCGGTATCTCCCTGGCTACAAGTCCATAAACACACTCAATCAATTACTAAACACTGCATTGGCTAAAATGACTCTTTTACCCTTGGTCAAAGTCAACTCTCAGACAAGGTCAACTCTCGGTCAAAGTCAACCCACAGTTGACCTGACTCGCCGAGTTGGGCCGCCAACTCGCCGAGTCCCTATTCTCACTCCTCGACCCTACTCGTTGCTACTCGTGGAGTATGGCATCGACTCGACGAGTACTCATTCGATCCAAGAACTCAGACAATCTTCATCCGACTCGCCGAGTCATATGAACAACTCGACGAGTTGTTCTTGAGCTTAAGAAGATTGCCTTGGACTCGTCGAGTTGTATGAACAACTCGTTGAGTCCCTCCATTACTGAGTCTACCCTCAAACTCGCTGAGTCCATCCCACTACTCACTGGTCCTACTCGACACCGCTCAAAAGGAAGAAATCGGGGACTCGCGACTCGACTCGCCGAGTCGTTCTTCCGACTCGCCGAGTCACCGCCATGCAACTATTCTACACTCGATTCTGCTCGAATCCAATACATACAAATGATAGATCTGAGTCCAATAAGCTGATTTACCACGTAAAGTTTCCAACTTTACGTGTACAAACACATGAACAAGGGAATAAAGGCTAAAAGATTCTTAAAAGGGGTAGATCTAGGGTTAATATGCAAAATAGCTCCATAAAGGCAATAGATCTGGGCTCTACAACTCCTAAATGAACAGATCTAAGGTTATCTCGGCATAAGAGAGCTTCCATGTCAACATAAAGCTTTGAGAAAGGCATTAACAAGATCTAGAAAGGGTTTTAAGGCATAAAAGAGAAGGAAAACAGAAGAATACCTCAAAGAGCTCTTGCTTTCCCTTGAATCTCTGCTCTACAGTCCTTCTCCTTGCTCCTTTCTTCTTCTCCTTCTTCAAGCCTTCACAATAGCACACAAAATCACTTAGAATCACTCAAGAACGAATTAGGGTTTTCTCACAGCTTTTGAGGGTGAAGGAGGCAAGGTTGGGGGCTATAAGGTGGCTTAAATAGTGGGCAACCCGGGGATTTAGGGTTTCTCCCAGACGGACAGACTCGCCGAGTCCGGAATATGGACTCGCCGAGTCGCCAGCTAACACGTGCTCGAAATCCCGACCCTACTCGGCGAGTCAGGCTATGAACTCGCCGAGTCCCTCTTGCAAAACTTCCAAAATAAATACCAAGGAAATATCATACCGGAGACGGGTCGTCACAATTCTCCCCCACTTATCTCAGACTTCGTCCTCGAAGTCTGCTATGGCTGAATCTGCAAATATCTCTGGGTAGTGCTCCCTCATCTCCTCCTCAGCCTCCCACGTCCACTCAGACCCCTTCCGGTGCTGCCACTGCACCTTCACTAACTGAACTTCCTTGTTCCTCAAGGTCTTGGTCTTCCGATCCAGAATCGCGACCGGTCTCTCAATATAATTCAGGCTGCTATCAACCTGAATATCCTCTAGGGGAACGACTGCTGACTCATCCACCAAAAACTTCCTCAACTGAGACACATGGAAAGTGTTGTGGATCTGACTAAGCTCCTCAGGAAGATCTAACCGATAAGCAACCCGACCCACCCGGGCCAAAACCCTGAAAGGACCAATAAATCTGGGGCCCAACTTGCCCCTCTTCCGGAACCTGATGACACCCTTCCAAGGTGAGACCTTCAGAAGGACCATATCCCCCACCTGGAACTCCAAGTCCGAACGCCTCCTATCGGCATAGCTCTTCTGCCGACTCTGAGCGGTCTGCAGTCTACTACGGACCTGCTGGATCAACTCAGTCGTCTTGAGCACCACTTCCGTGCTCCCGATGACCCGCTGACCGACCTCGCCCCAACAAATCGGGGTCCTACACTTCCTCCCATACAGCATCTCAAAGGGAGGTCGATCAATGCTCGCATGATAACTATTGTTATACGAAAATTCCGCCAACGGAAGATACGTATCCCAACTGCCACCGAAATCTAGGACACACGCCCTCAGCATGTCCTCGAGAGTCTGAATCGTCCTCTCGCTCTGCCCGTCTGTCTGAGGGTGGAAAGCGGTGCTGAAATGGAGACGAGTACCCATGTCGTGGTGGAACCGCTTCCAGAATCTGGATGTGAAACGGACATCTTGGTCTGACACCACCGATACCGGCACTCCATGACGTGCCACAATCTCTCGCACATAGATATCGGCTAACTTATCTGCCGATATACTCTCCTGGATCGGGATAAAATGAGCACTCTTCGTCAACCGATCCACTACTACCCATATCGAATCCACTCCACGTGCGGTCCGGGGAAGCTTGGTGACAAAATCCATGGTGATGTCCTCCCATTTCCACACGGGAATGTCTAACGGCTGCATCCTGTCGTGAGGTCTCTGGTGCTCCGCCTTGACCTTCCGGCAGGTCAGGCATCTCTCAACGTACCAGGCGACGTCCCGCTTCATGCAGGGCCACCAATAATCAAGTCGAAGATCTCGATACATCTTCGTCGCCCCTGGGTGGATAGAAAACCGAGACTTATGAGCCTCGTCCATCAACACTTGCCGTACTCCACCCCAGTACGGTACCCACACTCTCCCGTGAAGCGTCAGCAAACCACGACTATCATAATCAAACGAGGCTACTCGGCCCACGATCCTCTCACACTTCTGACTCTCCTCCTTGAGGCCCTCCACCTGAGCCTCCTTGATCCGCTCCAACAACGGAGTGATCACTGTCATCCTCAAACATAGATCCCTGATAGGGGTCGCTGACACTTTGCGGCTCAAGGCATCGGCCACCACTTTGGCCTTCCCTGGATGGTAAAGGATCTCACAGTCGTAATCCTTTAGCACATCCAACCACCTCCTTTGCCTCATGTTCAGACTCGGCTGATCCATAAGGTACCTCAAACTCTTGTGATCCGTGTAAATAGTACAAAGGACCCCATAAAGGTAATGCCTCCAAATCTTGAGGGAAAACACAACTGCCCCCAGCTCCAAATCATGGGTAGGATAATTAGCCTCGTGAGGCTTCAACTGTCTCGAGGCATAAGCTATCACATGACCTCGCTGCATCAAAACTGCTCCCATACCGGTATTCGAGGCATCACAATAGACTATGAAGTCCTCTACTCCCTCTGGCAAGGTAAGGATCGGAGCCTCGCACAACCTCTGCCTGAGGGTCTCGAACGCTGTGTGCTGCTCTGGACCCCAACGAATACCACTGACTTCTTGGTCAGTCGGGTGAGCGGCACTGCTATCTTGGAGAAATCCTGAATAAATCTCCGATAATACCCTGCCAACCCTAGGAAGCTCCGATTCTCAGATGGAGACTTCGGGACCTCCCACTGCATCACGGCCTCTATCTTGGCCGGATCTACCAAAATGCCCTTCTGGTTGACGAGGTGACCAAGGAACTGCACCTCGCGCAACCAGAACTCACATTTGGAGAACTTTGCGAAAAGTCTCTCCCTCCTTAAAGCCTCCAGCACCTCCCGCAGGTGCTCCTTGTGCTGCTCCTGCGTCTTGGAATATACCAAGATATCATCTATGAACACTATCACTGACCGATCCAGCATCGGCCTACACACGCGGTTCATGAGATCCATGAACGCGGCTGGAGCATTGGTGAGCCCAAATGGCATCACGACCAACTCATAATGACCATACCTGGTCCTGAAACCAGTCTTCTGTACATCCTCATCTCTAACCCGCATCTGATGATAACCGGAGCGTAGATCGATCTTGGAGAACCAAGACGCTCCCTGAAGCTGATCAAACAAATCATCTATCCTCGGAAGTGGGTAACGGTTCTTCACCGTTACCTTATTCAACTCCCGATAATCTATACACATACGATGCGGCCCATCCTTCTTCCTCACAAACAGGATCGGCGCTCCCCAAGGCAAACTGCTCGGCCGAATGAAACCCTTGTCTAACAGCTCCTGCAGCTGTGTAGACAATTCCTGCATCTCAGGGGGAGCTAATCGATATGGTGCTTTGGCTATCGGAGCCGCACCAGGAATTAGGTCGATCCTGAACTCGACTTGTCTCTCAGGAGGTATCCCCGGAAAATCCTCGGGAAACACGTCCGGGTAGTCTCGAACAATAGGAACATCATCAACTGTCGTCTTGCCCTCCTCCCGGGCATCCAAGACGTAAGCTACAAAACCGGCGCAACCCTGCTGAACATAGCGCCTCGCCCTTGCGGCGGAACAAAAGGTCGGTCCCCGCTGTGGCCTCTCGCCCTGAATCACTAACTTTCCCCCACTGGGAGTGCGAACCCTCACTAGCTGATGCTCACAATCAATCAATGCCCCATTGGGGCTTAGCCAATCCATGCCCACAATAACCTTATTCCCTCGCAGGGGAATAGGTACCAGGTCCACTGAAAACTGTTCATCAAACAATTGAAGGGAACACCCTCTATGCACTCTGCCGACCCTCACGGTCCTATCAGCTGCTATCTCAACCTCTAATGGACAATCCAGCTCCCCTGGAGCTCTACTAAATCTCTTGCTAAGCGTAAGCGATACGAATGATCGGGTAGCCCCCGAATCGAATAATACCATAGCAGAAATGCCGTTCACAGAGAACGACCCTGAATAAAACATACAATCATAAGCAATACTCAAACGATAATAATAATAAAGAGATGAAGGGAAGATACATACCCATCACCACATCAGGAGTCGCTCGTGCCTCCTCTGCTGTCATCTGAAACGCCCTGCTCTTCGCCACCGACGTCTCGGCTCGGCCCTGCCGGCCATCTGTAATCCTCAAGGTAGCAGGGGTAGGTGCAACCACCTTCCCTGCTGCGGCTAAGCTCGGACACTGGGACTTTTTATGTCCCCTCTGATTGCACTGAAAGCAAATCAGATCTGATGCTGCAACAGTAGTAGCAGGAGCCGTACAATCCCTACTCAAATGTCCAATCCGACTGCACTTGTAGCAGCCAGAACTCTCTGCCTTGCACGCCCCCTCGTGCATCTTCCCACACCTACCACATCGACCGTGGCTCGGCTGTCCCCTGGACCTGTGATTTGAAACCCTGGGCTTTTTGCCCGAACCGCCTGAACCCGAAACCGCCTCCGGTTTCCTCTTCTTCTCCATCTCGAGATCAATCTCCCTCTCCCGAGCCCTAGAAATCATATCTTCCAGCGTTTTACAGCTGGACCGGCTCACAAACTGGCGGATATCGCTCCGCAACATCTCATGATAACGGGCCTTCTTCATTTCCTCATCAGCCATGTACTGAGGAACGAGAAGAGCCCTCTCTACCTGAACTTGGCGGTGATCTCCGCCACTGTCTCTGTAGTCTGGGTGAGGTCCTGAAACTCCCTAGCTAACTGCTGCACCTCAATAACCGGTGCGAACTCCGCCCTGAACCTGGTAGAGAAATCAGCCCAAGTTATGGCGTCCAGTGCTGCGTCATCTCCAATGGAGTGTCCGACCTCCTCCCACCAATCTCGTGCCCTGTCCTTCAGAAGACAGGATGCCAATCTGACCTTGTCCCCCTCGGGACACCTGCTAGTGCGGAAAGCATTGGCCACATCCGCCAACCATCTGGTACTCGCTATGGGGTCCCGTGCCCCATGATAGTCCGGAGCTCCACATGCCCTGAACTCCCTGAAAGTAAGGGTGCGCGACCCCATCATGGCCGCCACCTCGGCACGGAAGGTGCCCAATCTCTCATCCATCAGCTCTAGAATCCCCTCCTTGATCGAACCGAAGATCACAGGAGTCTGCTCTATAATGATGCGCGTAATCTCCGAAGAAAGAAACTCTCGGGTCTGCTCATCGATGCGCTCACCCCCCGAGCCTGAACCTGATCCCTCCCCGGCACCTCCACTGCCAGCTGCTAGTCGCGAACGTAAAACCACCATTCTGAAACATATCACAACTATATCAGAAAACCGAAATATCTCAAGGGATCATTGATACTACTACTAGCTTCCTGGCCTTGTCTCGGCCTTCCTTGATTCGAGTACGGATCCTCTGCTTTCAGTAGTACGGGCCCATACTACCTTCCACATCTATCCGTACTTTCCTCAAGAACCGCCTTGACTCCACCAAGTCACTTCTACTACTGCTGATCTCTGCTACTCTCATCCTAGGCTTGCCCTAGGGAAACCTCAGACTCAACACAACTAGTCCTCAGCTGCTGAAGGCCTCCTTATAATGCCAATTAGCCACCACCTGAACACCATCACATGTGCCGAGGCTCAGATAATCCTTCAAGTAAAAGACTCGTCCCTATAACGGTTGGACTCAAACAAGAGCTGCGCAATAGGGCCAAATCCAGCACTCTGAGATTATTCAACCCTGATCACATGTGATGTGGCGTATTCACCTAATGGCTAACTTCCATCACTCAGAACTCCCACAAAGCACGAAGCAAGCAGCATTCGGATAAAGGAAGCATACTCAGCCAAAACTATTCTCAAAACGAGAAACTGTACTAGCATACAATGCTAAGCTCATACTATCAGGCATAACCTAAACAGGCTATCCTACTGCTGTCTACTCAATACTAGCATGCAATACTCATGAAGCTGTAACACATAAAACAGGTACATAAGGCATCCTGCTAGATCCTTAGTCCTATACTAGCATGCTGTTCTACTGAAACTGAAACTGAACAATTAACTTGTATGGGTAATTTGGGAGTACTTACTTGAGCTCGGCTGATCGCATGCACCACACCCTTATCTTGTTTAAAAAAAATTTCTTTCCTTCTAAGTGCTTTCAAAACTCTTTTAGAAAACATTTTCCTTTTAAGAAAAATCTTTTTATTTCCCCTTAGTTTGAGTTCAGATACACCCGGAAGTGTATCCGAATCCCTCAAACCAGGGCTCTGATACCAACTTGAAACGACCCAAAAATACAACCCAAAAATTTCGTTTTTCAACATAACCAAAAACCATAATCTGAGTGTCATATCATAAAACCATTCATGATGTATCTCAAAATAATAATAAAACACTGTGCGGAAAACTGTATCATATCCATGTCATATAAAAATCAAGAACGAAATCAACTCCCAGGATAAAAGCTGAAGCTGTGGTGTGTGCGATGCCATCAACCCGAGCACTTCCCTCTGCTGGCGGAAGTACCTGAAACCAAAACTGAAACTGTAAGCATGAAGCTTAGTGAGCTCCCCCAAATTACCACATACCATACAATAATATATCAAGCACATACTGGGGCCTTGCCCCCTCCATCGGACCGAAGTCCGAAGCTGACTGACTGGGACCTTGTCCCCTACATCGGACCGGAGACCGAAGCTGACATCGGACCGAAGTCCGAAGCTGGCTGGGACCTTGTCCCCTACATCGAACCTAAGTCCGAAGCTGACATCGGACCGAAGTCCGAAGCTGACTGGGACCTTGTCCCCTACATCGAACCGAAGTCCGAAGCTGACATCAGACCGAAGTCCGAAGCTGACTGGGACCTTGTCCCCTACATCGAACCGAAGTCCGAAGCTGACATCGGACCGAAGTCCGAAGCTGACTGATCATAACATAAACGTATCACTTAACATGAACACACATAATCCTGTCTGAGCCACGAAGGCATCAAACATGCTAACTACTGCATCGGGTAAAAATCCGGATACTACTGCTAGCTAAACGGGCCGGCATTATGGCCTTAGACCCGTTCCTACTGAAAGGGAACTCACCTCGTGAACTGGCTGCTGAGTGAATAGCTCTGAGGGCTAACTGCTGCTGCTCTGGTATCTCCCTGGCTACAAGTCCATAAACACACTCAATCAAATACTAAACACTGCATTGGCTAAAATAACTCATTTACCCTTGGTCAAAGTCAACTCTCAGACAAGGTCAACTCTCGGTCAAAGTCAACCCACAGTTGACCTGACTCGCCGAGTTGGGCCGCCAACTCGCCGAGTCCCTATTCTCACTCCTCGACCCTACTCGTTGCTACTCGTGGAGTATGGCATCGACTCGACGAGTACTCATTCGATCCAAGAACTCAGACAATCTTCATCCGACTCGCCGAGTCATATGAACAACTCGACGAGTTGTTCTTGAGCTTAAGAAGATTGCCTTGGACTCGTCGAGTTGTATGAACAACTCGCTGAGTCCCTCCATTACTGAGTCTACCCTCAAACTCGCTGAGTCCATCCCACTACTCACTGGTCCTACTCGACACCGCTCAAAAGGAAGAAATCGGGGACTCGCGACTCGACTCGCCGAGTCGTTCTTCCGACTCGCCGAGTCACCGCCATGCAACTATTCTACACTCGATTCTGCTCGAATCCAATACATACAAATGATAGATCTGAGTCCAATAAGCTGATTTACCACGTAAAGTTTCCAACTTTACGTGTACAAACACATGAACAAGGGAATAAAGGCTAAAAGATGCTTAAAAGGGGTAGATCTAGGGTTAATATGAAAAATAGCTCCATAAAGGCAATAGATCTGGGCTCTACAACTCCTAAATGAACAGATCTAAGGTTATCTCGGCATAAGAGAGCTTCCATGTCAACATAAAGCTTTGAGAAAGGCATTAACAAGATCTAGAAAGGGTTTTAAGGCATAAAAGAGAAGGAAAACGGAAGAATACCTCAAAGAGCTCTTGCTTTCCCTTGAATCTCTGCTCTACAGTCCTTCTCCTTGCTCCTTTCTTCTTCTCCTTCTTCAAGCCTTCACAATAGCACACAAAATCTCTTAGAATCACTCAAGAACGAATTAGGGTTTTCTCACAGCTTTTGAGGGTGAAGGAGGCGAGGTTGGGAGCTGTAAGGTGGCTTAAATAGTGGGCAACCCGGGGATTTAGGGTTTCTCCCAGACGGACAGACTCGCCGAGTCCGGAATATGGACTCGCCGAGTCGCCAGCTAACACGTGCTCGAAATCCCGACCCTACTCGGCGAGTCAGGCTATGAACTCGCCGAGTCCCTCTTGTAAAACTTCCAAAATAAATACCAAGGAAATATCATACCGGAGACGGGTCGTTACATATTATAGGAAAACTCAGCCAAAGGAAGGTAAGTATCCCAACTACCTCCGACGTCTAAAAAACATGCCCGAAACATGTCTTCCAGTTTCTAGATTGTCCGCTCACTCTGACCATCCGTCTGCGGGTGAAAAGCAGTGCTAAAGTGCAAACGAGTACCCAACTCGTCATGAAACTTCTTCCAGAATCTGGAAGTAAACCACATGAATGTAGAAATCGGCTAAATTCTCGGCCGAGATGTTCTCCAGGATCGGTATGAAATGGGCACTCTTGGTCAACCGATCCACGATGACCCAAATCGAATCCACTCCTCGCACAATCCTGGGAAGCTTTTTGATGAAATCCATAGTGATGTCCTCCCATTTCCACAACGGAATATCTAACGGATGGGTCGTGTCGTGTGGCCTCTGATGCTCGGCCTTGACCTTCCTGCAGGTTAGGCATCTCTCAACAAACCAAGCTACGTCCCTCTTCATGCACAACCACCAATAATCAAGACGAAGATCCTTATACATCTTCATCACCCCGTGATGAATAGAAAACCTGGATTTGTGCGCCTCCTCCATCAAGACCTGGCACACACCCCCATGATATAGGACCCACACTCTACGGTGTAGCGTCAACAATCCACGACTGTCATAATCAAAGGAAGAAACCAGACCCACAATACGCTCACTCTTACGGTGTTCCTCCTTCATGGCCTTCTACTGGGCCTCTTGAATCCGCTCCAACAGCGAAGTCACAACCATCATCCTCATACAAATATCCCTGATCGATGCTACCTTGTACCTAAGAATGTCGACTACAACATTGGCCTTTCCCAGGTGGTAGAGGATCTCACAATCATAATCCTTTACCACATCAAGCCACCGACGTTGTCTCATATTCAGATTTGGCTGATCCATTAGATAACTTAGACTCTTATGGTCCGTGTAAATGGTGAAACAAACCCTATAGAGGTAATGACACCCTTGAGGGCGAAAACAATAGCCCCCAGCTCCAAATCATACTTCGGATAGTTCGCCTCGGGAGGCTTCAACTGCCTCTAAGCATAAGCGATAACATGCCCTCTCTGCATCAATACCGCGTCCAAACCTGAGATGGACGTATCACAATACACTAAAAAATCATCCATGCCCTCTGGGAGGGCTAAGATTGGCGCCTCACACAATCTTTGTCTCAACGTCTCAAATGTGGCCTGCTGCTCAGGCCCCTAGCAGAAGACCACAACTTTCCTCGTCAGCTGGGTCAGGGGCACGACTATCTTGGAGAAGTCCTGAATGAATCTCCGATAATAGCCTGCTAGTCCCAGAAAGCTCTGATTCTCTAATGGAGAACTCAGAACCTCCCACCTCATCACGGCGTCTACCTTGGCTGGGTCAACTTAAATCCTGTTATGGTTGACAAGGTGCCCAAGAAACCGCATCTCGCTCAGCCAGAACTCTTACTTGCAGAACATAGCATACAAGCTCTCCCTCCTCAAAGTATCCAAAACCTCCCGCAAGTGCTCCTCATGCTGTTCCTGCATCTTGGAATAAACCAAGATTTCGTCAATGAAAACGATAACATACCTTTCCAACATCAGCCTACACACGCGGTTCATGAGATCAATGAACGCGGCAGGAGCATTGGTGAGCCCAAAAGGCATCACCACGAACTTATAGTGACCATATCGCGTCCGAAAAGCAGTCTTTTGCACATCCTTCTCTCTGACTCTCATCTGATGATAGCCTGAACGCAAATCAATCTTGGAGAACCAAGATGTTGTTTTATTAATGTCTAAGTCGATAACTATAATTGGTAAGACTTGACCCGACCCGGCATGGTCCATTTGGGTTGCATGTCATCATGCATTTGGATAGACTATAATGAGAGATATAACACTTAAGGTATGTTCATATATTATAAGTTCTAATATATTAATAAGATTATTTAATTAGCATTGATCAAGAATTAATCTAGGATTAATTAAGTGATCAAAAGAAGACTAATTAAATATATGGGTTGATTGTGTAAATCATCCATACTTGTATAGTGGACTAATGCTCCATGGATTATCAAGTTGGGCTAAAACCCATAGGATGCTCCATGGATGCTCTATGGTGTATTTGAACCCATGGATCCAAGGAAATGGAAGGTCATGACCATTAGGGTTTATTCCAACTGTGACACTATATAAAGATCATATCATTAGGAAAATCGGCCACTATGAGTGAGTGATAGGGCTAGCCGATTTTCATGAAGTGTGGAATTCTCTCAAGTCTCTCCAAGTGCATATGATGTTGTGTGAACCATTTGAGGTGTCACACTTGGGGCACTAGGCACTCAAGCTTCATGAAGACAATCTACATTAAAGAGGTATGTAATTTTAACTTGATATATTCATTTGAATAAATGTTGTTATGCTAGTTAGGATGAATACCTTGGAAAGATCATATTTGCATGTATAATAGAGAAAACATAGATCCAAGGTATTTAGGGTTGCATGTACACTTAGGAGTCTTAGAATGCTTAAAACCCAACAAATTCTCCCTGAAGCTGGACAAAAAGATCATCAATCCTCGGGAGTAGCTAACGGTTCTTCACCGTTACCTTACTCAGCTCCCGGTATTCTATACACATCCAATGCGACCCGTCCTTCTTTAATAAAATCGGGGCTACCCAGGGTGAACTTCTCGGTTTAATGAATCGCTTGTCTAACAGCTCCTGCAGCTATGTAGACAACTCCTACATCTTTGGAGGAGCCAGCCGATACTGTGCCTTGGCTATCGGAGCCGCACGAGGGACTAGGTCGATCCTGAACTCTACCTGCATCTCCGGAGGTACTCCGGGCAACTCCTCTGGAAATACATTCGCGAACACTCGTACCACTGGCACATCACTCACCGTCGCCTTACCCACCTCCCGGGTATCCAAGAAATAGGGGACATATCATGCACACCCCTGCTGGAGATAGCCCCTAGCTCTCGCTGCTGAACATAAAGTTGGTCCTTGCGGTGGCTTCTCGCCCGAAATTACCGGCTCTCCCCCACTTGGGTTCCCGATCCGCACCAACTACTGCGTGTAGTCGATCACTTCCCCATTGGGGCTCAACCAATCCATCCTTTTGATAAACTTGTTCCCCCGCAGTGGTATGGGAACAAAATCCACCAAGTAGCGCTCTTCATACAACCATAGAACACAATCTCTGAAAACCTCTAACCCCCGCACTGATCGATCATCCACAACCTCAACCTCAAGGGGGCACTTTAACATGGCCGAAGACTCAAGAAACCTCTTGCTAAGTGCAAGAGACACAAACGATCAGGTAGCACCCAAATCAAACAACATCTGAACTGGAATACCGTTCACAAGGAACGATCTTAAACAAAGCACATAACATAACATATCAAAATCATAGCGACATATATATAAAAGTTTAGAGAGAAGAAATCATACCCGTCACCACATCGTGTGCGACATATATTCGTAACTCATGCAGTCGCTGGAGTTGGCACCATTGTTGGCACCGCTGTTTCCGCCGTCAATCGGGGACAGTTGGCCTTTTTATGGCCCCTATGATTGCAATGGAAGCAAATTAGGTCTGATGTCTGAACTGTGGGGGTGGGGGTAGTACAATCCCTGCCAAAGTTCCCCATCTTGCCGCACTTGTACCAACCTGATGATCCCGCCCTACAAGCTCCCTCATGCGGCCTGTCGCATTTCCTGCAGCGGCTCTGGCCTGGCTGGCCCTTCGATCTAGCGTCGGATCCCTTAGGTTTCTACCCCGAAATCCCAATACTCTACTCTGTCTTTGCCTTCCTCTTCCTGAGGTGCTCTAAATCAATCTCTCTCTCTCTCTCTCTCTCTCTCTCTCCTCTTCATGGTAATCATGGACTCAACGGTCGGGCAGGTTGAATAGCTGGCACGCTCCCGAATGTTAGCCCTCATCATATCATGATAGTGGGTCTTCCGCATCTCCTCATCCCCTGCATACTGAGGTACCAACATGGCTCTCACCCCAAACTTTGCGGTGATCTCCGCCACTGACTCCATAGTCTATCTCATATCAAGAAACTAATGGGTTTCAAGCAATACATCAATCCTATGGTGAACATGCAAACCCTAATAACTTTTGGATCTAGTTTCTTGAATGAACATGCAATTGAATATCCAACGCTATAAACCATAGATCTAGCATACAGTTAGCCATATTAACATAAAATAGGGTTTAAATCTAACCTTTGATTGTTGTATAGCAATAAAATCTAATCCTTGGCTTCAGAAAGTTTAGTGCCTCAAGTGTTGCACCTTTAATGGAGTCACAAACACAACTAAGCAACAAGATGAATAAGAGAAGAGAGGGGGAGCACCAAAATGGCTGGAAACCCTAATCCAAGTGTTAGCCACGTTTTTGGTGCCTAAGGGCTCCTTAAATTCTTAGGCAATTAGGGTTTTATAACAAGGAAACCCTAATTTGACTGCTTAAGCCCTAAGCAGCCCATTGACTCCTTCTTTAAAAGCCTTGGAGGACTTCTAATGGGCTTCCCCCACAGAATTCATCCACTCCACCTTCTATGGAGTCCATAAGCCCATTTATGTAATTATCTTAAAATTACACAATAAGTTCCTTAAGTTTAACTAATCACTTTTAGCCACAAAATTAATTCTTAATTAATTCTTGACTAATATTAATTAAACATTATGAGTTCTCCTTTAATACATTATTCTTATAATATATTAATAAATCATAATTAAACCTTTCTCTCCTTAATTCATCCTACATATTGCTATGGTGAAGGCAACCCAAAAGGACCATGCTCATAATCAGGTCAAGTACATACCAAATAGTTATGGACTTAGACACTAATCCAACAGTCTCCCACTCGGATAAGTCTAATAACTATTTTCCGTATGACTTCAGAACCAAATAAGCAATCGTAGCTTTCAAAAGCCAGTGTCAACTCTGATCTTATCTTATACGCGTGTCCTTTAGATAAAGGATCATATATTCCTCCATTCTTATGATATCGTATAGACATAAGACACAAATTTGAATCATTCTCTCTATACTGTTTCCCGACATCCGATTTATGACGGCTGACAAAAGACTACAATTGAACACATCAACTTAGTCGCGGCTTGGCCAAGTGCTTAGGTGTCATCAGTAAATCATCGAGGGCGGCCCATAGATATCGCTTTTATCCCACTTTGGGTAAAAGGAATGGATAAACTTCGACTCATATGCTCGCTTGCATTCACTCATCAAATCACACACAACAATAAATTTTATAACACCAAGTTACTGGCGCGTTTACTTATCATTAATGTGTAACCGAGCAGCAAATAACAACTCACACGTCTCGGTTTCAAGAATATACAATATTATCGACTCACAATTACCCATGATAAATCCATGAAGTGATCCAAGTGAGCGTGGGTTTAATCAAATACGCTAATCTTCTTAAACCACTCATGAACCCTACAACAAACTTGTGCTATGTCTGAACTCTTCATACTTACTTCCATCCTATGACCGACTGTGGATGTTCGAATAACCCAGTTATTCGGGAAGTCAATACATGCAAACAGAAACACAACAATAATACTTAATCATATATGGCCCCAAACTTTTGGGAGTAAATAAAACACTTTTTTTTAAACACCATATTGATTACTCATTATTCGTTTTTTTACTGTTTCAGAAAATCAACTTATTACTCAAATTACAACAATAGCTGTCCCATGCACAAAGCATGCACACTATGTTTCCTATGGTCCTTACTTTGTGAAATAGATCAATTGAAAAACTTTTCCAATGATGCTCCTTTCACAATTCCCAATCCTTATCATTAGTGTTAGAACACAAGTTTCTTGCCACTACTAGAATATGTTAGATTCTAATTTTATGCAACGATACTTTCGCAAAGTCATAGCACAAAAGTCACCAAGACTTGGCCAATGAAATTACAAAGTACTCTTTTGGAAATTGTTACAAGACAATTCCATAGACGTGAAGTCTCACATTCAAATTACATTCCTTTGAACATCCTTCTTGCATAAAATTTTCTAATCTAGACATAGACTCTCAATATCCAACTCCCAATATGGAAACATTTCCATATTTGCCATATGACAACTAATTCTTAATAGAATCTTATATATTCATAATAATGTCGATATGGTCCATCCAATACCATACTTCAAACTACTCACAAGTAACCAATCCTTAGCGAACTTTGGATCGTCCTTTGATAGTTGTTTAATTATTTTAGTCAAAACCAATTCTAGTCCTTTTTCCTTCTTAATGCACTAGATATTTGGAAAATTTTAGAATGATCAAATATTATAGCATTCACAATCGATCCTATACCCGAAGCGTATGGTACACGATGCATAATATCTTACATATAGATATGATACTTTATCAATCCTCTGCCATAATATTTTATGTGTCACATTCTCACAATTCGAATTATGAAGAGGGATGTCGTAATCATAATCAAAATTTAAGAACACACTATGTATCCTTTGACTAATCTATTAAAATTTCTCAATCTAAGTTTTAGATTTTGAAACGATGTATAATATTCTCTCCCTTAATTATAGCAAAACAACTTTTCAACCCTTGCGACTTTGCAAAGTGAATCTTTGTTTTCTATAATTAATATTGCTAACTTGAAATACTTGCCATAATAATCATACAAACATAAAACTTATGATCCCACTATCATGATGATTATTATCATATAAGCATAACACTTATGCTGCCACTATCTTTGACATGTATTCAGAAAACAACTGAACTTCCAGAAAACAATGCCTATTGAATTTCTAAAGTTCATATTTCTAATACCAGATGCTTCGATAAGCCTTCATCTATGCTTCTTAAACTTATACACCTTAGCCTTAGATAGCTCATATGTGTGTCTAAACAATTCACAACTTATGTCAATAAGTCCCAAATGTTGGACTAATTGCCAAATCTCACAATTTGAACTATGGAAAGGGATGCCATAACTATAATCAAATTTGAGAATACAATTTTTCACAATTGTTATCTTATTAAAATCTCTCTTAATGAAAGCATTTCCTCACAGTCATTTTCATGAAGGAGGGAATCTTATGACACTTAGATTTTATGGTGTATGAGTTCCTATCCATGTGAATTTGATAATACCAAAGTTTGCGACAAATCCAATCTCATGTGGACTGAACTTTCTTAATATTGATTTATTGCCTTATGGTAACACGAGTGCCCACAATGTCTTCCAAGTAGTTTAGCAACTTATTCTTACAGATCAATGTACTTTCCATCGATCAAGGTGCTTTGTCTTTATGCATTCAAATGAGAACTCATAGAACTCACATACATATTTAACTCAATTGGAATGGCACAGAAACAAAATAATGTCAACACGATAGATTGTAAACCTCAAGTCGTGTGCTAGTGATGATTAACCAGGTTCATTCTTGAATTTGTTCTTGAAACTTTTCAGGACATTTAAGACTCCCACTGACTCCTTGACATATAAGGTTCTCTTGTCAAGAAATATTTCTTGACAAAACAAATATTCAAGAGTTAGTGTAGCTTCTTATCAAGTTTAACAGTTCACTCAATTGGTCCTAGTTGGTCTTTGTATTATCCAAGACATCACATCTCACCAATTCCAAATGTACTTAAATAAGAAACTTTCCTATTCTACATTTGATAAGTGTTACAAACCTACTTAATACCTTTCACTCAAGTCACAATCTTGACTCTATGAATTGAAATTGGAACGAAGTATGATTGACTTCTTGATTTAACCATTTCTACAATTCTCGATTCATCTTCTTAGACATGCAACTGCACTAAGACTCACTTAGAGGATCAATTGAGACATGGTTCTTAATCATTAAGACCTATCATAAAACACAATAAAAGTTACTCTCCATTCTTCTTAGAATAGAAAAACTTTTATCTTTCTGCCTACTAGATTCTTCTTATTCATTCTGCTATTGATTGAAACTCTTTCAATCAACTCAGAATTATACTCAATCTTATAAGTATAACAATAGTTGCTAAACTTTAGCAAATCATGACGAATATCTTTGTCACTCTTGTGGTAGACTTGATCAATGTATGACCTAATGTACTCGATCTCCTAGTCCTTCAATTGACACTTTGTCAAAAAATTAGTCTAAATTTCCCAAATGTGAAAGTTTTTTATTCATCACGCAACCAAGTTGCATGATTCCAAGTTTCTATCCAATTGAAACTTGGGCGATGAGAAACTCACCCTATTTGGTAAATTCTTGACATCTCCACAAATAACATAATTAAGAATCAAATCCATTATTGCTAATAATAGAAATCCTCAAACCTCAAATTTTCATACATGCCATTGCAAGGATAAATAAATACGATAAAACCAAAATTTATTTTATTGCGGAAAAATTTATCCTCACAATGCAATTCAATTGAAAAACTATGTTATTACATATTTCTTAGCAATCTATTCTAACTCCAAGTAGTAGCTGAAGAATCTAATCTTTAAGCAATGCGATCCAAATCCATTTCTTCACAATTAGATTCTGCTCACTTCTTCCCTTAAGCTTCCTCTATTTTCTTCCATCCTACACAACATCAAAATGTAATCTTATCACATCATGTATTAAGAATCTAGAATAGGAACTTAAAAGATTTAGTTAATGGATTTTACCTGAAGTAGAGCCATACGTCTTCACTCTCCCATCTCTTAGATCTCTCAGGTAAATAGGACAGCTTCATCTCCAATGCCCCTTCTCTTTGCAATAAAAGCAAATGGACACTTTGGGAATGACACAAGGAACTATCTCAGAGTTAACCTTTTCTAGATCTCCAATGTCATCATTTTTGATGTCCATTGAAGTTTGGGAGTTTGATTCACCAGACAAATTTGCTTGACTAGCATGCCAAATCACTGCTGATTCAGCAGCTATAAGTAAATAGGTGAGATCAATGAGGGTCACGTCGTGATCCATCATATAGTACTCTCTAATGAACTCACTATATGATTTAGGAAGTGACTGAAGAACCCAGTCAACAGCCAACTCCTTGGGGATGACAACACCCAGCATATGCAACCTGTCAATGTGTGACTTCATCTCTAACACGTGTGCACACACAAACTTTCCATTTTCTTGCTTAATTGCCAATAGGTCTTGAGTGAGGTTGAACATTTCAAGCCTTCGAACTTGTGGGTTAGGGAGAACAATTGGAGGAGGTGGAGGAAGTGAAGCATGATTTCTTGTTCCTTGATCATATCATGGAATATCATCTTCGTTTGGTAAACTTGTTCCACGGGATTTAGGAAAACCATAGTTGTTTACATCTACAAAACGGGAGAAAATTAAAGTTAAGTTGATTGAGTCCTTAATAAAAGAACCAAATGAATTATTAAGCTAGGATCCAAAACAATACTCTACAACCTAGAAGAGGGATGTCGTAATCTAGTTGCAGAATATTTAAAGGTAGGTAAATGACGATTTACCAATTTCCACCATGAAAAACGAAAAGGAAGTTTATGTTTTAAATGAATTGAAACTCCTAGATCTTTTAAGATTTATTGAAATTTTCAATGGCATGTTTAAATCTCGATTATGCCCTTCTATTTGTGATTGGGATGCCGAGGATCACAAATAAGGTGTGAATAACCATGCGAATCACAAATAAGGTGTGAATAACCATGCGAATCACATGGTGCACTCAATGCTACTATAACCTAATCAATATGCCGGTTAGCCACACACGCTCCATTGATCTATGATAAGCATTGATCCACCCTTTGCTACCTATGTCATCCCCAAATTTAGTGTGCCGGTTAACCACACACGCTCCACTAACGTTTGACAAGGGTACAAAGTGTAATTCCATGGATTAGCATACAATTTCACAATTTTCCTAAAGTAACTAAGATTTGGGAATTTGTAAAAGCATTTAGTTACTTTGTACTTCATTATACTTATAATGGAAGGTTTCTGTCCTATCCTGCCCGTTTGGCTAATGACCCTCCACTAGTCAAGTGTGCGGTGGGTAAGAGTGGATACCCATTCAATCGCCATTTTATAGGCAATTTCCTTAAATACCCCTTATAGACCAGCTTCGTGAATGAGGCCTACTAACAGTAAGACTGACTCTTTACTCATATATATATATATATATATATATATATATATATATATATATATATATATATATATATATATAATATTAGACTTTTAATGTTACATATATATAGTATAGGGTGTATTTTAAACTCTTAAAATACTAGGTGGTTTTATTAACTTTCTCTTTTAATTAAACCTTTAATTAATTTAACAAAACAATGATAGTGTCATTTGAACCTTTTCAAAATACTAGGGTTTTAGAATTTAACATTTCAAAATTAAACTTTTAATCAACTTTTAAATTCCAAAACTTGAGGTCAATTTTTGAAAAATTTCAAAACATTAGGGTTTAGAATTTAAATATTTTAAAATTAAACTTTTAATCAAAATTTATATTCCAAAACCTGAGGACAAGTTTTGAAACTTTTCAAAACATTTGGGTTTAACTATTTAAATTTCAAAAAACAAAACTTTTTAGTTCAAATTTAAACAATAAAACCTAAAGGGTGCAAATTGAAACTTTTCAAACTTACTAGGTTAAATATTTTTTCGAAATAATAATCCTATATTATCCATATTTAACCAAATCCATGAATTTTGACAAGGATAAACATTCCAAACATAAAATATCAATTTTAGGCAATAAAAACGAGTTTTGGTAATTATCTCCATCAAAATCTGGCCAAAAAATCGAAAATCCCGGCAATAGAACAGGCAACTCGTCGAGTTCATGTTACTCCTCGAGTTCTTAGAGCAACTCGGCGAGATCATGAAACAGACAGCCAAAAATTTCAATTTTCAGATCAAACAAGCATCAAATTCACTAACAAACAGCCCTAGGCTCTGATACCACTGATGGGTTTCGAGCAGTACATCAGTCCTATGGTGTACATGCAAACCCTAATAGCTTTTGGATCTAGTTTGTCTAATGAACATGCAATTGAATATCCAAAGCTATAAACCCTAGATCTAGCATACAATTAACCATATTAACATAAAATAGGGTTTAGATCTAACCTTAGATTGTTATATAGCAATAACAATCTAATCCTTGGCTTTAGAAGGCTTAGTGCCTCAAGTGTTGCACCTCTAATGGAGTCACAAACACCACTAAGCAAAAATATGAATAAGAGAAGAGAGAGGAGGCACCAAAACGCCTGGAAACCCTAATCTAAGAGTTAGCCACGTTTTTAGTGCCTAAGGGCTCCTTATATACTTAGGCAATTAAGCTTTTCTAACACGGAAACCATAATTTGACTGCTTAAGCCCTAAGCAGCCCATGGACTCCTTCTTTAGAAGCCTTGGACGACTTCTAATGGGTTTCCCCCATAGAATTCGTCCACTCCACCTTCTATGGAGTCCATAAGCCCATCTATGTAATTATCTTATAATTACACAATAAGTCCCTTAAGTTTAATTAATCTCTTTTAGCCACAAAATTATTTCTTAATTAATTCTTGACTAATATTAATTAAACATTATGATTTCTCCTTTAATATATTATTCTTATAATATATTAATAATCATAACTAAACCTTTCTCTCCTTAATTCATCCTCAATATTGTTATGGTGAAGGCAACCCAAAAGGACCATGCTCATAATCGAGTCAAGTACATACCAAAATAGTTATGGACTTAGACACTAATCCAACAGAAACTCCCTGGCCAGCTGCTGAAGCTCCATAGTTGGCGCAAACTCAGCCCTGAACCTGATCACAAAGTTTGACCAAGTCATGGTCTCAATGGCTGGGACTCCCAGCGGGTCACCGACTAACTCCCACCAACCCCTCTGGGGAGAGGCTCGTCAACTGCGTAGACTCGATGTCCGCGATCAAGCTCCGGGCTGCAATGGGGTCCTTCGCTACATGAAAGTCTGGCACACCACTCCCAGTAAAGTCCTTGAAGGATAGTGTACACGTACCCGACTGGCTGGATGCCAAGTCACTCCTGAATGCTCGGAGGAGATCCTCCATTAGCTCAACAATCCCCTCCTTGATTGACCCGGAAATAATCGGGGTCGCCTTAAGGATACCTCTTGTGATCTCAGATATGATGAACTCGTGTAGCCTGTCATCAACCTACTCGGATCCCGCACCCAATCCTAATCTAGAACCGGATCCAGACCATGAACCTCCCGCTCCATGGTGTGTAACCACCATTCTGAAATAAAACATGTAAACGTCAGGGTCATACATGTTGGTTTTTGAGCATTCTAACACTCCTAAGTGTACATGCAACCCTAAATACCTTGGATATATGTTTTCTCTATTATACATGCAAATATGAACTTTCCAAGGTATTCATCCTAACTAGCATAATAACATTGATTCAAATGAATATATTAAGTCAGAATTACATACCTCTTTTATGTAAATTATCTTCACGAAGCTTGAGTTCCTAGTGCCCCAAGTGTGACACCTCAAATGGTTCACAGAACACAAAATACGCATGGAATGACATGAGAGAAAACCACACTTCATAAAAATCGGCTAGCCCTTTCTATTCTCACATAGTGGCCGATTTTCTCCAAGAATAAGATCGATATATAGTTAGGGTTACACCATGTAAACCCTAATTTTCATGGCCTTTCATTTCCATGATCCATGGGTACGAATACACCATGGAGCATCTTATGGGTTTTAGCCCAACTTGACAATCCATAGAGCATAAGCCCACTTTATAAGTATGGAAGATTTACACAATCAACTCATATATTTAATTCGTCTTCTTTTGATCACTTGAATAATCCTAGATTAATTCTTGATCAATACTAATTAAATAATCTTATTAATATATTAGAACTTATAATATATTAACCAACCGTAAGTGTTATTTCTCTCATTATAGTCTATCCAAATGCATAATGCCGTGCAACCCAAATGGACCTTGCCGGGTCGGGTCAAGTCTCACCAATTATAGTTATGGACTTAGACATTAATCCAACAGTCTCCCACTTGGATAAGTCTAAAACTATTATTGCGTATGACTTCAAGAACCGAATGGCAATCATAGCTCTCAAAAGCTTCTGTTGAACTCTGACCTTGTCGAAGAACTCTGACCTTTGTCAATGACTTGTCCATTAGATAAGGGATCATAGATTCCTCCATTATAGATATCATATGGACTGAGACATGGATTATAATCATTTTCTCTGTCCATTTGTTGTTTCCCGATTTTTGATTTATGACGACTAGCTAATTGAACAAATCGAATTAGTCTTGGCCCGGCTGATCACTTCCATTTGTCATCATCAAATCATTGAGGGGCCCACATATATCGCTTTTATCCCGAAGGTAAAAGGAATGGATAAACTTCGACTCATATGGCTTGTTCTACTAGTTGTTGAATCATACACAAAGGCATGTTTTATAACACCGAGTTACCGAATGCGATTTTGTGCAATCAATGTACAACCAACTCATAGTGACAACTCATATGTCTAGGTTTAAAGAATATAAGATATTATCGTCTCATGATCACTCGTGATAAAATCCATGAAGTGATTCCAATGAGCGCGGGTTGAATCCAATACTCAGGACTTATGAGCACTCATGAGTGTTGTAGCCCTTTGTCCAACATCTTAGACCTCTACAAGCCAACCCATGACAGTCTTGATTCATATCTACTTCCAACACATGACCAACTGTGGGTTGAATAACTTAGTCATCCAGAACAATGACCTAGTTATTTTGGAAGTTAAAACATGCAAAGTGAAACACAATAATAATTGAATCCAATATGGTATCAAAACCTATGAACATAAATAAAACACCTTTTATTTATCACCATATGATTACACATTATTCACTGTATACTGTTTCAGCTATCAACTTTATTCTTGAATTTAAAACAATAGTTGTCCCATTCTCCAAGCATGTATACTATGTTTTCTAAACACTAGTCATGCCATACACCAAGTATGCATACTATATTTGTCTATGATCTTTACTTTGTGAAATAGATCAATTGAACATAACTCCAATGATCCTCTTTTCATAGTCCCAAATCCTTACTTCAAATGCAAGAATTCCAAATTCATGCCATTTACTGAAATATGTTAGATTCTAAACTTATATGCATTGATCCTCTTGTAATGATTATGCACAAAGTCAGAAAGACTTGACAACAACCATTACAGAGCATTCAAAAGTAGATCAGCTCCTTGGAAACATCCTTCTTGCATTAAGTTTCCTAATCTTACACAGATTGAATAATTTCTAACTTTGAAACATTTCCAGATTCCATTTTGACTATCACTTCTGAACAAGAGTTGCCTCCTTATAGATTATGTCAATATGGTCCTTCCAGAATTATCACTATACTTCCAATTGTCCTTGAGCAACTAATCTTTGGTAAACCTTAGATTATCCTCGAAAATTGTTTAATCCTTTTAGTCATATCCAATTCTAGACCTTTTCCCTACTTAATGCCCCAGGCATTTGGAAATTTTTAGAAAGCATGAATATAGCACATGTAATCGATCCTATATCCGAAGCATATGGGACACGATTCATGATGTCTCACATAAAGACTAAACCAATCTTTCGCTATAACATTTCCATTTCTATTTGCCAAGTTCTCATAATTCAGATTATGAAAAGGGATGTCGTAATCATAATCAAATTTTATAACGCAAATAATGGACCCGTATACAGAATTTCCTTATGTTGAGCCATTCCAACATGAAATTCATATACCTCAATCTAAGCTTTTAGATTTGAGATGAAGTATAATTTCCTCTCCCTTAATTATAGCAAAACAACTCTTTCCCAATTGAAACTTTTTGTTTTCTATAATTAACATTGCTAACTTGCAATACTTATCATAATTATCATGCTCCCACTAACATGATGATTATTAGCATAACACTTATGCTCCCACTAGCTTTGACATGTACTCAGAAATCAACTAGACTTCTAGAAATCAATACTTTATTGACTTTCTTACCAAAGTTCACATTTCTGATACTAGTTGCTTTAATAAAACTTTATCACAATCATACACCTTATCTTAGATAGCTCACAGGTGTGTCTAAACAATTTTAAGAACTATGAAAAGGGATGTTGTAATCATATTCTTGATTGTTTAGACCTTTGCCACTTCTCACAAGTCCATGTTAGTGTGTTGGTAAACCACACACGCTCCACTAACGACTTTGAGAATCCAAATATCAAAATTGCTATCTAGCTAAAATCTACTTAGTGAAAGTGTTTCCTCACCATCATTTTCATGAATCGGAGAGAAACCTTATGACACTTAGATTTAATGGTGTATGTGTTCTTATCCATGTGAATTGTCAAAACCATAGTCACAAGACAAGGATAATGACAAATCCAAACTTATATGGACTGAGCTCAATGTTAATTTCTTGCCACCTGGCAGTTCAAGGGCCTGCCATTGCTTCCAAGTTGTTGTGCAACCAATTGAAAACTATAAGAACTTATATTCAAAGCCAAATTTAATTGGAATGGGCACATAATATGTCAACATGATAGGTTATGAACCTCAAGTCGTGTGCTAGTGAAGAACTTCAAGTTTTATTCTGAATTAGTTCTTGAGACTTTCAAGACCTTTAAGACTCCCACTATCCTCTTGACATATAAGAATTTCTTGTCAGATATTCAAGAGATAGTGTGGATTCTAATCAAGACAAACACTTCACACAATTGGCCTTAGTTGGTCTTTGTTTTATCCAAAACATCACAACTTACCAATTTCAAATGTACAAGAGTAGAAAACTTTTACTTTTACATCTGAAAAGTGTTTTAAACCTTCTTTAAGACATGTAACTCAAGTTACAATCTTGGAGTATGACTCTAAGACTTGTATTGGAACGAAGTATGACTCATCTTCTTGATTTAACCATTTCAACAATTCCAGATTCCTCTTCTTAGTCATAAGAATGCACTAAGATTTCCTTAGAGAACTAATTGTGCTATGGTTTCTTAATCATTAAGATGATCAAAAAAACTGATACTAAAGTACTCTCCCATCTTTTCATATTTGAGAAACTTTTATCTTTCTTCCTAATTTGACTCTTCTTATTCGTTCTGCCTTACATTGAAACTTTTCCAATGTTTCAGAATTATACTTAAACTTGTAAGTATAACCATATATATACTGAACTTAAGTAAATCATGACGAATAGTCTTATCGATCTTCTGTGGTGGACTTGACCAGTGCACAAGAATGTGTACTCGATCCCTTAGTCCTTCACTTGACTCACATATACATGTGAACAGGGAACTAGTCTTGATTTTCCAAAGATGAAACATTCTCATTCATCATGCTATACAACTTGCATGATTCCAAGTTTCGGTCCAATTGAAACTTGGGTGATGAAGATCTTTCCTTATTTGGTAAATTTAGACATTACCATAAATGATAGAATCCAATTCACTTTCCAATATTGCTATCAGTGGAATCTTATAAGCAACAATTTTCCACAAACGCCATTGTAAGGATACATAAAATAAATAAAATAAAAAAAATTTCTTTTATTTTAAAACTTTGCGGAAAACACTTATCCTTACAATCCATATGAAAACTTGTTGTTATCCATTCCTAAGCAATATCTCATAACTCCTAAGAAGTAGCTCAAGAATTCGATCTTCAAACTATGCGATAGAAATCCATCTACACGATCAGACTCAACATATTCTTTCTTTAAGTTCCTTCACTTTTCTTTGATTTTTAAACATCAACATGTGACCCAGTCACATCATGTATCAAGAATCTCAGAATAGAAACTTAGCAAAGTTAGATAGTGAACTTTACCTGAAATAGAGTCAAACTTATTGATTTTAACATCCTTAGGTAAATTTGGTAGCTTCGCAACAAATGTCCCTTCCTTTGGCAATTTAACATATGGACGCTTTGGTAATGGAACATGGGACTGTCATAGACTTAGCCTTTCTCTTTACCATTTGGTCAACCGGGTTGACTATGGCTGATCCCTTTCCATTGGGAAGAGAACTTTACTGGATATCCAATGTCATTATTGTCAATGCCCACAAGTTTTAGGAAATTGATCTTAGCAAATAGATAAGATCATCAAGGGTCTTATCATAGTCTATTTTAAGAGTCCCAAAGTAACTCACTATGTGACTTAGAAAGTAGTTGAGCCACTAACTTTCTCAAGACTTTGACACGTAACTCTCCCGACTTTTAAATATGTAACTGCATCTCCAAGATGTGATCACACATAGACCTTTGCTTTCCAATAGGGCTTAAGTGACCTTAAGCTTTTCAAGATGTTGATGGTTAGGGAGAATAATTGGAGGAGGCGAAAGAAGTATGATTTCCATGGCATATCATCTTCATTTAGGAAAGCTTGTTTCAAGAGATTTGGAAAGATCATAAATGTCTAAACCAGACATCTTTTTGGGAGATATTCAAGATAGTTGATTTAAAGTCCATAATCTAACACCGAATATGAAATATTAAGGCTAGGATCCAACACAATATTTTTATAACTTAGAAGAGGGATGCCGTAATCCAAGCTATAAAATATTTGAAGGTAGGTGAATGACGATTCACCAATTTCCACCAAGATAAACGAAATGTATTATTAGGTTTTAATTGGATTTGAAACTCCTAGATCTTTTGATATTCATTGAACCTTTCAATGGCATGTTTCAATCTTGAGTGTTCCCTTCAGGTTTTGTGACTGGGTACCCTTACTATTTACCCCTTAATCGATGTGCCGGTTAACCACACAAGCTCCACCGATACTATGATAAATATTAAGTTACCCTTTGCCTACCTTGTTAAGTCCAGGTTAGTGTGCCGGTTAACCACACACGCTCCACTAACGGCTTAAAAAAAGTGCGAAGTGTAATTTCATGGGCTAGCACCTTATTCACATTTTTTCTAAGTAACTAAGATTGGGTATTAATAAGAGTTTAGTTACTTAGTATTTATCATTAATACTTTTAATGAAGGGAGAATTCTAGTACTTGTCCTACCCATTCGGCTAATGACCCTCCACCAGTCAAGGAAGCGGTGGGTGAGAGTGGAAACATATTAAACTGCCATTTTATAGGCAATAACCTTATACCCCCTTATAGACCGGCTTCGTGAATGAGGCCTACTAACGGTAAGACTGACTTGCTCTTATACATATATATATAAATATTATTAACTTATAATATTATAAAGTATAAGGGTTGAATTTTAACTTTCAAAATTCTAAGGGCTAACTTGGAATTAAAGTATTCATAAGTGAAAACTTTGCAAATACAAAAACTTGAGGGCAAGTTTTGAAACTATTCAAAACTAATTAATTCCATAACTTATGTTTTTAAGGTAGTTTTAATTAAAAAACTATTCGAGTTCCATAACTTCAGGACAAGTTATGGAAGACTTTAAACTAATAAAAGAATGTAACTTTTCTTTATATTGTAACTTATGGAATTAATTAAGGTTACACATTTTATTACTTAATGAAGTGACTCTTGAACCTCCATAACATGAGGACAACGGTCTTCATTTTTGTAGTCATTGCCAACTTTTATGAGTTTTATGAAACTTAAATGTGACTTTTCATAAAACTTGAGGACAAGTTACAAAAAACACATTTTAGAATCAACTCTTAGATTAAAATGGATTGAAAACACATAATCAATTAACTTTTCTATTAATCTAAGCAACTCATAAGAACAAGATAATTCAAATCAAACTTTTTCATGTAATTAGTCTAAACCTTAAACTAATACAAAAGATGAATCTATTGACTATTCTCTTTGAAATTGGAGTAGCATGAACATTACCACATCAAAAACAAGTTTATAAGTCCAAAAACATCTTAGGGTAATGTTCCTAATCCAATTACAGCCAAAACAATCGAATATATGCTGTCTGGGGGTTCAACTCATCGAGTGCACGAACCAACTCGGCGAGTTGGATGCTTTTTGCCTTGGACTCGGCGAGTCCATCAGTGGACTCGGTGAGTCTGTTGTGCAGACAACACCAAAATTCGATTTTTCAGCTAATTTTGCAAGTATAACTTGAAAACAAGCCTAGTCTCTGATACCACTGTTGGGTTTTGAGCATTCTAACACTCCTAAGTGTACATGCAACCCTAAATACCTTGGATCTATGTTTTCTTTATTATACATGCAAAGATGAAGTTTCCAAGGTATTCATTTTAACTAGCATAATAACATTGATTAAAATGAATATATCAAGTTAGAATTACATACCTCTTTGATGTAGATTATCTTCATGAAGCTTGAGTGCCTAGTGCCCCAAGTGTGACACCTCAAATGGCTCACACAACACCAAATACACATGGAATGACTTGAGAGAAAACCACACTTCATAAAAATCGACTAGCCCTTTCTATTCTCACATAGTGGCCGATTTTCTCCAAGAATAAGATCATTATATATTTAGGGTTACAACATGTAAACCCTAATTGTCATGACCTTTCATTTCCATGATCCATGGGTACAAATACACCATGGAGCATCCATGGAACATCTTATGGGTTTAAGGCCAACTTGACAATCCATGGAGCATTAGCCCACTATATAAGTATGGATGATTTACACAATCAACCTATATATTTAATTTAGTCTTCTTTTGATCACTTAATTAATCCTAGATTAATTCTTGATCTATACTAATTAAATAATCTTATTAATATATTAGAACTTATAATATATTAACCAACCTTAAGTTTTATTTCTCTCATTATAGTCTATCAAAATGAATGATGCCATGCAACCCAAATGGACCATGCCGGGGTCGGGTCAAGTCTCACCAATTGGACTTAGACATTAATCCAAAAATACATACTCTCGAGAGGTCTCGCACGCTCTCCGGGTCCTTGGTTCCGTCTCAGCCTCCCTTGACTCAAATACGGATCCTCTACTTCCAGTAGTATGGGTCCATACTACCTTCCACATCTATTCGTACTTTCCTCAAGGACTACCTTGACTCCACCAAATTCCTTCTACCAATTCTACTCTCCAGTCTAATCTCTTCCTAGGCTTGACCTAGGGCCCTCTCCGACCTACTCTCCGCTATCAGCTGCACAAGGAGTCCCTACCCTCCTTCCCTAACTAGTTTGCAAACACTATTACATATCCACTTACTAGTTAGCTAAGGCTAGCTAGAACCCCAATAATCATAAAGAAAACAACATTTGTGCATTGAGTAACCAAATCAAACACAACTCAATCACGCTATCCTACTACTAACTAGACAACCCTAGCATACGACTCAGTAAGCTCATACAACAGGCATATAAGGCATCCATCCTAGACCCTTAGTTCTATTATGGCATGTAGTTCTTAGAATCATATAACAGGCATACAAGGCATCCTCCTAGATCCTTAGCCCTAATATAGCATGTAGTTTTCATAGTCATTTCATATAACATAACATAAAAAGTATGGGTATCTTGGGGAAAACTTACTCGAGCTTGGCCGTTCGCACACATCACACACCTTGATTTGAGTCCATACACCCCTAAGGGTGTGTTTAAATCCCTCAAACCAAGGCTCTGATACCAACTTGTAACATCCTAAATTTCGAGTCCAAAAATTTGTTTTTAATTAAGTAATTTATAAAATAGTTTGCTAAAAACATTTTCGATATAATATCAATCCATAAACCATCATGAACATGTCTCCAAATCAAAACATCGAACAATAATAAAAATTAAAGTACAATCGCAGAAAGCTCATTGCCGAAATCATGTGTATGTGTGTGATGCGCTGCTACACCGCCGCCTCCTTCCCTTTGGCTGAAGAGGTAGCTGAAACCAAAACTGAAACTGTAAGCACAAAGCATAGTGAGTCCCCCCATCATACCACATACTATCCAATCATACAAGCTTCCAGGAATTTTTGGGGTGCCCGACCTACTCATGTCAAGCCATTCTGGGGTGTTGACTACACGTGTCAAGCCATTTTGGGTTGGTGACTACGCATGTCAGGCCATTCTGGGGTGCCTGCCTACCCTCCAGTCTATCTCACCCGGTCACGGGGACTATTTCACCCCTACTACTATCACATAATAACATATCATAAACATGCTGTCAGACATATCTGGCGTGTTCGACCTACCCTTCGGTCGTAACAATCGATCGGGGGACTATTCCCCTCCTAATACCACTATCATATAGAACATAACATACTTGCACATAGAACACATCAAGTAATAGCAACCAGAAAATTATCACAAAGACAATCATCTCAACTATAATCAACTACTAGTGGGTCGGCCTTGGTGCCTTAAATTCACTTCTACTGGAAGGTAACTCACCTTGATGTCGCGTAGTGTCTGCACTGTCCCTGGTGTGAAAATTGACTTTCCTCGAATCCTCAATCTCTACACGACAACTCTTACTAAGTTATCAATTCGTACTCACCACCCTTACAAGGGGTCAACCCAAGTCCTGGTCAAAATCAACTTTGTTCAAAGTCAACCTCCAGTTGACTTGACACGCCGAGTTGGTCTACCAACTCGTCGATTCCGTACACCTTCAAAATGATCTAACCCCCGACTCCACTCGTCGAGTCTAGCAACAACTTGGACCATCTTCAACCGACTCGTCGAGTTCCCCTTGAACCCGTCGAATTCATCTCCTTTATAAGAATGTGTTCATTCTATGACTCACCAAGTTGTATGAAAAACTTGTCGAATCCATCTTCATGGTTTGGGAGATTACCTTGAACTTGTCGAGTTTATTCACACACTCATCGAGTCCCATGATTTCCAGGTCTATAATCACGTCCTTCTCTATTGACTTCCCCTTCTAGACTCAACCTGTAACACCCCGAGATTCAGGTACATTTCTTTCATCCTTGTTCTTTGTCGATTGCTTGTGTTTAGTCCTTGAGTGGAGGGTTTATAGCAAGTGAGTACGCTAGGCGTACCAGAGGGGTAGGCTACGCGTACTCATGGGCTTAAATTGGACGCGGAGTCACCAAGGTACGCTGGGCGTACCTAGGGTTACGCCGGGCGTACCCAGCCCAGATGCAAAAACCCTAATCCGTCTTGTGCACTATTTAAAGGGTGTTAAGGCTCATTTCTTAGCCTCCATATCAGTGAGTGAAACCCTAAAAGAGATTCTCCCATCGTCCTTAGTGTGTGAGAGTGTTGTTGGAGCTAATTGTGCTTTGGTGACTTAGTGAAGGAGAAAAGGAGCTCTTGGAAGCTAAAGCTTGAGGTGCCATTTTGGATCTGAGATCTACAGAGAAAAGGGCTACACTTCGAGGTATAAAGTTCAAAACTTTCGTCTTGTTTTGGTTGTTGTTGCATGTGCCATTTCTAGGGCTAAAAACCCCAAAGGTGGAGACTTTATGAGTATAAAGTGCTCCATGGTCAGAGATCTGTCCCTTTTCAGTGGTATTAGTGATTTAGAACCATAAAGTTTCCATCTTGGATGTTAGTTTGAGGTCATGCTTGTGTAATTAGCCTTCTAGAGTTAAAGGATGGAACATTGTGGGAGTTGGTGACTTGTTCAGCCATGCAAAGGCTTAAAGTCATCAACTTTATGGATTAAGAGGCTTAGATGTGGTCAGATCTAGAATTTGGATGTGGGTCTTAACTGTTTAAGACCTCAAGAGCTAAGGGGCTGAAGCTGGGGAGTACGCCGGGCGTAATCCCAGTATGCGCCGCGTACTGGGTGGCATTCCACGATTCTGAGATGCAGCCGGGTACGCTCAACATACACATCTGGTACGCGCAGCGTAACCCGGAAAGTTGACTTTTGGTTTACTTTTAGGGTATGGTCTATTGTGGGGCCTTTCGAGTTATGAGAGGAGGTAAAATGGTATTTTACCCTTCTAAGAGTGTCATAAGAGGACATAGTCTAGCCTTTGAGAGTTATATTAAATAGAGTATTTATTTCATATGATTAGGCGGAGGCTAGGCCAACGTTTACTGAGTCAGAGATTTACCGAGATACCCGAGGTGAGTCTTCTCACTATACTTTACCTAGTGTGGTAATAGAGTTATGTGACAGAGTACTATAGAGTTATATGCTAGTGTATTTGCATGTTATTTATGTGTTGTGATTTATATTGATATGTGATATGCATGATTCAGAGTTATAGAGTTGGGACTTTCGGGTCCCTAGAGTTAGGGCCAGAGGGCCCACAAAGAGTTGGGGCTGGAGGCCCCACTGAGACACATTGGCCAAAGGGTCGACAGAGTTACAGCCTCGAGTGGCTATTATGTGATAGAGTGGTATTTTCAGGAACTCACTAAGCTTATGCTTACAGTGTTATGTGTTATGTGTTTCAGGTACCAGTGATGACCGCGGGAAGGCGCCGACTTGATTCGTACACACACATGAGATTTTATGTATTTTGATCTTGGGAGATATTTTGTGAAAACAAAGACATGATACTATGACACTTTATGAATGAATGAGTTTGTAATGATGTGTTTGAAAATGCGAAAAATTGTTTTAAATTTTTACAGTGTTACAAGTTGGTATCGGAGCCTAGGTTTGAGGGATTTGGGTGCACCTTCGGGCGTATCTGAACTCAAACTGAGGATTTGAGGAAATTTTGATAATACAGTAAGTTTTCAAAAGAAGAACTTATGAGACAAACAGAGCAGAGTCGTGTGTACGAACAGCCAGTGCCCGAACGGTGATTTCCCAAACTACCATTATTATAAGTGTTATAAGATATGATGTGATATGCTGTGTGATGAGCAATGATATGCATGCTAGAGTATACTAGGTATTCTTATTAGGACTAGAGTGGCTTGATATGTGATGCCTGAGTCTAGGAGTCTTGATGCTAGGAATACTTCAGAGTGTTTAGGTAACAGCAAGGAGGTTGTGAGAGATCTGCTAGCGAGTATCATATGATTAGAGAGAGTAGAGTACTTGAGACTTAGGACTCTGGGAGGAGGACTTGGGGTGAATGCTGATGCGGTGTGGACGGTAGTATTGGGCCCGTACTATTGAAGACACTAGGTCAGTACACAGTCTAAGTAAGAATCTTTGGAGTACCAAGGGACAAGTCGGGTGGAGTATTCGAATGTGAGTATACTTGAGCGAGTCCCTGATATTTATTCATGTGTTTTATTTCAGAGAGAGGGAGATCATGGTTGGGACGCGCCACATACCAGGGACCAGCGGTACGAGGGATAAGGAGATCCGTAGGATCATCCAGGAAGAGGTGGCTGCGGCCATCAGAGCAGAGATACCAGAGATGTTCGGGTCTATCAAGACCACACTGATAGAGACATTTGATGAGAAGTACGCTGCTCTTTCTGAGTCTACTGTTGCTGTGTCCACTACAGCTATAGCTGCGACTAGGCCGCAGGGTGGTGATGCGTTGCTGTTCCGAGAGTTCAGCAACACAAAACCACCGGAGTTTGATGGGACCCAGGACCCGATTGCGGCGATGAGATGGATTTCAAACATAGAGGGGTGTTTCTTTACTTTCTCATCTCCAGAGCATTTGAGAGTCCGGTTCGCGCTGAACAAGCTTCGCTTGGGAGCGAAGGATTGGTGGAAGTTTGTGACGGCGCACTATACGCCTGCTGAGCTTGCAGCAGTGACCTGGGAGAGGTTCACTGCTATGTTCCGAGATGAGTACGTTCCCCAGGTGGAGAGGGAGCGTGTGGCCCAGGAGTTTCTGACCCTCAAGCAGGGTACTGAGTCTGTTACGGTGATTACGAGGATGTCTCATGAGCGGGCGATGTTCTGCCCAGAGCACGTGTCCTCCGAGCAGGCACGTATGAGCCGATATTTGAGCATTTTGAGGAGGGTTATACGGGAGTTCATAGCGAACTCGATGTACCGGACATTTTCCGAGCTTTAGGAAAATGCCCAGAAGAGGGAGATAGAGCTGGAGACCCAGGCTATGGAGGAGGTTGAGTCTCAGGGGAAGGATCAGCGACCGGTGTAGTCTCAGCCAGTAGCCAAGCGGGCCAAGCCCGCTGATTCGAGATCAGGGAACCAGAGGGGTCGCACTTGTGGCAAGTGCGGCAAGAGCCACGATGGGGTACGCAGAGCAGGGTCTTGCTACAAATGTGGCATGGAGGGGCATATGGCCAATAACTGCCCCAAGGGATTTGCAGTATGTTTTCACTGCAACCAAACCGGACACCGGAAGGCAGAGTGTCCGCAACTACAGGGATCAGCACAGGGAGCATCTCAGGGATCTGCCCATGCTCCCATCAGAGCTACAGAGAGTCGGCCAGTGAAGGCCGAGGCACCGAAGGCATGAGGAAGAGCCTTTCAGTTGACCGTGGAGGAGGTCCGCACAGTGCCCGATGTCGTAGCTGGTATGTATTCTTTCATTTATTTATTTTGATGTTGAGATATTGTGCTTATTTGATGTTATGCGTAGGTACTTTTCTTGTGAGTTCTGTACCTGCCTTGGTGTTATTTGACTCGGGTGCGAGTCGGTCTTTTGTATCTTTGGCTTTTAGTCAGCACATCATTGTAAGTTGTGAGGCGTTGAGTCGACCACTGAGAGTTTCCATAGCTGACGAGAGGTGATATATGCCACAGAGGTGATCTGAGGGTGCGTACTCGAGATTTTCGGTGTTGAGTTCCCGATTGATTTAGTTCCTATTGCGATGGGTGATGTCTGTGTCATCATGGGCATGGACTGGTTGAGCAGATTTGGAACGGTTATCGACTACGAGCAACAACTGGTGACCATACGAGACCCTGGTGGGGGAGTTCTTGCGGTGTACGGCGAGGGTACACGTTCTGGGTCAGCATTTTGTTCGGCCGCTAGAGTGAGACAGTGTCTACAGCAGGGCTGTAAGGGCTTCGTAGCGTATGTGATGGATATGCGGGTTGATTCAGAGAGACCGAGGACAGTTGATGAGGTTCCGATAGTGCATGAGTTCCTGGACGTATTTCCAGAGGATTTGTCGGGCGTGCCTCCCGTGAGGCAAGTGGAGTTTAGTATCGATTTGGTTCCGGGGGCCGCGCCTATCGCCAAGGTACCCTATCGCCTTGCACCTCCAGAGATGCATGAGTTTTCCTTGTAGCTTCAGGAGTTGCTGGGGAAAGGGTTTATTCGGCCGAGCAGCTCGCCGTGGGGAGCCCCTATCCTTTTTGTCAAGAAAAAGGATGGTTCACACCGGATGTGCATTGATTACCGGGAGTTGAACAAGCTGACGGTCAAGAACCGTTACCCGTTGCCGATGATCGATGGTTTGTTCGATCAGTTGCAGGGAGCATCTTGGTTCTCCAAGATCGATTTGAGGTATGGGTATTATCAGGTAAGGGTGCGAGATGAGGACATACAGAAGACAACGTTTAGGACTCGTTATGGGCATTACGAGTTTGTGGTGATGCCTTTCGACAGTGTTCATGGACCTCATGAATAGAGTGTCCAGGCCGATGTTGGATCGCTCGGTGATCGTATTCATCGATGACATTTTGGTGTATTCGAGATCTAGAGAGCAGCATGAGGAGCATTTGAGGGAGATCCTCAGAGTTCTGAGATCGGAGAGGCTTTATGCCAAATTCTCCAAGTGTGATTTCTGGTTGCGAGAGGTCGAGTTCCTAGGGCACCTCGTTAACCAGAAAGGGATATTGGTCGACCCGGCCAAAGTTGAGGCAGTGATGAGTTGGGAGGTGCCGAGGTCACCCTCTAAGATCAGGAGTTTCTTAGGGTTGGCAGGCTATTATCGAAGATTTATCAGGGATTTCTCCAAGATCGCAGTGCCACTCACCAGGTTGACCCGGAAGGGTGTCACTTTTTCATGGGGCCCTGAGCAGCAGGCCTCCTTCGAGACACTTCACCAGAGGCTATGCGAAGCCCCGGTGTTAGCCCTCCCAGAAGGAATGGAGGACTTTGTGGTGTATTGTGATACGTCGATCTTGGGGTTGGGAGCGGTGCTGATGCAGAGAGGCCATGTGATAGCATACGCATCGAGGCAGCTGAAGCCTCATGAGACGAGGTATCCCACCCACGATCTAGAGTTGGGGCAGTGGTGTTCACCCTCAAGATTTGGCGTCACTATCTGTATGGGGTTCGGTGTACGATATACACAGACCACAAGAGCTTGAAGTATTTGATGGATCAGCCCAACCTAAATATGCGACAGAGGAGGTGGTTGGACGTGGTCAAGGATTATGATTGTGAGATCCTGTACCACCTGGGCAAGGCTAATGTTGTAGCCGATGCACTGAGCCACAGGGCGAAGAGCGCCCCATTATGAGATGTATGTTTGAGATTGACCGTGATGGCTCCGGTGTTGGACACCATTCGTGGGGCCCAGGCTGAGGCCGTGAGAACAGAAAACCAGAAGAGAGAGCGAGTTGTTGGGTTGGTATTGGAGTTCGTTACCGACAACCGGGGGCTTATGACATTTCAGAGTCGTATCTGGGTACCGTTTGTGGGAGGGACGCGTACCATTTTGATGGAAGAGGCTCATCGGTCGAAGTTCTCGATCCATCCTGGGGCCACTAAGATGTATTTAGATCTGAAGAGGGAGTATTGGTGGCCCTGTATGAAGAGGGATGTCGCGTGGTTTGTTGAGAGGTGCTTAACCTGTCATAGGGTTAAGTCCAAGCACCAGAGACCGCATGGTAAATTGCAGCCGTTGGAGGTTCCCGAGTGGAAGTGGGAACAGATTACCATGGATTTTATCACCAAATTGCCAAGGACTGCTAGGGGAGTCGATGGAATTTGGGTGATTGTGGATAGGTTGACAAAGAGCGCCCACTTCCTTGCTATCAGTGAGAGCTCTTCCGCAGAGAATTTGGCAGAGATGTACGTGAGGGAAGTGGTATCGCGGCACGGAGTGCCGATCTCGATTGTCTCAGACCGAGATGTGCGTTTCACTTCCAGATTCTGGAAGAAATTCCATGAGGAATTGGGTACTAGGCTACATTTTAGTATCGCATACCACCCCCAAACTAAAGGACAGAGCGAGCGGACGATTCAAACACTCGAGGATATGCTCCGGGCATGTGTGTTGGATTTCGGTGGGAGTTGGGACACGTATTTGCCCTTGGCAGAGTTTTCCTACAAAAACAGCCATCATTCGAGAATTCGTATGCCACCCTTTGACCTGTTGTATGGGAGAAGGTGTCGGACCCACATTTGTTGGGGAGAGGTCGAGCAGCGTGTTATGGGTAGTACTGAGATCGTGCTTCAAACGACTGATCAGATACAGCACGTCAGGCAGAGGTTATTGACCGCTCAGAGTCGTCAGAAGAGTTATGCGGACAGGCGCCGGTCCGAGCTCGAGTTCCAGGTCGGTGACTTTGTACTCCTGAAGGTCTCTCCTTGGAAAGGAGTGATCCGATTCAGGAAGAGGGGCAAGTTGGGGCCCCGATATATCGGTCCTTTTTGGGTGATCGCAAGGGTAGGCAGGGTAGCCTACCGGTTGGAGCTACATGCATAGTTAGGTCAGATCCATGACACTTTCCACGTGTCGCAGTTGCGAAAGTGTATAGCTGATGAGTCGGCAGTGGTACCATTGGAGGATATTCAGGTGGATGCGAGCCTGAATTATGCTGAGAGACCGGTGGCAATCAGGGATCGGAAGATCAAGGTTTTGAGGAACAAGGAAGTACCTTTGGTTTTGGTTCAGTGGCAACATCGGAAGGGGTCCAAGATGACTTGGGAGTCAGAGTCGGAGATGCGAGGGCAGCATCCAGAGTTGTTCGAGGAATGAGACTTCGGGAGCGTAGTCTGGTTCTAGTGGGGGAGAATTGTAACACCCCGAGATTCAGGTACATTTCTTTCATCCTTGTTCTTTTTCGATTGGTTATGTTTAGTCCTTGAGTGGAGGGTTTATAGCAAGTGAGTACGTTGGGCGTACCAGAGGGGTACGATGCGCGTACTCATGCACTTAAATTGGACGCGGAGTTGCCAAGGTACGATGGGCGTACCCAGGGTTATACCGGGCGTACCCGGCCCGGAATCAAAAACCCTAATCCGTCTTGTGCACTATTTAAAGGGTGCTAAGGCTCATTTCTCAACCTCCATATCAGTGAGTGAAACCCTAAAAGAGAGCCTCCCATCGTCCTTAGTGTGTGAGAGTGTTGTTGGAGTTAATTGTGCTTTGGTGACTTAGTGAAGGAGAAGGAAAGGAGCTCTTGGAAGCTAAAGCTTGAGGTGCCATTTTGGATCTGAGATCTACAGAGAAAAGGGCTACACTTGGAGGTATAAAGTTCAAAACTTTCCTCTTCTTTTTGTTGTTGCTGCATGTGCCATTTCTAGGGCTAAAAACCCCAAAGGTGGAGACTTTATGAGTGTAAAGTGCTCCATGGTCCGAGATATGTCCCTTTTTAGTGGTATTAGTGATTTAGAAACATAAAGTTTCCATGTTGTATGTTAGTTTGAGGCCACGCTTGTGTAATAAGCCTTCTAGAGTTAAAGGATGGAACATTGTGGGAGTTGGTGACTTGTTCAGCCATGCAAAGGCTTAAAGTCATCAACTATATGGATTAAGAGGCTTCGATGTGGTCAGATCTAGAATTTGGACGTGGGTCTCAACTGTTTAAGACCTCAAGAGCTAAGGGGTTGAAGCTGGGGAAGACGTTGGGCGTAATCCCTGTACGTGCCGCATACTGGGTGGCGTTCCCCGATTCTGAGATGCAGCCGGGTACACTCAGCGTACACATCTGGTACGCGCAACGTAACCCGGAAAGTTCTTTTGGTTGACTTTTAGGGTATGGTCTATTGTGGGGCCTTTTGAGCTATGAGAGGGGGTAAAATGGTCTTTTACCCTTCTGAGAGTGTCATAAGAGGACATAGTCTAGCCTTTGAGATTTGTATTAAATAGAGTATTTATTTCATATGATTAGGCAGAGGCTAGGCCAGCGTTTACCGAGTCAGAGATTTACCGAGATACCCGAGGTGAGTCTTCTCACTATACCTTACCTAGTGTGGTAATAGAGTTATGTGATAGAGTACTATAGAGTTATATGCTAGTGTATTTGCATACTATTTATGTGTTGTGATTTATTGTGATATGTGATATGCATGATTCAGACTTACAGAGTTGGGACTTTCGGGTCCCTAGAGTTAGGGCCAGAGGGCCCCACTGAGACACATTGACCAAAGGGTCGACAGAGTTACAACCTCGAGTGGCTATTATGTGATAGAGTGGTATTTTGGGGAACTCACTAAGCTTATGCTTACAGTGTTATGTGTTATGTGTTTTAGGTACCAGTGATGACCGCGGGAAGGCGCCGACTTGATTCGTACACACACATGAGATTTTATGTATTTTGATCTTGGGAGATATTTTGTTAAAACAAAGACATGATACTATGACACTTTATGAGTGAATGAGTTTGTAATGATGTGTTTGAAAATGCAAAAAATTGTTTTTCAATTTTTACAGTGTTACACAACCAGATTCCTCATAAACAAAATGTTGGGGAACCAAAGCTCGAATCACCGAGTCCCAAGAACGACTCATTGAGTCTCCTAAAGTCCATGTCCATAAACTCGATTTTTGTTGAGCTCATCTCATCTATAGGGTAGATCTGTCCTCTTAGGGTCGATATAACACGTAAAGTCACGAACTTTACGTCCATTCATGGGTCGTTAAGCTCAAAATGACAAAAAATGAGACCTACAAGATGAATGGGGCTCTCATGGCCATCTAGTTGGCACCTTCATTCCATGAGAACCTTCCAAAGCCCAAGATCTGAAGCCATAACTCCACATTACACCCCACAACCCGAAAATGGCTTAGAAATGCCTTAAATATACCAAAATTCAAGCCTTAAAGTTGACTAAACACATGGAAAGTCAGTATTGAAGCTTTTTACCTTAAATGAGCTGGAAATAGAACAAAGCATCTGGGTTTCCTAGCTTCAACTTGAACTCCGACGCTCCTTTCTTCTTCTCAAGCTTCACAACCACCAAAAATGCACAAAAATGGCTTAAGAGCACTCAAACAAGGCTAGGGTTTCCGTTTTAGGTCTTCTGGGAGTGTGAGGCACGATGGAGGCTGATATAGGAGGAGATAAGTTGTTTAAATAGGATGCAAACCCTCAAATTTAGGGTATCACCCAAATAGATCCTACTCGCCGAGTCGGTCTCCCACCTCATTGAGTAGGTCACTTAAAATCCGTGCGTAAAGCCGAGTCTACTCGACAAGTTGGGCCTTCAACTCGCTGAGTCCCCGGGTAAAAGTCAATAATACTTGGAATTAGATATGTAACTGGAACCGGGTGTTACAAGTCTGAAGCCAAAAATCCAACATTTAAGTCCTTAATCCATTAAGCCTTTCATTCTAACTTTCCAGAAGGTCTTATAACTCCATAATACACTTGAAAGTCTATGCTTTTAATACATATACGTCCAATATCTTGGATTTTGAGAACTATAACACTCCTATGTTGCACATGCAACCCTATATGCTTTGGATCTATGTTTTCTCTAATTATACATGCTTTTTGTTTTTCCAAAGCATTCTCATTATCTAGCATAAAATTGAAGCTATATAACATAAAACTTTAGTTTGGATGCTTACCTCTTGAGTAGGGTAGAGTTCTAGACCTTTGAAAGCTTCAGCACCTCAAGTGTGATGCCTCTATTTGTTCACAAACACCAAAATGCAAAAGGAGGCTTGAGAGAATAAGTTGGTTATCTCCAAGATATGGTGTAGCTGATTTTGGCTCTAGAGGGGTTCTATTTATAGTGTTGCACATGCTAGGGTTAAACTTTGCAAACCCTAATAAACCATGACTTTTCACATTCTCATGCTCCATGGGTTTAGCCTCCATGGACTATCCATGGATTAGTTTAGCCCACCTGCATGATCATGGATCATTGGCCCACACTACAAGAATAATCGATTTACATAATCAATCCTCCTATATTTAATTAGTCTCTTTTGATTAAAAAATTAAATCCAAATTAATTCTTGATCAATACTAATTAAATAATATGGTTTCATATTAATATATTATACTTGTAATGTATTAATAAACCATAAACAACCCAAAAAGGACTATGCTACAATCGGGTCAAGTATGTCGAAGTTATAGTTACGGGCTTAAACATCAAATCCAACAGTCTCCCACTTGGATAAGTCTAGTAAGTATAACTGCCAAAATGACTTCCGGATCCGACTTAGCAATCGTAAGCTTTCAAAAGCCGCTATCAACTCTGACCCAGTCAGTGACACATCCTTTAGATAAGGGATCATATAGTCCTCTATTCTCAAGATATCAGCTGGACAAATACATGGAACAGTGTCATACCTATTGTCCATCAGTTTTTTCCCGATTTCCGATTTGTCTAACGTAGAACATAACTGAACACATCAATTTAGTTCTGACCGGGCCCGACACATAAGTCAAAACAGAATCTTCAAGGGGCCCAAGATATCACTTTTAATCCGCTTAGGAAAAAAGGGAACAAATAAACTTCGACATAATATGCTTGTACTAACTACTCATTAAATCATGCACAACGATACGTTTTATAACATCATGTTACTGATGCGTTTTTGTATCCTCAATACACAACTAATTCTTAGTCAACCACTCATATATCTAGGTTTGAAGACTTGTATGATATTATCGTATCATGATCACTCGAGATAAATTCCATGAAGCGATTCAAGTGAGCGCGGGTTAATCCAATACTCCAAATATTATTTTAGAAGTACTCATGAATGGTGTAGCAAACTTGTTGGTTTGCCTAACTCCTTAGACAAATCTACAAGCCAACTCATGACAGTGTTCTTTCATACCTACTTGCAAAGTATGATCGACTGTGGATAGTTTGAATAAATCTTATTATTCTGGAAGTCAAAACATGAAAAGTGAAACAATAGTAAAATGATTGACACCAGACAATAACTTTACTTATATATAAAACTCCTTTTATTCATCATCAAATTTCAATTACAATTTAGCTATTACAAGTTTCAGTTTATCTAATCACTAAAACTAATATCGTCCTTTAGCCCAATGCCCCTTGCATACTACAAGTGCTTAACCCAAGTCAATCCCTTTGTAAGAGGGTCTGTCGGGTTGTTTTCTGACGATATCCTCTTCACCACGAGGTGCCCTTCTTCTACTTGATGTCTTATGAAGTGATATTTTTTTTGATATGCTTGGATCTTCCATGATCTCTTGGTTCCTTAGTTAAGGCAACCGCCTCTTCATTATCGCAGAAAATCTCCACATGCTCCTTTATGGAAGGAATAACTCCAAGGTCTCTGATAAAGTTTTTCAACCATATCCCCTCCTTCACTGCTTTGCTTGTTGATATGTACTTTGATTCACACGTTGAATCAGCTAAAGTCTCCTGCTTGGAACTTTTCCATGTCATTTCTCCTCCATTCAGGGTAAACACCAAGCCCGACTGTAAGCGGAAATTATCTTTTTCGGTTTGAAAGCTCGCATCACATTACCCTGTCACTCTCAATTCATAACTCCAACCAAGGGTAATGACCCAGTCCTTAATCCTCCGTAGGTACTTAAGAATGTTCTTAACCGCAGTCTAATGAGCTTTACCAGGGTTCCCTTGATATCTGTTGACCATGCTCAAAGCAAAGGCCACATCAGGGCAAGTACAAGTCATAGCATACATGGTCGAACCAACTGCAGAAGCATATGGTATATGACTCATTTCTGCTATCTCAACCTCTGTACTTAGACTCTAAGTCTTACTCAGCTTGGTATTGCTTAGGTTAGGTAGGTTACCTTACATGGAGTTCTCCATGCTGAAACGTTTCAACAGTTTGTCCAAGTAGGTACTTTGACTAAGTCCTATTAGTCTTCTACTTCTGTTTCTCAATATCCTTATCCCTACGATATTGGCAGCTTCTCCGAGGTCCTACATAGCGAAACACTTCCCAAGCCAGGACTTAACCTCCTGCAAGGTAGGGATGCCATTTCCTATGAGTAGTATGCCATCTACATACAATAACAAAAAGCTCACTGTACTCTTACTAGCTTTGACATATACACAAGACTCATATTCGCTTCTCAAAAATCTGAACTCTTTGACTTTCTCATCAAAACAAAGATTCCATCTGTGAGATGCTTGTTTTAATCCATAAATGGATTTCTCAACCTTACACACTCTATTAGGGTACATTGCATTGACAAAGCCATCAGAATTACTTATGTAAACATCTTCAGCCAACTTTCCATTAAGGAAAGCCGTTTTGACATCTATTTTCCATATTTCATAGTCATGAAATACATCAATAGCCAACATAACCCTTATAGATTTTATCTTCGCTACTGGTGAGAATGTCTCATCATAGTAAACTTCCAGAGTTTGTGTAAATCCCTTCGTAACCAGTCACGCCTTATATGTGTGTACATTCCCATCCATGTCGGTCTTCTTCTCGAAGATCTATTTTCACCCAACCGTCTTACGACTGGTTACATTGTAAACCAAGTTCCAAACTTTATTGTCATACACAGACTGAATCTCGTTGTCCATAGCCTCTTTCCATTTAGCAGACTCGGGGCCTACCACGACTTCCTTGTAATTTTAGGTTCATCTAAATTTACCAGTGTGTTATCACTAATAAGTGCATCACCTTCTGTAGTAATATGGAAACCATAAAAATCAGGTGGAACTCTAACTCTACTGGAACACCTTAGAGGTATGGACTCGTCAATCGACTCAACCGGAGTTCCCTCCTCAGATTTAGTGCTAGTGTTTGAGGTTTCTTCTCCACATGACTCTTGAAGCACTTCAAGGTCAATTTGCCTCCCACTGTCCCCTTGGAATATGAGTTCTATCTCACGAAAGACTCCTTTCCTCGCGACGAAGACATCATTCTCACTCGGTCTGTAGAAGAGATATCCAAAGGACATTTGCGGGTAGCCGATGAAAGTACGTCGCTCATTCCGAGGTTTGAGCTTGTCATGAGTCTCACATCTCACGCAAGCCTCGCAACCCCAAACCTTGATGTGGTCTAATGTGGGAACATTCCCAGTCCACATCTCATCAGGTGTTTTGGAAACCTTTTTGGTAGGGACTAGATTAAGGATATGGGCGGCAGTCTCTAAGGCATACCCGTAGAATGAGATATGTAACAAATCTCGATTCATCATGGAATGAACCATGTCGAGAAAGGTTCTATTGTCCCTCTCAGCCACACCATTAAGTTGTGGTGTCCTAGGTGGAATCAATTGTTAAACAATTCCACATTCGTTAAGATAGTCAAGGAACTCGATACTAAGATACTCTCCTCCTCGATCGGATCGCAACATCTTTATCTTCCTACCCAATTCATTCTCCACTTCTTGCTTAAACTCTTTGAACTTTTTAAAGGTTTCTGATTTATGCTTGATTAAGTAGACATAGGCATATCTACTATAATCATCAGTAAAAGTTACATAGAAGCGATTAGCATCCCTTGTGGCGGTTCTGAATGGTCCACACTCATCAGTGTGTATTGTTGGATTAGTGTCTAAGTGCATAACTATATTTGGTATGTACTTGACCCGACTCGGCATGGTCCATTTGGGTTGCATGGCATCATGCCTTTTGATAGACTAAAATGAGAGAAATAACACTTATGGTTTGGTAATATATTATAAGCTCTAATATATTAATAATATTATTTAATTAGTATTGATCATGAATTAATTTGCAATTAATTAAGTGATCAAAAGGAGACTAATTAAACATATGGGTTGATTGTGTAAATCATCCATACTTGTATAGTGGGCTAATGTTCCATGGATTATCAAGTTGGGCTAAAACCCATAGGATGCTCCATGGTGTTTTTGTACCCATGGATCATGGAAATGAAAGGCCATGAAAATTAGGGTTTACATGGTGTAACCCTAATTGTGACACACTATATAAGCATCTTATTCTTGTCAAAATTGGCCACCATGAGAGACTATGAAGGAATGGTGAGGGCTAGCCGATTTTATGAAGTGTATCATTTCTCTCTAAGTTATTCCATGTACATTTGATTTTGCATGAACCATTTGAGGTGTCACACTTGAGGCACTAGGCTCTCGAGCTACATGGAGTTAAGCTACATCAACAAGGTATGTATTTCTATCTAGTTTATTCTTCAAGTATCAAAAGATTGTATGCTAGTCAGGGTAATACCTTGGAAAATTCATATTTGCATGTATAATAGAGAAAACATAGATCCAAGGTATTTAGGGTTGCATATACACTTAGGAGTTTTATAATGCTCATAACCCAACAGTGGTATTAGAGCCTAAGATTGTTTTTTCTTCTTGTTATACTTGCAAAATCTGCTTAAAAATTGAAGTTTTTGCTGTCTGGGCAACTGATTCAGTGAGTCCATCAGGTAACTCGACGAGTCCATGCCTTAAAAGTGTTCAAAACGATCCAACTCACCAAGTTGGTTCATGCACTCGATGAGTTGGACCTCCATACAACATATCTTCGACTGTTTTGGCTGGAAATGGACTAGGAACATTACCCTAAGCTGTTTTTCAACTTATAAACCTATTTTTGATGAAGTAATGTTCATGCTAATCCAATTTCAAAGATAATTGTCAATAGATTCATTTTTTGTATTCGTTTAAGGTTTAGGCTAATTACATGAAATAGTTTGATTTGAATTATCTTGTTCTTATGAGTTGCTTAGTTTAATAGGAAAAGTTATGTGAAATTGTTGTTTTCAATCCAAATTAATCTAAGAGTTGATTCTAAAATGTGTTTTTGTAATTTGTCCTCAAGTTATATGAAAAGTCACATTTAAGGTTCATAAAACTCATAAATATTTCCATAGGTTATGAATAAAGAAAAGTCTCATTCTTTTGATAGTTTAAAGTCTTCCATAACTTGTCCTCAAGTTATGGAACTTGAAGAGTTTTTGGATTAAAACTACATTAAGCACATAAGTTATGGAAATTGAATAGTTTTGAATAGTTTCAAAACTTGCCCTCAAGTTTTGGAATTTGAAAATTTTTCCCTTATGAATACTTTAATAACAAGTTAAGCCCTTAGAATTTTAAAAGCTAAAATTTAACCCTTATACTTTATAATATTATCAGTTAATAATATTTATATATATGTATAAGAGCAATTCGTCTTACTATTAGTAGGCCTCATTCACGAAGCCGGTGTATAAGGGGGGGTATAAGGTTACTGCCTATAAAATGGCAGTTTAATGGGTGTCCACTCTCACCCACCGCTTCCTTGATTGGTGGAGGGTCGTTAGCCAAAAAGGTAGGACAAGGACTATAATTCTCCCTTCATTAAGAGTATTAATGATAAATATAAAGTAACTAAATGTCACACCCCCAAACCTGAACGGCGGAATCGTTCGGGGGCGGAGGACATCATATTCAGTATCATAACAGTTCATAGAAAGGAAAGTACACACCACCATAATATAAATATATTTGAAAAGTTTACATGATTGTAGGTGTTACATGTTTGCAAAAGAAATCAAATATAAAATGGTGATCCCAAAATATGTTACTAACGCCAATGCGTTAGTCTTCAGAAGTAGTTGCTACCTGGCTAGCGGTTTCCTGTGAATACAAGTTATTTCAAAGAAAAAGTGTCAACATTTAAGTTGGTGAGTTCATAAGTTGTGTTTTGAGAAGATGTATGCCATTCGAAAGTGGTTGCATGTTTTCCAGAAAAACCCTTATTTTCTTATAAAAGTATGCAATGCATATGAATGTTCGTGATGTAAATTGCAACTAATTGTACCGAGAAAATCCCTTATTTTCCTATTAGTTGTTTGGTTTGTATACAGGAAAAACCCTTATTTCCCTGACATAACTGGCAGTCTCTAAGACCGAAAATCGCAAGCAAGCGACGTGCTTGTAAGTTGTGTCATAGTTTTACATAGTAAAGCTATACGAAGATCGCACTTATTAGATGAAGAATAGTTTTAATGACTACTCGTTCATAAAAGCATAATACCATAATAATTGTATATCCGAATGAGTTTTATAACCATACTAAACATAATATGCCTGTAGCGACGTTCTTCAGGCGTCGTAGCGTTATGACAACTGTCACCCCAAAAGACGGACTGTAGCTAACAGTCAGGGCGCGGGATCATGACTTCCCGTATAGATCTATACACATTTGACACGTTCTCCGAACGGGAGACTCTGGTTATAGACAGGACTTGTTGCATTATTTTCTAATAAAGAAAGTAACGTTTGAAGATATACACGACTCATGGATTCTCAACTAAGTCCGTAATAAGGTAGTAGTTTGTATGCAAAGTTTGACCTCTTTCACAAAGTTTGACAAAGCATAATCATAAGTTCTTTGAATGCATGAAATGACTTAGTAAAGAATGTTACCCTTGATATGATGTGTTTGTATGTAAACGTATAAATAAAACATATTTCTATTTATAAACATATTATATCCCAAAGAGGGTAAAGCTGTGTTGTGAGGGGTTTTGTATCATAATAACTTCACAAGATAGTTGAAACAACAGTATGAAAAGTATATCAAAAGGTTAATGTTTCACACGAATTTAGTCATGTGTTAACTTGTATTCCTCCCCAAAAAGAGTATAAAACATTTAAAATGCATTTAAAGAGTGTTCAAAGGGGATATGAACTCACTTGATAGTTTGAAGATTGTGAGGTGGAAAACCGAGCAGAGTTTCGTCTCGGGAAACTGATTTTTCTTGGGATTCTCGGGAATCTCGGGAGTAGAATCGGCCTTCGGGACTTGAGCCAAAAAGACCAGAGCTTCGGGTTTGAACGGACACGGAAAACGAGGAAATGCTGAGAGAGAGAGAAGAGAAATGAACCCCTTCTTTGGAAACCCTCGCATTCTATTTATAGGAAGGCAAGTCTGCCTCGGTACGCGGGGCGTACGCTCGTACGCGCTGCGTACGCGTACGTCATGCATGACCGAAGCCTCGACTGCTTCGGTTCGGATGGGACGGGTTCTTGGGTTATCGGGTCGGATGGGACGGGTTGCTGGGGAGGTGGGTCGGATGGGACGTCGGGTCGGACGGGTCGGACGGGTCGGACGGGTCGGCTTCCTCGGATATGGCGACGTGGACGATCCGAGGCCAATCCTCTCGGTTACGCGGGGCGTACAGGAGTACGCAGCGCGTACTTCGGAGAAGGACGCGGACTCCTCTTCGGATAATATCCGAATTTTGAATTAAATAATTAATTAATTTATTTAATAAACTTCAAAAATCCATATCTTCTTCATACGAACTCCGTTTTCGATGGTCTTTATATCCACGCGTAGGTGAGACTACGATCTACAACTTTCGTTTAGACTCCATTGGCAAATTCCAAAATTATTTTTATTATTTATTTTATAACTAATCGCTTTTAAGGAATTTCTTTGAAAAATCATAACTTCCTCATGCGAAGTCAGATTTGGACGTTCTTTTTGTGTACGCTCACGGTTTAATGTTATCTACGACTTTCATTTAGATACCTAAGGCTAAATGTTATTGTATTGAAACTTTGCGTTTTTCGTTTGATCGGTGTTGTCGGTTTTGACAGAAATCTTAGAATGGTCATAGCTTCTTAGCCATAACTCAGATTTTAGTGTTTCTTTATTTATTTGGAACCTTTAAGACGACATCTACTACATAGCGTACTCCAAATCAGAGCTTTTGAACAATTCAATTATCGATGATATTCCCATTACATTCAAAAGGGGGTTACAAGACTCGGTTTATAATGCCCGGGATAACGGGTTGTTACATCATCCCCCCGTTAAACGGAATTTCGTCCCGAAATTTAATACAAGGTAAGAGTTTTAGGGGCTGAGGAAGAGATGCGGATACTTCTGTAGCATTTGGTCTTCCCGTTCCCATGTGAATTCGGGTCCTCTCTTAGCATTCCATCGAACTTTTACTATTGGAATGCGACTCTGTTTGGTCCTTTTAACTTCCCTATCCATGATCTCGACGGGTTCTTCCACAAAGTTGAGATTTTCGTTTAATGCGATTTCATCGAGTGGAATTACAAGTGTTTCGTCGGACAAACACTTTTTCAGGTTCGACACGTGGAATACTGGATGCACTTTGTTAAGCTCGATTGGAAGTTGGAGTTTGTAGGCCACTGGACCAACTCTCGAAATGATTTCAAAGGGTCCAATGTACCTGGGGTTTAGCTTTCCACGCTTCCCAAAGCGTATCATGCCTTTCCAGGGTGAGACCTTCAGTAGCACACGGTCGCCAATCTGGAATTCCAAGGGTTTGCGTCTCCTGTCGGCATAGCTCTTTTGTCTATCCCTTGAGGACTTCAGTCGTTCTCGTATTTGCACGATCTTTTCGGTAGTTTCTCTGATGATCTCTGGACCAGTAAGGGTGCTCTTAGTGACTAGACCTTTTGCCAATTGGGTGTCGCCCACTTCCGTCCAGCACAGGGGTGATCTGCACTTACGGCCGTAAAGGGCTTCGAACGGAGCGGTCTTGATACGAGTATGATAACTATTGTTATAAGAGAACTCGACCAAAGGCAGGTGAATATCCCATGCCTTGCCAAAGTCGATTACACATGCTCGCAACATGTCTTCCAAGGTTTGGATCGTCCTCTCACTCTGTCCGTCAGTTTGAGGGTGGTATGCTGTACTCATGTCCAACCTCGTTCCCATGGATTTTTGCAGTGATTGCCAAAATCTGGAAGTGAACCTGCTGTCTCTATCTGAGATGATTGACATTGGTACCCCATGAAGTCGTACGATCTCCCGGATGTAGGTTCTTGATAGTTTTTCCATCCTATCGGTTTCCTTGATAGGTAAGAAATGGGCTGATTTGGTTAATCTGTCGACGATTACCCAAATAGTATCTTGGCCATTCTGAGTTTTGGGCAGTTTGGTTATGAAGTCCATGGAAATCTGCTCCCATTTCCACTCAGGTATTTCAGGTTGTTGGAGTAGGCCTGAGGGTTTTTGGTGTTCTATTTTTATTTTGGCGCAAGTTAGACACTTGCTCACATACGTAGCGATCTCCGCTTTCATGTTTGGCCACCAGTAGAGTTGCTTGAGATCTAGATACATTTTGTCTGACCCTGGGTGTACGGAGTATGGGGTCCTGTGTGCCTCGCTCATAACTACCTCTCTGAATCCCCCAAACTTTGGTGTCCAGATCCGGTTCATGAGGTAGCGTGCTCCGTCACTCTTGATTTCTAAGTTCTTGTCCATTCCCCTAAGGGCCTCACCTGCCACGTTTTCGGGTTTCAAGGCCTCTAATTGAGCTTCCTTGACTTGCGTTGATAGGTGCGAATGGATCGACATAGCTAATGACTTCACTCTCCGGCCTGAGTACTCCTTTCGACTAAGGGCATCGGCTACTACGTTTGCCTTTCCCGGATGATAGCGAATATCGCATTCGTAATCACTGAGTAGCTCGACCCATCGCCGTTGCCTCATGTTGAGCTCCTTCTGATCGAAAATGTGTTGTAAGCTCTTGTGGTCGGTAAAGATAGTGCTCTTCGTTCCATACAAGTAATGTCTCCAGATCTTCAGGGCAAACACTACTGCTCCTAGCTCAAGATCGTGGGTCGTGTAGTTAACCTCATGTGTTTTCAACTGTCTCGAGGCGTAGGCGATAACCTTACCTCGCTGCATCAGAACACATCCGAGTCCTTGGCTTGATGCATCGCAATAAACTACGAAGTCTTCTATTCCTTCAGGAAGGGATAGTATTGGTGCGGTGCACAAGGCTCGTTTGAGCGTTTGGAACGCTCTTTCTTGTTTCTCTTCCCAGTCAAAGGCCACACCCTTCTGGGTTAGGGTTGTAAGAGGCTTCGCTATTCGTGAGAAGTTCTGAATGAACCTGCGGTAGTAACCAGCGAGACCTAGAAATTGGCGAATTTCCGTAGGAGTCTTCGGTGCTGACCAGTTCTCAATGGCCTTAATTTTGGATGGGTCCACGTGGATTCCCTCTTCGCTTACCACGTGTCCTAAGAATTCGACTCTTCGGATCCAAAATTCACATTTCGAGAACTTCGCATAAAGTTTCTCTCTTCTTAATGTCCCTAGAACTTGTCGCAGATGATCGCCATGTTCTTTCTTACTTCGGGAGTAGATCAGGATGTCGTCAATGAAAACGATGACGAACTGATCCAAGTAAGGTCGGCATACTCTATTCATCAGATCCATGAAGACTGCGGGCGCATTGGTCAATCCGAAAGGCATCACCACGAACTCGTAATGTCCGTAACGAGTTCGGAAGGCGGTCTTCGGCACATCCTCCTCTAGCACTCGTAACTGGTGATACCCGGACCTCAGATCAATCTTAGAAAAATAGCTCGCCCCTTGCAGTTGGTCGAATAGATCATCTATGCGCGGTAGAGGATAACGATTCTTGACCGTCAGTTTGTTGAGTTCTCTGTAGTCGATGCACATTCTGAATGATCCATCCTTCTTTTTCACAAACAATACGGGTGCTCCCCATGGTGAGAAGCTCGGTCTGATGAATCCTTTTCCCAGTAGTTCATTCAGTTGACTGGATAGCTCCTGCATCTCTGCCGGGGCTAATCGATAGGGTGCCTTGGCTACTGGGGTAGCTCCGGGAATCAGATCGATTCTGAATTCGACTTGTCTTACGGGTGGTATCCCTGGAAGGTCCTCGGGAAACACATCGGGAAAATCGCATACGTCGGGCACATCCTTGATGTCCCGGACTTCGCGTTCCACGTCTACAACATGTGCAAGAAATGCGTGACACTCCTTTCGTAAGTGCTTCTGAGCTTGGATACTTGAGATGATTCTAAGAGTGGTACTAGGTTTGTCGCCCAAGACGAGGAAGGTTTCGCCGGTTGGCAGATTAAGGCGAACGGCCTTATCGTAACATAGAATGTCCGCACGATGTGAACTCAGCCAATCCATGCCAATGATAACATCGAAACTCTTAATCGAGACTGGCATGAGGCTGATTTGAAAGGGATTATCGTTTAGAGTTAGGATGCAGTTTAAGTATATCTCTTTAGTGCCTTCGGTTTTCCCGTTGGCCATTTCTACTATGAACGGTTCACTTAATGATTGTGGTATTGGTTTTAGCATGCTTTTAAAGTCGTGACTCACAAAACTCCTTTCCGCTCCACTATCAAACAAAATGCATGCATACGAGTTATCGAGAAGAAACGTACCCGTAACAACAGTAGGGTCCGCAATGGCTTCATCTTGTCCCATTGCGAAAACTCGGCCTCTCCCGCCGATATTCCTGTTGTTTGCCTTCGGGCAGTCCTTGCGGTAGTGCCCTGTGCTCCCGCACTCAAAGCAAGCGCGGCTTACTCCGGTATTAGCAGTGGGGGCGGATTGTTGGGTTGGCTCCTTGCAATAGCGGGCTGTATGACCCTTCTTATCGCACCTGGTGCATTGAAGGCCATGACAGAGACCGTGATGGTGGAAGTTGCACCGATTACATTTCGGTAGCTTTCCATTGTATGAACTTGTGGGGGCAGAGTTGGTGGGTACAGTAATGGCGTGGGTCGCTATCACTTGTTGTTTCTTAGGGTTCTCCTGGAGGATTTGTCCCCTCCTCTTGTTCCAAGGCCTACTCTGTCCCTGAGCCTCTCTAGGTGGATTTGTGGCTGTTGTGATGGTACTCTGTTTCGCTCCGTGATCGATGAGTCGTTGTGCCAGGCGTTTAGCGCTGTTGTAGGTGATAGGGTTGGAGGCTAGGACATGCCCTTGAATCTGGGGTGACAACCCCCAAATGTACCTTTCGACCTTCTTTGTTTCTGGGTTGACCATGGTAGGGCACAAAGCAGCGAGATCGTTGAACCTAGCTGTGTAAGCGACTAGGTCAGACCCGACCATTTTCAAATTCCAGAGTTCCTGCTCAAGCTTTTGTACTTCACCCCTTGGGCAGTATTCTTCCAGTAGTAGTACCTTCAGTTCTTCCCAACTCATGGCGTTAGCGACAGTGAGCGTCACTGAGTTCACATGGCTTTTCCACCAAGTGAGGGCTCGATCTATGAAGGTGCAAGCAGCGAACTTAACCTTGCTTGTTTCTTGGCACGAGCAGATCTCGAAGACCGTTTCGGTCTTTTCGAACCATTGCATTAGTGCAATGACTCCTCCTGTTCCATTAAAAGTTTTTGGTTTAGCGTTAGAGAACTCCTTGTAGGTACATTCTCTTCCTTGGCCATGACCAGTGCCATGATTTGGATGATTCGTGCTGCTTCCCGCCCCTCCATTCCCTTGGGAGTTTATTTGCGAGAGGGCTGCGGTTACCGCTGCTGTGATAGCAGCCTGAACCATTGCCGGATCATAAGCTGGTGGTGGAGGTGGTGGTGGTGCCGTGCCTGGCCTGGGCCTTAAGTTTGGACGAGGAGGCATCTTGCTGCCAAAAGAAAAATATGGAAGAAAATTATAAGTTTTGGCAGTTCAAAGTTGAATGATATTGAGTTAACTGCCTTAAATAGATTAAGAATTTGGTTTGATCAACAATAGGTTTTGAGTTTGATTTTTTTTGATAACGTTTGAATGGATGCACTTATGAGTTGAACGGAATACACATATTTAAAATCAGAGAAGGGGGGTATGCCCCATATATATAAAACATATAGTCGTGTTACATCCGAGTTTAGACAAAACTTTTTGACCTTTCTAAAGGTCTCCGATTACAGAAAGTTTTAACGAAGAGGAAATTCTTATCCGAAGTCCTAATTTATAACAAAATTTGAAATCCTGGCAGGCACTACTTGCGACGTAGGTTGCGCTTGGAGCTTGACTCCGCATCTGATTGCTTCGATCCCATTAGGCGTCGATCCAAAGCGGCTTGTTGCTCCCTTAACTCGGCTAGGGCTGCAATTATCTGTGCCTGAAATGCCTCAGACTGGAGTTGGACATTATCTTGTATCTTGTCCAGTCTACGGATATCGGAAGTGTGTACCTGCACTTCCACGTTGATATCCCGGAGTCGGCTTGCTTGTACTCCGGACTGATAGGACTGATTGGCTAACTTACCAACCATTACCGGGAGTGCTCGATCAGCCGAACTGCCACCGCGGACATCGTAGAAGTCCCGACACATGCCGTAGGGAGGGCGTATGCCTTGTTGTTGGCTCCAATGATGTAGGTGACTTCCCCAGACGGGAGTGGGTCCTTGGAAGTTCCTCACATGGACAGGAGGTTGAATGGGTGGTGGATCGATCACTTCAGGTTCTGAGTCAGTACCGGAGTCATCACCCAATTCTATGGGTTCCTCATCCTCTTCTGGATCATCTTCGATCCATCCTCCGTTGCCTTGGTTGGGAAAGTAGGGGTCATTGGGGTGGTGAAATCCAGCCATTTGACTGTACGAGAAATAGGGTCATAAGAATTGAATAAAGTCGGAACATGCAAAACATGTAGGTTAGTTTAAATAGCAATTACTCCTATAGCATTTAAATTATTGTGTTTGATTCTAATAACGGTTTGGTAAGTTTTTAAAATTTGTTGTCCACTGCAGACACCCCTCGGCACACGTTAGTCGGCTCTCGGACAAATATAGTTGATCAGGCTATATCCTTCCCAGTTCCGATTACATGTCCCATGGCGTACCCGTACTGCACAACTCATTAATAATACTTCTAATATGGTACGATGTGGAACTGTTACTAAATGAATGCATGCTTACTTACAAAAACTAAATAGATTTAATTTCAAAAGCATGACTCTTCTCAGAGTGTTTTTGCCCAGTTGAGTTTATAGTTGTATAAAAAAAATGGTTTTGATATACTTAATTCACTATAAACGATGCTCTGATACCAATCTGTCACACCCCCAAACCTGAACGGCGGAATCGTTCGGGGGCGGAGGACATCATATTCAGTATCATAACAGTTCATAGAAAGGAAAGTACACACCACCATAATATAAATATATTTGAAAAGTCACATGATTGTAGGTGTTACATGTTTGCAAAAGAAATCAAATATAAAATGGTGATCCCAAAATATGTTACTAACGCCAATGCGTTAGTCTTCAGAAGTAGTTGCTACCTGGCTAGCGGTTTCCTGTGAATACAAGTTATTTCAAAGAAAAAGTGTCAACATTTAAGTTGGTGAGTTCATAAGTTGTGTTTTGAGAAGATGTATGCCATTCGAAAGTGGTTGCATGTTTTCCAGAAAAACCCTTATTTTCTTATAAAAGTATGCAATGCATATGAATGTTCGTGATGTAAATTGCAACTAATTGTACCGAGAAAATCCCTTATTTTCCTATTAGTTGTTTGGTTTGTATACAGGAAAAACCCTTATTTCCCTGACATAACTGGCAGTCTCTAAGACCGAAAATCGCAAGCAAGCGACGTGCTTGTAAGTTGTGTCATAGTTTTACATAGTAAAGCTATACGAAGATCGCACTTATTAGATGAAGAATAGTTTTAATGACTACTCGTTCATAAAAGCATAATACCATAATAATTGTATATCCGAATGAGTTTTATAACCATACTAAACATAATATGCCTGTAGCGACGTTCTTCAGGCGTCGTAGCGTTATGACAACTGTCACCCCAAAAGACGGACTGTAGCTAACAGTCAGGGCGCGGGATCATGACTTCCCGTATAGATCTATACACATTTGACACGTTCTCCGAACGGGAGACTCTGGTTATAGACAGGACTTGTTGCATTATTTTCTAATAAAGAAAGTAACGTTTGAAGATATACACGACTCATGGATTCTCAACTAAGTCCGTAATAAGGTAGTAGTTTGTATGCAAAGTTTGACCTCTTTCACAAAGTTTGACAAAGCATAATCATAAGTTCTTTGAATGCATGAAATGACTTAGTAAAGAATGTTACCCTTGATATGATGTGTTTGTATGTAAACGTATAAATAAAACATATTTCTATTTATAAACATATTATATCCCAAAGAGGGTAAAGCTGTGTTGTGAGGGGTTTTGTATCATAATAACTTCACAAGATAGTTGAAACAACAGTATGAAAAGTATATCAAAAGGTTAATGTTTCACACGAATTTAGTCATGTGTTAACTTGTATTCCTCCCCAAAAAGAGTATAAAACATTTAAAATGCATTTAAAGAGTGTTCAAAGGGGATATGAACTCACTTGATAGTTTGAAGATTGTGAGGTGGAAAACCGAGCAGAGTTTCGTCTCGGGAAACTGATTTTTCTTGGGATTCTCGGGAATCTCGGGAGTAGAATCGGCCTTCGGGACTTGAGCCAAAAAGACCAGAGCTTCGGGTTTGAACGGACACGGAAAACGAGGAAATGCTGAGAGAGAGAGAAGAGAAATGAACCCCTTCTTTGGAAACCCTCGCATTCTATTTATAGGAAGGCAAGTCTGCCTCGGTACGCGGGGCGTACGCTCGTACGCGCTGCGTACGCGTACGTCATGCATGACCGAAGCCTCGACTGCTTCGGTTCGGATGGGACGGGTTCTTGGGTTATCGGGTCGGATGGGACGGGTTGCTGGGGAGGTGGGTCGGATGGGACGTCGGGTCGGACGGGTCGGACGGGTCGGACGGGTCGGACGGGTCGGCTTCCTCGGATATGGCGACGTGGACGATCCGAGGCCAATCCTCTCAGTTACGCGGGGCGTACAGGAGTACGCAGCGCGTACTTCGGAGAAGGACGCGGACTCCTCTTCGGATAATATCCGAATTTTGAATTAAATAATTAATTAATTTATTTAATAAACTTCAAAAATCCATATCTTCTTCATACGAACTCCGTTTTCGATGGTCTTTATATCCACGCGTAGGTGAGACTACGATCTACAACTTTCGTTTAGACTCCATTGGCAAATTCCAAAATTATTTTTATTATTTATTTTATAACTAATCGCTTTTAAGGAATTTCTTTGAAAAATCATAACTTCCTCATGCGAAGTCAGATTTGGACGTTCTTTTTGTGTACGCTCACGGTTTAATGTTATCTACGACTTTCATTTAGATACCTAAGGCTAAATGTTATTGTATTAAAACTTTGCGTTTTTCGTTTGATCGGTGTTGTCGGTTTTGACAGAAATCTTAGAATGGTCATAGCTTCTTAGCCATAACTCAGATTTTAGTGTTTCTTTATTTATTTGGAACCTTTAAGACGACATCTACTACATAGCGTACTCCAAATCAGAGCTTTTGAACAATTCAATTATCGATGATATTCCCATTACATTCAAAAGGGGGTTACAAGACTCGGTTTATAATGCCCGGGATAACGGGTTGTTACACTAAATGTTTTTATAATTCCCAATCTTAGTTACTTTAGGAAAATGTGAATAAGGTGCTATTCCATGAAATTACACTTTGCACTTTGCTTAAGTCGGTTAGTGGAGCGTGTGTGGTTAACCGGCACACTAGATTAATTTAACAAGGTAGGCAAAGGGTCACTTAATATTTATCATAGTATCGGTTGAGCGCGTGTGGTTAACCGACACATCGATTGAGAGGTAAATATTAAGGGTACCAAGAAATTTGCATGGTTACTTCACACCTTGTTTTGTGATCTTCGGCATCCCGGTCACAAAACCTGAAGGGCACACTCGAGATTGAAACATGCCATTGAAAGTTCAATGAATCTCTAAAGATCTAGGAGTTTCAAATCCAATTAGAAACCTAATAATTTATTCCGTTTTTCATGGTGGAAATTGGTGAACCGTCATTCGCCTACCTTCAAATATTCTATAACTTGGATTACGGAATCCCTCTTCCAAGTTATAAAATATTGTGTTGGGTCCTAGCCTTAATATTTCATATTGGGTGTTATATTAAGGACTTTAGATCAACTATCTTGAATATCTCCCAAAAAGATGTATAGTTCATACATATATGATCTTCCCAAATCTCTCGAAACTTCACTTCCTCCACCTCCCCAATTATTTTCCCTAACCCACAATTTCAAATGTCACTCTGGCCCTATTGGCAAGCAAGGTCTATGTGTGCTCACATCTTGGAGATGAAGTCACATATTGACAAGCCGAGAGAGTTTGGTGACAAAGTCTTAAAAAAGTTGGAAGTTCAATTACTTTCTAAGTCACATAGTGTAACACTTGTGTTTCTAGCCTAGGCATTAATATTAAGGTGATAGTCTAGGTTAACCTTTGTAACTCATTTTGAAGAAATGAAAAAGGAATTATGTGGATTCTATGTGTTTTATGTGTTTTATGCTTAATTACTAGAGCTTAATTAATTAAGAATAAAAACGAGCGTCAAAATTAAATTCTAGATAAAGCCAACATCTATTAATAAACTTGTAGTGGGCGTGACAAGCAATACAGATATATAAAGAATGCCGATATCCGAGTTATAATGAAGAAGTTATGACCTGTCGAAGTTTCGCGACAAACCAGCACGGGGCCAAGTGTCTTCAAAAAGTGAATTTTTGAAAAATTCCATGTAGCCTTAGTGATCTAATCAAAAGTCGTAGTATTCGTTAAACCTAGAAGTTCGATAAAAAGAATGCCCAAATCTGACTTTGTATGAAGAAGTTATGATTTTTCGAAGTTTCAGCTTAGTAGTAGACAGCTAAAAACTCGAATTTTAGATCAAGTGATTTTTAGCTGACACAACCTAAACGAGAATTGAAGGTCTCGTCATTAGTAGCACAACGGTAAAAAGTCTGACGAAAACGGACGTCAGATGAAGAAGTTATGCTTTTTTAACGAATTTCCTGTCCCGGTCTATTAAAAATAATAATATAAAAATTAAATTCAAAATTAGCTGACGAAGTCTAAACGAAAGTTGTAGAGCGTAATTTTACCTATGCGTGCATATAAAGAACGTCAAAAATAGAGCTCGTATGCGAAAGTTATGAATTTTAGAAGTTTTGGTGCGAAAAATGAGAAAAATCCCCAAAACCGAGGAATTTCGCACACGTGGTCTTCGGCCACGTCACCCTCGCTCAAAACGCACCACGTATCCGAAATCTGCTGAGTCACCGAAGCCAGCTGGCGAGACGTGTCGCCTGCCCTCACATCCGAAGTCAGGTCCAATGGGTGTCGAACGCGTGCCCTTTATCACATGTCCAAGCCTCGCAGGGAGTGCCACGTCCGAAGCCTCGGACTAGACCTTGGTCCAATCAGAGGCCGACACCGAGTCCCTCGCATGCGCAGGCCACGTGCGAGCCACCTGCCCCCTTCGGATCTGCTGCCACCTGGGAGCTTCTCAGTCGTCCGATCAGAAGCCTCCCCCTATAAATAAAAGGTTGTGAGCCTTCTCGGATAATTTTAAGAAATTGTCCATTTTCACCCCTTTTCTCATATTTCTTTCATCTTAACATCCCCCAAAGCCTCGATATCGATTATAACCCCCGGAATGCTCAACGAAGTGCCCGAGAAGCCCGGAAAATTTATCTTTTCGCTTTCGAAACCCGACCTTTGCAGAGCCTAATTTCTTAATAAAACTCCCAGTTTTATTAGAAACGATCGTTTTAAGCAACAAATTGTTGCCCGATTATCATCAAATCATGTTAGTGTGTAGTCACCTTCATCTTACACCTAGATATGAAGTATTTATATGAAATACATGATATGTATAATTATATTAATTGTTTAACTGAGGTGATTGTTGAATTGATGTTTTATACAAGTTTTAAATTGTATATGTATTTTTATCTACAAATATGTTGGGTAAAACACGGGTAGATAGTGATGTGTGATCAAATAAAAGTGATGAGAGGACTTGATGTGATTTGAGATCCAGTCACCTAGCGGAGTTTGAATGACGACCACAGACTTTCTAGACAGTCCAGTGGAACAATGGCAGGCCCGCAACCTGTAGGTGTAATGAACTAAGAGTGTTCATTCGCTGTACTCCATCCCCCTCATGGTTGCCTTTAGGACATGTATGGCTGAGGAAACCCCTTAGTAGTAGTGTTTGTCCCGATGATATTCTTTAGGCTAGGTCCCTTATGATAAGTGTTTAGGGACGTAAAGTGAGGATAACGGGAACGGGTAATCAGGGTTATTGTTGATTGGTGAACTTAATAAGTTTATTATTACTGTGGGTTGAAAACCCTTTATGTTCACCAGGCTCCTAAGCCTAACCCACTCAGCTTTTTATGTTACAGGTAGTGGACCCCGAGCATAATCGGAGGACGACAAGAGATTTTTGGATTATAGGCCAGTAGTTGTAAATAACTGTTGAAAGGCTTATAATGTCTTGTTTATGCTTTTGATCTGTATCGAAACATGACATCCCGACGTTTTGATATGAAATGAAACTATACATTTCTGAAACAAAGGTTTTGCTAAACTTTTATCATGTTTTTTTGGGGACCAATTCCGCAACATCTTTTAAAAGGATTTCTCTGATTTTATTTTAAAAACCATAAATTAAATCGGTCTTTTCTGGCCAAGAAATTAGGGGATGTCACAGTTGATATCAGAGCATTAGTTTAAGCGAACTAAGAAATTGTAGGATTTCTAGACTTAAACTTAGAATGCTAAGTGATGATTATGAGATAAGTGTCTACCATATTTTAGACACGAGCACTAGTTTATTTTAGGAAAGATGCCTAAAATGCCCTTATGTTCGAAATGCTATGTGTTTGCCATGTGTGCCATTATTTGTTCGGATCTATGGTCTGTTGTCGACCGGATCTGGAAACCTTATGTGTGTAGGATTCTAAGCTTATGATTACACGATTAGAACTAACATGTAAACGTTACGGAGTGATAAGGGAATTAAAATTTCTAACAAGGATAAAGACCGAAAAATTCGCCTTATTCGGTATATAGATTGTAATGGCAAGAACTCGTAGTGGAGTTGCAAATGCAAACGGAAACAGAGATCAACAGCCTCAACCTCAAGTAGTTGAGCAAGTACCTGTTGTAGGAGCTGCACCTGAGCCAATGACGATGGCTGGGGTACAAGCAATGATAAACATGATGTTAGATCGTCAGATGGGGGAGACAAGGCAATTACTACAACAACATAGGGAAGAGAGTACGATACCTGTTGAACAACCCGTATTGAATGAAGGACAGTCAGTAGGAGGGAACTACAGTGGGAATCTTGGTCAAGCCAACCCACCGATAGTTAGACAAAACAACCAGGATGGAGGATTTGATGGACACGGATGCATATACAAAGATTTCATGTCATCTAAACCGTCGTGTCTATCTGGAAGTCCAACACCGATGGAAGTCATGAATTGGATCTCCGAAATGGAGACGATGTTTGAAAGTTATGAGTGCAGCAACAAACAAAAGACCACACTTGCAATTCCTCTATTAAAGTCTGGTGTGTTGAGCTGGTGGAAGTTACTAGCTGATTCGATACCCAAGGGAGAAGCTAGTAAGATGTCTTGGGAAGATTTTGTGGTACTACTGAAATTGCAGTACTGCTCTGAGCAGGATCTTCTGGAAACTAATAATGAGTTCCAGAATTTAAAGAAGGGAAAGATGAGCATTACTGAATACGCTGCTTGTTTTACGGAAAAGACGAAGTTTGTTCCTTACCTTGTTCCATCTGAACTCTCTAAGGTTAAAAAAATTTCCCTCGGATTACTAGCGGACTTTGGTCCAATGGTTAAGCAAGCAACCACTTCAAAAGTCACCATCTGGGTTGCTAAGAATGTTGAGGTTTAGATCAGAGAGAAGGGTTTGGAGAGGGCAGAAGTTGTTGAAAAGAGAAAATTTGAAGGAACTTCAGATTCCAACAAGAAAACCAAATTTTCTAAGTCCAATAAGTTTGGAGGAGGAGGAGGTGAAGTCAAATGATGTGAGAAGTGCAAGAAAAAGCACTCTAGGAAATGTAGTGAGGAGGGAGTTGCTTCAAATGTGGAAAGACTGGTCATTATGCCAACGTGTGTCCGTCCAACAAGAGGGTATGTTTTGAGTGCTATGAAGTAGGGCATGTTTTTAAAGACCGTCCAAAGAGGAAGGATGCAGCAAAGCCCAATCTACCGCTAAAGCCGAAGGTGAGAGCCTTTCAGATGACACTTGAAGCTGCAAAAGAAGAAGTTGATGTCGCTTCAAGTACCTTTCTCATAAACGAATTGCCTGCCCAATTTTTTTTTTTGATTCTGGATCCAATTACTCCTTTATATTGCATGAATTTGGTAGAAAATTAGCTTTGCTTGTAGATAGGCTAGTTAATGCTTTATTAGTTGAGATTGCTAGTGGCAAGTTTGTACCTGTTAGCCATCGTATGAAAAATATCCTCATTGACTTGGATGGGAATAAGTTCCACGAGGAATTATTGCCTATCGAGTTAAATGGATTCGACATAGTTTTAGGAATGGATTGGCTTAGTTCCAATGATGCCGAAATATTGTGAAGGAAGAAGATTGTAAAAGTAAACCCGCTAGGGAAAGAGTCATTTATGGTGTATGGAGACAAACACATAGTAAATTCTAGAATCATTTCCCTAATGAAAGCCAGAAAGTGTTTGGCCAAGGGATGTACATCATATCTAGCATTTTAGATCGATGCTAAGAAAGAAGAGAAGGAGGTGCAAAATATTCCGGTGGTGTGTGATTATCCGGAAGTCTTTCCCAAAGATCTTCCCGGATTGCCCCCTGAGCGACAAGTAGAATTTTGTATCGACTTGTTACCAGGAACGATGCCGATAGCAAAAGCACCATATTGATTAGCACCAACAGAGATGAAAGATCTTATGACACAACTTTAGGAGCTTTGGACAAAGGTTTCATTCGACCTAGTTCATCGCCCTGGGGAGCCCCTGTGTTATTTGTAAAGAAGAAAGACGGGAGCATGAGAATGTGCATCGATTACAGAGAGCTGAACAAAGCAACGATAAAGAACAAGTACCCGTTGCCGAGGATCGATGACCTGTTCGATCAGTTACAGGGTTCGAGCTATTTCTCAAAGATCGATCTTAGGTCGGGATACCATCAACTAAAGGTAAGAGAGCAGGATATTGAAAAGACGGCGTTTAGAACAAGATATGGACACTATGAATTTTTGGTTATGTCGTTCGGACTAACCAATGCCCCAACGGATTTCATGGATTTGATGAATAGGGTTTGTAAACCATTCCTAGATAAATCCATGATAGTATTCATAGACGATATCTTGATTTATTCGAAAAGAAAGCAGGAGCATGAAAAGCATCTGCGTGAAGTGCTAGAAGTCCTGAAAAAGGAGAAGCTATATGCAAAGTTCTCCAAATGTGAATTTTGGATTCAAGAAGTCCAATTTTTAGGTCATGTGGTTAACCAAGAAGGAATAATGGTTGACCCAACAAAGATTGAAGCTGTAATGAAATGGGAACAACCAAAAAGTGCTATGGAGATTCGAAGCTTTTTAGGATTAGCTGGATATTACCGAAGGTTTATCCAAGGCTTTTCTTCAATTGCTACTTGATTAACAGCTTTGACCGACAAAGGAGCTACTTATGCTTGGAATGAGAAGCATAAGGAAGCCTTTGAGAAGTTGAAGAAGAGATTGTGTGAAGCACCGATTCTTTCATTGCCTGAAGGAGTTAATGACTTTGTAGTTTATAGTGATGCATCTGGAGTTGGGTTAGGTTGTGTTCTGACCCAAAGGGATAAAGTGATCGTGTATGCATCGAGGCAATTGAAGGAGCATGAAAAGAACTACCCCACTCATGATCTGGAGTTGGTAGCGGTAGTATTTGCCTTAATGATATGGACGCACTATCTTTATGGTACTAAATGCAAACTTTTCACTGATCATAAGATTCTCCAATATCTCTTTAATCAGAAGGAATTGAACATGAGGCAACGACGCTGGCTAGAGTTACTCAAGGACTACGACTGTGAGATACTTTACCACCCTGGTAAAGCAAATGTTGTTGCTGATGCTCTCAGTGGGAAGGTAAAGATTGAAAAGAAAAGGCCAAGAGCGTTGAGAATTGAAGTTGTCTCGACAACTATGGAAAGTATAAAGAAAGCTCAAGAGGAAGCTTTAGAGAAAAATGATTGAAAGGAAGAACATTTGGGCAAAACATTAATATTTGGTACAAACAACCAAGGGTTGAAGGTATTCCAAGATAGGATTTGGGTACCTAAGACGGGAGGTTTAAGAGATCTTCTGATGGAAGAAGCTCACAAGACCATGTACTCGATTCATCTCGGCAGTACAAAAATGTATAGGGATCTAAAGCCCTATTATTGGTGGCCGACGATGAAGCTTGATGTTGCTAAGTATGTGGCCGAGTGTGCAACTTGTGCTATGGTTAAGGCACAACATCAGAAACTGTATGGGAGTTTAGAACCTTTACCCATACCCATGGGTAAATGGGAAGACATCACCATGGATTTCATGACTAAACTGCCCAGAACAAGGAACAGTCACGACATGATTTGGTTGGTCGTTGATCGATTCACTAAGAGTGCGCATTTCATAGTAGCCAAAGAGAAATGGTCTATGGATAAAGTTGCGATTCTTATGTGAAGGAAATTGTGAGGCTTCACGGTGTTCCGTTAACGATTGTATCTGATCGGGACATCCATTTTACCTCATGGTTTTGGAAGAGTCTACAAGATGAATTGGGTACCAAGTTGTGTTTGAGTACACCTTACCATCCGCAAACCGATGGTCAGAGCGAACGAACGATTCAAACATTGGAGGATATGCTGAGAGCATGTACCCTAGAATTCCAAGGTAACTGGGATGAACACTTACCTCTAGTAGAATTTTCCTATAATAATAGTTTCCACTCAAGCATCAAGATGGCACCTTATCACGCTTTGTATGGAGAAAAGTGTCGAACACCGTCATGTTGGCTGGAAGCTGGGGAAAAGCAGTTTATGGGCCCCGAGATAGTCCATGAGACTGCTAAGAAGTTGAAAGTGATTAGGTAAAGGATGTTAGCAACTCAAGATCATCAAAAGAGCTATGCTGACAAGAAAAGAAGAACGATGATCTTTGAAGTTTGGGATTCAGTTTTGCTTAAAGTCTCACCGTGGAAGGGACTTATAAGATTCGGGAAACGAGGAAAGTTGAGTCCAAGGTTTATTGGACCGTTCAAAGTTCTTCAGAACATTGCGAATCAAGCTTACAAGCTAGAATTACCGGAAGAACTGGAGGGTATTCATAACACCTTTCATGTGTGTTATTTGAGAAAGTTTACGGGAGATGTGGCAATCATAATTCCCATTTCTAAATTAAGGTTGGATGAAAACAAGAGGTTGATTGAAGAACCTGAGGCAATCGTTGACCATAAGACTAAGAAGTTGTGACGCAAGATGGTCGATTTAGAGCTTGTGCGTTGCAAACATATGAATGGGCCAAATCTCACCTGGGAAACGGAGAGTGACATGATGAGTTGCTACCCGTAGTTGTTTGGTGATATGTGATTCCGGGGACAGAATCATCCTAAGGGGGAGAGAATTGTAACACTCGTGTTTCTATCCTAGGCATTAATATTTAGGTGATAGACTAGGTGAACCTTTGTAACTCATTTGAAGAAATGAAAAAGGAATTATATGGATTCTATGTGTTTTATGTGTTTTATGCTTAATCACTAGGGCTTAGTTAATTAAGAATAAAAATGTGCATCAAAATTAAATTTAAGATAAATCCGATATCTATTAAGAAACTTGTAGTGGGCGTTACAAGGATTACAGATATATAAAAAATGCCGAAATCCGAGTTATAATGAAAAAGTTATGACATGTCGAAGTTTCGCGACAAACCGGCCCGGGGCCGAGTGTCGTAAAAAGTGAGTTTTTGATAAACTACTTTTTAGCCTTAGTGATCTAAATGAAAGTTGTAGTATTCGTTAAACCGAGAAGTTCGATAAAAAGAACGCCCAAATCTGACTTCATATGAGGAAGTTATGATTTTTCGAAGTTTCAGCTTAGCAGTAGATAGATAAAAACTTGAATTTTAGATCGAGTGATTTTTAGCGGACACAACGTAAACGAGAATTGAAGGTCTCGTCCTTAGTAGCACAACCGTAAAAATTCTGACGAAAACGGACGTCGGATGAAGAAGTTATGAATTTTTAACGGATTTCTTGTCCCGGTCTGTTAAAAATAATAATATAAAAATTAAATTCAAAATTAGCCGACGAAGTCCAAACGAAAGTTGTAGAGCGTAATTTTACCTACGTGTGAATATAAACAACGTCAAAAATAGAGCTCGTATGCAAAAGTTATGGATTTTAGAAGTTTTGGCGCGAAAAACGAGAAAAATCCACAAAACCGAGGAATTTCGCACACGTGGACTTCGGCCACGCCACCCTCGCTCAAAACGTGCTACGTATCCAAAATCTGCTGAGTCACGAAGCCAGCTGGCGAGATGTGTCGCCTGCCCTCGCATCCGAAGTCCGGTCCAATGGGTGTCCGACGCGTGCCCTTTATCACATGTCCGAGCCTTGCAGGGAGTGCCACGTCTAAAGCCTCGGACTAGACCTTGGTCCAATCAGAGGCCGCCACCGAGTCCCTCGCATGCGCAGCCCACGTGCAAGCCACCTACCCCCTTCGGATCTGCTGCCACCTGGGAGCTTCTCAGCCTTACGATTAGAAGCCTCCCCTTATAAATAGAAGGCTGCGAGCCTTCTCGGATAATTTTAAGAAATTGTCCATTTTCACCCCTTTTCTCATATTTCTTTCATCTTAACATCCCCTAAAGCCCCGATATCGATTATAACCCCCAGAATACTTCTCAAAGTGCCCGAGACGCCCAGAAAATTTATCTTTTCGGTTTCAAAGCCCGATTATCATCAAATCATGTGAGTGTATAGTCACCTTCATCTTACACCTAGATATGAAGTCTTTTACATGAAATACGTGGTAGGTGTAATTATATTAATTGTTTAACTGAGGTGACTGTTGAAATGATGTTTTATACAAGTTTTAAACTGTATATGTATTTTTATCTACAAATATGTTGGTTAAACATTGGTAGATAGTGATGTGTGATAAAATAAAAGTGATGAGAGGCCTCGATGTGATTTGAGATCCACACATCTAGCGGAGTTTGGATGACGACCACAAACTTTCTAGACAGTCCAGTGGAACACTGGTAGGCCCGCAACCTGTAGGTGTAATGAACTAAGAGTGTTCATTAGTTGTACTCCATCCCCCTGATGGTTGCCTTTAGGACATGTATGGCTGAGGAAACCCCTTAGCAGTAGTGTCCATCCCGATGATATTCTTTAGGCTAGGTCCCTTGTAATAAGTGTCTAGGGATGTAACATGAGGATAACGGGAACGGGTAATCAGGGTTATTGTTGATTGGTGAACTTCATAAGTTTATTATTACTGTGGGTTGAAAACCCTATATGCTCACCAGGCTCCCAAGCCTGACCCACTCAGCTTTTTATGTTACAGGTAGTGGACCCCGAGCATAATCGGAGGACGACGAGTGATTTTTGGATTATAGGCCAGTAGTTGTAAATAACTGTTGAAGGGCTTATAATGTCTTGTTTATGCTTTTGATCTGTATCGGAACATGACATCCCAGGGTTTTGATATGAAATGAGACTATACATTTATTATACAAAGGTTTTGCTAAACTTTTATCATGTTTTGTTTTGGGGACCAACTCCACAACATCTTTTAAAAGGATTTCTCTGATTTTATTTTAAAAAGCATAAATTAAATCGGTCTTTTTTGGCCGAGAAATTAGGAGATGTCACACATAGTGAGATCCTTTGGGACTGCTATGAAACAAACTATGAGAATACCCTTAATGATCTTATCTATTTGATTTGTGTTGCTGAATCAAAAATGATTTGAGGACTAGTAAAGCAAATTTGATTAGAAGATCAACTTTCTAAACCTTCAATCGACATTGACAGTGGTTACATTAGATACCAAGTAGAAGCTTTCTCTTCCCAATTGAAAGGGATTGTCCATAGTCACCTCGGTTGACCAAATGGTAAATAGAAAGGCTATGCCTGAGATTATCCCATATACCATTCCCAAACGGTCCATATGGTTCTATTGCCAAAAGGAAAGGGCAGTGGTTACGAAGCTGCCAAATTTACCTGAAAGATCATAAGGCTGGTAAAGTCAATAAGTTTGACTCTACTTCAGGTAAAGTCCACTATCTAACTCGATTAAGTTTCTATTCTGAGATTCTTATTACATGATGTGACTGGGTCACATGTTGATGTTTTAAGAATCAAAGGAAAAGTGAAGGAAACTTAAAGAAAGAGTATGTTGAATCTGACCACGAAGACGGATTTCTATCGCTTGATTGAAGATCGGATTCTTGAGCAACTCTTAGGAGTTATGATAGATTGCTAGGAAACATGTAATTGCATAGTTTTCATTTAAGTTGCATTGTACAGAAAAGTTTTTTCCGCATTTTATAAATAAATAAAAATTTGTTTTACTTTATTTTATATCTCCTTGCAACGGCATTTATGAAAACTTGATGTTTGTATGTTTCTAGCGATATTGAAAAATATAAATTTGATTCTTTCATTTATGGTAGTGTCTAAGTTTACCAAATAAGGAAAGCTTATCATCACCCAAGTTTTCTATTGGAAAGAAACTTGAAATCATACAAGCTGTACAGTATGATGAATGAGAACTTTTAGCTTTGGAAAATTTAGACTAGTTCCTTGTTCACATGTATATGTGAGTCAAGTGAAAGACTAGGGGATCGAGTACACATTCTTGTGCACTGGTCAAGTCCACCACAAAAGATCGATAATACTATTCATCATGATTAATGAAGTTTAGTAAATATGGTTATACTTACAAGTTTAAGTATAATTCTGAAACATTGGAAAAATGTCGATGTATGGCAGAACGAATGGGAAAAATCAAATTAGGCAGAAAAGATAAAAGTTTCTCAAATCTGAAAAGATGGGAGAGTACTTTAGTATCAGGTTTTGTGATCATCTTAATGATTTAGAAATCATACCACAATTAGTCCTCTAAGGAAAACATCTTATGACTAAGAAGAGGAATCTTGAATTATTGGAATGGTTAAATCAAGAAGACGAGTCATACTTCGTTCCAAAACAAGTCTTAGAGTCATATTCCAAGACTGTAAGTTGAGTGACATATCTTAAAGAAAGGTTTAAAACACTTGTCAAATGTATGAGTAAAAGTGTCCTACTCTTGTACATTTGAAATTGGGAAGTTATGATGTTTTGGATTAAACAAAGACCAACTTAGGCCAAGTGTGTGAAGTGGTTGTCTTGATAAAGAATCTGCCCTATCTCTTCAATATTTGGCAAGATAGTCTTATATGTCTAAAGGACAACAGGAGTCTTAAAGATCCTGAAAAGACTTTCAAGATCTAATCAAGAATAAAAACCGGTAGTTTAACACTAGCACACGACGTGAGGTTTATAACTTATCATGTTGACATATTTCTATTTATGTGCCCATTCCAGTTAAAGTTGGCTTTCCATATGAGTTCTTAGAGTTCTCAATTGGTTGCATAACAACTTGGAAGCAATGGCAGGCCCTTGAGCTGCCAGGTGGCAAGAAATTCAGATTGAGTTCAGTCCATATGAGTTTGGATTTGTCATTATCCTTCTCTTGTGATTATGGTTTTGACAAATACACATGGATAAGAACACATACACCATAAAATCTAAGTGTCATAAGGTTTCACTCCGATTCATGAAAATGATGGTAAGGGAACACTTTCACTAAGTAGATTTTAAGTAGATAACAATTGTGATATTTGCATTCTCAAAGTCGTTAGTGGAGCATGTGTGGTTAACCAACACACTAACATGGATTTGTAAGAAATTGCAAAGGTCTAACCAATTGAGACTATGATTACGGCATCCCTTTTTATAAGTTTTGAAATTGTTTAGACACACATGGGTGCTATCTAAGGAAAGGTGTATGATTTTGATAAAGTTTGTCAAAGCATTTTGTATAAGAAGTCTAAACTTTGAAAGTCAATAAAGTATTGATTTCTAGAAGTCCAGATGATTTTTGAGTAGATGTCAAAGCTAGTGGGAGCATAAGTGTTATGCTAATAATCATCATGTAAGTGGGAGCATGATAAGTATTGTTAGAGAGCAATGTTAATATTTAGAAAACAAAAAGTTTCAATTCGTGAAGTTGCAGGGGTTGAAAAGTTTTTTTGCTATAATTACGGGAGAGGAAATTATACTTCATCTCAAATCTATAAGCTTAGATCATGATATTTTAATCAAATTTAGTCAAGTATATATATGGGTACATATTTGCGTTCTAAAATTCGATTTTGATTACGGCATACCTTTTCATAATCTGAATTATGAGAACTTGACAAATAGAAATATTGTATCAAAAGGACAGGTCTAGTATCATGTCTTTATGTGAGACTTCATGAATCATGTCCCATATGCTTCGAATATAGGATCGATTGCATTTGCTATAATCTTCATCCTTTCTAAAATTTTCCAAATGCCTGGGGCATTAAGAAAGGAAAACGTCTAGAATTGGATATGACTAAAAGGATTAAGCAATTGTTGAGGAAAATCTAAGGTTTACCAAAGATTGGTTGCTCAGGGACAGTTGAAAGTATAATGTTAATTTTGGAAACACCATATTGACATATTCTGAAAAGAGGCAACTCTTGATCAAGAGTAATAGTCAAAATGAGAATATGGACTTGTTCCCATTGGTGGAAGTTATTAAATTTGTGTAAGATTAGAAAAACTAAATGCAAGAAGGATGTTTTCATGGAATTTATCTCCATTGGAATACTCTGTAATGTATGTTGACAAGTCTTTGTGAATTTGTGCATAATCATTACAATAGGACTAATGCATATAAGTTTAGAATCTAACAGATTTAGGTAAATGAGAGGAATTTGGAATTCTTGCATTTGCGGTAAGGAATTGGGATTGTGAAATGAGAATCATTGGAATTATGTTCAATTGATCTATTTCACAAAGTAAAGATCATAGACAAACTTAGTATGCATACTTGGTGTATGGCATGACTAGTGTTTAGAAAAACATAGTGTACATGCTTGGAGCATGGGACAACTATTGTTTTAATTCAAGTATAAAGTTGATAGTTTGAAACAATATGCAATGAATGATGGGTAATTAATATGGTGATAAATAAAAGATGTTTTATTTATATTCATAAGTTCTGAGACCATATTGGATTCAATTATTCTTGTGTTTCACTTTGCATGTTTTGACTTCCAGAATAACTAGATCGTTCTCCCTGATTGACTAAGTTATTGAAACCATCCACAGTCAGTCATATGTTGGAAGTAGATATGAATCAAGACGGTAATGGGTTGGCTTGTAGAGGTCTAAGATGTTGGACAAAGTGGTGCTACAACACTCATGAGTGCTCAAAAGTTCTGAGTATTGGATTCAACCCACGCTCATTGGAATCACTTCATGGATTTTATCACGAGTGATCATGAGACGATAATATCTTATATTCTTCAAACCTAGAGATATTAGTTTTTACTATGAGTTGGTTATACATTGATTACATGAAACCGCATTGGTAACTCGATGTTATAAAACGTGCCTTTGTGTATGACTCAACAAGTAGTAGAACAAGTCATATGAGTCGAAGTTTATCCATTCCTTTTACCTTCGGGATAAAAGCGATAGATGTGGGCCCCTCGATGATTTAATGATGATACATGTGAGTGCTTGGGCAAGCCAGGTCTAATTTGATCTGTTCAATCAGTCAGTCGTCGTGAATCGGAAATCGGGAAACAACAGATGGATAGAGAGAATGATTTTTCATCCATGTCTCAGTCCATATGATATCGCGAATAGAGGAATATATGATCCCTTATATAATGGACAAGACATTGACAAAGGTCAGATTTCATCAACATGGTCAGAGTTCGACAACAGCTTTTGAGAGCTACGATTGCCGGTTAGGTTTTGAAGTCATACTCAATAACAGTTTTAGACTTATCCAAGTGGGAGATTGTTCGAATAGTGTCTAAGTCCATAAGTATATTAGGTATGTACTTGACCCGACTCGGCATGGTCCGTTTGCGTTGCATGGCATTATGCATTTGGATAGACTAAAATGAGAGAAATAACACTTAAGGTTTGGTAATTTATTAGAAGTTCTAATATATTAATAAGATTATTTAATTAGTATTGATCAAGAATTAATTTGGAATTAATTAAGTGATCAAAAGGAGACTAATTAAATGTATGGGTTGATTGTGTAAATCATCCATACTTGTATAGTGGGCTAATGCACCATGGATTATCAAGTTGGGCTAAAACCCATAGGATGCTCCATGGATTCTCCATGGTGTTTTTTTGTACCCATGGATCATGGAAATGAAAGGCCATGACAATTAGAGTTTACATGGTGTAACCCTAATTGTGACACACTATATAAGCATCTTATTCTTGTCAAAATTGGACACCATGAGAGACTATGAAGGAATGTTGAGGGCTAGTTGTTTTTATGAAGTGTATCATTTCTCTCTAAGTTATTCCGTGTGCATTTGATGTTATGTGAAACATTTGAGGTTTGACACTTGGGGCACTAGGCTCTCGAGCTTCATGGAGTTAAGCTACATCAACAAGGTATGTATTTCTATCTAGTTTATTATTTGAGTATCAAAAGATTGTATACTAGTTAGGCTAATACCTTGGAATATTCATATTTCAATGTATAATAGAGAAAACATAGATCCAAGGTATTTAGGGTTGCATGTACACTTAGGAGTGTTATAATGCTCATAACCCAACATGTATGTGATCCAATAGACTCTTACCCCATTCACAAGTACTAGTGAAGGGCGACTTGGTTATCTTTCTAAATAAACAATATTTTCAAGTGCCATCTGACTTTAAGTCGAATGACTCCAGAACTTCATCTTTTTGGAGTTGGGCTATGCGCTTCTTTTTGACATGTCCGAGACGACAATGCCACAAGCACACTTTATCCAAATCATTGGAAGAATCAATGTGTAACACATTATTTCGTAGGTTATCTACAACATTCACAGTTTCATACACACCATTGCAAAGTAATCCTTCAAAATAAAATTCATCATTACAATAAGCATTAATAGTACCAACTTCATTATTAAACGAAAAGGGAAACCCTTGTTTATACAAACTGTGAAAGGAAATAATATTTCTTGTCATATCGGCCGAGTAACAACAATTATTCAAATCTAAATTTAAACCATTACTAACAAATAAAGAATAAACTCCAATCTTGGTTACAAGCGACATTTTCCTATTTCCTATGATAAAGTTTATCTTTCCGTTCTCCATAACCCTACTTCTTTTTAGTCCCTACAAATCAGAACAAATGTGAAATCCACAACCTGTATCGAGGACCCAAGAATTAGCATGTGATGAGTTTTTAGATTGAATATTGTATATACCTACAAAGGAGGGTTTGATCTTCCCATCCTTTATGTCCTGCAAGTACTTGGGGCAGCTTCGTTTCCAGTTCCTTTTTTCATGGTAGTGGAAGCACTCTGCATCCTTCAAATTAGAGGAATTAGCATAATAAACTTTAGTCCCACCAGAAGAGGATTTATCAAGAGACTTTTCTGACATCCCCAAAATCACAGCCAGAAAAGACCGATTTCATTTATGCTTTTTTAAAATAATTTCAAAGTAAATCCTTTTGATATAAAAGTGTTGCGGAATTTGTTCCCAAAACAAAACGTGATAAAATAATATTTATCAAAGCATTTCATCAAGAGATGCATTTTTCATTATATAATCAAAAGTCGGGATGTGATGTTCCGATACAGACCATAAAGCAGAAACGATAACATTACAAGTCATTCAACAAATATATACATATACAGACTTGTAAACAAAACAACTTGATGATTCAACCATCTTATGCCCTCGCGCCACTACCTGTAATACAATTAAAACTGAGTGGGTCAGGCTTGGGAGCCTGGTGAGCATATAGGGTTTTCAACCCACAATAAATAAATTATATTTAATTTCACCAACCAATCACTATCCCGATTACCCATTCCCGTTATCCTCACTTTACGTCCCTAAAACAACATCTATCTTAAGGGACCTAATCTAGGATTTTCATCGGGACGGACATCACTGCTAGGGGGTTTCCTCAACAATACATATCCTAAAGGCAACCATGAGGGGGATAGAGTACACCGGTGAACACATCGTTCACAACACCTATAGGTTATGAACCTGCTAGCGTTCCACTGGACTGTCTAGAAAGAGTCCGTGGTCGTTATCCATACTCAGCTGAATAACTAGATCAACAACAACAACAACATCGAGGCCTCTCATCTGTTTATTTCACACCAACTATCTACCCATGTTCTACCCAACATATTAGTAGATAAAAATATATATTTTTATACATAGTTTAAAACCTGTATAGCATTTTCATTCAATATATATTCCACATAACAGATGAGGCACACCCACATAACACGTATTTCATAGAAAGCAATTCAGATCTATGAGATAGAAGAGAGTGAATATACATTCACACACATAACAACAAAATTATACACTTAACACGTATTTCGTATAAAATACTTCATAATCATGCATTAGAAGAAAGTAACTACGCGCTCACACATATAAACAACAATATACTTAATACACTTGAACGATACTTGTATTATTATCGTGTTTATGAAAGGTAGTATACACTCACTTGATCAGAAGATGATCGGACAGCACTATGACTTGTAGAAATAGTAATCCTCAGCAGATCTGGAAGATCTCTACAAAAATCGAACTTCTCGGGGGCAGAGCTTCGGCTCGGGAACCGCACTTCTTGGGATCTTCGGGATCTCGGGACTTGCTTTGGGGCTCGAGAATATTACCACGGCTTCGGGGTATTTCTGGCACGCAAATCGATGTAAAACGGGAGAGAGAAGAGAGAAAAATAGCAAAAGAGTCGGCTGCCCTCGCATCCTATTTATAGGAGGCTGGAGCCTCGGAGTACGCGGGGGCGTACTGGTCTGAAATTGTCATTGCGTTCGTCATCCGAAGAACTCGAGTGCGAAGGTCGTCATGCTTCGCTGTACGCGGGGCGTACGCCAGTATGCTGGGCGTACTTCGGATATGACCGGTGACTCCCCCTTCGGATAACACCGGGATTTATAATTAAATTTAAATACAAATTATTTAATAAACTTCGGAAATTCATATCTTCTTCATACGAACTCCGTTTTCGACGTTCTTTATATCCACGCGTAGGTGAGACTACACTCTACAACTTTCGTTTAGATTCCGTCGGCTAATTTTGAATTTATTTTTATTATTTATTTTTAATAGGCCGGGACAGAAAAACTTCCTTATAAATTCATAACTTCTTCGTTTGATGTCCGTTCTCGCCTAACATTTCATCGCTTCGATACCAACAATGAGATCTTCAATTCTCGTTTAGATTGCTTCGGCTAAAAACCGTTCGATCTCAAATCGAGTATTTCGGGCTGCATACCGCTAAGTTGAAACTTAGAAAAATCATAACTTCCTCATACGAAGTCAGATTTGGGCGTTCTTTATATATTCGGAAACCTCGTTTCAACTACTACAACATTATCCAAAGATATCAAGTTTATTTTACACTTAAATTTTGACGCTTATTTTTATTCTTAATTAATCAAACCACATAATTAAGCAATTAAGCACAAAACACACAATACTTAAATAATACAATCTTATTATTTCAAAACGGGTTACAAAGGTTAACCTAGGCGATTACATTGCTAAAAATGGCAAGCCCGGAAACACAGGCGTTACAATTCTCTCCACCTTAGAATGATTCCGTCCCCGGAATCACACATCAACAAACAAATGCGGATAGCGACTCAACATGTCACTCTCCGTCTCCCAGGTGAGATTCGGCCCATTCGTGTGTTTCCATCGGACAAGCACTAACCCAACCATCTTGCGCCGCAACTTCTTAGTTTTTCGGTCAACAATTGCCTCTAGTTCTTCAATCAACCTTTTGTTCTCATCAATTCTCAATTCAGAAATTGGAATTATGTCGGGAACTTCTCCCATGAACTTCCTCAAATAACACACATGAAAAGTGTTAAGAATTCCATTCAGTTCTTCTGGTAGTTCGAGCTTGTAAGCTTGGTTCCTAATCCTCTGAAGAACTTTAAACGGTCCAATAAACCTTGGACTCAACTTTCCCCTTTTACCAAATCTTATAAGTCCCTTCCACGGCGAGACTTTAAGCAAAACCGAATCCCCAACCTCAAAAATCACCGGTCTTCGCTTCTTGTCAGCATAGCTCTTTTGACGATCCTGAGCTGCTAACATTCTTTCCCTAATTATTTTCAACTTTTCAACAGTTTGATGAACCATCTCTGGTCCCATAAACTGCTTTTCCCCAGCCTCAAGCCAACAAGACGGTGTACGACACTTCTGTCCATACAAAGCTTGGTAAGGTGCCATCTTAATGCTCGAGTGGAAACTATTATTGTAGGAAAATTCTACCAAAGGTAAATGTTCATCCCAATTACCTAGGAATTCCAAGGTACATGCTCTCAACATATCTTCAAGTGTTTGTATCGTTCTTTCACTTTGACCATCAGTCTGCGGATGGTAAGTTGTACTTAAACATAACTTGGTACCCATTTCCTCTTGTAGACTTTTCCAAAATCTCGAGGTGAAACGGCTATCACGATCCGATACAATCATTAACGGAACACCGTGAAGCCTCACAATTTCCTTCATGTAAGAATTCACAAGCTTTTCCATAGTCCATTTCTCCTTGGCTACTATGAAATGCTCACTCTTAGTGAATCGATCAACGACCACCCAAATCATGTCGTGACCATTCTTTGTTCTGGGCAGTTTAGTGACAAAATCCATAACAATGTCTTCCCACTTACCCATAGGCACAGGCAATGGTTCTAAACTCCCGTACGGTTTCTGATGTTGTGTCTTGACTCTCGCACAAGTCACACACTCGGCCACATACTTTGCAACATCAAGCTTCATCGTCGGCCACCAGTAGTAGGGTTTCAGGTCCCTATACATTTTAGTGCTACCAGGATGAATCGAGTACATGGTTTTGTGAGCTTCTTCCATTAGAAGATCTCTGATTCCTCCTGTCTTAGGTATCCAAATCCGATCTTGGAACACCTTCAGTCCATGACTGTTTACACCGAACGCCAACGTTTTGCCCAAACATTCCTCCTTTCGGTCATTCTTTTCAGAAGCTTCGCTTTGAGCTTTCTTTATACTTTCCAAAATAGTCGAGACAACTTCAATTCTCAACGCTCTTGGACTTTTCCTTTCAAGATTGACTTTCCGACTGAGAGCATCAGCAACAACATTAGCCTTACCAGGATGGTAAAGTATCTCACAGTTGTAGTCCTTGAGTAACTCTAGCCAGCGTCGTTTCCTCATATTCAATTCTTTCTGATTAAAAAGATATTGGAGACTGTTATGATCAGTGAAAAGTTTGCACTTCATGCCATAGAGGTAATGCCTCCATATTTTCATAGCGAAAACTACCGCTGCCAACTCCAAATCATGAGTCGGGTAATTCTTTTCATGCTCTTTCAGCCGTCGAAACGCATATGCTATCACCTTTTCTCTTTGGGTCAAAACTCAACCCAATCCAACCCCAGACGCATCGCTAAACAGCGAAGTCTTCAACTCCATCGGGTAGAGAAAGTATCGGTGCCTCGCATAGCTTCTTCTTTAGCTTGTCGAATGCTTCTTTATGCTTATCATTCCAAGCATAAGTATCTCCTTTGTGGGTCAAAGCTGTTAATGGACTAGCGATTGAAGAAAAACCTTGGATAAACCTTCGATAATATCCGGCTAATCCTAAAAAGCTTCGGATCTCCGTGGGACTTTTCGGTTGTTCCCACTTCATTACAACTTTAATCTTTGTTGGATCAACCATTATCCCTTCTTGGTTGACCACGTGACCCAAGAATTGGACTTCACGAATCCAAAAATCACATTTGGAGAACTTAGCATACAGCTTCTCCTTCTTCAAGACTTCTAACACTTCTCGCAAGTGTCTGCCATGCTCCTCTTGGCTTTTCGAATAAATCAGAATGTTGTCTATGAACACTATCACAGATTTATCAAGGAACGGATTACAAACCCTATTCATGAAATCCATGAATGCTGCTGGAGCATTGGTTAGTCCAAACGACATAACCAAAAACTCGTAGTGTCCATATCGTGTTCTGAATGCAGTCTTCTCTATATCCTGCTCTCTTACTTTCAGCTGATGATATCCTCACCTTAGATCGATCTTCGAGAAATAGCTTGAACCTTGCAATTGATCAAATAGGTCATCAATCCTTGGCAACAGATATTTATTCTTTATTGTTGCCTTATTCAGCTCTCGGTAATCAATGCACATTCTCATACTTCCATCTTTCTTCTTCACGAATAACACCAGAGCTCCCCAGGGTGATGAACTAGGTCTAATGAAACCTTTGTCCAATAACTCTTGAAGTTGCATCATCAACTCTTTCATCTCCGTCGGTGCTAATCGATAAGGTGCTTTTGCAATTGGCGTTGTTCCTGGCAACAAGTCAATACGGAATTCCACTTGTCGATCAGGCAGTAATCCAGGAAGATCTTCGGGAAATACTTCCGGATAATTACACACAACTGGAATACTCTGCATCACCTTCTTTTCCTTATTAGCATTAATCACGAATGCTAAATATGATGTACATCCCTTGTTCAAACATTTTCTGGCTTTCATTAGGGAAATGATTCCAGAATTCACTCTGCGTTTGTCCCCATATACCATAAACAAATCTTTCCCAGGCGGGTTTACTTTAACTATCTTCTTCTTGCATAAAATTTCGGCATCATTGGCGCTAAGCCAATCCATTCCCAATACGATGTCGAAACCATTAAGTTCGATAGGCAATAATTCCTCGTGGAACTTATTCCCATTCAGATCAATTAAGATGTTTTTCATACGATGGCTAACAGGTACAATCTTGCCATTAGCAACTTCGACTAATAAGGCATTATCTAGTCTAACAACAGGCAAAGCTAGCTTTCTACCAAATTCATGCGATATAAAGGAGTAGTTGGCTCCAGAATCAAATAAAATTTGGGCAGGAAAATTGTTAACGAGAAAGGTACCTGAAGCGACATCGGCTTCATCTTTAGCAGCTTCCAGTGTCATTTGGAATGCTCTCGCCTTCGGCTTTGGCAGAATGTTGGGTCTAGCTGCCTCCTTCTTCTTCGAGCAGTCCCTCGACATGTGTCCCTCCTCACCACAACCATAGCAAACTTTCTTAGTGAGGGTACATTCATTGGCATCGTGCCCTGGCTTTCCACATTTGTAGCATGTGTTCGCTACCTCACATTTTCCATGATGCTTCTTCTTACATTTGTCGCACCATTTCGCTTCGCCTCCACTTCCCCTCGAACCAGACTTCGAGAACTTGTTTTTCTTATTGGACCCTGAAGTTCCATCGAACTTCCTCTTTTCACCAACTTCTATCCTTTCCAGACCCTTTTCCTTTTGCTGGGCCTCCACATTCTTAGCTGCACGAACAACCGTTTTCAAAGTAGTTGCCATCTTGACTGTCGGACCAAAGTCGGCAGGCTGTCTATTAGCAAATCTCTCAATCTTGGAGAGTTCCGTTGGCACTAGGTACAAAAATAACTTCATTTTCTCGGTGAATGAAGTAGCATAGTCATCTATGCTCATCCTCCCCTTCTTCAAGTTTTTGAACTCATTGTTCAGATCAATCAGATCTATCTCTGAACAATACTGCACCCTTAGTTGTTCCAAGAACTCCTCCCATGACATTCTCAGGGCTTCTCCTCGTGGCATAGTATCTGCCAACAACTTCCACCAACTCAATACTCCAGTTTTCAGTTGTCTAACTGCAAAGACGGTCTTATGTTTGTTGCTACAGTCACAACTTTCAAATACCATCTCCATCTTGGGGATCCAATACATTATTTCAACAGGCTTTGTGCTCCCAAAAAGACTTGGTGGTTTGGTGCCCAAGAAATTCTTGTACAATTGCCCATCCTTGTTGTTTCTCCTTTCCAGATTGTTCCTTCGTTCTCCTTGAGTCCCAACTTGACTCATAATGCGACTATTATTCCCTTCCTCCGATTGCTCGGTGATCAATTCGGGTTCCTCAATAGGTATGATAGGTTCGTCCCTATTATCATGCAACATCTGTCGCATCTCATCCCTTTGTTCGGCTAACATATCCCGAATCATGTCTTGCACCCCAGCCATTGTTATTGGTTCTGGTGCTGCTGCTAAAACAAGTATTTGCTCAATCACTGGCGGTTGATTCCTGTTTTCATCCGCATTTCCAACGCCACTCCTTGTTCTCACCATTTTTGATCTACACACCGAATAAGGTGAAGTTAGATCCTCATTCACGATAGATATTCAAATCATCCTTATTACTCCGAAACATTTACATGCTAGTTCTAAATTCATAGATGTACGCTTAGAATCCTACACACATAAGGTTTCTAGATCCGTTCGGCAACAGACCATAGATCCGAACAAATAATATCATATATGGCAACATATAACATTTAGCACATAAAGCATTTTAGGCAACTTTCCTAAAATAAACCAGTGCTCGTGTCTAAAACATAATAGACACACATCTCAAAACTTCACTTAGCATTCTAAGTTTAAGTCTAGAAATCCTATAAATTCCTAGTTCGCTTAAACTAATGCTCTGATACCAACTGTGACATCCCCAAAATCACGGCCAGAAAAGACCGATTTCATTTTTGCTTTTTTAAAATAATTTCAAAGTAAATCCTTTTGATATAAAAGTGTTGCGGAATTTGTTCCCAAAACAAAACGTGATAAAATAATATTTATCAAAGCATTTCATCAAGAGATGCATTTTTCATTATATAATCAAAACTCGGGATGTGATGTTCCGATACAGACCATAAAGCAGAAACGATAACATTATAAGTCATTCAACAAATATATACATATACAGACTTGTAAACAAAACAACTTGATGATTCAACCATCTTATGCCCTCGCGCCACTACCTGTAATACAATTAAAACTGAGTGGGTCAGGCTTGGGAGCCTGGTGAGCATATAGGGTTTTCAACCCACAATAAATAAATTATATTTAATTTCACCAACCAGTCACTATCCCGATTACCCATTCCCGTTATCCTCACTTTACGTCCCTAAAACAACATCTATCTCAAGGGACCTAATCTAGGATTTTCATCGGGACGGACATCACTGCTAAGGGGTTTCCTCAACAATAGATATCCTAAAGGCAACCATGAGGGGGATAGAGTACACCGGTGAACACATTGTTCACAACACCTACAGGTTATGAACCTGCTAGCGTTCCACTAGACTGTCTAGAAAGAGTCCGTGGTCGTTATCCATACTCCGCTGAATAACTAGATCAACAATAACAACAACATCGAGGCCTCTCATCTATTTATTTCACACCAACTATCTACCCATGTTCTACCCAACATATTAGTAGATAAAAATATATATTTTTATACATAGTTTAAAACCTATATAGCATTTTCATTCAATATATATTCCACATAACAGATGAGGCACACCCACATAACACGTATTTCATAGAAAGCAATTCAGATCTATGAGATGGAAGAGAGTGAATATACATTCACACACATAACAACAAAATTATACACATAACACGTATTTCGTATAAAATACTTCATAATCATGCATTAGAAGAAAGTAACTACACGCTCACACATATAAACAACAATATACTTAATACACTCGAACCATACTTGTATTATTATCGTGTTTATGAAAGGTAGTATACACTCACTTGATCAGAAGATGATCGGACAGCACTACGGCTTGTAGAAATAGTAATCCTCAGCAGATCTGGAAGATCTCTACAAAAATCAAACTTCTCGGGGGCAGAGCTTCGGCTCGGGAACCGCACTTCTCGGGATCTTCGGGATCTCGGGACTTGCTTCGGGGCTCGAGAATATTACCGCGGCTTCGGGGTATTTCTGGCACGCAAATCCATGCAAAACGGGAGAGAGAAGAGAGAAAAATAGCAAAAGAGTCGGCTGCCCTCGCATCCTATTTATAGGAGGCTGGAGCCTCGGAGTACGCGGGGCGTACTGGTCTGAAATTGTCATTGCGTTCGTCATCCGAAGAACTCGAGTGCGAAGGTCGTCATGCTTCGCTGTACGCGGGGCGTACGCCAGTACGCTGGGCGTACTTCGGATATGCCCGGTGACTCCCCCTTCGGATAATACCGGGATTTATAATTAAATTTAAATACAAATTATTTAATAAACTTCGGAAATTCATATCTTCTTCATACGAACTCCGTTTTCGACGTTCTTTATATCCACGCGTAGGTGAGACTACACTCTACAACTTTCGTTTAGATTCCGTCGGCTAATTTTGAATTTATTTTTATTATTTATTTTTAATAGGCCGGGACAGAAAAACTTCGTTATAAATTCATAACTTCTTCGTTTGACGTCCGTTCTCGCCTAACATTTCATCGCTTCGATACCAACAATGAGATCTTCAATTCTTGTTTAGATTGCTTCAGCTAAAAACCGCTCGATCTCAAATCGAGTATTTCGGGCTGCATACCGCTAAGTTGAAACTTAGAAAAATCATAACTTCCTCATACGAAGTCAGATTTGGGCGTTCTTTATATATTCGGAAACCTCGTTTCAACTACTACAACATTATCCAAAGATATCAAGTTTATTTTACACTTAAATTTTGATGCTTATTTTTATTCTTAATTAATCAAACCACATAATTAAGCAATTAAGCACAAAACACACAATACCTAAATAATACAATCTTATTATTTCAAAACGGGTTACAAAGGTTAACCTAGACGATTACATTGCAAAAAATGACAAGCCCGGAAACACAGGCGTTACAACCTTCCCTTGCGAATCTTGGAGGGAGCCTTCCTTTTTTCCCTTTCCATTTATGATTGCCAGAACAGGGGCAGAAGTAGTAGTAGGAGTAGACACAACTAATTTGCCTTTCAGGTTGCTTTCAGAAATCCTTAAAAGGCCTTGAAGCTTGCTAAGAGTGACCACCTCCTTGTTCATATGATAAGTCATACGAAACTGATCATCGCATGGAGGTAAAGAGTGTATAATAATATCTATGGCCAACTCTTTATCAAAATTGACATTCAATTTAAGCAAGCGGTCCACGAATCTCTGCATCTTTTTCAAGTGGGTTGTGATGGGTTCAGCATCCTTCATTTTGGTTGTGATCATCGAGGCAATGATCTCATACCTCTCCTGCCGAGCACTTTGATGGTATCTTTCCATCAAATCATGATATATTTCATAATGATACTAGTCCTCATAGGAATTTTGTAGCTCAGCTGTCATGGTTGCAATCATACGACACAACACCTTTATCCTATCCCTCTCATGAGTAGTGTCTTCAACGATTAGTTTAGGAGTGGTAGTGGTCACATCAATCTCCTTAAGCTCTTTATCCAGGACATATTCTTTGTCCTCATGGCGAATAGTCATTATGATGTTTCGAATCGAATCATTAAAGTTCAAGTCATCAAAAACGACCCTCCCACATAGGTTCTTGAGGGAGAAAGAGCTCAAAGGAATTGGTGTGGAAGCATTGTTTGGGATATACATCTGAAAAGAAGAAGAACAAAGTTTAGATTAGATGATAATCCTTAATATTAAACCTAATATGAATATTAAGGCTAGAACCCAACACAATATTATACCATTGCGAAGAGGGATGCCGTAATCCAATGGTAAAATATTTGAAGGTAGGTAAATGACGATTTAGCAATTTTCACCATGAAAAAAAAAATAGATTATTAATTTTTAATTGGTTTAAAATTCTTAGATCTTTGAGATTCATTGAACTTTTCAATGGCATGTTAAATCTCGGTGTGCCCTTCAAGTTTGTGACTGGGATGCCGAGGATCACAAACAAGGTGTGAATAACCATGCAAATTAGCTTGGTACACCCAATGTTACAAATCACCTAATCAACATGCCGTTTAACCACACACTCCATTGATCTATGATTAACACCAAGTTACCCATTTCCACACATTGTCAGTACCGGATTAGTGTGCGGGTTAACCACACACGCTCCACTAATGACTTAACAAAGGTGCAGATTGTCATTTCATGGATTAGCACCATTTTCACATTTTTCCTAAAGTAACTAAGATTAGAAATTTAATAAAAGTTTATTTACTTTATATTTATCATTATACTTTTAATGAGGGAGAATTAATGTCTTATCCTCCCGTTCGGCTAACGACCCTCCACCAGTCAAGGAAGCGGTGGGTGAGAGTGGAAACCCGTCAAACCACCATTTTATAGGCAGTAACCTTATACCCCCTTATAGACCGGCTTCGTGAATGAGGCTTACTAACAGTAAGATGAACTTGCTCTTATATATATATATATATATATATATATATATATATATATATATACATAAATATATATCTTACTAACGGTAAGACGGACTTGCTCTTATATATATATATATATATATATATATATATATATATATATATATATATATATATATATATATATATATATTAAACTTGTAATATTATAAAGTATAAGGGTTGAATTTTAACTTTTAAAACTCTAGGGTTTGCAAATAAAGTTTCATTTAATGAGACTTTGCAAACTCCAAAAATTGAGGGCAAGTTTTGAAACTTGTCACAACTCTTCACATTCATAACCTATGAGTTTAATTTGATTTTAGTGAAGAGACCTTTCATTTTCCATTACTTGAGGACAAGTTATGGAGGTCATTAAACATCATTTAGATCATTTTTTGTAACAACTAAATTATCATATAATTCATGATCTAACTAAACTCATAATCAAGACAATTCTAAATCAACAATTTTAAAAGCAACTTTGTTAATCATATAAAACAACAATTATTTTAAAACTTTGACAAATATCTTGTTGTTGGATGAGTACAAGCACTACAATTTGAGAAAAAAAACATTTCCAATGCTCCAAAACAGTTTGTGGTAGTGTTCCTAATCTAAACCAGGCCAAGAAACTTGAAATTATGCAAACAAGGCCTTTAACTCGTCGAGTGCATGAACAAACTCGCCGGGTTGCCCTGTTTACTGAGTGGACTCGTCGAGTCTGTTCATGTACTCGGCGAGTTCACCAGCCAGAGGAAAAAAATTCGACTTTTTCAACTTTGAAAAACTAGTAAGCATCAAATATAATAGAAAACAATCCTAGGCTCTTATACCAATGTTGGGTTTTGAGCACTATAACAATCGTATTGTGCACATGCAACCCTAAATTCTTTGGATCTATGTTTTCTCTAATTATACATACATTTTGTTTTTCCAAAGCATTCTCCCTATCTATCATACAATTGAAGCTATATAATATAAAACTTTAGTTTGGAAGCTTACCTCTTGAGTAGGGTAGAGTTCTTGACCTTTGAAAGCTTTAGAACCTCAAGTGTGATGCCTCTATTGGTTAATAAACACCAACATGCAAAAGGAGGTTTGAGAGAATAATTTGGTTATCTCCGAGATATGGTGTATTCGATTTTGCCTCTAGAGGGGTTGTATTTATAGTGTTGCACATGCTAGGGTTACACTTTGTAAACCCTAATAACCCATGACTTTCTTCGTTCTCATTCTCCATGGGTTTAACCTCCATGGACTATCCATGGATTAGTTTAGGCCACCTACATGATCATGGATCATTGTCCGACACTACAAGAATAATCGATTTACATAATCAATCCACCTATATTTGATTAGTCTCTTTTGATCACAAAATTAATTCCAAATTAATTCTTGATCAATACTAATTAAATAATAGGGTTTCATATTAATATTATACTTTTAATTTATTAATAAACCATAAACAACCTTATTCTGAAAATACATCCTATCAAGTTGCACTAGTGAAGGCAACCCAAAAGGGACCATGCTACAATCGGGTCAAGTACATCCCAGTTATAGTTACAGGCTTAGACACCAAATCCAACACAATACATGTCTAGATCTCATTTGGGTCAATAATTGAAGAAAATGTCATCCAACTTTCATGCAAGGTTCCAAAACCCAACCCTTCACTAGATCTGAACTTTATGATATTCTTAAGGCCCTTATAACCCATAAAGTTGCCAAATTTATGGTTTCCATTCATTCAAACTAGCTCAACCAATGACAAAAGTGGGACAAAACTTTTATTTATACACAAATAACAATAAAGGAGGAAGCTTTGACACTTACAAAGGTCCAAAAACATTTTAAAGTGATGATGATGATAATTCCACACAAGTTCCTTGAAAAGATCACATTCTTCTTCTTATTCTCTTCTTCCTCAAACCAAGAATTGCTCCAAAATGACCAAGAATTGAAAGGTCTTGTGTTTGTGGTTTGGGCTAGGCAATCATTTGTATAGGACTTAGACCATCTCCAACCCATCTCCAATTTTTCCCCCATAAATGAAGTAAAAAATGGAGTAAATAGTGTTTCATCTCCAACCCTACTCCATTTTATACCCCATTTTTTACCCCAAAAAGTATATTCCTAGAATATTCCATTTTTACAACTTCTATATATTGTCAAATACACCCCTCTACTAATTAAACTCTATATTTATGATTACTTAATATAAATTAGTATATAATATGATATTATAAATATTAAATATTGCATTTAAATTATAATATGTAGATAAAATAAACTAAAAATTGTATAAAATAAAAATGAGAGGGACTAAAGTTAACAACAAAACTTCACCTCCATTTTTGGAGATATGAATAATATTCCACCATATATGGGGGAATACTATTCATATCTCCAAAAATGGAGGTCAAAATGGGGTAGGGTTGGAGAAGAATGGGGGAGGAAATGGGAGAAAAAATGGAGTTTGGGGGTGGGTTGGAGATGCCCTTAGTGGGTTAATGGTCATGTTTTGTTGATAAACCCATTTACGACCATCTATCCCCTATATATAGGGCTTGTCAGAGTCTGTCAGGGTTGTTAACGAATCAACAACGTTTACGGTCAGAGTGTGTGTAACCAAGGTGTATTTGACGTTTCTATGATATAAACGTGTGCATGTGTGGCTTAATTCTTCTTATACTCCATTCTTGTTGTGTTTGATTGCTGTTTGTTTGATCACTGGTTTGGATCCTCAGTTCTAGGGACCTTACAATTGGTATCAGAGCAATTCCGGTCTCGAACTTAATTCTAGTGTTTACGGCTACAAGATCTTCATCAACTTCATGGTTAATTCGAGTTTACTTGTTGGATATCTACTTTTGATCGACATACAAGGCTTTTGGATCAGAAATTGCTTGGAGAAATGCTGTTTTTGGTGTGTGTAACAAACCGTTATTTCAAACCTATGTAATAGTGTAGGTCAATTTTTACTTATTTGTAAATTAATAAAGAGAAATTTTGGCATATTATGTATATTTACATAATTGACCCTCAAAAATAAATTATTAAATAATATCAATTGGGTTGAACCAAGTGATACAGATTGTAACAAGGTTTCCAAAAATATAAAGAACACTAAAATCCGAGTTATAAAGAAGAAGTTATGACCAATCGAAAATCCGCGACAAAACCGACAAAACACTGTTCAGTGTAAAAACTGAAGTTTTAATAAAAGGCTTTATAGCCTTATCAATCTAAATGAAACTTATAGTTTATGTTAAACCGAAAACTTTCATAAAAAGAACGCCAAAATCTCACTTCATATGAGGAAGTTATGATTTTTCTAAATTTCAGTATAGCAATGTACAACCAAAAACTCGAAATAAAGATCGAGTGGTTTTTATCCGACACAACCTAAACGAGAATTGAAGGTCTCGTCATTATTAGTGCAACGGTAAAAAGACAGACAAAAACGGACGTCGTATGAAGAAGTTATGAATTTATAACGGATTCACGTCCCGGTCTGTTTAAAATAATAATATTAAAAATAAAGTTAAAACTAGCCGACGAAGTCTAAATGAAAGTCGTAGGGTATAATTTTACCTACGCATGCATATAAAGAACGTCAAAAACGGAGTTCGTATGCAAAAGTTATGAATTTTACAAGTTTTGGCAAAAAAATAAAGAAAAATACCAAAAACCAGGAATATTCGCATGAACAGTAACTGCCACGTCACCCTCGCATGTGAGGCCTCCACGTGTAGGCTGCTGAGTGGACCGATGTCTCGCGTGTCACCTCCTGATTCGACCAAGTCCGAGGTCCACTTAGAACCGGACAGCCTCGCATAAGACACATCGGACCTCACCCTCGCATGCTCCTCGCATGCCCCTCCCACGCTCCTAGGACACCCCATCGCACGTGTCGTCTTTCCATTGGACCGAGGGTTGGTCCAATCCGAGCCAGCCAGCAGCGAACCTCCGGTCCGAAGAACTTCCTTTGCCTCGCCATGTCACACCCCCAAACCTGAACGGCGGAAACGTTCGGGGGCGGATGACTTCATGTGGTAACGTAACAAATGAATACATAGTAAAGAAAGCAATACAACCATCATATATATATAATTGAAAGTTTACATTTGTCAAAAGTTATATGTTCAAAACCAATTACAATATGATGTCAAAATATGAGATTAAACTGGCGTCGCAACATCCCTTCTTCAAAAGCATATTGATACCTGAAATTACTGAATCCCTGGGACATACCAGTAATTTTGAAAGAGTAGATCAGCATTTAAGCTAGTGAGTTTCATAAGTATTAAATGACAAAGGTTTGTTATGAAATGAAATGTTTTGTCCTTGTTTGTTTGTTTCTAGAGAATCCTATATTTTCTACTAGTATAAAAGTAGCCTTCTCTCAAGACCAATGTTTGTTTCTAAAATGTATGTAAGTGTAAAATAACCAATATGTTTGAAAACCTCGTAAATCAATGCATTTTTAATACCCCATGTGAGTTTTATAACCATACTATTGACTCGGAATGTCTATACACAACGTTCTTCAGGCGTTGGAATGTTATGACGTTCGTCACCCCAAATGATGGACTATAGCTAACAGTCAAGGCGCGGGTTGTCAAGCCCGTATAGATCTATACACAAACACCATCCCCCCCCCCTCCAAGGGATTCTGGTATATAATACAGGACTTGAAATGTGTAATCGAACGTACGTGAAGTTAATGTCTCACAAACCATGGTATAAAAACAGATTTACGTGTTAAAATGTTCGTTTGTTCTTGTATATGAAAGTGACTTCTTCAAAATCGTGTTTCTAGTATGTAAAAGTTAGCAATATCCTCATAAAACTATACCTATTATAGTTTTCTAAAAGTGTGTCTCGTTTGTTTAGGAATACCTAGAAAAGAAATCACTTGTTATGAAAGTATAGATTTTTGTAGAGCCTAAGATAGACAAGTATACATATAATCTAAGAAAATGTTTAGTTTATACATATAATCTAAGAAAATGTTTAGTTTATACATGCATTACAACAATTTATATTTCAAAAGATGGAATGCTATTGTAACATATTTTATATACGAGAGTTCCCTATAAAGTTTATAAATCATATATGATTTGGTTAAATAAAAGCATATAATAATTCTTTATATAACACACGATGATACTCGTGTGTTTTACTTGTATTCCCCCCCCCCCCTCCTTGAAAGCATATAAAAGCATTTATAGAACATTTAAAAGGTTAATTAAGGGGTATGAAGTCACTTGAAAGTTTTAAAGAAAGCGAGATGGAAACCGGGCAGAATTTCGTCTCGGGAAATGGATTTTCTCGGGATTCTCGGGAATGTCGGGAGTAAAATCGACCTTCAGGACTTGAGCAAAATGACCGGGGCTTCGGGTTAGAACGGGCACGGAAAATGAGGCAAGAACGCAAAAGAAAGGAGAGAAATGGAGCCCTTTCTTCGGAACCCTCGCATCCCTTTTATAGGGGCTGGAACCGCCTCGATACGCGGGGTGTACGCGTACGTCATGCATGACCGAGTCCTCGACTCCCTCGGACTTCGGATGGGACAGGGGGTAGCTTCGCATAGGTCGGGACGTGGACGATCCGAGCCCTAGGCCTTGAGTACGCGGGGCGTACGAGGGTACGCAGGGCGTACTTCGGCCCCATCTGCTGACTCCCTTCGGATAATACCAAGAGTTTATAATTAAATTTATATTTAATTTAATTAATAAACTTCTAAAATTCATATCTTCTTCATACGAATTCCGTTTTCGATGGTCTTTATACCCACGCGTAGGTGAGACTACGCTCTACAACTTTCGTTTAGACTCTGTCGGCAAATTTCGAAATTATTTTTATTATTTATTTTTAAAATGTCGTGTTTAAGGAATTTCTTTAGAAATTCATAACTTCTAAATATGACGTCGGTTTTTGCCAGACTTTTTACCGCTGTATTACCATTGTCGAGACCTTCGATTCTCGTTTAGGTCATTCAAGCCAAAAGTCGCTCGATCTCCGATTCGAGTTTTTAGCTGTCTGTTGCTATGCCGAACTTGGAAAAATCATAACTTCAATATACAAAGTCGGATTTGGGCGTTCTTTTTACGTACAATCACGGTTTAATGACATTAAACATAGTAGGAATTTTAGTAGAAATTTTTTGGACATTTTATTATCAAAGTTAATTTCATTAACTCAAAGGTAGTTACAAAACTTGACTTTTTAGGTCATTACAAAGAGTTGAAATATCGGGTTGTCACATCATCCCCCCGTTAGCGGGAATTTCGTCCCGAAATTTAAAGTAGTAAAGATACTAGTGGATATGAAAAAGATGAGGGTACTTTTGTTTCATCTGATATTCGCGTTCCCATGTGAATTCAGGTCCCCGCTTGGCGTTCCAACGAACCTTCACGATGGGTATGCGGCTTTGTTTTGTTTGTTTGACCTCTCGGTCCATGATTTCTACTGGTTCTTCCACAAAGTTGAGGCTCTCGTTGATCTCGATTTCGTCGAGTGGAATTACAAGAGTCTCATCGGACAGACACTTTTTCAAGTTCGAGACATGGAAGGTTGGATGTATGTTACTAAGTTCACGCGGTAGGTTAAGTTTGTAAGCCACGGGGCCGATTCTAGCAAGAATCTCGAAAGGCCCTATGTATCTTGGATTTAGTTTCCCACACTTCCCAAAGTGTATTAAACCTTTCCACGGTGAGACCTTCAATAAAACGTGGTCTCCTACCTGGAATTCCAAAGGTTTCCTCCTTTGGTCAGCGTAGCTTTTCTGTCGGTCTCTGGAGGCTTTCAACCGTTCACGAATTTGAACGATCTTCTCTGTCGTTTCTCGTATGATTTCTGGACCGGTGAGAGTGCTTTCAGGAACTCGTCCTCTAGCTAACTAGGTATCGCCAACTTCAGTCCAACACAGAGGGGATCTACACTTTCGACCATATAGGGCTTCAAACGGAGCAGCCTTTATGCTTGTATGATAACTATTGTTGTATGAAAATTCGACAAGGGGTAAATGGATATCCCATGTCTTTCCAAAGTCAATCACACAGGCTCTCAGCATATCTTCCAAAGTTTGTATCGCTCTCTCACTTTGTCCATCTGTTTGTGGGTGGTAGGCTGTACTCATATCTAGCCTAGTCCCCAGGGAACTTTGTAGTGACTGCCAGAATCTTGAAGTGAATCTACTATCTCTATCGGAGATAATGGATATCGGAACACCGTGCAGTCGCACTACTTCCCTTATGTAAGTTCTTGTAAGCTTTTCCATTTTGTCAGTCTCCTTGATTGGTAGGAAATGCGCAGATTTGGTCAATCTGTCGACGATGACCCATATGGTATCAAGTCCACCCATCGTCTTGGGCAACTTGGTTATGAAGTCCATAGTAATCCGTTCCCATTTCCATTCTGGTATCTCCAGTTGTTGTAGTAGTCCTGATGGTTTTTGATACTCGACCTTAACCTTTGCGCAAGTAAGGCATTTACTTACGAATGTAGCAATTTCTGCTTTCATGTTAGGCCACCAGTACAGTTTCTTAAGATCCAGATACATTTTATCTGAACCAGGGTGAACGGAATATCTTGTGTTGTGTGCTTCGGTCACGACTACGTCTCTGAAACCACCATGTTTCGCTGTCCAGATTCGGTCCATGAGATAATATGCTCCGCCACCCTTGAGTTCTAGATTCTTTTCCATTCCTCGCAGGGATTCACCCGCCACATTTTCAGGTTGCAAAGCTTCCATTTGTGCCTCCTTAATTTGTGTGGATAAGTGGGAATGGATAGTCATAGTCAGAGATTTGACCCTCCGACCAGTGTATTCCTTTCGACTGAGGGCGTCAGCCACCACGTTGGCCTTGCCAGGATGATAACGAATTTCACATTCGTAGTCATTGAGTAACTCAACCCATCGTCGTTGTCGCATGTTGAGTTCCTTCTGATAAAAAATGTGTTGAAGGCTCTTGTGATCGGTGAAAATAGTACTCTTTCTTCCGTATAAGTAGTGTCTCCAGATCTTCAGAGCAAATACTACTACTCCTAACTCAAGATCGTGGGTCGTATAGTTCACTTCGTGTGTCTTAAGCTGTCGGGAGGCATAAGCAATAACCTTCCCTCTCTGCATAAGAACACAACCAAGTCCTTGGTTTGATGCATCACAATACACTACAAAATCTTCTATCCCTTCGGGGAGGGATAGTATCGGTGCGGTGCACAAGGCCTGTTTCAGCGTTTGGAACGCCTTATCTTGTTTCGCTTCCCAGTCAAAGGACATGCCTTTCTGGGTTAATGTAGTAAGAGGTTTCGCAATGCTAGAGAAGTTCTTTATGAATCTGCGATAGTAGCCGGCGAGACCTAGAAATTGATGAATCTCTGTAGGTGTCTTTGGTGCCGACCAGTTCTTAATGGCCTTAATTTTGGAGGGGTCCATGTGTATCCCTTTCTCGCTAACAACGTGGCCCAAAAATTCGACTCTTCGAATCCAAAATTCGCATTTAGAGAACTTCGCATAGAGTTTTTCCGATCGCAGTGTTTCTAGGACTTTCCGTAGGTGCTGACTATGGTCTTCCTTACTTCGGGAGTAGATAAGTATATCATCGATAAAGACGATGACGAACTGATCCAAGTAAGGATGGCATACCCTATTCATTAGGTCCATAAATACTGCTGGTGCGTTGGTTAATCCGAACGGCATCACTACAAATTCGTAGTGCCCATAACGAGTTCGCAAAGCTGTCTTGGGAATATCCCCCTCTAGTACTCGTAATTTGTGATATCCGGATCGTAGATCTATCTTTGGGAAGTAGTTTGCTCCCTGAAGTTGGTCAAATAGGTCGTCAATACGGGGTAGAGGATAACGGTTTTTGACAGTAAGTTTGTTCAGTTCTCTGTAGTGAATGCACATACGGAACGATCCGTCTTTCTTCTTTACGAATAAGACCGGTGCTCCCCAAGGTGAGAAACTTGGTCTTATGAATCCTTTTTGAAGGAGTTCATTAAGTTGACTGGAAAGTTCTTGCATCTCTGCTGGTGCTAGACGATAAGGCGATTTCGCTACTGGGGTAGCCCCTGGAACTAAGTCGATTCTGAACTCGACTTGGCGTTGTGGTGGTAATCCCGGTAGTTCTTCTAGAAGGATATCGGGAAAGTCGCGTACTTCTGGAATGTTCTTGATGTCCTTCAGTTCCTGACTTGTATCGACGATGTGCGCTAGGAATGCTCGACAATCCTTCCGCAAACACTTTCGAGCTTGGATGCACGAAATGATACGAAGGTTTGTACTTGATTTGTCGCCGTAAATCACTAATGTTTCGTTGTTAGGGAGATTAAGACGAACTGCTTTCTCAAAGCACATGATGTCAGCGCGAAGAAGACTCAACCAATCCATGCCGACTATGACGTCGAAACTTTTAATTTGGACCGGCATGAGATTTATTAGGAAAGAATGACCGTCTAAAGTTAACGTACAGTCCATGTATATGTAGTTAGTGTTTTCGGTTGTTCCATTTGCCATCTCTACAGTGAATGATTTTTCTAATTTTCTAGGTTTAGGTTTAAGTAAGTGAATAAAGTTTTGGCTCACGAAGCTTCTCTCCGCTCCACTATCGAATAATATGCATGCATATGAACTATCTAGAAGGAACGTACCAGCAACTACAGTCGGATCAGCAATGGCTTCATCGTGGCCTATAGCTAAAACTCGTCCCATCCCGCCGGTATTTGCTGCTTTAGGGCAGTTCCTCCTGTAGTGGCCCACCTCGCCACAACCGTAGCAAGTCTGGCCTACACCCGCGTTGGGAACTTGAGTGATCGGCTTTGCGGGCTCCTTGCAGAAACGGACAGTGTGCCCCTTTCTGTTGCAGTTGGCGCATTGCATTTCCCGACAAGGTCCATGATGGTGGTAAGTGCATTTGGCGCACTTTCAAAAGTTACCTACATAAGGCCTTGTTGGGTAGGTATTTGTAGGAACTATAGTAGGTACAGTGGAAGCATTCACTGAGACCAGTTGTTTCTTTGCGGATTCTTAGGAAGACCCACCCTTCACTTTATTCCATACCCTCTTCTTGTTATTGTTGTTGTTGTTGTTGTTGTTGTTGTTGTTTCCCTTTTGTGGTTCTAGTGCAGCAACCGTTAAGTTCTGATGACCTCCATAATCAACAAGAGATTGTGCGAGTTCCTTGGCACTTTCAAAAGTGTCAGGTTTTGAAGCTAACACGCTTGACCTAATTTGGGGCGACAGTCCGCAAATGTATCTCTCTATTTTCTTGCTCTCAGGAGCAGTCATATCTAGGCAAAGGATTGCCAGATCGCAGAACCTGTTGGTATAAGTTGCGATGTCGTTACCAACCATTCCAAGAGTCCAGAGTTCATGCTCGAGTTTTTGAATCTCTCCTCGTGGACAGTATTCTCTCATCAGCATGACCTTTAAGCTCTCCCAGCTTATGGTGTTTGCCACTATCAGTGTAAGTACCTTAACGTCGCCATTTCACCAAGTTAAAGCTCTATCAATAAGGGTGAAAGTTGCAAACTTGACTTTGCTGTGCTCGGGACAAGAGCAGATTTCAAAGACTGATTTTGTCCTTTCAATCCACTGCCTCAGAGCTATCACACCACCAGTTCCATAAAACATCCAAGGTTTGGCATTAGTAAAGTCCTTATAGGTGCATTCTCGGGGTTGCCCATGACTCTCGCCATGGTTGGATAGGTGTGTGCCAGTTCCCGAGCCAGTACTACTCGAGTTATTGATCTGTGACATGGCAGCTGCTACCGCTACGGTGACTGCTGCTTGGAACATGACAGCATCAAATTGAGGTGGTGGAGGTGGTGGTGGTGGTATAGGTGCTTCCCCACCGTTGTTTCGCCTTGGGTTCCTACGCGGAGGCATCCTTCAACTAAAGGTTGAAAAGATAACGATAAGAATTACTTAGTATAGAAACTGAATGTGTCTTATGAACCAAATTGCTATAGTCTGACAACAGATTATAGTATGAGTCTTAAAATAGCAGGGTGAAAGTTATTTGTAAGATTGAAAATATGAATCAAGCATTTGGTTTCTCGATGACTTTTCAAGGATTTAATGAAATACTCAACGTAGTAAAAATAGTGCCACTTATATTAATATAATAGTTGATACAATGATCACGAAAATTTGACCCCTATAAGGGTCTCCGGTTACAAAGTTTAAGAAATTTAAAGACTTTTAGCCGAGGTCCTAACTTATAACAAAATTTGAGATTTTTGCAAGCACTACTTGCGACGTAGGTTGCGCTTGGAGCTTGACTCCACATCCGATTGCTTTGACTCCATTAGATGCCTATCAAAAGCGGCTTGTTGTTCCCTCAATTCGACGAGGGTTGCAAGCATTCGCGCTTGGAATGCCTCGGTTTGGAGTTGAGCATTGTCTTGCATTCTGTCCAGCCTACGGATGTCGGAACTGTGAACCTGTACTTCCACGTTGACATCCCGAAGCCGGCTAGCTTGAACTCCGGATTGATAGGACTGATTGGCTAGCTTACCCACCATTACTGGGAGTGCCCGATCAGCCGAACCTCCGCCTCGGACATCGTAGAAGTCCCGGCACATGTCGTAGGGAGGGCGTAGGTTTTGTTGTTGGCTCCAATGGTGGAGGTGACTTCCCCAGACGGGATTCGGTCCTTGAATGTTCCTTACGAAGACGGGAGGTTGTACGGGTGGTGGGTTGATCACCTCCGACTCTGAGTCGGTATCAGAGTCATCATCCACTTCTATGGGTTCCTCGTCCTCTTCAGGATCATCTTCGACCCATCCTCCGTTGCCTTAGTTGGGAAAGTAGGGGTCGCCGGGGTGGTGAAATCCAGCCATTTGACTGTACGAGAAATAGGGTTATAAGAATTTGAATAAAGTCGAAACATGCAAGATTAAACATGTAAGCTAAACTAGTTTAGGTAGCAAATACTCTTATAGTATTTAAATTCTTGTGTTTGATTCTGGTAACGGTTTGGTAAGTTTTGACTTCTTGCTTACTACGAGCAATACTCGATATATATTGGTCCGATCTCGGGCAAATATAGTTGATCACGCTATATTTGTCACAAATTTGATTATATATATCGAGTTTTAATCGTAGTGTCAACTTGTCTAAATACTTGTTGTATAGTTAGATATCATGAAAAATAATTTGTTGTATGCATGTATTTGTACTTAAATGAATTAACAATTTAAGTTACACGTAACGCTGCTTAAGCGTAAAAACAAAAGAAAAATGTTTTGTCAGAGAGTATTAGTCCCTTAAGCATTTATAGTTTGTATATCTTATGTGGTTCGATATACTTAGTTCACTATAAACATTGCTCGGATACCAATCTGTCACACCCCCAAACCTGAACGGCGGAAACGTTCGAGGGCGGATGACTTCATGTGGTAACGTAACAAATGAATACATAGTAAAGAAAACAATACAACCATCATATATATAATTGAAAGTTTACATTTGTCAAAAGTTACATGTTCAAAACCAATTATAATATGATGTCAAAATATGAGATTAAATTGGCGCCGCAGCATCCCTTCTTCAAAAGCATATTGATACCTGAAATTACTGAATCTCTGGGACATACAAGTAATTTTGAAAGAGTAGATCAACATTTAAGCTGGTGAGTTTCATAAGTATTAAATGACAAAGGTTTGTTATGAAATGAAATTTTTTGTCCTTGTTGTTTTGTTTCTAGAAAATCCTATATTTTCTACTAGTATAAAAGTAGCCTTCTCTCAAGAGCAATGTTTGTTTCTAAAATGTATGTAAGTGTAAAATAACCAATATGTTTGAAAACCTCGTAAATCAATGCATTTTTAATACCCCATGTGAGTTTTATAACCATACTATTGACTCGGAATGCCTATACACAACGTTCTTCAGGCGTTGGAATGTTATGACGTTTGTCACCCCAAATGATGGACTATAGCTAACAGTCAAGGCGCGGGTTGTCAAGCCCGTATAGATCTATACACAAACACCATGTCCCCCCCCCCCCTCCAAGGGATTCTGGTATATAATACAGGACTTGAAATGTGTAATCAAACGTACGTGAAGTTAATGTCTCACAAACCGTGGTATAAAAACAGATTTACGTGTTAAAATATTCGTTTGTTCTTGTATATGAAAGTGACTTCTTCAAAATCGTGTTTCTAGTATGTAAAAGTTAGCAATATCCTCATAAAACTATACCTATTATAGTTTTCTAAAAGTGTGTCTCGTTTGTTTAGGAATACCTAGAAAAGGAATCACTTGTTATGAAAGTATAGATTTTTGTAGAGCATAAGATAGACAAGTATACATATAATCTAAGAAAATGTTTAGTTTATACATATAATCTAAGAAAATGTTTAGTTTATACGTGCATTACAACAATTTATATTTCAAAAGATGGAATGCTATTGTAACATATTTTATATACGAGAGTTCCCTATAACGTTTATAAATCACATATGATTTGGTTAAATAAAAGCATATAATAATTCTTTATATAACACACGATGATACTCGTGTGTTTTAGTTGTATTCCCCCCCCCCCCCCCCTTGAAAGCATATAAAAGCATTTATAGAAAATTTAAAAGGTTAATTAAGGGGTATGAACTCACTTGAAAGTTTTGAAGAAAGCGAGATGGAAACCGGGCAGAATTTCGTCTCGGGAAACGGATTTTTCTCGGGATTCTCGGGAATCAGGGAGTAAAATCGACCTTCGGGACTTGAGCAAAATGACCGAGGCTTCGGGTTAGAACGGGCACAGAAAACGAGGCAAGAACGCAAAAGAAAGGAGAGAAATGGAGCCCTTTCTTCAGAACCCTCGCATCCCTTTTATAGGGGTTGGAACCGCCTCGGTACGCGGGGCGTACGCGTACGTCATGCATGACCGACTCCTCGACTGCCTCGAACTTCGGATGGGACAGGGGGTAGCTTCGCATAGGTCGGGACGTGGACAATCCGAGGCCTAGGCCTTGAGTACGCGGGGCGTACGTGGGTACGCAGGGCGTACTTCGGCCCTATCTGCTGACTCCCTTCGGATAATACCAAGAGTTTATAATTAAATTTATATTTAATTTAATTAATAAACTTCTAAAATTCATATCTTCTTCATACGAATTCCGTTTTCGATGGTCTTTATATCCATGTGTAGGTGAGAGTACGCTATACAACTTTCGTTTAGACTCCGTCGGCAAATTTCGAAATTATTTTTATTATTTATTTTTAAAATGTCGTGTTTAAGTAATTTGTTTAGAAATTCATAACTTCTAAATCTGACGTCGGTTTTTGCCAGACTTTTTACCGTTGAATTACCATTGCGAGACCTTCGATTCTCGTTTAGGTCATTCCGGCCAAAAGTCGCTCGATCTCTGATTCGAGTTTTTAGCTGTCTGTCGCTATGCCGAACTTGGAAAAATTATAACTTCAATATACGAGGTCGGATTTGGGCGTTCTTTTTACGTACGATCACGGTTTAATGACATTAAACATAGTAGGAATTTAAGTAGAAACTTTTTGGACATTTTATTGTCAAAGTTAATTTCATTAACTCAAAGGTAGTTACAAAACTTGACTTTTTAGGTCATTACAAAGAGTTGAAATATCGGGGTTGTCACACGCCACCTGTCAGACGCGTGTCACCCTCGCGCAGCTTCGGGTTCGAACCTTCGGACTATATATAGTATGCGAGGGTTCCGACCATTTTACATTTTTTTACCCTAAATTTCACCCTCTTTCATATTCTCCACTCTCCTAAGCTCATATACAACCCCTAAAGCCCCGGTATCAAGGCTCGAGCCCGCAGTAAGCCGTGAAGCCCCGAAATTCTCGAGAAGTAACCTCTCTCCTGTCAAAACTCTGCCCAGTTTGAGCCGGTTTCTCGACAAATAAACTCCTTTTCGTGAAACGAAACTCTGTCCGAATTACCACCTATCAAGTGAGTTCATACCCCCGTATTTTCATAATTTCTACTGTTTTAAGGGGGGAAATACAAGTATAACACAACAACTTTGTGTTATAAATAAATGGTTTCAAATCACGATAAAATGATTTTAATGCATAAAAAATGCTTCAAATATTGCACTCTTTTATAAACTTATATTTTACCCAAATATACATATTTGTATATATAATTTAATATAAATAAGATTTAAAAGGCTTAGGACTAATAATTCATTCTAGGTCCTTTTCCTTGTTTGGATGTGGACTTATAGTACCAGTTATTTGTCCGAAGGTCGTTCAAATTTTACTTATATATATAAAATTGTATATGTATATAAAAATAAAAGTTATTTCATCAGTTTAATCACCCTTTGTAATATGTTGAGCAAAGGATTGCATGCAAAAATAGTTATTTACCATTTCATAAAGTACATATAAATTATAATAGGTATAATTTATGATACATAGAGCAATAATTCATTTGAATACACTGTTTTACATGCAGCAAGAGTTTTAATTCAAAACAAATCAAGGGTTTACACTTATCAAATACATGTTCGGGATACTAAGTCAAGAACATACTGTCAATCATTTATTTCAGAATGATTGGGTTTTCATAACTAATATACATGTAACATTTATATGCTTTTTATGAGACATTCAAATCAGGTTGTTTAATTCATTCTAGACAACCAAAGTAAAGCCCTGACATTATAACCAGAATCTCCATTCCGGGGATCAAAACAAGTTGTGTGTAGATCTATATCAGGATTGACAACCCCGCACTCAGGCTACTAGCTACAGTCAGGCATACACGCCAATGAGTGGCAATTGTTATCAACAGTTTAAGCGCTCATCAGGCGTTCATGTCTTAGTATGGTTATAATAACTCATTAAAAAGATATTAACAACACGTTAGTGTATAAACAATTAAACATAAGTATATCTTCAAAGTACCAGTTTACAAAATGCAAAGTACAATGGTATACTATAGTTTTCAATAACAGCTGGTGAAGCCAGGCACACTCTCAAATACAAGTTTTACAAATACATTGGTTTACAAATAAGACGGTTTTATGGGAATAAAACTACTTTTCACATACCACAGAAAATATGGGATTTTCTAGAAGTGTTTTCATATTCAAAATACAAAGACACCCATTCAAACATAAAGACTTATGTACTCACTCAACTTATTGTTGATACTCTCTTTTCAAATAACTTGTATTATCAGGGAAATAATAACAGGTACTCCCCGAGCTTTTTGAGAAGATGGAGCCATTAGGAGTCTTATCTTATTCTTTTGTATAACTATTTTGGTTTCAATATACAATGATTGAACACATGTATATATTATACTTTTAAATACAATGGTTGTTTATACTTTGATTACTATGATACATGTGTTGTGATACTACAAATGAAGTCCTCCACCCCCGGACGTTTCCGCCGTCTGGTTTGGGGGTGTGACAGATTGATATCAGAGCATTGTTTATAGTGAACTCAGTATATCAATCCATAAAAGATATACAAACTATAAATACATTGGGGCTAAGAGCTCTGACTACAAGTATACTTTTAAGAATTCTAAGTATTTTTACAAGAAGTATACGAACCCTCATACCTACAAGTACATAGTCATAAGAACTTAAAAGTATTTGGATGTTGAACATTACAGTTACACCCGGGCAGTTATGTAATCATATCTAGAATTAATATAGCCTGATCAACTATATTGATTTCAGACATGACCAACATGTGTTTGGGAGTGATAGTAGTGTTGTGACATGTCTAAAACTTACCAACTACCGAAGAAACTCTAAGAACAGAACATAAAATACTATAAGAATATTATAAACATCAATATGCTTTAGATTTCTTTTCAGGCATTTCTCATAACCTTATTCCCGTACAGACATAATGGCAGGACATCATCTACCAGGGGACCCTTATTTTCCAAATCATGGCAATCAAGGATGGATAGTGGAAGATCCGAAGGAGGATCCAGAAGAAGACTCAGATGAAGAACCATTTGAGGACAGCGAATCAAGCGGTACAGATACAGAGCCACAAGTCTGCAACCCGGGGATACGTCCCCTGAGACAAGAGGAAGCAATACCCATACTCGAGTGGGGCCAATACATAAACCATTGGAGTCAACAAGACGGCCAACGCCCTCCCTACGGAATGGCACGGGGTTTTTATAACGTCTCAGAAGGAGGAACAGCCGACAGAGCTCTTCCAGTTATAGTGAACCGAATTGCCCGACAATTCGATCAATCAAGGATGTCAATCAATCGTATCCTAGAAGTGAATGCGGCTGCGCAGGCTAACGCTGCCGATATCCTTCGTCTTGACGAGATGCAAGATGATATCCAACACTATACTGAAGCCCTTCAAAGGAAACTTAATGCTGCCAAATCAGAGATCAGAGGACTGAGGGAGCATCAAGCTGCCCAAGTAAGGTGATGGAAATCACAAGACGAAGTGGAACCCAGTAACCATCGTAGGAACCGCCGCAAGTAGTGTCACACTACTTTCTAGTTTAATATACTGAATGTATAGACTACTTTTAGGATATGTATAAATCAAGTATCAATAAAATAATAAGCACTTTACTTCAACAAGAGTTATTACAATTTACATAAACATTCCATTCCAAAGTTTTGGGATTTTGGATATGTTCCAGTGTTATTTTTCATACTTTTCAAATACGACCACCAAAATTTTTATTTTCGGTAGGCCGGTTTGATGTCGATACTTTTGCAATATTGTGGTTTATTAAAGACCTACTTTAGGGTTAAGTATCCGAATTACATATACTTAATATACCAATACAATCGACATGTACTTTCATACTCTTTGAAAAATAACCACTTCATTTTAATCTATCCAGTTGCAAGTTGTACTTGCAATGGACATCCATTTTCAATTCTTTACAAGATTCTTGTTGAATTAAGTGTTTAAGTTCAAAGATATCAAATTCATATTCATTCTTGATATCTCACTATCTTTTTATCTATTGACTTTTATAGAAAAAGATGCCTCCTCGTAGGAATCCAAGACGTAACAATGAAACGGAAGCACCTCCACCACCACCCCCTCAATTCGATGCTGCCATGTTCCAAACGGCAGTCATGGTAGCTGTAGCGGCTGCCTTATCTCATATCAATACTCTTGGTGCTAGTGGGTCGGGAACTGGTCCACGTCCTTCTAACCTTGCCGAGGGTCATGAGCACTCGAGGGAGTGCACTTATAAAGATTTCTCGAATGCCAAACCCAGGACCTTTAATGGAACTGGAGGAGTGATGCTTTTAAGGCAGTGGATTGAGAAGATAGAAGCAGTCTTTGAAATTTGCTCCTGTCCTGAGGGTAGTAAAGTTAAATTTGCTGCCTTTACGTTCTTAGATAGGGCCCTAACATGGTGGAATGGCCATGTTAAGTCACTAACTTTGGTAGTGGCTAATACTATAAGCTGGGAGAACCTAAAAACCATGTTGATGTGGGAATACTGCCCGTGAGGGGAAATTCAGAAACTGGAACAAGAACTCTGGGGTATTACTATGGCCGGTGCTGACATAATGAGTTACACGAATCGATTCTGTGACTTGGCGATTCTGTGTCCGGAGATGGTTGCTCCCGAGATAAAAAAGATTGAAAGGTGTATTTGGGGAGTGTCGCCCCAAATACAAGAAAGTGTCATTGCATCTAAACCTGTCACTTTTGACAGTGCCAAGGAACTGGCACAGTCACTTATTGACCACGGAAACCTCAAAACTCTATGGTTACTGCCCCAGAACAACCTAGGGAGAACAACAACAACAACAACAACAACAAGGGTTGGAACAAAAGGAAGGGAAAATCTCCTCTAGAACCTTCAAAGAAGCAACAAATAGTGGCAGTCCATGCTACTACTGTGTTTGCTACCATACCTACTACTGCACCTGCTGTTGCCCCTAACAACTCAGCACCAACTAAGCCCTATGCCGGTAGCCTCCCTAAATGCAACAAGTTCAATTTTCACCACACTGGAAATTGCCCTGAAATGCAGTGTCGTAACTGCAACAGGAAAGGGCATACTGCCCGATTATGTAGAAAACCACCTCAACCCCTTAACGCGGTGATGTGGGGCATTTCAAGAAAGATTGTCCAAAAGTTGGAAATGCCAGTGGGGTTGGGAGAATTCTAGCACTAGGTCACGAAGAAGCGGTGGCAGACCCTGCTGTGGTCACGGGTACGTTCCTTCTCAACAATACTTATGCATGCATTCTTTTTTATTGTGGTGCCGAGAGGAGCTTCGTGAGCCATAACTTTAAACATCTACTAAATCAGAACTCCCAACCACTAAATAAAACCTTCACAGTAGAAATGGCTAACGGGAAATTCGAATCCACCAATGATATATACATAGGATGTACCCTTACCTTAAATGATTTGTCTTTCCCAATAGACCTTATGCCGATATCTATCAAAAGTTTTGAGTTCATAATAGGTATGGATTGGTTGTGCCCCAACCATGCCGACATCCTATGCTATGAAAGAGCTATTCGTTTGAACTTGCCAACTAACGAAACTCTTATTATCTATGGCGACAAACCCGGAACAAATCTTCAGATCATTTCATGCATCAAGGCACAGAAATACCTTCGCAAGGAGTATTGTGCATTCCTAGCTCATGTGGTAGACAAAAAGCAAGAAGTGAAAGACATCGCAAGCATTCCTGAGGTCTGCAACTTTCCGGATGTATTTCCCAATGATCTTCCAGGGGTGCCTCCCGAGCGACAAGTCGAATTCCGAATCGACTTAATCCCTGGAGCTACCCCTGTAGCCAAATCCCCCTATTGTCTTGCACCTTTTGAAATGCAGGAATTATCCAACCAACTTAACGAACTCCTAAGCAAAGGTTTCATAAGACCAAGCTTCTCACCTTGGGGAGCACCAGTTTTGTTCGTAAAGAAGAAGGATGGATCATTCCGCATGTGTATAGACTACCGCGAGCTGAATAAACTTACCATCAAGAATCTATACCCTCTGCCTCGCATTGACGATCTGTTCGACCAACTTCAAGGGCCGAACTACTTCTCGAAGATAGACTTATGATCCGGGTATCACCAGTTACGAATTTTGGAGGAAGCCGTTCCCAAAACCGCATTCAGAACTCGTTACGGTCATTACGAGTTTATAGTGATGCCATTCGGATTGACGAATGCACCTTCAGTGTTCATGGACCTAATGAACAGAGTGTGTCGTCTATTCTTGGACAAATTCGTTATAGTCTTCATTGACGATATCCTTATCTACTCAAAGAGCAAAGAGGAACATGGCCAACATCTTCGTCAAATATTACAAACTCTTAGATCGGAGAAGCTAGGTCACGTGGTCAGTTCAGAAGGAATACACGTCGACCCTTCCAAAATAAAGGCAATTGAAAACTGGTCAGCACCTAAAACACCTACAGAAATCCGTCAATTCTTACGTCTTGCTGGCTATTATCGCAGATTCATTCAAAATTTCTCTCGAATAGCTAAGCCTCTTACTACTCTGACCCAAAAGGGTGTAACTTTTAGCTGGGGAGAAAAGCAAGAAACAACGTTTCAAATGCTAAAGCGAGCCTTGTGTAGTGCACCGATCCTGTCTCTCCCTGAAGGAACAAAGGATTTCGTAGTGTACTGTGATGCTTCTAACCAAGGGCTTGGATGTGTTCTTATGCAAAGAGGAAAGGTTATATCCTATGCCTCAAGACAGCTAAAGACACATGAAATCAACTATACAACACATGACCTTGAACTAGGAGCAGTGGTGTTTGCTCTGAAGATCTGGAGACGTTACTTATATGGCACGAAATGCATAATATTCACAGACCATAAAAGTCTCCAACACATCTTCGATCAGAAAGAGTTGAATATGAGACAACGACGATGGGTGGAGCTACTGAACGATTACGAGTGTGAAATTCTTTATCACCCTGGTAAAGCAAACGTAGTAGCTGACGCCCTTAGTAGAAAAGAATACTCGGGATGCCGGGTAAAGTCGTTTACCATGACAATCCATTCTCATCTGTCCACACAGATCAAGGAAGCTCAACTTGAAGCCTTGAAACCCGAAAACGTAGCAGGTGAAACTCTGAGAGGAATGGATAAGAACTTCGAAGTCAGGGATGATGGAGTCTATTATTTCATGAACCGTATCTGGACACCAAAGTTCGGTGGTTACAGAGATATGGTTATGAATGAAGCACACAAAACCCGATACTCCATCCACCCAGGTTCAGAAAAGATGTATCTGGACCTTAAGAAGCTATATTGGTGGCCTAACATGAAGGCCGAAATCGCTACCTGAAATCCCTGAATGGAAGTGGGAGCGGATTACAATGGATTTCATAACCAAGTTACCCAAGACATCAAGTTGTTATGATACTATTTGGGTAATCGTCGATAGATTAACCAAATCCGCACACTTCTTACCAATCAAAGAGACTGACAAGATGGAAAAGGTAACTAGAACATACCTCAAGGAGATTGTTAGACTACATGGTGTACGAATATCTATTATTTCAGACCGAGATAGTAGATTCACCTCTTGTTTTGGCAGTCTTTACAAAACTCTGTGGGAACTAGGCTAGAGATGAGTACAGCCTACCATCCGCAAACCGATGGACAAGGTGAGAGGACGATTCAAACGTTAGAAGATATGTTACGAGCTTGCATGATAGACTTTGGAAAGGCATGGGATATTCATTTACCCCTTGTTGAGTTTTTTTTATAACAACAGTTATCACACTAGCATAAAAGCTGCTCCATTCGAAGCCCTCTATGGCCGCAAGTGTAGATCCCCTCTGTGCTGGGCTGAAGTGGGTGACACGCAGCTAGCTAGAGGTCAAACTCCTGACAGTGCTCTCACTGGTCCAGAAATTATTCGAGAAACTACCGAAAAGATCGTACAAATTCGGGAACGACTTAAAGCTTCCAGAGATAGACAGAAAAGCTACGCAGACAAAAGGAGAAAACCCTTGGAATTCCAGGTTGGCGACCGAGTCTTGCTAAAGGTCTCACCCTAGAAAGGCATGATACGCTTTGGAACGCTTGACAAACTGAACCCAAGGTATATAGGACCATTCGAGATTCTTGCCCGAATCGGCCCCGTAGCTTACAAACTTCGATTACCCCAAGAACTAAGTAATATTCATCCTACCTTCCACGTTTCGAACTTGAAAGAGTGTCTTTCCGACGAGACTCTTGTGATACCACTCGAGGAAATCGAGTTAAACGAGAGCCTCAATTTTGTGGAAGAACCCGTAGAGATACTAGATAGGGAAGTTAAGAAAACCAAACAAAGCCGCATCCCGATAGTGAAGGTTTGCTGGAATGCAAGACGGGGACCTGAATTCACTTGGGAGCAGGAGGATCAAATGCAACAAAATTACCCACATCTTTTTCCCTAGTCTATCTGTAAAGTAAATTTTGGGACAAAATTATCTCTAACGGGGGGATAATGTAACAAACCGTTATTTCAAACCTATGTAATAGTGTAGGTCAATTTGTACTTATTTGTAAATTAATAAAGAGAAATTTTGGCATACTATGTATATTTACATAATTGACCCTAAAAAATAAATTATTAAATAATCTCAATTGGGTTGAACTAATTGATAGATATTGTAACAAGTTTTCCAAAAATATAAAGAACACTAAAATCCGAGTTATAACAAAGAAGTTATGATCAATCGAAAATCCGCGACAAAACCGGCAAAACACTGTTCAGTCTAAAAACTGAATTTTTAATAAAAGGCTTTCTAGCCTTAACAATCTGAATGAAATTTATAGTTTATGTTAAACCGAGAACTTTCATAAAAAGAACGCCAAAATCTGACTTCGTATGAGAAAGTAAAGATTTTTCTAAGTTTCAGTATAGCAGTGTACAACTAAAAACTCGAAATAAAGATTGAATGGTTTTTAGCCAACACAACCTAAATGAGAATTGAAGGTCTCGTCATTAGTAGTACAACGGTAAAAAGACAGACAAAAACGGACGTCGTATGAAGAACTTATGAATTTATAACGGATTCATGTCCCGGTCTGTTTAAAATAATAATATTAAAAATAAATTCAAAAATAGCCGACGAACTCTAAACGAAAGTCGTAGAGTATAATTTTACCTATGCGTGCATATAAAGAACGTCAAAAACGGAGTTCGTATGCAAAAGTTATGAATTTTACAAGTTTTGGCAAAAAATAAAGAAAAATACCAAAAACCGGGAATATTCGCATGAACAGTAACTGCCACGTCACCCTCGCATGCGAGGCCTCCACGTGTAGGCTGCTGAGTGGACCGATGTCTCGCGTGTCACCTCCTTATTCGACCAAGTCCGAGGTCCACTTCGAACCGGACAGCCTCGCATGAGACACACCGGACCTCACCCTCGCACGCCCCTCCCACGCTCCTCGGACACCCCCTTCGCACGTGTCGTCTTTCCATTGGACCGAGGGTTGGTCCAATCCGAGCCAGCCAGCAGTGAGCCTTCGGTCCGAAGAACTTCCTTCGCCTCGCCACTTGTCAGACGCGTGTCACCCTCGCGCAGCTTCGGGTCCGAACCTTCGGTCTATATATAGTACGCGAGGGTTCCGACCATTTTACATTTTTTTACCCTAAATTTCACCCTCTTTCACATTCTCCACTCTCCTAAGCTCATATACAACCCCTAAAGCCCCGGTATCAAGACTCGAGCCCGAAGTAAGCCGTGAAGTCCCAAAATTCTCGAGAAGTAACCTCTCTCCTGTCAAAACTCTGCCCGATTTGAGCCGGTTTCTTGACAAATAAACTCCTTTTCTTGAAACGAAACTCTGTCCGAATTACCACCTATCAAGTGAGTTCATACCCCCGTATTTTCATAATATCTACTATTTTAAGGGGGGAAATACAAGTATAACACAACAACTTTGTGTTATAAATAAATGATTTCAAATCACGATAAAATGATTTTAAAGCATCAAAAATACTTCAACTATTGAACTCTTTTATAAACTTATATTTTTCCATAATATACATATTTGTATATATAATTTAATATAAATAAGATTTAAAAGGCTTAGGACTAATAATTCATTCTAGGTTGTTTTCCTTGTTTGGATGTGGACTTATAGTACCAGTTATTTGTCCGAAGGTCGTTCAAATTTTACTTATATATATAAAATTGTATATGTATATAAAAATAAAAGTTATTTCATCAGTTTAATCACCCTTTGTAACATGTTTTGCAAAGGATTACATGCAAAAATAGTTATTTACCATTTCATAAAGTACATATAAATTATAATAGGTATAATTTATGAGACATAGGCAATAATTCATATGAATACACTGTTTTACATGCAACAAGAGTTTTAATTCAAAACAGATCAAGGGTTTACACTTATCAAATACATGTTCGGGATACTAAGTCAAGAACATACGGTCAATCATTTATTTCAGAATGATTGGGTTTTCATAACTAATATACATGTAACGTTTATATGCTTTTTATGAGACATTCAAATCAGGTTGTTTAATTCATTTTAGACAACCAAAGTAAAGCCCTGACATTATAACCAGAATCTCCTGTCCGGGGATCGAAACAAGTTGTGTGTAGATCTATATCGGGATTGACAACCCCGCACTCAGGCTGCTAGCTACAGTCAGGCATACACGCCAATGAGTGGTAATTGTTATCAACAGTTTAAGCGCTCATCAGGCGTTTGTTTCAGGTGTTCATGTCTTAGTATGGTTATAATAACTCATTAAAAAGATATTAACAACACGTTAGTGTATAAACAATTAAACGTAAGTATATCTTCAAAGTACCAGTTTACAAAATGCAAAGTACAATGGTATACTATAGTTTTCAATAACAGCTGGTGAAGCCAGGCACACTCTCAAATACAAGTTTTACAAATACATTGGTTTAAAAATAAGATGGTTTTATGGGAATAAAACTACTTTTCACATACCACAGAAAATATGGGATTTTCTAGAAGTGTTTTCATATTCAAAATACAAAGACACCCGTTCAAACATAGTGACTTATGTACTCACTCAACTTATTGTTGATACTCTCTTTTCAAATTACTTGTATTATCAGGGAAATAATAACAGGTACTCCCCGAGCTTTTTGAGAAGATGGAGCCATTAGGAGTCTTATCTTCTTCTTTTGTATAACTATTTTGGTTTCAATATACAATGATTGAACACATGTAAATATTATACTTTTAAATACAATGGTTGTTTGTGCTTTGATTACTATGATACATGTGTTGTGATACTACAAATGATGTCCTCCACCCCCGGACGTTTCCGCCGTCTGGTTTGGGGGTGTGACAGTGTGTACGGTTGAAACTTGTTGAAGTGTTTACGGCCGTATACAGGTGGACGACCGTAAACCATTCAAAGATTATTGACTGTACACTACATTCCGACTGTAATTCCTTCATTGACCGTGAGAGCTTCAACTTTGACTGTGTATGGTTGTAAATTTCCGTGTACGGCCGTAATCCCTTGTGCGTCCGTGAACTCTCTCAGTTGTTATTTGAGCATTTTAAATGTTAGTACTTTTTCTGTTAGATCGCCTGTTTGATCAATTCAGAAAAACCAAAAACAAAAATGGACTTACGAAACTCGTCAACTCATCATGAACTTGACTCCGTAATGGGTACAACCACACACATTCCACATTTGTTTTCTACGGAAGGTTTTCTGGAATGGAAATACCGTATGGAAAAATATATAAAAATGAAAGACTTCAAGATTTGGAGATGCATCTTAAAAGGACTTGTCAATCTCACTAGAACACTTCCGGATGGATCAATTGTTGAAAAGGATATTGAAGATTACACTTATGAGGAATTTGAAAAGGTTGAACAACGAGAAAGGGCACTTGCCACTCTCACCATGGCCCTGTCCCCAGAGATTGTACAAGGTTTTAGAGAATACACTTCAGCAAAGGCTCTGTGGGAAGCCTTGATTGAAGTGTATGAAGGGAATGAGGATATGAAACAAAGCCGTAAATACATGCTGAGGCGGAAATTCAATATGTTTAATCACATTCTTGGAGAAACTTTGGAAGTTCAATTGCAACGCTTTATCACACTCACCACTCAGATGAGTTCAGCTAGGGTTTCAGTGTGTGACAACCCGAAATTTCCATTGTACGAACATTATCTATTCAATAGAAGCTAGTTCAGTTTCAGTGATTTTCATACTTTTCCGAACAAGTTGTGTACATTAGGGTTTATGTTTTAGGGGATATCAGGAGAGTGGATGCTCCTGGTTTTGTGAAATCTGGGCATTTCAAGTTTCATACTGTTACAGTCCTATATTCAGAATAAAAATATTTTCTGCCAAAATATTCCAGGACTATAAATAGTTTTCTGAATTAAATTAATTCATTATTCACAATTCCAAATAGAGAAAAGCCATATTCTCTCTGACGGATCTTCGGGTTTTCATCCCATATTGTGAGTCTACTTTACTAAATGTGTTTCAATACTTGTTAGATGCTTATTAACATAAATAACATGTTTAGATTACAAGATCCGGGAGTTTACCGCCCAAGAACGTTCTTGGGGAGTAAACTCCAAAATGGAACATTATGGCTTCCTAGTCCCGATTCCTTGTTAGACAACTTGTTTAGGGGTTAGGGTATGATCTTTATGGACCAAAAAGCAACCAAGAAACACAAGTTCTTGGAGTTTACGGCCAAGGAACTTCCTTGGGCCGTAAACCCCTTTTCAAGGGCAATTAGTGCCCTAAACTTCCCCCTAATGCTTAAGGACTTTACCCACTAATACTTGTGCTTATTTAGCAATTCAAAAACTCATCAAAACCACAAGTTAGTAGGAGTTTACGGCCAAGAACCCCTCTTGGGCCGTAAACCCCTTTTTGAAGGGTAAAAATCATTCCAAGCACACCTTAAGTCTTAAGACAATTTACCTTGAATACTTGGGTAGAACACATAAAAACCACTCCTTGAAAGGAGTTTACGGCCAAGGAACATAGCTTGGGCCGTAAACTCCAAGTGAAGGCACAAAAGTGTGCCTCTTGTCCCCATTATCCTTAGGTAAATTCATGGAAGCCATCCTTGATGTTTAAGAGCCTCAAAACAATTAAAATCCAAGAGTTTACGGCCGTAAACTCTAGGGTGAATGGACTTTAGGCCGTAAACTCCCATATGGAGTGTTCAAGAGCCTTAAACTACTTCATGTGTTATTCCAACAAAGCTAGGAGTGTTCTAGGATCAAGATAGCAGCACAAAACACCCAAAACTACCATTTGAGGAGTTCACGGCCATAAACCCATGAGTTTACGGCCGTAAACTCCAAGGTGTGGGGTTTGTTGGATGGTGAACTCCTATACAAGGCCATTTGATATTTCAAACCCTTTTGCCTTGTCCCGTAGCAACTTAGATGCAACCATTTGAACCTTAAACACTCATAAAAGTGTTTAAATGTTTTCTAAGTGTCTTAACTTATTTATTTAAGTTATTGTTTGTCTAATTAGTTATATATATATGCTTATTATATGATAACTAGGCTCGTGCGTGTAAACAAGTCTCCGTTTGCCACCTAGCACGGTAGCCGACACTGCAATTCAAACGACTCACCACAGGTGAGTTCATACCCCTTGAATCAACCGTTGAAATGATTTTAAATGTTTTATAACACTTTATGGGGGGGGGGATACAAGTCAAATACATATAAGTTATTGCTTCAATCACATGTGATTGCATTTAATCACATGTGATTAATAACTAGGAAAACAACGATTTTTACCACTGTTCAAACTATTTATCAAATTGCTTTACTTAGAAATGTTTTACAAACTGTTTCACTAATCCAAACTTACTTATAGACTGTGATACAAACGAATACTTCTTATACTTAAACTGTTTTATCAACTTATGCCTTCAAATTGTTTTATAGATCGACATCAAGTCAATCTTCTCTTGAAATTATATTTATGCTTCAAATGTTTTATGAAAACTTATTTATGCTTTTATATATCCAATTGCATGCCCATATATGTATAGATATATAAATAATGTTCAAAGGGCTTAGGAAGGCCATACGCCCTATTTCCTTTTCCTCGATTTGGATGTGGTCTGGTGGGATTTCGGGTGATCATCCGAAGGTCGTTAGTTACCATCGGGGTAACACAGGATCAATACATATACAGATATACGAGAAACAATACATATACAGATATACTAGATACAATACATATACAGATATACTAGAAACAATACATATACAGATATACTAGAAACAATACATATACAGATATACGAGAAACAATACATATATAGATATACTAGAAACAATACATATACAGATATACGAGAAACAATACATATACAGATATACTAGAAACAATACATATACAGATATACTAGAAACAATACATATACAGATATACGACAAACAATACATATACAGATATACTAGAAACAATACATATGCAGATATACTAGAAACAAGTACATATACAGTCATACTAGAACGAGAAACAATACATATACATAACTACGTAATAATTGTGATCCACTGTGTCGGAGCATGCATTAAATGTCATGACCCGAGTTGTAGCCAGAATTCTCTTGGAGGGGGAGCGTGAGTTTGCCTATAGATCTATACTGGATTGACTATCCTACACCTTGCTGCTAGCTATAGCCGGACCTGCAGGTCTGCGGGTGCCAAACGTCATTTCTTTTATTACGACCATTCATTTTGTCGTTGTTACCAGTCGATAGCATGGTGCAATTTATCACATTATACCTTAATATAAATCCGGTTTAAGGTAGTAGTATTTAGTACAGCAGTAGTCTTATTATACAAAGCTACAGTACTACAATGATTTACCCATTTCATATTTTAGTGATAATCTCACTTAAGCATTAGTGTACAAACTATATTTTTAACAAATGATAGTTATACTTGGGTAATTACACACTTTTACACCAGACAAGTTTACAAAACAGTTTAGCCTTGGTAGAAGGTTACTTTAATAGAAAATATAGGTTTTTCTGAGAGATTCATACTTTTACAAACACTTTCAAACATTCACTTACATTTTCACAAACTTATACATTGAGACAGGTTCAAACGTTTTTACAAGAAACATTGACACTAAAATACTTATGAACTCACCAGCTTAATGCTGATAAACTCTTTCAAAATAACTTGTATTCTCAGGTCATCAGTAGACAGGTACCGAGGCCAGCTTTTGAGAAGATGGAGTGCATTCAAGACTCATCTCATATTATTTTGTGTTTCATTATTTTTGGTGTCTATAACTGTACAGAACACACTTGTATTAAAAATTATATATTTAATGCAATGGATGATGTTGTTTGCTTATTTACATTTATTGTGTTGTGATACTATACATGACGTCCTCCGCCCCAGAATGTAACAGCCCGGAACCTCAGGTATTATTAAATTATGTTTTTGGGGTGATTTAAAGGGGGGACTCGGCGAGTTGGAGCCTAGACTCGCCGAGTAGGATCGCAGACTTGGTCGCGGGATCGCGACGGGACTCGACGAGTCCAGGCATGGACTCGGCGAGTCGACGCTGTGCAGCAGAAACCCTAACCGTTCAGTTGAATCGTATATAACGCCTCTTAGGCCGTCATTTGCAGTCTTTTGATCGATTGAAAGGGGTTCTAACTGTTGTGGACGTCTAGGGCAAGAGAGAAAGCTATTGGAACTTGGAGGAACTTGCTAGGCAAGAAGAAGAAGAAATTGGCCAAAGGAATATCAAGGAGGATCAAGTTCTGAGGTTTGGGGAACACAGAAGGAACGTTCTCAGGTAATACTCGGACCAAAATCTGTTATCTTGATGTGTCTATGAGTTTAGGGTTATGAAACCCATTTAGGGATTTGGTGGGTTATTATGTTGTTACCCAAACGCTTTTACCCCAGTAATGAGATGTTTAGATGTCCAGAGGGTCCCATGGTTGTATACCTTGAGGCCATACGTGATTCAGGAAGCAGTTACTCGTTTGCATGGCATGGACTCGCCGAGTTGTTCTTCAGACTCGGCGAGTAGCTTGAAGATGTACTGGGACTCGCCGAGTTGTTCTTCAGACTCGGCGAGTGGAGTCGGGGTGGCCCCGCGATTCTTCCAGGAGTAACTCGTCGGGTCGAGGAGGGTACTCGACGAGCAGATAAGAATCTCAGAAAGTTGAAAGACGTCTAGACTCGCCGAGTCGCCATGGGACTCGCCGAGTCCAGTCGAGTTGACCGTTGACCAGAGTTGACCTAAGTCTGACTTCTTAGGGATAGTCACACTTAGATGATATGAGTGCTAATGAGTTATGTAATGTTATAGGAGGGTTGTAGCTCGTTGGTTTGTGCACGAGTGATTTCAGGAGTTGCTAGTTTCAGCATTTACGAGGTGAGTCTTCTCACTATACTGTACCCGGAAGGGTTTGACTGTATGACCGGAAGGTCGGATATGTTATGTGATATGTATGCTGTATGTGGTAAGTTAATTGTTATGTATGCTATGTATGATATGTGTGCCGGAAGGCATTTATGTATGGGCCGGAAGGCGTTGATATGAGGACCGGAAGGTCAGGGCCTGGAAAGGCGTATGTGTGTAAGTGTATATTGGGGAACTCACTAAGCATTTATGCTTACAGTTGTCGTGCATGTATTTCAGGTACTAGCGAGGACCGTGGGAAGGCGCCGGCATGATCGATACACAATGAAGATTGTTTTATGATCTTGGGAATTTGAATAATTGTATTGACCGAATGATTATACTATTTATGCCTTGTTTTTAATGGAATAATTATGTTTTAAAAATAAAAAATTTGCTTGAAAATTTTGAGTTGTTACAATTGGTATCAGAGCCTAGGTTTGAGGGATTCGGGTGCACCTTCGGGGGTAACTGAACTCAAACCGAGGATTTGAGGAAACTTTTCAAATAAAGGCATAAAATTTTGTAAATGGTTCCGTAGTAAGCAAGAAAGAAGCAGTGTGTACGATCAGTCAGCGCCCGAACGGTAAAAGATCCCCAAAATACCTTACGATATTATATGATATGAATTGTTATGCATGTTAGAAGACTAGGTATTCATGATAGGACTAGTGTGGCCTGATTTGTGATGCCTTAGTCTAGGGAAGTTGCTTATATGAGATGCTTTGCTAGTATGCGGGTAGATAGAGCGTATCAGAAGTAGAGTACTCACTATCTGGATGTCTGGGGAGGAGGACTTGGGATGAACATTGATGCGGTGTGGTCGGTAGTATTGGGCCCGTACTACCGAGGACACCGGGTCAGTGGGAGGCCCAAGTAAGAATCCCTGGATATCTGGGACTGAGTAGGGTTGCGTGTCGGGTACGATTATACTCAGTAGAATCTCTGATAGTTTTATGTTGTATTTCAGAGATATCATGGTTAGACCGCGGCACGGAGCGAGTACGAGTGGTGTGAGTGACGAGGCTATTCGTCAGATGATTCAGGAGGAGGTGGCGGCGGCGATCCGGGCTGAGATCCCGGAGATGTTTGGGTCTATCAAGACCACCCTTATGGAGACGTTCGACGAGCGGTACGCCGCATTGACGGAGGCTGCAACCGCTGCAGCTACCGCAGCTGTGGCCGCTGCTAGGCCACAGGGGGGTGATTCATTGCTGTTCCGAGAGTTCAGCAACACGAAGCCACCAGAGTTCGATGGGACGCAGGATCCGATTGCTGCGATGAGGTGGATCGCAGATATAGAGGGGTGCTTCTACACTTGTTCATGCCCGGAGCACCTGAGGGTACGGTTCGCTTTGAACCAGCTCCGTCTGGGAGCAAAGGACTGGTGGAAGTTCGTGACAGCGAACTTCACTTTGGCAGAGACTGCGGCAGTGACATGGGAGGGGTTCACTACCATGTTCAGGGAGGAGTACGTTCCCCCGGTGGAGCGGGAACGACTGGTCCAGGAGTTCTTAACCCTCAAGCAGGGTACTGATTCGGTGGCGGCGATCACGCGGAAGTTCCATGAGAGGGCGATGTTTTGCCCCGAGCTGGTGGCCACAGAGCAGGCTCGGATGAGCCGGTACTTGGGTGTTCTGAGGCGGGAGATCCGGGAGTTTGTGTCAAACTCCACTTACCATACTTTTACTGAGCTTCAGGCGAATGCCAGGAAGCGTGAGATCGAGTTAGAGACTCAGGCCAGGGAGGAGGCCGAGTCTCAGCAGGCAGACCGGCGACCGGCTCAGTCTCAGCCGGCAGCTAAGCGGATCAAGTCCGCCGACTCGAGGATGGGAGGTTCGAAGAACCGCACTTGCGTAAAGTGCGGTAAGGGTCATGATGGGGCGTGTCGAGCCGGTGCTTGCTACAAGTGTGGCAAGGAGGGACACATTGCTAGGGAGTGTCCCAAGGGATTTATGGTTTGCTTTCATTGCAACCAGACCGGCCATCGGAAGGCCGAGTGCCCTCAGCTTCGTCAGGGAGCTGCACCTGTTGCCAGGACTACTGAGACTCGACCGGTGAAGGTCGAGGCCCCGAGGGCTCGTGGGAGAGCTTTTCAGCTGACTGCGGAGGAGGTCCGCGCTGCGCCCGATGTTGTGGCAGGTATGTTGTCATTCATGTAATTATTTTAATATCGATATGTTATGCTTATATTATTATGCGCGTAGGTACTTTCCTTGTGAACTCTGTGCCTGCCTTAGTGTTATTTGACTCGGGTGCGAGTAGGTCCTTTGTGTCCTTAGCCTTTAGTCAGCAGATCGACGTTAGTCGTGAGTCGTTGAGTCGACCTTTGCGGGTTTCTATAGCTGATGAGAAGGTGATTCGTGCTACGGAGGTTCTTCGGGGATGTGTACTAGAGATTTTCGGGGTTGAATTCCCAATTGACCTGATTCCTATTGCGATGGGGGATGTCTGTGTTATCGTGGGCATGGACTGGTTGGGCCGATTCGGCGCTGTCATCGACTGCGAACGCCAGTTGGTGACCATTCGAGACCATGATGGGGGAGTCCTTTCGGTGTACGGTGAGGGTACTCGTTCAGGATCAGCTTTTTGTTCGACCGCTAGGGCGAGGCAGTGTCTACAGCAGGGCTGTAAGGGTTTTGTGGCGTATGTGATGGATACGCGGGAGGTTTCCGAGAGACCGAAGTCAGTTAAGGAGGTCCCGGTGGTGTGTGAGTTTCCAGATGTCTTTCCCGAGGAACTGCCGGGAGTACCTCCTGTGAGGCAAGTAGAGTTTGGTATCGATCTGGTTCCGGGGGCTGCGCCTATTGCTAAAGTGCCCTATCGTCTTGCACCTCCAGGGATGCAAGAGTTGTCCTCGCAACTCCAGGAGTTGCTGGGAAAGGGATTCATTCGGCCGAGCAGTTCGCCATGGGGAGCACCTATTTTGTTCGTCAAGAAGAAGGATGGTTCACACCGGATGTGCATTGATTACCGGGAGTTGAACAAGCTAACGGTCAAGAACCGTTACCCGTTGCCGAGGATCGATGATTTATTCGATCAGTTGCAGGGAGCATCTTGGTTTTCCAAGATCGATCTGAGGTCGGGTTACCATCAGGTGAGAGTACGGGATGAAGATGTCCAGAAGACAGCGTTTAGGACGCGATATGGGCATTATGAGTTTGTGGTGATGCCTTTTGGACTCACCAATGCCCCGGCGGTGTTCATGGATCTCATGAACAGGGTATGCAGGCCGATGTTGGATCGGTCGGTGATCGTATTTATCGACGACATTCTGGTGTATTCGAGATCGAGAGAGCAGCATGAGGAGCATTTGAGGGAGGTCCTTGAGGTATTGAGGTCGGAGAAGCTTTATGCAAAGTTCTCCAAATGTGACTTCTGGTTGCGGGAGGTCCAGTTTCTAGGACATGTGGTTAATCAGAAAGGGATATTGGTCGATCCGGCCAAGGTTGAGGCGGTGATGAGCTGGGAGGTGCCGAAGTCACCCTCTGAGATCAGAAGTTTCCTTGGGTTGGCAGGGTATTATCGGAGATTCATCAAGGATTTCTCCAAGATTGCAGTGTCACTCACCAGATTGACCCGGAAGGGTGTTACGTTCTCATGGGGGCCCGAGCAGCAGATCTCCTTTGAGACACTTCGTCAGAGATTGTGCGAAGCCCCGGTATTGACTCTCCCAGAAGGGATGGAAGATTTCGTGGTATATTGCGACGCATCAATTTCGGGATTGGGGGCAGTATTGATGCAGAGGGGTCATGTGATAGCTTATGCATCGAGGCAGCTGAAGCCTCATGAGGCGAGATATCCCACGCATGATTTAGAGCTGGGGGCAGTAGTGTTCGCACTCAAGATTTGGCGTCACTACTTGTATGGGGTTCGATGTACGATATACACGGACCATAAGAGTTTGAAGTATTTGATGGATCAACCCAACCTAAATATGCGTCAGAGGAGGTGGTTGGATGTGGTCAAGGATTATGATTGTGAGATCCTGTACCACCCAGGCAAGGCTAATGTGGTAGCCGACGCATTGAGCCGCAGGGCGGAGAGCACTCCATTGCGAGATGTGTGCTTGAGATTGACCGTGATGACTCCTGTATTGGATGATATTCGTAGGGCACAGGCTGAGGCTATGCGACCAGAAATGCAGAAGAAAGAGCGGGTTGTGGGGTTAATCTCAGAGTTTGTCAAAGATAGTCGAGGCCTTATGACGTTTCAGAGTCGGATATGGGTACCGTTCGTGGGCGGTACGCGTATAACGTTGATGGATGAGGCTCATAAATCAAAATTTTCGATTCATCCCGGTGCTACAAAGATGTATTTGGATTTACGGAAGGAATATTGGTGGCCCTGTATGAAGAGGGACGTGGCATGGTTCGTTGAGAGGTGCTTGACCTGCCGCAGGGTTAAAGCTGAGCACCAGAGACCGCATGGCAAGTTACAGCCATTGGAGATCCCCGAGTGGAAGTGGGAACAGATCACCATGGATTTTATCACCAAATTGCCAAGGTCTGCTAGGGGAGTAGACGCAATTTGGGTGATTGTGGATAGGTTGACGAAGAGTGCACACTTCCTTGCCATCAGTGAGAGCTCTTCAGCGGAAAAGTTAGCGGAGATATACGTGAAAGAAGTGGTATCTCGGCACGGGGTGCCGATCTCGATTGTGTCAAACCGCGATGTGCGCTTCACTTCCAGGTTCTGGAAGAAATTCCATGAGGAGCTGGGTACTAAGTTGCATTTTAGTACCGCATACCATCCCCAGACAGACGGTCAGAGCGAGCGGACGATTCAGACGCTGGAGGACATGCTCCGAGCGTGTGTGTTAGACTTCGGGGGTAGTTGGGATGCGTACTTACCATTGGCGGAGTTCTCCTACAACAACAGCCATCATTCGAGCATTGGTATGCCGCCTTTCGAGCTGTTGTATGGTAGGAGGTGTCGGACTCCCATTTGCTGGGGAGAGGTGGGACAGAGAGTGATGGGCAGCACGGAGATCATACTCCAGACGTCAGAACAGATTCAGCGAGTGAGACAAAGGTTATTGACTGCCCAGAGCCGACAGAAGAGTTATGCAGACAGGCGCCGATCCGAGCTTGAATTTCAAGTCGGCGACTACGTTCTCCTGAAGGTCTCTCCTTGGAAAGGAGTGATTCGATTCAGGAAGAGGGGCAAATTGGGGCCCCGGTATATTGGGCCATTTCGTGTGATTGCAAGGATAGGTCGGGTAGCCTACCGGTTGGAGTTACCAGCGGAGTTGGGTCAGATCCATGACACTTTTCATGTGTCGCAATTGAGGAAATGCATAGCCGATGAGTCGGCAGTGGTTCCGTTGGAAGATATTCAGGTGGATGCGAGCCTGAATTACGCGGAGAGACCAGTGGCGATCAAGGATCGGAAGATCAAGGTTCTGAGGAACAAGGAAGTACCTCTGGTGCTGGTTCAATGGCAGCACCGTAGGGGATCGGAATTGACTTGGGAGCCGGAGCATGAGATGCGGGAGCAGCATCCGGAACTATTTGCAGAGTGAGACTTCGAGGGCGAAGTCTAATCCAAGTGGGGGAGAGTTGTAACAGCCCGGAACCTCAGGTATTATTAAATTATGTTTTTGGGGTGATTTAAAGGGGGGACTCGGCGAGTTGGAGCCTAGACTCGCCGAGTAGGATCGCAGACTTGGTCGCGGGATCGCGACGGGACTCGACGAGTCCAGGCATGGACTCGGCGAGTCGACGCTGTGCAGCAGAAACCCTAACCGTTCAGTTGAATCGTATATAACGCCTCTTAGGCCGTCATTTGCAGTCTTTTGATCGATTGAAAGGGGTTCTAACTGTTGTGGACGTCTAGGGCAAGAGAGAAAGCTATTGGAACTTGGAGGAACTTGCTAGGCAAGAAGAAGAAGAAATTGGCCAAAGGAATATCAAGGAGGATCAAGTTCTGAGGTTTGGGGAACACAGAAGGAACGTTCTCAGGTAATACTCGGACCAAAATCTGTTATCTTGATGTGTCTATGAGTTTAGGGTTATGAAACCCATTTAGGGATTTGGTGGGTTATTATGTTGTTACCCAAACGCTTTTACCCCAGTAATGAGATGTTTAGATGTCCAGAGGGTCCCATGGTTGTATACCTTGAGGCCATACGTGATTCAGGAAGCAGTTACTCGTTTGCATGGCATGGACTCGCCGAGTTGTTCTTCAGACTCGGCGAGTAGCTTGAAGATGTACTGGGACTCGCCGAGTTGTTCTTCAGACTCGGCGAGTGGAGTCGGGGTGGCCCCGCGATTCTTCCAGGAGTAACTCGTCGGGTCGAGGAGGGTACTCGACGAGCAGATAAGAATCTCAGAAAGTTGAAAGACGTCTAGACTCGCCGAGTCGCCATGGGACTCGCCGAGTCCAGTCGAGTTGACCGTTGACCAGAGTTGACCTAAGTCTGACTTCTTAGGGATAGTCACACTTAGATGATATGAGTGCTAATGAGTTATGTAATGTTATAGGAGGGTTGTAGCTCGTTGGTTTGTGCACGAGTGATTTCAGGAGTTGCTAGTTTCAGCATTTACGAGGTGAGTCTTCTCACTATACTGTACCCGGAAGGGTTTGACTGTATGACCGGAAGGTCGGATATGTTATGTGATATGTATGCTGTATGTGGTAAGTTAATTGTTATGTATGCTATGTATGATATGTGTGCCGGAAGGCATTTATGTATGGGCCGGAAGGCGTTGATATGAGGACCGGAAGGTCAGGGCCTGGAAAGGCGTATGTGTGTAAGTGTATATTGGGGAACTCACTAAGCATTTATGCTTACAGTTGTCGTGCATGTATTTCAGGTACTAGCGAGGACCGTGGGAAGGCGCCGGCATGATCGATACACACTGAAGATTGTTTTATGATCTTGGGAATTTGAATAATTGTATTGACCGAATGATTATACTATTTATGCCTTGTTTTTAATGGAATAATTATGTTTTAAAAATAAAAAATTTGCTTGAAAAATTTGAGTTGTTACACAGAACGTTTCCGCCGTTCTTGGTTTTGGGGTGTGACAGATTGGTATCAGAGCATTGTTTATAGTGAATCAAGTATATCAACCCATAAAAGATATACTAATCTATAAACCCAAAAGGGACTAAAACACTCTGACCAAGAGTCTATACTTTAAATAATATAATATTTAATTAAGTATACTAGTCTACATTCATACTAAAATCAGTGTCACAATGACAAGAACAAAAGTATTACGATTGTTGAATATCACAAGTAAGCTCGGGGATGTATGGTCAGTCCTAGGAATGGCATAGCCTGATCTACTATGCTGGTCCTAGGAGTGATTAGCATATGCCCTAGAATGGTTGTGATATGTTAACAAGTCTAAAAACTTACCAACAATACCACAAGAAGATCATTAGAACTTAAACTTAAAATACTATAGGTGTATTTTGTGTTACTAGTTAAACGTATACTATATTCTTATACCTCTCTTCTCGCGTAGATCTAAATGGCTGGATTCCATCATGGCGACCCGTACTTTCCCAATGAAGGCAATGCCGGGTGGATCGATGAAGAGCCCGAAGATGATCATCCAATCCCTTTGGATGATCACCTCGCAGAAGGCTTTTCAGATGGATCTGACTCCGAGCCTGAAGTCAACAACCTACCGCTTGTAGGTCAAGCCCCGGACAACAACCCTCGACCAGCGTTTCCAGGTCCTACACCCATGTGGGCAAACAATCTGAATCGCTGGAGTGATGAGCAGGGTCAGCCCTCACCATACTTTGGGGACCGAACCTTTTACAACATTAGCGATGGTGGCTCTGCTGACAGAGCTCTGCCGGTAATCATCCGCAGAATAGCTTGTAATGTCGAGCAAGGTCGAGTAGCCATCGACCGGGTCATGGAGATTGATGCCAATTCAGGTGTCAACACAGTCCGCATCCGACGTCTTAAAGAAGACATGGAACGGACCCGGAGGACCAACGAAACCCTACAACAACAGCTGGCTGCCTCCCGAGCTGAGGTCGTGGAACTTAGAGCTCGTCAGAGAGCTCAGGATCGACACCTTCAGGAGGTGTTTCGCCAAGTGTCCGACCTCAGGGCTCGCCCGAGAAACTCCCATCGCCATTAGATGATGTCTAGTACATCTCTGTCTTTTGATTTAGGGATAGCCTTGAACTTATGTGCTCTAAGTAGCACTTGTCTGTAAAATATTCCTAACTTTCGATACTCTAAATTAGGAATCTAAGACTGACAGTCTTGTCCTTATGGTATGATGTAAGACCTACTGTTAGGTCGATTTTCTTTGAACTTATTACATCAGTAATACCCGTACTATTGAAATCTATCTAATCTGTGGGAAAAATTTGTACACTTGTGTATTCCTACTAATATTTCTTATTGTGATTTCAAGCACTCATTCAAACTGTTGGGCTATGGTTAGTTAGTCCATGGGTCACTCTCACGTTTCTTACAAATTGATTCTTATCATTCTTCGTGTCGTTATAAACTTATAGCTGAAGGATGCCTCCTTGCAAATCTCCCAGGACTAGGAATAATCCTGCATCTCCACCGCCTCCACCACCTGCGGTCATCGATACTGCAGCCCTGAATGTTGTCGTAGCTGCAGCAGTGGCAACTGCCATGGCTCAGTATCACTCATCAGATCCCAACAGAGGTGGAACCCCTGTGGAATCTATTCCGATCGAAATCCCTGTGCGCTCAAGGGAGTGCTCTTACAAGGATTTCACAAACTGCAAGCCGAAGTCTTTCTATGGCACCGGCGGAGTCATTGCTCTCTCCAATGGTTCGAGAAGACTGAATCAGTCTTCGAAATCTGTTCGTGCCCTGCTGCATTTAAAGTGAAATATGCCGCGTGCACCTTTGAGGATAAAGCCCTAACGTGGTGGAATGGCCACGTCAAAGCCCTAACTCTCGCCGTGGCTAACGACATGGGCTGGGCAACGATGAAGGACCTCATGACTGAGGAGTACTGCCCAAGGGGCGAAGTCCAGAAGTTAGAACATGAACTCTGGAATCTGACCATGAAGGGCACCAACGTGATCGCTTACACTGCCCGCTTTAGCGAACTGGTGGCCCTATGCCCCAATATGGTTCCCACTGAAGGGAAGAAGATTGAACGATATGTATGGGGGCTAATGCCTCCGTACCAGGGGAATGTCTTAGCATCCAACCCCGCTACCTTCGACAGTGCCAAGCGATTGGCACAAAGACTTATTGACCATGGAGTCAAGACCCCTGCAGCCACAACCACCCTAGCCATCCCAGAACCCTCCAAATCCGCTGGCACCAAGCGGAAGTTTTGGGATGAGAAGAAGAAGCAGCAAGCTTCAAAGAAACAGCAAATCGTAGCAGTACATGTTGCGGTAGCCCCTACTGCTGTTACTGCTCCGGGGAAGCAGTATTCTGGAAGTTTGCCGAAGTGCAACAAATGCAACTTCCACCACAACGGCGCCTGCCGTGAAATGCAGTGTACTAACTGCCACAGGAAAGGACACACCGTCCGATTCTGTAGGTTCCCGGCGCAACCGATCTCCCAAGTTCCTGGCTCTGGCGTGAGCCCAACTTGCTATGGATGTGGCGAAGCAGGCCACTTTAAAAGGGACTACCCTAAGGCGAGGAATACTGGAGGAGCAGGGAGGGTACTAGCCATAGGCCACGGGGAAGCAGTCACTGACCCGACAGTGGTGACTGGTACGTTCCTCCTTGATAACTCCTATGCATGCATTCTGTTCGATAGTGGAGCGGAGCGAAGCTTCGTAAACCACAAATTTGCTCGCATGCTTAAGCAACAACCACACACACTTAATGAACAATTCACAGTAGAAATGGCCAATGGGAAAACTGAAAGTACTAATAGCATATACTTAGGTTGTCTTCTAACCTTAGATAACCATTCATTCCCAATCGACCTTATGCCGGTCTCAATAAAAAGTTTCGACGTTATTATTGGCATGGATTGGTTAAGTCTTCATCGCGCCGACATCATGTGCTACGAGAAAGCAGTCCGACTAAACCTCCCGTCTAACGAAACTCTTATAGTCTACGGTGACAAACCTGGTGCGAGTCTTCGCATTATATCTAATATTCAAGCACAGAAATATATACGCAAAGAATACCGCGCATTCCTTGCTCACGTCGTCGACACGAACCTAGAAACGAAAGAACTAAAGAACCTCCCAGTAGTGAGCGACTTCCCCGACATCTTCCCAGAAGAACTACCCGGGTTACCTCCGCAACGACAAGTCGAGTTCAAAATAGACTTAGTCCCAGGAGCTACCGCAGTAGCCAAGTCGCCCTACCGTTTAGCACCAGCCGAGATGCAAGAACTCTCTGGTCAACTTAACGAACTGCTCAGCAAGGGCTTTATAAGACCAAGTTTCTCTCCTTGGGGAGCACCGGCCTTGTTCGTTAAGAAGAAAGACGGATCATTCCGTATGTGTATTGACTACAGAGAACTCAACAAGTTGACGATCAAAAATCGTTACCCTCTGCCACGCATAGATGATCTATTCGACCAACTGCAAGGGGCGAGCTATTTTTCCAAAATTGATCTGAGATCCGGATATCACCAGTTACGAGTGCTTGAGGAGGATGTACCGAAGACAGCCTTCCGAACTCGTTACGGACACTACGAGTTCGTGGTGATGCCATTCGGATTGACCAATGCGCCCACAGTCTTCATGGATCTGATGAATAGGGTATGCCGACCTTACTTGGATCAGTTCGTCATCGTTTTCATTGACGACATCCTGATCTACTCCCAGAGTAAGAAGGAGCATGGTGATCATCTGCGACAAGTTCTAGAGACATTACGAAAGGAGAAACTTTATACGAAGTTCTCGAAATGTGAATTTTGGATCCGAAGAGTCGAATTCTTAGGACACGTGGTAAGCGAAGAGGGAATCCACATAGACCCATCCAAAATAAAAGCCATTGAGAACTGGTCAGCACCAAAGACGCCTACAGAAATTCGTCAATTTCTAGGTCTCGCTGGCTACTACCGCAGGTTCATTCAGAACTTCTCACGAATAGCGAAACCTCTTACAACCCTGACCCAGAAAGGCGTGGCCTTTGACTGGGGAGAGAAACAAGAAAGAGCGTTCCAAACACTCAAACGAGCCTTGTGCACCGCACCAATACTATCCCTTCCAGAAGGAATAGAAGACTTCGTAGTCTATTGCGATGCATCAAATCAAGGACTCGGATGTGTTCTGATGCAGCGAGGTAAGGTCATCGCCTACGCCTCGAGGCAATTGAAGACACATGAGGTTAACTACACGACCCACGATCTTGAACTAGGAGCAGTAGTGTTTGCTCTGAAGATCTGGAGACATTACTTGTATGGAACGAAGAGCACTATCTTTACCGACCACAAGAGTTTACAACATATTTTCGATCAGAAGGAGCTCAACATGAGACAACGACGGTGGGTCGAGCTACTCAGTGACTACGAATGCGATATTCGTTATCACCCGGGTAAAGCCAACGTAGTAGCAGACGCCCTAAGTCGGAAAGAATATTCTGGTCGCAAGGTCAAGTCATTAGCAATAACCATCCATTCACACCTGACTAAGCAAATTCAGGCGGCTCAACTTGAGGCCATGAAACCTGAAAATGTGTCGAGTGAATCCCTTAGGGGAATGGACAAGAACTTTGAAGCTAAGGGTGACGGAGCGTTATATTTCATGAACCGAATCTGGACACCGAAACACGGTGGGTTCCGAGACTTGGTCATGACCGAGGCGCACAACACTCGGTATTCCGTCCACCCAGGTTCAGATAAGATGTATCTGGATCTGAAAAAGCTATACTGGTGGCCTAATATGAAAGCAGAGATTGCTACCTTCGTGAGTAAATGCTTTACTTGCGCAAAGGTTAAGGTCGAGTACCAGAAGCCCTCTGGTTTACTGCAACAACCAGAGATTCCAGAATGGAAGTGGGAGCGGATCACTATGGATTTCATAACCAAGTTGCCCAAGACGACGGGTGGACTTGACACCATATGGGTCATCGTTGATAGATTGACCAAGTCTGCACACTTCCTGCCTATCAAAGAAACCGACAAGATGGAGAAACTTACAAGAACATACATCAGGGAAATTGTACGGTTGCATGGTGTACCTATTTCCATTATCTCCGATAGAGATAGTAGGTTCACCTCAAGATTTTGGCAATCCCTACAACATTCCCTAGGAACAAGGCTGGACATGAGCACAGCCTACCATCCACAGACCGACGGACAGAGTGAGAGAACCATCCAAACACTGGAAGATATGTTGCGAGCCTGTGTGATTGATTTTGGGAAAGCATGGGATACTCATTTACCCCTTGTCGAATTTTCCTATAATAACAGTTATCACACGAGCATCAAGGCTGCTCCATTCGAAGCTCTCTACGGCCGCAAGTGCAGATCCCCTCTGTGCTGGGCTGAGGTTGGTGATACCCAATTAGCAAGAGGGAAAGCTTCCGACGGTACTCTCACCGGTCCGGAAATCATTCGGGAAACGACAGAGAAAATCGTTCAGATCCGTGAACGATTGAAAGCCTCTAGAGACCGGCAGAAGAGCTATGCCGATAAACGAAGAAAACCTTTGGAATTTCAGGTGGGAGACCGAGTCCTTCTCAAAGTCTCACCCTGGAAAGGCTTGATACGCTTCGGCAAGCGTGGGAAGCTTAACCCGAGGTACATAGGGCCTTTCGAGATTCTTGCCAGAGTCGGCCCCGTAGCTTACAAACTCGATCTACCCGACACACTTCGTAACGTACATTCTACATTCCACGTATCTAACTTGAAAAAGTGTCTGTCCGACGAGACTCTCGTAATCCCACTCGACGAGATTGAGATCAACGAGAGCCTCAAATTCGTGGAAGAACCCGTAGCGATCATGGACCGTGAGGTCAAGCAGACGAAACAAAGCCGTATCCCTATCGTGAAGGTTCGCTGGAACGCCAAGCGAGGACCGGAATTCACTTGGGAACGCAAGGATCAGATGAAGATGAAATACCCTCATCTTTTCGCTTAATTGTTTGTAACTTTTATTTGCTTAAATTCTAATTTCGGGACGAAATTCCCTCTAACAGGGGGATGATGTGACAACTCGAAATTTCCATTGTACGAACATTATCTATTCAATAGAAGCTAGTTCAGTTTCAGTGATTTTCATACTTTTCCGAACAAGTTGTGTACATTAGGGTTTATGTTTTAGGGGATATCAGGAGAGTGGATGCTCCTGGTTTTGTGAAATTTGGGCATTTCAAGTTTCATACTGTTACAGTCCTATATTCAGAATAAAAATATTTTCTGCCAAAACATTCCAGGACTATAAATAGTTTTCTGAATTAAATTAATTCATTATTCACAATTCCAAATAGAGAAAAGCCATATTCTCTCTGACGGATCTTCGGGTTTTCATCCCATATTGTGAGTCTACTTTACTAAATGTGTTTCAATACTTGTTAGATGCTTATTAACATAAATAACATGTTTAGATTACAAGATCCGGGAGTTTACCGCCCAAGAACGTTCTTGGGGAGTAAACTCCAAAATGGAACATTATGGCTTCCTAGTCCCGATTCCTTGTTAGACAACTTGTTTAGGGGTTAGGGTATGATCTTTATGGACCAAAAAGCAACCAAGAAACACAAGTTCTTGGAGTTTACGGCCAAGGAACTTCCTTGGGCCGTAAACCCCTTTTCAAGGGCAATTAGTGCCCTAAACTTCCCCCTAATGCTTAAGGACTTTACCCACTAATACTTGTGCTTATTTAGGACTTCAAAAACTCATCAAAACCACAAGTTAGTAGGAGTTTACGGCCAAGAACCCCTCTTGGGCTGTAAACCCCTTTTTGAAGGGTAAAAATCATTCCAAGCACACCTTAAGTCTTAAGACAATTTACCTTGAATACTTGGGACTAGAATAGGGAGTAGAACACATAAAAACCACTCCTTGAAAGGAGTTTACGGCCAAGGAACATAGCTTGGGCTGTAAACTCCAAGTGAAGGCACAAAAGTGTGCCTCTTGTCCCCATTATCCTTAGGTAAATTCATGGAAGCCATCCTTGATGTTTAAGAGCCTCAAAACAATTAAAATCCAAGAGTTTACGGCCGTAAACTCTAGGGTGAATCGACTTTAGGCCGTAAACTCCCATATGGAGTGTTCAAGAGCCTTAAACTACTTCATGTGTTATTCCAACAAAGCTAGGAGTGTTCTAGGATCAAGATAGCACCACAAAACACCCAAAACTACCATTTGAGGAGTTCACGGCCATAAACCCATGAGTTTACGGCCGTAAACTCCAAGGTGTGGGGTTTGTTGGATGGTGAACTCCTATACAAGGCCATTTGATGTTTCAAACCCTTTTGCCTTGTCCCGTAGCAACTTAGATGCAACCATTTGAACCTTAAACACCCATAAAAGTGTTTAAATGTTTTATAAGTGTCTTAACTTATTTATTTAAGTTATTATTTGTCTAATTAGTTATATATATGCTTATTATATGATAACTAGGCTCGTGCGTGTAAACAAGTCTCCGTTTGCCACCTAGCACAGTAGCCGACACTGCAATTCAAACGACTCACCACAGGTGAGTTCATACCCCTTGAATCAACCGTTGAAATGATTTTACATGTTTTATAACACTTTATGGGGGGGGATACAAGTCAAATACTTATAAGTTATTGCTTCAATCACATGTGATTGCATTTAATCACATGTGATTAATAACTAGGAAAACAACGATTTTTACCACTGTTCAAACTATTTATCAAATTGCTTTACTTAGAAATGTTTTACAAACTGTTTCACTAATCCAAACTTACTTATAGACTGTGATACAAACGAATACTTCTTATACTTAAACTGTTTTATCAACTTATGCCTTCAAATTGTTTTATAGATCGACATCAAGTCGATCTTCTCTTGAAATTATATTTATGCTTCAAATGTTTTATGAAAACTTATTTATGCTTTTATATATCCAATTGCATGCCCATATATGTATAGATATATAAATAATGTTCAAAGGGCTTAGGAAGGCCATCCGCCCTATTTCCTTTTCCTCGATTTGGATGTGGTCTGGTGGGATTTCGGGTGACCATCCGAAGGTCGTTTCAATATTACTTATATATCATATATACATATATAGACATACAAGTACTTCCATATTCATACTTATCAGTACATCATTAGTTAGTTACCATCGGGGTAACACAGGATCAATACATATACAGATATACGAGAAACAATACATATACAGATATACTAGAAACAATACATATACAGATATACTAGAAACAATACATATACAGATATACTAGAAACAATACATATACAGATATACGAGAAACAATACATATACAGATATACTAGAAACAATACATATACAGATATACTAGAAACAATACATATATAGATATACGAGAAACAATACATATACAGATATACTAGAAACAATACATATACAGATATACTAGAAACAATACATATACAGATATACGAGAAACAATATATATACAGATATACTAGAAACAATACATATGCAGATATACTAGAAACAAGTACATATACAGTCATACTAGAACGAGAAACAATACATATACATAACTACGTAATAATTGTGATCCACTGTGTCGGAGCATGCATTAAATGTCATGACCCGAGTTGTAGCCAGAATTCTCTTGGAGGGGGAGCGTGAGTTTGCGTATAGATCTATACTGGATTGACTATCCTACACCTTGCTGCTAGCTATAGCCGGACTTGCAGGTCTGCGGGTGCCAAACGTCATTTCTTTTATTACGACCATTCATTTTGTCGTTGTTACCAGTCGATAGCATGGTGCAATTTATCACATTATACCTTAATATAAATCCGGTTTAAGGTAGTAGTATTTAGTACAGCAGTAGTCTTATTATACAAAGCTACAGTACTACAATGATTTACCCATTTCATATTTTAGTGAATATCTCACTTAAGCATTAGTGTACAAACTATATTTTTAACAAATGATAGTTATACTTGGGTAATTACACACCTTTACAACAGACAAGTTTACAAAACAGTTTAGCCTTGGTAGAAGGTTACTTTAATAGAAAATATAGGTTCTTCTGAGAGATTCATACTTTTACAAACACTTTCAAACATTCACTTACATTTTCACAAACTTATACATTGAGACAGGTTCAAACATTTTTACAAGAAACATTGACACTAAAATACTTATGAACTCACCAGCTTAATGCTGATAAACTCTTTCAAAATAACTTGTATTCTCAGGTCATCAGTAGACAGGTACCGAGGCCAGCTTTTGAGAAGATGGAGTGCATTCAAGACTTATCTCATATTATTTTGTGTTTCATTATTTTTGGTGTCTATAGCTGTACAGAACACACTTGTATTAAAAATTATATATTTAATGCAATGGATGATGTTGTTTGCTTATTTACATTTACTGTGTTGTGATACTATACATGACGTCCTCCGCCCCAGAACGTTTCCGCCGTTCTTGGTTTTGGGGTGTGACACAGTGCCAAGATTAAAAGACAACAAGAAGTTGCTCAGCTCTCTCCCAAAGACATGGGATATGAATGTTGCTGTCATCAAGATAACCAAGGATCTTAATCAACTTAGTTTAGCTGAGATAATGGCAATTATCAAGGCTTGTAATATGGATGACAAGCAAAGGGAAATCAATCATGTCAATTCATATTCCATTGCTAATCTCGAAATTCAATCCAAAAATGCCTTTTCATCCTTCGCCACTCATTAAGTTCAACCATGTATTGCTCCTCAACCCTCAACATATGCCACTCCATCCATGCAAAGTGTTCAACCTCCAGTCTCATATCCACAAGTCGCATCATCTTCAAAAGCTCCTGCTCCAATTCCTACTTCCAAAGAGAATGAAGAAAACTTGGCTCTTACGACCGGTCTTGTCAATTGTTATAATGATTTTGTGGAGGGTGAACTACCTCCTCAATTGTCCTTTGATGATTTGGATCAAATTAATCTTGAAGATGTGGAGGAAATGGATATAACATGGCAAATCGCTATGGCAGTTTTCCGTGAAAAACAGTTCTACAAGAAGACTGGCAAGAACAACTGGGGAATGAATGCAGAGAAGAAGGTGGGATTCAGCAAAAGCAAACTCTGGTGCCTTAATTGCCACGAACCTAGCCATTTTGCCTAAGATTGCCCAAAGCCTGGCAGAAGAGAAAATAATGAAAGAATAATGGTGTCAGTTGGTAATAACAGGGGAGCTACAACCAGCAACCAGACCATAAATCTCGCTGTGGCGGCTCAATCATTTGAGTGGGAGGATCAAATTCAGGCTCTGAATATTTTAGGACTTGAAAATGCACATTTTGCCCAGATCAATGATGTTGCTGAAGGAGAAATTGAAACAGACCCAGAGGCAGAAATGATGGAATTACAATTTGCATTTATGGTTCAAGGTACACCAGAACCTGCAAAGCCAGAGGTTAGTGAAATCACTTGCTCTCAATCCTGCATTGAAACTATCAATTGTTTTATGTACACAGGTCGATTCAATGCATAAAGAGATATAGGAATTAAAATATGATGGATATTAACTTAGGAAAGGCTAGAAACCATTGAAAGATCAATTAGAGGCGAAGACAAAAGACTATAAAAAATTATAGGCAGAGCACAGTGACAAAGGTGTCCATTATAAATATCTTAAGAAAGATTCTAACACTATAACTGTTGAACTTGACACATTGAGAACTCGTTTTACAAATGCCGAATTTAATTTCCAAAATTTCAATGTGTTAAGTGATAGAGTTGCAAAAATAATTGAACTACAAATGAAATTGAGGGATAAAAAAAAAGTACGAATAGGTTATGAGGGTGTCCCTCCTAATTTCAATCACAACTACACTGCCAAACCTTTAACTGAAAAAGAGATTAACCGAGAACCATTTATGGTATACAGTAAATCCACTGCTGAACAGGAAACTGCAGATAGTACTAGGGTTTTAGATACTTACATTTCTACCTCCCATGTAGATTTGTTAGTAAACCAAGGAAAGCAAGGGGATGAGAAGATTGATTCAAATAATACTTTTGTGTCGAAATTGGGTGTTTCTGTTTGTGATGAGTCTGTGTCTGATGTTAAGACTGATGTTTATATTTGTGGTGATTTGTTGTCTAAAACTGATGATTATGAAACATGTGGTGTTGCTTTTGAGAAACCTGCCGAATCTGACACTAGCACATCCACATCTTCTACATCTATCACCCAATCTAACTCCCGCACTTACACATGTGGGAAAGTTAGAAAAATAAATAAGAGTGTGAAATCTGATAAGAGTAGTATCAGTTCTAGTGATAATAAGCAAACTTGTTTCAACTGTGGTACTGCCGGCCACATCTCTCGATATTGTTCTAACAGGGCCTATGTGCATTTTTCCTCACCGATGAGAGAGAACAAGTATTGAGGAAGGTCTTTAACTAGAAATTCCTCGAGATCTCGCCCTCAAGATGATGATTGGAAGGTTAGTCATAACAAGAAAAGGGCTGATTTTCAAATGAACAAACAAGTTTTAAATAAACAAGCCACGAATAATTTGCCAGAATCGAATAAGGCTAAGCCAAGGTCAATTTCGTCAACAAGCGGATATGGATCATCAACCAATTCTGGTCAAAAATCCAAATGCTCGAAGCAAAAGAAAAAGAAAAACATTTCAAAATCACCCGTAATTTTTCATAAACCTAAATACCAGTGTATGCCCAAATCTACACCTGGTCCATCATCATCATCCTCTGAAAGAGTTTCCAATAACTATGCAAAATTAAAAAGTAAAACGGATAAATCTATGTATGTTAAGCGTCAACCCAGGATTGTAATGACTTGGGTCCCCAAATCTAAATAATCTCGCTCATTGTGTAGGGACAGTTGCGGAGGAATGTCGCCAGACCGTGGTATGTCGACAACGGTTGTTCCCGACACATAACAGGAGACATCTCCCAGCTAAATGACATTCAAACCTTTAATGGGGGATACGTTTCCTTTGCGGGAGGTGAAGGCGGAAAGATCACTCATAGGAACAGTATCAAATGGAGTGCTAAGTTTCGAAAATGTCAACTACGCTCCCGAGTTAAAGCACAGCCTGTTGAGTGTCTCTCAAATTTGTGACAAAGGATATTCAACTCATTTCACCAATAAAGAATGTCTGATTCTGAAGTCAGGCATTGTCATACCGGATGACTGGATTCTTGTAAAATCAAAATGGGATGGCAATGCATACATCATTGACATGAACAGTAATATTTCGGAACAAGTCACTTGCCTCTTGTCAAAAGTCTTCGAACAAAATGCTATGTTGTGGCACCAAATACTTGGACATGCTAACGCAAAGAACTTGAATCTTCTTGCAAAGAATGATATGGTGCATGGACTTCCTGTCAGAGATTTTATCACATTTGAAAAGTGTGTGTCATGCGCCCGAGGATAGCATCACAAAATACCACACATGCCAAAACAGGCCAATTCAATCAACCAGGTGCTCGAATTATTGCATATGGACTTATTTGGTCCGGTCAATGTCCTTAGCATCAACATAAATTCATATTGTGTGGTTGTGATCGATGATTTCTCGCGCTTTACGTGGGTCTTCTTCTTGTCCAACAAAGTTGGGGTTGCTGATCTGATTAAGAAGTTCATTGTGATGATAGAGAACCAAACCAATCACTAGGTGAAGGCGGTCAAAATTGACAACGGGACAGAATTCAAGAATTCTGTTCTCGATCATTTTTGTGCAGAAAAAGGGATCATGTGTCAATATAGTTCCATTTGCACACCACAACAAAATGGTGTTGCTGAGTGGAGGAATCGAACATTGCAAGACGCTGCAAGGACGATGTTATGTGACTCCAAGCTACCCGTTTTCTTTTGCGCTGAGGCGATTAACACAACTTGTTATGTTCAAAATCATGTTCTGATCAACAAAGCCCAAATGAAGACTCCATACGAAATTATATATGGTCACAAGCCTTCTGTCAGTCATTTTCACATTTTTAGCTATCCTTGCACCCTTCTTCACCTGGAATCCAACCCAAAATTCAATGCCAAATCCGATGACTGTTATTTTGTGGGGTATGTTCCAATTACTTGTCCAGAATCTCTGAGTCAATAAAACAATCCAGATGCTGATGCCCTCCTCTTACTCCTGTTGAAAGAGAGTTCATGTCCAGAGATGCTTTCGCTGCTACTCAAACCATCTCTTTCCCGAACCGATTGCTAATGAGTCTGTGGCAAGCCCTTCTGACGAGTCAAGGTTGTCTGAAATGGACCATTTAATAGATGATGGATTTGTCAATATTCACAACCTTCCCTTCTCGCTCAATGAGATTAGCCAGGAGCTTCCTTCCAGAATTCAACACTATCACCCAATCGAAAACGTCACTGGTCAGTTGGGCGACGGTATTCAATTGCGGAGTCAGAGTGGAGATATCAATACATGTCTCTACTCTTGCTTTATTTCTTAAATAGAGTCAAAGAATGTTGAACTGGCTTTGAATGAGCCCGGCTGGGTGGATGCTATGCATGAGGAATTGAATCAGTTTGAAAAACTTGGGGTTTGGAAGTTGGTTGAATTACCTAAGGGCAAGAAGTCTCTTGACACGCGTTGGGTTTATCGCAACAATCAAGATGATTTCAGGGTCATTGTGCGGAATAAGGCTCGATTCGTAGTCCGTGGATTTGGACAAATCGAGGGTCTAGACTACACCAAATTTTATGCTCCAATGGCTCTCTTGGAGGCTAGTCGTATTTTCCTCGCGTATGCCTCCTACATGAACTTCATGGTTTACCAGATGGACGTCAAGACTGCCTTCTTGTACGACGTGGTAAAGAAAGAAATATACGTTGATCAACCTCCTGGGTTTGTTAACTCGAAATTTCCCAATCACGTCTACAAGTTGCATAAGGCTTTGTATGGGCTAGATCAAGCTCCTCGAGCGTGGTATGCAACTCATACGAAGCACTTGCTTGAGCATGGCTATTCATGGGGAATAATCGATCAAACCCTTTTCATCAAGCACATTGGTGCTGATCAAATTCTGGTTCAAATCTACGCTGATGACATTGTTTTCGGGTCCACAAGTCTTCAGCTATGCAAGGAGTTTGAAGTCGTAATGAAGAAGTGGTTCGAGATGAGTTAACTAGGAGAAATGACCATGTTTTTGGGGGTACAGTTCCAACAAAAGTCAACCGGTATCCTGCTACATCAAGCCAAGTATGTTGAAGATACACTGGAGAAGTTCGGGCTTTAAGACGCAAAACTTGCACCGACACCAATGGCCGAGAGACCCCTGTTGACTCCGGATATTGACGGCGAATCCGTAGATTAGACTGACTACAGATCGATGATCAGATCATTGTTGTATCTAACCGTAAGCAGGCCAGACATCATATTTGCGGTTTGTTAATGTGCATGATATAAGGCTAATCCTAAACTTTCACATCTTATTGCTGTCAAAAGAATCTTTCGGTATCCCAAAGGCAACCCAAAATTGGTTCTTTTGTATCCGAAAAATTATGAATTTGATTTATATGCTTTTGCTAACAGTAATTATGGAGGCTGTGAGCTTGACAGGAAATCTATGTCTAGAGGATGTCAATATCTTGCTGACCAGCTAGTGTCATGTCTTGGATTAGATGTCTAAGCCCATAACTATTATTGGTATGTACTCGACCCGAGAGTAGCATGGTCCATTTGGGTTGCATATCATTAGGACAATTTGTTAGGATAGACTTTTGAGAGAAGAGGTTATATATGATTTATTAAGATATTATAATTTATAATATGTTAATATGAAATCATATGTTTTTAATTAGTATTAATCAAGAATTAATTTGAAATTGATTTAGTGATCAAAAAGAGACTAATTAAATCTATGGGGACTAATTATGTTAATTGGTTATATTCATATATGTTGGGCTTATGATCCATGTTGGACCAAGTTTATGTATGGATACATAAAGAGTTGGGCCACATGAATCATGGATCATAAGACCCATGGGTATGGATTTAGGTTATATCCATGACCCTAGAAATCCCACATATGAATACATAGTTCATTGCCCAAAATCGCAACTGATGTATTCTTGTAGTTGGTGGTGTTTTTGGGTGCATGGGAATTCTTTCTCAAGTTTCTCCTTTGTCCATGATGTGTGTTGATTCCACTTGAGGCTTCCACACTATTGGGGATAAGCTCTTTAAGGCCAAATACATCAATACTTCAAGCTCCATCAAAGGGTATGTTATCCTAAATTGTATCTTATATGGTTTATATCAAATGTATGATAGTTGTAGGTTTAATACCTTGGAAACCATTTGCATGTATAATTAGTGAAAACATATATTAGTATTTAGGTTTGTTTGTGCAACATATGATATTGTATTATACCAAAACCCAACATCATGGCAGTGCAAGAAACAGCACACAGTCTCAACCTCAACAGTAGAAGCCGAATACGTCACTGCTTCTGCCTGTTGTTCTCAAGTTATCTGGATTCAACATCAGCTGTTGGATTACGATTTGAATTATCTAGAAATCCCTATCTTTTGTGACAATGAGGCTACAATTCAGATTGCTAAAAATCTAGTCCAACACTCGAAAACCAAGCACATCGATATCAAAGTGCATTTCATCAGAGATTGTTATGAGTGCTCGCTCATTCGGCTGGAACAGGTTCCCACTATTAATAATGTGGCGGATCTGTTTACAAAACCATTTAACAAAGCTCAATTCGATGTGCTTGTGGGATTTTGAAAATGATACGCTTTGAGGACTGATTTTTGTTTTTAGGTAGTTTAAATTTGTGCATTTCCTTTTCATTCTCCCCATGCACAAATTTAGGGGGAGAAATAAACAAAAACAAAACAAAAAATTAGAAAATCTTAAAAAAAAATCCACAAATAGTGTTATTTCTGTTTTATTTTTTCATAATCTTAAAAAAAATCCAAAAATAGTGTTATTTCTGTTTTAATTTTTTTTCCAGGAAATATCAGGAAAATCCAAAAAATATGCTTTTGATGAAGTTTGTTTTCATGTGATGTGTTGGGAAGTGATATCAACATGTGTGATAACAGGTAATTAAAATTTGTTTAAAGTACCAAAACTGAATTGTCTAGGCTCTGTGTTCGATGCGCTGGTAGGCATGAGAGACTTAAATGGACTTGACTAGGCATATAAGAACTTAAGGAATCTAGAGACTTGAAAAATATTGAATTAGATAGATCCGTTCAGCCTGACAATACGATGCTTGGGTAGGTTGAGCAGGGAGATATACATGGGAATCTGCAGATTACTTTAAAATAATCTGTATCTAGAACCGTGGTTTAACTTTTCCTCGATGTACGGACTTTGTCCTTAATTCCGGTATTGACGGCGCGACTAGGGAATTCCGATAAATTAGGTCTGTAGAAGGTTATTTTCTTTCTTTATTTCTGTTAGTTATATGTTGCCTCCTCTACGTGATTGAAATACATCCAACCTGGACTGCAACATATGCAATTCAATCTCTCTGCATCCTCTATCTGTGCAATTCTTTATGTCTGTTAGCCATATGTTGTCTCCATATACTTCTCAATCCCTCCAAATCTAGTCAGTCGTATGCTTCACCCTCAATGTGATTGGCAGAGATATGACCTGGGTGTATAACATATGCATTCTAAATCTGTCTTCTCCCATAATAATTGTTTGCTCATCTAAAGTAAGGTGTATTTTGGAAGTTTCTGATTATTGGGATATATCAGGAAGCGGGAAACATGTTCTAGTACATCTAAAATTGAACAATTAATAGGTTGTCTGTATATCTGGCTACTCAATTTAGGTGGACAACAATGTCCTTGGTCGTCGTCAAATGAATGGTCCTTAGGAGTTTTATCTAGGAACATAAGATCTCATTGTCTTGTCACTTGTAGTATGTCCTAAATTTGTCAAAATCTTTCGTGTTTAAGTGGACCACAATACCAGCGATTGACCAGATCTATTCATGAAGGGGAGGTACTGACAAACGGATAAAAGCTATCTAATAACTTTGATCCCCAAGCACACAAAATTAATATTATCTGCTCTAGTGAAAAATAGAAATTAGAATTGATTCATCTTAATTTTAATTTTAATTTTATTTTTAATTTTATTTTATTATTATATGACATCCCCATTTTCACGGCCAGAAAAGACCTATTTTGTTTATGCTTTATAAAACTCAGAGTACCTCTTTTAGTGAAAATGTTGCGGAATTTGTTCCCAGTAAAACATGATAAATACGTTATCAAAACATTTCCGAAGAAATGTATTTTAATTCATTTTAAAACATTTAGGATGTCATCGTCAATAGAGAAACATAAGCATAAATAGAACTTACATTCATTTACACTAGTGATCTACATCTCATTAATCTCTTAGTGTAATGTAACTTCGTATCGACACTTGTGATACAAATAAGCTTGAGTGGGTCAGGTTGGGAAACTAGTGAGTACACAGGGATTTCAATCCCACAATGTTATATCATATATATAATTTAGAACTCACAAAATATGCAATTTCACCATATAGATGTAAGTAACTCTTACCCCACCCCATTAATCCTTACAACGAGACTATCCATACTCTCGGACATTAAATTTTACCTGTTACTTAACCCATACTCTCGGATGTAATTCATGCTCTCGGATCAATAATTGTGCCCATTCCATAGTCTCGGATTAGGGACAAGTGTGTATGTGTAAATCCATTTTCCCGGATTAACGACGAATGACTATGTCCTATCCATACTCCCGGACTGAGGACGACTGACTATGTCTTAATCCATACACCCGGACTAAGGACAACTGACTATGTCTTAATCCAAACTCCCGGATTAATGACAGTTGACTATGCCCAATCCATACTCTCGGACTAGGGACACTGACTATGTCTAATCCATGCTCCCGGATCAATAACATATACTAAAGTTCTATTCTTTGAGTATAAGTCACTCGTACTTGTAAGAAAATACTACCCAATATTCCTCACAATTAATTTAGGTTTACTCTTTATCATAAATCATCATATATAATTTGGTATGTTCTTTAACACGTATTTCAGGCAACATCAATTAACTCGCACATAAACATATAATTAATACTTCAATCAATACTTGTATTAAAATCATGTTCATGAAATGGACTATGCACTCACTTGAAAAGGTGGTGACTCGGCACTCGGACAACACTTCGTTACACCATTTTCCTTTGACAAAACCTAGTATCATTACCACTAGAGTTTAGTCTAATATTCAAAGAGACTAATTAATAGTCTTGCTATTGTTTCTATTACATAAGCACGAAACAATATTTCTCAACCACTATATACAGACAGGGGCCAGACATAAAACACCGGAGGGCAAGACCATTTTGGCATATAGCACTTCTGAAATCCAACAACCCTATGCGGCCTTTTAAACCAGAGTCCCCATACCGCGAGTGGTTAAAAGATATTATAATGATACTTATATAACTCATAATAATAACTCAAATACTTATTATAAGGTCCTAATAACATTACTATATTAAAACATAAGATATACTAACGATAGGGTAGGCATAGCTTACTTACAACGAGTTTTTCGCAAAACCGGGCTTCGCTGGAGCAGCGTTCCCGAGCCAAAAGGCTCATCTTCTCTGAGCTTCCCAGTGCTCTGGGACTTGCTTCTATCACCTTAGAGGTGCTAGGGAAAAACCATGAAGGTTTCGGGGTATTTTGGAGGAAAGAAGTGCATAGTTGTGAAGAAAATGGGAGATTTGCGCCTTTATTTATAGGTTGTCAGCGCCGAGTACGCTGAGCGTACTCAAAAATTACGCTGAGCATAATGCGTTTTTAAGGGTTACGCTGAGCGTACTCAAAATTGCGCTGGGCGTAATGTGCCACGTGTCGCCATCTGGTGGCTAGCCTTGGGGAGGAAGCAACAATTGTGATCGCGCCACGTCACCCAAACTCGCACAACACCCTCCTGACTTAGAAAAATCATAACTCTTGCATAAGAGCTCCATTTTCAACGTTCTTTATATGCATGCGTAGGTCAGATCATAATCTACAACTTTTATTTAGACTTCATCAGCTAATTCTCGACCGATCTTAAATTTAACAGTGGGAGGAGACTAGACTGTTAAATAACCGTGAAAAATTAGTAAATCCATCATACGGACTCCGTTTTCCTCTGTCTTTTGATCATTGAGTTCCTATTAATGAGGTCTTAAACTCTCATTTAGGTCGCGTAGGCCAAAAACCGCTCGAACTAAAATTCGAGTTTCGGGTCGTGCACTACTATGCCAAATCTTAGAAAATTCATAATTTCCTCATACAAAGTCAGATTTGGGTGTTCTTTTTTTTTATGTTATCGGTTTAACATATACTACAACTTTTGTTTAGATCACTAAGGCTAAAAATTCCTCAATCGTAAATTCATTATTTACGTCTCCCGGTGTCGTGCTGGTTTTGCCGTAAAACTTCGACGGGCCATAACTTCTTCGTTAAAACTAGGATTTCGGCGTTCTTTATATGTACGGAATCCTTGTAACATATAGTATAACTTGGTTAATATTAATCCTTATACATAATCTTCCATTAAAAACTCATTTTTGACGCTCATTGTCTCTAAATTGACTAGCCCGGATCTACGGTCGTTACATATTATTATTATTTTTAGGCCTTGAAATGTATTGTTTTAAAAATTAATTTGTTGTGTCATTGTGCTTGGAGTTAAAGCTATTTGGGTTGCAGCCCATTAAAGATGGACCGAGTATGGGTCATGGTATATAAAGTAGAGTTTACAGCTGATATCTCTCTTACTCTTTCATTTATGTGCACAGCCGTAAACATTCTCCCGATTCCCCCTCTCTCTCTAAAAATCCATTGATTCATCGTTTAATAAAAAAATTGTTCATTACTCCGTGTAGGTATCATCAAATCGACCTCAACGATGCTAATCTTGAACAAAACCGACCATAAATCGAGTGTTTATTGAAGACAATCGTCGTTTCGGCACAGATGAAGGGTGTACAGCCTTTGAAGGGTGTATGGCCGTAGACCCCCAACTTTGCTCGAAAATGCAATTTTTTTAACAACTCAAAATTAAAAGCTTAATTAATTGTTAAACGGGAAAAACTCGATGTTTATTGATTAAAAATTTGTTAGCTTGGTTTATGCAGAACAAAATGGTTGTACTTAAGTTTTCTAATGTTCATAGCTCGGCCATCCTCTTGGTTGCTCCTCCAGCAGCTCACTCTGATTTCAAATCCATGGTCTATGGATTGAGAAAATGTTGTCTGTCTACTGCTCTTACTACCAATCCTGTTGATTATCTACAATTGATAAAGGAATTCTGGAGCAATGCAGTTTTACTTAAAGATAAGAAGGAAACAAAGTCCCTTGAAGCAACTGTCAAATGAAAGAAGATCTTGGTGACTGAGCAGATCCTCCGTGAGGTATTGCAGATTAATGATGAGCCATAATTTCCAACAGAGATTGATATGGATCTGACTCAAGAAATAATTGATCAAATGGGATATGAAGGAGTGTTTCCTCCAACTCTTAAGAAATAGTGGCCTCCGTATTGGAGATTTTTAGCTCACGTATTTGTGAGTTGTATTTCTGGTCGAAAATCAGGAGCTGATGAAATTTCCTTAGTCAACACTGGTGCAATCCCAGCTCTTGCTTCGGGCATGGATTTCAACTACTAAAGGTTCATATTGAATGAGATGATTGCAAACATTGAAGGAAAGACAAGTGATAAGTTTCGTATGTATCCAAGGTTTCTTTATTTAATCTTCAACTTCAAACACCCAGAGATTGAGACGAAGAGGAGAAACTCTGGACCTCAAGTCCATCAGTTCTAGCGCTTTTGGTCTTATGAAACAGAACCGGAAGGGAAAATTTATGTTTGAAGGAAAGTATCCATTGGTGACGTTTGGTAATTTTGTTGAATTAAGTGATGGCTCTGGTTCTGACGATTTCTCAAGCCCTACAAAAACTGAGGATATTGTCATCTCAACCTTAGAGCGAGCTCCTCCGGTCGCAATCGTGGCCGAGGAACATGATTTAATGCCCGTGCACGTTCAAACTGATTTCAGTGAGAGTATGATGGAAGATGTAACTGTGAATGATGATGCTTCTTTTAAAGATATTGACCTCTCAGGTTTTGATAGGGACAACATTCCTTTAAATCATAGCAATGAGGGTTTCCTATCAAATGCAGACCTCGACACTTTATTTGACAATATCAATAATTTTGCTCAACAAGCAACGAAGATAAGGGATCCTGAAGATGTTCAAGAAACTATGCCTCCTACCTCAAAGTAGATGGCTGATACCTCAAGTCATATGAATGCAACTTCAGGGATTCCTCCCCTTGATGGTGCTATTCCGACAACTATGCCATCTGTGAGTGATATTCTGACAACTCAAACCTCCCAGTCTCCGTTAAAAAGGAGAAGAAATAACCCAAGGTCAGGAGTACAGATTCTGGAACAAGCCCCACCAACTTAATCAACAAAAATTGATGTTGCATCACACATGCCAAACCAAGAAGGCCCAAGCACGATATATGAAACTGGAGGCTCATCAGCTGCTCAGGGATCATCTCCTCTAAGGCATTTGCATGATGCTACCTCTGAGAGGCTTGCGATGCACTTGGCATAGCAACAAAATTCATTGCCTTCCTCTCATGCAAAAGGAATATCTATTTAGGAAATCCATTCAAGGGATGGTGATCCTTTAGTGTCCAAGCTTATAGAGGAAATCAGTGTTCTCAACCAGAAAATATAGAGAAAGAACTCTTAATTAGACAGCATGATATTTGAATCGCTGATCTTGAAGCAGATAATGCTTTGATGCCAAAGAAAATTTCAAATCTACAGACACATCTTGGGACTTTAACTGCATGTTACTATTATTTGAAAAGAAAATTGGCAGAGGAACTTGGAGATAAGTTCAAATCATCAGTTGAAGAGTTCAGAGTTGGCCAATCTTCTCAAGAACCCCTCGTTGACCCGCCCATTGTGAGAAGAACTCAAGTTGTTAATCGATTTGAAAAGGAACCAATTCAAGCTCCTCACATAGTTTCGTTAAAACGTGCCAAATTGGCAGCATCTCCTAAGAAGCCGCAACTGTTATTCAAGAAGAGTTCAGATCAAAATGCTTGTGGAGATCAACCCAAAATCACGGTAACTGATCTTGAAGAGAAACGATTTGGTCACAAGTATGGTGAAAGATCAGGAATTGTGTCATGAGGTTTTCATGATAGATTGAATATGTGGATTGTGAAGCGTAAAAGTTCAAGCGTGGAGTATTACAAAGACTTTCATGATTTCAGCTGATGGACAAGAGTTGACCTTTCTGAACTTGTTAATGCTCCATTTTCTAATCCATCCAATGATCCATGAGCAACTCACATCAAGCTTTTTCTAGAAAATCAAGTAAAGAAGGGATTTACTGACATGAAGACTGTTGAGTCCATCATCAAAAGATCTCCTCACGTACTTGATCCGAAGACTAACAAGCCTTTCCAGATGATAATGTGGCCACCTACCAACCAAGTGAGACAGATCCCTATTTTGCAGAATTTTTATGATGAATCTCTGAGAAATATGCTCTACTGGGTTTATGATGAATCCATAGCTTCTGCTGTCATCAAATTTCCAGATGGTTGCTTTCGCTTATTTGACAAGAGAGATCTATTTCAATTTGGAAGGTGGGATATTCACCAGCTGGCTCAACATCAAATCAAGGTTGCTAAAGATATTTTTGAGAGTGCAGCTAAAGAATACACTGCAACGGTTGTGGAGATCATCCAGAAAGAGATGTGGCTTGGTGCTATGGGGGGTCAGATGTGCTTGTCATTGAAAAAGACCGAGTCAATGCTAGCCTCAAACCAAGGGGGGATTGAAAGGTATTGTCTTTGTGGTTTATGCTAGGGAATCATTTGTATAGGTCTTAGTGGGTTAATGGTCATGTTTTGTTGATCTTTTTCATGTTTACGGTCAAGGTTGTGTGTACGACCGTAAACCCGTTTACAGACATCTATCCCCTATATATAGGGCTTGTTAGAGTTTGTCAGGGTTGTTGACGAATCAATAGCGTTTACGGTCAGAGTGTGTGTAACCAAGGTGTATTTGACATTTTTATGATATAAGCGTGTGCATGCTTGGCTTCATTCTTCTTCTACTCCTTTCTCGTTGTGTTAGATTGTTGTTTGTTTGATCACTAGTTTGGATCCTCAGATCTAAGGACCTTACAAGAATCAAACAAAGGATGAAGATTAGGATTTTATGAGGTGAAAGAGGCTTTAGAGGTAGATATTGAACCATAAAATGGGTTTAGTGATGCTTAAATACGAAGGAAACCCTAAAAGATCATAGTCTTGAGCTCTGATATGTATATTTATATACATATATATATATATATATATATATATATATATATATATATATATATATATCATATCTTAATATTTTAACCTTTATTATTCTTATTTCGAACTAAAAGGTACTTATAACGATTAAATTTATATTTTATAGGAATAATGTTGCTAGAGCCGAAAGGATTTAAAGGAAGACGGAAGTTCGGCTTAAAAGACAAAAAGCACTACTAGAAAAACAACCTTTTACGACGCACAATGCGTGTCGTAAAATGCTTAGACGATGCACAAATGCGTGTCACGGAAGGCCCTATCATAACAAGAGACGACACACTTTTGCGCGTCGTCTATTTACGACACGCATTTACGACGCTCATTTACGACTCGCATTGCGTATCATTAAAGCCTTTGTCAAGAAAGGCTATGTTATAAATGAAGATGACACACATTTTTGCGTATCGTAATTTTAAATGTTAAAAAAAATGTTATTTATATATTTACTAATTTTCAAATTAAATTTGCATTTAATGTATCATAATAGATAATAAAATAGCATATACAAAAATTACAATCCATTGCATAAAATTTAATGTCATACAAATAATCGATCCATGGAAAGATAAAACAAATCAATAGAAGTTGTTTTCTCCCTATACATCATTATCACATACTAAATAACAAACTTTATTTCATATTCATACATATGATTACATTATTCAACTTAAAAAAACATATACCTACATCTTCACCTAAAATGTTATTACATGATGCAAGTTGGCGACTTCATTGATGGATCACCAAGTAACACCCTTATGCTCCAAATTAACACCAAGATATCGTGATGCAGCACCTGCTAACCCCTGTTCACAAACTCACCAATCCATAAGCAATATTTTCACTAAAAATAATTCACAGCTTAATATTATATTATATTTATATTTAATATCTAACAATCTGCAAATAACAACAAAATAAATAGATTATGATAATATAAATTTATTATATTTATATCCAAATTCAATCACCTGTTTTGATGCAAGTAAAGTTGCTCTTGACTCCAAGTTTATAGCTGGCATTCGTCCACCCTGATAACAATCATAACATTAAATGATAATGGGAGGCTCCGCCTGATAACAATCATAACATCTATCGAATGATTGAAAGAGAAAGTTTGCTCTGCTGTTTCCTGAATTTTGCTGTGATTTCTAAATTGTAATCCATCAGTTATTCTGGCTAATAACAGGAGGCTCCGTCATGTGGACACCATTGCAAAGAGATTTTTAGACTTCAACATGGCACACGGGAGGCTCCGCCATGTGGATACCATTCAGCCGCTCCCTGCTGAAGAGGAGAAAGAACTGAAAGACACTTTACAGGAGATTCTTGGGGAAGGAAAGAAGGTTAAGCTTGAACAGAAGGTAATTTCATATCATATGCTTTTGTGTTTTAAGGGTTAAACAAATCATTTCAAGATTTGAAAATTATTAAAAAAACGTTATAATTGTAGAAAACAAATTGATAACCTTCTAAAATCTTGGGAGCTAAAAGACTAAAATGATAATTTAAAAGATATAAAGTGGTCTGAAAAATTCATATTAAAAAAACGTATTTGAGAAAACGAGGGCATCCCGGAGGAAATAGAAAAAGAAAAAAGAGTAAATTACTAATTTAGTCCGTATGGTTTACACAAAACTGCAAGTTGAATCCAAACATTGAAATTGTCCCAATAATGTCCTATTTTGTTGCGGATATGGTCCATGTGTTTAACTCCAAATTGTAAATTTACTCCAACAACTGAAGTTATTATTATATAGTCGCAACACAATGCAAATCTAAGCACAACATTTGGGACGGTCTCAAAATTTGGTTTTAACTTGTGATTTTTAGTAGAGTAGAGGGACCTAAGTTGTATTTTACTCGAGAAAAACAATTCAGGACAAAATTGTAATAGGTTAGCACATAATCAGACGCTGACTCATCTTTTTATATCAATCAAATTGATCCAAGTATTCTTGGTGGGCTTGTGGTGGAATTTAGTCAGAAGGTGTTTGACATGTCTATAAAGACACATGCCAAACAAATGGAGAGGTTCTTATGAGACCCCATCAACTTTGATGCCTAAACCACTTGTGTTTGTTGTTCTTTAATCAGACACTCGAGGCTTTTTGAAATTACCTTCTTGCCCTCATGACAGCCTTCGTTTTTCATTTCTTTCCCCATGGGTTATTTACAACTTATCCAAGTTATGGATTCTGATAAGTTCACAATAAGATCATCTGGCAACGGAATAAATATATCATCCAAATCAGAGACAACCATCAACAACAAATGAAAAAATACAACTATGTACAACAAAAAAAACTATTTAATTGTTTTGTTCACTCCACATTAACCCTAATATGAATTATATGAGCCTTATAATAATACAAAAAATATCCATATACTGAATGCAAAATAGTTTGTTTGTTACATGTGTTAACAGTCTATTTTCTTGGTTCCCATACAAGAGTAATGATATGTATGTATGTGCCAGGAGCAAATTATATGCTGAGATTCAAGATCCAGGATCCTCTTCTCTATATTATCTGCAAAACAAAAGAACACCATTATTTACCTTTAGTTGAAAAAACATTCTACAGAGCTAAAAACTAATATCTATCCAAAATTTTCAATAAACCATTATATAATGTAAAAAACTAGAGTTACAGAAAGAAATCATGTAAATGCTTAGTTTTTCAATTTCTTTACGGTTTTGCATTTTTACAAACACCTGGTATGCACTATGCAGTTCTACATTTCCCATCAAAATAAAATCAAAATTTTATTGTCTACATAGTAGCTAGAACCAAACATCTTTTTGACTGCCATCCTTCTAATTGTAATCCTAAGAGCCTCACTCTAACCAAATTCCAACCGAAAAAACAAATCAGTATACATACATGCACACATCTGCACAATCAACATCAGAAGCATATCATTACATCTCGAATGAGAGTGGCATATTACTTTTTAAATCATTTGGATCTTCATTCAACAATTAACGTCTGAGTCATCTCAAATTCATACCAGAAAACTATATACGAGCATTAATTACAACAATAACCTATAATAAGACTCATGTATTAGGAATAAATTTCGTAAAATAAGCAAAAATCAACAGAAACCAGTGAAAGCAACAATTCTGGTGGAGCATATAAATAGAACTAATGAACATGGACATATACCAACATACACATAATGCTAGTCACGATGTTTCATCTTCATTGGAAACCAACGATCAGATCATATACTAAAGGAATGAGAATGACTAAAAGTACGACATAAAACTTATCTTACATAATAGAGAAGTTCAAAGGCTTGATTCTGATTCGATGGATTGAAGTGGAGACGATGAGCTCCTTTGAAATTGCCAAACACATTCGTTAGTCATCACTTCCCGCTTTTCCACATCTTGAATCTTTGTAACCGAGTTCCAAAATTAGGGATAAAAGCAAAATCCATCGAGGGCGACACAGATGAAATGAAATCTGATAGAGAGGACGAAGGGGTGTGGAAGAAGAAGAGCAATTGAACAGGAAATGACGAAAATTTGAGACCCAGTCCATTCACAATCGACATGAGAGACTCAACCTCTGCTAATTGGAAGGGTAATTGAACAGCAAAATGAGGGCAATTTAAAAGCAACATTCTTGTTGTTTGTAGACAAACCATGAGAGTCGTTCTCTGTAGACAAAACCATGAGAGTCGTTCTCTAATGCTGGAAATTTGAGACCCAACAAATGATGGTTGTACATTCTTGTTGTTTGTAAACCAAAAACGACGAGGAGGAGGAGGAGGAAGGGACAAGGGAAAGAAATCAGAGTAAGGACGAATACCCTAGGGCTTCTTTCTTGCTAATTGGAAGAGGCGGGGGGTTTAATTTTTTCAGATAGAATAGGTGGCTGTTTAATTTTTGGGGATTAATTTCCCCGCTTAAAACGCGTGTTTCATTAAAAAATTATAAAGCGACACACTTAGATGACACACATTTTGTGATAGGCGCCCTCCGCATTTCTTTTTTTCTTTTTTGACACTAATTTTAGGGCACGCACAAATGCGTGTCCTCTATCCTTCAGATTTTTCAAAATTGACATTAGTTTTTACGGCACGCACAAATGTGTGTCCTCTATCAGTGTGTGTCATTGTTTGCGCGTCATTAAAGGGTTGTTTTCTGTTAGTGAAGGATGAAGATGGATGAAGGAAGCCTACTACGCCCGACGTATTGATGAGATGAAGACTACCCCCAACGTAGATAAAAGTACGCCCAGCGTACTGGGCAGGTGTCCGAAATTCCTAATGGCGATGGGTTTCTTAGTACGCCCCGCGTACACCGACTTACGCCCAACATACGTAACTCGGTTCCAAAGTATATAAAAACTGATTCTTGGCCAACCAGTAAGGAGAAACCAACTACCATTGATCCTTAGTCGACAATTAACTTATATTTAGCCATTTTAAGGTTCTAGAAGGCGGCCGAGAGGCCGTTAAACTGAAAGGAGCAAAGATCTAAGGTACTAGATTGTGGATTCATGTAGGTAATCATGTGGTTAGTTAACGTGACCATGTTTAGCATTCCATTGAGATGACACTATGTGTTTACTTTCTGATTTAGTTGTAACAACCTTTTACTTTATGTTTATGACTGAATGAACGTTGAATTTATGGTTTAATTGCTATTTGAATTATTTAGTCTTTTTCAATTTATTTTGCCAAGTTTGATTCAAGATCCATATGTGTTAAAGATCGTTACTTATTCATTATTGCTGAATTGATTTAATTTAGATGACCATCTGACTATGTTAATTTGAATCATAGTTGTCCAGTGACCATTGGTGATTATGACTAGTGTTTTGATTGAAACCTAGGGTTCGGAAATAAAGTTGTGAACTTTAATGTGTGTGCATGAGTAGAATGACCGTTCTTTTCATGATTTAACTCCTATGACCATTAGGGTTAAATAAGATCAAATCTTGCTTAATACAAACTGAATATTGGGTTGCATGATTGTTAGTTTACCGGATCAATGAATTAATAATTATGTTGAAATCGAAGGATTAGTAGTCGTGACCATGACACTAGTCATATTACAAATCGGTGAATAATGAATAAATATCCATTATATCGGTAGTTAACCATTAATTTGAGACGTAATTTATCTAAATCAAAGTACCTAAAGAGATTTTATGCAATATTAATAAATTAAAAGTAAGTTTGCTTGGGGGCAAGCAAAGGCTAAGTGTGGGGTATTTTGATATGTATATATATATATATATATATATATATATATATATATATATATATATATATATATATATCATATCATATCATATCAAAATATGTTAGCCTTTATTATTCTTACTTAGAAATAAAAGGTACTTATAATGTTTAAATTTATATTTTATACGAATAATGTTGCTAGAGCCGAAAAGATTTAAAGGAAGACGGATGTTGGGCTTAAAAGGCAAAAAGGATGAAGATGGCTAAAGGGAGCCTACTACGCCCAGCATACTGACGAGATGAAGACGACCCCAATGTAGATACAAGTACGCCCAGCGTACTGGGAAGGTGTCCGGCATTCCTAATTGCGATCGGTTTCTTGGTACGCCTTGCGTACACTGACTTATGCCCATCGTACGTAAGTCGGTTTCAAAGTATATAAAAAGCGATTTTCGGCCAACCAGTTGGGAGAACTCGACTACCATTGCTCTTTAGTCGATAAGTAACTTATATTTGGCCGTTTTAAGGGTATAGAAGGCGGTTGGGAGGCCATTAAACTGACAGGAGCAAAAATCTAAGGGATTAGAAAACGGATTCGTGTCGCTAATAATGTGATTTGTTATCGTGACCATGTTTAGCATTCCATTGTGATGCCACTATGTGTTTACTTTCTCATTTAGTTGTAAAAACCTTTTTACTTTGTGTTTATGACTAAATGAACCTTGAATTTATGGTTTAATTGCTATTTGAATTATTTAGTCTTGTAAAAACCCTAACCCGAAACCCAACACGAACTCGACACGAAAATAAACGGGTTGACACAACACGACACGTTAATTAAATGGGTCGGGTTAGGGTCAAGCACTTTCAACCCGTTTAGTGTTTCGATAGGACACGAACCCGACACGACATGACACGATTGCCACCTCTATCTGTTAAAGATCATTACTAGTTCCCTATTGCTGAATTGATTTAGTTTAGATGACCATCTAACTGTGTTAATTTGAATCATTGTTGTCTAGTGACCATTGATGATTATGACTAGTGTTTTGACTGAAACCTTGGGTTAGAAAATAAAGTTGTGAACTTTAATGTGTGTGCATGAGTAGAATGACCATTCTATGCATAATTTAACTCCTATGACCATTAGAGTTAAATAAGATCAAATTTTACTTAATATGAACTGAATACTGGTTTGCGTAATTGTTTGTTTACCTGATCAATGAATTGATAATTATGTTGAAATCAAAGGATTAGTAGTCGTGACCATGCCACTAGTCATATTAGGAATCGGTGAATAAAGAATAAATATCCATTATATCGGTAGTTAACCATTAAGATATGTAATTTATCTAAACCGAAGTACCTAAAGAGATTTGTCTTCTATTCAATTTATCGATATTTGATGTTAAGTGGTATTTGAGTATGTAATAAAACATGTGGTTTGTTAACGTGGATTCATGTCGGTAATCATGTGGTTTGTTAATGTGGATTCATGCCGAGAGGCCGTTAAACTGAAAGGAGCAAAGATCTAAGGTATTAGATTGTGGATTCATGTCGGTAATCATGTGGTTTGTTAACGTGACCATGTTTAGCATTCCATTGAGATGACACTATGTGTTTACTTTCTAATTTAGTTGTAAAAACCTTTTACTTTATGTTTATGACTAAATGAACCTTGAATTTATGGTTTAATTGCTATTTGAATTATTAGTCTTTTTCAATTTATTTTGCAAAGTTTGATTGAAGATCCATATGTGTTAAAGATCGTTACTTATTCATTATTGCTGAATTAATTTAGTTTAGATGACCATCTGACTGTGTTAATTTGAATCATAGTTGTCCAGTGACCATTGGTGATTATGACTAGTGTTTTGACCGAAACCTAGGGTTAGGAAATAAAGTTGTGAACTTTAATGTGTGTGCATGAGTAGAATGACCGTTCTTTGCATGATTTAACTCCTATGACCATTAGGGTTAGATAAGATCAAATCCTACTTAATACGAACTAAATACTGGTTTGCATGATTGTTTGCTTACCTGATCAATGAATTAATAATTATGTTGAAATCACATGATTAGTAATCGTGACCATGACACTAGTCATATTACAAATCGGTGAATAATGAATAAATATCCATTATATCGGTAGTTAACACATATGGATCTTCAAGTCAGGTTATAGAAGTACCTAAAGAGACTTGTCTTCTAGTCAGGTTATCGATATTTGATGTTAAGTGGTATTTGAGTATGTAACAAAACATTTGTTATTGCTTTCATGTGTTTTATGTAACTTATAATCAAACACTTCAAATTAATTCACCACTGTTCCCCTAGTGTTCGACACCTGTTCTTACCACACATCAAGTTTTTGGCGTCGTTGCTGGGGAACGGTTTTCAATCAATTTGGTTTATTTGATTATTCGTTAGTTTTTTCGTTTTTTTGTTTTATTTTTATTTTATTTTCGTTGATATCATGTCACTTGTCGGGAAGGTGTTTCTTGTTTTGTGCAAGAATATGTGATCATACGCATTGTTTGGTTTTACTTTTGCATGGGTTTTGAACATCTCATGTCATTAAAAATCAAATACTAAATGACGACTACAAACTGTTCTATGAGATGTCTACAGGAATACATCACATATTTACTCAATTTTTCGATAGGAGGAGGCTAATGAGCATGAAATCTACATCAATGTTGAGGAAGAATATGGTGGTGCCAAGATGAGGGGGTTTCGATTGCACCAATTCCATAGAGGTGAGAAATGATGTTGATGATTTTGGAGAGAGAAACAACAATGGTAAACATGAATGTCATAGGTGGGCGAGGAAGAGCGTCACCCATGGATATTTGTTATTTTGTTTGGATCGGTGAAAAGAATGGAATCCGAAAACAATTTATATAAACAAGTTTTATGAATGGAGAGGCGACAAGTTTCTAGGTTCAAGTCGACGAGGAGGTTTCTAGCTTTCGGGCTCTCGTGTTGTGAGTGTCGGTGATGAAAAATATGAAAGAAAATGGTGGTTAGAGTAGTGACACTTATGGAATGGAAGAAGGTGGTGTTTTGGAGATGTAGACAATGAGGGTGGTTGGGTATGGGAAGGTGGGTCCTTATTTAATAATTTCGATTATTAAAAATTATAAATAGGCAAAGACAGGGACGGACGCAGAAATACACAGTAGGTGTTGCCGTGGTTGAAGAGGTGTTGCTGGTGCATGAAAAATAGGCAAAAAACCAAAAAAATCGTAATGTTTTCCATTACGTATGGGAAAACTAGGTGTTGCCGGTGCCACACCGAGACACCAAGTAAAACTGTCTCTGGGCAAAGATAAGAAATTTAAAAGGGTATAAATGTTTTTCCTATATGCACCAGGGACCAACACTATAATTTCTTCATACCGTAGGGACACGATTTGTCAATATTGAAAAGGTTGGATCAAATGTAAGAATTTGATCAAACCATAAGAACCAAAACTGTACTTTACTCAAAATTATATGATGTGTCCTTCATTTGTATCCATACGATTAAGAATTTCCGGGAAAAAAATAAGTCACAAAACAATAAGGACCAAAACGATTGGAAAAGTTTTAAAAGTCTACACTAAAAGATGAATTAGAATGTTGTAATATTTTCTTTATGTATATACAAGCGTCACAATTGAATTCTATATTCCAGATAATTTCTTCCTATAAATTCTCACTCATATCACCCAACTCCAACCACCTTAAGTATCTTTTTGTTATCACTAAACAAAATAAAAAATGGTCCAGAGGAACAACAAATTACTTCTTCTCGCTATATTCATGGGAATTATTAACTTTTCTCAAGCCCAAAACTCGCCACAAGACTTTGTTAATGCCCATAATCGAGCTCGAGCTCAAGTTGGTGTAGGGCCCATGACATGGGACAGTCGTGTGGCTAGTTTCGCACAAAATTATGCCAATCAAAGACGGGGTGACTGTCGGATGATGCACTCCCAAAACCGTCCCTATGGTGAAAATCTTGCCTCTGGTTCAGGGTTTGTCATGACCGGTGTAGATGCTGTGAACATGTGGGTTGGCGAGAAGGCCGATTATGATTATAATTCAAACACTTGTGCTCCGAACAAGGTGTGTGGGCATTATACTCAAGTTGTTTGGAGCAATTCGGTTCGTCTTGGTTGTGCAAGGGTTCAATGCAATAATGGTGCATGGTTCGTGACGTGCAACTATGATCCCCCCGGCAACTATGTTGGGCAAAAACCTTACTGAAGTTGCATGTATGAAATAATTCGCCCGCACTCACATGAAGTATAACTTTCGAGTGCATGATTAAATAAATCACACTTGAAATATATGTTCAAGTGACTGATTAAATAATTGTAATAATTGGATGGATGTAAGAAACATATGTTAATAGATGTTTTTCCATTCTTTTCCTAGTTTTATAAAGTATGGTACCACAAGTATTTTGGTCTAAGATCTAAACATGCTTCAAGAATTAAAAAGTATGTACAACACATATTTACCCAATATATAACTAGGTATATGCATTATATCAAATAACCAGTAAAACTTCGAATGATTTTGGCTTTGAGCATATAATCCTGGTGTTTCGTAAATGTCAGAGATGACCACGATTCGTTACACCTTTCTGCTTACATGTTACAACTTTTATCAATACATATAATAAACCGAATTGATCATTTTCACGCCATAATATATTTAATTTGGGCCTTGGATAACATAAAAATAAGTGTCATAAGAGTAAAATATTTTACTTACGGTAAAATAAATTGCTAATATCATTCTAATCTTACAAGCTTTTTCGAATTTGTTTAAATGGTTCTTGATGTTTTTTTTGGCTTCTTAGGGACACAATATGAGTTTTGTCGGGTTTAAAAAGTCATTTTTGAAATTTAGAAGGGGTAAACCCATTACCCCTTTACCATGTCATCAAATAAAATGCTACATAAGTTACTTTTTAATAAAATTTTAATAGAGGTGTCGCCCTCCTTTACCCAAAAAAAAAGCCATATAAGATAAAATGGAAGAATCTGTGGATTAGATCGTTTACGTTATAGACTTTCTGGTCCATGTTTGGATCTGAAGTTGAAGAAGAAAGTAACCTTTTCTCCGATGTCGTCCAATTCTCCGGCAAAGCTTCCTTCTAGGTATTTCCACCTCCGAATTTTTCTTTTACACTCTTATAATTTCCAACCTCTTATTGAACACCAATGGTTGGTACTAAGTAGACGACGAGGAAATCCACCTGATGAAAGGCTCCAAGGAAGCAGTTGGCCACTAAAACAACAAGGAAGTCTGCTGCGGCAACCGAAGGAGTGAAGAAGCAACACAAATTTAGACCAGGAACTGTAGCTCTGCGAGAAATCAGAAATTAGAAAGTATGAGAAAAAGTTGTTGACCAGAAACTCTCAGTGTTGTTGATCATTGTTGATCAGGAAACTCCCAGAACAGATCTTCGATTTCAGAGCTCTGTTGTTGCTGCATTCTAGGAGGCGGTGCTTGATGTGTATATATTTGGATTGTTTGAAGGTACTAACTTATACGTGATTCATGTTAAGAGAGCCACTATTATGCCTAAGGATATGCAACTCGCTCGTAGAATCCGTGGGGAGAGAGCTTAGATTTTTCGATCTGATTTAGCTCGTTGAAGATATTGTTTAGGTGTTCTTTCATTGATTTTGTTGCAAGATGATTGTTTGGTTATCTATTTTGTATCTTTGTTTTTGTGTAAATTGATGTATGTCGATGGATTTTGATATGTTATTCTAATAGGTGATCTAGTAATTAACCAACGTGTTTGTACAATTTATGATCATCTATCCTAAGTGGCATGAAAACGTTATCGATTTTGATATGTTATTCTAACAGGTGATCTGGTAACCAAACAACTATCATGTATTTGCTAAAATAGGAAGTTAAATAAATCCTAAAACACACTAGATTATGGTAAAAATTGAGATTTTTTTTTTGAGTTTATTGAATTGCAAACTATGTGTAAGTTTAATAACTCCCACGAGTCTATGTGTAAGTTTAATAACTCCCACTATTTCGATCATGTATATGGTTATACTAGACAAACTCAATTGAAAAATACATATCTTCAAAAATGGTCTTATTGGTTTCAAATTAAATCAAGTTTGGTCCTTAATGTTTTTTTTTGTCTTTAAGAATAGTCACCATGGTTGAAAACTTTTAATGGATCTTCCTTGTTGCTAACTTCATCACTTTTGGTCCGTTAAGTTTGAACATGTTCAAGGGAAAAATCATATTTTTACATACCACAAGCACCATTTATTTTTTAAATTAAAAACAAGCCCTAAAATCCTAACATTTCACGTTGCACGAATTTGACGATCTTGGAAGCTCCAATGTCCGCCTCCATCTTCCTTTACCTCTGCAACTCCGACAATGACAACTCCAACTCCGAAGTCGGATCATTACTAGGCCCTCTATTTGGCGCTTAACGTTTGGTTCTAGTAACACCCTTTGGTTCTAGTAACACCCTCATCTGAATCCCCAACATTCCCTCTACCATCCCCTACTCTTGACCCGATCACCTTTTCTCCATTCATCACCGACGAGGATCATACCGCAACCAAGGGGTAAACTCTCAAACCCTTTTGGATTATTGGGTGCAAATGGTTCTTCAGCCGTTGGTTTCACAATCGAAACACTTTCACCATTGATGCTTTTAATGTAATAAGAATCACCAAGTCCACCATGAATTGGAGTCAGTTCGATTCCTTTCTTTAACGTGATTCCAATCTCCTTCACGAGCTTTTTTTTTTTTTTTGTGAAGTTACTATAATGCCGTGAGATCTTAATGGGTCTAGATCTATCTCTCTGTTGAATGTCTCTACCTAGAGGAGAAAGACATGGACTTGAAGAGATTTTGTGGATTAAGTTTCTTGTTAGGAGAAGAGGGTAATCGTTACGAATGGCGCTAAATTCATTTTTCAAGATCATATCTCCAAAAGTTAAAGAAATCTCTTCGATTGGGACTTTGAGAGCGATTTGTAACCTTCGTTTGACCATATGTGCATTATCGTTTCGATCCAAATCATTCCAAATACACATCATCTTTCTGTTTGAATGAAGATTTGTCTTCTACTCATGGTTTTCAGTTTCACTCCTTCCATTGTGTCGTTTCCAATAGTGATTCCTTCCTACAGGACTCTTGACAACTGATAGAGCCATTTGTGTTTGAACTGGGTTATCTAGGTTGCGAGACATGAACAAAGGGAGTGATGGGGTTGAGCGTGAAGGTGAAGGTAGGCTGTGAAACACAAACACTCATTAAACAAGAAAATGGTATTTTAATTTTGACACCAGCCATATGATCAAATCAAGTAGGTTCATTTTCCCCTAATTTGTACACAAACATCAACTAGAGATATAGAATTTGATTAGAGAAGACATACAAGAGATACAATCTCATCGAACTATGACAAACAACGAAAACAGAGCTAATTGAAATGCTTATTCTAATGTCATCGCCAACGAAAGGGGAACTCCAACCTCCCTCTTTCTCTTATCGCCGACTCACGACATACACACGTACATTTTTCTTTCTGTTTCTTTTTCCTCCAAGAAGAAAACCAAATTGGGTGGGATTGGGGGTATGCTTTACTTGTTTAAAACTTCATAAATAGTCCTTGTGCTATATAAAAGACGATATTTCTCTCGGATGGCTGGCATATGTTTAAACATAACAAAAGAAAAGTAATTAGAGGATGATCTATCAAAAGTTTTCAAACCATAGGAACCTTCTTTCAAGACAAGACAAAACTTGATTTTTTTGGAAACACGGGAACCATTTTTGAATATTTGTATTTAAAAAACTTTCCCTATAGAAAAAATAAATAAATCTAAATGAGACATATTTATATGTTTTTTCCATTAGATACAATGGAAATGTGCAAGCTTGTCCTGTGAATGACTAGCTAGATGAAGCAGCTAAGGCTCTGTTTTTTTATTTATCGGATATGACACTTGTGAGAATGTTTAGAGCCGATGGTTAGCCAATATAATTATGTTGAGTAACGAAACATGTAGAGTGGATTCGAAAACCATTGAAGAATATATTGAGCGATTACAACATGATAAATAAATTGTAACTACTCTAACATAATTTAAACTAGATTAAAATAGAAAACGTTTAGAAATATTCCATAGACAATAGAAATGGATAATATAATACAACACCCCCTTCCCGTTCCAACTCAAGCACACAAATAATGAACCAACTTGAAGTTTGATACATGAAATGGACAACTATATGCGTTTTGTTAAAGGTGTTTTCGTAAAGATGTTACATGGTTGATCTATGGTAAAGATTAGAATAAGATGAAATGTATTTTCAAACAGGGAAATTGACTCATCAAAGTAATTAAAATTTCATTCTGTTTATATTTGGGTAATGTTTTTTACACATCTAGGTAACGAATTTGTTGGAAGTGTTTAATTGTCATATGTGAACACTTCCACCAAGTTAGTTAGTACCTAGATGTGTAAAAAAAAGTTACCAAAATATAAACAAAAAAAAGGTAATTTTCCTGATAATTCAATTTTCCTTTTTATTAAGACGGTTGATCATAATGTTTGCAATATTACAATTAAACTTTCTTAATACAATATTTATGACTATGTATGAGCATTTAAATTGGCCACGACATGTTGGTAGCCGTTTTGATAGCATAAATCTATTTTTTGTATATTAAATTCATGTAATACATGTAACAAACTTCATTGAAGACGGTGTTCGTCTTTATGTTATTGGTCTTCATCTCTAATACTTTTAGTCTCTATTATAGTTCTTTGGCTCTGACTTGTTTGTTTTTCTCTAACGAATTGAACATGATTTGTAGGTATGCAAATCTCAAGTGTTTTGGTTGACACAACTGTCGGTGTAAACAACTGGTGTGATGTGGATGGTAATTACCATATTTATTGTCGAGTTGGTATGTCATCATGTATTTTCAATTTTTACACATGCACATAGTAAATTTTATTTTTTTATATTTAATATCTTAAACAATAAAATTTTATAAAATGACGATGTGCTTTTTTTCCTTGTCATATATGGAGTTTTATTATGTTTTTTTATTACTTTTTTTTTACCAAAGTAATGAAATTTAAAAAGATATTTATCAAAATTGTATGATTTTAAAAATATCGGAAATCTTCAAAAAAAAAAGTCCCAAACTTTTGGAAAAAGTTACATTTTTGTCCCAACATTTTTTTTGAACAAAAAAACCCAGGAAACCGGGTAAATCGAACATTTTGGCCCTATATTACCGGCAACCCTCATTTAGCTGGTTAAATTGGCTTATGTGGCAAGGAGTTGCTTACGTAGGTTTATCGATCTCATTTACACACATACATTCACAATACAACTTACCTCTCGTTTCACTTTCTCCTTCCCCCTTAGTAAACTAGGGTTTTTTTACCCCCGTGCAGTTGAAATCATGGATGACATCCATGATTTTGATACAATAGATGTGGAGCTGGATGCGTACTTCAAAAAGAAACAAGCTTCCAGATGCAAAGACGAACGTCTCAATATTCTATGTGAAGAAGACGATTACGAGGTAGTAGATGATGTTGAAACTGAAAATGATGCTTAAACTGGAAACCATGCTCAAACTGGAATCACTAAAGAAGAATCAGATGAAGATTATCTAGAAGGTAGTAACGAGGAAGGTAGTGATGAGGAATTTGAGTATTCCACCCACAATACAAAGGTGAAATGGAACAAAATGAGACCAATGCTTGGTTAAATGTATGAATCCCCACATGAACTAAAAATTTGTTAGACCAACTATACTGTTAGTAAGGGTTTTCAAATCTGTTTCAAAAAATGTGATGGTGTTAGACTAGTGGCAATATGTGGAAGTGATACAGAGAAGTGTCCATTTTTGGTTAGGGCTTCTTGGATGAGTATTGAAAGGTCTTTTCAAGTCAAAAAGATGATAGACATTCATAAATGTGTTAGGAATTTTAACAATTCAAGGCTTATGGATCCTACCTGGTTAGCTAGGAAATTTATGAAGGAGTTGATTAGGAAACCTATTAAAATGCAAAGAGATGCAGGTAATAATACAAAGTAAATTTCATTGCAAAATTTCATGGTCAAAGTGTTATAGATCAAGGTTGAGGGCACTATCATTAATTCATGGGAATTTGAGTGACCACTACGCAAGAGTTTGGGATTATGGGCATGAGCTACTAAGATCCAATCCAGACAGCACAGTTAGGATTACAGTTACTGTAAACCCTGATAATACCACAACATTTCATAGATTCTACATTTGATTTAAATCAATAAGAGAGGGGTGGAAAAGGGTATGTCGTACGGTAATAGGATTGGATGGTTCTTTTTTGAAGGGACAATGTAAGGGTGAATTGTTAACTGCAATAGGTAGGGATGCCAATAATCAAGTGTATCCTATAGCTTGGGCAGTTGTTAATGTAGAGAACAAGAACAACTGGAAATGGTTCCTGGATTTGGTTAATGATGATCTTGGATTGCAGGGTGCAAAGGGTGTGTGTGTAATCAGTGACCAACACAAGGTAAAGTAATTATCTCTTTATTTTTCATTATTTACAATAATGTATGCTGTTGCTAATTATTATTTTTTTTCATGTTATAGGGACTTGTTGAAGCTAGTAAAGATATCCGACCATATGTTGAGCACAGGCAATGTGCAAGGCATATCTATGCCAATTTCAGAAAAGTTTATAGTGGAGTGCAGTTCAGAAACATGTTTTGGGCAGCTGCAAAATCTAACATAGAAGGAGATTTCAAGTTTAATATGGAAAGGATTAGGGAAATAAGTTCTGCTGCTTATGATCATACCATGGCAAGGGAACCAACTTCATGGTGCAAGGCTTATTTCTCTATTGGCTTGGCTTGTGAGGCGGTAGAGAATGGGATTGATGAGTGTTTCAATGCAATCATTGTAGACGCAAGAAAGAAACCTTTGCTGACTATGCTTGAAGATATTAGGCTTTACATGATGGAAAGGGCTTTCAATCTGAAACAAGAGGCTGAAAATTGGGTTGGTGAAGTTTGTCCTTCCATGATAACAAAGATGGAAGAATTTGGAGAAGACATTAAGTAAGTATTCTCAATTGTTTTGTTTTTACATGTTTTATCTTATGTTTTTGCATCTTATGTTCTGTCTTATATGTTTGCAGAAGTTGGCATGCCGTTCCAAGTGGAGTGAATGAATATGAAGTAAGGAATGGGTTTCAAAACTATGGAGTTAACTTGAAGGAAAAATTTGTGCTTGTAGATTATGGGAAATTTCAGGAATACCTTGTGTGCATGCATAAGTGGCAATACTGTACACCAATCAAGATCCAGTTAACTTTATAAGTAGTTGGTTCAGCAAGAATAATTACAAGGCAACTTATGATCAGAATATACACCCACTTAATGGAAGTATCTTATGGGAAGAAACAAGTTACACTAAGCCCCTTCCACCCATTGAAAGGAGGATGCCAGGAAGGCCTAGTGTTAAAAGAAGAAGACATGTTTCAAAAAATCAAGACAAGTACTCTCAAGTGTCAAGCAAGGGTAGAATTGTCCACTATAAAAATTGTCTACAAAGGGGACACAATAAAACATCACGCAAGAATCCTACAGTGGTTCCAGAACCTCAACTAAAGAAAAAATGGGCAGGCCTAGGTGGGAGCCTGATTTACTTAATTGGTCAAGAACTAAAACAGGATCTAGAGGTGGTGGAAGGGCTGGTGGAAGGGTTGATGGAGGAAGGAGTAGAGGTGGTGGTAGGGGATCTAGTGGAAGAGGCAATAGAGGTGGTGGTAGGGGATCTAGTGAAGGAGTCCAAACAGAATATAGGGAGGGTACTTCTGAGTTTCCTAAATGTGAGCCTGAACTTGTTGCCATTCCAAATGTTGAGAATGAAAACGATGCAAGTCTAGATTTTCACAATCATATACGCTTAACAATTGACAAACCTAAGGAAATCTTTATACACTACAGAAGAGATCATGGACTGTCTGGGATTCAGTGAAGCAAAATTACAACAAATTGAAGGTCTTGGATTGAGTGAAGCAGAAGTACAACAAATTGAAGATGTTGAAATTGCTATGTCACAAGTATGCTTTCTCATTATTCATTTTGTGATGTTAAATCTTGTAACTAGCCTTTTTGTTATGCTTGTTACAGGATGTTGGAATTGCTAGCCAAATAACAATTGAAGAAATCCCTACAAATCAAGCACTTGGAGATGAGGAAAGGATGAATGAGGAGGATGACATAGATGAGCCAGGGATGGGTGAGGTAATAAAGAACGAGGAAAGGATGGATGGTGAGAGAGAAATACCTAGCAGACAACAATTGAATCAAGTCAAAAGGAGGCCTACAAAGAGGAGCAAAGTGAATCAAGTCAGGAGGAGGAAGCCTTCGGAAAGGATAACATATATCAAGTAGCAAAAGGTGGTAGCTGTCAAGAATGGAAAGGGGATGAGTTCATCCAACCCCCTTAGTCTAGATTAAGGTGTTCCTAATCCCTACTTTTGTTAAGAACATGTATAAAACTTTTGGGTTTTGGCAAATGTTGATAGCCCTTTTTGTTGATAAGCCTCTACTGTTGATAGCCTTTTTTGTTGATAGCCCCTTTTGTTTATATCCATATAAACTATAGGCTTTAGGCCCCTTGATCATGTTTTTGGGCATTTACACAACTTGCCATAAAACTTGTTTGGATTTGGTTAATATTACTACATGTTCTATGATTAAGAATGTTTATGTTCCCTTTGGTTATATTGATTCCTTGTTTTATAGATTCCAGTCATGCATACATTACTTGTGCTTACAATGTTTGCTTATATGGATACTAGTTATGCATGAGTCCGGTCATACATGATTCCATTCATGCATGATTGACTCCATTATGTATTGATTCATTTGTGTATTAAGTCCACTATTAACTTATTACAGTCATACTTTGATTCCATTCATTGATTACAATCAACACATTTAAAGTTCATACATAAACTAGATACTTCATTCATAATCATATGAGTCACAAGATACTACATTCATAGTAAACTAACAACCCTTAGTCATAACAAAAAAAAAACACAACAAAAATACATTAAAACAACTTTCTATCCTACCAATCCATCAACATAACCAACAAAAACACAAATGAAACGACAGAGACATAAAGCAATAATTTCCATCTTCCTCCTTCCACTGCTTGTTGTGCAACTGGTTGTTGTGCTATTGGTTGTTCCACAACGTCTCCAAAAAAGTTCCCAGCTGATTGTTCTTTGCCCAAACTCCCCAAACATTCAATGGTTCTCCAAATTGACATTGTTGTGTAATACTAATAACAGATCTGCATACCACTGGTTTGGTAGAGGATGATCCATCCAACGAAAGTACTTGCAATCTTTGAGTCCATTCTGCTAATTTGGGCATCCTATAAACCTTCTTCCTGGGTTTAATGGAGTCCATGAAGTCCATCTTCCTACAAAATCACCACAATAGCACCTCTTTCTGGGACAATTCATTGAAGATGAAGAAGACGAAGAAGACATTTGTCTTTGGTCCTCCACTGCTCCTGCTTCAATCGTTGTCTACTAGGGCACGAATGAAGTTTTCCACTAAATTTAGAGTTTAATACAAGGCCATTAAATGACTCACCAACCACCTCAGCAAGTCCTTGCCACATAAGCCAATTTAACCGGCTAAATGAAGGTTACCGGTAACACAGGGCCGAAATGTTCAATTTATCCGGTTTTATGGGTTTTTTTGTTAACAAAAATGTTGGGACAAAAGTTTAACTTTTCCGAAAAGTTTGAGACTTTTTTGAAGATTTCCCTAAAAATATTTACCATTTAGGTTAACTTTTATGCCAAATCAAACCTAGAAGGTAAAATAAAAAAAATAAAAAAAGAAGGAAATTAAATTATTAGGGTAATTACTTTTTCGTTGTGTTCACATTTAGATAACTTTTTTTGTACACATCTAGCTAACTAACTTGTTGGAAGTGTTATATATGACTATTATGATCGGTTGTAATTTGCTATAACCGGTTATAATGGTCACATATGAACACTTTCAACAAGTTCATTACCTAGATGTGTACAAAAAAAAAGTTACCTAAAGGTGAAATAAATTAAAAGGTAATTACCCCGATAAGTTAATTTCCTTTTCAAACACATTGACAAACAAAGTGAAATTGAATCTCATTATGTTTTGTAGGTTCTTGAGTAAAACATACTTTTTAGCGATCTGTATATATATATATATATATATATATATATATATATATATATATATATATATATATATATATATATATATATATATATATATATATATATATATATATATATATAACAAAAATGACTATTAATGTTTCAGAATTACATTTATTCTTACAGATTATTAAAACTAACAATGGTTAAAAAAGAAAAAAAAACATGAAAATCTAACTAAAAAAATAATCCATTCTGAAAGAAACTTATTGCTAAGAATCGTTTTCTATATTCTAGTAGAGTACACTCTCGGTCTTCATATTTTTCTTTCTTTTCCACATTAACGACAACCTCTTCAAAACCTAAAAAGAAAAAAAAAACATGAAAATAAAAAAATCCATTCTAAAAGAGTATTATTTTCTAAGAATCGCTCTATACATTCTAACATAATACATTTTGCTAAAATACACTATCATTCTCCATCTTTTCTTTTTCAATATAAATCACAAATTATATTAAAGATAAAACATTAAGAACATGAAACCAAGTTAAAAGTGTGAATCAAAGTGCGATTTGGGTGGCTTTTAGCTTATTTTTTTTTTAAATTAAATTTTGCTTATCAACAATAAAATGGTGATTTTTGGAGTTTGGATAATTTCCAATTAGAACTTAATAGAAACTTAGTTGTACCTGATTATCTGGTTATCTTTATCATAGAACCCAATGGAAGCTTTATAGTTATTATCAATGTTCTTTTTATTTGTAAAAAGGGTATGAGGATAAGATCAGTGAAGTAGTTATAGATTCTGGTAACAAAGAGATGGATGGGTACTTGTATTTTCTGTGTTGTTTTCTCATTGATTTTTCTTCTTTACATGTGATGTGATATTACATGGTGTTTTGAATATGCAATTATATAACCAATGGTTGTGGCCTTGTGGGATTAGTTTGTTTGCCAATTTCAGTCCTTCAATAACACAACTGAACATGAGATTGATATACTGAGACCCCATGATCAGGCAAGCCACACAACTATGTTTCAAGGGTTTTGGTTGCACCAAAAAAGGCTTGAAAATTAAGTAAATAATCTTTTATGTTCATTTTATAAACTTATCTCTCTGGAATGCATTATTCTGTAATCTTTTGCAAGCATTGATGGAGAAATTTTAAGTTATTCAGATTGTAAAGCAGGGAAAAGAGGCCTTGAACATTTTTTTAGTTGTAGATGGATATGATTATAGTGGTGCAAATATTATTTTAAACACCATCTATTATCATGGATTTGCTAGTCTTATGTTGTGCATGTAATTTCTATGTCAACAAGGGAATACCCCTCTATGAAATCAGTTCAATTATTTGTAATATGGTGATGAATGGCTTCTGACATTATCTAAAAAAATCTTTCCAAATCTTGAAACTTAGAAAGCTAATTTTAGAAAAATTGACCAAAATCAATTTTGAGAAGAATATCAATCCGAACATACCCCCATGGAATTCCTCTTATCTTCAAATATTTCTTTGCAGTTACATGTTTTTTCGAAAATTGATATATTTATCGAATTAAATCTTCTTCATTATGTTTTTAATAATTTTTTTGGTTGCTTCATGGCCGCCCTCACATCTTGTTTTAGTTGCTGGTGGATTGGAGTTTTTCACTAAACCCAAATGTATCATTCTTCTGTATAACCATTTTCGGGGAAGTTTTATTCTTGTATTATTAACATTGATTAGGCTACTAGAGTATGAGTCTAAAAACATGATTTCGTTTAAGATCCTTACTATGGATAAGGAGATCCTGAGATCTAAAACTTAAAATAACGATAGAGAATTCTACGGAAAGATCATTTTGTACAAGTTAGCATGAACCTTATTGGAGCATCCATCACCATTTGAGTTCCACTACTCTCGAATCAATTTCATCTTTTCTCAAGGTAAGATCTTCACATTATTATAAAGGATAAACTCAAATTAATTTCATCTTTTCTCAAGGTAAGATTTGCATAAAATATTTCATTGTTTTCTGTTCATTTGCATTGCAAAACAACTCCACTATTTAAGAGTTACTATATGAATTTCTATTTGTTGGGTAGATAAGGAAGCATGATTGGACGGAGCAGGGATCATCATCGAAAGATAGAATCTACAAAGTTGTAGTTAAGTTGAATGTTAGGTGTCTTGTATCCCTTAATTCAGATGGGAAATAAGCAAAGAAGTTATTTCATGGAGCTTTGTCCTTGATAGTAGAAGTTATGAATTTGTGAAGATCTTTTTAGTTCATTGTTGGTTGTTATCTCTAAAATTGTTATTACACGTGAAGGTCATCTACTAAGTGTTCTATTTATATGGTTCAAACTCCTTGTGCTAACTACACGTTCTCAAGTACTATATAATTTTGTTTGATTTGGGAAAAGTTCGGTATCTTCTTTAGTTTCTTTAGTGAGCTAAATGTTTTTTTTTTGAGTTTATCTTGTAGGTCGATACTTGGGTAAGCCGCTAGGGAGCTATGTTTGAGAGTACCTTGAAGGATATGAAAATTATAAATCTATAAAGAATTATATTTTAAAACACTTCAATTTTTGACGGGAAAAATGCTTGTTGTAAAATATGTCGTAAATGCATCTCGTTATGCATATCAGTAAAGCTCTTGTGATAAGGGAATATGACATGCATTTGCATGTCAGAAGTTTCTGAGATGTAAATGCGTGTCATCTTCCTTTATGATTGGGGCATTAATGACATGCATTTCCATGTCATCTGAACCCTTTATGATACACATTGCATGTCACTAAATGGTTGTTTTCTACTAGTTTTGTAGTCCTTAAACCCTAAAAATTCGAGCAGCCCATGGGCCTAGGCGTTCCGCGCCTACTAGGCCGATGTAGCCGAATACACATTTTAATCTCTATTTCATCCATGGCCAAGAGTTAAAACCTAATTAAATAAAAATGTATATATTGAGAATAGGATGTTACATATATAATGGCTCAATCTTCAAAATTTCAAATCTTTCATTTTTGCTACGGTGTTCATGAAGGTTGAACTGCAACCTCCTAGCATCATTCAAAGCATACTCCAACCTTAAAATATCCTACAAATAATTGAAAATGTATGGAAAATAACTAGAGTCCACTAACCCTCACATACGTCTCGAAAATGTCAAAATGCATGAATTGTAGCACCGATATACAACCCAAATGAGAGAAACAAAAATAACAATGTGGAAAGCAAATAAACACATGACAATCATTTAGGTAGTTCAATATCTAGTTATTTTGTATATCCAGTAGGAGAAAATGACAACTTGTATTATTTATGAACTATCAAATAAATATTTCAAATCACTTACAAGTTACAAGTGAACAAAATGAATAACCTATAACCATAATACTCAATTATATCATGTGAGAGAAAGGGGACCAAAACCAGGTCAAAAGACCTACAATTTCAATTTTATTATCATATAGAACGGAATCGTGACATAGGACCGACCTGAAGTCAGATGGCCACATCAACATGAAAAATCCAATTGGCAACATATGTTAGATTCCAACTAGTTATGATCTATTAGAGTTTAAACAAGCCAGTTCGTAGGTTATGATGACTCGCCAACATAGCCATTATTTCCTTTCTGATCCTGTTTATCTCAAGCAGTGTAATAGATGTTAGATTTTTGGGGTAAGAAAGCACTTGGAATTCTGAGAACCGTGATAATACTTTCAAATTGAAGTGTTTGTGTGGTACTCCCGAATCTTCAATTGGATAAGACTCAGTAATTTTAAATAATAAGAATAGAGAATGAGATTGCTAAGAATTTCATATATACAAAAAGACCAAAAATGGTTATAAACCACCTTTCTCTAAATGTTGTCTTAAGGAAGTTTTCTATCTCACTGCTGTCCTAACTGCCACAAGATAGTTTGCAACAGTGATAAACTATCATAAAACAAATTTTTAAATAAGGTAAAAAACAAAAGTCAAAATCGGGTTCATTTTCAATAATGTGGATTTATGATGCATTTTTAGCAAAGCAATATATTACAAATAAATCACTATGTAGAAGTTCAAAGCAGAAGGTGTTGCATGAAAATCAAATAATCACTATTTAAAGTTCCAACACCTTGCTTTCCCTAACATCTTTGAAAGGTTGTCTAGTGATTTTAGTTAGCATGAATGTTTTACAGTTTTCATTATTTATTTCAAAAGCATGAATTAAACTCATTTTTGAAATTCCTTCTAATATCTTTTATTGAATATGTCTTAGTCTAGCATGCCATAAATCAGATTTATTCAAGTTATTTCTAGAACTAGAAGAAGCCATGCAAACAGAATTATCATAAATAGAATAATAAAGATTAAGTCATATAATACTATTACATATATATCCAAATCCCAAAAAAGAACCATGTACTGACAAGATATACTTGTCAATTTCTAATACTTGTTTGTAACCACATTTATTTAAGACAATTCCAGACATGAGATTCTTTTGAATCGTCGGTATTTACAATACATTGTTCAAACAAAAACACTTTCCGAAAGTCAATTAAAGTAAAATAGATCGTCAACCCTCGATTAGTTAGTTGCAACATTTCCCCTTTTCACAATAGATGCATTATCAATTGGTTAACATTCCTTTAACCAACGAAGATCTTTGCAAATATGACTTGTTTCTCCTGAACACCATGCAACATCATCATCCTGCACATAGAATGCTTCAGAAATCACAAAAATATAATTTTGAACGTAATTAGACTTTTTCAGGAAAATAGAAATCTAACCTTGTTGCTTTTCTGGATCCTTAGATCCACTTGCACCAGCACTATCCTTGTTCACTTTATGAAGACGACAATCCTTTTTGAAGTGACACAATTTGTTACAAACAAACCACTTTTACCTTCTTGTTGGAAGACTTGTCATCCTTTCCTTTAAAATTCCTTTTACCATTAGACTTCTTGGGATTCTTTGATCCTTCTCTTTCCACCATGTTTGCAGAAGAGGAACCAACTTTGTTCTTTCCTTGAAGATTGTTATCAAGTTCTTGAGTCCTTAGAGACTCTTCAATCCATAAATGGGTTCCAATTCAAAGCATAGCTAATTCCCCTTTGTTAAATTTCAGAGTGTCTATAAACTTTTTCCATGATGGGGGCAATTTGTTAAGGATAACAACCACATAATAGGCTTCATCCATTTTCAGATTGTGTTGATCAACTGCCCTAAAAGCCTTAACAGATCACTGTATTTGATACGTGTGGAATGTTCTAGTTTGAATCCTAAATAACTTAAACACAAAAACACACACACGGAAGGAAATGTACCTATCGATTAGCAGTTTAGTCTAAGAAAGTAGGGTATCGAATTCAGGTAATAGTAAACAATTAAAATATTACTAATATTATCTAAATAAAACTATTATAAAAAGGGGGGTTTTCTCTATTTTTGCAAGACTAGAAACTTAAAGAATAATCTTAATACTTAACAAAGAACAATTAACAACTAAAAGAGAAGCAAAAGACAACTAGATTCAACAAGATTAAAGAGACTTTCGTTTAGATTTGATTCACTTATTCCTATGGTTGATTTCATGGCAAGTGCAATGGATTAATATATCATTAATTACCGATTTCTAATATGATTAGGTTCATGTTCATTATTACTAATCCTTTAGCAAACAAGTCAATTCAAACAACGATCAAGTGATTAGACTAACATGCTTCCTAGTGTTTAGTTCGAATCAAGTAATACTTGTAATAACAGTTAATTAAATTGGTTGGTCAATTAACCCATATGTGGTTAGTCATCGCACATGCTTACACATTAATTTACTTATTTTCTAGTTAACCCTAGGTTATGTTCACAAAACTAGGCATACAATCTTGTTTTCACAAAACTATAATATTCAGGTAATCAAGAAGATGTTCATACAACTCAATATACTTAATCATTAATAGAAAATAATTATCATTAACACATGAGGATCTTTTAACAAGCTTAACAAGATAAATAACCAAATCAATACAATACAAAGCCACTAATCAAACCGTATTCATAAGATCATCTAGTCTAAGCAGAAGTATGGATTTTTAGCCCAAAACTTCAGCAAATAACATCATAGAAACGAAATCCAATGTTGCAAACATGATTCAGAACAAAGAATTAAAAGAATAGTAATAGTTAAATGCCTTTGATCCCTTCTAAATTGACCTCTAGCCTAATTCTCAGTTCCAAAGCCTCTTGAGAATGTCTTAGGTTTCCAAAAATCGCTAATAGCCTCCAGCCAACGTTAAGGTTTCGAGTTAAAACGATCTATATATAGATTTTGAAAAATAGTGCAACTCATCGAGTTTTATTACCCAACTCGCCGAGTCTTTTACTTAAATTGTGTGTACGGCAAGACACTATTTTGTCGAGAATCTTCAGAGCAACTCGTCGAGTTGGCTGATAAACTCGACGAGTTCTTCTTCAATTTTGCTTTATTTCTTCAAAATCCGATTCCCAAGCTTCCAATCGCTACATCTGCTTCCTTTCCTTCCGATCATGTCTTTGTTGCTGAAAATGAAATTTTAAACCAATTATGTACCTTTTGTTCGATATTTGAAATAAAAACAACATAAAGTATTAAGATAATGCATGAATTTTATGACTAAATATGCCCATATCAAAATGCCCCACACTTGAGTTCTATTTTCCCCTAAGAAAAAATGAATTTTAGCACACTAATATTACATAAGACAATCTTAATTGAATCTGGCCATTATGCCAAAACCGCAACGCATGTATTTGTATCTAATTTTTCCTAAGGATCCCCCTATCCCTAAATACTCACAATCTTCATAAATACTCGCCACTTTTTTCGAACAACACTCATTTTATGCATCCCTCCGAATGCATCCGCATAAAACTTTCTTAACCTCAAGGAATATTTGGTTAAACCCCCAAGTACACATACGAAAAAATAACCTAGAAAAGGAAATTACAAATAATTTAAAAATACAACTTTTTCTTCGAATCTTTGATACTTTGTAGCTCTTTTCATGTCTTCATACTTGTAGACTCTTTGAACATTTCAACACTTTTTTTTCAAACGCACTTTCTTTCACTCAAACTAAAAACCTAGAAAAACATATGCGTAAGAAAGGGTTTTAACTTCATCATTTATTGATTATAAGCATTAGTCTTATGAGCAATGACTACTTAAGCTTTCTTGGATACATTTCAAGTACACGATGCTAAACATGTTGTGTCCCTCAAACTAAGCAAGGTTGTGTTTTTGTTCCATGATTTTACTAGAATAAATGGGGACACAAATGCATTATAACGTATATTGGCTCAATTAAACATTTAGGTCCTCATAGAATCATCAAACACAATACTAGCTTGGAATCCTAATTGCTTTTTACCATAATTTTCTAAATTAATCCTATTAATTTTTATGCAAAAATTTTAAAAATATACCTAGGATTCTAGTGTAACTAATGTAATCAACCCCTTACCCCACACTTAATTCATGCAATGTCCTCATTGCATTTTAAAACAATTAAAGAGCATAAAAGTAAAGCGAGAATTGGAGCAGACTCCCCTGGGATAGAAGTTCGAGGTTGATATTCTTCATTTTAAGCTCCATCTTCAGATGACTTTGACATGGGAACAACTCATCCACGCCTTCGGTGTCATTCGTCTCGTGTGGTACAGCTCCAAATGTAGTGGAAAAAAAGCTTCTTAGAATCGCCTAGAATTGGACTTCAAAAATATAAAAAATGTCTGCCTCGTATGGAATCAAATTGAAGACTCGAAAGAAAACTAACTGAGCAACATGCCAAGTTGAGAGTGGAAAACTCGTCATGTTAGATCGTAACTTGGGCAGAAGTCGTGTTTGTTCTTTGGAACTCGTCGAGTCGGTGTTATACACTCGACGAGTTGAAGCCTCTGAACGTGAAATTTTCTTCTTACTGCTTCAGTTGCGATTTCTTGGTCAAAGAGGGTATTACACCTCTTCATATCATCAAGAACATGACCTCTTCTAATAATCATAATCGTCAGACTCAAAGTATCACTCAAATTCTTCAAATCTTCTTGTTAATGATTCGACCCCTCACTTTATTTCCCTCAAGCTTTAACTATTCATTCAATTCTCACCCTAAATTCTGCAAGATCAAAAACAAAAAAACTACATAATAAAAAGGAAAAACAACTATTAAATCTAAAGTTCCTAATTTATCCTAATTACTAAAAGTTTCAAAATAACCAAATCATAACAAATAAAAACACACAAAGCAAATAAAAATTGTCTCAAACACTTCAACACAAATAAATTGAAAAGAAAGAAAAAAAAAAGAAAAGATAGCAAACTCAAATGACGAGTTGCCTCCCGCAAGCGCTTCTTTTTGTGTGAGTCTTGAGCTAGACTCTCAATTTAATAAACTTCCAACAAACTGAATGTCAATCCATCCGTTGCATTGAATATCTTTTGTGCAAAAAATTGTAAAATTTGGCTCTTTTCTTCTAAAATTGGCCAAATGAGCTTAAATTCATAAAACCCAAGAATCTTGACAAGGGTTGGAACCGGTTGGGTATTAATCAGAAATGGATCGCATTTCAGAAATTTCTCCAAATTTGGAATTGTCACCCCATACTTCGAAACACAATTCGAAAATACAGGGGGGCACGTCGTGGTAATGGTCAAACCACGACTTGGTTCCTGCAACTCAGCTTGTTCTTGTTCTTCGTTTGACCCTTCTGCCAACAACCTTTCCAGCTCCTCCAAATCTCTTTCTGGATTAAATTCTTTGTCTTGTAACTTTAACTTTTGTAACTCAGATTGCTCTTGTTTTTTAGGTAAGATGTTATCTAACCATTTTCCCAATTTCATCAAATCTTCATTTGAGTCATACTCCTCATCTTCCTGCTCAATATCGAGATTTGGAAAATACATAATAATAAATATTAAAATAGAAAAATTGTAACTTTATATGAGATAAATCTCACACAAAGGATCGATAATACTAGCAAATAAAATTTTCTATTTAGAACCATTCCCCGACAACGCCTCCAAAAGCTTGATACGTGTGGAATGTATTAGTTTTAATCCTAACTAACTTAAACACAAAAACAAACACACAGAAGGCAGTGTACCTATCAATTAGCAGTTTAGTGTAGGCAAGTAGGGTATCGAACTCATGGAACGGTAAACAATTAAAATATTACTAATATTATCTAAATACAACTATAAAAATGGTCTTTTATCTAGTTTTTCAAGACTAGAAACTTAAGCAATAACTTGAATACTTAGAAAAGAACAACTAACAACTAAAAGAGAAGCAAAAGGCAACTAGATTCAATAAGATTAAGAGACTTGTATTTAGATTCGATTCACTTATTCCTATGGTTGATTTTGTAGAAAGTGCAATGGATTAATATATCATTAATTACCGATTTGAGATTTCTAAAATGATTAGGTTCATGTTCACTATTACTAATCCTTTAGCAAACACATTAATTTAAAGATTGATAAAGTGATTAAACTAACAGGCTTCCTAGTGTTCAGTTCAAATCGAGTAAGACTTGTAATAATAGTTAATTAAATTGGTTGGTTCAATTAACTCATATGTGGTTGGTCACCACACATGCTTACACATTAATTTGCTTATTTTCTAGTTAACCCTAGGTTATGTTCACAACAGTAGGCATATAATCTTGTTTTCACAACACTATAAGATTCATTATGTACTTGGTTTCAAGAGAATCCTATAGCTCTTTTGTAGATTCGACATTTTGATAGATGTCAAAAAGAGAGTCAAAGATACAATTGAAAATGTGGCCACGACAGATGTAGTCATCATTGTCCGACTTTTAGAGTGGTCATCTTTAGAAAATTCTAGCATGGGTGTACTCAAGACATACACCACTTTCAGAGTGGCTACGAAGAACTTCATCTTCTTCTACCATCTACGAAAGTCTTGGCCTTTAAAATTCACAAACTTTTCAAATTTTCGAGTCATTTACTTCGTAGAATCGTCACTTGCCATTGTCACAAAATAATTCAACTTTTTTTTTTTAGATATTTAGGGTAAGAAAGCACTTGGAATTTTGGGAATCATGATAACACTTTTAAATTGAAGTATTTGGGCGGTACTCCTGAATCTTTAATTGGATACGACTCAAATTTTTTAGAGAAGAAGAACAAAGAATGAGATTGTTAAGAATTATGTATGTACCAGAAAATGATGTCCAAAATGGTTATAAACCACCTTTGTCCGATAATTTTCATAAAATAGTTTTCTGTCTCAAAATTGTCCAAACTACCACAAGACAGTTTGCAATAGTCGTAAACTGTCATAAAATGATTTTTGAAAATAATGTGAAAAAAGTCAAAAACGGGTTCATTTTCAATAATTTCGACCCTAGTATGGGGTTCTACCCTTAGAGCTCACCAGGGGTTGCCACCCTTGGACCCTTCTCCCATGAGCGCTACCCCTGAACCCCCGTTCATTCAGGGGCTTCGCCCCTAAATGACAGTCTACTTTGAATCATGAACAAACTTAAACAAGTGTGCACTCTACACCTCCCTTACTTGCTTAATATTTATCAAGAATATATTGTTGGATTTGGTGTCTAAACCCATAACAATAACTGGTATGTACTTGACCCGATTGTAGCATGGTCCTTTTGGGTTGCCTTCACCAGTACAATTTGATAGGATGAATTTTGAGAATAAGGTTATTTATGGTTTATTAATATATTATAAGTATAATATATTAATATGAATTATTTAATTAGTATTGATCAAGAATTAATTTCGAATTAATTTTGTGGTCAAAAGAGACTAATTAAATATATGGGGATTGATTATGTAAATCAATCATTCTTGTAGTGTGGGCTAATGATCTAATCCATGGAGGTTAAACCCATGGAACACGAGAATGTGGAAATTCATGGGTTATTAGGGTTTACCAAGTGTAACCCTAGCTTGTCCAACACTATAAATAGAACCCTTCGTAGACCAAAATCGGTTGCCTCTTTTCTTTGAGATAAATAGATTATTCTCTTAAATCATCCTCTTGCATATTAGTGTTTGTGAACCATTAGAGGTATCACACTTGAGGTGATCAAGCTTTCAAGGGTCAAGAATTACAAGTCCTTCAAAAGGCATGTCATCTATCTAGATGTTTTATTCAACTGGCAATTTGTATGCTAGTTAGGACAATGCTTTGGAAAAATTGAAAATATGCATGTATAGTAGAGAAAACATAGATCCAAAGCATTTAGGGTTGCATGTGCACCATAGGAGTGATATAGTTCTCAAAACCCAATAATGGTATCAGCCTAGGTTTGTTTTCTATTATATTTGATGCTTACTAGTTTTTTAAAGCTGAAAAAGTCGAAACTTTTGCCTCTGACTAGTGAACTCGCCGAGTACATGAACAGACTCGACGAGTCCAGTCAGTAAAAGAGCAACTCACAGAGTCCAGTTCATGCACTCAATGAGTTGAAGGCTATGTGTGCAAAATTTCAAGTTTCTTGGCCTGGTTTGCATTTGGAACACTACCACAAACTGTTTTGGATCATTAGAAATGTATTTTTATGATATGGTAGTGCTTGTACTCATCCAACCACAAGATAATTGTCAAAGTTTTAAAATAATTGTTTTTTTATATGATAAACAAAATTTCTTTCAAATTGTTGACTAGAAATTATATTGATTATCCTTTTAGTTAGATCATAGATTATGTGATAATTTTAGTTGTTAAAATAATGATCTAAATGCATTTTAATGACCTCCATAACTTATCCTCAAGTTATGGAAAATGAAAGGTCTCTTCATTAAAATCAAATTAAACTCATAGGTTATGAATGTGAAGAGTTTTGACAAGTTTCAAAACTTGCCCTAAAGTTTTGAAATTTACAAAGTCTCATTAAATGAAACTTTAATTCCAAACTCTAGAGTTTTAAAAGTTAAAATTCAACCCTTATACTATACAATATTACAAGTTTATATATATATATATATATATATATATATATATATATATATATATATAAGACAAAGTCGGTCTTACCGTTAGTAGGCCTCATTCACGAAGCCGGTCTATAAGGGGGGTATAAGGTTACTGCTTATAAAATGGTAGTTTAATGGGTGTCCACTATCACCCACCGCTTCCTTGACTGGTGGAGGGTCATTAGCTGAACGGGTAGGGTAGGACATTATTTCTCCCTCATTAAAAGTATAATGGTAAAAGAATATAAAGCAACTAAACTTTTATTAAATTCCTAATCTTAGTTACTTTAGGAAAATGTGAAATGGTGATAATCCATGAAATGACACTTTGCACCTTGTTAAGTTGTTAGTGGGGCGTGTGTAGTTAACCGACACACTAATCTGGGACTAACAATGTGTGCCAAAGGGTAACTTGGTGTTAATCATAGATCAATGGAGTGTGTGTGGTTAACCGACACATTGATTAGGTGATTTGTAACATTGGGTGTACCAAGCTGATTGGCATGGTTATTCACTCCTTGTTTGTGATCCTCAATATCTCAGTCACATACTTAAAGGGCACAATCAAGATTTAAACATGCCATTGAAAAGATTCAATGAATCTTAAAGATCTAGGAATTTCTAATCCAATTAAAACTTAATAATCCATTTCGTTTTTCATGGTGGAAATTGGTAAATTGTCATTTACCTACCTTCAAATATTTTACAATTGGATTACGACATCCCTCTTCGCAATTGTAGAATATTGTGTTGGGTCCTAGCCTTAATATTTCATGTTGGGTGTAATATTAAGGATTATCATCTAAACTAAACTTTGTTCTTCTTCCTTTATAGATGTCTATCCCAAACAATGCTTCCAACCCAATCCTTTCAGGCTCTTTCTCCCTCATGAACCTATGTGGGAGGGCCATTTTCGATGGTTCGAACTTCAATGACTGGATTCGAAACATCGGGATGGCTATTCTTTATGAGGAAAAATAATATGTCCTAGATAAAGAGCTCAAAGAGATTGATGTCACCAATACTACTCTTGAAAAAATCGATGAACACACTACTCATGAGAGGGATGCGACTAAGATATCGTGTCTAATGATTGCAACCATAACTACTGAGCTACAGAAGTCCTATGAGGACTACTACCCCTATAAAATGTATCATGATTTGATGGAAAGATACCATCAAAGTTCTCGGCAGGAGAGGTATGAGATCATTGCCTCCATGATGACAACCAAAATGAAGGATGGTGAACCCATCACGACCCACTTGCAAAAGATGCAGAGATTCGTGGACCGCTTGCTAAAATTGAATGTCAATTTTGATGAAGAGTTGGCCATAGATATAATTTTACACTCTTTACCTCCTTGTTATGATCGGTTTCGTATGACTTTTCATATGAATAAGGAGGAGGTCACTCTTAGCAAGCTTCAAGGCCTTCTTAGGACTGCAGAAAACAACCTTAAAGGCAAGTCAGTTGTGTCTACTCATACTACTACTTCTGCCCCTGTTCTGGCAATCGGACATGGGAAGGGAAAGAAGAGGAAGGCACCCTCCAAGAGCCAAAAGGGAAAGTATCTTGATGGATCCTCTTCTAGTGAGACCAAAGCTGGTTCTACTATTCCCTCTTCAAATCCAAAGGAAGCAGAGTACTTCCATTGTCATGAAAAAGGGTACTGGAAAAAAAGCTTCCCCAAGTACTTGCAGGACATAAAGGATGCAAGATCAAGCCCTCCTTTGCAGGTATTTACACTATTCAATCTAATAACTCATCACATGCTTAACTTTGGATCCTTGATATAGGTTGTGGTATTCACATTTGTTTTGATTTGCAGGGACTAAAAAGAAGTAAGGATGTGGAGCATGGGAACATAAACTTAATCAAGGGAAATAAGAAAGTGTCGTCTGTGACCAAGATTGCAGTTTTTTCTTTATTGCTTAGTAATGGTTTAAATTTAGATTTGAATAATTGTTGTTACTCGGTCGATATGGCGAGAAATGTTATTTTCTTTCACAGTTTGTATAAACAAGGTTTTACCTTTTCCTTTAATAATGAAAATGGCGGTATTTATGCTTATTGTAATGGTGTATTTTATTTTGAAGCATTTCCTTGCAATAGTATATATGAAACTGTGATGATTATAGATAATTTAGGAAATAATGTGTTAAATATTGATTCTTCCAATGAATTGGATAAAGCATGCTTGTGGCATTGTCGTCTTGGACATGTCAACAAGAAGTGCATAACCCAACTCCAAAAGGATGGAGTTTTGGAGTCATTAAACTTAAAGGCAGATGACACTTGCGAATCTTGTTTGCTTGGAAAGATAACCAAGTCGTCCTTCATTGGTACTTGTGAAAGGGGTGAAGGTCTATTGGATCTCATACACACTAATGTGTGTAGACCATTCATAACCACCACAAGGTATGGTAACCACTTCTATGTGACTTTTACTGATGAGTATAGTAGATATGGGTATATTTACCTAATCAAGCATAAGTCAGAAACCTTTGAAAAGTTTAAAGAGTTTAAGCAAGAAGTAGAGAATCAATTGGGCAGGAAGATAAAGATGTTGCAATCCAATCATGGAGGAGAGTATCTTAGTATCGAGTTCCTTGAATATCTTAAGGAATGTGGAATTGTTTCACAATTTACGCCACCTAGAACACAATAGCTCAATGATGTGGCTGAGAGGCACAATAGAACCTTGCTAGACATGGTTCGTTCCATGATGATTCGAGCTTTGTTACCTATCTCATTCTGGGGGTATGTCTTACAGACTGCCACCCATATCCTTAATCTAGTCCCTACCAAAATGGTTTCCAAAACACCTCACGAGATGTGGACTGGGAAAATTCCCACATTAGATCACATCAATGTTTTGGGTTGCAAGGCTTTTGTGAGAAAAGAAACTCACAACAAGCTCGAACCTCGGAGTGAGCAATGTATTTTCAACGGCTACCCACAGAAATCCTTTGGGTATCTCTTCTATAGACCGAGTGACAATGTTGTATTTGTTGCGAGGAGAGGAGTATTTCTGAGAGAGAACTTATAGGTCAAGGAAACAGTGGGAGGCAAATTGACCTTGAAGAGCTTCAAGAGTCAAGCGGTGAAGGAACCTTAAACACTAGCAATCAACCTGAGGAGGAAACTCCAGTTGATCCAATTGATGATTCCTTACCACTGAGGCGTTCGATTAGAGTTAGAAATACACATGAGCTTTATGGTTTCCATATTACTATTGAAGGTGATACATTTATTCGTGATATCACACTGGTAAAATTTGGATTAACCTAACAACTACAAGGAAGCCATGGCAGGCCTCGAGTCTACAAAATGGAAAGAAGCTATGGACAACGAGATTCAGTCCATGTATGAAAAACAAGTTTGGAACTTGGTTGACAATGTACCGGGTCAAAAGACGGTCAGATGCAACTGGATCTTCAAGAAGAAGACCGACATGGATGGGAATGTACACACATATAAGGCACAACTAGTTGCGATGGGCTTTACTCAAACTCCAGGAGTTGACTATGATGAGACCTTCTCACTAGTAGTGAAGATTAAATCTATAAGGGATATGTTGGCCATTGTTGCATTTCATGATTATGAAATATGGCAAATGGATGTCAAAACCGCTTTCCTTAATGGAAAGTTGGCTGACAATGTTTACATGAGTCAGCCAGAGGGTTTTTTTCAATGCAAAATACCCTAATAGAGTGTTCAAGCTTGAGAAACCCATTTATGGATTGAAATAAGCATCTCGTAGATGGAATCTTTGTTTTGATGAGAAAGTCAAAGAGTTTGGATTTTCGAGAAGCGAGGATGAGTCCTGTGTATATGTCAAAGCTAGTGGGAGTATAGTTAGCTTTCTGGTATTGTATGTAGATGACATACTACTCATAGGAAATTACATCCCAATACTATAAATAGAACACTCCATAGACAAAAATTAGTTCCCACTTCTCTTAGAGATAAATATATTATTCTCTTAAATCACCCTCTTGCATATTGGTGTTTGTGAACCACTAGAGGCATCACACTTGAGGTGCTCAAGCTTTGAAGGCTCAAGAACTACAAGTCCTTCAAAAGGTATGTCATCTATCTAGATGTTTTATTCAATTGGAAATTTGTATGCTAGTTAGGCCAATACTTTGGAAAAATTGAAAATATGCATGTACAATAGAGATAACATAAATCCAAAGCTTTTAGGGTTGCATGTGCACCATAGAAGTGTTATAGTGCTCAAAACCAAACATATATTTGGTTAACAAATTAATCCACTACACTTAAATACACATGGTGATACAAATCACCAATAAAACTCACCCATTTAAATGTAATATTTATTAACTTAAAATCAAAACAGAACAAGAACAAATTGATGCATAAATGAAATGTCTTGACGAATGAATTTCACATTAGCATATTATTCGTTCCAAATATTTGAAAATCAGGGTGTAACTAAGGATTGAACCCTTTCTATTCATAGTAAATACATGAAGATACTGAACACAAAAATTTACATTCTTATAAGTTCTAACTTGACATTATATTTTACTAGCTTGTGTCCCATCCTTCATTAAGCATATCAAAGCCAAGTCCTATCTTCTTCAATAATCTAAACTCCATGCTTATGTAGGTAGTTCTTTTGTTCTTGCACCTACAAACATATTTTTTAAAGAAATATTAAGATATAAAATTCTAACCTCCTTAATTTGCAAACTAAACACATACCTTGGTATCATGATAATAATGTGTTCCAATCTTCAATTATCAAGTTTTCCACATTGAATTCAACATCTAGTATTACATTAGATGATAATGGGTATCTTAATATAAATTTTTTTAGTTAGACTTTAAACTTATCCGTACAGCCACCTTGTGCACAAGATATCTTGCTAACCCTTTGGTTAGATGGTCAACCAAATTCAAATGAGTTCTGTATTAACTCCACCAATATCATACCAATCATGACGAGCTAACGAATCATGCTATGTATAACACTTAAATGTCTGGACTTCTCGTTGTAGAATTGACTATAAGCCTTAGCCAAGGTTGCATCACTATCACATCTGATTGAAATGGTAGATGTTGGTTTGGACCATAATGGAATTTTCTAAATCAAATTCCTTAGCCACTCATTATCTTTACCAATAGCAAACAATACTATAAACTCAAACTCCATGGTTAAGTTAGTAATGCAATTATGTTTCTTGGATGCCTAAGAAACGACACCTCTTCTAATAAGAAACACCCAACCACTACTAGAGGAGTGATCCTCTATGTTGTTAATCCAGTTGGCATCTGAATAACCTTCTAACAAAGAAGGATATCCATTATAAGTTAAACTATAATCCATAGTATCTTTCAAATACTAGAATACTCTACTTACAGTTTTCCAATGATGTGGACCAGGATTACTAGTATACATATTAATCCTTCCTACAACATATGCTATATCAGACCTAATACTAATCATGACATACATTAGACAACAAATAACCCTTGAGTATTCAAGTTGAGACGCTGAAAATCCTTTATTAGGTAGAAGCTTAAGATTAAGATCTATAAGAGTGCTAATAGCAGAACAATTTTGAAAGATAAACTTCTTCAATATCTTCTCAATATAATGAGATCAAGAAATTGAAATCTCATTGTTACATTGTTTAATTATTATTCCGAGAATTACCTCAGCCTTAAACAGCCAGGGGCTCTGCCCCTCACACCTTTCCAGGGGCTGCCACCCCTTGGACCCCGCTTCTAGGAGCACTACCCCCGAACTTCCGTTCGTTCAGGGGCTTCGCCCCTAAATGACATTCTACTTTGAATCATGAACAAACTTAAACAAGTGTGCACTTCACATCTGCTTACTTGTTTAATATTTGTTAAGATTATATTTGGTCAACAAATTAATCCATTACACTTAAATACACATTGGACATACAAATCACCATCAAAAGATGCATAAGGCATGTATGTGTTTCAAAATATTTAGACAATTACATTATCTACGGTAAAATGGATCTCAAAGAGGCTAATCTTGATGGTATTTTAACTATGCTCCATAAATCGAAGTTTTGTTTAAGTTTATGAGGTTTTAATCATCAGTTTAGTTACAATTTATATAATTAGAACTTGGATTTGAGTGATAAAAAGGTTGAATTAGAATAGTGTGAAGAATTGAAGCGATTCCAACTGAAATTAAAAAAAAAATCACATAAAATGGTATAGTGAAAATCGTAGAATGTGCAATTTTAAGAGAAAACTGTAATAAAGTCCTTACATATTGGTCTCATAATTGATTTAGTCATTATATCTTTTTTTATTCAACTAAGTCCCAAAAACTTGTAATCGTATTTAACTTAACCATTTTCCCGGGTTAAAAAGTCATCCAACTTTCAAAAATTACATTTATGGCCCAGATTTCTAATTTTATTCCAAATTTGGTCCAAAATTTACACTTTTGACCCTGATCTTAAATTTTGCTACAAATATAGTTAAAATTTACCCTTTTGGCCGAAATTTTAGAATTTTGTTATGAATTCTTCTTAAATTTAGTTTTTTATACAACTTTTGTTCACAAAATTTTGTTTCCAATATGTTTTTTTGTTTATAAAATCATATTTATACAAAAAAACATATTTTCACATAAAAAATCTTATATTTTCTATATAAAAGCTTTTTTTTTTAAATATGTATACAAAATACCTATTTATAAAAATAGATATTTATTAAGTACATAAATATATACAAATCCGCTTTTATAAAAAAATGTATACATACATGTATTTTACAATATATATATATATATATATATATATATATATATATATATATATATATATATATATACATACATATATATATATATATATATATATATATATATATATATATATATATATATATATATATATATACAAACACCTATTTTATTATAAGTACATCTGTATGCCAACACATATTTATAAAAAATATATACAAACACATATTTCACAGTAAACATGTACATTTCTTTTGTAATAACATATTTATATGCACCCCAAATAAGTGTTTGTATACATTTCTTTTGTAAAACATATTTTTGTATATTTTTTTTTATAAACAACTGTTTTATAATAAATGCATTTGAATTCAAACACGTTTATATATAAAAAATTATTCAAACACGTTTTTATAAAAGAAATGTATAGAAACACGATTTTATAAAAAAAAAATATAGATACATAGTGGTGAAGGGAAGCCTAATTACTAGTAGCAAAAAGAGAAAGATGAAGGGCTTCGCTCCCAAGTTAATGAATCAAGAAATTGATGAAAGGTTGGAAGATCCTGCCTAGGGGGAGAAGCCTCAATGGGATACATTTACAGAGAGAAACAGAGATGCCACTGCTACCAAAGGTGCACTCCGAGAAAGCTATACTGCCTGAGGAATCATCCCATTTTCTCATATGAAGTCTATCAGCGGCGCTATTTACTATTCTTTCTAGTTCTGACTTGGGAAGCTGATCTCGATCTTAGGAGAAGCGTGACGATCATTCAAAAGGCGAAGGATCGGACAAAAGAAGGCGGTGACGACGGCTCGGGTGGATAGGATGGGATTCTGACCTCCACACCTGGACGGCGTATACAAAAATGTTTTTTTAAAAAGTTTTTATATAAAAAATATAAGATTTTTTATGTGAAAATATGTTTTTTGTATTTTTTTTATAAATATGATTTTATAAAGGAAAAACATATTTAAAACAAAATTTTGAGAAAAAAAGTTGTAAAACAAAACTAAAGTTAGGATGAATTTATTACAAAATTTTAAAATTTGGGCCGAAAGGGTAAATTTTTGACCAAATTTGTAATATAAATTATGAAATCTGGGCCAAAAGTGTCAATTTTGTACCAAATTTGTAATAAATTTTGAAATCTGGGCTAAAAATCTAATTTTTGAAAGTTGGATGACCTGTTGACCGGGTAAAAAGGTTAAATTGAATACGATTACTGGTTTTTGGTACTTAATTGAATAAAAAAAGTTATAATGACTAAATCGATTATAAGATCAATATGTAAGAACTTTATTATACTTTTCACAATTTTAGTGAACGGATTTTAGTGAACGGGCAGAACTTATCAATTCAAGTTTGGGAGAGAACCTTTTCATTTCACATATATATGGGTTTCAAGCTTAACATGTTGTTTCCAAATTTTAGCAAAGAAAAAAAAAAGGAAAAGCAGATAAATAAAAAAATGAAAGAAAAATATAATAGCATTTCGTATTTCCGAGTGATATAGAAATGAAAATATAATAAACATTTTATTCATTTCTCTCCAGATACTTCAAAATCGAGAGAAAAGTTAGTAGGAAAAGATTTCATTCTACTTCTAATTTTTTTTCTTAAAAAAACTGTGGAACACCAATTAAGGGATACAGTTCATTATTTTCTTACGTTAATGGGACAAATTGATCATTTTAATATAATTTTTTAAGAAATAAATTTAAAGTCAAATCTACTTACCTTGTTTATGAAAAAAAAGAAATAAATGTAAAAATTAATGCGTAATATTCGAAAAATGAAACCGTTTCAAGATTAATTCAAATTATGAAGGTTTGTCATAACATATAATGAAACTTATCTTGGCAATCTTATCTATATATACATATAAGTATCATCTATTACCGTAATATACTATAAATAAATGAGATTAATTTTTTTCCATACCTTCCTATAAGTACCAAAATCTTATAACTGTCCTTCACATTATGCTCCAGGCCTCCAAGACACCATTACTATGAAGCTAATTACAATCAAATCGCTATCCATGGTTCTTTTCATCATCCCATCCTTAGCACATCTCTCGTTAGCCTTAAGGAGGGACTTCCTTATTCCTCAAAACGAAGCTCGGGCCGAAGTTGGGGTGCACCCCTCATATGGAACAAAACTTTGGTACACTATGCCCGTGGGTATGCATACCAAAGAATTGGGGATTGTAGTTTGCAACACTCAGAAGGACCTTTTGGTGAAAACCTAGCTATAGGTTATGGTGATCAGTTCAATGCAACTGCAGCTGATGCTGTTGACATGTGGGTTGGGGAGAAACAATACTATGATTATGAATCAAATTCTTGTTTTGGCGATGAATGTCTTCACTATACACAAGTGGTATGGCGTGATTCTGTTCATGTTGGTTGTGCTAAAGTTATATGCTATAATGATTGGTGGTTTGCTATATGCAACTATGATCCTCCAGGGAATTATGATGGCCAACGACCTTATTGAAAATAATAACGTCGGATAAATTTATATGTATCGATGTCATTATCTAAAATGTTTGCTTTATTCGATAAGGGCATTCATACATATAAATATACTATTTAATGTGATCTTGTGCTTAGGAATGGTGTAGAATGATTAATTGTACCTTCACCTAAATGCACTATTTAATGTGATCTAAGTATTAATGTGCTTTTTAATGTGACATTTTCTCTTTAATTTTCACATTAATATTTTTTTTCCATAATCTTGGTACTTGATACTATTTTTTTTGAGCGGCCATATATAAAAACAAAAAACACTGACCCAAGGGGAGATGGACCGGAAAACTCTTGTTTAGTGAGATGCTAATAAAACTCATGAATTGTTATATATTTATGCAACACAATGTTAGAAACAGTGAGCAACCTCTACTTTATCCTTTAGCCCTCAAGCTCTTAGGCTACGGTGAGTGGGACTCGACACCACCCGACAATCATGACATGGACTCGGGAAAACTACGCCCTGAGCTCGGCATACCGAGCTCGGAAGGGGTACTCAACACCTCATCGTTGAGTCTCTTTCTTCTTCATCTCTTCTTTTCTCTTTTCTTCTCCCCACTCGACATCCCACCAACCTATTGATGGTAGAGGTGAAATTTCATCTTCTGAATATAGGTTAATTGAATCGCCTCCCGAAATGCCTTTCTGGATATTCCTCAATGTCCCGGCTATTCACAGAACGTGAGAAGCAGATGATTAATCATCTGCTTCCAGCCCTCTCTCATTCCAAGCTTCTTCTCCCGGTTCTTCCTTGATGGAGCTGATGTGGAGTTCGGCAAGTGTTGCACGACTCCCTTCATCCATAGGTCAAGTCCTTGGAAGTTTAGCTTATTGACCAATAGAACTATTAACAGTTGACTTTAGTTAACTAACACAAACCTCTCTAAGTTAAACACAAATAATAGGGACATTCAATCATGATTTAGATTGCATTACAAGGTATATTTCCAACATATACACTTTGCACTTAGTCTAAATAATCTATGATTTTCAGATGTATATCTAAGTTTTTATTGCACCTTTTTTATTACACTACAAGAAATATGATCAAAATCGGCAACGACTTTAACGGGAACACCAAGTCGGGTGCTTCTGCATCTGATGTTGCTGCTACAACATTGCACATCTGGCATACCACATCCCGATCGGTGTGATCCAATTAAAAGCGATCCAAGACGTGAATCTTTTGGATCAGTCCAATGACATTCCTTTGTTCTCAAAAAATTCCTCCTAGTTTTTCCGGGGTTCTAGCATAGATAGATATTCAACAAATTACTCCTAGTTTTTCTAGGGTTCTAATGGTGAGGGATATTCAAGAGATATATTATGGCCAACTAGAAGATATCAACGAGTTGTATTATTCATGTGGATATTCGACCGTAATCTTTTGGCATAAGTGGTTCGATACTCAAAGGGGATTCATATGTAATAATATTATCACAAATATTGTCACCAATACTAGAAAACAACGCTTTTAATAAAATGCATTGTGTGTCATAAATGGGTACAAGTGACACGCAAGTGCATTTCATTAAATCCCCTGACATAAAGGAGGACGTCTCACATTTACTACACGCGTTCCATATCATTAAAGCCGCTATCATAAACAAGGACCACATATATTTTTGTGTATCATAAATTGAAATGTTTTAATACACACACACACAAATATATATATATATATATATATATATATATATATATATATATATATATATATATTAAATTTACTAATTTTAAAATTAAATAACACATTTGAAGTCTCATAATACAAACAAAAATACTATTAATAAGAAATATAATTCATTGCACAAAATATAATATGTTAAATGGAAATATCATTCAAATGGTAAACAAATGTAAGAAATTGCTAATTATGCACAATATTTACTATAGAAAAACAAAACAACACATTAAAAGGAAAAAATGAGGAAGTTCTCATTTTGAAGGTCAAAATGATAGCTTTAATGCGTCCATCTTAACCAATGTTGACTCTTTTTCTACAAGCTCCTTGTATTTGGGGACATAAACTAACTTGTGTAGTAAAGAGTAAATTATGTTTCTTTTTCCAGGTCAAATCAATTAAAGTATGCCACTATTTCTTGCATTTTAACTAAAAAGACCTAAATATATGAAATAATGAGTTACTGCAACTTATTTATGGTAAAGGAGGCTTAAATGCAAGAAATAGCAAAGTACATTGCTATTCCTGAAATTGGGGACATAAAATGACTTGTGTAGTAAAAAAACTGAATTATCTTTTTTTTTTTCAAATCATATCATTTAAAGTATGTTGTTATTTCTTTCATTTTAACCAAAAAAAGCCTAAATGCATGAAATAACAACTTAGTTCTACTTATTTCAAAGGATGCTTAAGTGTAAGAAATAACAAAGTACATTGTTATTTCCTACACTTGGGGACATAAAATGAGTTGTGTAGTCAAAATAGTAAATTATGTTTTTTCGAGTCAAATTAGTTACAATATAATTATTTTTGGTCTATGGGTAGAGCTAAACTTTTTGCAATTTTGGTCTAAAAACAGTGGTTACACCTTTATTCTAAAAAAAAACTATTGATTTCCTGAAAAATGTTGATTATAAGTAGAGCTAGTTGAATGAGGTGTCAACTACCTTGCAAGATTAAGTCGATCAGTCAAAAAATTAAACTTTTTAACAAATATGTTCCATAAGAATTAACTTATAACTTTTGTGGAGGTTTCCCATGTTCTTTGAAGCATTTCATTGAATCGTATAGATCTAGACAATGTAAGAGTATGGGTATTCCTCGCTTCATCCTACATGTAAACAAATTTAAAAAATGATTATAATATAAAAAAGCAAAACAACAAAACAACAACATATCAAAGGAACATATCAGTAAATCAAAGGAACAATAGATGTGTAATACCATATTTTCACTTTATGGTAGAATTCAATATAAACATTTGTTTATAAAATTCGAAGTAGAAATATACTAATTTTTAGACACAATAATCATCATAAACATGTAGTAGATGTCAATACGATTTCCATAGACATAAAGAACGCCCAAATCTGAGTTCATATGAGGAACTTATGCTTGTCTAAAATTCGAGTTCAACCCAACATAGCTAGGTGTGTCATAAAAAGTGAATTTTAGATCGGTTGCTATTTAGTTAAAGCACTATAAATAAGAGTTGAATATCTCGTAAAAACGAACTCATCGATATAAAGGATGTCAAGAATGGAGTTCGTATGAAGAACTTATGAATTTCACAAGAATTCTAATAGTCTCAACCAGTCTAAATACTAATTAGAAATAGAGAAATAATTAGTTGTTGAGATCTAAAGGAAATGTATAGTGCTCGTTGAGACGATTCCGAGGATATAAAAAACATAAAAAACGAAGCTCGTATGCATAATTTATGGCTTTACAAATATTGAAAAAAAGTACCTACGATATGATGACATGGTAGCATGAAAGCACGCCACATGGAAGCACTAGAGACCAGTTCTTTCTGACAATATGGCACTAACCAAAGAACAACACATGGCGCCATGAAAGCTCGACACATGGCATTACTGATTAGCGGCAAGTAGCCCAAAGAAGAAACGAGTGTGTGTTGCAAGCTACCTAGAGCCAACTCTCAAGGGTACAATGCGCCTTCAACGTCGTCGCAACGCGCCCCCCCCCCCCCCCCCCCAACAACCTATTCATAGATCTCAAATGCTCTGTTCTTCCTCATACCTTTCAAAATCAAAATTTTCTCTCTAGAGAGCCTTTCTCCCTCTATATTTTTGAATTTTTGGAGTCCTAAAGTATTCATAATAAGCCTCTGAGGCGGTAGTGTGCTAGGCAGAAAGAAGTGCTCCGTATCAGGGTTCTTCCCGAGACTTTCTAAGTTTTCGCTAGAAATTTTTGTATGTTAAGCTGAATATACTACGTTTTAAGTGTACCGTTTATATATATATATATATATATATATATATATATATATATATATATATATATATATATATATATATATATATATATATATATGTTCATAGTTGTTATCATGAATCTACATCTAAGATTAATCAGTGATTTCAGTTATAATACTAACTGATGTACTTATGGGAATGATGTCTAGGTTAGATTTAGTGAGGTGTTTAAAGTGGGATCTCCAAATAGTATACTCTGTATACCAAACAGAACCTACCTCCAATAGGATCTTACATGGTTATTCCTTATTTGATAGTACTTAAGGTATTCATTGGTATTATTGAAAGATCTAGCCTTCATTATAGGATTGTCGAAGAGATTAATATATTATATTATTAGACGTTGATACTTATTAGGCGTGTTGCTCGCCAGTTGGATTACCCAAATAGCTGTCAATCATCTAAGAAATCATCCATGTGAGTTTTCTCACTATACCTTATATTGTAATATGCATGCAATTAGGTTGTGATATGTTATGACACTTTTTACGGTATTTCTTGTAATTACTATGTGCTTATATTTTGATATGATATGTTAAGGGTTGAAGCGTTCTCGCTTTGTACGGAAGGCCAAGATGCATGCATTTAAGATTTGTGTTGATTGCCTAAGGGGTAAGTTGATGGAAACGACAACTTAAGCATTGTGAACCTAGATACTCACAAGGGGTGAATTGATACACCAACCTCGATATTTACAAAAGCAAGATGTGGCAATAGTGACTTAGGCGTTGTGAGCCTAGATACTCAATATATGTATGTATGTGTATTGTGATATATGGTATTTTGGGAAACTCACTAAGATTCGTTCTTACCTAGTTGATTACAAATGTTTTCAGGTATTTCTTTAGTTCGTGAAAAGGTAAAGGCTTGATTATACATATGCGCATCGACTACATGTATTCTGCATAATTTAATTATACTCTGATTTAAACGAAATAATGAAAATGAAAATTTATCATGAAAAATCGGGATGTTACAAGTTGATATCAGAGCCTTGGTTTGAGAGAATTGGATGAACACTCATTTGATTCCAGACTAAAACTGAGGATATTAATATCTTAACAAATATTTTAAAGAAAAAGAAATTTATTCAAAAGAAAAAGAATATGGTGTGTATTGTCAGTTGAAACTTAAAAGAGAAAGTGATTTCCAAATATCCATAATTGTTATATTTGTTGTTGTATGAACTGTTAGAAATACATGCTAGTTTGTAGGCTAGGGATCCTTTCAGGAATTTAATGTTAGAATTACCTGATACTTAAGATTCCTTATGTCCTAGTGATTCAGAAATATCTATAATTGTTAGATTCATTGTTTTATATTGCTTGATTTGTCATTATTTCTTAGTCTCGTATCACTCCAACCATTGTAGTGTTAGATCTTTCAGTCGAAGGACAGTTCAATTTTAGCAGCATGTAATTGTATTTGTTTGATAATTAGTTAATATTGGTAGAAGTTCTTCCTCGGCTGATAGCAAGGTAAAGTGGAGGGAATTCTAGAAGGAGATTCTAGGAAGTATAATATGTGCTTGTTATGGAATATATTCATGTGGTAGGGCATCAATAAAGATGCAAAATCCTAGTGGAGTCTAGGAAGATCTGTTGTATGTACTTTGGGGCACATATGTATTTGTTTAGCAATCATTGTGTGTAGTGTTAAATAGTGACTTGGAAACTTTGGGACAATTATTGGGACGAGTATAAGTAGGTATGAAAGGTAGTCTATACCATCCGAAGCACAGGACCCATACTTGGATCAGGGAAAGTTACAAAGTTACTAAGGCAGTAGTAATTGGGTAGATAGTGTGGATAGCACTATAAAATCATTTTGCGTCATTACCTGTTGTATGGTGATGTCTAGGAGAGTTCCTTAAAGTTCGGGCCCATGTTGCATAAAAGATCGAGTTCGAATAAAGTAGATTTGCATAAGAGAGTTGGTTCTGAGAACCTTGTTCGGCATAGTGCCAAGTTTAGTCATTTAAGAAGAAAATGATTAAGGTGATCGACATAAGGACGAAAGTCATCATTGGGGATGAATAACTAGCAACTAGAGTTTCTACCCGCTATGACATGATTGTGTGTCAACCTCCCATAATCAAGGAGGAAGAATCAGATTGCTAGTATGAGAAGGATAATATAACTGGAAGATGTCTTCTATGTTGGTGTTTGTCTCGTGGAGGAAATGTTTAGTTATTTAGGGGCCTTTTGTAGCAAAAAGGTTATGGGGTAATGAGTTATGTTTAAAATAATTGAATGTTGACTACACGTCATGAAGCATATAACTTTGGTATTGTCCTTGATGATGCATCACTATATGATTGGATGGCCGCTGAAATCTCATACACTTTACTAAAAGAATTGTCCGGTAACATTCAACGAATCACTGATAGGTTGATTGTCAAATTCAAGGATTAGATTATAGCTATTTGAACAGCTGATGAATTTATTAGGACAAATAAGGAAAGAGAACATGGTTTAGGAACACAAATGGGAAAGTGAAAATAGACGCCAAACCCAACTATTTCAACAACAATCGAGAAGCTCGATGCTGTTATGCCAAGCACTAGAGGCATCCAAAGGCCGGTGCATCACAAGAGTAAATACGGTAAGTGCGGAAAAAAGGGACATAAACGTCAAAAATGCACATTAGAGGTGGATTTATGCCATCATTGTCTTCATCATGTTCATATTATGTTCAATTACACACACCTAGCAATAGGAATGATTTAGACCCCAACACTTGCAGATTTACAGGAAGCTAAGGGAAACTTTTTGGCCCCGACACTTGAAGTTATGCATTCATTAGGAAGGGACCCTATGGATGAAAAGACAATTGTTTTTCTTCCTATTAAAGAAGAGTAAACCAACGCTCATAGAAGCTTTTGATATATTTTGAAATTTGTAATTTGGTTCGGTTTCTGTTCTAGTGTACTAGTAATTATCTGTATGATTCTAAAGTTATCTTCTACTTTTAGTGATCTTGATTGTAAGAAGAATACTTGTGGTAGACACAACCGATAATACTGCATTGAGAATGTCAAAGTAATTATATATAATAGTCATGAGTTTCTTCAAAGTCAAAAGAAGCTACAAATCACACAGGAAAAAGCGAGCCTGAACTTTGGTCAGTTATGAGTAGCAAAGTGGGGGAGAATCGACCCATAAAGTGAAAGTGTGAAGAGTAGTTTGACATTCAGTTTCTATGTTAAAGTTCCAAATAATTTGGACTTAAGTAGGTGGAGGTGATGTGTTTCGGTTTCATCATAAGGGGTCAAAGAAGAAGAGAGTCTTCTACCAGAATGCCCACGTGCTATAGGTACTTCTCAAGGAAAGGTTGACCTTTCCTCCCAAGCGTCTGGTAGGATTTAGGAATTAGCCAAATTTTCGGCTACATCTCAGATAACCAAGAGAGCACTATAGATTTGTCCCTCCACGAATGAGAGATTTATCATCATAGCATAGGAGCTCCTAGCCAACGAATTCAATAGGTCTCATAATTTCAAATAATGTGTTTGAGTTGTTTACGATTCTCAAACTTCGTACCTAACACAAGCTTTTGTTTCTTCAAGTGTACTTCATTGAAAGTATTTGGCAAATCGACATTAACAATTTCATCTTCTAGTTCATTTTCAACCATCTTGTAACACTCGCTCCTGTTTAATTATTTTGTAATAGGGTTAATAAATAATATCAAATAGTTATATAATTAAAGACAAATTTTGTTGGTTTGGCAAGTGAATTAAATAAATAAAAGTCTCTCTCTCTCTCTCTCTATATATATATATATATATATATATATATATACAAGTGAATTAATTAAATAAAAGTCTCTCTCTCTCTCTCTCTCTCTATATATATATATATATATATATATATATATATATATATATATATATATATATATATATATATATATATGGGTTAAATTAACAACAACAACAACAACAATTATAATAAACAAATCGATAAAATAAATCTAATTGTTTGAAACAAAATAAAATGTTAAGTTTATGGTCCAAGTGCTATTTTGCAAAATGTTGATCTATTGGAAAATTTTGGTTTAGCGGTAAAAGGTGTCAATATGATAAATTTTGGAGGAGTAGTTTTGCCAATTCCTATAACAGGTGTCTTCTTATACCTATAACCCATCGCAACGAGACCATACGCCTTTTGGAAGGTTTGTATCGATCGGGTACACTTCAAGTATAAGGAACGAAAGTAAATTTAATCGAAGAAAATAAAGAACAAAATGTAAATAACATAGGAAGTTCTCCAAATTTTTCTGTCACCAAGAAATGGTTTCATCTTCACGAAGAAGATGGTTCGTCGCCAAGACGATTACGACATCAAGCCGTGTTAACATTCTGGTTTCACCCTAATGTTCAATATATAGTAATCTATACAAGTTTATCCCTTGATTGAATGCATTGTATCTTATCTATACTAAGAACTGATATTCTTAACAAAGATATGGGATCTGCTATATATTCTATAATTATCTATATCATTACCTAATGTACAAAAGACTACATAGAATAACTATATTAAGCATTGATGCTGATAGGCTTCATATGCTGGTGATGCTGGTATGGTAGACGTTGATGCTAACAGATAGCGTGTAGGAGGGTTTTACTCAACAAATTATAATGTGTGACCTTACAATCTCCCCTACCTGATGATGTAGAAACTAATGTTCAATGAATGCTTTTAGCTCAAGCTCCCCATGTGAGTAAAATTGAAATTTTTATGCTCTTCAGCTTTTAAGTTCTTCAGCTTTTCATGATTCCCCCCCCCCCCTCCCCTAAGAAGATGACTTTTAATTTATGATTGTCAATAAGTGGAGGCAGTATGTATAAGTCGCAACATACAACGGACAGGTGACAAGCTGAGAATTTTGATGTCCGCTTGATTTTCTAGGACGGCCCCCACCCCTTTGATTGATAACATTGAGGAGTTTCTTTAGATTTAGCTAGGTCCCCCCTGTTTGACATCAACAGAAAAATAAAACTGGAGGAGAAGACCAGAGTATTAGAGTTGCAACATGCAGTCTAGGAAGATTGTGATGTCTACTAATAGTATGGGCTTAAACTACCATTCATTGACATAATACTGGGAGATCTCATCAACATCTCGTTTCATAAGTTAACTCATTAATCACTTTTATTAGAAGAAAAAGGGCAAGAGTGGTATGTTGAGTGTTGTACATTACTATATGAAATGTAGCCATCACCAAAGAATGTTGAAGTTTTATGAATGTATGACTAATACTGCAAAATCCCGATGTTAAGGTAATTATAAATTAATCCCTATAATTCTATTTATGCCAATTTGGTCCCTAAGTCCGAAGAGAAAGTGCCTTGAAGCCCTAGTGGCATTTTTGTAATTTTGGCAGGATAAGTATGTCAAACATATATTTGTGTACACTACATGTACTAGGGCACACCCTATTACGCTGGGAGTACACTTATGTACATGGGGCGTACTAGCTAAAGAAGGAAACACTAAAATGTGGGGTTTAGGTGGTATTTAAGAAACATTAAGCCTCATTTCCATTCTCATTTCCAACCTCCATCAGCATATTTGTGTTCTCTTGAAAACCTTAGCCACTTTTGAGCTCTTGGAAGGTTTAGTGTGTTCCAAAGGAAGAAGAAGGTGGTGGTGAAGCTTGGAAGCTTAAAGCAAGCTTGGATCTAGGGGTTTTGCATTCTTCTCCATCAATAGAAGGTATAAAGTTCACACCTTGATGACTTATTTGCTAGATCTGGGTCTTGGGTGTTTTTATGTTACTTTTTGGTCCCAAATGTCTCATCTTGTGCATGGTTTGTTCTGGTCGATTTGGGTTGTCCTTTCAGACCTTAGGAGGGGTCCTAAGCCATAAAAACGAGGTCCTATTTGGTAGTTTTGCTTCATGCATCTTGTAGAAGATCTTAATGGATTAAGACCTTGTTTTAAGCACTTTTTCGAATTATAAAGTTATAAAGTTGGAATCTTTATGACTCTAGTGTGAATTTGGACCTTCAATCAGAAATATAGACTTATATGCTTAATCCATTAAGCACATATTGGAGTTTGGAGGCTGCGATGGTACGCCCCACATACTCGGTTAACCACCCCGATGAGTACTAAACTGCGAGGCTTCACGTACGCCATGCATACCTCCGGAGTACGCCCCGTGTACTCACACTAGTCAGCCTTGTTGAGTTGACTCGGTTGGGTTGAATCAGTTAACTTAGTGGTTTGACCAGTTGAATTTGACCAAGTTCGACCTTGAGGTTATCGTGGGTATTTTGGAGTTTTGCTGGAATTAGTCACTTGGTGGAAATAGGTGTCGGTTAGAGAACTAAGATTCGGAGTCAGACCTCATCAGTTCTATTCAGTTTGCGAGGTGAGTTTTCATCATTGTACTTTTGGGTGAAAGGCACCATGGCTGACCCTTTAGATTGTTATCCTTATTTATCGCATGATTATATGTGGTAGTGATATGTTAGATATGTATCCTGGTAAGTAAGACGATACTATGCTTAATGATCTGTTAGATATGTATGACTGTCTGTATATGCTTGCTATGGTTTCATATGGTATATGATGATATGTGATGGTATGTGGGTTGAGGCGGTCCTGCTTTGTGCTGAAGGCCAACAGACCCAGGGCATCCCAGATAGACTGCAGGCCAGAAGGGTGTACCAGTCAGGCCGAAGGCCCGAAGAACGTTCCAGATAGGTTGAGGGCCCGGGGAGTCGTACAAGTCATGTTGAAGGTTTTTGTCACACCCCTAAACCAGAATGGCGGAAACATTCGGGGGTGGATGACTTCACGTAGTATCACAACTATTGAATATTGTAAAGAAAGTAACACAACCATCACATATATAATGAAAACGTATGTTGTTGCGTTATACATAATAGCAAAAGAATATTACAATGAGATGATAAATGTTCAATAATAAAACATCTTTAGTGTTCCTTCTCCAAAAGCTGGTGGTTACCTGTATTACTGATTCCCTGAGAAATACAAGTGGTTTCGAAAAAGTGTCAACAATTAAGTTGGTGAGTTCATAAGTGTTTTGCATTGAAAAGTATGTGCTTTCTTTTGATAGTAAATCGATGAAAGAGGTTTTCAGAAAATCCAATATTTTCTATAAATGATTTGAAAAGTTCCCTGTGTTGGAGTGTGTTTGTGTTTTCCATACTTGAATAACAGTGATAAAATTTGCGTTAACGATAAAATGGAAAACTGAAATGCATATATGAATCTCGTAAATCAAACTTGTTTTTATACTTTTATGTGAGTTTTATAACCATGCTATTGACACTGATGGCCTGTAACAACGTTCTTCAGGCGTTGGAATTGTTATGACATTTGTCACCCCAGGCCTGCCGGCCTAGCTGTAGCTAACAGCTTAGGTGTGGGATTGTCAATCCTGTATAGATCTATACACAAGTATCACGCTCCCCCTACAAGGGATTATGGTATATAATACAGGACTTAATAATGCATACTCGAACGTACGTGAAGCTGTCTCACATTACTTGGTATAAACAGATTTACGATAATAAAGACTTTACTTCTTTTGAAAGCATTTCATTTGTCGAGATGTATATGTAAAATGTATGAATCACTTGAATACTACACTCATTATAGTTTCTCAAAAGTATTTCCCATTTGGTAATAACAACTTGGTGATATAATAGCCCTTTAAACATAAGGTTGTTTTTGTATCAAAACTTTATAAGAACGATATTATAAAAATGATACTTTGATTTGTAATGTACTTGTATTCCCCCCCCCCCCCCCCCTAAAACATGAAAAGAATTGAAAAGTAGGGGTATGAACTCACTCGTTAAGTTTGAAGAGAGAGGCTAGGTTTGAGCAGAACTTCGATCGTGGATGGTTGCGTCGTCGGGCTCTTCGGGGGTCTCTGCAGCGTAAATCTTTCGTCGGGGGCTCGAGTGCGGAAACCAAGGTCGTCGGGAGTGGTCTCTGGGGCTTAGAAGTATGGGAGAATGACTGATGAATTGTGAAGGTGTGCCAAAGTTCGAAGCTCATGCCATCAATTTATAGTGCTGGAAAACCCCGTACGCGGCGCGTACTTCCGGAGTACGCGGGGCGTAACATGGCGTCATGGCTTACGACTCGGGTCTAGCTAGCGTAGCTTGGGCGGGTCGATGGGACTTCTGGGTCTAGTACGCGGGGCGTACTCCCAGAGTACGCGGGGCGTAATCCCTGTTTCCGACTTCTAAATTCCGTAACTTTTGCGTACCAGTTCCGTTTTTTGTGTTCTTTATATCCACGCGTAGGTGAGATTATGCTCTATAACTTTCATTTAGACTTCGTCGGCTAGTTTTGAATTTATTTTTAATGATATATTTTTAATAGGCCGGGCCTCCTAAAGTTCGTTTAAAAATTCATAGGTTCTTTATTCGACTTCGGTTTTCGTTTGTCTTTTTATTGTTTTATTAACATTGAGGACATCTTCAACTTCCGTTTAGGTGGCGATATCTAAATAACACTCGATCTTCAATCCGAGGTTTTAGCCCTCTACTACTGTTACGAAACTTTGAAAATTCGTAACTTCTTCATACGAGGTCCAATTTGGGCGATCTTTTTATGCACGCTCACCTTTCAACGAGATCTACGACTTTCATTTAGATACTTAAGGCAAGAATGTATTATATTGAGATTTTACCTTTTTACGTCGAATAATATTTTAACGTCGTGTCATAAATATACGGGTGGTTATACTTTCTTCAATATAACCCGGTTTTGAGCGTTCTTTATGTTTTTGGAAACCTTGGCATGATATCAAATATTTGAGGCATCCCAACTTAGATACTTGAACACTTTATTTTCGAGGTTAATTCCGTTGTATTTGGCTTTCGAGTGTTACAATGCTTTTGTAAAATATAGGGTTGTCACAGTTTTGTGAGCATACCATATAGGCTGTAGGCCAGTGGGGCGTTCCAGTTAGATTGAAGGCCCTGTTTGCATGTTGTTTACTGTTGTTATTATTATGTGTTGTGTTGGTAATTTGGCGGAACTCAGTAAGTGTTGGCTTACAGTTTTGGGTTATGTTTCAGGTACTTCAAATGATCGTGGGATGGCGAAGGTGTGACCGTACACACCCTCATGTTTTGGACGTATGATTTTGGCAAACTCTAGTATAGAACATGTTTTGAAAACTATGGTGTAAACAATTTGTGATTTTGGGTTGGTTTTAAAAAATTTAAATTTTCATGATTTTTTTACATGTTACAAATATAGTGAATCACTAACTTCTTAATAGAAGAATTGTTGGGAATGAGTGGGTAGGTGCATGTAATACATCACCGACAATGATCTACCCATCAACATAGATTTTTTGAATCCTCATATGTGTCTGGTATCATATGCTGATTCTTAAATTCTAAAATAGAAAATACGGAGAAAGTGGATTTTTTTTGTTAGCTAAGGTAAAATCAGCATAAATCATTAACACATGTAATCCATCAACAAGAAATGGTTTAATTTTTTCTTCATAGAGTTTTAGTTGCAGTCTAGAATCAAAGTTTCTTCGTTAACTCATAAAGGTACCATGTCATACGTCAGACTAGAAGGTTAGGTACATGAATAACCCTGTGTCATATAAGGACCATACAAGTATCTCTTGTGTTGATGAATGTGCAATATATGTAAGCCATTCGGTTATGCTCAATGTTTTAACAGAACATGATACTTGATGCATACGAAAAGGATGCTTCCACGGATAAGGTTAGGTAAGATGGTTAGCTTAAAATAAACCACCAAAATCTTTCTGTAAATTTTTTATTTGGACTAGGCAATCTCACTTAGAAACTTTAGACAATGCTAGATAATCAGCGTGAGGGGTGACTCAATGTTCTCGCATATGGTCTCGTCGATGAGAAAGTTTAGTCACATACATTAGCATGCTTCTAGGGACGATGATTTATCAAAAATTCCGTACTAGCCTTAGAATTGCCACCGTTAGATCCCTTTTATAATGGCACGAAATAATAAGTAAGAATAAAACAAAAGAGGCAGTCAAACAAGAAAATAGTCTAAACAATGAAATATGTGCAACTTTTTTAGAAAGGTGATAAAGAACTGTTCAATCAAATCTTTTGAATCGAATGGTCATAAATGTACTACCATTTTCTGAGATATCTACCCCAAGAATTATGGTTATAAAAGAGAACACACATGAGGATAAACTCATCAATACACAATACATCTCACTATAAATCAAGAGTGATGAAGCCATTTTATCATTGAAGATTTGCAGATAGTTTCCAAGCTTCATATTCATCAAGAGCAAGAGAAGAGAAGAGAAAAAAACAATCTTTATAACCAACAAGTTAACTCATTCAATTCCATGAAACCATCATGTCCTTAAGATCAACATGAGGGATTTCAAGGTTTTATCGGATTATGAGTCAATAGTTGAAAACAAGACTTAATGCATTGATGATTGCTCCTTGCATTCATACAATGAGTGGAGAAGAAAGAGAGCATTAACAAGAATACGAGGACATGATGCCACTCTTTTTTTCAACACAAAGACTATTAAGATCTTTCAAGATGACTCCGGTTCTCACAAACTCTAAAGAAAGGAGATGCAAATATATCTTAGATATGCCTGAAAGATATATAAAGGAGAGAAAATAATACTTGTAAATACTTGAAAACAAGACTTACTGCATTGATGGTTACTCCTCCTGCGGTGCTTTTGTGATCAATGCCATATCCACCGAAAGATCATTTTCACAGCGAGAAGATGAGAGTCCTTAGGATTGGCTAGATAAGGAGCACACAATATAGTAGCAAACATAATGCCAGGGCGACTGGTATTAAGATAGAGCAGAGATCCTATCATTCCTCGAAACAATATTGCATTCACATCAACGCCAATAGATGCCGATAAGGACATTAGAGTCTTTTTCGGCTTCAAATTAGAGAACCCATACTTCTTCACCATATCTATAATATATTTAGCTTGGAAAACAAAAATACCAGCAGTTAGTTGTTGGACCTATAAACCCAAAAAAGAAAGTAAGTTCACCCATCATGCTCATCTCAAACTTCCTTTCCTTGATCTTAGCGAATTCGGAACTTAGTTTCTCATCGGTGGATCCAAAGATGATATCATCAACATACACTTGAGCCAGAATAATGTGAGATCCTGAAAGTTAGATGAATAAGGTGTTGTCAATGTTTCCTCGATTGTATCCACTTGTAAGAAGATAGCTTTCCAGTGTGTCATACCAAGCTCTAAGTGTCAGCTTTAAACCATAGACAGCTTTACCAAGACGATACATTTGATTTGGAAATTCTTCTGTTTGAAACCATGGCGGTTGTTTTAGAAATACTTCTTCTTGAAGATATCCATGTAAGAAGGTAGTGTTGACGTCCATTTGATAGACTTTGAAGTTCTTAAAGGACGCAAAAGCAAGAAAGAGGTGAATTGGTTCAAGTCTAGCAACAGGGGTGTGACATCCCCATTTTCACGGCCAGAAAAGACCGATTTCGTTTATGCTTTATAAAAATCATAGCACTTCTTTTCATAAAAATGTTGGGGTAAAACATGGGTAGATGTAATAGATGGAATATAAGTTGGACGATGAGTTGAGAGGTGTTATAGACCACAAGGTGAGGGTGAGAGGTGAACGATGTGAGAAGCCTTTTCCCAAACGTTGGCCCCGTCATTCAGCAAAGTATGGATGACAACCACGGACTATTCTAGACATTTCAGTGGAACACTAGCAGGCTCGCAACCTGTAAGTGTTGTGAACGATGTGTTCACTTGGTGTACTCTAAACCATGGCGATCATGCGGACTTGATGCCTAAACCGTTGTGATCAAGCAGACTTGGTGCCAAAACCCTGGCGACTATGCAGACTTAGTGTCTGTTGTATAAATTCTGGCGACTATGCAGACTTAGTGCCTAAACCCCGGCGGCGATGGACTTCGTGTCGATTCCTTAGGATGATCCTTAGGAATGTATGAACGAGGAATGGTTGATTCTTAGGGTAAATCCTTAAGAGTAAAGAAGATAATGGAGATGGGTAATTTGGTTGATTGTTTGAACATAATAAATACATTATTGTGGGTTGAAAACCCTATGTACTCACCAGGTTTCCCAACCTGACCCACTCAGTTTATTTATATCACAGGTGTCGATATTAAGTGACATTACACTGAGAGATTAAAGAGATGTAGATCACTAGTGTAAATAAATGTAAGTTCCGTTTATGCTTATGTTCCTGTATTGACGATGACATCCCAAACGTTTTAAAATGAATAAAATACGTTTCTCCGAAAATGTTTTGATAACGTATATATCGTATTTTTCTGGGAACAAATTCCGCAACATTTTTATGAAAAGAAGTACTCTGATTTTTATAAAGCATAAACAAAATCGGTCTTTTCTGGCCGTGAAAATGGGGATGTCACAGTTGGTATCAGAGCATTAGTTTAAGCGAACTAGGAATATGGATTTATTTCTAGACTTAAACTTAGAATGCTAAGCGACGATTGTGAGGTGTGAGCACTAGCTTATTTTAGGAATTATGCCTAAAATGCTTTTATGCGCTAAATGCTTTGTGCCATATATGCTCTTATTTATTCGGATCCATGGTCTGTTGCTGACCGGATCTGGAAACCTTATGTGTTTAGGATTCTAAACATACGACAACGATATTAGAACTAGCATGTAAACGTTTCGGAGTGATAAGGATGATTTAAACGTCAATCCTACATAAAGATCTAGATTCACCTTATTCGGTGTATAGATCAAGATGGCAAGGACCCATAGCAGAAACGTGAATGCAAATGGGAAGCGAGATCAGCCCCCAACGATTGAGCAAATACCGGTTGTGGTGGCCGCTGCTGAGCCAATAACGATGGTCGGAGTGCAAGCGATGATCCAGGAGATGTTGGATCGCCAAATGGAGGAAACCAGATGTTTGCTCCAACAAAATTGAGAGGAAGCTACCATACAGATCGAACAGCCCGAGTTGAACGAAGGGCAGACTAAGGAGGGAAACTATAGTGGGACTGTTGGTCAAGACAACCCACCGATAGTTAGGCAAAACCACCAGGATGGAGGAAATGATGGACGTGGATGCAAATACAAGGATTTCATGGCGTCCAAACCATCGAGTCTATCTGGAAGCTCGACGCCGGTGGAAGTCATGAACTGGATCTCTGAGATGGAGACGATGTTTGAGAGTTGCGAGTGTAGCAACAGATAGAAGACCGCTCTCGCGGTTCCTCTGTTGAAATCTGTAGTACTAAGCTGGTGGAAGCTACTAGCCGATTCGATGCCCAAAGGAGAAGCAAGAAAGCTGTCATGGGAAGATTTTATGGTGCAGTTAAACATGCAGTACTGCTTTGAGCAGGATCTTCTGGAGATCAACAACGAGTTTCAGAATCTAAGGAAGGGAAGGATGAGTGTCATCGAGTATGCTGCAATTTTTACGGAGAAAATGAAGCTTGTTCCTTACCTAGTTCCAACTGAGCTCTCCACGGTCAACAAGTTTGCCCATGGATTACCAGTAGACTTTGGACCAATGGTCAAGCAAACAACCACCTTGAAAGGAGCCATCTAGGCAACCAGGAATGTTGAGACCCAGATTAGGGAAAAGGGTCTGGAGAGAGCTGAAGTTGGCGAGAAAAGGAAGCATGAAGGATCTTCAAAATCCAACAAAGAAAGGAAATTCTCAAAGACTGAAGAAGTAGGAGGAGGTGAAACCAAGTGGTGCGAGAAGTGTAAAAAGAAGCACTTCGGGAAATGTGACGAGGAGGTGACTTGCTACAAATGTGGAAATACATGGCATTACGCCAGCAAGTGTGCGTCCAACAAGAAGGTGTGCTATGGATGTAACAAATAAGGGCATATTTCTAGGTACTTCCCAAAGAAAAACGAGGCAGCAAGGCCAAACACACCACCGAGGCCAAGAGCATTTCACATGATCCTCGACGAAGCAGAAAACCATGCGAGGAATCAAGGATGAGGACTTCATATCCGAAGATCAAGTTATGCAGTAGCCATAGTATCGTATGATGTAGCCTATTAGAGGCATAGTCTAGGGTGAACTTGAAAACCTATGTAATATTTCAAGAAATAATAAAACCTTTGTTTTGTTATCTGATGTGTTAAACTGTTATGTGATTTTCTTGTATGGTGACTGCGAGACAATACTTGGGACGAGTATGAGTAGGTGTGAAAGGTAGTAGATGCATATACTACCGGAAGCACAGGACTCACGCTTGGATCAGGGAGAGTCACAAGGTTACCAAGAAGCTAGTAATTGATATCGTTTTATTCAAGTATACCGTTACCATCGTTTCGGTAATGACTAAAAATATTGTTGGTATTCCGACCCTAGTGGTCATATCGAATTGAGTCCGACTACAATAAGTATGTTACGTGGTTCAGAGAACCAAGTTCGATGTAACATCTGACTAAAGCCATAAGATCGAAGTAAAAGATAATCGAAGTGATCGGTAGAGGTATCGCGACGGTTGCTTGTAGCTGGAAATGCTACCTTTTAAAATGTGATCATCTCACATTAGAACACGAAGGGAGGTATAATCTGTTCTAGAAATTTGACTCTAAAAGACCTGAGTCTAAACGTTGCAACATACAATGTTAGGTCATTACAATACGACACATCGGTGCATGGTAGTAATCCTAAGATTGTTAAGAGGAAGAAGCAGTCTCCATTAAGGATCAAGATTGTGACTTGAAGGTCATAATTAGGAGTCCAACGTGAGATAGGGAGCGGGTCCAAAATCAGGCACAGCCTGTAGTCAGGAAATCTTAGAGTTAGATACTCGTTTGAAGAAACATCAAAGTTACGGTTATTCCTTAGGGTGAAGAGATAATGTATGGAGTCATCATGTGATCCTTGTTTCTTTGATGATTCCGGGACGTAATCATCCTAAGGGGGAGATAATTGTAACGCCCGTAGATCCGGACTAGTCAATTTAGATATAATAGGGGTCGAAAACGACTTTTCGACAAAAGATTATTTAGAATGAATAATCTTAACCAAGTTGTAGTATATGTTACAAAGTTTCCGTACATATAAAGAACGCCGAAATCCGAGTTATAACGAAGAAGTTATGACCCGTCGAAGTTTCGCGACAGAACCGGCACGATACCGGGAAGCGTAAATAGTGAATTTACGATAGAGCGAGATTTAGACTTAGCAATCTAAAAAGAAAGTCGTAGAATACGTTAAACTGAGAGCGTCCATAAAAAGAACACCCAAATCCGACTTCGTATGAGGAAGTTATGATTTTTCTAAGATTTAGCATAGTAGTGCACAACCCGAAAATTCGAATTTTAGATCGGTCGATTTTCAGCCAAAATAATCTAAACGAGAAATGAATATATCATTAATAGGAGTTAAATGACAAAAAGTCAGTAAAAAACGGAGCTCGTATACGAAAGTTATGGACGAAGCTTAGTCGCTACTCTTCGAGCGCGATAAATTCGATACAGTTTTATAAATCCGAGATAGATTGAGAATTAGCCAACAGGGTCTAAATGAAAGTTGTAGTACTCGTAAATACTAACGCGTGGATATAAATAAAGTTGGAAATGGAGCTCGTATGCGAAAGATATGGACGAAGCTTAGTCGCTACTCTTCGAGCGCGATAAATACGATACAGTTTTTGTAAATCTGAGATAGAAGGAGAATTAGCCGACGAGGTCTAAATGAAAGTTGTAGTCCTCATAAATACAAAAGCGTGGATATAAAGAACTTAGAAAATGAAGCTCGTACGCGGAAGATACGGACGAAACTTAGCGGCTACTTTACTATAAAATCCCTATTAATAAAGGGTGAACCCTTCATTATTTCTTCACACCATAAGCATTTCTTTCTCTTTCTAACTTCTCTCTAACCTCCCTAAACCCCTCCCAAGTCTAGGGAACCTCCCTAGCACGAGAAGAAACCCCCGGAGCGCCCGACGGCTCCGAGAAGAAAAGCTTTCGGCTCGGAAACGATGCTCCAGTGAAGCCCGGTTTTTAATAAAAACTCGCTGTAAGTGAGTACGCCTATACTATATTTAATATAGCTTTTATTTAATTATATTAACATTGTTAGGACTTTAAAATAATTATTTGGGCTATTATTATGAGTTATATTGAGTGTTATTTAACACTTATATTATAGTAATAATAGCTAGACTATTAATTAGTCTCGGCGAATAATAGACTAAACTCGACTTGTAATAATACTAGGTGTCATCGAAGGAAATTATTTTTTTTAAGAAGCGAAGTGTTGTCTGAGTTCGGAATCACCACCTTATCAAGTGAGTGCATGGTCCCTTTCATCTTACACATAGATATGAAGTATTCTATATAAATTATGTGTTATGTGTGCGTATTATCTGAGTACTTGCTGTCTATGCTAGTTGAACGATTTTATACACGTTTTAAAGGATTCAAACTGTATATGTATTTTATATCTACAAAAATGTTAGGGTAAAACATGGGAAGATGTAATAGATGGAATATAAGTTGGACGATGAGTTGAGAGGTGTTATATACCACAAGGTGAGGGTGAGAGGTGAACGATGTGAGAAGCCTTTTCCCAAACGATGGCCCCGTCATTCAGTAGAGTATGGATGACAACCACGGACTATTCTAGACAATCCAGTGGAAAACTAGCAGGCTCGCAACCTGTAAGTGTTGTGAACGATGTGTTCACTCAGTGTACTCTAAACCATGGTGATCATGTAGACTTGATGCCTAAACCCTGGTGATCATGCATACTTGGTGCCAAAACCCTGGCGACTATGCAGACTTAGTGCCTGTTGTATAAATTCGGGCGACTATGCAGACTTAGTGCCTAAACCCCGGCGACGATTGACTTCGTGCCGATTCCTTAGGATGATCCTTAGGAAGGTATGAACGAGGAATGGTTGATTCTTAGGGTAAATCCTTAAGAGTAAAGAAGATAATGGGGATGGGTAATTGGGTTGATTGTTGGAACATAATAAATACATTATTGTGGGTTGAAAACCCTATGTACTCACCAGGTTTCCCAACCTGACCCACTCAGTTTATTTATATCACAGGTGTCGATATGAAGTGACATTACACTGAGAGATTAAAGAGATGTAGATCACTAGTGTAAATAAATGTAAGTTCCGTTTATGCTTATGTTCCTGTATTGACGATGACATCCCAAATGTTTTAAAATGAATAAAATATGTTTCTCCGAAAATTTTTTGATAACGTATTTATCGTATTTTTCTGGGAACAAATTCCGCAACATTTTTATGAAAATAAGTACTCTAATTTTTATAAAGCATAAACAAAATCGGTCTTTTTTGGCCGTGAAAATGGGGATGTCACAAGGGGCAAATGTTTTATCATAGTCTAGTCCTTCCAGCTGAAAAAAACCTTGAGCCACAAGTCTAGTTTTGTTTCTTATAACAATCTCATATTCATCGATTTTGTTCCTAAGAACCCAAAAAGTGCTAATAATGTTCTTTCGTTGAGACTTGGGAATAAGAGTCCACACACAATGACATTCAAATTCATTCATCTCATCTTGCATAGCTTTGATCCAATCAGCTTCATTCAATGCATTAGTGGAATTCTTTGGTTCAATCATTGAGACGAAGTTTACAAACATGCAAAAGTTGTTGTTGAATCTACTACGAGTGAGAATGCTAGAGTTTACATCTCCAATGATTCGGGATTTGGGATGATCTCAAAGAACTCTTGGATTAGAACTTTCATATGTATTAACTTCAGCAGAGTCTTCCTGATTGGATGGTTCAGATTCTTCATGGATGACAGGATGATCTTCAGAGATAGGTTGTGAGCTGATGAATTCATCAACATTTGGAACAACATGTCCAATTTCATTTTGCTGAAATTCAGGAATAGGGTCTGAAGGACTATAAGTAAGCTCTTTTAGAATTAATGAAGGGTGATTAACTCGATCATGAATGAATGAGACTTCGTTGAAAGTTACATGAGTTGTTTCCTCAATACTTTGCCTTGAATGATTGAATACCCTGAAAGGCATGGATATGTTGGAAGAAACACTCCTTCATCAGATTTAGCTTCAAACTTCGAGCATTGATCTCTTTGGTTCAAGATGTAACAAACATATCCAAACTCATGAAAATAGGAGATGTCTGATTTCCTTCCCTTGAGTAGTTCATAGGAAGTTTTCCCCTCCGAGTAATATTGAAATTTATATGTTCTTAAGCTTTTAACGAGTACTCCCCTGAGAACATGACTTACCATTTATGATTGTCAATAAGTGGAGGCAGTATGTACGAGTCGTAGCAGACAGTGGATGGGTGGTGAGCTGAGAATGTTGGTGTCCGCTTGACTCTCCCTGTCTCCCCCTTTGATTGATAACATCTAGGAGTTTCTTTAGCTTTAGCTAGGTTCTCCCCCTTTTGACATCACCAAAAATAAAGAAGATGAGGAGAAGACTAGAGTATCAGAGTTATAGCTTGCAGTCTAGGAAGATTGTGATGTCTCCTGATAGTGTGGGCTTAAACTACCACTCATTGACATAGTATTGCAAGATCTCATCAGCATGTGGTTTCATATGTTGACACATTAACTACTTTTAATGAGATTAATATTCTCTAAGATCGATAGATTCAAACAGATATCAATAAGACAATACCAAGTAATAGAAAATGATAAACACAACGATGAATCAAATGAGTGTCGAATGATTAATCTGCTCCACCTCAGAAGAATTCAATGAGAATTGCTACTGTAGAGGTGAGCTAGGGTTAGAGTACAAGATCTGTAAAATAATAATCAAGAAGCGTAATCAATATAATGCATGATAAATTCTAAAACTACGGGCATTAAAGTGTACATAACTTTTAAATTGACAGAAAGGCATAATAGGAATTGCAAAATTACCTATTTCCTACAATTTATCACCCTCTCTCCTCTTTCCTTTCATAATCCTGTATCTTTATCTCCACCGATCTCTCTCTAGGGTTTCAAAATAAGCGCCTCTCTCAATGAATTCGGGTCCTTTTTCTTTCCTCTCTTCCCGTCGATCGCTCCACTGCCATCTTACCCCAACTTCAGGTTTGAATCCACGTATCAAATCAGTGACATTGGATTCCAGTTCCACGTCAATCATCGATGATCCGACATCGGCTTTCGCTTCAGAAGAAGAAAGTCCAGCGAAGATCGGCGCTAGGGTTAGGTATGAATTTCTAGATCTTTGATCATTTATTTCGTTTGACTAATCATTAATGACGAAGAAATTCGATTTTAGTAGTTGGGTCGTGAACCGTAGTTTTAGAAAGAACCAAGGACAAAACCGTCATGATATTACAATGGAGCATGACGTGGTGATTAGTGAATACGAGCATAATCGCTGTATATATACAGCGATAAGCCTCATGCCTTCATCGATAGGCCACTCGATTGCGCGATTCTTTGCTTCGATTGTGTGCATCACTGATGATCAAAATTTTGTTTTTCCAATTGAAATATTTCGCCAAAGTTTGGATTGACGAGATTCGTTTGATCTGTATATATTGTGATTTTCCGCCAGGTATCCGAAACCCTACCTTTTGTATTACATATGTATGTTTGTTTATGTTGTAGTTGAGATTCGAATGGTTATGGTATTAAATCGATTCAATTGGTAGATCTGAAACGAAATAACATGGAAGCTATTTGCTTCGAGAAACTGATGCTTGTCCGGTTCGAAGTGTTAGAATGAAAAATGAACGAGTTTGGGAATGGTAATGGTTCTGTTTGAAGAAAGATCGGTGCTTCGGTTTTTATCTATTTCAATTCCATGTGCCTGAGAATTCATTGAGTGCCTTCGTTAAGATTTTGTTTTACTATATATCTGTAAATTTCGACGAGTTCATGACATAGACGTTATACCGAAGCTTTGCTGGATCTTCAATTACGTTCTCAGGGAGCCAAGTTGTGAAATTATATCTACTTGCTCAACTGGGATGTTCATATACTCGTCTATCTTTACTAATGATGTAGCATGATCTAGGTTCAGTAATTGTGGTATTTAATATCCTTAGATATTAGTTCAAAGGATTAAACCAAGTGGAAACAGTTACAGATTTACAGGGCAAAACAGTGTGCAGTGTTCTCCCTCTTGAGTATTTTATTCTTAGGGTTTTGTAATTCTTCTCAAGTGTAACTACTCTATTATGCCCTGTATTGAATGCACTTTTTGACACTGTAATCCTTTTCCATGAATTGGGTTTAGAATAATTGGTTATGTATAGAAGTTCCATGTTTTTCATGTTAAAGGATATGACTGCCTAATCAGCTTTTGTATACTCGATATATCTTCCCAATGGAGCAATAAGATCCTACATGCCTTCATCGATATGACATCGGATTTCGGTTCACCCTCCCGAACTACTAAAATTGGGGAAAAAAAAACCCTTTCCATTAAGCTCAAAGGTAACCTTACACTCTCTTCAACCTTTTCATCTAATTTTCGTTCTATTGATTTACATCATCAAAAGTGTATTCATTTATGAATATAATTACAATTATAGAAATTCATATGTATTTTGTATTTTGTTCAGTCTCTTCATTTACTAAATTTGCTTCATTTAATTGATTGTTAATTGTATTTAATTCTGATTTTGGGGTTTTCTATCAAGAACACGAAATGATGAAGTATGAAATTGTTTCAGGAGTGAAGAAAGAACAATATGGAGCACCTCCACCGATTTGGTGGCTCATCGCAGTAGTGGAGTGGCAGGGGCTATTCTGGCAACCTCTTCACCACTTCGTTTTCTTGTTCCAGTTACTGTCGATGAGAGGGGGAGGAAGCAGAAAGAAAACGACAACAGCGGGTGTTTGGGTTGCTTGGTGTGTCATAAAACAGTGAGAGAAAATGGAAGGGTTTGTTGCCCTTGGCTAGCCGGAAACCACTAGCAAACACCTCTAGTGGGGGTGTTCTTGTTGCACCTCGAAGACAGGACAAAAATAAAGGAGTGTGAGAGGAAATAGAAGAATGAAAAATTGTATTTATCTGTGAATAGCAGTGCATTCATGTGTGAATAATAGTGAATGAATAGTAGTTCATTCATGTGTGAATAGCAGTATATTCATTTGTGAATACCATTGAATGAATGGGTTTATTTATGATTAGAGGTATTCATTTATTCAATTCTGAATAACAAGGTACTTATTTGTTAATAGCAGTCTATTCATTTGTGAATAAAGTGTAAGCATGTGTTAATGAGTATATTTATTTATGATTAGAGATATTCTTTTTGTGGAGAAATGATAATTTTTACAATCTTTTTTATTTTCAACTGATTTAAAAAAGAAATTGGATTACTTGTAAATTGATGTGTATTTATTTGTGATTGGAGTAGTATCAGGTTTTTTGAAAAAAATAATCATTTATGAATACAAATGTACTAATTTGGTGTTCGATTTCTATTCATTTTTTTGAACACACACAAAAAAAAGAAAGAAACAAACAAAAAGAAAGAAAAAAAAAACGTGAAATAGGAGAAAAAAATTGATTTTTTAAAGAATTTTTTTCAATTTTAAAATAAATTTTGATAAAAATGTTTTTTATATTCCATTAATAAGAAAAATAAAAAATCGAATATTTATTTTTTTTTGGTAACTGATCCTAAATTAAAGGGAATTGGATTGAATTTTATTTTATTTTAATTTAATTAAAATATACAATTACTAGTATACCCTTATATATTGATTGGTCTAGAATTGTTTTCGCGTTCTCAACCTTTTAAGTGTTCTCATTTGATCCTCTCCCTATATGTATATATATATATATATATATATATATATATATATATATATATATATATATATATAGCTCGACAGTCAACTGGTGTTAAAGGATTAATCGGTCTTAGTGGGGATTAATCTATAATTAATCTGTAACGCCTGTAGATCAGGGCTAGTCAATTTAGAGACGATAAGCGTCAAAAATGACTTTTTGATAGAAGAGTGTTTAGAATGAATAATCACAACCAATTTGTAGTATATGTCACGAGGTTTTCATGCATATAAAGAACGTCAAAATCCGAGTTATAACGAAGAAGTTATGACTTGTCGAAGTTTTTGCGACAGAACCGGCACGTCACAGTGAGACGTAAATAGTGAATTTACGTTAAAGCGATATTTGGCCTTAGAAATCTAAATGAAACTCCTAGAATACGTTAAACTGAGAGAGTGCATAAAAAGAACGTCTAAATCTGACTTCGTACGAGGAAGTTATGATTTTTCTAAGTTTCAGTTTAGCGGTATGCAGCCCGAAATTCGATTTTGAGATCGAGTGATTTCTAGCCAAAACAATCTAAACGAGAATTGAAGATCTCGTTATTAGTAGTGCAATGAAAAAAAGACAGATGAAAACGGACGTCGGATGAAGAAGTTATGAATTTATAACGGAGTTTTCTTGTCCCGGTCTACTAAAAAATAAGTAATAAAAATAAAGTCAAAATCAGCCAACAGAGTTTAAATGAAAATTGTAGAGTATAGTCTCACCTACGCGTAGATATAAAGAATGTCGAAAACGGAGCTTGTATGCGAAAGTTACGCAATTTTGAAGTTTGGTATGTCGGTGTACGCTAAGCGGAATGGAGTACGCCCAGCGTACCCATATACATGAACTGAAATGGGCCACGTCGACCTGACCCAATACTCAAGTGCATGGGTTCGTAAGTGATAATGACTCCGGCCTGATCCGAAGCGTACGCCCAACGTAACCGAAGTACGCCCAGCATACTCCGAAATTACGCCCAGCGTAAATCGAGTTTTAGCACCCTATAAATAGAATGCGAGGGAAACCGATTCCTTTGCTGATTTTCTCTTCTCTCTCTCCCATTTGCATCGATTTTCGTGCAAGAGATACCCCGAAGCCCCGGTATCATTTCCGAGCCCCGAAGCAAGTCCCGAAGCCCCGAAGATCCCGAGAAATATAATATTTGTGTCAAAACTTTGCCCGCGCTAAGCCCGGTTTTAGAGGAAACATCCCAGTTTCACCGCAGAGGATTATGTTAATTGACGAGGCGTTGTCCGATCATCTTCTGATCAAGTGAGTGTATAGTCCATTTCATAAACACGATAATAATACAAGTATTGTTTGAATGTATTAAGTATATTGTTGTTTATATGTGTGAGTGTATGGTCACTTTCTTCTAACACAGAAATATGAAGTATTTGCTATGAAATACGCGCTATGTGTTTATATATTGTTTGTCTATTTGAGATGGGCATAGAATTGATGTTTGATACAGGTGTTAAATGATTTAAAATGTGTAAGTATTTGTATCCACGAAGATGTTGGGTAGAACATGGGTATAAACCTTGGCGACGATGTGACTTCGTGCCTATTTGATGAACCTTGGCGACTATGGAGTTAGTGTTGGATTAGTGTCTAAGTCCATAACTATTTTGGTATGTACTTGACTCGATGGTGCATGATCCTTTTGGGTTGCCTTCACCAAAGCAACTTGATTGGAGAAATAAATAAAGAGAGAGGTTATTATGATTTATTAATATGTTATAAGAATAATATATTAAAGGAGAAATCATATTTGTTTAATTAATATTGGTCAATAATTAATTAAGAATTAATTTTGTGATCAAATGTAATTAATTAAACTAGAGGGGCTGAATTGTAATTATGTGATAGTTGCAAAATTGGGCAATGGTTATCCTTGTTAAAGGATGGACGAATTCAAGGATAAGGATATCCTTAAAATCATCCAAAGGTTCAAGAGATAGGGATTTCCAAGGCTTATCTTATGGTTGCTTGATGGGCAAGTAACTAGATAAGGATAAGGACTGAAACCGTAATCCAAACCCTATATAAAGACCCCTAAGGCCTTAGGATTTCGTACACTTGATCCCTAGAAGTCCTAAGGACGAAATATTATAACTCTCCTCTCTCCTCATATCTTCTCCATTTGCTCTTGGTGTTTGTAAGCCATTAGAGGAGTGACACTTGTGACTCTAAGCCTTCCAAAGTCAATTCAAGGAGGAATTGGGATTGTTATTGCTACATAACAATCAAGGTAATATCATAAACCTAATTATATGTTATTATTGATTTCCATATGCTAGAATTAGGGTTTATAGTCTTGGATTCAAAGCATGTATAATAGAGAAACCTAGATCCAAGCATTAGGGTTTGTATGAGCACATAGGATGTCTTATGACCAAAACCCATCAGTGGTATCAGAGCCTTGATTGGTTTCTATTGTATTGATGCTTGATATATCTGAAAAATTCGTTTTTTGGTGTTTTGGAGGCTGGACTCGCCGATTCCATAGCTGAACTCGCCGAGTCCAAGGTGACTCGACGAGTCCAAGCTTGACTCGACGAGTCAACTCGTCAGATAGAGCTTATCTCGGGATTTCTTGCTGTTTTTGCATTGGGATAGTTACCTTATCATGTTAGATCAATATTAATCCGATTATATGATATATTTGACTATATTTTTGATCTAATTGAAGATATTTATCAATTAATAAGATAATTGTTTCCTTATAAGATAATTGATTAATTATTTTGAGTAAATTGATAAATTGTTTTGCAAGAAATCATTAAACAAATCAAATATGGATAATTATGTAATTAAATGTTAGTTTAGATTATTTGTTATTTGATCCTTGTTGTTAAGAAAAGTTTCATATTTTTCCCTTTAGGTTTTATAGTTTAAATTTGAACCCAATAGTTTTGTAGTTTTGAAATTTAAATAGTTGAAACCCTAATGTGTTGAAATGTTTCAAAACTTGCCCTCAATTTTTGGAATTTAAAAGTTGATTAAAAGTTTAATTAGGAATGTTAAATTCTAAAACTCTAGTATTGTTTTGAAAAAGTTCAAATCACACCCTTATGGTTTTGTTAATTAATTAAGGTGTATAATTAAAGAGGTTTAATAAATCCATAAAAGTTTAGGTTTACAATTCAAAGTATAATTGTTAAATTGAACCACCTAATATTTTAAAAGTGTAAAATACACCCTATACTATATATATATATATATAACATTAAAAGTCTAACATTATATATATTTATGAGTAAAAGTCAGTCTTACCGTTAGTAGGCCTCATTCACAAAGTTGGTCTATAAGGGGTGTTTAAGGAAATTGCCTATAAAATGGCAATTGAATGGGTATCCACTCTTACCCACCGCACTCGTGACTAGTGGAGGGTCGTTAGCCGAACGGGTAGGATAGGACGAAACCTTCCATTATAAGTATAATGAATTATTAAAGAAACCAAATGTTTTCATAAAATTCCCAATCTTAGTTACTTAGGCAAAAGTGAATTGATGCAATTCCATGAAATTACACTTTGTGCCCTTGCGAAGACGTTAGTGGAGCGTGTGTGGTTAACTGGCACACTAAATGGTTCTAAGCAAAGGTAGCAAAGGGTGACTCAATGTTTGTCATAGTTCGGTGGAGCGTGTTTGGTTTACCGGCACATCGAATAGGTGACTGTAACATGTGAGGGCACCATGTAGTTTGCATGGTTATTCACACCCGCTTTGTGATCCTCGGCATCCCAGTCAAAAACAAGAAGGGCATATCGAGATATAAACATGCCATTGAAAGTTCAATGTATCTCAAAGGATCTAGGAGTTTTCATAGATTTAAAACTTAAATTTCTTTTTCGTTTTTCATGGTGGAAATTAGTGAATCGTCATTCACTTACCTTCAAATGTTCTGCAATTAGGGTTACGGCATCCCTCTCCCGAGTTGTTGAACATTGTGTTGGGTCCTAGCCTTAGTATCTCATTTGGGTGATTTACTAAGGACTCAATCTATCAACTAACTTGAATTCGTTTTTCTCCCGTATTGTAGATGTCAAAGTTTGACAACTATGATCTTCTCAAATCCCGTGGAACAAGCATTCCACATGAAGATGATATTCCACGATTCGATTGAGGAACAAGAGATCATACTTCACTTCCTCCTCCTCCTCCAATTATTCTCCCTAACCCACAATTTCAAAGGCTTGAAAAGTTCAAGATCACTCAAGCCCTTTTGGCAAGTAAACATAAAGAAGGAAAGTCGGTGTGTGCACACGTCCTAGGGATGTAATCACACATTGATAAGTTAAGAATGTTATGATGCGTTGTCTGTGAGGAAATGGCTGTTGATTGGGTTCTTTAGTCACTTCCTAACTCATATAGTGAGTTCGTAAGAGAGTACTATATGATGAACCACGATGTGACCCTTATAGATCTCACCTATATGCTTATTACTGCCGAATCAGCAATGGTTTGGCGCAATAGAAAAGCAAAGTTGATTGGTGAATCTGCCTTCAAGACCTCTATGGATATAGACAATGGCAACAAAAGACATGCTATGATCGAAAAGTTTGATCATAAGAGAAAGGCACTGTCTGAAGTAGTTCCATGTCACGTTCCAAAAGAGTCAGTTTGCTTTTATTGCCAAGAGAAAGGGCATTGGAGACGAAGCTGCCCCATTTACCTAAGAGATCTAAGAGATGGGAGAGTCGAAACGTATGGCTCTAATTTAGGTAAAATCCATTGACTAACTCTTTTAAGCTTCATTCTAGATTCTGAATACATAGTGTGATAAGATTACAATTGATGTTTTGTAGGATCAAAGAAAATAAAGGAAGCTTAAGGGAAGAAGTGAGCAGAATCTAACCGTGAAGGAATGGATTTCGATCGTGTTTCTCGAAGATTAGATTCTTGAGCTACTACTTAGAGTTAGAATTAGATTGCTAAGAAAGATGTATTAGCATAAGTTTTTCAATGAGTTGCATTGTAAGGACAAATTTTTCCGCAATAAAATAAATTTTGATTTTAAATTTTATTTATTTATCCTTACAATGGCGTGTATGAAAAATTGATGTTAAAATGTTTCTATTATTAGCAATAATGGATTTGGTTCATATTATGTTATGGAAAGTCGAGAATTTACCAAATAGGGAGTGTTTCTCATCGCCCAAGTTTCAATTGGACAGAAACTTGGAATCATGCAACGTGGATGCACGATGAATGAGAAATTTCGTATTTGGAAATTAGACTAATTCATTGACAAAGTGTCAGGTGAAGGACTAGGAGATCGAGTACACAAAGTTGTGTGTTGATCAAAGTCCACCATAAGAGTAACGAGATATTCGTCATGATTCATGATAGTTAGTTTTGTTTACTTCTTTTTATAGTTTATTTTAGCATATTTCATTCATACTATTTCGGGTACTTTCGAATCTTGTGAGCATAATTGCAGGTTTTCGGGTCTAGCGGAGAGGGAGTGTTCGGGACGTATGGGAAGCGATGAGATTTGGTAGACAAAAATGATGTTAGGCTTGGTGATTGTGGAGATGATGCATGGAGCGAGCTTGATGGTTATTTGAAGGCTTGGAGAGAAATAAACTTTAAATTTGCAAGATGCGGGAGTTTATTCAAGCGTGCGTAGATTGTTAATCGGGAGAGTGCACGGGCTTTGGAGGATTTGGAGAGGTCAAATTGGGCTTAAAATGAAGAAAAACTTGAAGAAAATGGGCTAGGAGGTGATTGGATTCGATCTGGGCTAAGTGGGCTAAGCTATGGAGGCCCAAAACCTCAAAGATGTTACATCCAGGGACCACCCGCGCAACCCACCCGCGCAACAGCACGCGGGTCGCGCAAGGCTCTGCAGGGGTAATTTCGGAAATCCATTTGGAAGGCTATTTGAGGAAGGTTGGTGCCCATCTTTTGGAGACTCTTGGACATCCGATTTTTGGAGATTCTCTCTAGAGTTTTGAAGACTTTTGAAGGCCAAGAACACTTGAAGAACATCATATTTTTACCTCTTGATTCTTGCTTAATGTTTGGTACAATTTTCTCTAACTTTGTTTCTTTGGATTTAGCCATGCTTGGCTAAACTAATCTTGGTTGACTTTTGGTTAATCCTTTGAACTTTTGTTGAATGTTGAAGAATCCATGAACATGTTCTTAAATCTTTATGTGAATGTTTTGTGTTTTAACATCTTATCACTACTTGTATGTTTTAGTTCATGAGTTTAAATGTGTTTGTGGTGATTAGTTGGCTAATTTCTTGATTAAGTAAAGGATCCTCAAATTAGCAAGCAACAAATGATTTTTGTGTTGTTTTTGCTTCACACAATCATAAAAACATTTCCTCCAACATGGTGGTGAAAGCATTTGACCCCTCTTGGATTTGGTGACTTTTTGGCTCTTAATGCTAGTTGACTTTCACTAATTACATGCTACTTGGAATTAGTGACTTTGACTAAGGAAATTGTTATGAGCTTCTCTATCCATTTCAACAATTAAGAAAAGTCTAGGTAATCTCAAGCTCCTTGGATTACTATAGCCAAATTAAGGATTTAAATCAAAGTATTGCACCATTGGATTCTAATGATATGTTCATCAAAAGTCAAAGTGAGGAAACTTTAAGTCAACCATCTCTCCCTTATTGATTTTACATCAAACTCTTATTTTTGTTGCATTTGTCTATTTAAATCATAGTTACTTCTAGTTTGTTTCAAGTATTTCAAAACACCAAACACCCCCCCCCCCCCCCCCATTTTATTTTTATTGTCATTTTACAAGTATTTTTACAAAGAGATTTTTCATAGAGTTATAAATTGAACCAATCTTCGTGGATTTGATCCCTTTACCACTGTACACTATTTTAGTGTGTAATATTTAGGGTTATTATTTGTGTTGGTCTCGACAACCACCAAATTTTTTGGCGCCGTTGCCGGGGATTGGTTTTGATTTAATCAGTTTGTTTCTCTATTCCTAGATCTCATTGTGCAGGTACTCTAATTTAAAATCCAAAATTTTAAAAAAAAAAAAAAGAGTATGGTTCGGAAATGAATACTACTTGCACCGAAGACCAACTTTCTGAGCTAGCTCAGTTAGTTATGATGATTGAAAGTGACCAAAGTGTGCAACCCACACCTCTTCTTTGCGATTTTTGTGCCCAAAATGGACATCATTCCGACACGTGTCCATATTTACAAGGAGAATGGGAAGAACTGCAAGATAAGGAAAGCTACTACCGGTCAAACCAATGGAGTTATGATCGGCCTCAACATGATCAATGGTGGGACAACAACCAAGTTTGGGGAAATAACCATTACCAAAACCCATACCAAACATGGGGAAATAACCAATACCAACCAACTCCACTGTTCCTAGAACCCTATCCTTACCCTCCTCAACAAACTGAAACGCCAAGCATGTCCTTAGAGGACATTGTGAAAAGCATTGCCATTTCTACCCAAATTTTCCAAGAAACAACTCAAGCTAGCCTCAAAAGCTTAGAGCAACAAATAACACAAATTGCTCAATCATTGAGTATAGTGGAAGCTCAACACAAATTACCATCTGAAGAGAGCCCATGTCATAACGCATGTTGCATTCCTTTGAAAGATGAGAAAACTTTTGATGGCTCAAGAGTGTTATATGAAGAAGAGGAAGAAGAAGTAGAAGTGGAAGAAGTTGTCAAAGAGGAAGAAGAAATTGAGAATGTTGTCAATGAAACTATAAACGAAGTAATAAGGGTTAACGAAAGAGAGATTGAGCCACCCACTACCAATGAGAAACTAACTCTAGTGGTAGAACAACCACAAGATCCGGAAACGATAAATCTGTCGGACCCTTCAAAGGATACCTATCCCGAGAAAGAAGACGCCCAACCGGTCATCTACTCAACCACCATGTCAAAGAGGGAAGAGTTGGTCACCTTACTAAACAAGTACAAGAAAGAATATGGTTGGATGATTGCTATTATCAAAGGTCTGAGTCCGGTATGGTTCTCCCGTAAAAAGAAAGTCAAATACAAGAAAAGAGTCCCAATGGAGGTGTGGAAATTAAAAAATGTCGACACGGGGAAAATTTACAAGGTTAATGGACATCGATTAAAGCCATTCAATGAATTTTTTGATTCAAATATCCAAGATGTTGTCCATTTGGACGCCCCAAAGTGTTAAAGTGAAGTTTGGAGGCGTCTCGCCAAAGACGTTAAAGAAGGGCATTTTTTGGAAAGCATTGTGTTTTCGTGTTTTTAATTTGAATAAATGAGTTTGGAAGATGTTTTTGGGTTTCAAAAGAGTTGTTTTTGAAGAAATCAAGAGTTTCTAGGTGTTTGGGGCCTTCCAAAGCAAGAACGGGTGAAAAACGAAGAAAAATGAGGCAAAAATGAAGATCAGGATCAGGAGTTTGCTTGACCCGCGTGCTGTTACGCGGGTGGGTTGCGCGGCCAGGTGTGATGAAGCGACATTGGCCCAAGACTTAACTGCAAGGTCTGCGCGACCCGCGCACTGTGCTGGGCAATTTGGGATATTTTTGGCTATTATTTGACCAGGTGTTGACCAAAGGTTTTAATGAGTTGACCTTTTGACTTTTGTTGACCAACATTGACCGAAATTGACCCTTGTTGACCCATAGAGTAAAATGTTCAGTTGCCCTTCTTCCTCATTTAATCATCTTGACCTCCCACTCCATTCCTCTCATATAACCTTCCAGCACCCACCTCGCCGGAAAATTCAAGATTCTCGGAGTTCTACTGGTCGTAATTTCACGAAACCACCGCCACAAACATCTCCCGTCATCCAATCCTCCGATTTAGGTCATTTTTGTCCTTACCTTAAGCATTGAGGACAATGCTTGTTCTTAAGCTTGGGGTGGGGCATTTCATTTTCCTTTTATATTTTTTTCATGCATTTTTAATTAGGTTGCATAACATTTTAGATTTAACCTAATTTTCATTCATTTTTTTAAAATCCAAAAAAAAATTATTTTTTCTTTTTCACCTTTTATATTTTTGCATAACATTTAGCTTAGGCATTAGCATTCATGCATTTTTGTTGTCTGTTTATTCTCACCCCTGGATGCCATGGAATAGGTTCACAGTTATTGTATCATTATTGGTCCAGGATCTTGTTGTTATTGTTGGATATAGTGTCTAAGCCCATAACTATATTTGGTATATACTTGACCCGACCCGGCATGGTCCATTTGGGTTGCACTTCACCCGAACAATTTATGGATAATATTTGAGAATAGTACAAGTTATGATTTATTAATATATTATAAGTTCTAATATATTAATATAAGATCATATTATTTAATTAGTAGTGATCTATAATTAATCTAGGATTAATTTAGTGATCAAAGATATTACTAATTAAATATGGGCTTCTATATTTATATAGTGTGGGCTTATGCTTATTTGAAATGGGCTAGGCTTGGATGGAGAAGTCCATGGATACTCCATGGAGCTTTAACCCATGGATCTCATGGAAATGAAGAGACATGGGTATTAGGGTTTACATGGATGTAACCCTAATCCACCACACTATATAAAAGAGGCTTTGGCTCTTGAAATCAAGCTAGTGAACACTAGTTGACACATGTTGAGGTGAGGGCCGCTTTCAAGAGAAGTGTGACTATTCTCTCAAAGTTCCAAGTTTGTGGTGATTTGTGACTTTCATTTGAGGCATCCACATTATTGGTGCTAGGCTCTAAAACTCCAAGGAATCAACTACAACTACAAGGTAAGTGTTTCTACTAGCTTTATTTGATTCAAGTTCCCCATGCCATGCTAGTTAGGATATAAGCCTTGGAAAAATAATTATTTGCATGTATCTTAGACAAACATAGATCCAAGGTTTATTAGGGTTGCATGTACACTTAGGAAGTGTTAGAATGCTCAAAACCCATCAGTGGTATCAGAGCCTAGGCTTGTTTGTTTGATACTTGTTGCAATATGCTTGAAAAAGTCGAAATCTTGCTGTCTGACTGATGGACTCGCCGAGTCCATGGGGGGACTCGCCGAGTCCATTTGTATCTTCAACCTACTCGCCGAGTAGGTTCATGCACTCGACGAGTAGGGTCGACAGAGTGCAGTTTTTCGACTTTAGTTGCTGGAAATGGATTAGAAGCATTACCCTAAACTGTTTTGGTACTTGAAAACTTGTTTTAGAAGGTGTAATGTCTTTTCTAACTCATTTACAACAACTAGTTATCAAAATTACAAAGATTAAGTGTGATTTTGATATATGAAAGTTTTCATGTTCATGATCTTGTTCTTATGATGTTTAGATGATCATAGGAATTATTTGTAACCTATGTGGTAGATTAATTCTTGATCATAATGTTTTTTAATGGAGTCCATAACTTGTCCTCAAGTTATGGAAAACCAAAAGTCTCTTGGATTGAAAACCATTAAAAGAACACAAGAGTTAGAAAAATGAAGAGTCTTCATGTTATTACTCTATTAAACTCATAAGTTACAAGATATGAAAAGTTTTGAAAGTTTACAAAACTTGCCCTCAAGTTTTGGAACAAGTAAAGTCAAGTTAAAACTTTAGTTCCAACCCTTAGAATTTTAAAAGTTAAAATTCAACCCTTATACTTATATTATTATGATTTAATAATTATATATATATATATATATATATATATATATATATATATATATATATATATATATATGTATAAGAACAAAGTCGTCTTACCGCTAGTACGCCTCATTCACGAAGTCGGTCTATAAGGTGGGTATAAGGTTGTTGCCTATAAAATGATGACTTAATGGGTGTCCACTCTCACCCACCGCTTGCTTGACTGGTGGAGGGTCGTTAGCCGAACGGGTAAGACAAGGACTTATAAATTCTCATTCAAAGTATGATGAATATTATAGAGTAACTAAATGTTTTATTAAATTCCCAATCTTAGTTACTTTAGGAAAAATGTGAATAAGGTGCTAATCCATGAAATTACACTTTACACTTTGTTTAAGTCGTTGGTGGAGCGTGTGTGGTTAACCGGCACACTAACTTGGACTTAACAAGGTAGGTAAAGGGTGACTTAAAGGTTTATTATAGTATCGATGGAGCGTGTGTGGTTTACCGGCACATCGATTGAGTGATAAACTTTAAAGGGTACCAAGTGATTTGCATGGTTACTTCACACCTCGTTTTGTGATCCTCGGTATCCCAGTCACAAAACTTGGAGGGCACACTCGAGATTGAAACATGCCTTTGAAAAGTTCATTGAATCTCAAAGAATCTAGGAATTTCTAAGAACCAATCAAAGCCTAATACTTAAATATTTCGGTTTTCGTGGTGGAAATTGGTGAATCGTCATTCACCTACCTTTCAAATATGGTATAGCTTAGATTACGGCATACCACTTCTAAGTTATATTATATTGTGATTGGATCCTAGCCTTAATATTACATTTGGGTGTTTTATTAAGGACTCTCTTATATCTAAACTAATCTTGTTCTCTTCTTTTTAGATGTCTTCAAACAATGCTGCTTCTGGCTCTAATCCTAATGGCTCCTTTACCCTTATGAACTTGTGTGGGAAAGTCACCTTTGATGGATCCAACTTCAATGAGTGGATCAGAAACATCAGGATGATTACCCGCTACGAGGACAAAGAATATGTCCTTGACAAGGAGCTTAAGGAGATTGATGAGACCACTACAACTCCTCAGGAGATCGCTGAATTTCGGGCACATGAAAGGGATGCTACGAAAGTGGCTTGCATCATGATGGCCACGATGACAGCGGAACTCCAAAAGTCTTATGAGGATTTCTACCCTTATGAAATGCACCAAGATTTGATGGAAAGATACCATCAAAGTGCAAGACAAGAGAGGTATGAAATCATCTGCTCCATGATAACAACCATGATGAAGGACGGGGAATCCGTCACGAGCCACATGTAGAAAATGCAAAGGTATGTGGATCGTTTGCTGAAGCTTAATGTGAACTTCCCTGAGGATCTTGCAATAGATATCATTTTGCACTGCTTACCATCGTGCTATGATCAATTCCGCATGACATATCACATGAATAAGGAAGAGGTCACACTCAGCAAACTTCAGGGACTTCTCAAGACCGCAGAATCAGGTCTTAAGGGGAAGTCGGTTGCTATCACTCCTACTCCAAACTCAACTCCGGTTTTGGCAATTGGGAAAAATCGATGGAGGAAGAGAAAGAGATCCTCGAAGGGTACCAAGGCTCGGACCCTTGATGGCTCTTCTTCAAGTGGAACCAAGAAAGGTTTCGTCACTCCTTCTTTTGACCCAAAAGAGGCTGAATGCTTCTATTGTCATGAAAAATCTCATTGGAAGCGGAACTGCCCAAAGTACCAGCAGGATGTGAAGGATGGGAAAGTCAAACCCAACCATGCAGGTACTTACACTATCATTTCTAATAACTCACCCCATTCTAAGTCTTGGGTCCTTGATACCGGTTGTGGTATTCATATTTGTTGTGACTTGCAGGGACTAAGAAGAAGTGAGAATGTGGAGCAAGGAAGAATAAACTTGATCATGGGGAATAGGAAAGCTTTACCTGTTACCAATATTGGAGTTTATACTTTATCGCTAAGTAGTGGGTTTAATTTAGATTTGAATAAGTGTTGTTATTCGCCAGGAATGGCAAGAAATATTATTTCCTTTCATGCTTTGTACAAACAAGGGTTTACCTTTTCATTTAATAATGAAGTTGGTTCTATAGATGTTTTCTATAATAATGTTTTTTATTTTAAAGCATTACCTTGTGATGGTGTGTATGAAGCTGTATCTGTTGTAGATAACTTGGGAAATAATGTTTTGTGTATTGATTCTACTAATAATAATAACTTGGATAAAGCATCATTATGGCATTGTCGTCTTGGACATATAAGCAAGAAACGCATAGGCCAACTCCAAAAGGATGGAGTCTTGGAGTCGTTTGACCTAAAGTCAGATGATAGTTGCGAATCATGCTTACTTGGAAAAATGACAAAGTCACCCTTCACAGGCTCGTGTGAGAGGGGTGCAGGTTTGTTGGACCTTATACACACAGATGTGTGTGGACCATTCAAACATGCCACAAGGGATGCTAATCGTTATTATTTGACTTTTACTGATGATTACAGTAGATATGGATATGTCTACTTAATCAAGCATAAGTCAGAGACTTTCGAGAGGTTTAAGGAATTTAAACAGAAAGTCGAGAATCAATTGGGCAGGAACATTAAGTTGCTTCGATCCGATCGAGGAGGTGAGTATCTTAGTTCAGAGTTCCTCGACTATCTTAGGGAATGTGGGATTGTCTCACAATTGACACCTCCCAGGACACCACAGTTGAATGGTGTGGCTGAGAGGCGTAATCGAACCTTGTTGGATATGGTTCGTTCCATGATGAGTCGAGTTATGCTACCAATCTCATTCTGGGGGTATGCCTTAGAGACTGTCGCCCATATTCTTAATCTTGTCCCTACAAAGAAAGTTGCCAAAACTCCTCACGAGATGTGGACTGGCAAAGTACCTAAGCTAGACCACATCAAGATTTGGGGTTGTGAGGCTTTCGTGAGACGCGAGACTCATGATAAGCTCGAACCTCGAAGCGAGAGGTGTATTTTCATCGGCTACCCACAGCAATCCTTTGGTTACCTCTTCTACAGACCTAGTGACAATGTGGTCTTTGTAGCAAGAAGAGGAGTCTTTCGAGAGAGAGAATTTATAAGCCAAGGAGACAGTGGGAGGCAAATTGATCTTGAAGAAATTCAAGAATCAAGCGGTGAAGGAACTTCAAACACTAGCCCTCAACTTGAGGAGGAAACTCCTGTTGAGCCAGTTGATGAGCCTGTACCTCTGAGGCGTTCCACGAGAGTTAGGAATGCACCTGAGCATTACTATGGTTTCCATATTACTGCGGAAGGTGAGACACTTATTATTAATGAGACACTAGTAGGTCTGGATGAACCTAACAGCTACATGGAAGCCATGGCAGGCCCTGAGGCTGCTAAATGGAAAGAGGCCATGGATAGCGAGATACAATCCATGTATGACAATCAAGTTTGGAACTTGGTTGAGAATGTACCTGGTCGTAAGACTGTAGGGTGCAAGTGGGTCTTCAAGAAGAAGACCGACATGGATGGTAAAGTACACACTTATAAGGTGAGACTGGTTGCAAAGGGCTTCTCTCAAATTCCTGGAGTGGACTATGATGAGACCTTTTCTCCAGTAGCCAAGATTAAGTCTATTCGGGTTCTGTTAGCCATAGCTGCATTTCATGACTATGAAATATGGCAAATGGATGTCAAAACCGCTTTCCTTAATGGAAAGTTGGCTGAAGATGTTTACATGAGTCATCCAGAGGGTTTTGTCAGCAACGAGTACCCTAATAGAGTGTGTAAACTCGAGAAATCCATTTATGGATTGAAACAGGCACCTCGCAGGTGGAATCTTTGCTTTGATGAGAAAGTCAAGGAATTTGGCTTTTCGAGGAGTGAAGATGAATCTTGCGACTATATCAAGGCTAGTGGGAGCATAGTCAGTTTTTTGGTACTGTATGTGGATGACATACTACTCATAGGAAATGACATCCCAACCCTGCAGGAAGTAAAGTCCTGGCTTGGGAAGTGTTTCGCTATGAAGGACCTTGGTGAAGCTGCCTATATCCTAGGGATAAAGATTTTGAGAAACAGGAGTAAAAGAGTAATTGGACTTAGTCAAAGTACCTACTTGGACAAAGTGTTGAAAAGATTCAACATGCATAACTCCAAGAAAGGTGAGTTACCCATTAAGTGTAACGCTAGATTGAGTAAGACACAAAGCCCTAGTACTGAGGCTGAGATAGCAGAAATGAGTCGATTTCCTTATGCTTCAGCTGTAGGATCGATCATGTATGCTATGACGTGTACTCGACCTGATGTAGCCTTTGCTTTGAGCATGGTTAGCAGGTATCAGGCGAACCCTGGAAAGGAACACTAGACTGCGGTAAAGAATATCCTCAAGTACCTGCGAAGGACTAAGGACTGGGTCCTTACCTTCGGTGGGAGTGATGACTTGAGAGTTGTAGGGTATAGTGATGCTAGTTTCCAGACTGATAGGGATAATTTCCGCTCTCAGTCAGGCTGGGTCTTTACCCTAAACGGAGGAGCAATTTCTTGGAAGAGTTCCAAGCAGGAGACAGTGGCTGATTCCACTTGTGAATCAGAGTATATAGCAGCAAGCGAGGCAGCAAAGGAGGCGATATGGCTAAAGAACTTCATCGGAGACCTTGGAGTTGTTCCAGCTATAAAAGAGCCAATGGAGATTTTCTGTGACAGCAATAGTGCGGTTGCCTTAGCCAAGGAACCAAGGGATCACAGGAGAGCCAGACACATCGACAGAAAATACCATTTTATCAGACATGGAATTGAAGAAGGACTCCTCATGGCGAAGAGGGTATCATCGGATGAGAACCCGGCAGATCCCCTCACGAAGGGACTGAGTAGGGTTAAGCATCTCCAGCATGCTCGGAGCATAGGGCTGAAGGATGATATAAGTTTTAGTAGTTAGATAACCCAGAAATTTGTAAAGTGTAATTGACATTTGATGATGAATAAAAGGTGTTTTATTTATGAGTAAAGTGTTGCTATCTCTTGTCGATCTTTTACTATATTTCTTTTGCATGTTTTGACTTCCAGAATAATTATGTTTGGTATATCATATTATTCAAACCTCCACAGTCGGTCATATGTCGGAAGTAGGTATGAATCAAGACTGTCATGATTGGTTGCAGAGGTCTAAGGTGTTGGACATGGCTTAAACAATCATGAGTGCTCATAAGTTCTGAGCATTGGACTCAACCCACGCTCACTGGAATCACTTCATGGAATTTTATCTCGAGTGATCGTGAGACGGTAATATCATATAAGTCTTCAAACCTAGAGATATGATTTGTTACTTACGAGTTGGTTATGCATTGATTGTACGTAAACGCATTGGTAACTCGATGTTATAAAACGTGCCTTTGTGTGTAATTCAATGAGTGGTAGAACAAACATATGAGTCGAATTTTATCTGTTCCTTCTTGGATTAGAAGCTGATATCTGGGCCCCTCGATGATTTTGTTTTGACCTATGTACCGGGCCCGGTCAGAACTAAATTGATGTGTTCAGTTGAGTTCTATGTCAAACAAATCGGAAATCGGGAAACAAATGTTGGACAATAAGCAAGACAATGTTCCACGTGTTTGTCCGACTGATATCTAGAACAGAGGATTATATGATCACTTATCTAAATGGCGCGTTCTAGTTCAACAGAGTTTAAAGAGCTACGATTGTGGATCGGTTCCTGAAGTTATACTTGCAAATATAGTTACTAGACTTATCCAAGTGGGAGAGTGTTGGATATAGTGTCTAAGCCCATAACTATATTTGGTATATACTTGACCCAACCCGGCATGGTCCATTTGGGTTGCACTTCACCCGAACAATTTATGGATAATATTTGAGAATAGTACAAGTTATGATTTATTAATATATTATAAGTTCTAATATATTAATATAAGATCATATTATTTAATTAGTAGTGATCTATAATTAATCTAGGATTAATTTAGTGATCAAAGATATTACTAATTAAATATGGGCTTCTATATTTATATAGTGTGGGCTTATGCTTATTTGGAATGGGCTAGGCTTGGATGGAGAAGTCCATGGATACTCCATGGAGCTTTAACCCATGGATCTCATGGAAATGAAGAGACATGGGTATTAGGGTTTACATGGATGTAACCCTAATCCACCACACTATATAAAGGAGGCTTTGGCTCTTGAAATCAAGCTAGTGAACACTAGTTGACACATGTTGAGGTGAGGGCCGATTTCAAGAGAAGTGTGACTATTCTCTCAAAGTTCCAAGTTTGTGGTGATTTGTGACTTTCATTTGAGGCATCCACATTATTGGTGCTAGGCTCTACAACTCCAAGGAATCAACTACAACTACAAGGTAAGTGTTTCTACTGGCTTTATTTGATTCAAGTTCCCCATGCCATGCTAGTTAGGATATAAGCCTTGGAAAAATAATTATTTGCATGTATCTTAGACAAACATAGATCCAAGGTTTATTAGGGTTGCATGTACACTTAGGAAGTGTTAGAATGCTCAAAACCCATCAGTTATCTCACCCATCGAACCGGGACCATTAGCTGCAGTTTGGGATCTCATACTTGGGATCAGATGCTGGTAGCTTAAAGGGGTAAGTGATCATGGACAGATAGTTTTCATGAAGAATTATGCATACAATACTAATGACTGTAGGATATACTATAGCAATGGATGTCTTAGCCTTGCGGTCACTACCGCCGAGAGGATCACACTTGATCATGTTTGAACCGTTAGGATGAAGCACTAGTGCTTGTCCCCGAGTAGAATCCATATCCGGTCTCTTTACATCACCATATCTTTTTGCGATTTTCTTAGGATTTTGGAGAAGTCTTTTAGTCCGCATGTGACATTTTCATTATTTTTGAAAAAAAAAATTCACAAATTTGAAGAGGAGCTTACATTATATCTTTATGCTCCACACATGGTCATTTTCTCGCTGAGACCATTCGGATTATATTACTACCCTTTCGGTTCCACTTACACACTTTAGGAACCAAATTTTGAGTCAAAGGGTTTTCTTGTTAAAAATTCCGATTGTTAGTATATTACCTTCAAGTATGTGTTATCATATTGATACCTCCAAAAAAAACAAAAACAAAAAAAAATAATACAAAAAAAATACAAAAAAATAAAATAAAAATCCAAGCGGCGATTATCTTAGATGGGCGACCGGTTCAATTATTGAACAAATTTTCCAAGATTTTGGTCACCCAACATTTGATATTCATTTATTTAGGTATGTTTTATTGTATATAGATCGAGTTGTTTTTCGCAAATTGGTGATGTTAGGGACACTGTCGAGTCAGATACTACGGGAGGTTTGGGCCAACACCAAGTGATCCGATTCCTACAACGGTGCCCGAGCGATTAAACCTAGTTACACATGAGAGAAACCGGCAAACGTGAGATCAGAGTGTACATTAAAAGAAGAGCTCCACCCGAGCCCATTCAGTTGCTTTCTCCCTACTACAGATATTCTTCATTGTATGCATGTTCCATTGAGGCTACGACTGCTCATCCCTCCTTACTCACCTAAAGGAGTTGTCCTGGCTATGGTTTATGGTACCATTGTCATTGGATGAAAAATTCATGAGGTAATAGCAAGATCAATTTTGACCATGTTGACTAACGGTGATCAGGTTCTGCGGCTCTATCCATTCTTTTTATTTTCTCTAGGATAGTTCATCCCAAGTTCATTTTAGTCTTATCTTACTTGAGGACAAGTAAGGTTTAAGCTTGGGGTGATTTGATAGTTAGTTTTGTTTACTTCTTTTTATAGTTTATTTTAGCATATTTCCTTCATAATTTAGATAATTTCCATGCATATTTTCCATTTTGTTATTTTATGACTATTTCGGGTACTTTCGAATCTTGTGAGCATAATTGCAGGTTTTCGGGTCTAGCGAAGCGGGAGTGTTCGAGACGTATGGGAAGCGATGAGATTTGGTAGACAAAAATGATGTTAGGCTTGGTGATTGTGGAGATGATGCATGGAGCGAGCTTGATGGTTATTTGAAGGTTTGGAGAGAAATAAACTTTAAATTTGCAAGATGCGGGAGTTTATTCAAGCGTGCGTAGATTGTTAATCGGGAGAGTGCACGAGCTTTGGAGGATTTGGAGAGGTCAAATTGGGCTTAAAATGAAGAAAAACTTGAAGAAAATGGGCTAGGAGGTGATTGGATTCGATCTGGGCTAAGTGGGCTAAGCTATGGAGGCCCAAAACCTCAAAGATGTTACATCCAGGGACCACCCGCGCAACCCACCCGCACAACAGCACGCGGGTCGCGCAAGGCTCTGCAGGGGTAATTTCGGAAATCCATTTGGAAGGCTATTTGAGGAAGGTTGGTGCCCATCTTTTGGAGACTCTTGGACATCCGATTTTTGGAGATTCTCTCTAGAGTTTTGAAGACTTTTGAAGGCCAAGAACACTTGAAGAACATCATATTTTTACCTCTTGATTCTTGCTTAATGTTTGGTACAATTTTCTCTAACTTTGTTTCTTTGGATTTAGCCATGCTTGGCTAAACTAATCTTGGTTGACTTTTGGTTAATCCTTTGAACTTTTGTTGAATGTTGAAGAATCCATGAACATGTTCTTAAATCTTTATGTGAATGTTTTGTGTTTTAACATCTTATCACTACTTGTATGTTTTAGTTCATGAGTTTAAATGTGTTTGTGGTGATTAGTTGGCTAATTTCTTGATTAAGTAAAGGATCCTCAAATTAGCAAGCAACAAATGATTTTTGTGTTGTTTTTGCTTCACACAATCATAAAAACATTTCCTCCAACATGGTGGTGAAAGCATTTGACCCCTCTTGGATTTGGTGACTTTTTGGCTCTTAATGCTAGTTGACTTTCACTAAGTACATGCTACTTGGAATTAGTGACTTTGACTAAGGAAATTGTTATGAGCTTCTCTATCCATTTCAACAATTAAGAAAAGTCTAGGTAATCTCAAGCTCCTTGGATTACTATAGCCAAATTAAGGATTTAAATCAAAGTATTGCACCATTGGATTCTAATGATATGTTCATCAAAAGTCAAAGTGAGGAAACTTTAAGTCAACCATCTCTCCCTTATTGATTTTACATCAAACTCTTATTTTTGTTGCATTTGTCTATTTAAATCATAGTTACTTCTAGTTTGTTTCAAGTATTTCAAAACACCAAAACCCCCCATTTTATTTTTATTGTCATTTTACAAGTATTTTTACAAAGAGATTTTTCATAGAGTTATAAATTGAACCAATCTCCGTGGATTTGATCCCTTTACAACTATACACTATTTTAGTGTGTAATATTTAGGGTTATTATTTGTGTTGGCCTCGACAACCACCAATTCACTAAAGGTTTACTAAATATGATTATACTTATAAGATTAAGTGTAATTCTGAATTGATTGAAAAAAAGTTTAAATCAATAGCAGAACGAACAAGAAGAATTGAGTAGGCAGAAAGATAAAAGTTTCTCCATTCTAAGAAGAAGGGAGAGTAGCTTTTATGCTTTATGATAGGTCTTAATGATTAAGAAACATATCTCAATTGATCCTCTAAGTGAGTCTTAGTACAATTGTATGTCTAAGAAGAGGAATCAAGAATTGAAGAAATGGTTAAATCATAAAGTCAATCATACTTCGTTCCAAAACAAGTCTTAGAGTTAAGATTGTGACAATGAGTGAAAAGTATTAAGAATGTTTAAAACATTCATTAAATGTGGTAAGTTGTGATGTCTTACATAAGACAAAGACCAACTAGGACCAATTTATGAATTATTTTGATAAAAGCTACACTAACTCTTGAATATTTGTTTGTCGAGAAATGTTTTGACAAGAGAATCGTATATGTCAAGGAGTCAGTGGGAGTCTTAATGGTCTTGAAAGGTTTCAAGAACAAATCAAATAAACCTTGTCGATCATCACTAGCACACGAGTTGAGGTTTACAACCTATCGTGATGACATTATTTTGTTTCTGTGCCAATCCAATCGAGTTAATTATGCATGTGAGTCCTATGAGTTCTCATTTGAATGCATAAAAGGCAAGGACCTTGTTCAATGGAAAGTACATTGATAGGAAAAGGTGAGCTGTTTAACTACTTGGAAGACGTGGTGGGCAGTTGTGCTACCATAAGGCAAGAAATCAAGATTAAGAAAGTTCGATCCATATGAGTTTGAATTCGTCGTAAACTTTCGTTTTGACAAATTCACATGGATAGGAACAAATACACCGTTTAAATCTAAGTGTCATTAGATTTCCTCCTTTATGAAAATGATTGTGAGGAAATGCTTTCACTAAGAAAGATTTTAAGAAGATAGTGATTATAAAATTGCATTCTCGAATTCGATTATGGTTACGGTATCCCTTTCCATAATTTGAATTGTGAGGTTTGGCAATTAGTCTTAAGTATTTAGACACACATATGAACTATCGAAGGCAAAGGTGTATAAGTTCAAGAAGCCTTGATAAAAGATTATCAAAGCACTAAGTATTAGAAACATGAACTTAAGAAATTCAATAAGCATTGTTTTTCTGAAAGTTAAGATGTTTATGAATACATGTCGAAGCTAGTGGGAGCATAAGTGTTATGTTTTATAATAATCATCATGATAGTGGGAGCATAAATGTTATGATTGTATGATTATTAAGGAAAGTATTGCAAGGTTAGCAATATATAGAAAACAAGAGTCATACTTTGCAAAGTTGTAAGAGTTGAAAGGTTGTTTTGCTATAATTAAGGGAGAGAATATTATGCTTCATTTCAAATCTAAAGGATTAGGTTGAGAAATGTTAATAAATTTAGTCAAAGGTACATAGTGTGTTCTTAAAATTTCGATTATGATTACGGCATTCCTCTTCACAATTCGAATTTTGAGAACATAGAAAATAAAACATTATGTGTCGTGTCCCATACGCTTCGGGTATAGGATCGATTGCAAATGCTTTAATGTTTGACCATTCTGAAATTTTCCAAATGTCAAGTGCATTTAGAGGGAAAAGGGACTAGAATTGGTTTTGACTAAAATAATTAAACAACTATCAAAGGACAATCCAAAGTTCGACGAGGATTGGTCACTTGTGAGTAGTTGGAAGTATAGTATTGGAAAATCATGGAAATGTTTCCATATTGGATGGACTATATCGATATCATTACAAATAGATAAGATTCTATTAAGAATGAGTTGTCATATGGAAAATATGGAAGCGTGTCCATATTGGGAATTGAATATTGAAAATCTATGTCTAGATTAGAAACTTTTATGCAAAAGGATGTTCAAAGGAATGTACTTTGAGTGAGAGACATCATAGGAATTGTATTGTAACAATATCCGATAGAAATTTTGTAATATCATTGGCAATAGTCTTTGTGACTTTGGTGCAGTGACATTACGAAAGGATAGTTGCATAAAATGTTAGAATCAAGTATATTCTATAAGTGGCAAGAATTTGAAATTCTTAAACCTATGAAAAATGGATTTGGAGTTGTGAAATGAGAATGATTGGAAATGTGTTCAATATGATCTATTTCACGAAGTAAGAACCATAGGTAAACATTGTGTGCATGCTAGGAGCATGGGACAAGTGTAATAATTCAAGTACGAAGTTGATTACCCGAAACGACAAATAATGAGTAATCAATATGGTGATAAATAAAAGGTGTTTTATTTATACTCAAAGGTTTGAGGCCATATGGGATTAGTATTATTCTTGTGTTTCACATTTGCATGTTTTGACTTCCAGAATAATTGAGTTTATTAAGAATAATCGAAATATTCAAACGGGCCACAGTCGTTCATATGTTGGAAGTAGATATGAATGAAGATTGTCATGAATTGGTGTGTGGATTGTCTAAAGAGCATTAGACATAAGCAAATGTTTGCTGCAACGTTCATGAGTGCTTATGAATATGAATTTGAGCATTGGATTAAACCCACGCTCACTTGGATCACTCCATGAATTGTATCACGAGTGATTAGTGAGACGATAACATCTTATATTCTTGAAACCGAGATGTGTGAGTTGTATCTTGCAAATCGGTTGCACATTGATAATATGCAAACGCACTAGTAACTTGGTGTTATAAAACATATTGTTGTGTGTGATTTGGTTAGTAAGTGCAAGCAAGCATTGTATCAAAGTTTATCTGTTCCTTTTATCCAAAGTAGGATAAGAGCGATATCTTTGGGCCCCTCGATGATTTAGTGATGACAAACGTAAATGCTCGGCCGGGCTAGGGCTAATTTGATTTGTTCAATTAGTCAGTCGTCATAAATCGGAATCGAGATATAGTACAAAGAGAATGATTTGAAATCATATCTCATATGATATCTAGAATGGAGGAATATATGATCCCTTATCTAAGGACACGTGTATCTGATAGGATCAGAGTTGACAGCGGCTTTGGAAAGCTACGATTGCAGATCGGGATCTGAAGTCATACGCATAATAGTTGTTAGACTTATCCAAATGGGAGACTGTTGGATTAGTGTCTAAGTCCATAACTATTTTGGTATGTACTTGACCCGATGGTGCATGGTCCTTTTGGGTTGCCTTCACCAAAGCAACTTGATTGGAGGAATAAATAAAGAGAGAGGTTATTATGATTTATTAATATGTTATAAGAATAATATATTAAAGGAGAAATCATATTTTTTTAATTAATATTGGTCAATAATTAATTAAGAATTAATTTTGTGATCAAATGTAATTAATTAAACTAGAGGGGCTGAATTGTAATTATGTGATAGTTGCAAAATAGGGCAATGGTTATCCTTGTTAAAGGATGGACGAATTCAAGGATAAGGAAATCCTTAAAATCGTCCAAAGGTTCAAGAGATAGGGATTTCCAAGGCTTATCTTATGGTTGCTTGATGGGCAAGTAACTAGATAAGGATAAGGACTGAAACCCTAATCCCAACCCTATATAAAGACCCCTAAGGCCTTAGGATTTCGTACACTTGATCCCTAGAAGTCCTAAGGATGAAATCTTATACCTCTCCTCTCTCCTCATATCTTCTCCATTTGCTCTTGGTGTTTGTAAGCCATTAGAGGAGTGACACTTGTGACTCTAAGCCTTCCAAAGTCAATTCAAGGAGGAATTGGGATTGTTATTGCTACATAACAATCAAGGTAATATCATAAACCTAATTATATGTTATTATTGATTTCCATATGCTAGAATTAGGGTTTATAGTCTTGGATTCAAAGCATGTATAATAGAGAAACCTAGATCCAATCATTAGGGTTTGTATGAGCACATAGGATGTCTTATGACCAAAACCCATCAGTTAGCGCACGTTGAGTAAACCTTGGCGACTATGGAGTTAGCGCTTGTTGAGGAAAGCTTGGCGACTATGGAGTTAGCGCTTGTTAAGTGAACCTTGGTGACAATGGAGTTAGCGCCTGATAGCTATGGATTTAGTACCGGATAGATAAACTTTGGCAGCAATGGACTTCGTGTCAATTCGTTAGGTAAATCCTTAGGAATGAATGAATGAATGATAGTTGGTTCTTAGGGTAATACCTTAAGGAATAAAGAAGATAATGGGGATGGGTAATTGGGTTGATTATTTGATGATTAAATATAATAATTATATTATTGTAGGTTGAAAACCCTATATGCTCACCAGGCTCCCAAGCCTGACCCAGTCAGTTTTCTTTTCATTATAGGTAATGGCACAAGGGTATAAGTTGGTAGACTTGACGAGAGTTTTTGGATTATAGATCAGTAGTTATAAATAATTGTTGTAAGATCTATTTTATAATGTTTATGCTTTTGGTCTGTATCGGAACATGACATCCCAAGATTTTGTTATTTAATGAAAATATATTTCTTTAAGAAATGCTTTGATAAATTTTATTTTATCATATTTTATTTTGAGAACAAATTCTGCAACTCTTTTAATCAAATGATTACTCTTATTTTATAAAACAAAACATAAACAAATCGGGCTTTTCTGGCCGTGAAATTTGGGGATGTCACATAATCGGGGACCATATATTATTAATAGAATATTAAAATTAATTAAATATCAATATATCTTACGAAAAACAAGTACTTCAAAATTAGAAAATTTGAAAATTTGGAAATACGAAAATATGAACATTTTGGTATAACATTTTAAATTTTGATAATTTGAAAATTTTGGAGTAAAAAAAGAAAGTTGGTTTTTTGATTTTTTTTTTTTAAATTTTTGACTTTTTTTATTACTTTTTTTGACTTTTTCAACTTTTTTGACATTTGTTGACTTCTGTTGACTGATTAATCCCGCCAACGCCGACTAATCCTAAATTTCCGATTAATTCCCTAATCCTGACGGTTGGAGAATGCCAAACGATAAATCCACAATTAATCTCGATTTCCGTAACCATGGTATATATATATATATATATATATATATATATATATATATATAATTTTTTTGATTTTTTTTCAATGTAGGCTTTTAATATATATTCAATTTGTTGATAAATACCATTTTTATCTTTTATTATGCTTCACAAATAACTTGATAATTTGTTTTTTTAGGCAAACAACTTGATGATATATTGTCGGAGTATGTGATGAATTAAGAAACCACTGTACAAAATGGTTTAAGACATGTATTATAAGGTAAAAGAAAAAAGACTTCTAAAACGAAAGTCACAAATATAAGGAAAACTACAGTAGTCCCTATGTATTGCCCGTATAATCGATTTAGCCCTCACAGTTTTTTTTCTTTTTTCTTTTTTTGTTTTTTGCAATTTAGTCTTAAATACTGGTAAACGAAATCAAAATGAGATATTTAATGGGTTAGCCGATATCCCACCAGTACTATGCGCATGTGGCACCTTACGTGTACATGAGAGTTTGACCCTTCCATTTCGACTGCAATCGTCGTATGGTAAACCAATTGAGAGAAATAGTTAGGGTTTTTACATAGTGAAACACAAAGGAATTTGGGTTTTACTGAGAGAAACGAAGGTAAAACCCAATGGCTATCGATTCAGAGGAAGTTCACCATGAATCATCTAAAGAATACGACTCTGAAGAATACGAAGATTATGAGGATGTGCTCGATACTGAGCACATAGATGTGGAAATGGAAGAAGATGATTTCAAGATACATGGTAAAGTGAGATGCAAGGATGCTTTCTTTAAATTCAGTTCTGATTATGAAGATAATGAGGCTGATGAAAGAATGACGTTGCTGATGAAGATGAAGAAGGGTTTGGGTTAGAAGAGGAAATCGATGACATAGCAGGGGATAATGATCTTCATTTGGGAGATGTGATTGGTGCAGGCTTCCTCATTCTTGATCCATCAGTTAAGTGGAATAAGATGAAGCCCCTTCTTGGTGAAAGGTATGAATCACCACATCAGTTGCAACAATGTCTCACTAATTATGCTATTAAGTCAGGGTATAACATTAAATTTGCGAAGTGTGACACTGTGAGATTAGTTGCCAAATGTGGTTCTAAGATGAAGTCTCAATCCTTTCCATTTAGAGTTTATGCTTCCTGGATGACTCAAGAAAGGTCTTTTCAGATTAAAACCTTAGTCGATGAGCACAAATGTGTAAGAAATTTCAATATTTCAAATTTACTGAGTCCTAGATGGCTAGAAAGACACTTTTTAACGGAGTTGATAATGAAACCTAACTTGAAGTGTAAGGAGATGCAATCAATAATTAGGACCAAAGTTCATTGTGGGGTGTCTTGGTCTAAGACTTACAGAACAAGGTGTAGAGCAATGAGCATTATAGATGGTAAACTCACAGACCATTATGCTAGGGTGTGGGATTATTGTCATGAATTACTTGATGGGTTTTGAGCATTCTAACACTTCTTAAGTGTACATGCAACCCTAATAAACCTTGGATCTATGTTTGTCTAAATACATGCAAAATTTGGTTTCCAAGGTTCATAATCCTATCTAGCATTCATGGGGAACTTTATCCTAGAAGGATGGCTATAATTACATACCTTGTAGTTGATTTTGATTCCTTGAAACCTTGTGAGCCTAGCGCCCCAAGTGTGATTCCTCAAATGCTTCACACAACACCAAATGCTTTTGGAATGACTTTTGAGAGAATACACACACTTTAAAAATCGGCCTAGCCCTCACTTGTTCTTGTGTAGCCGATTTTGGTGGAGAAGGAGTTCCTTATATAGTGTTGACACATCTAGGGTTACACCATGTAAACCCTAATGTGTCATGGCTCTTCATTTCCATGACCCATGGGTTTGTAACTCCCATGAAGCATCCATGGAGCATACTATGGGTTTAACCCAACTTGATAATCCATGGAGCCTTCTAGCCCACTATACAAGTTATGGATGATTTACATTATCAATCCATATATTTAATTAGTTATCTTTTGATCACTTAATTAATTCCAAATTAATTCTTGAGCAATACTAATTAAATAATACTATTAATATATTAGAACTTATAATATATTAATAAACCACAAGTGTTATTTCTCTCATTTAGTCTATCCAAATGCATGATGCCATGTAACCTAAATGGACCATGCCGGGTCGGGTCAAGTACATACTAGAAATAGTTATGGACTTAGACACCTTATCCAACATTACTAAGGTCAAATCCTGGTAGCACTGTCCAAGTGGGTTTCACTGTCAATCTAGATCAAACAACATACTCTCATAGGATGTATGTGTGTTTTAAAGCAATCAAGGAAGGTTGGAAAATAGGGTGTCGTAGGGTAATTGGTCTAGATGCATCTTTCTTGAAAGGGACGTGTAAAGGAGAATTACTCACAACAATAGGGAGGGATGCAAACAACCAAGTTTATCCAATTACTTGGGCAGTTGTTGACATTGAAAACAAAGCTAATTGGAAATGGTTTATGGAACTGCTCACAGAGGATCATAATCTTTAAGATGGAGGAGGGTTTACTATACTTTCTGATCAACATAAGGTTTATAATTTCATAGCATATTTATTATTTTTCCTTATCATCATCTTATATGTTTATGTATTTATTACATTGCAGGGATTGCTTGAAGCAACCAAGGAAGTACTACCAAATGTGGAGCATAGAATGTGTGCAGGGATTGCTTGAAGCAACCAAGGAAGTACTACCAAATGTGGAGCATAGAATGTGTGCAAGACATATATATATATATATATATATATATATATATATATATATATATATATATATATATATATATATATATATATATATATGCTAACTTTAGGAAGACCTATACTGGAGTGGAGTTCAAGAATATGTTCTGGGCAGCCTCTTTTTCAACTGTAGAGAGTGAATTTCTAAGGAAAATAGATGATATCAAAGAGGTCAATCCTAATGCTTATGAACATTTGTTTGCAAGACATCCTCACACATGGTGCAGGGTATATTTTAGGATTGACGTAGCATGTGAGGCAGTTGAAAATGGCATTGTAGAGTGCTTCAACGCCATCATATTGGATGCTAGAAATAAACCCCTTTTAGCATTGTTTGATGAAATTAGGTTGTACATGATGGATCCATTCTACCATATGTTACAAAAGACAGAAAAATGGGAATCAGTGGTTTGTCTAGATGCTATCAAGAAAATGAACAAGTTTGGAGTGGATTTGAGGTTTGTCTTAGCATTTTTATTGTTCCTTATCATCATTCTTCTAATTTCATTGTTCTAATTTCATTTAGTAATGTCATTATAGGAATTGGAAAGTGAATCCAAGTGGGCCATCTATTTTTGAAGCCAAAAATGGATTTGAAGGGTACGTGGTTGACTTACAAAGGAAAGTGTGAAGTTGTAGGCTTTGGGATATCTCAGGAATTCCATGTGTACATGCACAGTGTGAAATATTATTCACTGGACAAGATTCTGTTCAATTCATAAATGAGTGGTTCAATGTGGACAGGTTCACGAATTCCATGTCTTAGCATTTTTATTGTTCCTTATCATCATTCTTCTAATTTCATTGTTCTGATTTCATTTAGTAATGTCATTATAGGAATTGGAATGTGAATCCAAGTGCACCATCTATTTTTAAAGCCAGGAGTGGATTTGAAGGGTACGTGGTTGACTTACAAAGGAAAGTGTGCAGTTGTAGGCTTTGGGATATCTCAGGAATTCCATGTGTACATGCACAATGTGAAATATTATTCACTAGACAAGATCCTGTTCAATTCATAAGTGAGTGGTTCAATGTGGACATGTTCAAGGCTATATATGCAAGCAATATACTACCTATAAATGGTAGAAATTTATGGCCTATAACTACATACACAAAGCCTCTACCCCCTTTAGCTAGAAGAATGCCAGGGAGACCAACTCTAAAAAGAAAGAGGCATGTCACTGAATCTCAAGACAAATACTCCCAAAATAATATGAAGGTTATTGGAATAGGAAGGACAGTCCAATGCAAAAATTGTCTTCAAAGGGGTCATAACAAGGTATCCTGTAAGAATCCCAAGGTCACACCATAACCCAAACCCAAGAAAAAAATGGGTAGACCAAGATTGGATCCGGATATCAGTCATTGGAGTAGAGGTGGTGTTAGAGGTAGTAGAGGTGGTGCAAGGGGTAGTAGAGGTGGTACATAGGGTAAGACAAGTGGTGCAGTGGGTAATACAGGTGGTGCAAAGGGTAACAGAGGTGTTGCAGTGGGTAAGAGAGGTGGTAAAGGTAGTAAAAGAGGTGTTAGGGGCAGTAAGGCATCTGTTGGAGTTGATGATGGTGGAGTGGCTCAAGTTAAAAATGAGGATCACATTATTCCTAAAAAATATTTAGTCCATCTATGGAAGGCAATGCATGATTTGAAACTATCCAGGTATTCAATTGAAAAAATTAAAAATACCCTTAGTCTGACAGATTCACACATGAAACAGCTCAATGATTACAATGACACTATTGAACATGTTCTTCCTATGTCTATGGTAAACCCTCAATATTACCTTAATGTTAACATTCATATATGTTACTAATTGCTTGATGTTTTACAGGAAGAGGAGTATCCACCTCAGACTGATACACAAGATGTGAAATTATCCCTGAGACCCAACCAGAACAACCAGAAAGTGAAGAAGAAGAAGAAGAAGAAGAAGAAGAAGAAGAAGAAGAAGGCATTGATGACACCCATGAATTACCAGTACACCTTAGGATTGTGAAAAGAAGAAGGCCCTCTAAAAGGATTGTTAAAACCAAGCTGAAGAAGATGGGATGTGTTGGGAGTTCTGCAAATTCAGCATTGGAGTTAGATTAGGGTGTTAGGGTGTTAAGGGTAGTAAGGGTATTAAGGATATTTTGGTACATCTTTTGTGAATGCTACTTTTGTACATCTTTTGTGAATTCTACTTTTGTACATCTTTTGTGAATGCCCTTAAATTACTGATAGCTATATTTTGTACATCCTTTGTAAAACATTGAAACATTGTGAATGCCCTTAACATGGTTGGTAATGATATATTGGACTTTATTGTTTAATCATTATAGTTGACAAGTATGCATACTTCATGGTTATATTTGTCAAGTGTACACCATTTATGCAAACCATAATAACATATTTTCATTTCATTAACCAAAACATTACATGATCCATAAGAACATTTATCCATTACTTCATGATAACAAACCAAAAGATTACATCATCCCTACCATACCATAATACCCTACAACTTACACTAAACTAACCATACATCATCCCTACATCGAAACAAACGAAACAAACCATCATCCACTTGCAGAATCCAAATTTATTAGCAAGAACATGTGTATTCTCATGCATTGCAATTTGATTATCAGGTTCAAGGGCATTCACAGGGGCAATGGGGCCATCAACATGTACTTCAACTTCATTAACATGGTTATTGAAAGGAATAGCTACACCCCCATTAGCAACAGCTCCTAACTCATATATTCTTTCTTTATACCACTTATTCAATACTGGTGGGCCAATCCAACGAAAATACCCCACAGTCCTTATCTTCATCCTACATAACATAGAAAGATGCATGTTTTTAACATATAAGAATGGGAATTTTAGAGGATTAGAAGAATCTGAGTGAGATTTGAAGATTCTATACCATGTAATTTGGGCAACCAAAAAACCTCCAACCTGGATTCTTTTAAGTCCATGATGTCCACATTCCAACCCTATCTCCACAATAGCACATTCTGATGTTGGTGCTTGACGAACTCGACATCAATTTCCTATTTCCAATTAGCCATAATCGCCCGCTCCTTTGACTGTCAAATGAAGAAGAAGAGCTTGATTCATTGATTTAGCCCTCTTAAATGGCACGTAGGATGTTATTTAACATGATGACTTCCACGTAAGCTGCCACATCAGTCAGATAACGGCTAACCCATTAAATATCCCATTTTGATTACGTTTACCAATATTTAGGACTAAATTGCAAAATAATAATAATAATAATAATGATGATAATAATAATAATAATAATAATAATAATAATAATAATAATAATAATAATAATAATAACTATAGGGGCTAAATCAATTATACGAGCAATACATAAGGACTTTATTGTAGTTTTCCCACAAATATATAAACTCATGTTAAAAGTTAAGTACATTTCATCAAACAGGTAATCGACATTGTGGTACATGACCTAAAACCAAGATCATGTTTGATATGAAGAAATTGAAGGATAAAGTAATAATTCATGGTGTAAGAAGTTGTTTACCTTGTCGTCGGATCGAATGAATCGATCATTCCATCGAACTTATTTTAAAGTTTTTTTTTTTTAATTCATAATGGATTGATGTGAAAAATATAATGTAATCTATTTTTATTTATATAATTTATAATAGTACATATCAATTTATAAAAATTAAAAGATACTATTAGTTAAAATAAAATAAAATAAAAATAAAAAATAAAATAAAATAAACTAGAAAATATTGAAAATATTTGTTGTTATTATAAATTCATTTTGTATGGTTTTTTGAACAATAGACCATCTCAAAGATAAATCTTTCTGATTCGGATTCAAATAAATATAATTTCGAAATGTTAAATAACAACTATTACTATTACAATATCATTGTGATTTGTTAGTCCACAAAATTAAATCAATATCAATTGTAATAATTATTAAATAGCATACAACACAAAAGTTATATGTTGTATATGCATGTAACTGTATGAGTGATTACAGAATCACGTTTTTCATCTTGAATCATTTGTTGTTCTTCACATAATAGGATGGATCTAGCATCCCAGAACGATGGAGGTGGGTCACGGTGTTGGAGGTTAATTGCGATATACCGGAACTTGGAAGACAGGCCATTAACAATGTATGCGACAAGGTTAGTTTCAGAAACTTTAGAATCCATGTGTTCTAATTGATCGGCAATAGTTTTGATTTTGTTACAGTAGTCTGTGATGGAAGAGTTACCAAGAGAGATGTTTCTGAGTTCTCGATCCAACTGAATGATTTTGGATGCTTTGTTATCACGAAAAACCCTTTCAAGGTTTTCCCAAACTTCATAGGTTGTTGCCTGCTTCTTGAAAATCATGTTGAGAAGTGGTACAGAGAGTGTACCATATAACCATGATCTTACGATGGAGTCAACACGAAGCCAAGAAGTTTTCGTAGCAGAAGATGCTTCAGCAGTTTTCTCTTTATCTTTGTCGCCTGATGCAGTAATAGGAGGTTGAAGATGGTCATCTACACCATACCCAATACAGTGAAGTTCAAATAATTCTCTCCAAATGTCATAGTTCATCTGATCCAAGTCCAGAACAAAGGGAACTGCATGCTTGATATTGATTGTTGATGAAGGCTTGTCATTCATGGGTAGAGACATGATGAGGAGAAGAAGAAAAGAAGACAGATAAAGAAAGAATGAAGATGAGAGATCAACCAATCAACAAGGAAGGAGATGTCGACTTAGGGTTGAAGGGTAATCAGGGAATGCTCTGATACCATGTTATTGATAGAATTTCTCATAACCCTCTCTCATTCCATGAAACAATATATATATATATATATATATATATATATATATATATATATATATATATATATATATATATATATATATATATATATATATATATATATATATATATATATATATATATATATATATATATATATATATATATATATATATATATATATATATATATATATATATACACACAAAGTGCACATAGGTATAGAAAATGGGCCACAACACATATGGGCTGGCCATAATAATGAAACATAAATAAACTAATAAGGCTACGTTAACAGTAACACTTTAATCTATTTCGTTCGTATACGTCGACGAAATAGACTCATAGAGTGTAATGTCCTCTTTTATTATTTTATTTATTTTATTAATTTAGTAATTTCGTTTGAAATACCCTTTACTCTACCGACATACTTTCATACGTTTAACACTCTTTAACCTTTATTTGAAAAAAAAAAAAAAAAAAAAAAAACTTATAAATCTTTCTTCCATCATATTTATCCTTGGTAGTAGGTAAGGGGGGGGGGGGGGGGGGGGGGGGGGGGGGGGGGGTATTTATCAATATTTAAATATGTTGGTTTGTTCGAGTGTCAGGACCCTCGTTGGACAATTACCATACCAAGTACTAAATCTCTGTAATGGTTGTGCTGGCCCTTGGGCCTGGTTACTGTCTAGTACTCTTTAATATAATTCCATTAAAAATTTAATAAATTACAAGACGATACTACGTAAGTTTAAGGAGTACTCCTGTAATCTACTAACCTTATGGTTTAAGTTCAATTTTACGTGCCAATATTAAACTATTAAATACGAAATATCATAGCTATGTTTCAATGTATATGAGAACTTCATTAGTTTACTACGTTTGGGATTTAGGTATGGTGGTTATTCTACCTAAAATTTGAGTTGAATAAAGTATTTGCAACCTTTTGCTCCATGAAAAATATCGTCCAGGTTTTCACCTTAGTTTGACTGAATTCATAATCACATCAGTTTCTCCCTATAAATACGATTCATATCTTCAATTAATTTCAGTAAACTTATCGCAATGGGATACCCACATTACATTTCTCTTGTTTATGTTGTTTTCGTATCATTCCTACATTTCTCTCATTCACATAATGCACCACAAGACTATGTGAAGGCCCACAATGATGTTCGAAAGTTGGTTGGTATGGGGCCAATGAAGTGGGATGCAAATGTGGCTAAATTTGCAGAAAGTTATGCCAATAAAAGGAAGGATTGCGCGCTAATACACTCACACAATCCAAAATATGGTGAGAATATTGCATGGGGCACGGGAGAGTTCACGGGTTTGGATGCAGTTAAGTTGTGGGCGGATGAGAAGCGTGATTACGATTATAATTCAAACACATGTAAGCCGTTCAAGATGTGTGGGCATTATACTCAAATGGTTTGGAAAAACTCGATTCGCATTGGGTGTGCTAGGGCTAAGTGCATGAATGGTGCATGGTTTGTGACTTGCAATTATGATCCTCCTGGTAACTACATTGGCGAAAAACCTTATTAATTAATGATCGACCTATATAGATGTATGTTAGGAAAATCAGAATGTGTTTGTGTATAGTGTTTAATTTGAGAAAGAAAACCAGAAAAATATGAATTTACCAAAACTGTGTTATTAACCAGCATTAATCCACTACAAGAATAAGGAGCTATGACGACGACACATATCCCGACAATCAAAGTCGTCGCTACAAGTCGAGCTATGCCGACGACTTGTCGTCGTCATATCGTTTGCCAACTTTGACCAAATTCTTTGACCAAAAGAGTTATGTCGACAACATGTCATCGCCAGCGATTTGGCGGGACCGACGAAACTATTCGTGGTATTCTGAAAACTTATGCTGACGACATGTCGTCGGTATAGGTGACGACAAATCTAATTTCTATTTATTTTTATTCCATGGTGAAGAATATCAGAACGACGTATTTTTTGTATTATTTTGAACAATGTTAAGTGCTTATTATAATATTAAACTTGAATTCGATATTTTTTATTTGAACAATGGTAACTAGTTATTATATCTCAATTGATATATGTTGCAAAATGCTTGGATTTATTAAAAATGCAGGAATGGTAATGTACAGAATCTATATAAAAAAATAAAAAAACAAACAAACAAACTAAAAACACCTAGTGGCTTTCCTGACGACAAGTTGTCGCTATAGGTATTTAATCGACAACTGTAAAGAACTTGTGGCGATGGCAAGTCGTCGTAATAGCTGGTACCTATATCAACAACATGTCGTCGCTAAGCTATCCCGACGACATGTCGGCGCCACAGGTAATAAATAAAACTTTATTCTTTTCCAAAATATCCTCGACGAAACTTGTACCAACGAAAAATCATCGGAATAGGCGAAACCTATGCCAACGACACCTCTGCCGACGTCTATTTTGACCTATGTCGATAGCCTATGCCAACGACTCAATACCGACGACATAACGTCTGTATACCCTGTAACGACGACATGTCGTCGATTAAGGGTTAAGGGTCAGGAATTATCGTTGTCATAGTGGGTTAATGCTATAGTCATTGTAACATTGATAAAATTGGAATAAATTTTGAGGGTTTGTCATACTTAGATTATTATTTTTTTGGATAACAATTATTCATTGATTGTTTTTTTGTGACTTAGATCATCTCCAACCCATATCCATTCCTCCCACCACTCCATACCCATCCCAAAAATATAAAATAAAATAAAGTAACAAATGAGGTAAATAAGGTTTCTGTTGGATTAAGGTGTTAAGGCTCATAATTAAATTGGTAGATACTTGTAATGAGACGCAAAATCATGTTTGGGTTGCCCTCATAACTAAAACTTTGTTAGAATAACATTTGTTAAGAGAGAATGATTTATTTGATTTGTTATGTGATTAATCAATTGCAATAAATGATATTTTAGTATATTATCTGATTAATATATTAGTTTAAAATAGTAATAATTAATTAAAAATTAATTAGAATTATTTTCAAGATTAATTAGAATTAACTGAGAGTGAAAGGACAAAGTTGTATTTGTTCAATAGTTGAACAAATGAGAGCTTCCATAACCTTCCTATAGGGGATGGTTTTTGAGGCCCTAATTAGGGTTTCTGGAAGCCTCAGTGATTATAAGAAAACTAGATAACCACCTGGATTTGAAATAATAATATCATATGTTCAAATTAGTATTTATAGGGTTTCCTGAGCTGGTATAAAAAGGGCCTTAGGGTCTCATATTTTTGGCCACTTGTTATCTCAGAAGAATACCTTATTTCTGCCTCTCCTTGATTTCTCTTAAAGTGTCTTCTATTTCTAGAGTTTGGGTACAAACCATTAGACGCATCATAGTTTTGGTGCTATCTTCTCAAGCACTACAAATGAATGATTGAATTGATTTGTTTGCTACAACAAATCTAAGGTAAGTAGCCCTAATTCCTTGTTTTTGTAATTTGATAGGATTCATGTTAGTTTTGTTGTTCATGCATGTTGCCTTCAAAGTGTTAAGACATAGATCATTATAGGTTGCATGTGTTATTTTTAATTGTTAAGTGATTTTCCGCATTGTACGTGTAATTATAACCTATAAATTACATCAATGGTATCAGAGCTATCTTGTTGTCTAACATTGAAAGTGCATGAAATGAATTGAACAAAAAAGTTTCAAAATCTATTTCTCACGACGTAACAAAGCCTTTGTCAAGACGTGACTTTAACTTAAAACAAAAAATTCAAGATTTCTACCTAATCTGATTTGTGTGGTTATTTTTTATGATTATTTGATTTGAATTATGCTAAAATCAGATCTTTTCATGTCTTATATAATTAAAATAAAAAAACTAAATATTAGGAGATAAACTTGAATAAGATAACATTTAATTATAAGATTAATGTAAATTATCCTTATAAATCTAATAATAAATTTAATTATAAGATTACTCAACAGGTAATTATAAATCCTTGATATATATATATATATATATATATATATATATATATATATATATATATATATATATATATATATATATATATAAGAAAAGCTAGTCGAATCAGTAGTAGGTGATGCGTGCAAGTAGCTACACCTAGTTTTAATATTTATAACCTAACTACCTTAGGCAACTAATTGCACCTAGGCAATGTACCTAGTCAAAGTTATAGAATAGTCGGGTAAGTCGAATGTCGATCTCAGGGAACGGTATTGATTAGTTAACCTATCTACTATTAAATTAACCTAAATTATCAACAAAGTTGGGGTTTTTATCTGATTTTACAAGACCAGATGAACTTAATTCTACTAACACGAAATTCAACCAATTACTAAAAACACTCCTGTGTAGTTTGAATCCACTTCTTCTATCTAGATAGCTAATAATTATGGATTCTCAAAGTTGGTTTTCTAATTTATATTATATTAGTAATTTAAGTCTAAATTTACCAATAATTGACTTATTCATGTAAAACAATGCGTGTTCACACACAATCAAACACATAATTAGTTATAGTGATCAATAGGCTATGGAAGATTTATTATCTAACCAAAATTATAGTCACAATTATATTCTCCAGCACAGCTAAATTTAATTACCTTAATTTCTATCTAAGATTGGGTCGATCCTAGCTCTAGCAATTCAATGTTTACTCTATCAATAGGTTTCAAGTTCATGTAATTCAATAATCACTAAGCTACATAGAACATGAATTAAAGCAACTAAAGAATCAAATGCAAGCATGCTAGGTAATAATAATCAAACACAAGAAATTTACTAACTAATCAAATGCATTAATAATTAAACTAAACCATATGTCAGAAGCTTCATCTAGCTAAACAAGAGTAGCTAGATTCAGCTACTCATAGCAACAATCAAATAAGCACAAATCAATGTAATTAACATGTTCATAAGTACCAAACAAATAAACTTATTAGGAACCTTTACTCCTTTGGTGTTGAAGCCTTTTTTCCAGAACTTCTCTCCTGCTAAAAATCATCTTCTGAAAACCTTCCAACCATCCAAAAGTCTCCCAAATCGTAATGGACTAAGATATTTATAATTTCTGATTTTGCCGAGTTCACGTCGTGAGCCTATAAGCCTTGCGTCGTGAGTATGAGATAAACGTGTTCGACAAGGACTCTTTCATCTGGATGCATATCTTCTAGATTACTCCACTCACGTCGTGAGTCTTCAATTGCTCACATCATGAGTACGTTTTTTGCTGAGTTTTTATTCTTCTTTCCTTCAAGCCTCCAAAGTTCCATGTTTTGTCAACTTTAGTCCCTCTCTTCGAAAATGCTTCTATTTGGCTGCAAAATATAATTTAAGCTTATAAGTACCCATATTCTATGAAAATAACCAAAATTATTAGTAAAAATGTAAATAAATATTGCCTAAAAATATGTATAAATACGACAATATCAAAATACCCCACATTGATGCTTTGCTTGTTGTTTAGTGCTCGTTTGTCGATCACTAAATGAATTAAAAAACTTACTTATTGTCCCCGAATTTTACAATTTACATCATTTTTTGAGCTTAAAAAGATAAATTTATGTTAATGAATATAATAGACCTAATGTTTCCCGGTTGGTATTTTTGTGCCCATTCAGTTGGGTTTTTGACCTGTCTTGCATGGGTTCCTCATTTCTTATTCTATTGGACGATGGGAGTTGGGCTTCTTCTTATGAAGTCCAAAGTTTTTAAAGGATTTGACGGCTCATTAACTTGTTTTTACAAGTTCACCTAAGCTTCTTAGGTCCCATCCTCCTATTCTACAGGTTGGTAGGAGATGGTTTTCTTGCACGAAATCCATAATATAGCACCACGTGCTTCTCATTTGAATTGACAGTTTTCATCACCAATTGTCAACACAAGTGCAACTCGAGTTTCTTGAGTTCCCCTCCTCCTATTCTACGGGTCTTGGTGGGAGATGGTTTTCTTGCACGAAATCCATAATATAGCACATTGTGCTTTGCATTGGACTTAACGGTATTCATTTTACTTGTTATTGCAAGTGCAACGTGTGTCTCATGGGTTCCCTACCGCCTATTCTACGGGTCTTGGTGGGGGTCTGTCTTCCTCTTATGAAGTTCAAAAATCTATAAAGAATTAATGATTTTTATCTTGTGTATATAAGATTGCCTAAGCTTCTTAGGTCCCCACCACTTATTCTACGAGTCTTGGTGGGAGTTGGACTCATATTATAATGTCCAAATGGTTTCAAAAAGGAATTGACGGATTCGAAAGAAGATAAATTCATCACGAGCAAATTAAGGTGAATAAAAAAATGTTTGGCAGATTGACCACGTCTCAGTGTTTTCATCATATCTGGGTCATATGGACTCCGATTTAGGCAATTCAAGATGTTTCAGAAACTAGACACAATTATCTACAAGTTTCTTGTTTTGAGTTTTCACTAATTCAGTCGTTTTCCAGTTCAAAATCGACGTGGAAGTTGGGGTTAGTTTGTTGGAAGAGATCCAATTCGAAAATAAGGTGCAATGTGGAGGACTAAAGTTGTACAATGGTAAAAGTGAAAGATCAAGGGCTAAAGTTGTTCCATGCGGAAAGTTAAAAGCTAGGGGCTAAGGCTACACCATTCATGAAAGTTGGAGGGTCAAGTTTGTACTTATGCTATATATATATATATATATATATATATATATATATATATATATATATATATATATATATATATATATATATATATATATATATATATATATATATAAGGTTAAGTTCAAATGAGAACACTATTTAATGTGAGAACGTGAGAACACTATTTTATGTTACTATTCTACTATGAATTTAATATATATTGTATTGTAGTAATTATAATATGAATATATTCAATTTTATATTGGTATTCTACTATAAAATTTATAAATATATGTGGTAATTTAGTATATTCTAATGTGAATGTTAAATATGTGATTGTTCATATATTCTGTGATGAATAATATTATAAAGTTGTACATACAAAATTTTAATATGAATATTAATATGTGATTGTTCATATATTTGTTGATGAATAATGTCATATCGTTCTATATACAAAATTCATAGTAGAATAGTAACATAAAGTAGTGTTTTCACGTTCTCACATTAAAAAGTGTTCTCATTTGAACTTAACCATATATATATATATATATATATATATATATATATATATATATATATATATATATATATATATATATATATATATATATATAGAGAGAGAGAGAGAGAGAGTCAAGATCAAATAAGAAGGAAATTTTTGGTAGGAATGTAAGAAGTTTTTTTTCTACATATTTTTTTCGCGAACAAACAAAATGAATCATTAGATGATTCATTTGTAAGATGATTCACAAGAAAAAAATTCTCAAAAAAACATCTCGATGATTTATTTATAACCAATTTGGACAAACTCAAAATTTCCAACTTTTTCGTTTCGAAGTCAGTTTTGCTTGAAATTCTTCACTTACGAAGAGGTCCCCAATCATGTTTGAAACTTCCAATATCCCTAGAAAGCATCGGAAATGTAAAAATATATGATTATATCAACTTGCACAAAATGTCCCGAAAATAATAAAATATAGGAATTTAAAGGCTACATGCAATGTAATAACGCTAAATAAAGGTGTTAATATTTTATCAAGTAAGAAGCATAATATATGTGACTAGTTTAGTTGTCATGTAGGAACTCGGCTTATACTTTGTGTAACCTTCAAAAAAATATATAATCTATCTATTCTAATTAATTAATAGTTTAGATAGCCATGGGTCAATTTTATAGAGCATCTCAGGCTATGTGTTAATTTTATAGAGAATTTCACGGTTTTTTTTCCGCCTATTGAAATTCCTTCATAAATTACAATTATAACTACACTTGTGATTTGAATTCAAGTTTCATCGTAACTCAAGCATCATAGTCGACAATATAATCCTTTCTAAAATTCAAATTGATTTGATAGTCTGATTTTATGGTATTAATTTTGAAATTCAAATAGTTTGGTGAATAATCCGATCCTTAATTATACACTTACACCCAAATCCGTAGGTTTAATCCTCCTAAGAAAACCTTAAAACGAAAACTCACCGAGTGTCGTAAGCTTTAGACACTGCTTCTTTCTCTCTTTACTACAATCTAAAGATCATAAGAGGTATTTCCTTCGGTTAGTTTTTTGGGCTTTTAATATTTTTAACCAACAAAGTGTTTAATTTTCATGGTATTTTTTACTTAATTGTTGCGGATGTTTATGGACTTGTTCTTTTGATCAACATAGGGGTTTGTTGTAGTTTTACTTCATTTGAATTTCCTCTTTATTTTCAATGTCAACATCACGACTTCTTATCCCTTATGCCCATATTGGAGTTTTCATCATGTTTTTGTTAGGATTCGAAGTATGATAAATGAAGAAAAAAAGTTATAGGGTTAAATGTTGTCTTTATTTTTAAACGTTTTGCAGAGATGATTATGCTTATTATGAGTTGAGATCCTGATATTATTTTGTACTATCAAACATCTAATAATTATTTTTTTGCAATCTCTTTTTGATCTTCATTATCTTGCAATGTCTAAGTAGTTTTCTATCTTTTGTTGGTTTCTTGATTCTAGAAACATTGGTTAAGTGGTTTGAAGGGTTGACTTTAGATTGGATTTTTAATTTATCTTATTCGACTTGAGATTGAAATTATGAACTTCGATGGTTGCTCCATCATACTTTTCCATTTGTATCCCTTTCTATCTAATACATCAAGTTTCCCCTAAATCTGGATTTCTATAAATGTCCATTGCTTCTTGATTTTACAGGTACGGATTTAGGTCGGTGTTAGTCAATGAAGACTATGGCTTGTACTTGAGGCATGCTCCACTGTGCTCATAGCTATGCTAGCTTGGCTCAAGGTACTTCTTTGACCCTCTCTTATTCCCTCAGTTCTATAATTTAGTTTCATTTTCCTTAGTTTAGGAAAATTCATATTGTATCTTATCAGGATTGATAAACTTGTGAATGATATCAATGTATTTCTTATTCTAGATTTTTTTAACTTCAAGCTAATTATATGAAATTATGAATAAGATTATATAATTCTTTGTAATATAAAAGAATTTCTTTAAACACTTAAATGTTGGTGTGCTTCTTTTTATCTGTCTTAATGGTGATACAAAGGTGATTGTTTTTGTGTATGGACCAGAATCTAGAACTAAATCTACAACTAAGAAGAATGAAAACCTTGGAAAAGATTGCATTGAATTCATTTGGAAGCCAAAAATCTGATAGAGTTGTAAGTTTTTTCAAATTAATGTATATGGAGTGTATATGATTCCTTTTGCATTTCCTCCATGGTGATCAGTTTTAAATAAGAAAATTTATTACTCATTGAATATAGAGGAATTACTAATAATATATTACACAACTATGACAAAATTTAGTTAAACGAGACAAATTACATTTGGATTACTTTAAACCAAATGGTTTAAAGTATTGAATTAACATTATGATTCTCCAACTACTCATTCATTCAATACTTTAAACCATTTGGTTATCTTGACAAATTACATTTGGATTACAACAAATTTTGATCGGTTTGTTTGAAATCCATATAACATTTTCATTTGAGTGTTAAGTTAGCTTTTCCATCACCAAAACACAGAATAGGTAATAAAAGATACTGAAAGATGATCATTTTTTGCGTTTTGGTGATGGAAAAGCTGACTTGACACTCAAAAAGTAAAAGATGTTTCTTATATACACCCTTGGGTCTTAGAAAATCCAATGGTAGAATTCAAGATTCAAGCAATTCGAGTCAAACGTAATATATGTTTATTCAGGCTTTTAGTGGATCCATTTTAGTATACATGAACCCAAATACTACAAATAAAATGACGTTTGGTGGCACACAAAGTGCCACTAAAAACCAAAAAAAAATGTCACTAAAGAATCCCTTGTCAATCACCGACATAAAAGAAATCTCTCACTAGAAACGCTCCCACTAAAAGCTTTTAGTGAGACTTTTTGGTTGTGTCGCTATAGCCATTTAGGGTTTTAGTGACAATTTTTTATGCCACTATAGCACTTTTTTTTGGCCTTTTTTTATGTCATTATATATTTGATAAATTGAAATCAATTTTTATGTTTTTAATGACAATATTTTACCACAACATTTACATTTGAAAATTAGGGACCTTTTATGAATTTAAAACGAAATATAAATAAAAAACAATTATGATAATATAAGGTAAATACAAAAGCATTACTTAAATTAAACCTTAACTTGTATAAACTTGTATTGGAACAATATACTCAATATTTAACATAAGAATATCTTCCAAAAGGTTTAATACCTCTAAAAGTTATGCTAGTAAAACTCAAAACAAAAATCTTGATTATTGGAGCTTGAAAGATCCATTTCATCCCCTCATTTCGCCTCATCTTCTCACCCTGTAATATATATTTATAAAAATCATTAACTTAAACTTGCTTATAAACATAAGGGGACAATGGGGAAGATCATTTTCAAACTGAAGCAGTCTAAAAGCTACAGATAAATTGTAGAATCTATTTCCATGATCTCTTGGTTGTAGAATGTCCAAAAATAACAAAATCATACCATTTTTTATACATTTTATTGACTGTAATTTACATAAGATAATTACTTTAAGTTAGAAAATATAAGAAAGAAAAATATCTTACTAAATGAACTTAAAATAATCAAAGATAAACTACACTTAGTATTCTCCCCATCTTTTTATTCCTTATTTTTAATATCTTCAAAAAAGTATAGCTTTGAGATAGCCTTTAATTTCCTCATTTTTAGTATAAAATTAAATTGACAGTGAATATTAAATGTAAACATGAAAAGAGGTACATGTTAATATTACTCACTCTTGTAATTGAAGCTTCATCAGTTGAGACACATACAAAGAGAGTGACAATAGAGAGAATTGTATAAATGAAACTTACATGATTGTTAAAAGAAACTCTTATCACTACTAGAAAACTGAATCAATAGCTTTAGCACAATCCGTAGCTGTTCCGTAGCTATAAGCGGATAGCTACGGAATTGCTACGGAAAAATGGCTGTAGCATAATGGCCCGTGGCTAAATTATAGCTACGGATTAGCTACGGAACCGCTACAGAATAGCTACGGAAAATTCCGTAGCTACCATAGCTACGGAATAGCTATAGAAAAAAAATAGCCACGGAATTCTTACAGAATTGCTACGGAGCTAAATAGCTACGGAATAGCTACGAACCAAAATAGCTACGAACCCAAATAGCTACTGAATAGCTACGGACCTAAATAGCTACGAAAATCCGTAGCTATTCCGTAGCTAACTTCGTTTTATATATAAAAAAAAAACAAAAATTTAAAAATTTCCAATTTATTGTCAAATACCACATTCAATTCACATTTGTCTCAAATACCATATAAAAAAAATAAGTAATAATTCATTCAATTTTTTGTCAAATACCACATTCAATTCACATTCGTCCCTAATACTAAGTTTTGACACATTCCATTTGATTGTCTTATGACTAATACTAAGTTTGACAAAAGTAAGCACTAATGAACAAAACAAACACTACCAGATGTTTACAAATTCAATTGTCCTCAGGATTATTGGGGGGAGCATGAGATTGATTTCCAGACATATTTATCATCCACATAACCATTTCCATTTGTGCTTGCATTTGTTGTTGCTGTTGTTCCATTGTAGAAACTTGTGCGCGCAACCTATCAACCTAAAAAAATGGCAATACAATTCAATACTTAAACAATATTAGCAATGTACTTTAGTTTATTACTAGCCGTTTACCCGCGCTAAGCGACGGGTGCAAATAATTTCTTTTACAAATTAGTTTTTTGAGACGATTAGTTTTTTTAAACAATTATAATGATTTTATAATTTTTGGAAATTTGTTGCTTTAACAAAAAACTAAATAAGGAAAGGATACTAGGTCTATTTGTAATGTAAGCAAAATACATTACGCTGATTGAAGATTAAAATTGTAGTAAAGATTTTGGCTTACAAAAGGTACACAACAGTACTCACATGCTTACAAAGATGGGGCAGTTTGGAATTCAATCCTTTCTTCTTGGTATTATATTCAACCTGGAAAATAATAAAGAACTTTAACAAATGTTTGCATATTATCTAATAAAACCACCAATCACACATAATTTTAAATTGAAATAAAAGCTTACTGTCAAAATTTAGGACTTGAAATCATAGGTTGTCTCCTCCATCATGGATTTCAATGGCAAAAATCTTGGATTTATGTTATTTCTTCCTCAAAGTCCAAACTAGAGGCATGCACACTTGGTTTTTCTTCATCACTTATAAAGTTTCCAAATCATATTTACATTCCTCAGATGGATTTCCATAAGCCTGAGGTTTCCTGCGGTGCCCCAAAAATTTAGAAATCATATATAGATATTCCATTATAAGATTTATTGCAACATAAAACGCATCAAAACACAAAGATACAAAAAAAGATTCATCAAAAATAAAAGGAAAATACAACGAAATTATGTATCAGGAAGGGGAAAAATCCGATTAATACTCGTTTTTATCTTCCGTCTCAGGTTAACGGGCTAATGCAAGCTTTATACAACCATGTTTTCATCAAATGCATTCTTGAAAGCTTTTATCATCCTCTCTACCATCATCTATAAGAGAAACCAAGTTTCATCCCAGTTTCAGTCAGAAACAAATAGATGAAAGTACACATAAACTTTAAATAGTTAAATAAGGACTTTTAACAAACACCTGGTGGGCAAACTTTGCAACATTTAATAAAGTTTACTATATGATTTTGAACACCTTAAGCCTATAAATTCAACAAAAAATCCATCCGATTTTGAATACCTTAAGCCCAAATATTTAACAAAAAAGTCCAGCTCATAGTCTCTAGTTGATTCTTCACACCCAAATCAAATTAGCAATAAATGATGTGGTTATCCTTGTAAAGCACCAATTTCAGAATAAAAGATGAAGAAAAAAAGAAACAGTGGGCAGTGTATGTTTCCTGCATGAATTAATTTCAAAAAAAATAAAAATAAACTAGGGTTTTACCTGTGGGGAAGAATGAATCGAGCAAAGAGGCCAAGAGAGAGGAGAGCAATGCGCCGGGGAAGAAAACGAGGGTCGACAACGGCGACGGGCTGCTAGGGGTAGCGACGGCTCGGACGACGGGAAGCTTCAGGCCTTCAGCGATTTTTTTTTGTTTTCTGTTCGTGGTTCAGCAACGTCGAAGGAGAAGGGGGGTTTTGTTCGTCCAACATATTAATCCTAGCAAAAGATGGGCATTTTAATTTAAAAAAAAAAAAAAAAAAAAGCTACGGATTTGCTACGGCCAAAAGAAAAAAAAAAATAGGGGAGGGATTCGAACTCGGGTCTCCTATGTATACAACAACTATCTTACGAATCGGCCGGGCATGCCACATCCACTCTTAACTTGTCGATTATTCCTTTTACACACTACATTATTATTATTGTTGTTATGATTATTATTTCTATTATTATTATTACTATTAATGTTATTATAATTATTTCTATTATTATTATAACTATTATTATTACTATTATTACTATAATTATTTCTATTATTATTATTATTATTACTATTAGCTATAAATTAATCGCGAATGTGCACACGACTTTATTAATGATATTAATAGCTATAAGTTCGTGAAAATATATATGATAATATATAAAGGATGTGCAAAAAACGAAGTGAAAAAAACGACGTTCAGTACCCGGAAAATTGAAAATAAAAAATTTTTGTAGCTAATTAGCTACAGATATTTCTTATTTTTTATTTTCCGGGAACCAAATGTCATTTTTTCCGCTTAGTGATGGTCATGATGATGGTGACGGTAACGTTGATGGTGATGGTGATGATGGTGGTGATGTTGAAGATGGTTATAATGGTGATGGTGATACTAATGATGATGATGATGATGGTGATGATGATGATGATGATGATGGTGGTGGTGGTGGTGGTGGTGATGATGGTGATGGTGATGATGATGGTGATGGTGATGGTGATGGTGATTGTGATTGTGATGGTGATGGTGATGGTGATGAAGGTGATGGTGATGGTGATGGTGATGGTGATGGTGATGATGATGATGATGGTGGTGGTGGTGGTAATGGTGATGGTGATGGTGATGATGATGGTGGTGGTGGTGATGGTAGTGATGGTGATGGTGGTGATGATGATGGTGGTGTGATGGTGATGGTGGTGATGATGATGATGATGGTGATGGTGATGGTGGTGATGGTGATGGTGATGGTGATGGTGTGATGATGATGATGATGATGGTGGTGATGATGGTGGTGGTGGTGGTGGTGGTGATGGTGATGGTGATGGTGATGGTGATGACAGTGATGGTGATGGTGATGATGGTGGTGTTGGTTGTGGTGATGGTGATGGTGATGGTGATGGTGGTGGTGGTGGTGGTGGTGATGGTGATGGTGATAGTGGTGGTGGTGGTGATGGTGATGGTGATGGTGTGATGATGATGATGGTGGTGGTGGTGATGGTGGTGGTGGTGGTGATGGTGATGGTGATAGTGATGGTGATGGTAGTGGTGGTGGTGGTGGTGGTGATGGTGATAGCTTTGATGGTGATGGTGGTGGTGGTGATGGTGGTGGTGATGGTGATGGTGATGGTAATGGTGATGGTGATGACGGTGAGGGTGATGGTGATGACGGTGGTGTTGGTTGTGGTGATGATGATCATGATGGTGGTGGTGATGGTGATGATGATGGTGATGATGGTGGTGATGGTGGTGATGATGGTGATGGTGATGATGGTGATGATGATGATGATGATGATGATGTTGTTGTTGATGATGATGATGATGATGTATATGAGTTTGTGAGATGTATGTGAACGTATTCATAAACAATATAGTGTTAAACCACTAAACGAACAATGAATCTTGTATGTATACACGACTTTATAAATGATATTAATAGCTATAAATTGGTGAAAATATAGATAATCATGTATAATAGAGGTATGAAAAAAACGGAGCGAAAAAAACGACGTTTGGTGCCCGAAAAATCAAAAATAAGAAAAATCCGTAGCTAATTAGCTACGGAATAGCTACGGAATTCTAACGGAAAGCATATTCCGTAGCTAATCTGTAGGTAATTACCTACGGATTAGCTACGGAATATGCTTTCCGTTAGAATTCCGTAGCTATTCCGTAATTACCTACGGATTAGTTACGGAATATGCTTTCCGTTAGAATTCCGTAGCTATTCCGTAGCTAATTAGCTACGGATTTGCTCTGGATTTTTCTTATTTTTGATTTTTCGGGCACCAAACGTCGTTTTTTTCATACCTCTATTATACATGATTATCTATATTTTCACCAATTTATAGCTATTAATATCATTTTTAAAGTCGTGTATACATACGGGATCCATTGCTCGTTTAGTGGTTTAACACTATAATGTTTATGAATACGTTCACATACATCTCACAAACACGTATACATACACATATACACATACACATATACCACAACTCATTAATGTATATAAATATACATATACAAACATAATCCATCAGAAGTTGGTGAAAAGTATAAACATTACAATGTTAAACTGTGAAAAGAGTATTTGATCCCAAACGGGCACACGACTTTGTGAACGATATTAATAGCTATATGTTAGTGAAAATATAGGTAATCATGTATAGTAGAGGTGTGAAAAAAATGAAGCGAAAAAAATGACGTTTGGTGCCCGAAAAATCAAAAATAAGAAAAATCCGTAGCTAATCTGTAGCTACTTAGCTACGGATTAGCTACGGAATTCTAACGGAAAGCATACTCCGTAGCTAATCCGTAGGTAAATAGTATCTGTAGATATCTCGTAGCCATTCTGTAACTAATTAGCTACGTAATAGATACGGATTAGCATCTGTAGCTATTCCGTAGCTATTCCGTTACTAAATTAGGGCATCCCATTCCGTAGCTATTCCGTAGCTAATTTGCTACGGAAATTTTCCGTAGCTATTTTCCGTAGGAAAACCTCATGTTTTCTAGTAGTGTGTTAACTGGTCTACGCAACCTGGACAATTATACAAGGGAAAACTCTCATTAAGAAGCAATGAAGATGAAAACTCTAGTTAAGAAACAAGCTAAATAAAATAAAAAATTTATTGCAACCAACACTAATGAGACAAAAAAAAAAACAACTAAGGGTAAGTGTTTTGATTATATTATATACCTCATACACAAAAAAGACCAATACATAAGTAACGTTTGAATCAATCAAGAAAGTTTGGCAATATTAAGAATAAAAAATAATGGTAACTTACATTGTTATTGTCACAAGATATCATATCACCGAAGGACACCTGAAGAAAAAGGAAAAATCATGTTACTGGAACTATTTTTACTTGATAATAAAGAAAAGAGCAAAATACAGAATGAAAAAGTTGAATAGAACCTATAACCTAATGAGACACAATATTGGGTTTCATTTGGATCAATTGGTTGATCAATATCTAATGGGGTTGTATAACCCTCCCTTTTGAAGCAGCCTGATGGTGACATGAGCTCAAAATCTCTTTCCATGCAATCCCACTCCTTTCCCAATATCAACTTTCGTATATTGAGGTCAAGTATACAACAATTTTCTCTTCTTAATTGTTGGACACCCTCGGTTAAGTACATTAACAAATGACAATCCTTTGATTTTTCAAAGAAGATAGGCTTTTCAGATTGTTTCTGAAATTGAGAACCATGTTAAAATCACAAGTATGACCATATCAGCCTCACAACCATCAATTGATCTATGTTCTCTTATTTATTTTCCGCAGAAGATTAAGTTCTCTTTCAGTTTACCTACATATTTACATTATATAAAACACATAAATCAGAATTAAAACTTCACATGATAAAAAAAAAAAAAAAAAAAAAAGGCTTAGGGCAAAGAATTAGTCACAGAATAACAAAAAGAAATTATAAAAGTTAAAGATTAAGACGGGAGAGCTAAGAATAAGAAATTGGGATTGTTTGATGGTTTTCTAAAATATGAAGACTTTGTACATGAAATTGAGGTACTGTGATTGCTTTCTCAATGTAATGTCACAAAAATATAAACACATCATCTAAATTTTATCGTTATACACACCTTTTGAAAAATCAATTTTACACTAAAAGAGGGATAAAAGAGGAACACACGATTCAATGGTGTGAGATGAATATGTGATTAATTAATAAATAGCAGGATCATGAAGTCGTGACCACATGAAATGAGAGAAACAAAGAGAACGATAGAAGAATTTTATAAACACTAAACAATCAAATAAATCAAATTCAAATAACAAAAACCAGAAACTGAAGATATCTTAAAAATAATACCTAAACGAAGATTGGAACTCGAAGTAGTGTAACCGCTAGGGTTGATGGAAATGGCGGGAAGGCAAAAAATTTCGTTTGGAGATGATTTATTTCCCGAACACGATGGATTTTTGTTGCTGGAAGCTCTCCGACCTTATCGTAATCATTTGTGAAAGTGGTGGCGATCGGTAGCGGAGGGGTGGCCAACGTGAGAGACGACGAGGTGGTAGGGGTAGAGAACATAAACGACATCGATTGAAGGAACTTCATTTATTTTGTAAAGGATGCAGTAACGGATTTGGGGTTTCTGAGGAACAAACAAAGAAATATAAAACTTTGGGGGTGGTGAACTCTTTTAGTTTGCAGGAAATAGGAGCGGGAACACGAAAGTTGGATTTTCACAATGATACAATGGCATAAAAATAAATGTGACACTAAAGTCATCATACAATGGCATAAAAATAAATGTGACACTAAAGTCATCATATAATGCCATAAAAATAAATGTGACACTAAAGTCATCATACAATGGCATAAAAAGGGATATGCCACTAAATGTATATTAAAGTTAGCAACTAAATTGATAATTTATTTGTTTTCATCCAATTATTTTATACATTGTTCCTTTTTGTTTCTATCTAATTTGTTTGTAAATTAATAGACCATTAGTTTCTAGAAGTACAATTATTCAATCACATTCCCTCCTTATTCAATTTGTTATATAAACTAATCAATAAAAGTACATTACTATTGACATATGATTGTTTTAGATTTTTTTAGATTTTTTTTTATTTTTCCTTTTGCACATATAATAAGTGATTACCATTTCAATTTTTTTTTCGATTGAGACATTGTACTTTTGAAAGTCTACCAATAATACCATTATACTACCATGTTTGATTGTGGTTGTTGTGTTGACTTTATCTTTTATTTTACAATGTATAAACACAAATATATGCAAATTTATGGTTAATGTTTATTATTTTTATACGTTATATGTTATTTTACTTTGTCAATCATGGATTCAACAAGCTATAACTTAGTATACCACTACAAGAAAAATTCAATTTAGCTACGGAAAAATTCCATAGCAAAAAGTTGAAATTCCGTAGCTAAAGCTGAATAACTACGGAATTTGCTACGAAAATTTTCACTTAGATTCCGTTGCTTTTTTCCTCGTAGCAAAATGTTTAGCTACAAAATTATAGTTCCGTAGCGGTTTTGCTAAGACAATTTCTACGGTATCTATTTCGTTGCAAATTGAGTTCCGTAGCAAATTCTGTAACAATGTTTTCGTAGTAAATTCCGTAACAATTTTTCCGTAACCAATTCCGTAGCAATTTTCCGTAGCAAATTTCATAGCAATATTTCCGTATCCAATTCCGTAGCAATGTTTCCGTAGCTAATTCCATAGCAATTTTTCAGTAACTAATTCCGTAGCAATTTAATCGTTGCCAATTCCGTAGCAGTTTTTCCATATCATTATTCAGTAAATTTGGTTATTCAATTCGACTATTTATATCAATCTATAAAAATACAAATAATATAATACTGAAAGTAACGAAGTATTTTTATAGAAACCAAAAGAAATATGCAATAGATAAAAGAAATACATATTTCAAAAAAAAAGTACACATTTACACTCTGAACATCTTTCTCTTTATGTGGATGATTTATAATTTCCTTTTTCTTTTTCACTTTTTATTTTACTTGACCACCACCTTCACCTTCACTATGTGTTTGACCTTTCAGCAACTTTCTTCTTTCAACTTTTGAAACATACGTTTTTTCACTCACTATTCCTTCTCTTCTTCATTATTATTTTTAGATTTCATTTCTAAAGCATCAAACCCGTATTTTTTCGCTGATGTGGCACCAGATTTAAGCTCAAGAGCTTTCTCAAGAAGATCTGAAAGTTCAGGAGACACAGTTGGAATAGAAACTTCTTGGGAATTGGTATTATTGATGCCAGAGGTGGTAATTTCACAAAGCGAACCAACTTCCGAGGTTAAATCCATTATTTTTTGGTTATTTGTTGATAAATTGGAAACATTTACGTGATATTCTGAATCGGGTGATTCGTTCTCAGAACCGGAATCGAATAATTCTTTGAAAGGCTCACTATCTTCGGAATCATTGATTCCGCCCTCTTCACCCCTTACTCTTCTTTCATTCATATGAGACCCCAGTGACGTTTCATCCAACCAAAATACAATGCCAAATCCCGGAAGATATTCACCAGTAGCAGTTGTATTGCTGACCTGATGATGGTATACCAACTAGTAAAAATCTTTGAGTTCTATGCTTGACTATGGTAAACCTACATCATAATTCCCAAAATACCCTCTTAACAACATGCAAAATACCAAATTGAATAGCTTGTTGGTTGTTACTTACTCTGAAATATCCTGCTTGATTTAGTGTCAGAGGAGGTACAGGGTTATCAGGTTTGTGATTTTTAATCACAGTACTAGATGCTCCATGTAGTTCTGCATGGACATACCTGTTTTTTTTATCATCAAAAAGTTTAAAATCAGCATAAAAATTTATCAACAAATAGCATAGAAACAATATATACTCACAAATCTCCTTTTGACATGTAACGTTTGACTATCATTTCATTTTGTTGAGCATCACATCCACTAATAAGCAAATAATTCTCATTGCTTATAAACCAATTGAACTTTTCAAACCAGTGCACTTTTCTTATCTATGAAATTGTTGCAACAAATATTTCCTGATGATTTCACCATAACCATAGTTAGTACAAAAAAATAAACTTACAGATTATTATAAATTACATGATGGTAATTTACCTGAGAAAGTTGTTGATGTTTCTTATTTTCCGTAGCCTTAAAGGCCTTTGCATGAGATGTAAGTGTCTTTTCTTGTTTCTTTTTTTGCTCATACCACATTCAAGCATTCGCATGTGCAAAAAGTGCTATATCAATTTCCACCTAATTTTTTTTATTGAAATGTGCATAAAAATGCCATCATATGCTTTTGACATCTTTAGAAGTCTTGAAACTGATAATGGATTCAGTTATCAATTGTTACAACACCAATCTATATATATCCAGTGCAATTAATCCATTATACAGTTTACGGTAGTAAGAGATTCTTCATTAAAGCAAACTAATTCAGGCCCGAAAGGCTACTAAATAAGTAAATATTAATCTATCTAAATAATCTCATCATTCATAGACCGAGTGTTCAGTGATGATTAATGAAATCACAGGATAATAACATCGCTAAATTCATCGAACTTCTTAGATTTTTTTCTCAAAATTTGAAATGAAATCCAATTTATAGAAGATAAGAGAATAATACAGAAAAGGAATAGATCTTTGAATACCAATGCCTGGATCGGTATCAATGATGATCTTATCAGAGTCCCCACCATTGCCATTCAACATCAGTGGTGCAGAATCCATGGTGCAGAATCCAAGAGAAATTAACCGGAAGAACGGGTGCAAAAAGAGTCGAACGGATGATTTAGGTTTGGGAATCTATAGAGCGATTACTCTCCCAACTCCTTACAAGATTTATTAAACATATTATACTATAACATCGCCGAAGAAATTACATATTATAGCTTTATAACGACAACTTAATATGCAACATTTAACTCTTATTCAATGTGCATTGAATAAAAAATGATTGTTTAACAATTTTAACACGAATCCGATGTATAAACCTAACTCAATTAACTTATTAGACTACAATTGAAGTAATAGTGTGTGTGTGTGAGAGAGATAGAGAGAGAGAGAGAGAGAGAATACCATTGTAGCTTGAGGTCGGTGAGAATAGAACGATTACTAGATTGGATATGATGGATCAACTCTGCCCCTGCGCTCATAGGATGCTCTTTTTCATCCGAGATCGCCTTATGTTGCTTCCAAATGTGATATATATGATTTGGGGAAATGTTTCTGAAAGAGGGAAAAGGGGGAACAGGGGAAGGAGGTATTTGTATTGACGTAATGAGCGTATGAGCGATGATTTGGGGAAACTGCATCATGTAAGTAACTAATCTTTTCTTAAAATATATAAATTTTTATAAAATATATATAGTTTTTATTTATTTAAAGTAATACTGTATATAGCTAAATCGTCCCGTATACTTACTATATTAACTAAAATAACTTATATGCTTAATCAAAATTACGAACACATACTTCGTAGCTACTTAACTACGGAATACATCGTAGCTAAATAGCAATGAATTTTAATTCCGTAACAGTTTTGCAAATTCGAAAACAACCGTATACACAAATAACTACGCTCAATAATTTCTTAACAAATTCTATAGTAAACTAGCTATATAATTTAATCGTGTGGCAAATTTTCGTAACAAAATAACTACCGGTTTCAATTTCATAGCCATCTAACTACGGATTTGGATATCGTAGCCAATTCTCTAGCCAAATAGCTACGAATATTAATTTCATAGCAAGTTTTGTAGCGAATTAGCTACAACCAAAAATTCCATAGTATACTTTGTAGTAAAATAGTTACGGATTTCGAGTCCGTAACAACTATTCAAGGTTTAGCTACACAATGTAATTCCGTAGCCATTTCTATAGCAAATTACTTATGGCCAACCATTGTGTAGCATATTCCATAGTAAAATAACTACGGATTTTGATTTCGTAACAACTTTGCGTAGTTATTTATGATTTAGCTACGGAATGCACTTTTGTAACTATTTCCGTAGAAAATAGCTACGACAAGCCATTCCGTAACATATTCCGTAATAAAATAGCTACGGATTTTGATTCCGTAGCAACTTTCCGTAGCAATTCAAGATTTTTCTTGTAGTGTACTATTTATATGTGTTTTTATTGATTAAATCAAAGGAAAAAATACTGAAAAACCTAACCATTTATTTACCAGCATTCAGAAAAACCCTTATATTCAGAAAAAAAAATACATTATCCTTTCATATTTACCAAAATATTAATTTTTTTAAAAAAGTTACCGGTTGTTTTATGTTATGTCATTTATCTTTTTTGTTTTTTAGGTTGACATGGAAAAACAAATAAGCGTCGTCACTTATTTTTTGTTTGATTAAATGGTCTATTTCTCACGATTTACCTTAGACAAGAGATAATGTCACTTATTTTGTGTTCATGTTAACCTAAAAACTAAAAAAGATAAATGTTATGTCACAAAACAACCGATAATTTCTAAAAAAAACTTGGATCTTTAGGTTAATGTGAAAGATAACTAAAAATATAAATGTTTTTCTGCATATAAACAAATTATTAGGGTTTTTTTAAACGTCGATAGATATATAGTTATGCTTTTTTGTATTTTAACGAGAATCAAAATAATAGGAGTCAAATTACAAAATAGAACTCTTTATATATATATATATATATATATATATATATATATATATATATATATATATATATATATATATATCCCAGGTGGTTGTCAATATGTTTAACTATACAGTCTACTTGGGTAAAATACAAAAAAATACTATGTACTTTCATCAAGTTATCGATTAGGCACTAAACTATAATTAATATAATAATAAAGATTTTTATTGCATTTGGGGTAAGTACTGGAATGTGACAAATCATGGAACCTCAATTTACTCCCATCCATATAGAACTTATTTTAAAAAAAATTATAAACGGATGATTACACTGTTATACTTCTTATATGTTGTTTTATGCAACTAACTTTACTTTGGTTCAAAGTAACCCTAGTATGAATACATGTAGCATTCATTTATTTTATCTTTTTTGCTCATCAATTGCTATCAGTGTGGTGCTATGTCATAAAGCCATTTCGTATCTACCAAGAAAGACCTTATCAGTTTAATATTTATTCTCCATTAATGTTATTAATGCTTGTTATAGTTTATTTACATATAATACAAATTTACTTTTAGTTGCTTACTCATAATAGCAACCTACTTAGATTTTTTTAATTGATAATAGACATGTATTTTTTTCATATGAAACAGTGTACTTACATTTACCATATTGATTAGTCAATCACACTTTATAAAATCCACCTAATTATAATATTGCACCTCAAATTTTTAGAATGCCCAAATTACCCTCCATGGGTAGTGCTTAGCACGGGCCACAAACATATATATATATATATATATATATATATATATATATATATATATATATATATATATATATATATATATATATATATATATATATATATATATATATATATATATATATATATATATATATATATATATATATATATTGGGAATTGCTTACTTGCCGTGGGTTCATTACAATATGGTGCAAGAGGGGATCCAGCTTTGATCAAATAAGATACGAGATCAACCCCCAGGTCATCAAACATATAGATGAATGATGAATGGGTGTGACGTTTAAGATCATTTGTCCAACTTGTATATCATTCATATTTTTCTTTTTCCACAAAATTGTTATATTATCTAATTTGAAAAATGATTTTTTTCAATGTAAATAATGTTGAACAATTTGTGATTAATTTTAACCTTTTTTTTTTATTTTTTTTACTACACACTACACAGTACACATCACAACCATTACATGAATTACCGAAGAATAATGAGGATCGTAAATTCGTAATCCTTTTTGAAAAAGAGTAAGTGCTTAACGCAAGTCATTGATCTTTTCATTTTTAGTAAGTTTCCGACTGTTTAGCATCTAAATTAATTTGTATGGTGTTTTTTGTATGGTTTGAGTTATATAAGTGAAAATTTTCCTAGGTCAAATATTATGCTCAACGTTTTATGTTATTCTACCATATTTTTCGAATTTGGTTCTGACTTCCACCATACTCGCAACAGATTTCTCTACTCTATAAATACCAATTTCAGTTTTTCATGTAATTCTAACAGACTCGATTACTAGTCACCTCATATCGTAACATGGGACATTGGCGTATAAAGATATCGCTTGTTGTTGCTATATCCATGACAATTCTACATTCATCTATCGCCCACAACGAACCAGAAGACTTCCTTCATGCCCATGGTTGTATTAGAAGATTACTGGATATACCACCTCTGGTATGGGACCCTGAATTGGCAAAAACTGCGCAAGCTTGGGCTGACCAAAGGAAGGATTGTAAATTGACACCCTCTGACAAGGTTGGTGAGAATATGGCACAGGGGCCAAATCTTAATGCTTCATATGCAGTTCAGATGTGGGTTGAAGAGAGACCCGATTACGACCATGGTAAAAATGAGTGCTTACCGGGTACTCAGTGTGCCCATTATACGCAAGTGACATGGAAAAATACAGAACGCGTTGGATGTGGTAGGGCTCAATGTTCAGACGGTGTGTGCTACGTTATTGTTTGCAATTATGACCCTCCAGGGAACATTGTTGGCGAGAAACCCTACTAATTCTTACTCATTAATTCCTTCTGTCATCTCATTTATCCTTTTGTAACCGGAGTAATTTTGTAAAGGAAGCAACTCTCAGAGTCGGTGTCTAATAAGGTTTCTATGAGGCTATGAGTCGATGGGTACGTGGATAATAATCGGAGTTGATGTGATTGATACTTATGAGAGAAGAAGTACGTGATTAATAAATTGTTTTTATATTGTATTTCATGCAACAATCTTCCAGCATAGAATATCTCGTTTACATATGTGTAACCATTAATGTAGTTCAAGATTCAATTTTGTACTTCTAGAAATATAGGTGGTGCTCAATGGTTTACCTGGTGGGCGCAGGACAGGTTCGGCGTGGGCAGTCAAGAAATTACGGTTTACTTTTTTTGTTTTTTTTTTTTTAATTTTTTTTTATTTATATAAATGAATTTGAATTAAAGTTTAGCGATGATGAAATCCTTACCCAAGATGCTAATTCAATCAACATTTTGCTCCATGAAATGGTCTTTTATGCATAGTTATTGTTCCGAACTATTTGAGTTGCAGATCCCATTTGATAGTTGTTGTCTGGAAAGGTATTATATAGAAAAATTTTGTCTGAAAAAGTTTTCTGACTGGAAAATAAATCATTTTGTTTAATTGTAGATCTGATTAACTGTGTTGAATGATGAAAAATGATTATATTATCCTGGTGTTTTATACTATGATTGATGAAGTTACTGAATAATTATAAAAACATACAAATTGTCATACAAAATCAAAATTACAAAATAATCATTTAAAGATTATTTTTTTTATAGTACTATACGATAAGTCTCTTGGATTTAATTATTATCGTACAACAAGTGAGATTAAAATACAAATTATTATACAAAGTAATTAAACATGAATCAATTAGAATTCAAATAAAATATGGATTAGGTGGTTTTTTGTTTATTGTTTTTCAAGGTACTAAGAAATGAAAAAAGGTAGAACCCAGAGAAATGAAATGCAAACACAGAGAATTTAATCAAAAAATGCATCAGTCTCATACTTCCAATATCATATGCTATTTGATAATATTGGCGACATCAGACCTTCTTGTTGGGATAAAAAGTGTTGTGTCAATTGTTTTGTACTAGAATAGTCTATATTGTAATGGGTTCGTCTTGTCCACTCGAGTCTTGTTGCTATTAGGGTTAGACTATATATATAGTGCATGCATGTATCATTCTAGGGTTAATGTTTTGATTGCCCTACATTGTCTTTACAGAAAACTTCATGTTAAACTCTTCTAAGGCATTGATTATAAAGCATTCGGCACACATTCAATCATTGTTCTCATTGTTTTGGTTCACTTTGTTGTTACTAAATCTATCAATCTATTAATTATTGTTTCTACAATTGGTATCAGAGCAGGAGTTTGTGTAACCCATATGTATATCTTATGTCGAGTATTATTAGGGTTTTAAGTTTATGGTGGATCTGTTCTTATCATTTTCATCAATTGGAGACATTAGATCTGGGTCCTTGCTTAGCCCTAAACTCGATTATAGTTTACACATCTGATTCTTAACAGGTATTTGTGAATCAACATCATGCAGCACAAAGATCCACACACACTCTCTCTTTCAATCTTTCTAGTAGTGTTAGATCTACTACCAGGATCCATATCCTCTTCTTACAAGACTATGAAGTCTGGGCCTTACACTTTGAAGACTATGTTCTGGGTCTTGAAGAACATGGCTCGACCATATGGGAGGCCATAACGATGCAAACTTTCTCTCACACGACTACGAGGTTGATCGTTAAAACTCAAGCTGACTACAACGCCATTCTGGTTGATCATAAAGGTACTCCTCAATATGAGAAAGACATGTTGTTAAGCAACGTTGTAAGTCCCAAATTTGCTTGATGTATCAATCAGATCCAATTGATAGTGCGGAATCTCATTCAATTGGATGATGCAAGATCAAATGGAGAAGAAAGAAAAGAAGAATAAGATGAATCTTGATGAATCTTCAATGTTTATAAGATTAGAATGATGTTCCAACATACAAGATCCAAAAACACACTAGTTCTCTCTAACTTTCTCTCTTTAGTACATAATATGAAATGAATGCTCCTCTCTAGCCATACACTCTTATGACTCCACTAACACTATATATATATATATATATATATATATATATATATATATATATATATATATATGTATATGTATATATATATATATAAATATATAAATAAATAAATAAATAAATAAATATATATATATATATATATATATATATATATATATGGCTAAGCCCAAAATACAAGGCCTTGACAGAAAACCCATTATTTGACCGAAAACACGTTCACGACCGTAAACAGGTTCACGGCTGTGAACACCCATACAGCCGTAAACACCAGGTTGTTTACGGTCCTAGACTGAAAAATATAGTTGCCTAGAAAAGTAAAGTATAAACCATATTTTTGACCCAATGTAACGCCTGTGTTTCCGGGCTTGCCATTTTTAGCAATGTAATGGTCTAGGTTAACCTTTGTAACCCGTTTTGAAATAATAAGATTTTATTATTTGAGTATTATGTGTTTTGTGCTTAATTGCTTAATTATGTGGTTTGATTAATTAAGAATAAAAATAAGCGTCAAAATTTAAGTGTAAAATAAACTTGATATCTTTGGATAATGTTGTAGTAGTTGAAACGAGGTTTCCGAATATATATAGAACGCCCAAATCTGACTTCGTATGAGGAAGTTATGATTTATCGAAGTTTCGGCTTAGCGGTATGCAGCCTGAAATACTCGATTTGAGATCGAGTAGTTTTTAGCCGAAGCAATCTAAACGAGGATCGAAGGTCTCGTTGTTGGTATCGAAGCGATGAAAAGCTAGGCGAGAACGGACGTCAAACGAAGAAGTTATGAATTTATAACGAAGTTTTTCTGTCCCGGCCTATTAAAAATAAATACTAAAAATAAAGTCAAAATTAGCCGACGGAGTCTAAACGAAAGTTGTAGAGCGTAGTCTCACCTTCGCGTGGATATAAAGAACGTCGAAACCGGAGTTCGTATGAAGAAGATATGAATTTCCGAAGTTTATTAAATATTTTGTATTTAAATTTAATTAGAAAATTCGGCATCATCCGAAGAGGAGTCATCAGACTCATCCGAAGTACGCCCAACGTACTAGTGTACGCCCCGCGTACAGCGAAGCATGACACGCCTCGCACTCGAGTTCTTCGGATACGTAAGAAATGACGATTCTGAGGCAGTACGCCCTGCGTAACGCAGTACGCCCCGCGTACTCCGAGGCTCCAGCCTCCTATAAATAGGATGCGAGGGCAGCCGACTCCTTTGCTATTTTTCTCTCTTCTCTCTCCCGTTTTGCATCGATTTGCGTGCCATAAATTCCCCGAAGCCCCGGTATTATTCCTGAGTCCCGAAGCAAGATCCGAAGCCCCGAGAATCCCGAAGAGCGTGATTCCCGAGCCGAAGCTCTGTCCGCGAGAAGTTCGATTTTTGTGAAGATCTTCCAGATCTGCGGAGAGATACTACTTCTACAAGCCGTAGTGCTGTTTGATCATCTTCTGATCAAGTGAGTGTATACTACCTTTCATAAACACGATAATAATACAAGTATGGTTCGAGTGTATTAAGTATATTGTTGTTTATATGTGTGAGTGCGTAGTTACTTTCTTCTAACGCATGATTATGAAGTATTTTATACGAAATACGTGTTATGTGTATAATTTTGTTGTTATGTGTGTGAATGTATATTCACTCTCTTCCATCTCATAGATCTGAATTGCTTTTTATGAAATACGTGTTATGTGGGTGTGCCTCATCTATTATGTGGAATATATATTGAATGAAAATGCTATACAAGTTTTAAACTATGTATAAAAATATATATTTTTATCTACTAATATGTTGGGTAGAACATGGGTAGATAGTTGGTGTGGAATAAACAGATGAGAGGCCTTGATGTTGTTGTTGTTGTTGATCTAGTTATTCAGCGGAGTATGGATAACGACCACGGACTCTTTCTAGACAGTCCAGTGGAACGCTAGCAGGTTCATAACCTGTAGGTATTGTGAACGATGTGTTCACCGGTGTACTCTATCCCCCTCATGGTTGCCTTTAGGATATCTATTGTTGAGGAAACCCCTTAGCAGTGATGTCCGTCCCGATGAAAATACTAGATTAGGTCCCTTGAGATAGATGTTGTTTTAGGGACGTAAAGTGAGGATAACGGGAATGGGTAATCGGGATAGTGATTGGTTGGTGAAATTAAATATAATTTATTTATTGTGGGTTGAAAACCCTATATGCTCACCAGGCTCCCAAGCCTGACCCACTCAGTTTTAATTGTATTACAGGTAGTGGCGCGAGGGCATAAGATGGTTGAATCATCAAGTTGTTTTGTTTACAAGTCTGTATATGTATATATTTGTTGAATGACTTGTAATGTTATCGTTTATGCTTTATGGTCTGTATCGGAACATGACATCCCGAGTTTTGATTATATAATGAAAATGCATCTCTTGATGAAATGCTTTGATAAATATTATTTTATCATGTTTTGTTTTGGGAACAAATGTCGCAACACTTTTAAATCAAAAGGATTTACTCTGAAATTATTTTTAAAAGCATAAATGAAATCGGTCTTTTCTGCCCGTGATTTTGGGGATGTCACAGTTGGTATCAGAGCATTAGTTTAAGCGAACTAGGAATTTGTAGGATTTCTAGACTTAAACTTAGAATGTTAAGTGGAATTTTGAGATGTGTGTCTGTTGGATTTTAGACACGAGCACTAGTTTATTTTAGGAAAGTTGCCTAAAATGCTTTTATGTGCTAAATGTTATATGTTTCCATATATGATATTAATTTTTCGGATCTTCGGCCTGTTGCCGGCCGGATCTAGAAACCTTATGTGTGTAGGATTCTAAGCGTATGCCTTCGTTATTAGAACTAGCATGTAAATGTTTCGGAGAAATAAGGATGATTTGAATATCTATCGTGAATGAAGATCTGAATTTCACCTAATTCAGTGTGTAGATCAAAAATGGTGAGAACAAGGAGTGGCGTTGGAAACGCGGATGAAAGCAGGAATCAACCGCCAATTATTGAGCAAATACCTGTTGTAGCAGCAGCACCAGAACCAATAATAATGGCTATGGTGCAAGCCATGATTCGGGCTATGTTAGCCAAACAAAGGGATGAGATGCGACAGATGTTGCATGATAATAGGGATGAACCTATCCTACCTATTGAGGAACCCAAATTGATTCCCGAGCAATCGGAGGAAGGGAACAATAGTCGCATTATGAGTCAAGTTGGGACTCAAGGAGAACGAAGGAACGACCCGGAAAGGAGAAACAACAAGGATGGGCGAATGTATAAGAACTTCTTGGGCGCCAAGCCGCCAAGTCTTTCTGGAAGCCCAAAGCCTGTTGAAATAATGGATTGGATCTCCGAAATAGAGATGGTATTTGAAAGTTGCGCCTGTAGCAACAAACAGAAGACCGTCTTTGCAGTTTGACAACTGAAGACTGGAGTCTTGAGTTGGTGGAAGTTGTTGGCGGATACTATGCCATGAGGAGAAGCCCTGAAAATGTCATGGGAGGAGTTCTTGGAACAACTAAGGGTGCAGTATTGTTCAGAGATAGATCTGATTGATTTGAACAATGAGTTCTAAAACTTGAAGAAGGGGAAAATGAGCATAGACGACTATGCTACTACATTCACCGATAAAATGAAGTTATTTCCATACCTAGTGCCAATGGAACTCTCCAAGATTGAGATGTTTGCTAATGGACTGCCTGCCGACTTTGGTCCGACAATCAAAATGGCAACTACTCTGAAAACGGCTTTTCGTGTAGCTAAGAATGTGGAGGCCCAGCAGAAGGAAAAGGGTCTGGAAAGGATAGAAGTTGGTGAAAAGAGGAAGTTCGATGGAACTTCAGGGTCCAATAAGAAAAACAAGTTCTCGAAGTGTGGTTCAAGGGGTGGTGGAGGCGAAGCGAAATGGTGCGACAAATGTAAGAAGAAGCATCATGGAAAATGTGAGGTAGTGGCCACATGCTACAAGTGTGGAAAGACAGGGCACTATGCCAATGAGTGCACTCTCACCAAGAAAGTTTGCTATGGTTGTGGTGAGGAGGGACACATGTCGAGGGACTGCCTGACGAAGAAGAAGGAGGCAGCTAGACCCAACATTCCGCCAAAGCCAAAGGCGAGAGCATTCCAGATAACACTGGAAGCTGCTAAAGATGAAGCTGATGTCGCTTCAGGTACCTTTCTCGTAAACACATTGCCTGCCCAAATTTTATTTGATTCTGGAGCCAACTACTCCTTTATATCGCATGAATTTGGTAAAAAGCTAGCTTTGCCTGCTGTTAGACTAGATAATGCCTTATTAGTCGAAGTTGCTAGTGGCAAGTTTGTACCTGTTAGCCATCGTATGAAAAACATCTTAATTGATCTGAAAGGGAATAAGTTCCACGAGGAATTATTGCCTATCGAACTTAATGGTTTCGACATCGTGTTGGGAATGGATTGGCTTTGCGCCAATGATGCCGAAATTTTATGCAAGAAGAAGATAGTTAAAGTAAACCCGCCTTGGAAAGATTCGTTTATGGTGTATGGGGACAAACGCAGAGTGAATTCTGGAATCATTTCCCTAATAAAAGCCAGAAAGTGTTTGACCAAGGGATGTACATCATATTTAGCATTCGTGATTGATGCTAAGAAGGAAAAGAAGGTGATGCAGAGTATTCCAGTGGTGTGTGATTATCCGGAAGTATTTCTGGAAGATCTTCCTGGATTACCACATGATAGACAAGTGGAGTTCAGAATTGACTTGTTACCAGGAACCACGCCAATAGCAAAAGCACCTTATCGATTAGCACCGACGGAGATGAAGGAGCTAATGATGCAACTTCAGGAGTTATTGGATAAAGGTTTCATTAGACCTAGTTCATCGCCCTGGGGAGCTCCGGTGTTATTCGTAAAGAAGAAAGATGGAAGTATGAGAATGTGCATCGATTACAGAGAGCTGAACAAGGCAACAATAAAGAATAGATATCCGTTGCCGAGGATTGATGACCTATTTGATCAATTGCAAGGTTCGAGCTATTTCTCGAAGATCGATCTAAGGTCAGGATATCATTAGCTAAAAGTAAGAGAGCAAGATATCGAGAAAACTGCATTCAGAACTAGATATGGACACTACGAGTTCTTGGTTATGTCGTTTGGACTAACCAATGCTCCGGCAGCATTCATGGATTTAATGAACAGGGTTTGTAATCCTTTCCTTGATAAATCTGTGATAGTGTTCATAGACGACATTCTGATTTACTCGAAAAGCCAGGAGGAGCATGGCAGACACTTGCGAGAAGTGTTGGAAGTTTTGAAGAAGGAGAAGTTATATGAAAAGTTCTCCAAATGTGATTTTTGGATTCGTGAAGTCTAATTCTTGGGTCACGTGGTCAACCAAGAAGGGATAATGGTTGATCCAGCAAAGATTGAAGCTGTAATGAAGTGGGAACAACCGAAAAGTCCCACGGAGATTCGAAGCTTTTTAGGATTAGCCGGATATTACCGAAGGTTTATCCAAGGCTTTTCTTCGATTGCTACTCCATTGACAGCTTTGACCCACAAAGGAGCTACTTATGCTTGGAGTGATAAGTATAAAGAAGCATTCGAGAAGCTAAAGAAGAAGCTATGCGAGGCACCGATACTTTCTCTACCCGATGGAGTTGAAGACTTCACTGTTTATAGCGATGCGTCTGGGGTTGGATTGGGTTGTGTTTTGACCCAAAGAGAAAAGGTGATAGCATATGCGTCTCGACAGCTGAAGGAGCCTGAAAAGAACTACCAGACTCATGATTTGGAGTTGGCAGCGGTAGTTTTCGCTCTGAAGATATGGAGGCATTACCTCTATGGCACGAAGTGCAAACTTTTCACTGATCATAAGAGTCTCCAATATCTCTTTAATCAAAAAGAATTGAATATGAGGCAACAACGCTGGCTAGAGTTACTCAAGGAATACGACTGTGAGATACTTTACCATCCCGGTAAAGCTAATGTTGTTGCTGATGCTCTCAGTCGGAAAGTCAATCTTGAAAGGAAAAGGCCAAGAGCGTTGAGAATTGAAGTTGTCTCGACCATTTTGGAATGTATAAAGGAAGCTGAAAGTGAAGCTTCTGAGAAGAATGACCGAAAGGAGGAACGTTTGGGAAAAACATTGGTGTTCGGTGTAAACAGTCATGGACTGAAGGTGTTCCAAGATCGGATTTGGATACCTAAGACAGGAGGAGTCAGAGATCTTCTAATGGAAGAAGCTCACAAAACCATGTACTCGATTCATCCTGGTAGCACTAAAATGTATAGGGACCTAAAACCCTACTACTGGTGGCCGACGATGAAGCTTGATGTTGCAAAGTATGTGGCTGAGTGTGTGACTTGTGCGAGAGTAAAGACACAACATCAGAAACCGTACGGGAGTTTAGAACCTTTTCCTGTGCCTATGGGTAAGTGGGAAGACATTGCTATGGATTTTGTCACTAAACTGCCCAGAACAAAGAATGGTCACGACATGATTTGGGTAGTCGTTGATCGATTCACTAAGAGTGCGCATTTCATAGCAGCCAAGGAGAAATGGTCTATGGAAAAGCTTGCAAATTCTTACGTGAAGGAGATTGTGAGGCTTCACAGTGTTCCGTTAACGATTGTGTCGGATCGTGATAGCCGTTTCACCTGGAGGTTTTGGAAAAGTCTACAAGAGGAATTGGGTACCAAGTTGTGTTTAAGAACAGCTTACCATCCGCAGACTGATGGTCAGAGTGAAAGAACGATACAAACACTTGAATATATGATGAGAGCATGTACCTTGGAATTCCTAGGTAATTGGGATGAACATTTACCTTTGGTAGAATTTTCCTACAATAATAGTTTCCACTCGAGCATTAAGATGGCACCTTACCAAGCTTTGTATGGACAGAAGTGTCGTACGCCGTCTTGTTGGCTTGAGGCTGGGGAAAAGCAGTTTATGGGACCGGAGATGGTTCATCAAACTGCTGAAAAGTTGAAGACCGATGACTTTTGAGGTTGGAGATTCGGTTTTGCTTAAAGTCTCGCCGTGGAAGGGACTTATAAGATTTGGTAAAAGGGGAAAATTAAGTCCAAGGTTTATTGGACCGTTTAAAGATCTTCAGAGGATTGGGAACCAAGCTTACAAGCTCGAACTACTAGAAGAACTAAATGGAATTCATAACACTTTTCATGTGTATTATTTGAGGAAGTTCACGGGAGAAGTTCCCGATATAATTCCAATTTCTGAATTGAGAATTGATGAGAACAAAAGGTTGATTGAAGAACCAGAGACAATTGTTGACCGAAAGACTAAGAAGTTGCGACGCAAAATGGTTGGGATAGTGCTTGTTCGATGGAAACACACGAATGGGCCGAATCTCACCTGGGAGACGGAGAGTGACATGTTGAGTCGCTATCCGCATTTGTTTGTTGATGTGTGATTCCGGGGACGAAATCATTCTAAGGTAGAGAGAATTGTAACGCCTGTGTTTCCGGGCTTGCCATTTTTAGCAATGTAATGGTCTAGGTTAACCTTTGTAACACGTTTTGAAATAATAAGATTTTATTATTTGAGTATTATGTGTTTTGTGCTTAATTGCTTAATTATGTGGTTTGATTAATTAAGAATAAAAATAAGTGTCAAAATTTAAGTGTAAAATAAACTTGATATCTTTGGATAATGTTGTAGTAGTTGAAACGAGGTTTCCGAATATATAGAACGCCCAAATCTGACTTCGTATGAGGAAGTTATGATTTATCGAAGTTTCGGCTTAGCGGTATGCAGCCTGAAATACTCGATTTGAGATCGAGCGGTTTTTAGCCGAAGCAATCTAAACGAGGATCGAAGGTCTCGTTGTTGGTATCGAAGCGATGAAAAGCTAGGCGAGAACGGACGTCAAACGAAGAAGTTATGAATTTATAACGAAGTTTTTCTGTCCCGGCCTATTAAAAATAAATACTAAAAATAAAGTCAAATTAGCCGACGGAGTCTAAACGAAAGTTGTAGAGCGTAGTCTCACCTTCGCGTGGATATAAAGAACGTCGAAACTGGAGTTCGTATGAAGAAGATATGAATTTCCGAAGTTTATTAAATATTTTGTATTTAAATTTAATTAGAAAATTCGGCATCATCCGAAGAGGAGTCATCGGACTCATCCGAAGTACGCCCAACGTACTAGTGTACGCCCCGCGTACAGCGAAGCATGACACGCCTCGCACTCGAGTTCTTCGGATACATAAGCAATGAAGATTCTGAGGCAGTACGCCCCGCGTAACGCAGTACGCCCCGCGTACAATAGGATGCGAGGGCAGCCGACTCCTTTGCTATTTTTCTCTCTTCTCTCTCCCGTTTTGCATCGATTTGCATGCCAGAAATTCCCCGAAGCCCCAGTATTATTCCCGAGTCCCGAAGCAAGATCCGAAGCCCCGAGAATCCCGAAGAGCGTGATTCCCGAGCCGAAGCTCTGCCCGCAAGAAGTTCGATTTTTGTGAAGATCTTCCAGATCTGCGGAGAGATACTACTTCTACAAGCCGTAGTGCTGTTTGATCATCTTCTGATCAAGTGAGTGTATACTACCTTTCATAAACACGATAATAATACAAGTATGGTTCGAGTGTATTAAGTATTTTGTTGTTTATATGTGTGAGTGCGTAGTTACTTTCTTCTAACGCATGATTATGAAGTATTTTATACGAAATACGTGTTATGTGTATAATTTTGTTGTTATGTGTGTGAATGTATATTCACTCTCTTCCATCTCATAGATCTGAATTGCTTTTTATGAAATACGTGTTATGTGGGTGTGCCTCATCTATTATGTGGAATATATATTGAATGAAAATGCTATACAGGTTTTAAACTATGTATAAAAATATATATTTTTATCTACTAATATGTTGGGTAGAACATGCGTAGATAGTTGGTGTGGAATAAACAGATGAGAGGCCTCGATGTTGTTGTTGTTGTTGATCTAGTTATTCAGCGGAGTATGGATAACGACCACAGACTCTTTCTAGACAGTCCAGTGGAACGCTAGCAGGTTCATAATCTGTAGGTGTTGTGAACGATGTGTTCACCGGTATACTCTATCCCCCTCATGGTTGCCTTTAGGATATCTATTGTTGAGGAAACACCTTAGCAGTGATGTCCGTCCCGATGAAAATCCTAGATTAGGTCCCTTGAGATAGATGTTGTTTTAGGGACGTAAAGTGAGGATAACGGGAATGGGTAATCGGGATAGTGATTGGTTGGTGAAATTAAATATAATTTATTTATTGTGGGTTGAAAACCCTATATGCTCACCAGGCTCCTAAGCCTGACCCACTCAGTTTTAATTGTATTACAGGTAGTGGCGCGAGGGCATAAGATGGTTGAATCATCAAGTTGTTTTGTTTACAAGTCTGTATATGTATATATTTGTTGAATGACTTGTAATGTTATCGTTTATGCTTTATGGTCTGTATTGGAACATGACATCCCGAGTTTTGATTATATAATGAAAATACATCTCTTGATGAAATGCTTTGATAAATATTATTTTATCATGTTTTGTTTTGGGAACAAATTCCGCAACACTTTTAAATCAAAAGGATTTACTCTGAAATTATTTTTAAAAGCATAAATGAAATCGGTCTTTTCTGCCTGTGATTTTGGGGATGTCACACCCAACAATCTCCCCCTTGATTTATAGCTTTGTTTTCTTTGACCCAACAAATTCCCCCTAAGAATGTAGCTGGCTTTTCTTGTCAAACTTCATTTGGAGCTTGGCTTCAGCTTTTTGTCTTCTATTTCTTCACAACTGAATATTCTAGCTGAATTACTTCATCTTGAACGGATGGGCAATTCTTCATAATTTGGCTTTTGAACAAACATTGGGTGAAGAGGATTCATGTAGAGATTCTTGAAAAATGGCACTTTCAGCTTGAGAATCTTCAGAGAGAATAACATAGAGAACGAATCTTCTGGATCACTTCAACAGGTATATAGATAGCAGCAAATTGATTGAGGAGGCTTCAATGCAACTTGTCACATAATATTCAGGTCAGCTTCACCTTGCTTCTGGGGTTGAAAGATTGAATGTTGAAAAATGATCTTCACTTCTAGTTCCTTCGAAAGAATGTTCTTGAATGATCCCCGTTGCGCCTTGAAAAGTAACTGTGACTAAAAAGTCCCTGTGGATCACAGAAAGAATCATAAAGACCCTTCTCACCACAGTTGTTCAAGGATGAATCCTTGGCTTAGAAAGAGACTTCTTGCAGTATCTGTGTGAACTTGGAGGAACGCACTGCGATTGTTGAGTATCGGAGAACTAATCGCGGCTAGTTTTGATCTTAGCCCCTGTATATCCTTGATCATAGATCTCAATACAATTATCAAGTTAACGAGTTAACTTGAGCCTTGGTGAGACGTTCAGCGATACATGTTTCCCTATCGGGTGAATCGCCCTGGTGCCAGTTCTTAGGTAAAGAAAGCTGACAAGACTAATCTAACAATTTGTACCGTTTCCGACTTTCAATTCCTTAGATACAACAGTTCTTAAAAAGAAACTGCCAGACTGGCATTTCGTACAATGTCACACTAGGTATGAGCCATTATCCGTCAATTCATGGGTGAAATCTAGAACATATAAAATGTTCACCGTCAATTCAGAATTAAATGGTTTTGGATTTTGGGTTTCACTTAGAGTCATGGTGACAACGACATCTAAGATCATAAACACATACTTTTTGGCAACCATCAGCCGAGTTGTTTTATACTCGAACCTTAAGGGCTACCGGTACTGGAAATGATTTGATGGAGAAAATTTTAGATATGGGTGAAGAATGGTTGGGTATTTCACAATGTTCACGGTGAAAATTACCTTTGATCATTAACATTTGATGTGAAGACTCCTATTAAGACTGGTATATGTCTCATTATGAAAGATTCTATCACTCGCATTTGAATTTTCCATCAATTCCTTGTGAAACTAGTGTGAAGTGTAATGACCGTCAACTCCTTTTCACTTTTAGGTTTCTTCTCCATGCTCAGAATATTTCGATACATACTCCTTGAGTCTCATCTTCTCCTGAATTCACTTTTCAAGACAAATGAAAATTTTTGAGATAAACATAAAAAATTAAAGTAAACTTAGCACACTAAGAAATAAAAATAAAAGAAAAATACGCTCAAAAACACTATTTTTGGATTTTTGATTTTTCTGAAAAAGAAATAAAAACATAAATGAAAATGTTTTTGTATTTTTAAAATTTTTAAAATTTTTTTGTTTTGTTTTTTTTAATTCTCCCCCTAAATTTGTGCATATAAGAAAATATGAACAAATTTAACTAAAAACAAAAGTAAAATACAAAATGTAAAATTTTTAATTTTTGATTTTTCTAATTTTTTTTCTGTATTTTGATTTCTCCCCCTTAAATTGAGCACGAGGAAGAAATAAAATAAATGCGCAAAATTAAAAGAAATTTGTCTTTGAAGCGAATCATTTTAAGAAAAACTCAGGAGCATAGAAAGAATTCAAACCGAAAGTCAACAATTAAAGACACAAGCAGCAACGAATTCAGCCTTAGCTTTGTTTCAATCTCTGAACAGATCTAAAAATTCTTCACATCATTAAGCACAAACCCCATTTGTGTTCCTCTCCTTTTCTTCCTTTCCCGCAAAGGACACATACTCTCACTTGAAGTTCTGAGTGTTGTAAAGTTGAGAGATGCCCCTATCATGTGCCTGGAATAGCCACTACCAATAAGCTGAAGTCTGATGATATGCCTCCATAGCTGCTCCAGCACAGAGCGAGATCCGTTGGTCGTTGGAACCCAGCCCATTTTGAAACTAGGTTGACCTTTATCATCAACGCAAGGTACTTTCTCCCATGACATATCTTGCTTATCACAAACAGAAGATGAAGAAATACTAGAGTCATTAGACGATTTGGGAGAGTGAACCTTTAGTACCCATCTGTAGTCGGGTTTAACCCATTTCTTGTTTGATCGGATGGGTGGCTCAGTACTTGCTTTTGAACTTGAAGTCGGCCGTCGAGATGGCTTTGACCTAACCGGTCTTGGCTTCACAAGAGCATCTCTTGAACTTGGCTTCTGGGTCGGCATTCCCTTCTTGTTCTTGGGAGTTGGATTCTTGGCCTTTTCGCATTCCATTCACCATTTCGCAATTGTGACCTCGAAGAATTTCCTTTGGAGAATCTCCCTCTTGGCACATTTTGCCATCCTTGTGCATTGTAGGGAACGTATGCGCGATTTGGACAATTTCTGGCAATGTGTCCAGGTGTTCCACAGTGAAAACACATCTTTTTCTTCACGTAGGAATTGTTTCTGCTTGCCCCTGGTGACGTACCCTTGCCTTGTTTCTGATTGTTCCCACATGCACACTTGCAGCAAACACTTTGTTTCACTTGTTTTGGTGGTCTGTATTTACCAACAACAGGTTGATTAGAAGCAATAGATTCAGAGTTCAAGGAGTTATTTGTTTGAAAATCAACAGAATTAAAAGTAGTTTTGTTCTCCTTGTCCTCATCTTCCGCTACTTTACCTACACATGAAGTAGAATCATTAGTATCTTTCATCTCAACTATAACATCGCAAAATTAGCGACCAAAAATTTCGTTCTTATTTAAGTCATTATAAAACCATAAGTAATAAAACATCCATAATAACATCTCATGTCAAAAACCAAAGTAGAAATAATCAAAACATGTTATCATAAAACAATATCATAGTGTAATCCCCAAGATCTCATGTGCGGAAATATAGTGTGATGCGCTGCTGATGTGTGCAAACTCACTTAGTTTTAAACCTACTTTTAATTATCAAATAACACACAAAAGGCAGTGAACCTATCAATTGTGGCATAGTTAAATAAGCAGGGTATCGATCACAGGGAACGGCAAATTAAAATTAAAAACTAATTTTATCTAAGTTAATTAATAAGTAGGGGTTTTATCTAGTTTTACAAGACTAGAAACTTACTAACTATTACTTACTTAAAAACTAGAAAACAAAATACTAACTAGATTCAATAAATGGAAGGGAACTTCTGTTTAGTTCAACTTGGTTGATTCTATGGTTGATTTCAAGGTAATGGTGCAATGGATTAATTCTTTCGTTGGTTACCGATTCAAGTGATTAGATTCGTATTCACTACCCTAATCCTTAGCAAATAAACTAACTTAAACAGTGGCCAATTGTCTAATTTAATTAAATTTACTAGATTAATTATTCGGGTTAAGTTAGACTTGCAATAGTTAACTAATTTATTCTTTTAATTAACTTCTTGTTTGATGGTCATCTTACAAGCTTGCACATGAATTTACTCAATTTTCTTATTAATTCTAGTTTCATATTCATTAATCCTAGACATATGGCATAGTGATCACATAACATATGAGGTTAATAATCAATAGATGTTTATGCTAATCAATTATCTTCCTATTAACAGAAAATTAATTATCATTCACACACAAGGTTCTTTAGCAAGCTAAAATAACAAAAATTCACCAACTTTAGAATTAATCCTACCAATCAATCAAACCATATTGTCAACTTTGTATCCCCAAACAGAAGTCTAAAGGTTTTAGCTCATAATTAAAGTAAATAACAGCAAACAAACAAAGTCAAATTGTTTAACCATATTGATAAAACAAAAGAATAAGTGGAATGATGAAATTTTGCCTCAATTACTCTTCGGGATTGAATTCTAGCTTCTCTTGTCATCTTCTAGGGTTTTTCTGCCTTCTCAATCGTAGCTAAACACTTCTGAATCGTCCCAGAATTCTCACCCATCGTTCTGAGGAGTTATCTTTATATATACGAACCGACTCGTCGAGTCCATCTCTCAGTCCCCGTGTTGTGATAAGTCTCTGGGATCTCGAGTCATTATCTTCTCGATTCTTCGATCGGACTCGCCGAGTAGGTGCTATTTTTCGTGTTTTTCTTCTTTGTTCCATTCTTGATCTCTCAACCGCTTGTCCTGCTTCCTTCTGCTTCCGAGCTTCATTTTTGGACTGAAAATATAATTCAAACACTTTTAAGTACCTTTTGTCCATAAAATGCAATAATTTAGCTAATAAATGAATAAAAATCTATACTTAATATGAACTAAATATGCACATATCAAAATACCCTACACTTGACTTTTGCTTGCCCCGAAGCAAAACTAAATTTTGAAACAATAGAATCATATATGACAACTCCAACCTAACCCAGCCATTATGCCAAGACCGCAACGCATGCATTTGTGTCTAAAATTTTTCCTAAGGACCTCCCATCCTCCAAATACTCACAATCCTCATAAACATTCGCCCACTCACCCCGAACTATGCTCATTTTATGCAACCCTCCGAATCCATCCGCAGAAAACCTCTTACCCTCAAGATATTTTTAATTGAGCAACCCAAGCATACATAATCTAGAATTACACATTTCGATACCACTATGGAGCTCTTTCGAATTCTTCACTTCCTTTGATAATTTGATCTTTGATCTCTTTGAATTCACCACCTTGTTGTTTGATTTTTGGTACCTTCAACTTTTTTAAAACTTCTTGGAATTTTGATCTTTTGATCTTCACTTTATTTGCTCCAAAATTCTTACAACTTTTGTTGTAATTCTCTCTTTTTTTTTAAACATGTACCTCTCTTTTTTCACTCAAATCCCTACATGTTTAAGCAGGGGCGCTCAACTTCAACCTTTATTAGCTAACGATAACAATCTTCCTGGATACATTTCAGGTTTAGGCTGCTAAACATATTGCATCCCTCAGGCTAAGCAAGGTCGTGTTTTTGTCCCGTGATTAACGTATATAGGCTCAACTAAACATTTGGGTTTTCAAGCAATTATAAACACAATTCTAACATGGAATCCTAATTTTACTTTTACCAAAATTTTCTAAATTAAATCCTAAGTAATATTTTTGGTATGCAACAAATTTTTTAAAATTAATCTAAATTAAGACTCTAAATTTTCTAATATGTAACCAACCCCCTACCCCACACTTATTTTATGCAATGTCCTCGTTGCATATTATGCATGATAAAAACATAAAAAGAGAATAAAGAGGGAATTGGAACAAACTCCCATGGGATAGCAGTCGATAGGTTGGTCAGTTTCATTTTAGCTCCAACTTCAATTGACTTTAGACATGGTAACATCTCATCCATGTCTTGGGTGTCAAAATCTCGTGTGGGTCGCTCCAAATACGCGGAAAAACAGTATAAGATCTTTAGGAATCAATATAGGAAGAATAAATGGTCAAGTGGTACTCTTATCAACATCAAATCAGCAGTCCCCTTCGTTTAAAAATGAATGACTGTCGAGTCATATATGTGACTCATCGAGTATATGCGCGGACATCTTCGTATGTGTGAGAATACAAGGCGACTCGTCGAGTCAGTTTATTGCACTCGACGAGTAGACCGCTGGACGAAAAAAATTGGAATTCTGCACTTCTTCCAGCCTCCAATAAATCTTCAAAACTTTCCTCACTTCTAGACTCTCTCGCTCATGTCCCTAAGGACCGGAATCGATACTTTGACTCTAATGCTTCCCTTTCTTGACTCTCTATCAATCTTATAACCCTTTTTGACTCTATAACTTTACCCCTCCTATGCAACCATTCCTAATTCAATTCTGAAAAAAAATAATCAAGGCAAACACACATTAAACAAAACAGTAAAAAGTCTTAACACATTCAAACAAACCAAATAAAAAAACAAAAACATAAAAATTGAAAATTGAAAATTGTTCAATAAAAATGCAAAGAAATCAATCCTCCTCGTCGTCATGATCCGCTGCTGTTCCACTTCCTCCCGCGCCACTCCTTCTTGCACTAATCACCTCGTCCCACGATGGAATGTACGGAAAGTTACCGCAATCAATATGCGGTATGTTGAAGTGATCGAAAAGCCGGATATGTGATTGGTTGCTAAAATTGATGCCCCGCGCCATTTGATCTTGTAGCCGCCTCATCTCCACATTGTACCAATCCATTGGTACCTCTTCATTATCAACCGGAATCACCGGCGGCTCTTCCTCCACATCCCACTCCCTCCTCGAACGGACCCTCCTTCCCGGTGCTTCGGGACCAACAAGCGGATCATCATGCGGGATATCATAATGACCACCACCATAGTCTTCAATAATCATGGCCCGCCGGAAAAGAATTTGATTGAATGGAGGCGTAGGAATCATCGTCATAAAGTTCCATGCTCCACGGGTCATCAACCCAAACGAGTTGGCTAGCCGGGTGACAAACATACCACCATTGATTCGAGAAGTTTTGCGATCCTTGACCGCACCCTCCGATAGATATGAAGCCAAACACCATGGATTATTGCAAAAAATGTCGGGTGTGATAATGCTCCACAAATAGAAGACATCAAGGTTAGAAACCTTGTCATCATCCTTCCTTTGGTTAATGGTGGATGAAATGAGACGATGAATAAGGCGGTGCGTAGGTGATCGGATGCTCCCCTCTTGTGCCGATTTCGGAATATAAACTTTGTTGCCAATCGTGTTCCACCACCCCGTGCTAGTAACTCCATCGGGAAATACCATGTGAGATTGCCCCAAAAAGGCCCGAAAGATAGCTGTTGAGACCAAGGGCTGGTCATAAATTCCCAATCGACAGGCACGGTCGAGCACGGAACATTGATGAAATTCACCCCCAAGACAGAAACTGAAACTTGTTGGGTGATAACAATCCACTCCCCCCGTGAAAGATATTGTGGAGAAGAACTCTAAGCATAGCTCCAAATACACCGGCTCTTGAATTCGAAAGACCCGGCTCCACCCATCACAAATCATTGTTTCTCCTTCATGGGTAAACTCCTTTAAAAGATACGGAGCTAGCTCCTCTTCATAGCGTACTCCCTGCAACCAATCCCAATCTATCCTATTGGGCACGTATATTTCCTTCTTCCTTATGTCGGCTAACTTCTTCTTCCACTTCCACATTGTTGAAGCGGACTCAATTTGTGGGAAATTTAACCAAGGAAAGTCCCCTTGGTGTCCCCCAGAACTTTGCCCCCTGCTGAACATTTTTTTCTACAAAACAAAGACACAAAACCCAGAAACACAGATTATAATTAAAAACGTCATGCACATGTTCCCCGACTGGACTCGTCGAGTCCATGTACGACTCGGCGAGTCGCAAGAACTGCACGAGTCAGTCGGCGGGTCGGTCTAAATTGGACCATGAAATCTCAAAATTTCTTCAAGGGTTTTGTCTAGACACATGTATATACGGTATTTAGGCAAGAATAAGCATGCAAAACATCATAATTCATGAAAAATCGAAACCCTAGAAATTTAATTTTTTCAAAAATCGGTTCTTTCTATGCAATTTCCATCATAGACAGCCTTAAAATCATACTTTTAACAAAAAAGAAGAAGAAATTTGTTACCTTTTGTGATGAAACTTGAAAATTTTGAAGAAAAATGGAAGAAGAACACTTGAATGCTTGAGAGAGAATTGAGGGAGAGGCGCACGGCGAGTGTGTGTGAAAAAGAAATTGATTCTTTAGGGTTAAAACCCTAGTTACCGGTTGTAAAAGTAATTTCAATATTATTTTTTTTTGGTAAATAATACCGACTTGTCGAGTCGGGGTCAGACTCGGCGAGTCTCTTCCGAACAATTCAAAATTTTGTTATTTATTAAAAAAAATCATTTCACCCCACACTTAGCCCATGCACACTCTCAAGCATACATGTCCGATGATTTGGAAGATTAAAATTCTAAAAAAAAACGAAAAAATTTCAAACAAAACTCAAAAAGGTAAAAGAAAGCAAACTCTAAACAACGGGTTGCCTCCCGCCAAGCGCTTCTTTTTAAGGAGTCGTTAGCTGGACTCCTTCCCGTCTACGTCTCGTCATCTTCCAGCATCGGGAATGTACGCCTAGTCTTTTGTGGTTTGTACTTCGTTTTGTAAGCGTGAATCTTCTTTTTGTAGGCCCGTTTTGCTTCCTCTCTCTTCTTTTTCACAGCCTCATCCTCAGCTGCTTGGGCTTCCATTCTCCTCTTTTTCTTCTTTACCCCATTCGTTTTCACCTTCTTTTTCACTTCATTTCCTTCAAACTGAATCACTTCGTATTTTGTGAAGGTGTGTGCTCTAGGTTTGGTAATGAATGGTTGATCAGCTTCCACCCTCCTTTCTTTTGCCTCATCTTCTTTCTCTATGCTCACCCCATCTTCAAGTGTAATTGCATTTAGACATGCTATATAGGTGTGTTGAACTTCCGTATCCATGTCTTCTTTTTCTGTTTGTTCTCCTAAAGAATGAGGAAAATTTTCCAAATCCAGATTATACAGAGGACTAGCAACCCGCAGATCCAAACCGTCCAAGTTATTATCAAATTCAACTGGACTCGTCGAGTCCAGTAAAGTGACTCGGCGAGTCTGATCGTATTCCACCATTTCTTGGGTGTTTTCTGAGTCGGCTTCTCCCAGTAGCTTTTCTAACTCCTCCAAGTCCTTGTTAACATCTCCATCCTCTCCAGAATGTAGCAGAAACTTGGTTGGATCTTCTTTTTGCAAAAGTTCAAGTTCTTTTTGTAATATCTCATCATCCAAATGGATAAATGAGATGTTTTCTTTTCTTTCCTCTTCTTGCTTGGCTTCTGGTAAAGCTTTAAATATTACGGACTCATCACCCACCCTCGATGTTAATGTAGACTCGCATACATCAATTAAGGCACATGCGGTGTTTAAAAATGATCTCCCCAAAATGATTGGAATTTTGGGGTCTTCTTCCATGTCAACCACCACAAAGTCTACCGGAAATATAAACTTTTCTACTTTAATAAGGAGGTCCTCACAAACGCCTTGTGGATGAATTATTGTCTTGTCTGCCAAATGGATCTTCATATTCACCGGTCTTAGCTCCGGTAAGTTCAACCTCTTAAAGAAAGAGAAAGGCATCAGATTGATGCTTGCACCCGAGTCGGTCAATGCTTGGGTGACAACTTCATTACCAAACTGGCACGGAATTATAATATTCCCCGGATCTCCCTTCTTTTCGGGTAGCTCACTCAATAGTACCTCCGCGACTTCAGCCAAATCTTTCCTAGCAGCAAAAAGACCTTTTAGCAAGTTGAAGTATTTTGATGTCTGGAGCATCGTTTCCATAAATGGCATATTAACTTGGAGGGCTTTAACATGCTTCATGAAGGTTTTATATGCTTCAACTTTTTCTGCAGGCATGGCTTTAATTGGGTATGGCAAAGGAGGATTATATGGCTTTAAAGGACTGACAGTTTTATCATTCACGCATGGACTCGTCGAGTCCATTAGAGGGACTCGGCGAGTCAGGTCGGGTTTTGCTAGAGCCGACTCTTCTGCCCTTTCTGTCTTCCTCTTGGAGATCCTCTGTGCATCTGCGAAAATTTCTTCTTTACTGGAGGTCACTGCACTCACATTCTCCATTCTCGGATTGGTTTCGGTATTACTTGGAAGTTGACCCGGTCTTCTTTTGTTCACTTGGTGTGCAAGCTGTCCCAGCTGTTTATCAATGTTAAGAATGGATGCATGCTGATTCCTTAGCATGTTTCTGGTCTCATGTATTGCAGCATCGTGATCATTGTGTCTCTTTTCAAATGCGGCTATGAATCTAGTGAACATTTCTTCCAAATCAGCTTTCTTTTCTACCGGTTCTTCTCTTTGATATAGTCCCCTCTCCTTCTGCTTGTATTTTTCCTCCTTAGCCTTCTTATATTCTTCGTATGGGAGCCATTCCTTCTTAGGTTTTCGCCAATTTTCTTCGTATCGATCGCCACTTGAATAGAAGACTTGAGCTTTCTTATTTCCATTCTCATCCAAATCACAATCCTTGGTGAGATGGGGCCCTCTACAATTTTCACATCCCACCCTCATAGCATGGATTGTTTGATCCATTTTTGTCATTCTTCTATCAAGACTATCAAGCTTAGCTATCACCGCCGCTATGCCATCATTTGCCGCGTTCACTACTCCCCGACTTACTTTGTTTCTTGGATTGTGGTATTCTCTAGAGTGCTTAGAGAATTCTTCAATTAGCTCCTTGATTACAGGGGGCGCCTTCTTCATGAGCGGACCTTGAGAATCTAGCAATTGCCTTGTGGTGACATAGACTCCATCGTAGAAAATGGAGACCTCTTGTTGGCTATTAAGGTCGTGATGTGGGCAATTTCTAAGCAAACTCTTGTACCTTTCCCATGCTTCATAAAGAGATTCGTCGGGATGTTGCTCGAAGTTGGCAATTGGTTTCTTTAGGTTGGCTATTTTGGAGGGCGGACAAAAGTGATCTATGAACTCCTCTTTCATCTTGGCCCATGTGGTGACTGATCCGGGAGGAAGTGACTTTAACCAATCCTTTGCAGCTCCTTTGAACGTGACTGGGAGCATGCGAAGAAGTTGGGTCTCGCATGGGACATTCAGTACATTGAAGTAGTCGGCTACATCATTCAATTCGTCCAAGTGCTTGTAGGCATCTTCGTGATCCTTCCCATAAAAAGGAATCTCCTTGAGTTGAGCGAGAATATGGCCTTTTAGTTCGAAAGTGGTGGTCGCAGGAATTGCGGGCTGCACAAGTCCCGGGCCGGTGTCATCGCGCATCCTCTTCTTCCATTCCCCCATGGGGACTTCATCAATATTAGCCATAGTGATGACTAAATCGTCTTCAAACTCGGAGTCGTGCTCGAATGTGGGTTCTTCTTCTTCCTCGGTCTCGTATTCGATATCTTCTTGAATTGGGTCTTCAATAGTCAAAGAGGCACTGGATGCTCCGGATTTGCTGCTCCTCTTCTTGCTGAAAATGGACTTGAGGTTTTTGAGTGGCGAGTTCTTTGAAGAAGCGGATTCTCTAACGGCTTTGCCCTTGCTCTTCCTTAGCGCGGATTCCGGGTCTTCAAGAGGGGGGACCAGAGGTGTATCAGATCCTCGGGTCATGAAACAACTGTAAACAAAATAGAAAAACGCGTAAAAGGAACAAAAATAAAATAAAATTTAAAACTGAAACAGCGATGTACTCGCCGAGTCAGCACGAGTGCACTCGGCGAGTTCAAGGCAAAAACAGAAAAAATTTTCTAGTTACTCTGAAAACGAAATTTTAATAAAACTAATTATACTTACTGAATTGCTTCTTAAATAACTTTGTGTAAGATAAATCCCACACAAAGGATCGATTAAACTAGAATTTAATGTTAATTTAGAACCGTTCCCCGGCAACGGCGCCAAAAACTTGATGTGTGCAAACTCACTTAGTTTTAAACCTACTTTTAACTATCAAATAACACACAAAAGGCAGTGAACCTATCAATTGTGGTATAGTTAAATAAGCAGGGTATCGATCACAGAGAACGACAAATTAAAATTAAAAACTAATTATATCTAAGTTAATTAATAAGTAGGGGTTTTATCTAGTTTTACAAGACTAGAAACTTACTAACTATTACTTACTTAAAAACTAGAAAACAAAATACTAACTAGATTCAATAAATGGAAGGGAACTTCTGTTTAGTTAAACTTGGTTGATTCTATGGTTGATTTCAAGGTAATGGTGCAATGGATTAATTCTTTCGTTGGTTACCGATTCAAGTGATTAGATTCGTATTCCCTACCCTAATCCTTAGCAAATAAACTAACCTAAACAGTGGCCAGTTGTCTAATTTAATTAAATTTACTAGATTAATTATTCGGGTTAAGTTAGACTTGCAATAGTTAACTAATTTATTCTTTTAACTAAATTCTTGTTTGATGGTCATCTTACAAGCTTGCACATGAATTTACTCAATTTTCTTATTAATTCTAGTTTCATATTCATTAATCCTAGACATATGGCATAGTGATCACATAGCATATGAGGTTAATAATCAATAGATGTTTATGCTAATCAATTATCTTCCTATTAACAGAAAATTAATTATCATTCACACACAAGGTTCTTTAGCAAGCTAAAATAACAAAAATTCACCAACTTTAGAATTAATCCTACCAATCAATCAAATCATATTGTCAACTTTGTATCCCCAAACAGAAGTCTAAAGGTTTTAGCTCATAATTAAAGTAAATAACAGCAAACAAACAAAGTCAGATTGTTTAACCATATTGATAAAACAAAAGAATAAGTGGAATGATGAAATTTTGCCTCAATTACTCTTCAAGATTGAATTCTAGCTTCTCTTGTCGTCTTCTAAGGTTTTTCTGCCTTCTCAATCGTAGCAAACCTCTTCTGAATCGTCCCAGAATTCTCCCCCATCGTTCTGAGGAGTTATCTTTATATATACGAACCGACTCGTCGAGTCAGGTGGCGACTCGTCGAGTCCATCTCTCAGTCCCCGTGTTGTGATAAGTCTCTGGGATCCCGAGTCATTATCTTCTCGATTCTTCGATCGGACTCACCGAGTAGTCGACCCTACTCGCCGAGTAGGTGCTATTTTTGATGCTTTTCTTCTTTGTTCCATTCTTGATCTCTCAACCGCTTCTCCTGCTTCCTTCTGCTTCCGAGCTTCATTTTTGGACTGAAAATATAATTCAAACACTTTTAAGTACCTTTTGTCCATAAAATGAAATAATTTAGCTAATAAATGAATAAAAATATGTACTTAATATGAACTAAATATGCACATATCAAAATACCTCACACTTGACTTTTGCTTGCCTCCAAGCAAAACTAAATTTTGAAACATTAGAATCATATATGACAACTCCAACCTAACTCAGCCATTATGCCAAAACCGCAATGCTTGCATTTGTGTCTAAAATTTTTCCTAAGGACCTCCCATACTCCAAATACTCACAATCCTCATAAACATTCGCCCACTCACCCCGAACTATGCTCATTTTATGCAACCCTCCGAATCCATCCGCAGAAAACCTCTTACCCTCAAGGTATTTTTAATTGAGCAACCCAAGCATACATAATCTAGAATTACACATTTCGATACCACTATGGAGCTCTTTCGAATTCTTCACTTCCTTTGATAATTTGATCTTTGATCTCTTTGAATTCACCACCTTGTTGTTTGATTTTTGGTATCTTCAACTTTTTTGAATCTTCTTGGAATTTTGATCTTTTGATCTTCACTTTATTTGCTCCAAAATTCTTACAACTTTTCTTGTAATTCTCTCTTTTTTTTTTTTAAACATGTACCTCTCTTTTTTCACTCAAATCCCTACATGTTTAAGCAGGGGCGCTCAACTTGAACCTTTATTAGCTAACGATAACAATCTTCCTGGATACATTTAAGGTTTAGGCTGCTAAACATATTGCATCCCTCAGGCTAAGCAAGGTCGTGTTTTTGTCTCATGATTTCACTAGAATAAGGAAGCCACAAATGCACTAGAACGTATATAGGCTCAACTAAACATTTGGGTTTTCAAGCAATTAACAACACAATTCTAACATGGAATCCTAATTTTACTTTTACCAAAATTTTCTAAATTAAATCCTAAGTAATATTTTTGGTATGCAACAAATTTTTTAAAATTAATCTAAATTAAGACTCTAAATTTTCTAATATGTAACCAACCCCCTACCCCACACTTATTTTATGCAATGTCCTCGTTGCATATTATGCATGATAAAAACATAAAAAGAGCATAAAGAGGGAATTGGAACAAACTCCCCTGGGATAGCAGTCGATAGGTTGGTCAGTTTCATTTTAGCTCCAACTTCAATTGACTTTAGACATGGTAACATCTCATCCATGTCTTGGGTGTCAAAATCTCGTGTGGGTCGCTCCAAATACACGGAAAAACAGTATAAGATCTTCAGGAATCAATATATGAAGAATAAATGGTCAAGTGGTACTCTTATCAGCATCAAATCAGCAGTCCCCTTCGTTTAAAAATGAATGACTCGTCGAGTCATATATGTGACTCGTCGAGTATATGCACGGACATCTTCGTATGTGTGAGAATACAAGGCGACTCGTCGAGTCAATTTATTGCACTCGACGAGTAGACCTCTGGACGAAAAAAATTGGAATTCTGCACCTCTTCCAGCCTCCAATAAATCTTCAAAACTTTCCTCACTTCTAGACTCTCTCGCTCATGTCCCTAAGGACCGGACTCGATACTTTGACTCTAATGCTTCCCTTTCTTGACTCTCTATCAATCTTATAACCCTTTTTGACTCTATAACTTTACCCCTCCTATGCAACCATTCCTAATTCAATTCTGAAAAAAAAATAATCAAGGCAAACACACATTAAACAAAACAGTAAAAAGTCTTAACACATTCAAACAAACCAAATAAAAAAAACAAAAACATAAAAATTGAAAATTGAAAATTGTTCAATAAAAATGCAAAGAAATCAATCCTCCTCTTCGTCATTATCCGTTGCTGTTCCACTTCCTCCCGCGCCACTCCTTCTTGCACTAATCACCTCGTCCCACGATGGAATGTACGGAAAGTTATCGCCATCAATATGCGGTATGTTGAAGTGATCGAAAAGCCGGATATGTGATTGGTTGCTAAAATTGATGCCCCGCGCCATTTGATCTTGTAGCCGCCTCATCTCCACATTGTACCAATCCATTGGTACCTCTTCATTATCAACCGGAATCACCGGCGGCTCTTCCTCCACATCCCTTTCCCTCCTCGAACGGACCCTCCTTCCCGGTGCTTCAGGACCAACAACCGGATCATCATGCGGGATAGCATAATGACCACCACCATAGTCTTCAATAATCCTGACCCGCCGGAAAAGAATTTGATTGAATGGAGGCGTAGGAATCATCGTCATAAAGTTCCATGCACCATGGGTCATCAACCCAAACGAGTTGGCTAGCCGGGTGACAAACATACCACCATTGATTCGAGAAGTTTTGCGATCCTTGACCGCACCCTCCGATAGATATGAAGCCAAACACCATGGAATATTGCAAAAAATGTCGGGTGTGATAATGCTCCACAAATAGAAGACATCAAGGTTAGAAACCTTGTCATCATCCTTCCTTTGGTTAATGGTGGATGAAATGAGACGATGAATAAGGCGATGCGTAGGTGATCGGATGCTCCCCTCTTGTGCCGATTTCGGAATATAAACTTTGTTGTCAATCGTGTTCCACCACCCCGTTCTAGTAACTCCATCAGGAAACACCATGTGAGATTGCCCCAAAAAGGCCCGAAAGATAGCTGTTGAGACCAAGGGCTGGTCATAAATTCCCAATCGACAGGCAAGGTCGAGCACGGAACATTGATGAAATTCACCCCCAAGACAGAAACTGAAACTTGTTGGGTGATAACAATCCACTCCCCCCGTGAAAGATACTGTGGAGAAGAACTCTAAGCATAGCTCCAAATACACCGGCTCTTGAATTCGAAAGACCCGGCTCCACCCATCACAAATCATTGTTTCTCCTTCGTGGGTAAACTCCTTTAAAAGATACGGAGCTAGCTCCTCTTCATAGCGTACTCCTTGCAACCAATCCCAATCTATCCTATTGGGCACGTATATTTCCTTCTTCCTTATGTCGGCTAACTTCTTCTTCCACTTCCGCATTGTTGAAGCGGACTCAATTTGTGGGAAATTTAACCAAGGAAAGTCCCATTGGTGTCCCCCAGAACTTTGCCCCCTGCTGAACATTTTTTTCTGCAAAACAAAGACACAAAACCCAGAAACACATATTATAATTAAAAACGTCATGCACATGTTCCCCGACTGGACTCGTCGAGTCCATGTACGACTCGGCGAGTCGCAAGAACTGCACGAGTCAGTCGGCGGGTCGGTCTAAATTGGACCATGAAATCTCAAAATTTCTTCAAGGGTTTTGTCTAGACACATGTATATACGGTATTTAAGCAAGAATAAGCATGCAAAACATCATAATTCATGAAAAATCGAAACCCTAGAAATTTAATTTTTTCAAAAATCGGTTCTTTCTATGCAATTTCCATCATAGACAGCCTTAAAATCATACTTTTAACTGAAAAGAAGAAGAAATTTGTTACCTTTTGTGATGAAACTTGAAAATTTTGAAGAAAAATGGAAGAAGAACACTTGAATGCTTGAGAGAGAATTGAGGGAGAGGCGCACGACGAGTGTGTGTGAAAAAGAAATTGATTCTTTAGTGTTAAAACCCTAGTTACTGATTCTTTAGGGTTGTGGAGGCAAGGGAACCGGGTTCGAAACCTTGCACCCCCAGATATTTTTGAATTACTGCTACTACCAAGAACTAGCACCAATGTTGTTGATCGCGGGGGAACCGACAACCTGCGAGCCGAACATGTGTTGGAGTCACACCAAAGACTGATCTTGTCCGAGAATTGTTTGCGAACGAGAACGAGACGCTCCACCGCAAACCCACCTGATCGAACAAGTATCTCTGGACCGTAAACTCGTGAGACCTCGAACCGTAAACCCCTGAACCGAAAATCGTTTCCGGCCACAAACGCTTCAGAAACCCTAGCCGTTGACCGTACACGCCACCACCCCCTCGCTGGTTACGACCAAAAACAACATTTTTTTCGACTTTGTATCCCCAAAACTTGATCAAAAACTCATTTTTATGAAAGACTCGAAGAACAAACCCCCAATATTTTTCAAAAATCTATCCAAAAATGAAAAATCCTTCAAGAAAAAATGCAAAAATGCTCCAGATCTTGCCAAAATGATTGATATAATCCAAGCTCTGATACCAACTATAAGTCCCAAATTTGCTTGATGTATCGATAAGAACCAATTAATGGTGTGGAATCCCAATCAATTGGATGATGCAAGATCAAATGGAGAAGAAGGAGAAGAAGAATAAGATGAATCTTGATGAATCTTCAATGTTTATATGATTAGAATAATGTTCCAACATACAAGATCCAAAAACACATACTAATTCTCTGTAACTTTCTCTCTCTAGCATATGATATAAAATGAATGCTCCTCTCTAGCCGTACACTCTTATGACTCCACTAACACTACATATATATATATATATATATATATATATATATATATGGGACAATCCCAGACTTAGCCTTCCCCTTTCCATTGGAAAGAGAAATCTTTTCTGGATTTCCAATGTTTCCATTGTTAATGTCCATGGAAGTTTGGCAAGTAGATATTCTAAGCAAATTTGCTTTACCAGTGTGCCAAATCTTTGCAGATTCAGCAGCAATAATCAAATAGGTAAGATCAATAAGGGTCACGTTGCGGTCTGTCATATAGTAGTCTTTAACAAACTGACTATACGACTCGGGAAGTGACTGAAGAACCAAGTTAACAGACAACTTCCTTAAGACATCAACTCCTAACATTCCAAGCCTGTCATTATGCGACTTCATCTCCAAGACATGTGCACACACAAGTCTTCCATCTTCATGTTTACTATCCAATAGGGCTTGAGTGATCTTTACCTTTTCAACTCTTTGAACTTGTGGGTTAGGGAGAATAATTGGAGGAGGTGGAGGAAGTGAAGTATGATATTGTGGAAAATCATCGTCATGTGGATAGCCTTTTCCAACAGATTCGGGAAGAAAATAGTTGTCTGACCTAAGCATCTATAAGGGGAGAAATTCAAGTTAGTTGATTTAAGTCCTTAATATAACACCCAAAACGAAATATTAAGGCTAGGACCCAACACAATATTTTACAATTGTGAAGATGGATGTCGTAATCCAATTGTAAAATATTTGAAGGTATATAAATGACGATTTACCAATTACCACCATGAACAACGAAATAGATTATTAATTTTTAATTGGATTTAAATTCCTAGATCCTTTGAGATTCGTTGAACTTTTCAATGGCATGTTTAAATCTCGATTGTGTACTTCAACTTTGTGACTGCGATGTCGAGGATCACAAACAAGGTGTGAATAACCATGCAAATTAGCTTGGTACACTCAATATTACAAATCACCTAATCAATGTGCCGTTTAACCATACAAGCTTCATTAATCTATGATTAACATCAAGCTACCCTTTGCCACACATTGTCAGTCCCAGATTAGTGTGTCGGTTAACCACACACACTCCACTAACGACTTAACAAGGTGCAAAGTGTAACTTCATGGAATAACACCATTTTCACATTTTTCCTAAAATAACTAAGATTTGGAATTTAATAAAAGTTTAGTTACTTTATATTTATCATTATATTTTTAATGAGGGATAATTAATATCCTATCCTACCCGTTCGGCTAACGACCCTCCACCAGTCAATGAAGCGTTGGGTGAGAGTGGACCCTCCACCTACTAACGGTAAGACCGACTTATCTTATATATATATATATATATATATATATATATATATATATATATATATATATATATATATATATATATATATATATAACTTATAATATTATAAAGTATAAGAGTTGAATTTTAATTTTTAAAACTCTAGAGTTTGGAATTAAAGTTTCAGTGGTGAGACTTTACAAATTCCAAAACTTGAGGGAAAGTCTTGAAACTTGTGAAAACTCTTGGTTTCCATAACTTATGAGTTAATGTTGGTTTTATGAAAAGACTCTTGATTTTCCATAACTTGATGACAAGTTATGGAGTTCATTAAAACATTTATGATAAGACTTTTCATGTTCCATAACTTGAGGACAAGTTATGGAACCCATTAAAAAGCATTTAGATCAATTCTAACAAGGAAAATTATCATATAATTTTTTTTAATCATGATCTAAACTAACTCATAAGGCAAAATAGTTTCAAATCAAATGATACAAGTAATTGGCTTAACATATAAACTAACAACTATCATAGAAATCTTGACAACTATCTTTTGATGACTCTTGGAATTCATAAATTATGAGTTTAATGTTATTTTAATGGATGAGACTTTTTATTTTCCATAACTTCAAGAAAAGTTATGGAGGTTATTAAAATTCATTTAGATCAATTTTCAACAACTAAAATTATCATATGATTCTAGATTGATCTAGCTAAACTCATAAACAAGATAATATCAAGTCAACAATTTGCAAGCAACTTTGTTTATCATATAAATCAATAATTATCTTAAATCTTTGACAATTATCTTGTAATTGGATGAGGATGATCACTACAATATCAGAAAAAATAGATTTTATGATTCAAAACAGTTTGTGGTAATAATCTTAATCCAATTCTGGCCAGAAACCTTGAATTTTTGCAACTAGAGCCTGCAACTCGTTGAGTGCATGAACTGACTCGTCGATTTGCTCTGTTACTGAATGGATTCGTCGATTCAGCCAGTGGACTCGGCGATTTCATCAGTCAGAGTCCAAAAAATCGATTTTTTCAAACTTTGAAAAACAACAAGCATCAAGTATAACATAAACAAATCGTAATCTCTGATACCACTGTTGGGTTTTGAGCACTATAACACTCATATGGTGCACATGCAACCCTAAATGCTTTGGATCTATGTTTTCTCTAATTATACATGCATATTTTCAATTTTCCAAAGCATATATCCTAACTAGCATACAAATTGTCAAATGAACAACACAACTGGTTAGATAACTTACCTCTTAGAAAGACTTGTAGTTCTTGACCTTTGAAAGCTTTAGCACCTCAAGTGTGATGCCTCTAATGGTTCACAAACACCAATATGCAAGATGAGGCTTGAGAGAATAAGTTACTTAGCACAAAATCAATACACACTCTCCAAGAATGTTGTGGCAACTGATTTTGGTTCTAGGGGGTTTATTTATAGTGTAGCAAATGCTAGGGTTACACCTTGTAAACCCTAATGACCTTTCATATTACTTAGGCTCCATGGGTTAACCGCCATGGATTATCTCATTGGTTTAGCCAATCCTAAATAACCATTGATCATTAGCCCACACTATAAGAATCATTGATTTACACAATCAATCCCCATATATTTAATTAGTCTCTTTTGATCACAAAATTAATTCCAAATTAATTCTTGACCAATACTAATTAAATAATATGAGTTCATATTAATATATTATACTTATAATATATTAATAAATCATAAATAACCTTATTCTCAAAAGTCTATCCTATCAAATTGCACTGGTGAAGGCAACCTAAAAGGACCATGCTATAATCGGGTCAAGTACATCCCAATTATAGTTATGGGCTTAGACACCAAATCCAACGGGCATCAGCTGCATTCTTTGGTTTAATCATTGAGACGAAGTTTACAAACATGCAGAAGTTATTGTTGACTCTGATACGAGTGAAAATCCCAGAATTTACATCTCCAATGATTTGAGATTCAGGATGATCTCGAAGAATTCTTTGATTAGAACAATTATTCGTATTACTTTGAATAGAGTCTTCATTATTGGATGGTTCAGCTTTTTCAGGGACGATAGGCTGATCTTTAGAGATAGGTTGTGAGTTGATGATTTGATCAACATTGGGAACAACACACTCCATGACATTTGACAAGAATTCAGGAACATGGTATGAAGGATTACAAGTAAGTTCCTTAAGAATTGATGAAGGATGATAAGCTCTATCATGAATGAACGATTCTTCATCGAAGGTGACATTAGTTGTTTCCTCAATAGTTTTCCTTGAAAGATTGGATATCCTGAAAGCCTTGGATATGCTAGAATAACCTAGAAACACTCCTTCATCAGCTTTAGCTTCAAACTTCGAGCGCCGATCTCTTTGATTTGATATGTAACAAACACATGAAAACACATGAAAATAAAGAGATGTCCGATTTCCTTCCCTTTAGTAGCTCATAAGTAGTTTTCCCATGATACTTAACAATAATGGACTAATTTTCGGTATAACATGTTGTATTGACAAGTTCACTCCAAAATTACAAATAAAGAGCACCTTCAATGACCATAATTCTTCCAGCTTCAATGAGAGTTTAGTTTCTTATCTATACAGTACCATTTTGTTGGGGAGTTCTAACAGTAGAGAAGTTTTGAGAAATTCTTGATATTAAGCAGAAGTCTTCTAGGGAGGAGTTTCTAAATTCAGTTCCATGATCACTACATAACTGTCTGGCTTTGTGATCATAGAGAACTTCTCATTGCTTGATTAGATCAATGATTTCATCAGTGTCATGACTCTTCTTTCTTAAAAATAATACCCATGTAAACCTTGAAAATTCATCCACAATGACGAGGGTGTATTTCTTCCCAACTCTAGAGTTAACCGGAATTGGTCCAAAAAGATCCATGTGAAGATGATGAAGAGGTCTGATAATGGAAGAGCCAGACTTTGGTTTGAAGGAAGACTTGGTTTTCTTTCCCTTTTCACATGTTGAGCACATCTTATCCTTGACAAACTGCATCTTATGAATTCCTCTTACAAGCTGATCCCCTAAGATCTGCGATATGTTCTTGAAATTCAAATGTGATAGCCTCTTATGCCACAACCAATTTAGATGAGACTAAGCACGAGAAAAAAGGCAATGGCGAAGAGAATTGTCAGTAGAAAACATATCCAAAACATAAATTTCATTTTTTTCGGTTTGTAGTTAGAACAGTGACATTCTTTTGATCAACATCCTTTCCTTCTCTCTTGTTGAAGAGGACTTCATAGCCAGCGTCACACAGTTAGCTAATTGAAATGAGGTTATGTTGAAGACCTTTCACATAAGAGACATTCTTGAAAACAACATAATTTCACTTGACGGATCCATATCTCGTTGTAGCTCCCTTGCCATTATTTCCATATGTAAGAGTTAGATCATCCTTCTTTATGAAATCTTCCAGGAGAGACTTGAATCATATCATATGTCTTGAGCAACCACTCTCTAACTACCAAATATGTTCTTTACCCTAAAACTAAACTATTCAATAAGCCCTGATACAAAAAAAAAAAAAAAAAAAAAAAAAAAAAAAAAAAAAATACACACAGAATATACACTGACCCATTTTACAATGGGTCACTCAAGAAAAGATATTATAACAATCATCAGGGAGATAGCTCAACGAGTTTCCCTTTTTTATCTACTTATCATTATGAGTCATGATGTTGTCAGCACAAAGGGCGTTCTTTTCAAAAGTGCACTTGCTGACTTTGTGAGAAGCATTGCCACATCGATAACAAACATTGATTCCAAGATTCTTTCCTTTATCAATAGATTTCGATTTCTTTTTAACTATTGAATCCAAAGAACTTTGACAATTCGATTTAAGGGATCTTGTTTTAGTTCTGGAACAAGGAATATAATCGACGGTATGCTCAGAAGATACCTCGTCATGACTCTCACGAATCATATAAGAGTCATCAGAAGTAGAGGACTTTGATTGATCTTCAGGTTCAGAATTCCTAACGGAGCATTGAGGAAAAATGCTAAGAATTTCGCTTACCAAATGAACTTCACCATTACATATAGGAAATTTTAACAAAATCTTAGTACAGGGAAGAACATATTCACGGTGAGAAGGTTGATAAAAGGGATCAAGAGCAGATAATTGATAAACACATTTGGTGATACTGTTAAAATCAGTGGAGCATAGAGTATCAATTAAAGTTTGATTTATAAAATAAGAACTCGCAAATCTATTCTTAAAATCTTCTTTTAAACATTCAACTTTATATAAGGATTTTTTAGTCTCAACAACTTTGGTTAAAGAAACAGCACCTTTTATATCGCATCCAAGATTTTTCTCACACTGATCTGGAATCTGAGCATTAATAATTATTGTGACATTAAAGTGAGAAGAAGACCGGTTTTTCAAAATGAGTTGAATGCATCTAGCATGAGCAACAACTTTTTCTTTTTTAGTGTGAAGAAAATTATTGGTTAGCGAGATACATGTGTTTTCCTTTTTTAATACAGAAAGAGATTTTTCGACAAAAGAGAATTTTCTTTTAGTTTCTTTAACTCAAAGTTGAGAGAAGATCTTTCTTTATTTGAGACTAATAAATCGCAATGTAAGTGATCAACATGTCATCTTTTTCGATGTTTTCAACAAAAGAGTAATAAAGATCTAGTCGAGTCTGGTAAACCAGTCTTGTCTCGGAATAGAGATGATCAACAAAGTACTCAAAATATGGAAAAGTAATAAATAATAAATATGAACACTTGTAAAGTAATTTAAGAACAAGAAGAATGTAAGAGATATTGATTGACTAAATGATTCTTGATTATAGTGAAAAACTGTCGTCAATAGTCAAACCTGAAACAAAATAGTCATTTTAACGATTAGATAAAACAATGAACCAATGGATAAATCAATGAACTGCATGTGTTATAATGCAATCTTGTTACGATTCATAGTTGCGAACACAATTTCGTTGCAATTGTTCCGATATGGGTCGTTCCGATGCAATCCTATGTGGTTCGTACCGATGCAATCCAACAATGATCGTTCCAATGTGATCGCAATAATCGTTCTAAAGTACATCATTCCAACGAGTTGCGAACAATTGAAAATGAACTGTAACTTCTTATCTAATGCAATCCAACCCAATGCGATAGTTCCAAAGTATTGCATTATAACTAGTTGCGATCGATCACAATTGAACAATAACATACTGTCATTGCGAAAGTGCATTCGCATCCAGTATTCCGAAATCTCATTCACATTCACATCGCTTCAAATTAGAAATTCAATATTGGTCTGAGACCAACTAAACTCCGAAATTAGTTTTGTTCCAAGACTTACTTATTCCGAAATTGTTTTGTTTCGATTTCAAACCAATTCCGAAATCAATTTATCCCTTACTTAAATTTCGAATAAACTTAAGCAAGTGTGTAGTACACACCTTCCTTACTTGTTTAATATTCATCAAGATTGATGTTGGTCAACAAGTCAATCCATTACACTTAAATACACTTAGTGAATCAATTCACAAACACTTCATTACTGCATAAGTTTGGAAATTTACTAATAAAATGGCATAAAATCAACAAACCAGGCGTCAAAACAAAAATAATAATCGGCCATGAATATTCATAGGAAGTAACACAGATTTTAGACTTTGAAAGTATAAAAGATGAAAATGCAAACCTTACCTACATGATGTGATATGTTTTTAACCTTATTTCTCCGGCTATCAATATAGACACTAAGATTTGGTAGGCATCCATGGTAGAAACTGCGAACCAATTGTATCAATATCATTCAATAATCGCAAAAAGAAATAAAAAGTACGTTCATGAATGATGAACTTGCAATGGAAAACCAAAACGAGCGTCACAATTCTTTTTACAAAAAACACAGATGGCTTCGATCTATATTTGGTGGCTTTATCAATCCATTTTCTTAATGTGCCTCACAAAGAACGTATATAGTTAACCCTGCTCCATCTATTTTCGTTGTCATCTTTGTAGCATCTCAAAACATGCACAAACTCAATAAGTTTAAACCACACATCTAAACACATCTCATTGATTCTTGGATGTGTAAATAAGAATGTAGATGACTAATGGCCGAGAAAAGAAACGTTGATAGAGGTAGAAGCAGCCATCAATTTTAAACATGGATAAATCCTTGATTTCTTGCCTTGGAATTCAAAGTTCATGGCTGATTTTTTGGGATATATATGATTGATGGTTACCTAAAAGATTGATTGGGATAATCTATACTTAAAATAGAGAATTGTTATAACATACTTAAAATAGAGGATTGTTATAGCATGCGGGGAAAAAAGGCTATAAGAAACCAAAATGAGCGAGTTTTAAAGGCTATAAGGGAATTTTTGGCATTTCACTTAAAAAAGTTGGGGTGTGGGGAAGGGATCAAATGAAGCCACATGGCAAAAATGTACGTTTTTATTAGATAGGTAGATTACCTTTTACAAAAACATTGATAAAAATGTCTCCAAAATGTAAGTGTATGATACTTGCCATAATTGTATATATTTTATGATTATAAATACTAGGTGTGAAACTCGTGTATTACACGAGTCGATTTAAATAAAAAAAAAATAAAATAAAATAAACATTAAAGTGTAAACAAAAAATATTTTTTAATGTACAACTTTAAAATAAGAAAAGAAGAAACATATTTATTTTAATTTAATATCATATATATATATATATATATATATTCTAATAAAAAAATAAGTTTAATCTCCTATTGACAAGTGTCATATAATTAGAGTTCCTCATTAATGTTATATATCACCAATTATGCCATTTGTCAACCTATTAATTATCCAATTTAATTTTCAAATTTTAGATTTCCACTATAATTACTCTAATTAATAATTGATTATCCATTTTAAATTTTAAATTTTAAATTTTGCATTCTAATTATATTAAATTCATAACATTAGATTGAAAAATAAAATAAAATTAATACAGATTATAAGGTGATATAACTTCAAGTATTTATTTAAATCAACAATTATAATTTTTTATAACAAAAAACTATCTCTTAAGTAATAATTTATTTAAAATAATTAATTAATAATTTTAATTTTTAATATGAAAATTTAATTAATTCTATAACCGTGTTTTTCACGGGTTATAAACTAGTGTGTGTGTATATATATATATATATATATATATATATATATATATATATATATATATATATATATATATATGTTTAATACTTTATATATATAACTATATATGATTTTAATTTTAAAAATTGAAACAAACTTAAAATTGACAAATGGATAATATTTATTTCAAAAAATACCACAAAATGACAAGTGTCAAAACTAATGAAAGATTGACATGTAGCAAAAATACCTTGATTTATTAACGACGAAGAGGAGATCGATAGAATCAAGTACTGAGGTAGATATACAACAAGTGGAAAAATGAATTAAAATTATTGGTTTAGGATTTACTATAGCTGTGGAAATGTTTAGCATATGTTTCGGTTGAATGGAATAGTTCGAAATTTGTTACGCCATCAACGTGTCTCCCTTTCCTTTCATATTATTATGAGTTTCACTTTAATTGCCTCCATACTCGCACAATATGTGAAGTATATAAATCCGAACTCGTATAATTCATTACATTCCAACAAACTCATCAAAAAACTCTCATGACCTCGAATAGCAACATGGGAAATTGGCGTATTATGATCTCACTTGTTCTTGCTGTATCAATAGCAAATATTCTACATTATTCATGCGTAGACGCCCACAGCGAACCAGAAGACTACGTACTCATGCATAGCTGTATACGAAAAGCATTTGGCTTGGAACCTCTGTGTTGGGATCGTAAACTAGCAGAAGTTGCCCAAAATTGGGCCGATCAAAGGAAAGATTGTAATTTGATACACAATAACAGTCCGTATGGTGAAAATATGGGTATGGGGCCAGATCTTAATGCTTTATGGGCGACTCAGATGTGGATTGACGAGAAAAGAGATTATGACTACGATTCAAACACCTGTAAAGAAGGAAAGATGTGTGGCCATTATACACAAGTGGTTTGGGCAAATTCAAAAAGAATTGGATGTGGTAGGACTAAATGCGATAACGGTTGGGCCTACGTGGTTGTTTGCAATTATGACCCTCCAGGGAACTATGCTGGCGAGAAGCCTTACTGATTGTGTAATTCTTTATTCATTTTCCCAAGCATGTACTTTCTTTTTTATAACCCATGTAATTTTGTCACGAAAGCAAACTCTCTATATATGACTACATATGGGTTGTCTAATAAGGTTCCTAGGACTCGATGGATGGAAAGAAAGCGTTCAGGTACGTAATTAATAAATCGTGCCATTCAAATATACAAATGCCGTTGTATTTTAATTTGTTTTAAACTAGTATTTAACAACCGTATTTCATAAGCCAATGCTTGTGATACTACATTAACTCATGACCAAATATGCAGAAAAAAGTATGTACGTTATTTTGTTAACTATCAATAAAACAATTGCATCGAATTATTTTACACAAAAAGAATAGTGTTTCAGATTACTGTTGAACTGATGAGTTGGACATGTTAGTCTTCAACATAATAATAGAATAAGTTAGAAGAGTTAGTTAAGTTAGTTATGACATCACTCTCCTATTACTTAGCTCAGTTATATATATTTTTGCTTCCATGTAGTTCTTAGTAAGAAATGATGATTTTCTTCATTCACTCTTGATTTCTCTCTCAAACTTTGAAACACGACAGGTGAGATTATAGTGTCCGATGGAAGGAGGGATGGAAATGGAGGGTTTAATTTATGATGAAGACGATATGATGTTGAAGATATAAAGAGAACCAACGATGATGGTGAGGTTGTTGTGCGGTGGTTGGTTGGCTATGACATAGAAGTGGCGCTGGTGAGGCTGTCGTCACCATCATGCGGTGGTTCGGTGGATTGTGGCGTGCGTTAGGGTTACAGAGAAAAAAGAGATTTTGAAACTGAATCTTGATTATTTCAGTAGTCATGAGTTTGATTCAGTGCAAATATCGAGTTTAGTGGGTAGGTGTCCACCGATTTTGATTATGAGTGTTATGAACGTAACCACTGGGTAGGTGTCCACCGATTTTGATTATGAGTGTTATGAACGTAACCACTGATTTTGATTAAAAGTAATAAGAACTAGTTGAAACTTGAAACCAAGCTGCAGGTGAAGTAAGTTGAGGGGAGGAAGAAGGGGCCTCAATAAACATAGGTGAACCTGTTTATAGTCATAAACTTTAACCTTTTCATGATCAAAGTCCACATCAACACCAAGTTACCAGATGACCCTTTCAAAATTTACAAAACGGTTTACTCAACATAGATTGTTTGACTTTAATGATTTAGAATATCCAAAAAAATAGTTTAGGGATCAATTAAAGCCAAAAGAAAGAGTTTGTAGGGTTTTAAAAACAATAACTCATATATTTCAGCATATAAATACTACAATAATTCACCCTATAAAATAGCTTATGCTTTAACGTAGAAGTGTTTATTACCGGATTAACTTATATAAGATATAAAATAACCAAAATAGACATCTACCATTTGACTTTTTTGTTATTTAGGCCCCGTTTGATAGTTTCTGAATAAGAAAATGCTGACTGAAAAATATCTGTCTGAGTAAGAAATTCTGACTGAGTAAGAAATCATGATGTTTGATTGAAAATATTCACCATAAGGAAACAAAAGCGAGTATTGTAAAGGCATGTAGCTAGGATGCAACTTACTGATACGTTGGGGACGACCACACGGGGAGTGGATTATTATGTCATATGTGGTAGATGTTCACTATACAGCCTAACGACCCAGGTAAGGGCAGATCATACCTACGGTCCTGAATGTTGTTAAAGAGTCGAACCGCATATGATTCCAAATTTATTCCTTCAGCCATCTGCTTTGTTGTCTTGAAGGTCCGAACATATTCATTATTGGCACCCAAGAAACGAACCAAAAAATTGACAACAGTTGAATCCAAAGTGGTTGGTCTAGGACCATCAAAAGCCCTCAACCGATTTTCAACCTCGTGATCTGTATCAAATAGGTAAAGCTGCAAAAAGCTCGGTCCTTTTGCAAGATCTGGAGAGAGGGACCCAATCTTATGACTAATCTGACCCGATACCTTAAAAACATATGGACCGCGACTATCATTCACGTTTCATCAATATTAGCCCCAAAAGAGGTCATGGAAAATATACTATTATAAGCCCTAATATCCTTTAAAAAATTTCTGACTTTCATACAAGGCAATAAATTGAGATGGAAACCTAGAAGGATATGGAAGAACCACACTGCCAGCTCTACAGCAATGAGTGTACCTTAGGTGAGCAGCTGTAGAAATATTAAGAGTCCTCTCCACATACCAGAAAAACGCACCACAATACTCGCATACCCAACTACAATCACCACAGTCAATGTACTGAGGAAGCACAGAGAGTCGATCAACACGACGGCACTTCCGTCGACCACCAATAGGAACAGCAGAAGACGACGAAGCACCGTCTTCACGGGTCCGCTTGGACGGAACGGTTATTATATAGATAGATGACGACACAACGGAAATAAACGAAACAAGTAAATCACAACAGAGGAAAAATAAGAAGAACAACAGCCAAATTTTACCTTATAGAAAGCAAGAGCGAGGTCGATAAACGAAACTAGATGACCAGGAAGAAAGAGAATTGCAGGAAAAAGGAAAAGAACGTTCAGCAATGAAAAACCGACTTAACAGGAAGAAGACACTTGCAAATCTGTAGAAATTGACACGTAGCTGGGAACACATAAAAATACCAATAAAATTACTAGCGTTCGCCACGTTGGGAGTCTTCACCACGTTTGGAGCCTTTTCGGATTTAAATTTCCAAAAAACCCCCTCCAAAAAATAAGGTTCAAACAACAAAATAGTTACAATATTAGAGGGACCATTCTTGCCGAAAAAACAACAGTTTACTGTTAAAATTTATCACAACTTTAATAATAATAATAATAATAATATATACAAAAGCTTCCAGCATAATAAACATTAAATATATTATTTTAGAAATAAAACACAATCTGTCCTTTAGTTGTAAACACCATTGTTTCTACAAATGAGACCCAAGTTCTATTCTTGTAACCTTCATTAGTTGCTATTTTTTTATCAAAGCCAAGGGTAGTATTGGAAGGCCTTGCTTTCTTTCTAAGTCACCATCTCCCAACTTCTTACTCGGTCAGACCTTGCTTTCCGAGTCAGACGTCAATATTTTGTCTATCAAACACCTTTCGTCTGACCGAGTCAGCCAAAAATGTCTGACCTGACTCGGTTAGATGCATATCAAACAGGGCCTTAAATTTTAGAAGGCCTTGCTTTCTTTCTGAGTCAGCCATCTCTCAACTTCTTTCTCGGTCAAACCTTGCTTTCCGAGTCAGACGTCAATATTTTGTCTATCAAACACCTTTCGTCTGACCGAGTCAGCCAAAAATGTCTGACCTGATTCGGTCAGATGCATATCAAACAGGGCCTTACATTAAAAGTAAAGTTGTAATTTAGACGTCAATATTTTGTCTATCAAACACCTTTCGTCTGACCGAGTCAGCCAAAAATGTCTGACCTGACTCGGTCAGATGCATATCAAACAAGGTCTTAAATTAAAAGTAAAGTTGTAATTTAGACGTCAATATTTTGTCTACCAAACACCTTTCGTCTGACCGAGTCAGCTAAAAATGTCTGAACTGACTCGGTCAGATGCATATCAAACAGGGCTTAAATTAAAAGTAAAGCTGTAATTTATTTTTCACCGGTAAGATGGGGTTTCTAATAAGTTTAAAAAAAAAAAAAAAAAGGTTTATTCCAGGTATCACACCGGAATAAATAGAAGAGTAAATTACTAAAACCATCCCTATGGTTTGGTTAAAATTGCACGTTTGATTCCTAACTTTTGCATTCGGATCGTCCCTCTGGTTTGATTTTGTTGCGTTTTTCGTCCCTAAGATTTGGTCAAAATTGCACGTTTTGTCCCTAACTTTATATATGTAAGGGACGAAAAACGCAACAAAATTAAACCATAGGGACGATCCTAGTGCAAAAAAAAGTTAGCGACCAAACATGCAATTTTGATCAAACCATAGGGACGATTTCAGTAATTTACTCTAAATAGAAATTTATTTTTGCAATCCAAACACTTTACGGGTACTAACCCAAAATAAGATAATAAACACTTTAAACATGCAATCCCAAACACCCCTAATTCATGTAAGGGGATTAGTGGTACTACATTTGATTGATTTGTAAGCTGTTTTTATTTTTTGTAATAAGAATGAGACGCGTTTTCATGTCTTTTGCATACATCTGGGCCCGGATGTACACCATTGTAGTTTTTTTCTTTTACCAAAATCCAGCCTTGCAATGAACCATTGTGATAGATTTCAAACATTTAAGCCCGGTTTATGGTTTATTGCAATGGCATAATAGGACATAACAAGATAGCCTTGTACTACATTTTCCGAATGAGAATGAAACTCATGTCAATATGATAAGTGGGAATGGGACTCAATGTCTGTAGTACAAATGCATAAATAAGTCACAACTCAGAGGTGATCTTTGGCACCCCCCCCCCCCCCCCCAAAAAAAAATGGCAGAATTTCTCCAACATAAATCGCATCAGAATTTAACGTTTTAGACCATGACAAGATATAGCACGGAAGGAAAGTTACAAATGAATATCATCACCAGATCCTTGAGTCATCTTCTACATTTTCTTTTTCAATCCTTCTTCAATGGGGTTTGAGGTTCATGGGCATTCCATTGTACTAACATCCATACTATCGATGTGCCTGTTTGGAAGGGAGATATCAGAAGAAGGCAATCACTCCAATCACATACATTCGTTCATTTCATCTAAAAAGATACAAAAGGAATAATAATATTATGAGATTAATACCTGCAAAGACACCAACAGTTGCAAGATTCCCAATGGCCATGGTGTGGTAGATCAAGTATTCTGTTAAAAAGTGACCAAGCGCATAGATGAAGGACAAAAATGTTGCAAGATAAAGCGGTTTGTTGTCGAGGTTTAATGCACAGAGGAAACACATAGTGCAAGTAAGAAGCGTCCAAACCCCAAATGTTCGCCCATGAATTTCAGACACTGCATACGAAACAAAAGGTTCGTTCATATTAGAAGTAAAACCTGATGATTGTGGAGTAAAGCTAATTGATTTCAGATAAAGACGTCGAGAAGTCAACAAATGTAGCTACAATTTCGCAACTGAGGGTTCCAGGATCTTAATTGGTGATTTTAGGTCAGTTTTAGATTCGATCAATGTGGTTGAGAATTGAAGTATGAAAAAGTTCGATTGACTTGATATGCTTAAGATTCAACATGGACCCAAGACTCTGACCTAAAATTCAACAAATTGACTTGAAATACTTAAGATTCAACAAATTGATGTAAATTAGTAAAAAGGAAAGGGGACTAACTGGTGGTTTGAGAGAAGACGGCGCGGCGGAGAGCCCAAATGTCGAAGAAACCAAACCATACAGAGGCCAAGCGAAGTGAACCTACCAACATCAACCACCATCCCAAGGCTTTCATCTTCTCCGAAGTTCTCTTGGGTTTGGTGGTATCAGATCCACTTCGTTACAAGTAGTATAAGTGGATCGGCTCTGGTCTACCAACTCTGGTTACACTTTCTTTGCTTACTTAACCTTAAACACTCACCTAAGCATTAGATAAATTAATAAATTACCAAAAAAATAAATAAATAAATAAATATATAAACCTTTCATCTTTTTACCTTAATAAATAAAAATCATTTTGACAATGTTATTTCCTCAAAACTTTTGTCACATGTTATTATATAAGATTTTTAAATTACTTAAATCTTACATGTCACTGTATGGTATTGTTACCTTTTATTAATAAAAATTAGATAAAATTGTAAGAATGGTCTATGTGGTATGTCAAAACTAGCAAGTTTGGTCCAAACAAGCTTCGACTCAGAAGAGTGGTACAAAAGTTTGATTTTATTGCGAGTTTTGTCCAAAAATTTTGAAACTTTTAAAAATGACGAAATTGCCCTTGGTATTTCCTTCGGTGGAGGAGGGTGAATCGAGGTCTCATTAACGGTGGATTGTTTGGTGGGCGGCAAAGTGGTGGTGACGATGAACTCTGGCATAGTGGTGGTGGCTCTCAAGCAGTTGTTCTCCGACGATGCAAGATAGATAGAGAAAAAACGATTGAAGCGTTTATATAAAATCTTACACCTCATGATAGTTAATGCCTCCAACTTTGCTATGTAGAAATTGAAATATTGAGGCATAAAATCAATGTATAATAAAGGATTTTGGGCTAGAAACTATGCCCCTCTTGTGTGTGTGAGAGAGAGAGAGAGAGAGAGAGAGAGAGAGAGAGAGAGAGAGAGAGAGAGAGAGAGAGAGATTTTCTTTTTCTTTTTTAATTTATGTAATAAAAATTTAAAAAAGGAAAATACCAAGGGAAAATCTGTCATTTTAAAATTTTCAAAATTTTTAGACCAAACTCGCAACAAAATCAAATTTTTGGACCACTCTTGCAAGTCCAAACTTGTTTCGACCAAACTTGCTGATTTTGACATACCACAGGAACCATTCTTGCAATTTGATCAATTCCACTAATTAATAATCTTTATTATATATAGAAAATATTCATTATATTAAATATGTAAATCAACACTATAATTATTGAAACATTTATTATTTAATATAAAGATATTTTTTCCATAAAATGAATATAATACTAAATAGTTTGTATTTTCTAACATTAAAAACATTTACTATGATTTTTTTTATATTAATTAAAATAACGAAATGTGGTAAAAAAATATTGCCACAATCGAGATATAACAATTTTAGTGTTGTGTTCTAGAATTTAAATTTTTTGTAGCTAATTCGCTTTTAATCTTGTTAAAATTTGAGATGTGTAGGCATGAATAACAATATATTATTGTCCCGTCAATATAATATTTTACTAGGTGTTAAACATGTGTACTACACGGGTTGATTAAAAAAATATTAAATATTAAAGTGTAACATTAAATAGTTTTTAAAATAAAATTTCGAATAAGGAAAGAAAAAACATATTCATTGTAAATTAATGTCACATTTATTACAATAAATACTTTACATATATAAGTATAAGTGTTATGTGACTTTTTGATTTTAAAATTTGAAAAAGTCAATAAAATGACACGTGTATATTATTTAATCTAAAAATACTACAAAATAACAAGTATCAAAACTCATAAGCGACTGATAAGTGACAAAAAAACACCTTCATTTATTAGAAAGGATTTTTACTAAGTATTTTATCTATCTATAATATCTCTTTTTATATGTTATATGATAAATAAGTTGTATATATAATTTATAATTTTATACATGTAATATAATTACAAACAAAGAAAAAAAATGAATTTGAAGTTTAGGCTTAGATCATTTAAAACACATTTTGATATATTAACATTATTTTTATATAGTTACACATTTAAATTTATAATATTTTTATTTTATTAATTGAACTTTTAAATTTTCACACCTAATTTAGTAATATTTTTAAATTTTTGAAAAATATCCATTTTTTGCATGAGTTATTGTGAATTTTTTTTCTTTAAATTAGAGGATTCATTGTTTTTTATTGAGTAAATTGCAAAAATTGGTCCTTATAATTTACCAAAAAATTAGAGTTTTTGGCCAATCTTTTTTCCATGCAAGGATGGTCCAAAATTGAAACTTCGATGCCGAATTGGTACCTTGACTAACTGGTCATCCAAAACATTTGTTAAGTCTCACATCTCTTTAAAAGTCAACGGCATTTTCGTTCTTTCATGTATTCTTTTTTTTATTATTATTTTATTTTTTTAATTATCACCCACATCCCTCTTTTATGAGACTCTTTCTCTCTTTCACACACATATACTGCTCTCTACTCTCTCTCTCTCTCTCTCTTCTCTCTCTCTCTCTCTCTCTCTCTCTCTCTCTCTCTCTCTCTCTCTCTCTCTCTTCACACTAAGTCGAAGTAATTCAAAGAAGACGGAGCATTCTCGCTATAGAAGGAATCTGGTGGCTGAGATCGATACCAACGTTGCTACATCCGATCAACTAAAAAAAGCCACAACCACCGTTATTGCTTCCATTGTGGCTACAACATCACCACCATCCAGGTTTTCCCCTTCCAGCTTGTGTCAGCAAGACATGCTCCATTCTTTAAGATGTATTGGACCTCAATTATGCCAATAACTCTGGTGATCTTCAATGCAAGCAGAAAGACAATCTTGTGGAGTTGGAGATGGTGGTTGATGATTATCTGAGGAGCCAAGTTTGCCAATAACTGAGGATCTCCAACAAAACGGTAGAGAGGGAGTAATAGAGAGAGAGAGTCATAGAAGAAGGATATGGGGATTTCCTTTGTTTTTGAGATTATCGAGTGGAACATTTTGGGAACTTCCTCTGTTGCTTCTTGAAATTGCATCAAAATAGAAAACCAGAACAATCATTGCTATGAAGAAAACGACTTGAAAACCCATTTTTATTGGATCTGAAAATTGAATAGGTATCGGTATTACTATGCTCATCTCCTACAACAACCATATAACGGTGTACCAGGGTAGTAGTGCGAGGAAACCCACTACCAGCCTGCTACTCGCTAGGTTGGCTTTACAAGCATTCTCACTTATTTTGGACAAATATGTATTCGAATATATCGTACGAAAGCATCGGAATCGTATCCCAAAAAAATATGCCAAACGGTACAAAACAAATCAAATAAACAAGAAATGATAGGAAGTGCGCCGCTCGTAGATCGGGTAATGGGTGGAGGATCGGTCTAAGAAGTGGACTTTACTAACTACGGATAACCTATAAATATCCCCGGGAGACATGTTGATCGGGTAAGTAGGGATAACACATATTCCCTGACACAAAACAATACCAAAAGGTCGCAATCTAAATTAGGCGGCGGAGAGCTATACCGGGGTCCAACCCTCGGTATGGCTGTCTAACCTAGTTCTTGTTATTTTTATGCATAGTGAATTCTTATATGCCTATAGGACGAAACCCTCCGGGGTGAAAGAGCTCATCATCCGCCTGGAGTTCGCCGTATCAACATTGGTGTCATTCGTATTATAAGTATTCCTAGGTGACAAACAGAGGAAATACCCGATAGCCAGATAGTCAATCAACACAAATGAGCTACACATGACGGTTAATGGATACCGACAAACTACATAGTATGTTTAATAAAGAAGCATATCATATGTGACGTAGGCATTCATAGAATATATTGTGATAGTAGGAGTTCGATCGAAATCATGTATGAACATTGCTTTCACAACTATTGGAACAAATAAGGAAAAGGACGAAACAACCATTAGGGAATTTAACAAGCTTTGTGGGACACTTTGTTTGGCTAAAAAGGGATATTGTCCATTCCATTAACTATAACGGATTAGGCAACACAAGCCAAAAATACATAGACGATAACCTTCGCAATCATACAATTAACATCACCATACAACATTATATTTGGAAGAAGTGTAATGAGAAAGTTCGATGCGACCGTGTCGCCAATCCACTGTATCATTCGATTTCAAATGAAAAGCGGATTTGGAATGATCTATAGTAAATCATCAATGTTCCTACGGTAGTTATGGATTTGATGAATCGGGTGTGCAAGCCGATGCTCGATCGATTAGTTATTATGTTCATTGATGATATATTGGTGTATTCCAAGACCGGAGAGCAACACAAGGAGCACCTTTGATAGCTTTTGGGAGTGTTGTGGCAATAACAGTTGTATGACAAGTTCTCGAAATGTGAGTTTTGGTTACGATATGTCCAGTTCTTGGGACATCTCGTTAACGAAAATGGGATTTCGTCGATTGGGCCAAGATCGAGGCTGTGATGCAGAGGGAGTTTTCGAAATGTCTCTTTGATATCACGACTTTCCTTGGTTTAGCGGAATATTATCAGAGATTTATCCAGGATTTCTCTAAGATTGTTGTACCCCTCACTCGTCTGATAAGAAAGTGAGTGGATTTCCGATGGGGCCCTGCATAGCAGACGACTTTTGAGACACTACGATAGAGGTTATGTGAGGTCCTTCCAGAGGGTATTGAGGATTTCATAGTATTATGCAGACACATATTACTGTACCATTTTTGCACCATGGTATGGTGTTAACGCATGCATACGATGTCACATGGCATTAACCACATCATGTGATGTTGTCACCACACCTACATGTCTAAGATGAAAGATGCTTGCTCTAAAAATTCACATAATTTATAAAGATTATATAAATTTATCAATTAAATTAGTAAAATTCACACTATATCAATCGTTAGAGATATAATATATTTGATTGAACATAAAATAATAAATAATAATAAAACAAAAAATAAGTAAATATATTGTTGCTTTCTTTTAAAAATACCTGAATAATTAATGGTTGGCCAGTTATATGTCACATGACATAAAAAACTAAAGAGAAATTAAGTAATCTAACAACATTTTATTGTGTATTTGAAGAAAATAACCACAAAATATTATTTTTAACAAAAATAACAATTTGTTCCGCAATAGCTACTTTGGACCAAAAAAAACATACTGACAAAAAAGTATATTTTGGAATGATTTCGAACTGAAATTTCATATTCAGAAAAAAAATAAAAAAAAACTCCGGAATTCATGAACAAGTATGATATCCGATAAAGAATTCTGGAATTTCGAAGAAAAAAATTATTTTTTTACTTAAATGTAGCAAAAAGTTACACAAACATAGTGATATGAAATATATAAGATAATATATATAAAATTAGAAATTGTATTGAAAACACTGATATTAAACTTTTCGAAATATAACATTCGGAATCTAGGAAAAAATAGAAAGGTTCATTTGAAAAAAAAATTAAAAAAAAACTCCAAAATATCAACAGTACTTTTAAATTACAATATTATAGAGAAAATGACTGTCTTTCAAAAACTAAAAAAAATATTTTCATCTCAAAAATCCATTTATGATATAACGTAATAACGGTTGGATAATTAGCTTACTTAAATTTCCAATAATAAAAATAAGCAAAACAAAAAATAAGTAAATAAAAAGATTTTTAAAAAATTACCCAAACGGGGTAATTACCGCTTGCCATTTTCACCTTACCGGTTGCCATTTTCACTCCATTGACTCTTTAAAGAACGCACAACCAAGTACCAACGCAAGAACTGAACAAATAGAAAAGCTAAAACCCAACGGCTACATCCCCTTTTCCATTTCAATTTATAATAATTAATAAACAATCATTTTAAATCCCAACGGTCAAAATTAAAACACCTTTAAAGCTCTTCAAATTCTCATCCCCTGTTTACGTTACAAACTCAAATTAATTCAAATTTACTCCTAAAATCAAGATTTCTTTCTCCAGCAATCTGTACTCATTTTTCTTCTCTCCCAAATTGTACAAGATTCATATACGTTAATGGCGAATTTCGCATCAAACAGATCTCCTTCGCCACTTTCAGCAAGGGGTTTCAGAAATTCGGAGACAAATACGACCACCAGAAGGAGCTTCAGTGGCAACCCTTTTACCAGACCCAATGCTGTGGTAAACCCTAGAAGCGTAAATCCACCTACCCCTGCAAACACCCCTGCTACAACAGGTATAAACGATCTTTGATTTCATGATTTTGAGTTTTTGTTCTGTAAATTGGGTTTTTGATTTTTAGTTTTTTTTATGTTGTTAGATCATACGAAAAGAGGTTCAGTACTTCGCAAAAGCACTGGTAGTTCGATGTTTCAGGATGGAAAAGAGAATCACAAAGATATAGTTCGTTCACCTGCTAGATCATATGAAAAGGGTTTCATGGCACCAACGATCTCAGCTGCTTCAAAGTTCACTCCATCACCAAGAAAGAAAGTTCTTGGTGAAAAGAATGAGGTGGTAAGAACTTCGATCCAGTTCTTGGACAAAGATTTCGTAATGAAATCTGAAGCAACACCGTTGGATCAACATGCCATGATGGAAGAGGATTCAAATGAATCGGTAACCCTTGAACAAAAAGAAGTTGTTCTTGAAACTCCTCCTGTTCGTAAGGTAACTTTCGTTTCGATTGATGATGCAACTGATGTTACTGAAGATTTTGATTTGGTAAAGATTAGACCTTTCTGTTGTTCTCCACAAACTTCACCTATCATTGCCCCTTTTGATGCCGACCATCTTCCTCCATATGATCCAAAAAAGAATTTTCTTTCCCCTAGACCTCAGTTTCTTCGTTACAAACCAAACCCAAGAATTGAACTTTTACTAAACAAAGTCGATGGGAATGATGGTTATGGAGAAGATGATGTTATTGGTCTTGAAGACGGCTTTAATCTTTCTGATACTTCGTCAGACACCGAAAAAGAAGAAGCAAAACAAAAAGAGGAAGAAGAAGAAGAAGCAAAGCTAAAAGAAGACGACGAAGAAGAAGAAAAAGAAGCAAAAGTGGAAGAGGAAGAAGAGAAATTAGAAGATCTACGCCATGGGTCATCAGACAATTTGTCTAAAATCATTTCTGAAGAAAAACAGTCTGATTCCAAGCTAAAAACAGCATCAAAACCAAGGTTTTTCACAAGATCAAAGACTATATTGTGCATTTCTGTGATGTTCCTGGTTGCCTGTTTTTCAGTTTCTTTTACTGATTCACCACCCATGGATTTGCCAATCTATAAGGATGTAAGCTTCTCGGAGATTTATGATGAATCTTTGAAGTTGGCTGCATCTGTTAAAGTTTCATTAGATGGTTTTGTTGAAAGTCTTGAGCAGTGGTCAAACATTTTCGTTTCTTACCTCTCCGGCCAGTTATCCCATTTTAGTTCAACCCACAGCTCCATACAGTTCTTTAACTTGACCCCTTCTCCCATCCAAGAAGAATGGAAAATCGTGGCAGATTATGCAGATGTTGAAAATTTTGAAGAAATTCAAGAATTTGAGGAAGAAATGGAGGAAAACTTTGAGATGGTGGAAGAAGAAGCGTATGAAGAAATGGAAGTTGATGTACAAGATGAGGTTTTGATGGAAGACCCAAATGAGATTCAACCCAATGATGTTATTTTGGAGAAAAGTTTGAATCTTGAAGATGGGTCGAGTGAAATAGCTTCACTTTCTGTGAGCAAATCAGAAATGGCTGTGAATGATTATGAAATCGAGTCTAGTTTAGCAGATACTAGTGCTGAATCAGAAACTTTGACCACTTCGTTGACCAGATCAGTCTACCCAATCTATATGACTGGTTTTTCCATGGTGATAGTTGTCATGGCAGCAATTTTTTATTTGATTAAAAAGAAATCTACTGGTACAAGTGCCACTGCACGTGTTACTAAGCTTGATGCAGATAATGATAAAGAGTTGCAAGAAGAAAGCTCGTGTTCTTCAGAGTCTAGCATTCAGAAGGGTTACAAGAAGAAACCTATCAACAACAAAAGAGACTCTTTGGCTTCTTCATCAGAATTCTCTATGGGTTCTGCTTCTTATGGGAGCTTCACTACGTTTGAAAAAATTCCCATTAAGCATGTGAGTATTGAGAATTCCAATTTATAGCACATGCTGGATTATGTTTATTTTATAATACTTATTTATCTTGTTTTTGTTTGGTTTTGTAGAGAGATGAAGTCATTCTGACACCAATCAGAAGATCCAGCAGACTGGTGAAAAACTAAGTCACATCTTCATGATGATCATCATCAATTGTTGCACCAATCTTCGTGTGCTGGGATTGATTTCTAACATAAGTTTTAGATTGATTGCGTATTGTAGGTTTAGAGTCATGTTGGTTTGAAATCATTAGTCGATTCTTTGGAATTCTGCTTCTAATTCATATTTCTCTTTGAGTTATTGGTTTTTGCTGCATTTTCAGTACTCTACTGGTTGTGGTTAATCATAATCTTTAACAAATCAAACTTTTTGGATATGTTTGATCAAAGAAAGTTTAATTGTATGGTTTAGTGAACATTTGTTTTTAAAGCATATCCATTTTGATGGCCTATTAAAAAAGTAGAGTACAAAGGATTCAAAATTCGATCTTGGCACACAATTGTGGTTTAGTGAAATATTTGTTCATTTTTTGTTGGCCTATTAAAATGGTAGTGTAAAAAAAGGATTCAAAATTCAATTTAAAGGATTTTTCTAAGATTCAAGATTTTATGGATAAACAGTATCAACATATATGGGCCAAATCTTTCAACTCAACAGATGTGTTGTTTATTCAAAAAATTTCTAAGTATATTTCTACTTTCTTTCTCGTGAAGGAATAGTCAACCGTAGCATCTCTTAGGGTGATCGGAATCGTGACCAACTAGGTTGCGGGGGTTGGGAGTGATGTGATGTTTCTCTCTCTCCCTCTCTCTCTCTCTCCATGTGTTTTAGGACTAGTATCGTAGTTGTTATGTGATTTTTTTAACTGAATGAGTTGAGTGGATCAAAAAAATAGAGTTTCCATATGTTGTGTATTAAGAAAGATAGAAAAAAGAGAAGAAAGAAAAACTAACGTGGAACTGATATGGGAGTGGGTAGGTTAGGTTGGGAGGAAAGGACGCCTTAAGGTCCATTTTATTTAAGGTTTTTTTTTTTAATACAAAAATATAATATTGTAGGACATGTCCTTTAAAAAAAGATATGAGTTTTTCTTTAAAAGAAAAACTTTTCTAGATCGATTTGTGTTGTTTGGGGACCTTCTCCCATTATATCCTCATTGTTACATTGTCTTATTTGTTGATTATTTTTCTAAAATATATGCAGATCTACCTCGTTGCCCAAAAATATGATGCTTATAAAACTTTTCAAACATGGTTCATTGTGGTTGAACATCGAAACTTATATGTAGTAGATATTGATCTCACTCTACTAGTTGATTACGGGCTCTTTAGTGCTTTTGCCACTTTGCCTTTGAAAATGTAGTATACCTCAAACCAAATTCCCTCTTTTATTTCTCAAATTCTTTCTCCATCCGAGTGGGAAGGTTGAACGTATATTATTAATAATTCCTTCGATAAAATATAAGCACATACATGAGGAAATGAATTACATATATGATCGTGAAGTGTAGTCGAGCTTCAAGATGTTGAAACTTGGCTTTTATACGATTCATAATGGATTGGGATACTTAGCTTAATAATAATGTCAGGATATTTGTAAGTAGACGGTTTATTTAAACTTATGTGTATGTTATCTTCAAGTATTCAAATGGGTTGAAGGGTTCAGTTCTTATAATACTCTTGATTCTCGAATATTTGGACTATGTAATAATATGAAAATGTAATCATTTCGATTTTTTCATGTATGCATAAATTTGATCAATTCTAATTATTGTTTGTATATATTCCTGGTTACACTAAAATGGGGGAGGTTTGTTGGTGATTTTAATATCACGATGTCATTTTAGTATATTAGAATTTACAGATTATTAAATATAGTTAAATTCTTGATTTTATTTACAAGTTAAGAAGTAAGCTTGAGTAAAACGAGTTTAATCTCAATACGACCAAATGACATCTCAAGGGGCTGCATCCCCTTTACGAGGTCCACAAGGCATCGCCCTCGCTGATATTTTAATGTTGATAGAAATTTTTTTGAACTGTCATACCTAAATGGATAAAATAAACATTTTAATGTTGACAGAAAAATTTGAAGGAGAATTTTTTACACACCATTCTATTAAACACCAACCTACTATATAGTTATTAGGTAATGATTTCCATTAATAAATTGTTTTGATTACATTGTTTTCCAAAAAAATTAAGTTTTTTTCTCTCTTATTTTTTTAGGAGTTGGCTAAAAAGACATCTTATTTTATCATTTAGACACCCTATATAATTTTTAAGGTATTTTTATTAATTAAAATTGTATTGTTTTCTGAAAAAGATGATTATAAGTAATAAAGGTCTTTATAGGGTGTCTTAATAGCAACACATTATTTTTATCTCTTTTTCTCTCCTTTATATATTAATCCAGAATATAATTTTCTTTTTGTTATTGAAGTACAAAAATAAAAGAATAAATAAAGTTTTTTTTTTTATTTCCTGTGTTAGCAAGAGACGGTTTTTTTTTTTTTTTTTTTTTTTTTTTGGTATGCATCAAGAATGGGAGACATGAGATATAATTTTGTTGTCCTTTTTTTATTGTGACCAATCAAGAAGTGAAAGAAAAAAAATCTTATACAATTTTTGTTAATATTAGAGATAACGTTTTAAATTCCAAATTCATGAACCCGTTTATATTCATATGAGGTTTTTTAAGGTTCTTTTAGATCTCTATCCTCCTATTGTTTTTATTTTTTTTATTATATAATATATATATATATATATATATATATATATATATATATGTATATATTAAAATTCTCCTAGCTTAGCTACAACAAAGATGGTTTTTTTGGCAGAAATGATCCTTTGGTTTTGCAGTTGTTTTCCATTTCTTTTAGGGGTTATTTTATGCCATTTTATATATTCTTTTGCATACGTGTTGTTTTTATTTGGCTTCGCCGCTTTATTCTCCAATCAGATTCCGATTTGTGGCCCGCTTCCCAGATCCTTCACCCACCGTCTTTCTTATTGCACATCTTCCCCACCGCCTTTGTGTTCGAACAGTCCCGGTTTCCTAGTGATTTTATCCCCGCACCAATCGATCCTAAGTTTCTTCATTCCACCGCTTCTTATCCAAACCTTCTGTTCTCTTTCTTCCTTCCTTCTTACACCGATTTCGTCCCCCCTGATTTCGTCTCCTTCCCACTTCCGGTTGTTGATAAGGGTGATTAGGCTTTCACCGACAACAATTCTAGCCTACAAAAGCCATCGACTTCCACACCCGTCTGCTACTAATGGGTTCTATCAATTTCAATAACAAATTTTCGATTTCCCTATATGTATAGACCTAATTATTACACAGATTTAAGCTATCAGTTGCAGGTTTGAGTTTTTACAGATGCAAATTCACATCTTCCAATCTTTATATCAATGCTTTAATAGGGATTGGTGTTTTGATTACTGAGATTGTTTATGTGGTTTTGTTTGTGATTTTAGGGAAAATTGGTGAAGGGTTTTCACATTACATTTATTCTCCAATTAAAGCAAGGTGCATTTGGAACCGCCCGATGAGCAAGATGATCGGAGCTGGTTGTGTTTCGGCAGAGCATAATGCGATTTCATGGATGCAAGCTCGATTTTCTCTTCTTTTATCAAGTTACAGCTTCTTAAGTTATTTATCTTCAGTTATTTCTTATAGAAGGTAATACCCTGTAATTTCGAATCCCTATTTCTTCCATTTTTTATCTAAAATATCTTACTTTTTTTTTTTCTTTTTTTTTTGTGATGAGAAAACAACAAGCTTTGATTCCTCCTGTTGTCATTCTCAACTTTGTTGTATTCGGTATTATAGTATTATTCAAGTTAGCACAATCTTCTATTTTTTAGGGTTCTTTAGTCAATTGGTTGTTAGATTTTGGATTTTTTTTTGTTTGTTTGTTATATTGGATTGCAAAATCCTACCGAGTAACTTCAAATTTAAATTCCTTATGAAACATTCCTCATTGACTTCTTTGGATGAAAGTTGAACATGTTTGATTTTACCAAAAAGAATGAATACACAAATGGTTGTTGTACTGCACATAAGGTTCTTTAAATTTTTTAAACTTAAATTTCTTTAATGTCCATGGTCAATTCTGGAGCCAAAGCTAATTGTGCTCAGTTTTTATCACCGTTGTCAAATCCGCTTGGTTTTATTAAGATATTATGTGAGCATATTTGAATGCTTTAGTTTTGTATATGTTTCGTCATTCACCTATTGGAATTGAAGATAAAACAAAAGAAGGTTGAAGCAAAGGCAAAAAAGGTATATTTCATTTTCGTCAGATTTTACGGTTTCCATGTTCCAGAACTTGGGTAGTAACATCTACAGTGGAAATCACATTGTAAGTGTGTGTAAAAGACATAAATACCATCTTTATCATCATCATGGTTATAAATAGCCTTAGAAAGGTTATACCATCTAGTTTGGTCTGGTCTAGTCCTAGCAAAAGAAAGTGAAATGACATTGATACAATGGTAATCATTTCGAATATTTGGAATATTTGGACTATGTAATAATATGAAAATGTAATCATTTTGATTTTTTCATGTATGCATAAATTTGATCAATTCTAATTATTGTTTATATATATTCCTGGTTACACTAAAATGGGGGAGGTTTGTTGGTGATTTTAATATCACTGTGTCATTTTAGTATATTAGAATTTACAGATTATCAAATATAGTTAAATTCTTGATTTTATTTACAAGTTAAGAAGTAAGCTTGTGTAAAACGAGTTTAATCTCAATACGACCAAATGACATCTCAAGGGGCTGCATCCCCTTTACGCTGATATTTTAATGTTGACAGAAATTTTTTTGAACCATCATACCTAAATGGATAAAATAAACATTTTAATGTTGACAGAAAAATTTGAAGGAGATTTTTTACACACCACTCTATTAAACACCAACCTACTATATAGTTATTAGGTAATCATTTCCATTAATACATTGTTTTCCAAAAAAATTAAGTTTCTTTCTCTCTCATTTTTTTAGGAGTTGGCTAAAAAGATATCTCATTTTATCATTTAGACACCCTATATAATTTTTAAAATATTTCTATTGGTTGAAATTGTATTGTTTTCTGAAAAATATGATTATAAGTAATAAAGATCTTTATAGGTGTCTTAAGAGCAACACATTATTTTTATCTCTTTGTCTCTCCTTTATATATTAATCCATAATATAATTTTCTTTTTGTTATTGCAGTACAAAAATAAAAAAATAAATAAAGTTTTTTTTTTTTTTTTTTATTTCTTGTGTTAGCAAGAGACGTTTTTTTTTTTTTTTTTTTTTTGGTAAGCATCAAGAATGGGAGACATGAGATATAATTTTGTTGTCCTTTTTTTATTGTGACCAATCAAGAAGTGAAAGAAAAAAATCTTATACAATTTTTGTTAATATTAGAGATAACATTTTAAATTCCAAATTCATGAACCCGTTTATATTCATATGAGGTTTTTTAAGGTTCTTTTAGGTCTCTATCCTCCTATTGTTTTTATTTTTTTTATTATATAATATATTTTAATATATATATATATATATATATATATATATATATATATATATTAAAATTCTCCTAGCTTAGCTACAGTGAAGATGATTTTTTTTTGGCAGAAATGATCCTTTGGTTTTGCAGTTGTTTTCCATTTTTTTAGGGGTTATTTTATGCCGTTTTTATATATTCTTTTTGCATACGTGTTGTTTTTATTTGGCTTCGCCGCTTTATTCTCCAATCAGATTCGGATTTGTGGCCCGCTTCCCAGATCCTTCACCCACCGTCTTTCTTATTGCACATCTTCCCCACCACCTCTGTGTTTGAACAGTCCCGATTTTCCAGTGATTTTATCCCCGCACCAATCGATCCTTCCAGTTTCTTCATTCCACCGCTTGTTATCCAAACCTTCTGTTCTCTTTCTTCCTTCCTTCTTACACCGATTTCGTCCCCCTTGATTTCGTCTCCTTCCCACTTCCGGTTGTTGATAAGGGTGATTAGGCTTTCATCGACAACAATTCTAGCCTACAAAAGCCACCGGCTTCCACACCCGTCTGCTACTAATGGGTTCTGTCAATTTCAATAGCAAATTTTCGATTTCCCTATATGTATAGACCTAATTGTTACACAGGTTTAAGCTATCAGTTGCAGGTTTGAGTTTTTACAGATGCAAATTCACATCTTCCAATCTTTATATCAATGCTTTAATAGGGATTGGTGTTTTGATTACTGAGATTGTTTATGTGGTTTTGCTTGTGATTTTAGGGAAAATTGGTGAAGGGTTTTCACATTACATTTATTCTCCAATTAAAGCAAGGTGCATTTGGAACCGCCCGATGAGCAAGATGATCGGAGCTGGTTGTGCTTTGGCAGAGCATAATGCGATTCCATGGATGCAAGCTCAATTTTCTCTTCTTTTATCAAGTTACGGCTTCTTAAGTTATTTATCTTCAGTTATTTCAGTCAATTGGTTGTTAGATTTTGGAATTTTTTTTGTTTTTTTGTTATATTGGATTGCAAAATCCTACAGAGTAACTTCAAATTTAAATTCCTTATGAAACATTCCTCATTGACTTCTTTGGATGAAAGTCGAACATGTTTGATTTTACCAAAAAGAATGAATACACAAATGGTTGTTGTACTGCACATGAGGTTCTTTAAATTTTTTAAACTTAAATTTCTTTAATGTCCATGGTCAATTCTGGAGCCAAAGCTAATTGTGCTCAGTTTTTATCACCGTTGTCAAATCCGATTGGTTTTATTAAGATATTATGTGAGCACATTTGAATGCTTTAGTTTTGTATATGTTTCGTCATTCACCTATTGGAATTGAAGATAAAACAAAAGAAGGTTGAAGCAAAGACAAAAAAGGTATATTTCATTTTCGTCAGATTTTACGGTTTCCATGTTCCAGAACTTGGGTAGTAACATCTACAGTGGAAATCACATTGTAAGTGTGTTAAAAGATCATTTTACAAATTTTAGATTTCACACATATTTTAAAAAAGTTTCCACCATTTGTTTTATTTATCTACTATAACATGCTACTTTAATTTCTGTCTATTACAACTTTTTTTTCATAACTATTTTAAACCTCATATGCATGCCATATTATTCAATAGCATCCTACTTTACTATTGTAGATTAGATTGACTTTTTGGTTGACTTTTATGTACCATTATTCTAATTTGTAGCACATCTCTAACAATTCCTTTAATACGGCGCAACAAACTTCAATGGACAATGTGAGAGGTGTAGTTATTAAAGGTTGTCGAGACTTGTGTATTTATTTATTCATTTATTAACAAAGACTTATTATGGACTTTTTACTGAGTTTATTTAGTTGATGTGGTTTTGGTAAATTTTTTTACAGAAAAGGGTGCAGAGATTTTCAAGTAATAATAATAGTAAAGGAATTCCATGGAAGAGTATTTTAGATTTTGGAGAGGATGTGTTCCACAAAAGTCGTACTACAATCGACCTAAAAGATAAATGGAGAAACTTATGCAAAGGAAGCCCTACCGAAAAGAAGCAAAAACTCTAAAATTGTGATCATATTGCACCTGCACTGTTTTTATATTTAAAAAAAATTTAATTTTTACAGTTTTAGGACGACATTTGCCCCTGAACACTGTTTTTATATTATTAAAAATGAATTTATATAGTTTTAGGACGATATTACCCCTACACACTCTTTTAATATTAAAAAAAATAAATGTTTGCATTTTTAGGGCCATATTGCCGCACACTTTTTATATTAATAAAATTAATTTTTTTCAGCTTTAGGACCGTATTGCCCCTGCACACTATTATTATATTAATAATATTCAATTTTATTAATGAAATTCAGTTTTTACAGTTTAAGTTAATGTAGGTAATAGGTATTGATGTTTCAGATTTATATCGTTTTATGTTTGAATCCAAAAAATTCAAAGTTTATTATTCTATTTTTTTCTCCTTTGTTGTAGGTTGACATCATGAAGATGCCATTTCATGGTAACAGAATTTGTATGCAGTTTATACTGGCTGTTTGCTATTAATGTGGTATATAAATGTTGTTTTTCCAATATCAAATTTACTATTGTTTCTACATTTATCTTATTTGTAACTATGATGTTATATTTATGTCTTAACATAAGGTGCGATGCTACAAAGAGGTGTATGACCAAGTGTAGGAGATTGAACTCGGGTTTGAGTAGCAATTAATGCATCGGTTGCTATAGTGCGAAAGATAATTGCTTCTCGAGTACTTGCAAAACCAAAAAGTAGATTGTCATTTCTTACAATGTTGACATTTGATTTATCGTCACATGGTCTTCAGGATTTATCTTTTTTTTTTTTCTCATTGCAGGATACTCACCACTTGATAAAGCAAATCTCATTGATTTATATACAAGAGTAAGTTTATTAATATTTTATGTCAATCCATATTTCACCTCTAATCATGACCCTGTTTGGTATTTCCAGTTTTGCAATTTCCAGTTTTGCACATCATTAATTTTATGTTCTCACTGAAAGGGATTGTCAAAAAGCTAAAATATATTATTTGTTCACTACATAAGGGATGACTTCAAGTTTAACAATAAATTTCTCAGTTATTCATTTCTTTAGTGTAAGTTTAAGTGAATTTGGTAATTTAGTAACAAGTTTGTAAGGGTGGTTTTTGTTATGTATCATTGTGCTGATTTTTTTTTTTTATTCTTTTTACAGGTAGAATTGAAGTTTGAACATCGAAATAGTAAAGATTGTAGCTACGGTCCTCTGTATGAGTGGCAACTCTATATGTATGCATCAAACGCTGTCCGATTGAGACTTTTGGTTATATAATTTATCTATTCATGATTTAATTTCTTAACTTTTTTTTAATGCTTAAAGAACGTTGAATGGATATTACGGGATTTCATAGGTTCACTACAAGGATAGACAAGGTGACTTTTACATTCTGGAGACTTTTTTTCTGATGATTTCAGACTTCATCTCTATTGCTTATGTTAATCATGTTTCTTTATCCATTAATTTTGTCTGATGATTAATTTTTTTTTCAGTGGTCTAACTGCTGAAGGTTGTGGTCTGCAAAAAATCGGTTTCCATTAGATTATATACAGAAAATCAAATTGGGGATAGGAAAATTAAGTGATTACTAATACAAGCAAGTAACACTCCAATAGCCCCAAAAAAGGTTTCAACTATTTTTTCCAGGTATTTTAATTCCTCACTACATTACATACTGGCAATCATATCATTATAAAACCTAATGACACTATTGACGCTTCAACATATTGGCATTTTCATAAAATTTCAAGAAATATATTAATTTTAGGCTGTAACTTATGAAGATAAGATTGAGATTGTATGTATTTTAATATATATTTTAATGACTTTAGAAATTTAACTCTTATCATTTTAAGCTAATTTTCTATCTTTTTACAGAATTAAATGCTACAATGATATAAATATCGACTATTGTTTCTCTCTTTCTATCTCTGTATTAGCCCAGGTCTCACTTATGAAGAAGGGTGTCAATTATTGCAAAATAAATGTAAAGAAGGAAAGCAAAAAGAAACCGATATGATTTTTAATGAAATTAAAGATCGTATTTGTAAAATTAATGGTGGATACATCCATGAAATATCCTTCTTAGAAGCTTTTCAAAGCGATTTCTATCTGCCTCAATTAATTTATTAATTTATTTGATTATCAGCTTTTCATAAAATTTATTATATTATTAATTAGTTTCCTTTCATTTCAGGAGTCAAGCAATGCAAAAATTGATTCAACTTCATGCCGTTGAAAATTGATTTGAAATTGTTCCATGTTAATGAATGCCAGGTAGGTATATGACGTGTATGATTAATTAATTACTTTTATTTCGTTAGTTATTTATTATTGCAATTCTTTTTAGCGCAAATATCCGATAATAGCAATGTACTGCACCGTGATTTTCATATTTCTTATTCATAATAGTAACTTTTTGACATTGTAAGTCCTTTATCAGAATGTTGTACATGTTCACTTCACTTGGATCGTATTTATTTATCATAATATTGATGGGCTGATTTACCCTTCAACTCATATACATATGTACAAGAGCAACAATATTTTCAGCATGACATACTTCCAAGAAATGAAGAAACCCTTTCACAGCCACCACAACTTGAATCATGGGATTCCAGATCAGATTCCATTTTCCATTCGTGGAAGGAACGATGCATTTAACATAAACAAGAGACTGATTCGGAAACAACATTTAAAACTTCTACCCCATAACTTTTCTAGTTTATATTTAATAATATACTAAACAATCATCTTTTTCTTAAATATTATATTTTTTTTGTTGTATACAATTATTTTTAATTCTTTTTTTGAAATAAAAAAACTAACAAAAAAGTAATGATAAAAATATTAGTTACAATATTAATATATTTAAAAGAAACATTAATAATGATTATTATATTTATTTATTTAATCTTAAAAGACATGTTATATCTTAAAAAGTTTTACCGAAAAGATTATATTTTTAAATATAATTTAATAAAAATAAACTTAGAATCTATACTTAATCGCTAACTTTATATATTTAAACTAAACAATTCAATTATCCAAAATAAAATTAGTTTATTTGCGGTTTATGTTACACGTGAAAAGATAATTTATATACATACTAATCTACAATAGCCACTTGAACAGTACTTCTATGTGATTGGACCAACATAAATGTATTTATTTTTTCTTTTCTTTTTTGTTTTGTGGCTTTCCATTGGTTTCTTCTTCCCTTTTCCGTTTTACTGGTTTACACGTGTTATAGACTCAGAGAATCCACCGCCCACCGCGTCTTCTCACCCACTTTTTCTCTAGATGCTTTCCAACGCCTCTAACCCTCCATCTCTCTCTAAACTCATCGCCTTCTCTTTCAGAGAGTAAACATCACAAAGTCGATCTGTTTCCTGGCACATGATCGGCTTCAATAAACTATCACCTTTTTCATGTAGTTGTATTGCATCTAAAGTATGTCGAGGTTGGATTTTGGTTAGTACTTCTTCGCAAGTTTTCGTTGTTTCTTTGTCCGATTGGGCTAACCGGTGGCTCTCTGTCCGATAACAATGGGTGTCCGACGGACTTGGTGACGCCGACGGTAACCATCACCAAGGTGGTTGAAGGCTTCATTTTTTGTTTTCCCTTATCTGAGCCCTAATTTTTTTGTTTTCTTTTAATTTATTTGAGGATTCTATTGACCGAATGGTTGATGAAGAATCAACAATTGTGTGTTGTTTCGTTTGTAGATGGCATTGACGTCTGTTTTAAATCCTCTAAATCACAAAACGATCCTCTGTGCTTGAAATTTCTATTTTGCTGGTGTTCCTGTTGGTGGCCAACAAAAGCCCTAAAAGCCCTAAATCGATTTCACTTCTCCCAAACGCTTTCAAACAAAAATAGGAAGAAATCGAAGGTGAATTCCTGCATGGCTTCGATTTTGAAGGTATGTACACAAGTAATTCCTAATTTTTTTCTCCAATCAGTTCATCAGCCATATTTGACTGAAACTGGGGTAAAGTTTTATGGATTCTAATTCTTGTCATTTGTTTGGTGATCAGTTTGGTACCATTGACGATCGTGCTGATAATCTTTAGCAAAAGATATCATTCAAGAGAAACAGTGAAAGTAAGGTTGACCTCACCTTTCTCGCAGGGTCATACTTTCTCATAACTTGCTTCGTTTTTGTTGCAGTGGAATACAGATGATTTCAGAATATGTTTGTCGACAATGATTGGGATTCTTAATTCCTTCTGTAGGTCTGTACCCGATTGACTTCTATATATATATATATATATATATATATATATATATATATATATATATATATATATATATATATATATATATATATATATATATATATATATATATATATATATATATATATATATCATAAGGCGGAGTTTGGGGATTCATCACTCAACCTTATTTTAGGAGTTCTTCAGGAGTTTTCACTTTCAGAGGCGCCTTCGTTCTCATAGTGACGAGAGTATATTTGTAAATTCATACGCAAAGGTCAGTTCTATACTTCTATTGTTTTTTTTTTTTTTTCTGTTTTTTAATGTCGATGTTTGTCTGAATGATTTAAGTCCATAAGTAGTGAAATATGTAATGCTTTTCTATATTTTATACATAAGAAATTAATAATATGAGTACATAAATAAATGAACAGTAAAATTCACTTCAGTGGTTGAAAAAGAGTGATGAATGCCATAATAAATAAATGGATATTTAATTATTTATTGAAAAAAACGCCAAAACAGATCTTTATAGGTTGAGTGATGTTCCTCTTGGTCAACCTTACGCACCATTCTGTCCCTTCAAATTTTGAAAATCAGGTAGCATCTCTTAAAATATATATATATATATATATATATATATATATATATATATATATATATATATATATATATATATATATATATATATATATATATTTGTTTAGTGTTTTTTTTAAAGAGATATTTGTTTTCTGTTTTTAATTATTAACCTAGAATGACATCCACATTAGATTAAACGATTAAAAGAAGTAGTGTTTTTAATTATATGTGTTCTGTCTGTGTCTGATTCTCTTTGGCTGGTACTCTCAAACTGATGTACTCAAAACATCCAACAGAGGAGGGAGAGTTGTGACACAATTCAATCAATATATGTAAGTATATAGAAATTGTGTATTAAGGTTTACTGATTCAAGACATGGCAAACATGAAATGAGGAGTTGAGTGAGTTTGATAAATGTGAGACTAATTTTTACAATTTCTTAATTTCTGACACAACAATTGTGTTTTCTTATGATTTTTAATTTCTTACCCTTGAATGAAATTTACTAATTTTAATAAAAAAAATCGAATTTTCAGAACAGTGTAAATGTTTGCTGGCAATTAAAGTTGATTGAGCAGTAAAGGCAGAACCAAAAGCAAATAAAGTTTATTAACAATTGAAGACCACAAAAATTTATGGTTTAAGTTCTATCTTTTTGCCTTTTTTTCATTTATATGAACTTTAATTTGTTTGATTTATGGAATTTTTTCTCTGAAACTCACTGAGTGGCTTCTGATTTTTTTCATGCTGGAAAATGTATTTGGTAAACTTATAAGGAAGTATACATTATAGTAAACTGATTACTTTTTTTTGCATTAATTAGTTTCACGGATTCACATGTTTAACCTCTCAAGTAATTTAAAAATTCTATCCTAATCTTGACATGTTTCAAGTATTGATTTATTTAAACATTGGCTTGAAAAACTACAATTTTGACTTCTTTTTAAAGTACATAGCTATTAAAATTTACCAATTATAGCATCTTACTTTCATTTTATTTGATTTTAAAGGATTTCACTTTGATGATACAGATGGTGAACATGGTATGGTGGGTGGAGTTATAACAACTATGACGAATTATAAATTACCATGGCAGGATGATCTGATATGACATGCTTTTGTGGGTGATGACGTGAACGAAAATCTTGAGATGGTAAACAACAGCGGGTCAATGAAATGTTTAAGATAATTAGTTTTTTATTAAACTCCACCTATTTTAATGGGTTGATCTTATAATATTCTTATATTTGTTTGAACAAATTTGTTGCTCTTCCTATTCATTTTCATCCCTGGGACCTTCAAATAAGCAGATAAATTGTTCTTTTTTTCTTTTTTATAATAATCAGAAAGTTATCCCTGTTTTGTTTTCCATTGTGTTTGATTTTGGTTTGATCTTCTCTTTCTCCAACATAGGTTTATGTTTAAGGTTGACATTTGAAAGAAAGTTTGATACAGCACGACAACTACTTGATGAAATGCTTCAACCAGGTTTTGACTTTTCATTCCAATATGGTATTAGCCCATTCTTTGATACTTTGTAGTGACGGTTGATCTTCATTTATCTAACATATATAACTTTTGTTCAAAGAACACATTAGGTCTCAACATAAACCTCCGTTAACAAAACATCTAATACTTAAATTTGCAAACGTTATGAATTCGAAAAAACTTTTTTTAACATTTAAACTGTGTTTGCCTTCAAATAGATTTGGCATTAAACAAGACAAGTTTATGATGGTAAGCTAAAATAATTTTTAACTCACTTTTGCTTATTCTATTTCTCAATGTATGTTGATTTTGTTAAATATAAAATAGTTATGTGTCAGTTACTGAATGATTATGTGAGTTTAAGTATATCTGAGTTGATTTTCCATATTTTCCCTTTTTCATACAATGATGATGTAATGTTATGTTTTTTTTCTTTTCTAAGATTTTTTCTAATTTCACTTCAGGGCGTGATGGTGTGAGAGAGAGAAAGCCTACTTACATAAACCTCAAGGTATTTTAATGTTGTTTATTAGATTAACCAATTATTATAGTTTGCTTTTTCTTTTAACTCTATGCATTACTTATTATAACTGTTGAATATATCTGATTGTAGCATTGTATTTTGTTTTTTTCTTATTACGAAACATTTGGGAAAAAATGACTAAATTACCCTTATGGATTTCCATTTTGAAACAATTCCATGCAGTCATCAAAAGTTTTCAGAAAACATCCATGAATGCTCTGGCGAAGGAGCAGATAGCTAACCTTCAGGAGGATCTCAAAGAATTTCACAGTTTTGAATTTGATCTGTCGTGGGGCCACAAGAGGATAGACATTGTTGAGAAACTAACTTTTGAAACAAACAATGTAAAGCATTGTAAACTTTGTTGTTATTTCATGTTTTTTAACAAAAGGCTATGAAATACCCTCCAACTCCCGCAACTCCAACACCCGCAACGCGGGATTCTTTCCTAGTTAATAACTAAAGTTGCATATAACTAACAAAAAATATAAACTTTATTATTTCGTTACGACTAATATTTATGTAGAAAAAAAATTGAAAGATGTTTTACTTATTTAATAAAAAACTGCTAAATTTTTATTTCAAATTTTATTTTTTATAATGTTATTTATATTATATTTTTGTAGTTTTTTTTTTTATCTTAATAAAATATAAATTTAAAATTATTAATATTAATAAAGGAGTAGGGTTCAATTGAGAAAAAAAAGTTAAGAATTGATTAATTATTCTCTTTTTCTTGGAAACAACAAATATTTTATATATAATAACGTCTATATGATTAGCAAGAAGCTAGATCACGAGCAATACAAGATTAAATTAGAATACACAAAATTTAGACAAAAGGAGATATGCTCCACCGGATCCACCTAGCTTTCGTACCTTCAGTTATTTGAACTAAGTATAGATCACTTCATCCACCACTTTTGTAGGGCACATCCTTATTTCTTTAAATACTCCATAGAAAGCTGCATTAATCCATTCTTTCTTACGTGAACTAAGTATAGTTTCCCCACATTTATTTTGTTGCAAAACACTTAGTTGTACCGGCGGAAATAGATAACGAATACACATGTGTTTTCCAACCAAACATGTTTCATTAAACTATGCTAATCATTACCTTAATATACACAAGAACATATGTTTTTTTTGTTTTGTTTTGTTTTTTTTTTTTTTTTTTTTTTTTTTTTTTTTAGAAAGATACTTTTATCGAAAAATGATTTTAAATATATCCAAATTTATATATATTTTTATTCTCTATTAATAGACATCCATATTGATATAGTTTTAAGATAAAATAAAAATTTTATTTTTTTAGATTTTCAGCTTTCGTTATTCATAAGTGAATAAAAATGCATCAAATTTTTATTACAGTACATTCGTTATTCACTTATGAATAAAACGTATGCTTAATTTTTTTACAGTTTAAGTGTCGTTCATATATGAATATAACACGTAATAAATTTTCTTACCTCAAGTATATTGTTTACATCATCTTTCTTCACATGTTATATTTATATATGAATAAAATGTGTATTAGTTGTCGTCATATGTTATATTTATATATGAATAAAACATTTATCAAAAATTTGTTATAGTTTATTTGCTATTTATATATGAATAAGTATTATGTTAATAAAAGACGCAGCTTTTTGAAAATTTAAACTACTTATTCATATATGAATAACAAATGAATTGTAACAAAATTATGATAAATGTGTTATTCGTATATACATATTACTTGTGAGGAAAACTAATACACGTTTTAACCATATGTAAATTAGGAGTGTGTATGGGACGATTTGGTTCAGTTACTGGTCAAAACTGAACCATTATCATTATGATTGGTTAATGCATTTTGGTAGCGATTGGGTATAGTTAATATTGGTTATGGTTAATGATTTTTATCGGTTACCGATTTTTGGTGAATAGTTAATATTGGTTAACCATAATGTTCAAAATAATATAATTGGCGAAAGTATAGTGGCATAAAAAAATGAAAAGATAATACAAAAAAGTCATCAGCGCCAATGTTTATAACCTAATTTATAGTAATAGAATAAAATGTATACGTTTGATAATCAGACTGAGATAACACATAGTCACATTCAAAATAAAAAAACATTCAATAAAAATATAAAACATTAAAAAAAAGGAAATTAATAATTTCATATATTGATAATTGATATTAACATTAAAATAAAGTCAAACATTCATACACGTTCAATGTGATTAAATTAAAAGCTATAAAATAAAATAGCCAATTATTCATATTATGTGTTATCTGGATAAAAAAAAGTCAATCTCGCATATATATTTAATGTGATTAAATTAAAAACAATAAATAAAAAAAACCAAAAAATTCAAAAAAAAAAAAAATACATTCTTATTATATCACAAAGTCAAGAAGAACAAAAAACTTAACTTACATAGAAGTCTTGATTATAAACTAAAAAAATTCTTTGAATAGAACTATAAAGTCAAAACAATCTTTAATTAGGATTAACGATGTAAGAAGCCACCGATTAAGATTATGAGTGTGAAGATTAAACTAATTGTGAATAATGTTTACAAATTATAGAATTATCCGATTAGAAATTACAACATTAATCACTAATCTAACTCAATGCATGATTGGAAGATTGTGTGTTTTTGAGATTTGTGTGATCAACATTTGCTGGTTTGATTGCTCGTTCGTCTCCTGACAAGTGAGGATTAATGAATTATATTGAAATTTTAATGTGTCTTACATAAGTTTGATTCTATTATTTTATTTATAATCTATAATTTTTATATATTAAAATATAAAGTTAGTGGTTCGGTTAACCTATCAAACCATAATTGAACCGTTAGTTATCGGTTAACAAAAATTAGAAACCGAACCAACGGTTTTTAAAATGGTTCGGTTATATCGGTTAATTTGTTTTTGGTTCAGTTTTTCGGTTATTATGTTCACCTCTAATGTGAATAACATGTGACGAGAGTTGATGTAAACTGTAAAGAGTTTATTATATATACTATATTCATATATGAATGATACTTAAACTGTAAAAAAAATTATACTTTTTATTAATAAGTGAATAACGAATTCACTTATATATAACAATAACTAAATATATATTTTTTTAAATTTTGTCTTAAAACTATATCAATATGGATATCTATTTATAGAGAATAAAAAAGTTATGAATTTTGATATGTTTAAAATTATTTTTCGATAAAAATAACTCCTTAAAAATTAAAAAAACAAAAAATATTATATATTTGTATATAATAAAGTAAGGATCAATATAGTTTAATGAATCATGTTTTGTTAGAAAGTACATTTGTATTACTTTTCCATTTCTCTCGGTACAATAGAGACTTTTACAGCAAAAAGAATGAATATTTCATTCTCAATCTTTTTATTATTTTTTTATTTTTTCAATTTAACTTACCTCATTAATAAAGTTAGTAATAATATGATAATAGTTTATGATCATTCACCTAAAAATTAAGTTTAATTATATAAATTTGTATCGTAGATTGGTGTGATTATAATAGGACCAAATTCGAATTCTATATAAATTTCTGGTTTGCCATTTCTTATCATTATCGTATTAGAAAATTTTCCTTAAAAGATTATGCACAAAATCTTGATTTCATGATGACCAGGTCCTAATATTAGATTCGGAAAATGATCCAGTTACCCTTCAAAAACCTATGGATTTCAGACACTATTGCTCCCAAACCCTAACATATATAAATTTGTTACTAGGAATCAAACAGGGTGATGAACTTCTTTACATGGAGGAATGTCAACGTTTTCAGTTATAAGATTCTTAGTATTCAAGTGGATGCCATTTTTGTGTACACGAAGCAAGGACAAAATGACGTCACTTTTGTCTCCTGCCCAACCCTCCGATATTTCCATTCACAAACGAAAACAGCACAAGTGCGTACCAATTACTCCAAGTTAAAATCATCCTATGAAGGTTTTTCTTTTCTCAGCTTCTTGTTTAGATTATGTTCTTTATTAGAAGATGCTTGGATTATCTCATAACGAATTAAGATGAATAAGTTTTATTATTGCATTTTTACATCCGATACACGTATGAGATTTCGTGGTAATATATTTAATTTTTTTTTATCTAACTTGAAACTCAAAATTCATTATGGAACCAGGGAAACAGAATCGTTTTGATTGTTAGTTCTGTTATGTTATTCGTCCCTCTCATTGTCTTGTTGATCCGTGCACACAACCTGTTTGACAAAATGCCAACGCAACTGTATCTTCACAGTTTTACAATTAATAATACAATTCTACTTTACCTTGTAGATTCACTAAACAGTCACAGAGTACAACTAAACACAGAGCTCTAAGACATTGAATGAAAGAGCTCAAAATCAGAAACAGACACAGCAAGACCTCGAATAGATCCAGCTGCAGCAAGAAGTGCAACAATCAAGCATGTCAAGCTCAATATCTTCAACCATATCCAAGTAAAACAACCCCTTTGAATCTTTGCCTGTGAAATGTACATTTCTATTGGAAAATACACAGTCAATGGCCAGTATGTTGCAGCACCAATGAGTCCCAGAAAACTGTTGAAGAAAGGGAAGATCATGGCGACTATTGTTACTATTATCACATACATTGTCCTCCATGTTAACCTGAACAGATTCAAACTGTAGCTACCGATGTAATATTCCTTCTCTATAAATCTGCTTTCTGGCCACTTTTTATGACTCCAATCCTCCACAAATGCAAAAAATGGCTGAATAAGCACCTAAAGAAGAGATGAACACAAAGTTGATTAGGTTAGATAATAAGAGATGAAATATCATATATATATATATATATATATATATATATATATATATTTATGTACCTGGTATGCTCCAAGAAGATGAAGAACAACACACATGTTTCCAATGTCAATGAGCCAAAATGGTTCATAGAAACCGAATCCTGTCAAGTAATTCCCAGATGCATCATTGCCAAATGCTGCATACCCAAGTACTCCACATAGGGTGTATAATAAGGTCGATACTGCAACTCCAATGGTGGAAGCCTTTTTCATGACTTTGTTTTCTGAAGGACTTGATTTCAATGTGTCCTACATTTGCATAAGTATTCAATATAAGATATAAATACATAAGTTTGTGTATATCTATAAAGAGAGTAAATGTATATATAAAGAAGATTTACCTGTATTTCAAGGAGGACTAGACTGAAAGAATATGCAAAAGCAATATCTCCAATGGCAGAGAAGATGTTCCACATTTTCTCCATGCCTGACATGTCTGGACCAACTGGTACACCTGTTAGGCTTGTTTTTGAGTGTGCGCCTCCTTCAGACCCCAAAAAAACCATTCGAAAAGGAATTAAAAATAAATCTTAATAAAAGTTACCCGAAGCTTTGTATGAAAATAGGTGTATCGTGTACACAAAATACATGTTACATGCAAGCTTTGTAGGATTATTTGCAAAGATGAGGATGAAGAAGGTCATTCATATCTTTTCCTTAGACGAGAAACCAAGAAACCAAGAGTGACTCGTGTCCCACCTTTTTTAGAGTAACAAAAAGGATGTAGTTTTTGTTTCATTGACATCTCTCCCGAGTCGAATTAATGCATGTCAAACAAAGTACATATATATGTTATGATTGCCTTGTTATGTGTGATAAATTAGTGGGGCCTTAGAACATGAAAACGTGCAATATATATTTCATACTCTTTTTGAATGATTAATTTAATTACCTGCAATTTTGGCAATTGAGAGAGCAATGCCAATGCTAGAATAACCGAAAGACATGATGGTTGCAAAAATGGATACGAATGTGAGCTTGTGAAACTTCGGGATTTGGCTTAAAACAATTTCTATAGATGCAAAGATCAGTAGATAGGAATTGTTCAATGTGTGACAACCGTTGTTGTGCCCATGCTTATGAAAACAGTTTGATCTTTTAACCGCACTGGTTAAACACAAGAAACAAAATTAGATGCATATTCACACACAAAAAAAATGAAACAATAACTTTTCAAGTCTTTTTAGCACTTACGCCATACTAATGGCCGAAGTAATGGTATACCCGATGGTTGCACCAACTTGAGTCCCATATTGAGATATTCCACATAGTTTGTAACTAAACCCTCCTGTTTCCACAATATTATAAAAGATTTTTTAGCAAACCATCTACATTGAGATAGTCCATACACATATATGCCTTAAAAAACTATAAAATGACTCAAACTCGCAAATAAAAGACTGTTTGCCATGCTGGATAAAACAGAACTTTAACACAACAACCATATAGTGTGTTTGACATTTGTTGGAATGGGACAAACGAGATGGGAGTTGCATTTTTTCCTCTACCCAAAAAAGTGGAATAAGCTTAAAAAATGACTCATTTTTGACATGTGGTATGTGTAAAAGACATAAATACCTTCTTTACCATCATCATGGTAAATAACCTTAGAAAGGTTATACCATCTAGTTTGGTCTGGTCTAGTCCTAGCAAAAGAAAGTGAAATGACATTGATACAATGGGACTAAAGAGCTAGAAAAGGTGGAATAGGCTAGAACAATGCCTATTTCGTATGGACAAATTAAAGATAAAGACGTAAATTCACATCATCGTTATGGTAAATAACTTTAACAAATGTAGGAAGAGAAATTAAGTGCAATGGCATTACAATTTGGACAAAACGAAGATAGTAGCCATAATTAATTGTCATTTAATGCAGGATGACACCTCAGGGCGAGGTGGCTAGTAATGCATGGGTTGCACCATGATCAAGAACATGCATAAATTAATGTTGATTCAGAATGAGCAGCATAAATTTACGTACCAAGATTAACTTTGACCGCTTGCATGTAACTGTAATTTCTGGTGCCAGTAACAGGATCAGGATACCTGTAGCAGTCTGTAAGCAAGAGGCAAGTGAACCAAGTGATGATCGCAAACACTGCAAGCAAAAGAGTCCCCGTAATCCAACCCAACTGCGCAAAACACCATGCCAATGACAGCACTCCTGATCCTATCACCGCTGTTATGATATGTGCGCTTGCACTCATCAAAGTCCCTAATTCAAATAATAACCCAACACTTCACGTCAAAATTTCACACAAAAACCCTAAAAAGAACACGAGAATGGGTTTTCTGTATCACAATTCACACATGCATGAGTGAACTCATACCTGTTCTTCTGATTCTGCCATCATCATCGAAATAGCCACTGACTGAACTTTCTAAAGAAAAGCTTGAACCTTTCTGCATCATTTTCTCTGCCTGTGTCTGCAGTCTCAAAATCTACAGGATTGTGATGAAGGTTGCTGAGATTTGAAGCGATTAAATAGTGGTGACGGAAGAACTCATTTATTGAATTTAATGAAGGAATCAGTTACTCCACTTTCGTTTGTTGCTAGTAGTGGATTGTGTGTATTTGCGTACGTAGTGCCACCGGGCTTTTTGACTTATTGGCACAATGTTTGTTGAAAAGTGTTAAAACTTCTTTAATAGCAGCATTTACTATTTTACTCTCTTCTCATCGTGGTTGACTCTCTTTCTTCGTGCATATATTCTTAAAGGCATGTTGTTGTAATTTATTTGTTTAAGCCAAGATTCTTTGTACGTACTCTTTTGTTCGTAATCAAGTACACACACATATATTCTACCTACGTTTAAGAATGAATTATAAAAAAAATTGGACTTGAAGTTTACTTCAGTTTCTCTTTAAGTTCCTTGTATATATGGATTTTGGTTAACATTTTTGATTCTATTTGATTACTTTACGTACGTATTCCTCGATCGTCACCGCAGAATCCCATCGCCGTAGTTTAATATTTCATTTGTATATTGTTTTCTTGTTGACCTACTACACATTAGTCATAAATTAAGACAACAAGCACTACACCAAAATAATAATGATACTTTACTTAATTTAAATATATAGTCATCGAATTTGACTCAATAGTGTGTTTATAAGTCATTTTAAAAAGTTATAGATTAAAAAAAACAAACGGCCATGCATCGTTAGACCATTCACATTAATGAAAGGACAGTTTTTTTTAATTAGTGTAAAGTTAATTATTAGTGGAAAAGGAGGAAAAGAGTGGAGCAAGAAGTACCGGAGTTCAATGACTTGGTTCAAAGACTTATAAATACAGAATACATCAATACAAGGGGTTTGACCTAATGGACTTATAACAATACAATACATGGGCTAAATAAATGCGGAAATCATTGGTGGATGCAACGCAATCAAGTTGGCTTCTTTTCCTTGCTACTAGAAGTACTTGACTCTTTTAAACTTAAACTATAGTACAAAACTTAATGAGTTTCCCAAAATACCACATACCATACATAACAATGGGCCCTTCCATGGGGTGTATTTCAACCCGTGTACATGATATGATCCCACCATAGTCTTACAGTCACTTTCGTTGCTACAACCCCGCTGCAGTCTTTCCCGACATGGTCCCACCATGGTCTTCCCTGCAAGTGTTATGATCCAACCATAGTCTTTCATACAAGTGTTCTGCTCCTACCACACTCTTTCATTCAAAAGTCACAGAAGCAATCTAACATATCACGACACCTAGTGTCAGTGTCATACATAGTATAATGAGAAGACTCACATTGCAAATCAGGATAGACTACACCTCGGCTCGTACGAAAGTAAAGGCTGGTACTACACACCACCTAGATACAAATCACAATTCGAACCTTATCTTAACATCTAAAGCTATCAATTTGAACACACGTCAACCTAGTCAAAAAGTTGACGATCAACGGTTAAATTCAACAACCAATGTTCAACAGTCAGCCACCACTGACCGCGCCGTGGCAGTCCGACAAAAAAAACAGTTGTGAGAAACTGTAACGCCCCGTTCTAAAAGTATTTATTTATGGATTGCCGAGATCAAGGGTAAGGGCGTTACGGTCTTTTATGGACAAATGGTTTCATTCGAGAAGATTTCGGACCAGGGTGTGTTGCTAGAAGCGTAGGGATTCTCGCCACCTTTACGCGGATATAAAGTTCGTTGGGAACGGACTTATGATAAAGGGATATTGTAATTTGAAGTTATTGGCATCAATGGTCCCTAAGGGAAAAAGTTGGCAAAGAGGTCCCATGCATGCTAAGTATGCATGCACGTGTTTGGCTGGGTATGCCCAACGTATGAAGGAAAGTGAATGCGGAGCCTCAAAGCGTACGCCCAGCGTACGCCTAACATCCAGAAACCCTAATTCTTTGAGTGTGAAGGCTATTTAAACAACTTTAGGAGCTCACAACCACCCTTTACCTTAGCCTCCACTGTTTAGAGTCGTTTTCCCCAAACCTAGCCAACTTCTTGAGTGTGTGAGTTATTGAAGTGAATTTGGAGTGTTTTGAGAAGAAGGTGTTGCATCTAGTGAGTGGAGGAAGAAGGCCAACATGTAGATCTGAAGTTTTCTGGTGGTTCAAGAACTTTTAAAGGTATAAAGCTTCTTGCTTGACATCTATTTTGTATAGATCTAAGTGTTATGAAGTTTTGACACCATTCTTGTCCCAAAAACCCCCAATATGATGCATGATGTGTTTTGGTTAAGATAAGTTGTCCTTTCAGACCATAGGAGAGGTCTTGAGTGAGAAAAATGAGGTCTTAATGGCTTTGGTTCTCCCATGTATGAAGTAGGAAGGTCTTAATGGGTTAAGAGCTTGAGTTAAGAGCTTTATGGATGCCAAACAGGATAAAGTTTGAGACTTTATGAGTCTTAGGCCCTTTTTGTCACTGGATATGGCATATGGTCTTAAGTGCTTAAGCCATTAAGCACATGGAAGGATTTTGGTACAGACGCGTGTACGCCCAAGGTAACTTATAGAACGCCTAACGTAGTGGGTCAGCAACCCACTTTCCAGTCAACGAGCGAGGTACGCCCCGTGTACCAGAGGAGTACGCCCAGCGTACGCCCTCTATTGGGTTTTCGATTTTGGGCCTTGAAGTATTGGACTGTTTATGGGCTAGCTGGGCTTGGGCCATGAATGAACTGTATATATGGAGTATTTTGGGCCCGATAATTATTATGGAACTTGGATCTATGCCCGATTAGAAAGATGGGCCTAATTTGGTAAATTGGGCCAATATCGGGCTTTGCATAAGGACTTGGTTTTGGGACTTGGCCCAATAAAAGGATAATGGATTTAATGAGTGGTGTGGGCACTTGGCCTAGAAAGTCATGTTGGATTCTAACTTGGTGATTATCATGTGATAGTTGGGATTTCCAGTGATTCAACGGTCAGAAATTTGCAGGATTTCAGCACTCCGCGCGAGGTGAGTTATCCTCACTATACCAAGGGTCTAAGGCACCAAGGCCGACCCTTTGAATTGTTATTTGAGTAATTGCTGTTGTGATATGTTAGTTTGGTATTCTGCTAGAATGGATGATTATATGCTAGTATGGCTGGTTAGATCGGCATCCTGGTAGACGGATATGGCTATGCTTAGTGACCTGTAGTTGGTCGGACTGTCTGTATGCTGGTAGGAGATTACCTGTGATATGTGCGCACGTTTGAGCAGTTATAGAGGGTATTCCATCCCGGTAGGATGATAGGGCCATAGTATGTGTTTCTGTAGACTGTTATGTAATTATCTGATAGGTGCACAAGTTTATTAGCATGTGGGCATTCCAACCCGATGGTTGTGGGTCAGGAGTATTCCATCCTGGTAGGATGATTGGACTCATAGTAGGTAGGGTATTCCAACCCGATGGTTGTGGGCCAGGAGTATTCCATCCTGGTAGGATGATTGGACTCATAGAAGATTGGCATTCCAACCTGATGGTTGAGGGCCTGGGGTATTCTATCCTGAGGGATGATTGGACCCATAGTAGTTATTGTTGTAGGTGTAGGTGCTCGGGAATTGCAACCTGATGGTTGTGGGCCGAGAGTATTCCATCTTGGTTGGATGATTGGGCTCATGGTATGTTGGCATTCCAACCCGATGGTTGAGGGCCAGGGGTATTCCAACCCGATGGTTGATTGGACCCATAGTATGCTGTTTGTTGCTGTATGTGTATGGTTATGTGTGTATGGGTATTTTGGGGGAAATCACTAAGCTTTCGAGCTTACGGTTTTAATTTATTGTTTCAGGTACATCAGGTGATCGTGGCAAGGCAAAGGCGTGATCATACCGCTCATCATATTTCATGATTTTGTGATTTGGTTATGGGGATACTCTGATGTTTAAAACTGTTTTGAAAACAAGTTGTATTAACTTAATGGTTTTTGAATGGATTAAAATGTTTTAAATTGGCTTAAATTTTATGGATGTTACAGTAACCTTCCACCATGTTGTTACGATCATCAAGCCACGTCATGGTCACGTCGGGACAAAAAATATGCGTTGCAACACGCCACTACGCCGTGAGCCCTCCTTGGGCATACCATGGTTTTTGGTTAGAAGATTCATTTCCTACTTAAGAGCTTAATCCCTTAAGACATTCCTCTATACTTTCCAAAAAGCTTATTTGCATCATAAAGGACCATAAAATTCATAACTTTATGGGCATGCATGTCCTCTTTCCAACTTACATAAAAAAGGTAAAATGGGGTCAAAACCCCTGCATGGCATCAAACAACCGAACCATTTTAGATCGAGAACAAATGAAACTCTTGGGGCCTCAAGGAATGATGAAGTTTACAAATTTATCAAAACTAACCAGTTATATGAACCCATCAAGAAGAACTTAATCCAAAAAACTAGATCTAGAAGGAAACAAACATAAAGATGATGGTTTGGGGGACTTACAAAGGTCTAGAATGTACACAAAAACTGGAGGTAATGATTCCTTGATCTACAAGATCCTCATTTCTCCTTCCAAAGATTACAAATAACCAAAAATGAGTTCCAAATGATCATAAGAGGCTAGGGTTTTCTTGAGAGCTCTTCTAAGGAAACAGGTTCTAAGGGTGGTCGAAACCTATCCATCATATCCTTTATGTAGGGCCAAAATCCCGAAACTTAGGGTTTTGTACAGAAAGCGACGCCACACCCTGGTAATTAAATCAACACGTCGTGGTGAGGATGACACTACCATGCCATGGTACTATAAATACCACGTTGTGGTAAGGTCAAATTCCACATTTCAAATTTAATCATAAAGGAAGCTTTAAATAATAAAACCTCAAAATCTGGATGTTTCAACTCTCCCACACTTGAATCAGAATTTGTCCTCGAAATCCGCAGCTGCAAATAACTTAGGGTAATGCTCTCTCATCTCCTCCTTGGGTTACGAAGTCCATTTAGAATCCTTCATGTGTTGCTACTGCACCTTAACCAAGCCCACTAACTTGTTGCACAAGGTATTCGTCTTCCTATCAAGGATAACAATCGATCACTCCACATAATTGTGAGGCTAATCAATTTGGATATCATCCAACGAAACGACTACGGAATCGTCAGCTAAACACTTCCGCAATCGGGAAACATGAAAGGTGTTGTGGATCTGGATAAGCTCCACCGGAAGATTCAACCGGTAGGCAACTTTTCCCACCCGAGCAACCACTCTAAATAGACCAACATATATGGGACTCAAATTGCCAAGCTTCTGGAACCGAATGATACCCTTCCATGTGACACCTTCAAAATCACAAAATCCCCAACCTAGAACTCGAGATCTATTCGACACCGGTCAACATAGTCTACCGCACAACTTCTGGATCAACTTTGTAGTCTTGAGCACTACCTTAGTGCTCCCCATCACTCACTATCCAACCTCACCCCAGAAAATCAGGGTTCGACATTTCCTCCCGCAGAGCAACTCGAAGGGAGGCATACCAATACTGGCGTGATAACTTTTGTTGTAGGAGAACTCAACTAAAAGAAGCTAGGTATACCAGCTTCCACCAAAATCCGAAACATACGCCCTAAGCATATCCTCAAGAGTCAGACTTGTCTACTCGGTTTAACAACTGGTCTGTGGGTGGTAAGTTATACTGAAATGTAACTGGGTACCCAAATCCTCGTGGAACTTCGTCTAGAACCTGGAACTAAAATGGACATCATGGTTAAAAACAACAGAAATTGACACCCTATGTCATGCAACTACCTCCGTGATGTGGATCTTAGCTAACTTCTCGACGAATGAACTCTCCTGAATCGGGTTGAAGTGAGCACTCTTTGTTAATTTCTCAATAATAACCCAGATTTAATCAACTCCACGTGTTGTTGATGGCAACTTCATAATGAAATCCATAGCGGTCTTCTCCCATTTCAACATAGGAATGTCCAAGTGCTACATCTTGCCATGTGATCTCTGTAGTTTACCCTTGACTTTCTGGCAATTCAAGCACTGCTCCACATACCAAGCTATATCCTTCTTCATAAAGGGCCACCAATAGGTAAGTCTCAGATCCATGTACATCTTCGTAGCTCCAAGATGGATCAAAAACTTTGACTTGTACGCTTCCTCCAATAATGTTTGCCAAACCCCACTAGAAACGAGAGCCCACACCATGCCACACTGAGTCAACAAACCTCGACTATCAGTGACAAAGGTAGAAATTTTACCCCTGATCTTCTCCTTCTTTTGATTCTCTTCCTTTATCAGCTCAATTCATGCCTTTTTGTTCAAGTCCAACAGTAGTGAAGTGATGATCATCCTCAAACATAGGTCTCTAATAGGAGCGCTAGTCGCCTTGCGACTCAAGGCATCGACCATTACATTGGCCTTCCCCGGATGATACAGGATCTCACAGTCATAATATTTCACCACATTAATCCATCTGTGCTGCCTCATATTTAGGTTTGCTGATCCATGATCCATCAAATATCTCAAACTCTTGTGGTTTGTGTAAATGGTACAATTAGTGCCTCCAAATTTTGAGAGAAAAAACAATTGCATCCATCTCCAAGTTATGAGTAGGATAATTCACCGCATGAAGCTTCAATTGCCTCGAAGCATACGTGATCACATGGCCCCTTTGCATAAGCACTGCACCCAATCCCAAAATTGATGCATCACAGTAAACCACAAAATCATTTACACCCTCGAGAAGGGTCAATATTGAATCCTCGCACAACTTCTATCTCAGTGTCTCAAATGCCGCCTGTTGCTCAGCCCCCCCCCCCCCCCCCCCCACAGAAAAGTAACATTCTTCTTCGTCAGACGGGTCAAAGGAACTGCACTCTTGGATAAATCTTGAATGAATCTCCGATAATACCATGCTAAACCAAGGAAGCTCTGAATCTCATATGGAGACCTCGAGACCTCCTACTACATCACGACCTTGATCTTGGCAGGGTCGAGCAAGTTACCATTCTAGTTGACGAGATGACCTGAGAACTACACCACGCGTATCCAAAACTCATATTTGGAGAATTTAGCATAAAACTTCTCCTTCATCAAAGTCTTAAGAACCTCTCGTAGTTTCTGATCATGTTTCTCATTGGTCTTAGAATAGACCAAGATATTGTCAATAAACACACTCAACAATCGATCCAACATTGGCTTGCAAACTCGGTTCATGAGAACATGAGAGCTTCTGGTGCATTGGTGAGACCAAATGGCATCACCACAAACTCATAATGTCTGTAACGGGTCCTGAAGGTCGTCTTCTGAATATCTCCACCCGAACCTCAACTGATGATAACCCGATCTCAAATTAATCTTGGAAAACCAAGATACACCCTGAAGCTGATCAAATAATTCGTTGATCCTCAAGAGTAGATAACAGTTCTTAACCGTCAGCTTATTCAACTCCGTATAGTTGATGCACATCTGGTGGGATACACATTTCTTCTTCCCAAACAAAATAGGAGCCCCATATGGAGAATTTCTCAACCTAATGAACCCTTTGTCCAGCAGCACCTGAAGTTGTGTGGACAACTTTGCATCTCAGGAGGTGCATTACGATAAGGTGCCTTGGCTATCAGAGCCGCACCCAAAACTAGATCAGCCCGAAAATCCACCTACCTCACATGAGGCACTCCTGACAAATTCTCAAGAAACATGTTAGAAAAATCCTGAACAATAGGTGCATCCTTAATAGACTTCCTCCCCTCGACCCGAGTATCAACAATATAAGCCAAAAACAATGAACATCCATGCTGCAAGTATCTCATAGCTTTCATAACTAAAAAATAATATCTGGACCGCCCGGTGCTCCCTCACCATGAATGGTCAGTTCTCCCCCACTTGAGGTTCGAAACCGCGTTAACTGATGTTCACATTCGATCATATCCCCAAACCGACTCAACCAATCCAATACACAATCCTGATGAACCTTCAATACACTCACATTGCAGCCATCGGCGATCTCTACCTCCAAAAGGAAATCCAGCATCCCCGGAACAACATCGAATTTCTTACTAAGGGAAAGATACACAAATGATTGAGTAGCACCTGAATAAAAAGGACAAGAGTAGGCATACCTTTGACTAGGAACACCCTAATCACATGATGTACAAACATAAGCATAAATAATGAAACAACAATAAATCAATTGAAATACATACTGGGGATAACATTTGACACTACTCTGACCTCCTCAGTTGTCAACTGAAAAGCTTTGCTCTTCACCATGGGAGCCTACGTATTGTATTGGAAGCTGTCAATGATCCTCAATGTAGCTGGAGCGGGTGCCCTCACCACTCCACTTCATAAAATTAGATAATCGCCCTTCTTGTGGCCGACTTGATTGAAGTGAAGCATATCAGTTCCCCAAAAGTGTAATCTCTACTGAAATGCCCTATATGGCCACATTTTAAGTATCCAGAACCATCCGCACGACAAAATTCCCCGTGCGACTTGTCTCACTTTCCACAACGGCCCTGAACCTACTAGTCTATATATCAAACATCACTACTCTTGGACTTCTTTGCTGGAACCACTGATATTTGAACCTGTGTCGACTTCACTTCTATCAAAGCTTAACTCAATTTCCTACTCTCGGGCTCGGTCAATGATCTGCTCCAGTTTCTAGCAACTCGAGACCCTGAAAAAATCCCTTATGTCATCCCTTAACATGCCGTGGTACCTAGTCTTCTGAACTTGGTGATGATCTTCGCCATGGTCTCTATTGTCTAATGGAAGTCCCAAAACTCCCTAGCCAACTGTTGTACCTCAATAGTAGACACAAACTCTGATATGAATCTGGTAACAAAATATGCCCAATTCCAACTTTAATGGCCTCGAATCCCAGAGCACGACCCGCCTCCTCCCACCAGTCACGAGCTCCGTCTCTCAACAAACATGCAAAAAATTGGTCTTCTACCCTTTAGGGCATAAGCTAGTCTGAAAAGCACACTTGATATCTATAACCCAACGCATGCTAGATATGGGGTCCTTCTTCCCAAAGAACTCAGGAGCCCCACAAGCATGGAAATTCCGAAAAGTGAGAGTACGTGCCCTAAACTGACTGACGACCAGCTCTGCACGAAGAGACTACATGTGATCATCCATCAACTCAATTATCTCATCCTTGGTCGTACCAAACATGATATGTGTCTCCTCCAAGATAGCTCACGAAATCTTTGCTGCAATAAACTCGCATAACTTAGCATCATTCGATCCAGCGCCAGAGCCTGAACCGAAAACAAAACCAGAACCGCCTCCATGACGAGTTATCACCATTCTGAAAGGATAACAGAAAGGTCAAAAACAAAATCATAGAGTCTCTCATACTACAAGCTCCTTAGAATCTTTGTGACTTTCCTTGATTCGAGTACGGATCCTATGCTTCTAGTAGTATGGGCCCATACTACGTTCCATACTTATCCTACTTTCCTCAAGAACATCCGAAATTTAATAAGTTCCTTCCCAATAGCCACATACTTATAAAATAGACTTTCGAAGAAATGTCTTTACCCTAAGACCTTCATCAAACAAGAACAAACAATTTGGTTGAATCAAACATTCTAAGGCTATCTAGTCTTAATTATGTACCACCATAATGCATTCATCAAGTAATTTACTAGCATCAACACAAATCCTAAAGTGTTTCTCTATCAACACATAACATAGATAAAAGGCATTTATCCTAAATAGGCATTCTAGCATGCAAACATAATCAAATCCTTAGCCTATCACTATCATGCAAATTATATCATATCATGCTAAAACATAACATTCATGTATGGGTATTCTTGAAATTATTTACTTGAGCTTGGCTGATTGCATGCATCGCACCCATTTTTTTAAAACCCTTTTTAGAAAACATTTTCTTGTGAAAAGATTTTATTAATCCTCAATTTGTGTCTAGGCGCACCTTGTGCTATCCTGGATCCTTCAAACCAAGGTTTCGATACCAACTTGTAACATCCCAAAAATACTAGGAAAACTTTTCAATTTTTAAAGTAGATAAAACTGTTACATAAACTTCACAAGTCAAGTAATAAAAAGCATAAGTATATTGTTTTCATAAAAATATTAGAGTAATCCCTAAATCTTGTAATACGTAAATCATCGAGGGATGCAACGTAATTAGGCTGGCTCCTTTCCCTTGCTACCAGAAGTACCTGAAACATTTAAACTTAAACCATACACACAAATCTTAGTGAGTCCCCCAAAATTCCACATACCATACATAACAATGGGCCCCAACCTATAGTGTATTTCAACCTGTGTGCATGCTATTATCGTACCATAGTATTACAGTCACTTCCGTTGCTACAACCCCGTTGCAGTCTCTCCCGCTATGGTCCTACCATTGTCTTCTATGCAAGTGTTGTGATCTAATCACAATCTTTCATATAAATGTTGTGATCCCACCAGAATCTTTCATCTAAATGTCACACAGACAATCTAGCATATGATGACACCTAGTGTCCTACATAGTATACTGAGAACACTCACATCGGAAATTAGGATAGACTACACCTCGGATCGTATGAAAGTAAAGGCTTGAACTACACACCACCTAGATACAAATCACAATTATAAACTCAATATAACCTATAAAACTATCAATTTGACCACAAGTCAACATGGTCAAAATGTCAATGGTCACCAGTCAGCCACCGCGCCATAGCCAACCACTGACCGCGTTGTGGCAGTCAGAAAAAAAATCAGTCGTAGAGAAACCCTCCACCACGCCGTGGAGATCATCAATCCACATCGTGGCATGTCCTGATAAAAGATACGTGTTGCAACGAGTCACCATTCCGTGGGCCCTCCTTGGCCACACCGTGGTTTTCGGTCGGAAGATTCATTTCCTCCTTAAGAGCTTAATCCCTTAAGACATTCCTTAATACTTGTTGGGTTTTTATTTAAAAATTATTTCATAAACACAAAGATAACAATGAAAGACTTTAATTTTGAACAAAATAAAACTAGTTTAATTCCCACCAAAAAATCATTTTGCAAGAAATTAGAAATATTAAACATAACCAAAGAGAAAGAAAGTGAAACAACATATAAGGACTTTGGTTCCTTTTGGAAATTAGGAAGTTGATGAAGATGAATTTAAGTTCCAAGGAAGAAACTCTCTAGAAGTATCCACCAACATTTAGCCAACTTGATAAGATGTTTGTCTTCATCTTGTAATAAAAACAAAACAAAGCCTTTGTTCTAAAGGAGAGTTTAAGTAAAGTATCAAATTCTTCCTACTTTGATCTTAACAATTTAAGAGAAAAAAGCTATAAAGAATATACAGATAAGAAGTCATAATTTTCGTGGTTTTTGACTAGTAAAAGAAGAGATACATGCAAGACTTTTAATCATCTTAATCCAAGTCCTTACCCATTGAGTCTTGATACTTTAATACACCATGCATCTAGCAACAAAAGGCTACAAGTGTAAGAACATGACTTTATGATTAAATAAATGCAAGAATGTCCACTTTTCCCTTTATGGCCTCCTTGAATATTTTATTAAAAGAAGAAGCTAGTTTTTCTATAAAAACTCTTCTAATTTATAATTTATACAAATCCATATAAGACGAAAACTCCTTTTGGTCCAAAAAGATGCACATGACATAATAAATCATACCATATGATATATTATGCTATATTTTTATACTTAGCATTGAAAATTAAATAAATAATGTCCAATTAATCACAAGATATATATATATATATATATATATATATATATATATATATATATCTCAAGAATCAAGTTCTTATAAATAATATATTTTCATAAAGTTGTTATTCGTGTGACTCGTCATATATTAATATAGACAGTGGTGAACATCTAGCAATATTTCACTGCCCCCAATAATATATGACTTAGTGTCATTTTATCTACATCCATTTTATAAAAGCTCAAAGCCTCAACTGACATATAAGGTAAGTTTATTAGTTATCCTTTTGTCAAAGATATCCTGTTGAACATATGACTTGGATCGTGTCAATCTCATTTGGAGTTCAACTTTGGGTAACTTGCGTTCTATGTCTAGCTGTCAATACATAAGAGGAACAAATCTCATCTTGACTACATAAGCCTCTTGAATAGTTCACACCATACCTGAAAATGGCTTTTACAACTATGCGATTAAAGATCAACATTTAACCATATCTAAGCACAAAATTCCCTACACTTAAATCCCATTATGTATCTCTAGTGTTAAGGATACAAAGATAGTACCTTTTAATCAAGTATCATTCGTAATAGCGATCTATGAGGTGAACTTGAAGCGGGTTTGTTCAGTACTAGTTCTTTGACAAGTACCTATGAAACTTGGTTATAGCCACTTACCTACTTTCATCTAGTAAGAGTCAACCAATCCAATTCATATTAGTCTTAGTTCATAATTTCTCCCACAATTATAATCGACTATGAAATTTTAGAATAATAAGATTATTCATGGATTTAACATGTTATTATAGAAGACAACAAGTATTGATGTGATGATCATGTCCCAATATATCAAAACAATATAATAGTTGTTGTCTTAATGTTTCAATATCCAAATACTAAATTCAAATCAAAATACCATTTCTAGAGTGATGAAGTCTAATTGCTAAAGTGTGACCACTCATGCTTGCCAAGGTGAAAAGAATTACATGTAATCAAGCTAATTTTTTTTACTACATGTAATAAATTTATTTGAATGTAAATGGAAATAAACGAGATCATGGGTGGTGTAACACAAGAATCATGGTATAAACTTATATATTGAATATTAAGTTAAAGAGTTGAATTTAGTCCTTTGGCCCATACCACGACATGATGATAGGTTTACCACGGCGTGGTGAGTGCCTTGTCACCTCGATGTGGAGTCCATTTATGTCGTGATGTGGCACCGTCATGGGCCCAAAAACCTGGGCTCAAATCTTGATCCCTATTTAAGGAATGATGGGACTAAGGTTTCCTTCAACCCTAACCTCCATCCCTCCAGAAGTATTCTCCCAAAACCTTAGCCTCCCTTTTCTTCTCTAAGCCTCTTTGTGTGTTTGGTTATGTTCTTGAAGGAAGAGTATCATCCTTTGGAGCTTGAGAGAGATTCCTAAAGAAGTCCAACATGTTGTGCATCTCTTGGGCCTGGTGAGTATTCAAGTTTCTATGTTGATGGTTTAACTTCACACATGTTGTATATTTTAGGATTTTTGGTCCATTTCTATCGGTTTAATGGATATGGAGAAAAGAACTCCAGGGTAAATCTTGCAACTTTGTCAATCTTATGAGTCCCGAGAGTGTTTCGTCTTTTGGATCTAAAGCCTAAGTGTGTTTTAGTGCCATACATTGAATCAAGGGCACATTTTTCCCTTTTTAACCTAAAATGGAGTAGAAATTGCATGGAGTGTGTAAGCTCATAAAGTTATGATTTTTATGACCCATCTTAGTGAGATTTATCCTTCTGGAAAGTTTAAGGATGATCATAATGGATTAAGGGCTTAATATAAAGTTGAACATTCCAGGTGGGGCATGGCATGGCCATTGCATGGTGAGCTTTTAAATCGGTGATTAACCAGTCCCTTACCATGACACGGAAAGGAGTTGGCCATGGCGTGGAAAACATGATGCTCGAAACTAATCTATTTTAGACCACGACATGACAGGGGTTTTACCACGGTGTCGTGGTGTGCTGAGTTAACTATTGATCGTCCATTTTTTACTAAGTTTGACCTTGGGTCAAATTCTAGGGGTTTTAGGTTATAAGCTGAGATTTAACCTTTTGAAACTTGATTAGGTGACTGTTGTACCCGCCAGAGTGTGTGCTGAGCTAGAGAGATTTTTTCTTTTGTCTATGAGGTAAGTGTTCTCACTGTATTATGTATGACATGGTGCTTGTGCTATGATGGTATGATAAACTAGCTGAGTCTTAGTTGATACTTGTATGTATTCATGTTCTATTGAGTATTTACAAACTCGAGGTTGATGTGGACTCGAGGATGATTCAGACTTGCTTAGTTGAAACACACCGTTGAGTCAATGTGAACTCAGATTTGATGTGGACACGGGGTTGATAGGGACCCAAGATTGTTGCAGATCTGTAGCTGTTTTAAATGTTTATATGTGATGTATGTGATACTTTAGGGAACTCACTAAGCTTTAGCTTACAGTTATGGATTTAAATGTTCTAGGTACATCTGTGGACTAGGGAAAGGCAAAGGCGTAATTGCACACATTATCCAGTAGATTCCAAGATTTGAGAGATGATATGATTTGATACTCTGATTTTTTATTCCAATTTGTGAAACTATTATTTTTATGATGTTTGACTTTTATGAAATGGTTTTGAATTCTGTTTAAAGTTTGAAAAAATTTACCTTGGTTTTTGGGATGTAAGAAGTTGGTATTAGAGCAGTGTTTTGAGGGATTACGATGAACACTCGTGTGATTCCAAAATTAAACTAAGGATTGTCGAAAAATTTTACAACTGCTTTCTTAAAATAACCTTAAGAAGGAGGAAGAGGATGTGATGTGTACAGTCAGCTAGAGCTCAAGGGAAAGTGATCCCCTAAAATATCCACACTTGTTATTTGTCGTTATGTGAATTGCTAGAACTACATGATAGTTAATAGGCTAAGGATCCTCTCGAATTGCATGATATAATTTCCTGATGATTGTGATGCCTAGTAGTCTAGGGGATTGCTTACTGGTGCTATTTGGGACTGACGTTATTGCTGTTAGTAGTATATTTTATGCCCCATAGTTGTATATAATTAGGATTTTATAGACTTAGAATACTTGATTTATCCTTACTTATTGTTCCTTCTTTGGTTGTCGTATTTGGGTAGAATCATTCATTCAATGAACTATGGGATCCTGTATTATGTACGATTAGTATGCACAAGGCAACCAACAGTGATATCAGAGGTTCCTTGCGGCATATGGGCATAGCTGAGAGAGTCCTAGAATGAGGAACTAGTATTTAATTGATGGTAATTCAAAGTGTATATGTGTGTGTTAGTATGCCTAGCCATAGTTGAGTCTAGTGACTTAGAATTCAGGATGATTCTCGAGACAAATGCGAATAGCTGTGGAAGGTAGTATGGGCCTATACTACCGGAAGAATAGGACCCATACGAGTATCAAGGGAAGTCTCTGGATTCTAAGGAGTGGGTAGCTAAATGTATAGTGTATTAGTGCATAAATTTGATTTTTGACCCATTTCCTGGAAATTTTTAGCATGGTGATGACCAAAGGATCCGGTTCAGGCATGAGTGACCTTAAGAGGTTGGGGATGAGTGAGATAAGATCTAAGATTTAATCTCCACTCAGGTAATCATATCAGTCAGAGAGGCGATTCCAGATCTTTTTGGGTCAACTAAGACCACACTAATTGAGATGTTCGACGAGCGTTATGCCGCTGTCACCAAGCATGTCGTTGCTACAGCAACTGCAGCTGTTGCTGCTGTAGGACCTCGACAGAAGGGGGTAGATCGATGTAGTATCGAACCTTGAGTAACACAAAGCCCCCATAGTTTGACGTGGTTAAGGACCAAATCGTTCCATGTGGTGGATTTCAAACGTTGAAGGATGTTTCTATCCATGTTCTTGTCTGGAGAACCTGAAGGTAGGTGTGGCAATTGTTTATACGACACGACAAAAATACACGACACGAAACGAAATTGGGACGAAATTGAAATTAGAATTTATGTTCGTGTCGTGTTCGTGTCAAGTGTAAAAAACACGATGTCGTGTCATGTCGTGTTCGTGTTCAAAATTCGACACGAAATTGACACGATTTAACATGTATTTGTCGTGTTTTTCGTGTTATGTATGATTAAATATTAATTAAATAAACTAATTGTTATATTATGTTATCTTTGTCGTGTCGTGTCGTGTTTGTCGTTTTTTAATTGGTTTGTTTTCGTGTTAGTTAAAAAAACACGACATCGTGTCGTGTCGTGTTCGTGTTACAAAAAACCTTGTCGTGTCGTGTCGTGTCAGACAAAAACATGACACGATGACCCGATTTGCCACCCCAACCTGAAGGACAGATTTGTGTTGAACCTTCTTTGCTTGGGGGTGAAGGATTGATGGAAGTTAGTGACCTAGACGTTTTCTCTTGTGGAGCGGTCTGCAGTGACCTAGGAACAGTTCTCAGAGATGTTCTGGACCAAGTATTTCCCACCGATAGAGAGAGAGAGAGAGATAAAGAGAGAGAGAGAGAGGTTAGCTCATGAGTATCTGTCTCTCAAGCAGATAATAGATTTGGCGATGGAGATTACCAATATGTTTACTAAGACGACCTTATTTTGTCCTGAGTATGTGGCCTCGAAGTAGGTGCGTATGTCATGATACTTAAGCCTGCTTAAGACTGAGATTCGAGAGTTCGTGATGACCACCTTGTATCAGACCTTAGCAGAGTTACAGTCACATGCCCAGAGGAGGGAGATAGATTTAGAGACATAGAACCCATGGGCTCATATTTTCGTGATTCTTTCTTCTCACATGGTGGATAACAAAACTCTCTCTCTCTCTCTCTCTCTCTCTCTCTCTCTCTTCTTGATCTCTAGTGTTCTAAGGTTTTGGATGTGAATGCATCCATAGTATTGGTAGTTGCTTTCCAATGAAGAATTCAAGAGTTTTGTTTGCATCATTCTGTTATAATAAATAGTATGTATACTAATCCTTGTGAATTTTGATTACAAGTAAGTTAGTTTGATTGTTTCATAAGTGTGTTTCTATAACATGAGAAAATGCCATAGACTTCTAGGTTGCATGTACCCATGATTTGATTATGTTTCTATTAGTTCAAGAGCGATATCCAATATATCTAGGACAAGGTTTGAAAACTCAAACCTTAATGGAGGCTGATAATATTTCCAGTTAAGCTTTAAAGATAAGAAATCAACAAAGTATTCAAGATAATAAATGTAGTAATAAAAGTATGAGTATGAGTAAGAACAAGGAGAACGATAAAAAAAGATTAACTGATGATTCTTAATTTTGATACTTTCAAAGTAGAAAAATGGTGAAAAAGGTTAAGGAATTACATGGGGTGATGGTCCTATTTATGCAAACATAGGAGTAATCACATAAGGAGACAAATGTACTAAAAGCTAATTGCATATTAACCATCTGAAACATCGGTGTGGTTGAACTTTGTGTCCTACTCGTGCTACTGTAAAACAAGACAAAATACAACAAGACAAAACAATACAATTATCTGATTACTCAGTTTTCATACTTTAGAATATAAAACACTTCGGACTCCCGTCAACTCGGATGCTCAACAAGCTCGGAAACATACACAGTTCAAATAGTCTAATGGATCAATTTCTTGTACTATCAACCTCCCCCTAAGTGACCTTAGATATCCATTACATCCTCAATCCGATTTATCAAAGGCGAACAATTAAGCCTTGCATCCAGCTTCGAACTTCGATCCACCAGGAGAGTTGTTCAGTGAGCTCCTTCTTGGCGTCTTCAAAGGCTTGTGAATTTTATGATCTTGAAATGAACTTCTGGTGCACATTGGTTGGAACCAAGTGCTTTTTCCTGACTCGAAAGAACCCTTTCTTACTTGAGTTATTCTCCTTGAATACATATACAAGTTCCGGATCTTTGAAAGGACCTTCATCAAGAAGATCTACTTCTTCCAATTCAGTGTTGGTCGGATCAAGGATCTTGTCTGTTATGAAAAGAGAAGCAAACTCAATATCAGCTCTATAGAATTCAACAACATAGTCTTTCAGAATATTGAGAGTAAAGGCATATGCTCCAATTGCAACATCTGAATCTTGCTTGGTTCTAAGATAAGCAACAATTATAAGAACATCATAGATGTTGATGAATTTTTGAGAGTTACAAGTTGCATTGACATAATGGATCGAGCATACAGTTGAGTCCGAATTTGTTTACAACAAGCATTCTACAGCCACTGATGTTCGTAATTCTTTGCTTTGACCATGCTTCTTTGATCGATTGAGCGTTAATGGTGTAGAATGTTCTAATTCTTTCCCTTTTACTTCGAATTTGAATTTCTCTATCATCAAAAGGATGAAGAGGAGGAAATTTAATGTTCGTGCAGTCTTCCAAGAGGATAGAGAGGTGGGATTCTTGAAAAAGGATTTGCATTATCCATTTCCACTTATAGGTGAATACTTTCTTCAAGTGCTCTGTTGAGTTCATCATGAGACCAACCCTCAGACTTTTTCAACGACTTCATTGGGTTGATTCTTCAGAATTGAATTGCTTAATTTTTTTATTTGACATGCGCATTTGGAGTGACAGTGCATATGAGTTGTTAAGCAGTAAGAGTGATGAATACCTTGGAAATGGGCAATGTTAGCTCTAGGGCTGGTAAATCATCATCTTTTTTTGTTGGAGAACCTTCATCAATGAGCTCTGTTATGGGGATGATTTTTGGAGGAGAACTAGAATGAGAAGCTCTGGATGTGTCGATAGTGAGATTTGTCTTGATTTTGGCTAATTTCGAGCTTCACTTCACTTGATCAACTAGCATAGATGGCCATTTGATCCATTTCATTTTTTCCTCTTTATAGATGATTTCTGTGAGAGCAGCTTGATCTTTTTGAGCTTGGAGAGCTAGGATCACTTTGACACCATCAAGCATGTCATCGTCCTCTTCATTAATATTTTCTTCATCGGTGGATTCATCTCCGACCTGGAAGATTTGACTTGGTTGCCATTGTCTCAGTTTCCAACCACTGGAACTAGCTCCGTATCCCCCACTTGCAACCAAGGGCCTAGTTGTGGATGCAAGCACAAATTATTCTTTGAGATCTATGAGTTTGGAAAAGACTTTTTTCAAAACTTGGATTGACAATCTTGGTGAGATTGTCATAATCATCTATGTTCGGAGCTTTGGCTTCAAGAGTTTTAAGAACATCCCCAAAAATACTCGGAATTTCATCAAAGTTGTGATTCAAAGTGCCCACAAAGTGTTGGGCAGATTGAATTACCTTTATCAACACTTGCTGCATGATTAGATTCATGCCATCTTTGGATCAGATGTCTTTTTCAAGACGTTGGATCTGTTTCTCATGACAAACATGGGCTTGTTTGATTAGTTCTTTGTGGCAGACACCAAGTCATCATGGACTTTCAACATTTTTTTCATGCTTTCAACGTGAGTAACAAGATGTTCGGATTATTGTCGGTCGAATTCCTCAAGATAACGTTTGAGATGTAGAGAGATGAGTAAACCCACCTATTTCTCTCTTTCTTGAATGGAAGGTGTGACGGTCTTGACCTCCGAAATGGATTTTATAACTTGATCCAATTTCGAGTAAAGAGCTTCTAATTGAGCATTCACATTATCAATCTTGGAATCAACTCTGACTATTTGGTCACGCTTCTCAAGCAGAGCAAATGGGTCTGCTACATTTTCATCAGAAGACACTACTAGAAAAAAGACCTTTAATGACGCGCTTTTTACGACACGCGATAATTAACGATACGCAAAAGGACGTGCCCTTAAAATAGTGTCATCTCTCCAAAAAATTTAAGGATTTACGTCACGCTTTATTGCGTGCCCTTAATTTAGTGTCTCAAGAAAAAAAATTAAAAACACGGAGGGCGCTTTATCTTAAACGCGCGTCGTCTGTACCTGTCGCTTTATAATTTTAATGAAACGCGCTTTTAGTAGACAAGGGGGGAAATGAAATCCCCAAAATTTTGAAAACCCGCCTTTTTTTTTTTTTTTCTATCTTCTATCTATCTTTCATCTTCAACCTAACAAGGACGAGCATTGCACTCTTGATTTCCCTAACTCTTTCTCATTTTCTGATTCAAACTTGAAAGAATCGAAAAAAAAAATCTATCAATTTTGAAGCCTAAAAAAAATCTAACAAGGACGAGTATCCATCGATCCGACTTCCAAAAATAGAGGGCATCGATTCCACGTCTTTCGGGGTTGGGAGGAAGGAAAAACTGTTGGTCCCGTGTTGGTTTTGTGATGTTCAATCGAAGAAAAGGAAATCAGAATCGACGAAAAAGAGACCGGCTGGCCAGGTGCGTTCGTCGGCCCTAGCAGTAGATATTCATGCCTAGCAGTCAATATTCACGCCTAGCAGAGGATTCTCCTTTCTCCCACACGGTAAAATTGTTCAATTTGGGAAATTGTTACGTGGCCACCGTCGGATAATCAGCAACCATCGGATAATCAGCAACCATCTCTTCTCTCTTCAACACTTTCAGTTATTCTAGATATTGTCATTGTTTCACCTTTGAACATGTTCTTATCTTTTTAATTTTAACAGAGGAGGGTGGCGGTGGTTCCTACACTGAGACAAGGTAACTTTTCTTGCGAAGCTATTTTTCGTTATCTGATTTTTGTTCTTTCTTTTCGGGATTTTGACTGGTTTAAAACCATACATGGAATTTTTGATGGCAAGATTTTCATTTTGTTACTGCACAGAAGGTGTTCGACAAAATGCCACAGTGAAGATATAGAGCTAAGCTGATTCTTCTACAGAAGTCTATTGCCCTCAATCAGGTAACTTTTTTTTGACTCACAAGCAATCTGTATCTTATCAAATTGAAAAGTTGGATGAATCATGGTGGAATCTATATGACAGTTTATGGGTTGTGATTAGTGAAATGCATGGGAAAGGGCCAACCTGTGAATCACAACGAAGAGCATCATCAGAAGGGCTAGGGCTTCTAGCTCGCCTTGGAAATGATATGTTTACTGCCAGATTGGTAAAATTTTGATATTGTTATTTATTTCATTTTAGAATGTGTTAAAAATCTCATGATCCATAATTTGTTTTGACTAGACTCGATCACTGCTTAATGATGTAACTGGTGCACCAGAGCATTATGTTGGATCAATTGCTCTAGCTCATGGTTGCATCCAACGCATGTATTTTTCTTTTTATGTTGTATCTTTTTTAGTGAAGTTACTTGTTTTCTCATAATTTATTTATTTTATTTTCTGAAAACAAAAGATTTATCATTCTCATGTTGTACGCAGTGCAGGAGGAATGGCATTATTAAGTTTATTTCCATCCACTGTGCATTCTATCTCTTCACTAGCTAAGAGTTCAATAGCTAACTTACAAGTATGGGCTTTGCATGGACTTCTTCTAAGAATAGAAGCTACGGGCTTGTCTTATGTTTCACAAGTTCAGGTACATTACATATCCTTTTGTATGTATACAATTGCCACCTTTCTCTCTAATGTAAGAATAAAAATTAACAAGAGCTGGCATGTAATTAAAACGATCTAGACTAGGAGATAATAGTTATTATATGATCTGTCATTCTTTTTTAGGCAACACTTGGCCTTGCTATGGATATTCTTTTGTCTGGAGAGAATGGATAGGTTGTGCTTCAGCAAGGAGTAGGTCGCCTCATCAATGAAATAGTTGCTGTTCTTGGTCCTGAACTTCACCCTGGATGTATATTCTTTTCACGCTGCAAGGTTTGTTAATTCAATTATATAATTCATAAAAAATATTTAATTTCCTGTTGTTGTTATGTGCACTTACTTAATTGTTTGTTTTCTACAGTCTGTCATTGCAGAGATAAGCACACAGCAAGAAACAACAACACTTCTTGAGTAAGCAACCTTATAAGTCCTTTATTCCAGAGATAAGCACACAGCAAGCTGTTACAGTTCATACTCATGTCAAAGTTATCCTATCAACTCTTTCATGAAGACAGGTAATTCTTGCTGGTGACTCTTAAAGTTATTCTGTGATTTTCAGGTGAAATTTTACTCATTACTTTACTTTGTTACCCATAATACCAATATATTAACTTTACTTTGTTTTATATTTATGGAACCAATATATTAACTGGTGCTGATCTTCGTAGATTAAGCATGGATGCTGCAAGAGAGGTGCTTATTAAATTCAATGTTCCAGAAGAACATATTGCAAAACTGACAAGGTGGGTTAAAGGGTAGTTTTTATTTGATAAAATGATATAGTTTAAGTGTTTCTTATTTCTTGTTTGCTGGTATCGCCTCTGTATGATTTGGGCATAATGTGTTTTTTGTTTTTTTAGCTTTTGCTATAATTTGCTTATATTATAGTAATCTGATTTGGTTATAATCTGAAGTACATAATGTTTTTTTTTATTTTCTTTTTCAATCTGATTTACTTGGTATTGCATCCTAATCATATATGACGTTCAAGAATATTTGACAAATCTAGTTCAATTCAAGGTTGGAAAAGTTAGCAGCCAATTAATCTTGGAATGAATTTTTTAGATGAAGATGTTCAGAAGTATATTAATGAATGATTATCATTTACCTTTTTTTGTTTAAAGTTAAACAAACTTACAGTGAAACTATATCAAGCATCTAAGCCCCATATTTTGCAATTGTTCTTTTAAATGGTTGTTGCACTTTTTCTCAATACATCATCTTTATTCATTGTAGTCCAATTTCATGTTCATCTTCACTGTCAATGGATGGAGGTATGTCTGCACCCAAGCCGAGCCCTAACTTGATTAGCATTGCTATTCGTTCAAATGATCCGGTTACCTGATGATATGTTCCCTGACCAGCCTGATCCAAATCATGAAACAACATGTACTATACCTGATAAAGAGATGAAGGAACATGGTGAGAAAGAAAAAGACACATCAGAAGACACAAAACAAAAAGAACATGATCAAGATGATAAATATTGTGATGTGACACATCATTTTTCCCAAAATAAACCCCCACGTACTCTTGAAGACTCTGTAGCTGAACTCTTTCATCAAGGTATCTACTAGTCCCATCTGGCTGTTGTTATAAAGGTATTGCATTCTTTTGAACAATTGATTTCATGTCCTTATTGACCCTTTGTATGTTGGAAGATGTACATGCTCAAATGCTTTGTCTTCGTGAGAAGGTGAAGGAAAGATTGAGCAACTCAGATGATTACCAGTCATTTTTGAAGTGCATTGCAGAGTATTGCACAAAGAGTATTATTCGGCCACAATTGCAATCAAGGGTAAAATTATATACACAATACACATTATTTAAAGATTTATTCTTTTTTGTTTCTAGTATCTGCTTCCTGCTTTATTGCTAGATATTTGCATTCGTTGTTTGTGTATCCATAAAACTTCTAGATGACTTTTTGTGTGGTATCCTTAGATTTAATTTGATAAATTAAAGAAATTTTTTTTAGGTAAATAGTTTGCTTGGAGTATATCCGGATATTGTGGAAGAAGTCACTGAGTTTATAGATCACATTGAAAAGACAAGTAATTGTACACATAAGTTCTTATTTACATTTACATGCCTAATAAGAATCTATAAATCTTCATTTAATAATGTATATATATATATATATATATATATATATATATATATATATATATATATATATATATATATATATATATATATATATATATATGCAGATAGCTCTTCCCCATGAGTAAGTTTACATATAATTACATATATCCTAAACCCAATGACGATTTTACCTAAATGCCCCTCCATGTTATTTCCTCAGTAATGTAGGATGCTAAATTGTTTTTTTTTTCATGACTCTATAGCATGACTTTGACTAGCTTTTGCAGGATCCTTATAGAGTCATGGACATTTACCTGGAGTAATACAGGGTAATGACGAGGGTAAAGATGGAAATTCTGATGAAGATGAAATTGAAAAGAATAGTTCGGCCATGGGTTGTATTTTATTTAATATTATGCAATGGGTTGTATTTTTTTGTATATGGTATTTTATTTCTATTAAGAGAGATTAAATGCAAATTTAATTTATAAATTAATAAATATATAAATATATTTTTTTTTAAAAAAAAAATTAAAATTACGATACGCAAAAATGTGTGTCGTCTTCATTTATGACATGACCTTTCTTGACTGGGGCTTCCTTGATACGCATTGTGTGTCATAAACACGTGCGTCGTAAAGTTACGACACGCAAATGCGTGTCGTCTTCCTTTATGACAGGGCCTTCCTTGATACACATTGCGTGTCATAACCGCGCGTCGTAAATGCGCGTCATAAATGCGCGTCGTAAATGCGCGTCGTCTATAGACGACACGCAAAAGCGCGTCGTCTCTCTTTATGACAGGGCCTTCCTTGACGCGCATTTGCGCGTCGTCTGAGCGTTTTACGACGCGCAATGAGCGTCGTAAAAGGCCTTTTTTCTAGTAGTGAGATCCAGTATCCGAACTGGATTCAACTTTCGAGTCCTTCTCATCATCAAAATCGTCAACACCATCATTACCAACTTTGTTAGCATCACCACCATTATCACCATCATCACCACCTCCAATATCCATATCATCTGAGGAGGATGGTAGATCAAAATAATTTGTATGATTGGAGGAAGAGGGTTTCAGAAACTGATACATTGGCTGTAATGGGATTTCAACAACTGTGGTGTTATCACCATCAAATACATACTCAACAACAAAAACATCGTCATTTACACCTGAAGGAGGATCATTTGAACTAGTACCAGAGTCAAGAACATCTCCAGTATCTTCTTTATTAGTCCAAGGAGGCTCATCCGAAAGAGAGTTTGGTCAGGCACATATCCACTCGGATTCTTCTCTGCAACATTGGTTGATGGATCATCTATGTTAATGGGAACATCATCGATAGTGTGGTCGATGAAAGTAGGTAGAAAGGCATCAATTTGTGTAACATCCGATGTTAAGGTACTTCTAATTCTGGACTCTATAATTTTGTTAAATTGCATTTTTAGCCCATAAGTTAAGAAAGAGTGCAAAGGGCCCATAGTGGCAATTTGGTAAAAGTTGGGAATTGATGAGTACACTGTGCATACGTGTGTGTACGCTAAGCGTACACTTCATACACAAGTCGTACATGGATCACATGCGAACTCCAAATTTAGGATTTGGGTAATATTTAAGCAACGTTATGGACTCATATCCTCTTCTTATCCAGCCTCCTTATATGATTTCGACCCTCAAGCAACCCTAGAGTAAGAGGGAGCAAAATTTGAGCCTTTAAGAGAGTTTTGGAGTGGTTTTCAAGAGTGTTAAACATGTTAGACCCAACAAATCATGGGAGTACGATATACTCCAAAATAATCCCACTATATTGCACTAAAAGATAGTACAAGGCAAGTAGGGTCGATCCACAGAGACACGGGATAATTATTATATACCTCTTTGCGTAAGGTATTTGTTCACAAAAGATTAAATAAAGGGGGGGGGGGGGGTTGAGTGTAATGATGTAGCAAACAAATTTAAAACACGAGTACACAACTAAACAAATGAATTAAGTTTAGATTTTGTAAGGACTCCAACTCCATGTATGACAATCCAACAATGTGAATCAAAGATGACAAGACATTTGTTTCATTCTATCTAAGTTGGTACTTGAAAGTGTTAACAAGCTCTAACACTTTCCATTCACCACATTAATCAATCAAAACAAGCTATTTGATTAATCCTAACCTTACTAACCCAATCTAAACAAGCTCTTAGAATTAGATTAAAAGATTGCATTAAGCTTATTGTGAACGTTCCCAACAACACCCAATACTCCTCACAAGCTAGGGAGCGTAAGAATGTGTGAAAAGATTTACACTAAATTCATTCATAAGAGATAACTTGAATGACCTAACCCTAATTCAAATGGCCAATAAGAATCACAATTAGAATCAAACATTCGATTATAGAAAAATCTAATTCACTAGATAGAAACTGAAAAAAAACATCATGTCATATTATTGAAGTCATTACCAAGAAGTCAAAACATGAAATTGGAGAAACTAGGGTTCTAGCCACACATGGCTAGAACAAGATTAACAAGTTTAAAAGAAGAAATTAAGTGCTAAAGTGCTTACAAAGAAGAATTTAAAATGTTTCCAAATGACTAACGGGCAAACCCTTGCTAAAACCTTCGTATTCTCCTCTCCAAAAGTGCTCTTCTATGCTCTAATATCCCCTAAAATGAACCAATTCCTGACATATGAAAAATGGAAAAAACTGTCAAAAGGCAGTTTTTAAGTCGAACACGACCCGTGTTAAAATAGAGTAAATCAACATGGGTCATGTTGACTGAAGTCATAGTCATCAATCCTCGATTCCAGCTCCAAAATACGATGCTCAAAAGTGTTCATCTCGACCGACACGGCCCGTGTCCAAGTAGGCTAAATGAACACGGGTCATGTTCATTGAAGTCAAAGTGTCTGGAATGGTCAAACACGCCCCATGTTGGATTTCTAAGGCAAACTCAACATTCCCCGTGTAGCCCTCTGACTCCAAATCCAAACTTGATTTTCTCAATTCTTCCGTTCTACGCCCGATCATCCCACAATCTTCATTAATGCTCCCCGACATCTCCAAAAGCGCGCTCCAACCTCCGATTTACCTAAAAGAGACATGACAGTGTGCAAATAAGGTTGTTCTAGAGACTAACAGGAATAGGATAATAATGCAAGAATAATCAATTATAACTAAGCTAAATACATGCATAAAAGGGACTAAAAGTTGTGCAAAAAGGTGCATAAAATGCACCTAACAAATCTCCCCAAGCTTAGACCTTTCTTGTCCTCAAGAAAGAACAAGAAACAGACAAAACATGATGATTTCTAGATGACAAAGGAGACTTAGAACAAAAAGGGACGGAAAGGTCCTAAGGACTAGGAATGAATGCATGCAATGCAAACCATGAAAAAGGGAATGAAAAATATGTACAGAAGCACTAAAGAAACAAAATGTATCAAAAAAAATTTTAAGGCACAAGAAATTAATCTATATAAGTACGATCAGACTTTACATCAATATGGCTCCAATCAATAATACCTAGGAAACCATCCTGCTTCCTTCTATGTATCACAGACTCCCAAAGTGAGGGAGACCCGAAATGGTGTAACCCAATAATCCAACCCTAGTTTTATTAAAACTATATACCTTACTAAGCTTTATAAGCGAAAATAACATAGTTCGGATCTCATGTCCTTAAGACTAGATGACCAAGAATTAGAATCGACATATCCTTAAGAACCCGTCACGGCGAATCAGCTTTCGCTGAAACAACGAGCCCACCCGAAGGGGTCCAGCTCCTATGCTTTCACTTTTTCGAGAGCCACAAGTATCATATCACAGAGTTGTTCATTCGCTAGATTTGACTTTGAAATTGGCTTTTGATTTGATTGAACTTTGAATTGTACTTCATTTTGAATTTGGATTCTTCAATCTTCATTTTTGGAATTTCTTGAGATTTCTTTGTTTTGGCACTTGAAATCCTGATTTGGGTACTAGATACGACGGTTGTACCCTTCCTTCTTTCATGACTGTGTGGATCTGATACTTAAGCTCTCTGTTACCCCGGGGGCAACGCGTGTCAACAAATAGGTCCGTGTTCTGTGGGTCCAGAGTTGTCGATAAAGATTCTTTTTATACATTCAGAAGCAAATCATCCTAAAGCTGTTATTACCGCCCAAAAAAATGTTTCAATATAAATCCTTTTTTATTATCTAAGGCTAGGGTCTCGAATTATGGTGTTTGGGTCCCCTCGTTATGAAAACTGATTCTACACTTCCAGTAGTTATCCAGTTGCTTCGGTATTGTTTTCATTTTTATTTTTCGTTTTCCCACTTCATGGAGCACTTGTATGTAAAGAGTGTAATCATCTCGTACCTTTTTTTTTTTTTTTTTTTTTTTTTTTTTTTTTTTTTTTTTTTGAAAATGCATGCATGAATATGAAATGCAAAACTGATAAAATGCAAAAACTTGAAATAAAAACTTTTTTTTAAAGAAAGGCATTCATGAGTATGAAACTTTTTTTTTGAATGATGATGATGATGCATGAATGAACCTAGTGTACAACTCTACCCCTCCCCAAGCTTAAAGATAAGCATTGTCCCCGATGCTCGAAGAGGGCGGAACAACCTGTTACGGAGGAGGAGACGGGTGGTGTCCGGTTGGGTAAGAGTCCAAACAATCACAAGTGCACACAAATTGAATTTTTAAGCAAAATATGGACGAAAGAATTTACCGAATCGTTCTTGGAGTCTTGCAGTTGGTGGTGAGAACCTCCTCTTCAACCTCCCCAAGCTTGCCTACATGAAGTATCAAGCCCAAAAGCACAAAAAAATTGTGAAAATTTCAGACCTAGGGGTTCTTAGAAGAGAGAAATTGTTTTGGGGTGAGTTATGGGTGTATGGGGTGATAAAAGCCGATTTTTATACTTAAAACACATTTGTTCTGTAGCATGAACACGACCCGTGCTCTTTTAGTGTAAAATCACACGACCCGTGTTGGGGGTTTAAAATTCTGAGTTTTGGGACTTCTTGGAGTACGCCCCACGTACTTGGAGTATGCCTAGCATACGGGGTTAACCACCCCGATGGTGATCAACATGCGAGTACCCCCATCATACATAGGGAGTACGCCCCGCGTACTCACTCTGAGTTAACTCGATTGAGTTGACTCGGATAGGTTGAATCGGATGGACTAAATTAGTTGATTTGACCAGTTTGACTTTGACTTTGATCAAGTTTGACTTAAGGGTATTTCAAGTATTTTGGGATTTTGATTAAGATTGGTCATTTAGTTGGAATATAGGACGGTTAGAGCTGAGATTCGGAGTCGACACCTCGTCAGCTTTTGGATAGTCTATGAGGTGAGTTTTCCTCATTGTACTTAGGGGTCGAGGGCACCAAGGCCGACCCATTGGTTTGATATCCTGCTATTCACTGATATGATGAGTATGGAATAAATATGCATGATTATGCTAGTTGTCGATATGGAAGTCTGGTAGATCTGTAGGACTGCATGTGATCGTGTCTGCATGATATTCTATATATGTTTGTTATCTGCTATATGTCGACATATTGTGGTGGGTTGAGGTTGTACTGCTTCGTGCGGTAGCCAACAACCCTTGGAGCATTCCAGATATGAGCTGAGGGTTGGGTAGGGCATTCCAAACTCATACCGAGGGCTCAAGAGCATTCCAGATTCAAGCTGAGGACCGGGTGTATGCCAGACTTGTACTGAGGGATTGATGGTATTTCAGTCCGATGACTGATTTGGTCAGGGAGCAAGCCAGACATAAGCTGTGGGCCCCGAGGGCAAGCAAGACTTAATCTATGGGCTCAAGGGTAACCCAATCTTTTAGCTATGGACCCAATACATGTTGTTATTGCATATGTTATCTGTTTATGTGTTGGTACTTTGGGGGAACTCACTAAGTGTTGGATTACAGTTTTGGGTTATGTGCAGGTACTTCGGATAACCGCGGGAAGGCGAAGGCGTGACCCTACACATCCTCTTATTATGAATTATGATTTTGGGAGACTCTGATGTTTAGAAAAATGTTTTGAAAACTATGATTTGTAAACAATTTATGAAATTGTGTTGATTTTAAAAGTTTAAATTTCTTGTGATTTTTATGGGTGTTACAATTTTACAATCAGTAGGATGCTTCAGTGGAAGATTGCTTCAAAGTGCTCGGTGTCACATGCCAATGATGACATATTCGATTTTTTCTGTAGGTAGTTTAGGGTATCTGAGTTGAGCCTGTTAAGAAAATCATCCCATTCTTCTTTAATAACTGCCGAATGCCCAGTACCCGTGGTGGGTATGGGTTTATTTGTGGCTTCCGAGCATGGAGGGATTGCTCCTTGTTTGGAAAGCATAGGATCTATGGAAAGGGCCACATATCGTGGTTGTGAAGAAGAAATTGGTTTACTAAAGACTCATGAGTGTGTTCTAGGAGGGCTCCAAGGAACTTTGTTCAATACCATCACCACCTTGTTGGGAGGGTGGGGGTAGATTATGTGTAGTCTCCCCATGTGTGTGTGCGAGTGATTTTGAGACGTCGATGGGTACATTAAACAAATGGATAGGTGGGGTTGGATGTGACCTAAATTTAGGTCTTTAACCGATCTGTGAATCATATGGATAAGATTCACCAGTTTTGGTTCTCTTTATGGTTTTGACTTTAACAAGGGAAGAGGATGGGCGCTTCTTTGATTTGATCTTAAGGCAACATCCTTTCCTTGATGATTTCTCTAATTTTGAGTGAGTAACATCCGATGTCTGGGTAGGAATTAAGGGGTCGACTAGTTCCAATACCTCGATATGTTTTACTTTAAAGGGAGAGTCGGAAGGGAGAGAGTCTGACGTATGTTGTGGAAGACATCATATGGGACCAAAAGAAATGTTATTTGGTAAACGGTAAGATTTAATAGTTTTAAAAGAACAGTATACCTCATGAAAGTCTGACATCAAGGGAACTAGTTCACCTCTGTCCAAATAAATTTGTTGAAGTGTGAGTGCCCAGAATCTCAGACTTGACATCTCATTTGTTTTTTGACATATGGAGAACTTTTGAAAGTCTTGCTACAAGACTTCAAGCAAGTCAACAACATTGAATCATCCTGTGAAGATGTTGTAAACCAGGTATAACCAGTCCTTGCTCATGGAGTCGAAGCCTCCATGCTTTCCTGAGAGTCCCTTCATCACGATGTGCATAAGGATAGTCCATACCCTACGAACTACAGATTTTTGAATTATTTGGACTTGTACACCCCTTTGAACCCAATTTGATTAAAAAACCCTTAAAATTATTCTGGAGTGGGTTCAAAAAATTAAAATCCTTCTGTATTTAAGGAAACCACAATGGCTCTAAGAAAGGTTTCTTTGGAGACAAGAACGATCTTGTCTTCAATTATGAGACACTCAAGAACATCGTTATGGAGTTTGATGCTCTCGGACGCTTTGTGCAGTAAATGAAGAGGGAAGTTAGGGTTTAGAGTTTTAGTGAGAGGAACTGCAATGGGATGGCGGGTGATGAACTTGATCATAACTCTAACAGATTCATCGTAGTCATGAGGTTTGAGTGAAAAAAGTTGAGCAATGTCCCTTAAGTTGGGTTCAGATGAAGAAGATATGGCAGATCCTTTGTAGATTTTGTTCTTCGATGGAGCTTTTGTGGATTTGGATGTCATTGATAAGTTTGAGAGGTTAATTAAGAGCATAGAGCACAAAGAGAAAATACTTAGGCAAAGATAGATAAATAGCGTAAAGAGGGGACAATATGGATTCAAAATCCTTTTATAGTTAGGTATGTTTCCGGTCAGGTCAAAGAAACAATAATGACACCCGACTTGGAAATGGGTTGCATTAAATGTTGGGTACTCAATTACCCTCCTATGTGACAATAAAACCCAAAATTAAAGGACGTTTGTTTGATCAAAAAGGGTAATTGTCGATTCGGTTTAGAGAAAACCACTCAGTCAATTTCATTAAACAAAATTAAATGAATACCTTAAATTGAGAATATTATTTGTTTAAGAGGTCGAAATAATGAAATTCTGAATGATGGTAGACGTAAGATGCTTTCGAGAAAGGAATATTAATCATCAATGTTTGATATTAATCCAAGAAAATACACAATTTCTTGGATGGATATCAGTGACAAGAGTTACATGGAAGATCTTAGAGGTCTTAAAGATTGAAAGGGATTTGAGAAATTCTGAGAGCTAAAGGATTAGAGCTCAGAAAGAGAGAGGAACGAAATCACATTACAATTTCAGATCTGAATTCTGAGATAATTTTATCAAGGAGAGATCGGAATGTGAAATTTTAGATCTCCACAAGGAGCTTCTCAACATCAATGACAAAGGAGATTTCAGAGTGGATTGGCTCGACTAGACCAAAACAACCTGAAGGAGCTTAAAAACTAGATGAAAGGTTAGACAAAAAGACATATAATGATACTTTATTTTCCGAGAAGAAATATTCCTGAAGAAAATATATTTATAAAAAGAGCGAAATGGTGTGAAAAAAGTAGAACGACGCATTTTATACAATGCATAGAGGATGTGATATGCTGCAGGTGTAGCAAAATAGGTCACTATTCCAACCAATGTACATCTGATCAAAGTATGTGCTTCAAGTGTGGAGAACCAGGGCACTTCAAGAACGATGGCCAAAGGAAGGAAGAAGTTGCATGGGCAATGCAACTTAACTATCAGGGCTGTAAAAGAGGAAGAAAATACCAATTTAGGGAGTCAATTGGAGGGAGCTACTTATCTAGTGAGTTCAAGATATGAGTGGTCACCCCACATAAATAGTCTTGTAGTACGTAGCCTAATAGAGGAATAGAGTTTAATAGACTTTGAATATGATTGTAATCATTTTAAGAATAATCTCTAATTATGTTATATGTGTTAAATTTATATGTGGTTTTCTTGGATGGTGACTTGGGACAGCGAGGCAATTCTTGGGACGAGTATTAGTAGGTGTGAAAGGTAGTAAGAAGCCTTACTCGAAGCACAAGTCTTGAACTTCGATCAAGAAGAGTCACAAGGTTACCAAGACACTAGTAATTGATTTTGTTTAGTTTGTTTCCGTCATTATCTTCATTTTATTGGTGACTAAGAATAAGATTGTTAATATGATCATAGTGGAGATTGAGTCCGATTTGAGAATAAATATGTGAAGTAAGTTAATCGGTTCTAAGAACCATGTTTTTTTGTAGTGTTCGACTTTAGTCAAGAGATTGAAAAGATAACCGAAGCGATCGACAACGGTATTGCGGCCGTTGCTACGACTAAGTAACATGTAGCTAGAAACGCTACCTATGATGATGTGATTATATCGAGTTAGAACATGAAGCAAGGTTTCTTCTATGCTAGAGTCTGACTCAAACAGACATGAGTCTAGCTATTGCGTCTTGCGATGGAAGGTCATTAGAGCGTGACCATTTAGACTGTTATGATAGTAGAAGTAAATGTCTAACAATAGATCGAGTTTGTTTGAGAGGGAGTAGGAATCTCCGATGAAGATTGAGTGGTAATTTGAAGGTTAGGACCGAGGTCCAACAAATAAGGAAGGGCGGGTGCAATTTTGAGCACCACCAGTAGCTAAGAAGTCCAAGGGTTTGATACTCATTGGGAAATGCATACGAGTTACAGTTATACCTTAGGATGTAAAATTCACTCATGGGATCATTACCCAGTCCTGTTTTGTTGATGATTTTGGGACATAATCATCCTAAATGGGAGATAATTGGAACACCAACAACTTTGGACTAGACAATTAAAATATTATAAGCGATAAAAATGAAATTTTGATAGAAAGTTATTTAGGATAAATAACCATAAGCAAAGTTATAGTATATGTTACAACCATTCCGTACATATAAAAAACTCTGAAATTCGACTTTGTATGAAGAAGTTATGCTACTTCAAAGTTTCAAAATTAAACCAACATGGCTATGCGCATCATACAAAGTGAATTTTAGATAGGTTGTTTATTAGTCTAAGTAATCTAAATGAATGTTGTAGTAATCGTAAAACTAAGAGCGTCCATAGGGAGAACGTCCAAATCTGACTTAATATGAGGAAGTTGTGATTTTTCAAAGTTTCAGCGTAGCAGTGCGGACACAGAAATCGAAATTTGAATTGGTTTATTGCTAGCTAAAACAATCTAAAAAAAGAATTAAAGATCTCATAAATATGAACTTGTCGATATAAAGACAATTGAGAATGGATTTCATATGAAGGAGTTTTGAATTTTACATGAACTTTAACAGTCTAAACCGATCTAAATATGCATTTTAGTGAGAGTGAGAATTAGTTGTTGAGACCTTAATGAAAGAGCTAGAGCCATCGAGAGGATTCTAGGGATATAAAGAACGCCGGAAACGGAGAGCATATGCGAAAGTTATTGTCGTCCGAATATCTATGAGAAATACAATAGGCTGATGACGTAGCACCACCTAGTGGCGCCATGTACCCTTGTCAGGTAACCCTCTAAGAGACCAAGTGACATAGCACAAGGAAAATGCAACACATGGAACCACGAAATGGTGAAATGTGGCAGATTCTAAAAGAAGTTGATGTGGCTAAATCTACATGCAACATGTGGTACGAACCTGTGGACACACATCACCAATGAGGCGCGATGCTCCTCTTGTCTGGGCGTGGCGCCCCCTGCAACCTATAAACACTTCGTGTTTTAGCGCCATTTCTCTCACAAAAACCATCGAAACCACTCTCAGACCATCCCAAATTCTCTAGATCCAACTTTAGGGGTTTTTACTGAACAGTAGCGGGGCTCTAGTGCAACTTAGGGCTCAGGAAATAGAAATTTTCGGGTTAGAGTTATGCCCGCATAATTTCTCGGTTTTCGCTCAAATCTCTGTAAGTTAAGCTATACTTTTTTCATTTCAAGTGTAACTTATATTTATGTTCATAGTCATTATTATGAACCTATAAATACGATTTATCAGTGATTTTAAGTCATTATACTGATTAATCTACTTACGAGAATGACTAGGATGGATTTAGTGAGGTGTTTAAAGTGGGATTTCCAGACAGTGTAGTCTGTATACCAAAACGGGCACTACCTCCGATATGATCCTACTTGGTTTTCCTTACTTGATAGATCTTGATGTAACCATTGGGATCAGCGAGGAATGTAGACTATCATTAGTCACCAAGAAGATTAGACTAAGACTTAGTATTAATCATACTTAGGTCACGTCAAGGGAAAAACTAAGGCTTTAGGCGAAGCCCTGCCCAAATCACCAGTCATCCACCTAAGTCAGGTGAGTACGTAGTCACTTTCATGAACATGATTTTAATACAAGTATTAACTAAAATACTCCCTCCGTCCCAAATTGATAGTCCACTTTTGATTTTTGAGGTCTTTTTTCTTTAACTTTGACCTTAAATATTTTTATTTGTGTTATATATTACTTGATAAAATTTATAACAATGAAAAAACATTTAAAATACAATTCATTCATATATTTTGCATCAAGTATTATCTATAAAAAACAAAAATATTTAAGGTCAAAGTTGAAGAAAAAAGACTTCAAAAGTCAAAAGTGGACTATCAATTTGGGACGGATGTAGTATTAAATAGTTGTGAAAAAGTTTATATGTGAGCTATATGCTTATTGTTTGGATTATGTGTTAGGAATATAGTTGATGATATATGATATGCGAACCATACATCATTCTTTATTTGTTAAGAGATATATATCTATTATTACAAGATCATAATGGAATTATTATTAGAGAGAGAGAGAGAGAGAGATAAAATTATGTTAATACCTGAATACTCTGTACTAAATATATATACACTAAGTTAGGATAGTGTTGTCTAAACAGAGTTTGTATTGCGAGCATAGTAGTTTTGTCCGTTAATAAGATAAGACTTATTATAGTTACCTAGTTCAGTTAAGTTTGATATTGGGTAGTCTCATTTAGAGTATATGTGTGTAAGCTAGGAACAGAGAGTAGAGTTTTATTCCATGACACTCTGAGGTGTCGATGGTATGAGAATACGTACCAGAGCATAAATTGTATTCCTTATTGGATGACCAGAAATGGTGGGCCAAAATCAGGTAGTTGTAATGGTATGTCTGGTCATCTCCCAGAGTAAGATGACAACACTGGATCATTCTAGGCAGTCTTCTGAATTACTCTGATCGCTTGGGTACCTTGATGACTTTCACCAGCCAAGGAAGCCCCTAGCGGTGTAGTCAAGACCTTTCTTTTAAATGGTTATCTTCCTGATACTCATTGACTAGGATATATAAGGATTGATTGGGGTGGGTATGTATAGGTATGAGGTTTTATAGATATCCAAATCAGAACTATATCTATATATTGTTTGGTAATAGTTGGTTTTGTAGGATATATATATATATATATATATATATATATATATATATATATATATATATATATATATATATATATATATATCTGTGTGTGTGTGTATGATAACATTATGGGATTAAAATCCCTATATACTCACTAGGTTTCCCTAACTAATCCATTCAGTTTGTATGCATCACAAGTATCAATACCTAAGCCATAGGAACTTGATTTGGATGTTGTGTGATTTAGACAAAGCATGAAATGGTGTTCTGGACCATTAGGACTTCACGTTGTAACTTATGTATCTGTATTGATTATGACATCCTTAGGATTTTATTTGAGTCAATTCTTGTACTTATAAGATTTTTATATACTGCGATTTTCCACAAATAAAGTATCGTGGTTTGTAAATTGTATACATTTTTATGATATCCTTTTTATTAGTATTGCATTGTATATTCTATCAAATTCTTTATATTGGATCATATCTGTTACTTTCTATTTTGCATGAGGTGTTTTGCATGCTTTTAGACTCTCGATGCGGTTGCAGTTTAGCTTGGAGATGGTTTTGGTGGGCTTTTGAAGAGTTATCAGGCTTTACAGATCTATCAAAGAAGAATTGGTCTTAAAATGTTTAAGATTTGGATTAAGTAAGTGTATGAAGATGGGACATGGACTCTTGATATTAGGCATGGACTATCCATTTGAAGCTTGAAGATGATTAGCTAAATTTGAATCATGTGAGGTGTGAAAGGGACCTAGAGAATCTTGAGTAGTAGGGTGGAGTAGTGGAGAAAAAGAGCCAATAGTGTTTCAGCACCATTTACGAGGGTGGCGATCTCGTTCGTGCAAACTTGTGAGGGTGCCCGTGCAACTGCATACTTTGGGGAATTTTGGTCATTTTGCTCATCATTAACCTTGGGGTTAGGGTTTGGAATCCATTCTTTATTTTTTCTACCATTGGAGGAACTTGGAGGCATTCTTGGAGATCTAGAGCTACATTCTTCTCATACTTCTAGTAATTGTTATTTTCTTGATACAAAAACACTTTTTCTTGTTGCCACGAGTGCCTAATCTCTTTATTTTGGTTGACTTGGCTTAAAACCCTTGTATATTTGTGGGTTTTGAAGGATTAATGTTTGATTATCATTTGTATTCTATTATTGGTCCTTAGTTTATAATTATTATGCTTGTTTAATACTTTGATCATGAGCTTGGTAATTCAATGTGAAATTGTTGGTTTATTTCTTTGATTTAGCATTGATTCATTTAATTTTCTTAGAATAAGGGCTTTATGATGGTAGAAATCAACTCTACCTTATGGATCATGACTCCTTTATGGATGTGTAGGCATTGACATCCTCCAGGAATTAGGAATTCCTTCATTCTTAAGTCTAATCAATTCTCTATAGTTCAATTGCTATTGACTCCTTGAGTTTTATTAAGAAGGCGTATTGTGGGCTTTCCCAACCTCCATACTACTTTTGAATAATTTTGGCATATCATGCTTCATGATTGCTTTAACGAATTTGGGATGAATGATAATATTAAATATTGAATCCTAATGATAAACACACAAATATTCATGGTGTTGAATTGCCTTGGTTGACCAATTTTCTCTAATATTTGAGCATCTCACCATCTTGCTTAATTACAAGCTTTTTAGTTATTCAAGTCTTTTAGTTTTCAAACAATCACAACCCCTTTCTCTTTGCTTTAGTTTAATTGTTTTTATTTAGTTTTATTTCATTTATTCAATTAGATTGCATTGGTGATTGAATACAACCATTTCCCCAATGATCTATCCCCTTTTTATTACTATAGTACGTTTCATTGCAAGCAAAAGGGTGTAATTTGATTGGTGGACTTGACATCTCATCAATTTGGGGACAATATGATGAAACCAATGGAATCCTTTATAGTTGAGAGATTGATGAGTAAAGAAAGTTCATAAACATAAATGGATACTCTTGTAATGATTTGAATTCAAAATATAAGGTGTTACTCGATTCCTAGATTGATAAATGGAGTTATTGTAACAACGCAAATTTTCAAACAAATTTTTTTATTTTAAAAATAAAGTACTTTCATTCAAAACAAGGCGTAAATAATTTAAGTGTCATGTCAAATACAAATTGTCTAAATCCCAAGATCATAAAAACATCCTTCAGTATGTACAGATCACGCCGGCGCCTTCCCACGGTCCTCGCTAGTACCTGAAACACATACATAACAACTGTAAGCATAAATGCTTAGTGAGTTCCCCAATATACAACTTACGCACATACGCCTTTCCAGGCCCTGACCTTCCGGTCCATGTGTCTCAGGGGACTTCCGTCCCTGCTGGGTAAACCTTCCGGTCCTACCCACGCCGACCTTCCGGTCCATCACACAACATATTGCCTTCCGGCCCATAACATACATAGCACATATAACAAATAACTTACCACATATAGCATACATATCACATATCATATCTGACCTTCCGGTCATACAGTCAAACCCTTCCGGGTACAGTATAGTGAGAAGACTCACCTCGTAAATGTCGAAAGCTAACAAACCCCGAAGTCACTCGTACTCGATCCGCCGAGCTACAACCTCCCTATAACATCATATCTCTTATTAACACTTTTATCTTCTAAGTTTAACTGCCCCTAAGAAGTCACACATAGGTCAACTCTGGTCAACGGTCAACGGTCAACTTGACCGGACTCGACGAGTGCCATGGCGACTCGGCGAGTCTAGACGTCCTCCAATTCTCTAAGATTCCCCTTCTACTCGTTGAGTATCCTCCTTGACCCGACGAGTTACTCATGGAAGAATCGCGGGGCCACCCCGACTCAACTCGCCGAGTCTGAAGAACAACTCGACGAGTTCCAGTTAATCTTCAAGCTACTCGCCGAGTCTGTTCATCAGACTCGGCGAGTCCATGCCATGCAACCGCTCAAACTGCTTTCTAAGGTCAGAACTGCTCCGACCATTCATAGGTCTGGCCTTCCTAGACTGATCCATCACGTAAGGTCCTCATTTCGGTGCTCATGATACACCCCAAGACTTATAATTTACATATTGACCTAAGGCATAAGGATTCCAATCCAAAACCTTCATCAATTCCGAAATGCACAGGCATGGGACATTCTGGACCTCCAAAGGTCCCAATACAGGGTTACAATCGTTAGGGGGACTAGGGTAACATTCAATCTAGCCACAAAAGGGTTCCATAAACCCTAATTCCATAAACACATCAACATAACAGAGTATACTCGAATTCTTACCTGGATGATGTACTCTCTGTGTCCCCAATCCTCAGAACGTGACTCCCTTGCTGTTCCTTTAGCCAAACCCTTCTCTTCCTTGCACAACAACTCCTTCAAAATCACCAATGGCCTTTAACCTTGCTCCAGATGCACACAATCGATTTAGGGTTCCTCTCAGAAGGCTAAAATGAACAATGACGGCCAATAAGTCCCTTTTATACGTCCCAAACCTGAACGGTTAGGGTTTTCGCTAAACAGCGCAGGCTCGCCGAGTCCATATCCGGACTCGTCGAGTCCAGTCGCGAACCCGCGACCAGGTCTGCGATCCTACTCGGTGAGTCTAGGCTCCAACTCGCCGAGTCCCCTCTTAAAACACCCCAAAAACATAATTTTAACAATACTTGAGATTCCGGGCTGTTACAGTTATTGACCATAAGGGCATTTTAGGAAATCTATTGATAAATACATAATGATTGACATCTAAGAAGTGAATGACATTAATTAACATGAATTGATACTCTAGATATGTTATTGGAACATTAACATGAAGGATTGCTAATGAACTTATAGCTCTAATGATTGTTTTGGCCCAAGGGCAATTTGGGGAACAAGGAATGGAATTGGGGATTCCATGGTTAATATATGTACTTACAATGAGATTAATTATGGTTTCATGTACTTGAAAGTTTTCATATGGGTATTCAATAATTTAGGAACAAACTATGTGAGTATTAGAATGTGCAATTGGAAAATAGTCTAGCTAAACCTTCATTTAAATCTTGAGGATCTTTATGTTCTTAAAAGGTTTCAATGAGCACTTAGTGGATTAAGTGGAATGTTTTAAGATGATAAAACACCTCATAATCATGTGTGAGAACCTATAAAAATGGTACAAAGTGAATTGGAAAGGATGTTCAAGAATTATGCAAAGTAGAGTGCCTTAATGAGAAAATGTTTTTGCATATTTGGGTGTAACACCCAAAATCTTGAGGAGAATTGTTGGGAGTAAAGCCCCTTTTACGGTTGGACACAACGTGTTGGAGGAACCAACAGGGTGTGTCTATATTTGAAGAAACACGAAGATTAATGGACCAACACGATGCGTTGTGGTATCTTAACACGGTGTGTTGGCAGTTGGGAAGGAAACCCTAATTTTAGGGTGTTGCACCCTATTTAAAGGCCTTAAGTCCTCATAGATGGCCTCCTTACCAGCCACCATTGCCACTCAAACCCTAATTCGTCCCTTAAGCTTTCTTGGTGGTGTTCTTGAGCCTTGAATGGATTCTTGTGGTTGTTTTGCTCATTTCTAAAGGAAGCTTTGAAGATTGAAGGTGCTTAGCTTGGAAGGAAGATCATAGATCCAGAATCTCTGAACTTCATGAAGTCTCTTTGAGGTATCAAGTTTTCATCTTGACTTGTGTTTGATTAGATGTTTTCATGTCTAGTTTATTATGATTTTGGTCTCCTTTTCGGGTCCATGGATGAGTTGGGTTTTTTAAGGGACTGTTCTTTCAAATCGGAGTTTGTTTTGGTATCCTTGAGCATAAAGGTGAAAACATTATGGGAAGAATGGTGTCATGCATGCTTTAAGCCCTCTATTAAGTCCCTTTTTATCTTAAGACCTTTATTTAGTCATGTAGGGACGTAAAGTTGGCAACTTTAAGTGATAATCTAGCTCAAGGAGGTCAAATCCATGTTTTGGGGTCATGCCTTTATGGATTAAGTGCTTAATGGTTGAGCTGCTGAATCTCGGGCAAACACGGCGTGGTTGCAAGCCAACACGACATGTTGGCTAGGGATTTCCTGATTATCTGGATGATGGAAGAACACAACGTATCCAAGGGGCAACAAGGCGTGTTTGGTCAACATGGGTTGTTGACTTTGACTTTAACTAGGAGTTTGATCAGGATGACCACGAGTTATGTTGGAATATGTTTGGGTATTAGGGTAAGGCCCATGTAAGGTGTTTGGGCCCAATTTGGAAAATTGGGCCAAGTATGTGCCTTTTATGATTAATTGGTTTTGGGCATTTTAGATTTCAAGTTTTGGCCTCAGTCTTGGACCAAGCTAGGTTAGGGGTAAAATGTTTTTTTACCTTAAGTATGGATTTATGGATTATGGATTGGAACCCAATTGTTAATTAGGTGTTGTTTTGATTTTGACAGTTCTGGGATATGTCAGCCAGCATCTAGGGATCGTCTGTATTATTCGGCAGTGCGATGTGAGTCTCCTGACTAGGTTAGCGGGTCGAAGGCACCAATACTGACCCATGGTTTTTATGTTAGAATGCTAGATGTCTGCGTAACTCTTGCGTGCGTTATGGAATGGTATGCTTACCAGGCAAGGCCCGATGCCAGGCAGGGCCTGAGGAGTATAGTGTATGCTGGTTATGAGTATCTATTTTATGCATACCTGGCGAGGCCAGATGCCGAGTGGGGCTCGATGACTGTATGGTATGTTGTAGTGGTTGTGATTATTACATGTGTTAGTAAGGTTATATGTTTATAAGATTATAGGGTTATAAGATTATATGGGTATCAGGTGGGGCCTGGTAATTGACAGATCTGTAATTTGAGCGGGGCTCGATGTCGGGCGAGGACCGAGGACGAGCGGGACTCGAGACCGGGGAAGCCCGATGGAGGGCATGGGCTCAGTATGTGATTTATTGTGACACCCCCAAACCGGAACGACAAAAACACTCGAGGTGAAGGACGTCATGTACAATATCACAACAACTGCATAATAGTAATGAAAGTACAATAACCACTGTATTAATAAAGCATAAGTTTTTACATAAGTTTTCAAGTTATTGTATATATGACACCAAAATGTATATCAAAAGTTAAAAGACATGAGTCTATAATGCTCCGTCTTCTCAAAAACTCGTGGATGTACCTGTTTACTGACTTCCTGAGAATACGAGTAGTTTTAAAAAGAGTGTCAACAATTAAGTTGCTGAGTTCATAAGCATGTTTGTAATTGAAATCTGTTGTTTGTTCCTTGAAAATGTAAGTATGTTTTCCCAGAAATATCCGATATTTTCCATTGTAATATGTTGTAATCAAACGTGTAAATGTTATAGTACTATGAGATAGTAAAATGTAGTTTTACTTACACAAACCATGAAAAGTATGTTCTCTCCAAACTGGAATAATATCCTGTATTTGTACTTGTATGAAAACTATGTAATTTTAAATATCTGGATTCACCAGTTGTACTTGTAAAATACTGTATTATAGTTTTATTATTTAATAAAACTATGTGAAGTTGTTTACATATTGATACACTAATCGTATTGTTCAATACGAAATTGTGAGTTATTATAACCATGCTTGATGACCTAAGATGGCATGAACACGACGTTCTTTAGGCGTCGCAATCGGTACGACATTTGTCACCTCAGGCCTACCGGCCTAGCTGTTGCAAGCAGCTCAGGTACGGGATTGTCAGTCCCATATAGATCTATACACAAGTGTCATGATCTCCCTTCAGGAGACTCTGGTTATAATTTCAGGACTTGGTTGGTATTTAGATAAGTACATGAAGGGTGTCTCATAAATGTTATATTGACGATTAGGTGTAGAATAATGAAAAGTTACTTTGAAATAAATAAACTGTAAGTATATCTCATAAACTATACTTAATATAGTTTATATGTTTGTTATCTGTAAGTTATTATGAATATGTAAAGTAGTATATATGATCCATAAACTATACATATTATAGTTTATCTGTTTGTTTTCTGTATTGTAATCTAAACTTTCAAAAGTAACATGTAAGTTCGATAAACTATACATATTATAGTTTATATGTTTGTGTTTTATTGAAACGAAAACCTTTGTATTGTTAATCATTCGGTACGTATAAATCGAAAAATATGTGATACGGTTGTCTCGTGAAATTCAATATTTATACTCGAATGGTTTTTAAATAGTTTGCAAAAATTATATTTTTGTTAAAAAAGGTTAAAATGATTTTATACTTATATAAATATAATATTTATATAATTATGATTTAAAAGACAATCGAATAAATAATCTTACCCCAAGCCCACAACCAAACAAGGAACAAGAAATGAAGCCAAATTATCAATTCTAAGCCTATTGAATCTTAATTATATAATTTATATATATATATATATATATATATATATATATATATATATATATATATATATATATATATATATATATATATAAATATATATTTTTAATAACGGCAACGGTTAATAAATATTGAAAACATTTAGATATTAACATAAATTTTCTTGTGTTACACTTGTATTCCCCCCCCCCCCCCTAAAATAGTGAAAAATCATGAAAATGTAGGGGTATAAACTCACCTTGTATGTGATAACGGTTTCGATAACGGGGTAGAAAACAGTGACTTTGGTCTAGAACACGGGAAGGATATCCTTATCCTTATGGTTTTAAACACATAATCATGTGTGATTAAGATGATACAAGTAATATATATATATATATATATATATATATATATATATATATATATATATATATATGTGTGTGTGTGTGTGTGTGTGTATGTGTGTGTGCGTTGTTTAACATAAGTTTTATAAATAAAACTTACCAAAACTTGTAAAATCAATGGAAGTAAAATGCTTATTGGAAATGAAAGGAATTTGAGAGAGAATGGGTGTAATCTCGTTTACTGGAAGTAGAAATGAGAATGATCCCTTTTTGGTTGCTTAAGTATGAAGGAAATATGAGGCAGTTTGAGGTATTGGTTATTGTGCTAAAAGGGGTATTCGGCCGAGAACTCTACCTGAGGAATAGAGATTTCAGTGTAGAAAGGATTTCAGTCTAGGTAAGTCTGCGGTCCTGACCGAGAATCTGATTTCAATCCGAAGTGATTGCGGTCAAAGGAGTTTTCAGTCTGAGACAAGAAGGTGGGACTCGCTGCATTTTCGGTGTAACAAAGCGGTTTTCGGTTCGATGGTATGACCTAATGCGAGGGTTCTTGGCCAAGTGTATTATTTTCTTAACTTTTGTAACACTTTTATAATAAAGAGTTTATACATATTAAAGTAGTAATTTAACTTTAATGAATTCACAAATCAACAACTTAGACTTTTATTTAGCAAGTTTGACTTTTGTTGACTTTTATAGATTTGAAAAATAACGGGTTATCAAATTTATTATGTAAGGTATGAGGTATCTTGGGGAACTCACTAAGCTTTGTGCTTATGGTTTTCAGTTTTTGTTTCAGGTACTTTGGTTTTCAAATAGAAGAGCTCGGGATGATTGTAGAGCACAGACCACATGTTTCCACATACTGTGATTTACTCTGATTCGATGATGTTTTTCTAACTCTTGATTACCTTCGTTTTATGGAAATAGTATGTATTAATGATTTATTAATCTAAAAACGTAAATTTTATGTCATATATTTTTGGGACGTTACATTGGGAGCACATCAGGTTCCACCATAGAGTTACGATAAAACCTCTCACCATTATGGTGAACTCTATTGTTATTACGGAATTTACGGTGAAACTTGTTCCAAAACTCCTTGTTCGTCATCTATATGTTCCAAAACCTTCCCGAAAACTGTTAAACATATATCTTTATTATATTAAAGCTTAGGAAAAGGTTAAAACCCTTGAAAATATATTCTGGTCATTTATTGACTTTTATACATGTTTTATAGGTGGTGTTTGAGAGTTTGACTCTAAGAAAAGGAACAAGAAGAGGACTACCTAAACTTATTGTGATTGAGGTGAGTACGTGTTGGTATTTTCCCACTTTGGGATACATGGAAAAAGAATTTTATGATAATGAAATACTAATGCTTTGATATATGAAACTTTTTGAAATGAAAGTGTTAAATGCTTTTGGAAAGAAACTTTTCAAAGAATGCCTTGAAGGCAATATTGTTTTTGAAAGAAAAGAACGTTTTGGAAGAAGGAATGTTTTGATAACGTGATTGAAATGTTTTGAAATATAGATGCTTTACTTTTGAAATGATCATTTTGATACTAATGTATGAAATGTGCAAAACATGGAAAGTAATGGCAAGAAATGGAAAATAATGAAAAGAATATGTTGATCAACCCATGATGTCCTCATAACGAGGATCTAGAGGAATCTATTGAGGTGGTGCCTCCCATTTGCAAGATAGATGTCCTAATAGAAAAGATACATTGGTGGTTTGATTTGTTCTTTTCACCTTGGTTTAGACTTGAAAGTGGTTCCTTTATTGGATGTAGACCCTAAGTATAAAATGGAAACAATTTAATGTCAGAATTAGCCCATAATGATAAAAGGTAATGGAATGTGGATAAATATCTTATGAAATGATATGATATGACATGTTATGTTATGTATGAACAAAAATCATGAAAATTCCTTAAAATGTTTTTTTGATAAAAATTTGATAAAGGTTTTGGGTCACAAACCCACGTACCTCACGTGACATTATTATCTTACATAACTCATTCTAATTCCATGTATGCCGGCCATGTTATATGCATGGATGGCGTAATGATTGATAGAAGCTAAATGATGTGTCATCATGGTTGTAGAACTCACTACTCGGTACTTGTTCGGCCGACTACCGAGTAGAGAGTACTCGGGAGTACTCGGATTCGGTAATTCATGTAGAAATGTTTTTAGGAAAATTATTTATGTCAAACTCATAAGTTAAAACCATAAACTGATTGAAATATATAATAAAATTAAATACATGTGACTACATAAAAAATAAAAAACACAAAATGGTCTCACTTCGTGAATAATTACTAAAAATTTAAGATATATATATGTAGCAATAATCACATATGTGTGTGTTAAATAATAAATCATTAGGTATATTACACATATTAATCACTGAGTTAGTCGAGTTTACTATACTGCTCGCTAGGTATGAGTTACAAAACCGAAAAACCGGACTGGAACCGGAATCAGACCGGAACCGGAACCGGTATAACCAGAAAATGTTTAAACGGTCCGGGTATTGGGTTCCAAATTAAGTTTTATCCGGGTTCCGGATATTTCGGGTACGGGTCTAACGGGTCCGGGTATTCCGGGTAAAAAAACCGGAACCGGTTTTTGGAACCGGATATTTAAAAAAACAGGAACCGGGTTTATTGGACCGGAACCGATTTTTGTACGTTTTATAAAGTTTTTATATAGGAAATATAAATAAATATGTAAAAAAGCTTATAAGTTGATGGGTATTTTATCATAATCTATATAAGTTTTAAAAAATGAATATACTAGGAATATATTTTTGGTATATAAATTTGTATATAAAATAGTGTCGGTTAAAGATGAAATATTATTTATACATTTTTGAACTAAAGAAAATGGATGTAGGATTGGATATGACTGTTTATCATAATCTTAATTTGCATATGAGCTCTTGAAGAGGTCTTTAGATCAATCAATATATCAAACAATGACTGTAAATAAGAACAAGAACAATTCACGAAGAAAAACTTTCACTAAAAAAGATAATCTCACAAAGAGATTATCGTGTGCACAAAGCAGCGATTAGGGTTTGTGAAAAGGCGTAACCATTCACAAACCTATACAAATGATTATATACTGCTATTCTAGACAATCCCTACAAATCAGGGATATGCCAGCTAACTAATTAAGATAACTAAGGAAACACGATAACTACAAGATTTGTTACAATGCACCGAACAAACTAAACTAATACAAACTGAGCAGTTGACACATTGGTGTTGATACTGAGATATGTGCTGACATTGAGTCTGTTTTAAACATTATCATATTTCAAGGTTTGACCTTACAATCTCCCCCAATATGATGATGTTCAAAACAAACTAAATTAAGACACCTCTGGAAAGGAATTCTTCATACTCAGCTTCAGCTTCAATTTTGACTGGCCAGTAAGGACTATCCAGCAACTCCTGTCTTCTGTTCAGCAGCTCCATGGCAATAAGAATGTGAAATTCTCCGGATAGATCTTGATGACTCATGCACATTTGCCTTAAGCCAATAAGGTGAGTGGTTGGAGCTTTTGGGATCTCAGTAGTTCGCTGAAAACACATCCTCCTGTTTTTATCAAGATAGAACATCCCGTGTTCAGGAGTTGAGATAAATTGATGCTGAACCGGATCAACACTGAGAGGAAGAGAATTGTTAATTTCACCAGCACCAAAGTCTAGAACCAATACATCTTCACCATCAACTTGAAACTTGGTTCTTCAAGATCTAGGAACTGACGACCTTTGGCCTTGATGCTGAGGTCGTTCTTTAGTAACAAGATCCAAACGCTGAACTTTCTTGATCAGCAGATGAAGAGCACAAGTCAGTTCCGAAGAGTGAGCTGAGGTTTGCTTGGATGCTAGATCGAGCAGTTCCATCCATTCCGAATATCCATATCTGATCAGCTCATCCCTCTTGACAACTTCAGTATATGAATGCTGAGGACCTTGACGAGTGATCAACAACGTAAGGATTTTCTCATTTCGAGGTTTGGAAGCTTTGACTTTGATGATCTTATCACCACACATTCACCGATTAAGAAAGTCTTCAAATCTCTTTCGATCAATCCGGTCAAGAACACTGTCAGTTTTAGGCTTACTAGGGCCAGGAGGAGGTTGAGAAGACTGAGCCTTGGACTGAAATTCTAGGAACTTCTGCATCTGAGCTTCAAAAGATCCCTTGGCCTGAAGTTTGTGCTGAATAAGAGATTCATCAGCTTGAGCAATATTCTTTAGAAGCTGAGCTCGATTGGCTTCATCAAGAATTTGCTTGACTTGATCAGGGGACATGTTCCATTCAGCGGCAAGGTTTGAAATACTGACAATGGACTTGGGTTTCTTCACAGTCAGAGAAGTATCAGTTTGAGAATGATCCAAGTCAGTATCTGCTACCTTACGCTTTCGAGATAGCGGATGAGATTCTTCACTGGCAACGTCCGAATCCTCTCCTTGGATCGGAAAGATGGGATCAGCAGTAAGATCGGCTGATATCGGATGAGATTCTTCAAGGTCATCTGAACTTTCTTGCTGAACTGGAATAAGAGGATTAATGAAGTTCATATCAAGAATTTGACATTCATCATCAGGTTCATCATGCTCTTCATCATGCTCACTATCTTCAATCAGTTTTTCAGTAGCTGCTGGACTATTATGCCCCGCAGAATCAGACTCAGGAATGGGCGTGGGTGAATCAGGTTGAATGATAGTGTTGTCAGCAGGTTCTGTGTCTTTCTCATTTGGTTCACTATCAGCATGATTATTTGGTTCACCATCAGCATGATCATCATCATCAGAATCTCCCCCTTTTTAAGCATCATCAAATTTGGAACTAGAGGGAGGAGTAAGTAGGAGAACCTCCTTTATCTGTTGAACATCAGCCTCAATACGAAGTAGACGCTGACTCATGTCCCGAGTCAGTGTCATGAGTTCAGAAAATGCAGAAGCGGGAATTTGAACAGCTGAGGTAACTGGAGCAACTGGAGAGCTAGGTGGCATCCTCAGAGAAGAGTGTTGAGCTGCTGGTGACGGATGCTCCCCCTGTGAGGGATGCTCCCCCTGCGAGGGATGCTCCCCCTGAGATGGTTGCTCCCCCTGATTCATGGAATCCTTTGGTGCTGAGGAAGCTTTGTCAGTATCCGAGATGATGTGATGAGAAAGTTGAGGAGAGAAATGACCACCATCATGGTGTTCAACCTCTTTATCAACATGATCCACATGATTACCCTCAGCACCTCCTTCATCAGTGTCAGTGGTGAGAGAAGGCACAGTGTATGGATTTGCAATCCATTCTCTCATCCTATCGGAGATTCCAATGTCAGTATCCAAAGGATCATCCTGATACATACGAACAGACATTCGAGGGCATTGGATGGGATTGCCGGAGTGAGAGAAGTAATCTGCAGCGAAGAATTTGTCGAACACCATAGCAATCCAGCATGGAAACGGAACATGATCAGCACACACATTTTCACGAAGAAGCTGAACAAGCTAATCAAAGAATAGAGCCCCATAATCCAGTCTTTTGTTGAGAAGAAGGGAGCAGACGACTTGTTGCTCATAATCACTCAACTGATCACCACTTCGAGACTTGTGACCCACACACTTGCATAGAGCACCGGTGAAAAATTTCCATCCTGGGGTCATACACTGACGCAAAATAAGAGCTGATCGAGTACCAGCCTTTGAGTGATCATAACCCAGTTGATCAAACATACGTTTACACCTTTCAATAGTGGGAGATTCAGAGAAAGGTTCAAAAATAGGTAACCTTAAAGCAGCACTGAGAAGTTCTGCGGTGATGAAAACAGAGTGTCTTCCATGGCCAATGGTTCCGGTGATGGCATTATTGTCTTCATTGACAGTTGCAGTGTAGTAGAACTCACATACTTGTTCAGGGAAGAACTCGGACGGGACATCACTGATTGCATATCGTAGGCGGCAAGAAGCTAAGAAATTGACAAAATCATCGAGTCCAAGACCTCGATGAACCTCTGGAATATCAGGGTTGAAGATGACATTTGTTGCCTTGATGTGAATTGGAAGTGGAGGAGAGTTTGGAGTAGGAACGACCCTTCGAGAAGTTGAGGAGTAAGTGAACAGAGATGCCGCCATTGGAGAGTATTTTAGAGTTCTAGGGTTTTGAGGGAAGTTCAAAATTGTGGAAGGAAAAGTTAAACCAAGGGTGAGAGAGGTTTAAATATGGAATGAAAAAGGGGGTTTTAAAAGGTAATGATTATCTTCATTAAAAAGGTGATGATTATCTTCATTAAGAATAACGGCGTATCGTAACAACCTGTCAGAGTAGAAAATAGCCGTTGGATAAAAGAGCCGTTGACTGAAGGTGAAACGTCAATCAGTGTTTGCGGAAGCGCTGAGATCAGTGTTACTGAAGTTACATGCTGAAACATATTTCTCCGTCAATTCAAGGTATAGCTTGCTTAATCGGGGCTAGCAAGTAGATTGGTGCGTGTGATAGATACTAGTTACATCTAACCATCGGCACAGAGTGTTGTGACTTTATCAGTGACTGGTTTATCTTACTGAATCATTAGACACTGAATAAGAGGAGGTTAAAGAAGGGATTGTTACGTGTGATAAACCTTGGTGTTTTGGTCTAACCATCGGCAAAGATTTTTAGACTATCATCAGCGTGTTTTTTGGCACACCGAATCACAGAGTCAGTGTAAGATTGGTAAGAAGGGGTAGTTGCGTGTGATAGATCTTGGTGTTTTTGATCTAACCATCGGCAAAGATTTTTAGACTCTCATCAGCGTGTGTTTTGGCACACTGAATCACAGAGTCAGTGTAAGATTGGTAAGAAGAGGTAGTTGCGTGTGATAGATCTTGGTGTTTTGATCTAACCATCGGCAAGGAGTTTCAAGTTGTTATCAGTGTATGGTTTAATACAGTGAATCACTCAACTTTTATTTAGAAGACTTGAAGAAGAGAAAAAGAGAAGAAATCAAACCAAAGTTTTCAGTAGCAAATATCACCAGTATGTCATCATCAGCATAATGTACATCAGCTTATAAGACAATATCAAACATTAGAACAGTTAAACAGCAAAATTAATTAGAAGGTAATCATTCCCAGTTCTCCGATAATGTAAGCAGTTGATTGAGAATCCAGTGCCTTTGTGAAGATATCAGCAAGTTGCTCCGAAGTCTTGACATGTTCAAGAACAACCTTTCCCTTTTCAACATTATCTCTGATGAAATGATGTCTGATTTCGATATGCTTCGTCTTCGAGTGCTAAACAGGGTTTTGTGTGATCTGAATGGCACTGGTGTTGTCACAATATATGGGAGTCTTTGAGAACTTGATCCCATAGTCGAGAAGCTGATTTTGAATCCATAAGAGCTGAGCACAACATCTCCCAGCAGCAACATACTCAGCTTCTGCAGTTGAGATGGCTACTGATGTTTGCTTCTTGCTAGACCAGCTGATGAGACGATTGCCAAGGAAGTGACATCCACCAGACGTACTCTTTTTGTCTAAATTGCATCCTGCATAATCTGAGTGAGTGTATCCATAAAGTTCAAATGCTGAGTCGCGAGGATACCATAGTGCAAGGTTTTGAGTCCCTTTCAAGTATCGAAAAATACGTTTGACAGCCATGAGATGAGATTCTTTGGGATTAGCTTGGAATCGAGCACAGAGAATGGTTCCAAACATGATATCAGGACGACTTGTTGTGAGATATAAGAGAGATCCAATCATTCCTCGATACAGAGAGTGATTGACATCAGTTCCAGTTGGATCAGCGTGTATCTTATCAGTCTTAGACACTGGGGTAGAGGCTGGTTTGCAGTCACTGAGAGAATACTTAACAAGCAAGTCAGAAATATATTTACTTTGGCAAATGGAAATACCTGACTTTTGTTGCTGAACTTCCAGACCTAAGAAAAAGGTCATCTTCCCCATCATGCTCATTTCGAACCTTTGAGACATGATCTCTGCAAATTCCTTGCTCAGTGTCTCATTTGGAGAGCCAAAAATGATGTCATCGACATAAATTTGAACAAGAACCATATCTGAGCCTTTGTTTTTGATGAAGAGAGTATTGTTGATTGCTCCTCGTTTGTATCCATTTTCAAGGAGATATGATGTCAGTGTCTCATACCAAGCCTGGGTGCTTGCTTCAGTCCATAAACAGCTTTGTCTAATCGCTACACGTAATCAAGATGATCTTTGTCCACAAAACCTGGGGGCTGATTGAGGAATACTTCTTCTTCTAACACACCATGGAGGAATGCTGTTTTTACATCCATCTGATAGACAATGAAATTCATGTATGATGCATATGCGAGAAACAAACTGATAGCTTCAATGCGAGTAACTGGAGCAAAAGTTTCCCCGTAGTCGATGGATTCAATTTGAGTAAACCCTTGAGCTACAAGCCTTGCTTTGTTGCGAGTGACGATTCCATCTTTATCACCCTTGTTACGATAGACCCAGCGAGTTCTAGTGATAGTCTTCCGGGATGGTCTTGGGACAAGAGTCCAAACTTTGTGCCTTTCAAACTCATTTAGTTCTTCTTGCATGGCTTTGATCCAATCAGCATCTTGAAGAGCTGTGTGTACTTTGTCAGGTAAGATCATTGAAACAAAGTTAACGTACATGCAAAAGTTATTAAGTACACTAGATCTGGTTCGGACACCATCATGAATATTCCCTATAATTCGATCAATGGGATGATCTCGATGTTCAGTGACTGATGCTGATTCCGGAGAGTTTGACACTGACACATTATCAGTTTCAGGAGAGTCTTCAGCTTCAAGGGATTCATCAGCACCTAATGAATTATCTGCTGATGTTGCTGCAGTATCTTGATTCAAAGAACATGGAACTGGAATGATAGAATCAGAGGAATCAGTCTTATCTCCAGCAGAAGGTGCTTCGTCGAATGGACAAGAGAGAAGCTCTTGAAAAATAGAAGGAGAATGAGTGACTTTTTCATCAGTGTATGATTCCTCGTCAAACTTCACATCAATGGATTCTTCAACACATTGCCTGTTCACATGAAAAATACGAAAAGCCTTTGAAATAGATGAGTACCCAACAAAAATACCTTTATCAGCCTTAGGTTCAAACTTGGATCTTGGGTCACGCTGATTTAGAATATAACAAATACATCCGAACACGTGAAAAAAGGATACGTCTGGCTTTCGATCTTTCATCATTTCATATGGTGTCTTCTTGTGAGTCCTGTGAATTAGAGATCGATTCTGAGAAAAACACGCTGTATTGACAGCTTCAGCCCAAAACGACATAGGAAGACCAACATGGATCATCAAGGTCCTTCCTGCCTCAATCAGTGTTCTATTTCTTCGTTCAGCAACTCCATTTTGCTGAGGAGTACGAGGAGCTGAGAAGTTTTGTCCAATTCCTTTATGATCACACAATTCTTCAAGAGTTGAGTTTCAGAACTCAGTACCATGATCACTTCTTAGTTGCTTAACTTTAAGACCTGTCAGTGTCTCATTTTTACGAATCAGTGAGATAATTTCCTGTGCAGCATGACTTTTCTTCTTCAAGAAAACTACCCATGTACATCGAGTGAACTCATCAACGACCACTAGAGTATACTTATTTCCACCTAGTGAACGAACATGAATAGGTCCAAACAAGTCCATGTGGAGTAGATGAAGAGGGACTGATATACTAGAACATGACTTGGGTTTGAAAGAGGAGTTGGTTTGTCTTCCTTGTTCACAAGCTGAGCACAACTTGTCTTTCACAACGCTGAATTTTGAGAGCCCTCTAACTAGATCTTGATTGGATATCTTGGATAGATTCTTGAAGTTCAGATGAGAAAACCTTTTGTGCCAAATCCAGCTACGATTCGTCTGAGACTTTGTAAACAAGCATTGCATCAGTGCCTTGTCACTTGAGAACATGTCAAGAACATATATATCATCTTTTCTACTTGCTGAAAGTACGATGTTCTTGTCAGTGTTTACAACTCTTCCTTCCTTCTTTGTAAAGTGAACTTCATAGTCAGCATCACACAATTGACTGATAGAAATAAGGTTGTGTTTGAGACCCTTTACATATGAAATGTTTTGAAAAACCACGTTATTGCATTTGATATTTCCATATCCCTTAGTAAACCCCTTTCCATTGTCTCCATAAGTAACTGCAGGACCAGTTTTCTTGACATAATCTTCCAGGAGAGACTTTGATCCTGTCATATGCCTTGAGCAACCACTATCTAAGTACCAAAGATGCTCCTGACCCTGCAGTGCTGAGAAACTAGTTAGAACACACTGACCCATTCGAAGATGGGTCATTCACAAAGTTATTTGATAATAGATTATAACACTCCTTAGGAAGACAGTTTAAAGAATTTGACTTAAGAGTCCATTTTTCATTTCTAGCTTTAATATTTTCAGCTCTTGAGGATGATTTATCAAAAGAACATTCACTGATCTTGTGAGAGGAATCACCACATCTGTAACAAACTCTAGTACCAAAGTTCTTCTTGGTGAGCAAATTTTTTGATTTAACACATTTTGACATGTAAGATTCACCAAGAGAGCTTTGAGTCCTTTTGTTTATCATTGAGTCACGACTGAGTTCAGTGTCAGAAGGAGTTTGATCAGTGTTAGATGATGAGCTATCAGTGTTTGATTTTGACTCATTCACAGACGGATTGCAATCAGGGAAATGCTTAAGTTGTTCATGAACAGCATGAAACACTCCATTTGAGATAGGAAAAGCAATAATATTCTCAGTTAGAGGAGTTGGTCTTACAAGATGTGCAGGATAAGAGGTGGGATCAATTCCGGTAATTTCAACATTACACTCAGTAATACCATTAGAATTAGTAATACAGTATTCATCAATTAAACTTTGATTAATAAAAGAGTTACTGACAAACTTATTTTTGAAATTGTTTTTCATCTCATTCATGGAATAGACCTCAGAATCCTTTTCTTGTGATTTAAAAAATTTTTCAGCTTTTGCAAAATTACCCCCAAGAATTTTCTCACATGAATGTGGAATTTGAGCTGAAATAATATAGTTAGCATTCTTATGAGATTTTGCCCAAGTGTGAAGCACAGTTTGTTCTTTGATCAAAAGATTTTTAACATTGTCAATTTCAGCAGACAAAGAAGAATTTGACAGACTAGTAATTCTAAGATTTTCCTGAGTGGACTCAATAATGCTATTTTTCATGGATATATCAGTTTCAAGAAGATCAATTTGATTTTGCAAATTTCTTATAGTTTGATTCTTCTTAGAATTAATGACACCCAAATACTCAAACATTTTGAATTTTTCATTCATTGAATAGGAAACAAAGTTTTTAACCTGGTACATTGAAGAAGAGTCAGTGTTGTGCTTCCTGGAATTTTCAACAGCATCAGACATATCAGCATCAAAAGTACTTTTGTCTTTATCAGAAACAGTCGGGTCTTCTATTTTGACCATTAGACACTTGACTTCATCATCGGATGACTCTTCATCAGTTTTCCATTTTTCTTCTTCAGCCACAAGCACTTTATGTTCCAAGTTCTCAGCTTTCAGGTTCTCAATCAGCTTGTTGTACTTCTGCTTCCAGTATTCATCTGAGCCTTGTTTCTTTTGTTTACATTCCTTTGCAAAATGATCAGTGCTCCCACAGTTAAAGCACTGAGCCTTCTCTTTCTTATCAGCACCATGCCTTTTATCAGCTCCTGATCCTTTTGAGAACTTTCCACCCATCTTCTTTTGAAACTTTGAAAAGTTTCGACCTGATTTTTCAAAAGTCTTCACAATCAAAGCTGCACTAGCCACAACTTTTTCAAGATCATCAGTGTTAGTTTTAGATGAATCAGTATCTGAATTACTTTCAGTGTCTGAATCTGACACTAGCTTTTTGTTGGAGAACAAAGCTACATAAGATTCACGCTGAGAATCTTTCATCAGTTCCTTTCTTTGAAGCTTGGATTCTTCATAATATCGAAGATTTCCGTAGAGACTTTGTAAGTCCATAGAGTTGATTTTCTCACTGTTTTTCAGCACATCAACATGATTCTCCCAACCTGCACCCAGAGAATCCAAAAACTTCTGCACTAGAACAGTTCTATGCTTCAACTGATCTAGTCTCCGAAGATCATTAACAAGAGTATTGAATCTGTTAAAGGTTTGAGTCAAGGTTTCACCTTTCTTAGCAAAAAAATGTTCATACCTTCGGTTGAGATCATTTATTTGAGTAGCCTTGACTTCTTCAGTGCCTTCAAAAGATACAGTCAGAGTATCCATCATCTCTTTTGCTGAGATGAAATTTTGAACTAGCCCAAAGATGTTGTATGGCAGAGAGTAGCTGATTGCGGCACGAGCACAAACATCTAGACCATGTTTTCTCTTGTCATCTGCCATCCAGTTTTCTTTGGGAGTTTTCTTCATAGTACCATCAGGAACATTATTTTTAAGGGGCTGATACATCGGAACATAAGGACCATTCTCAACGATGTCCAACATGTCTTCATCAACAGACTCCAAGGCATATAGAGCCTTTATTTTCCACATAGCAAAGTTTGTTTCATCAAAAGGAGGAATTTTAGCAGAAGGATGATTTGATGAGTTTGACGAAGAAGAAGATGAAGCCATTTGTTTGATAAGAGAAACCTGCTCTGATACCAATTGAAGAGGTCTTTAGATCAATCAATATATCAAACAATGACTGTAAATAAGAACAAGAGCAATTCACAAAGAAAAACTTTCACTAAGAAAGATAATCTCACAAATAGATTATCGTGTGCACAAAGCAGCGATTAAGGTTTGTGAAAAGGCGTAACCATTCACAAACCTATACAAATGATTATATACTGCTATTCTAGACAATCCCTACAAATTAGGGATATGCCAGCTAACTAATTAAGATAACTAAGGAAACACGATAACTACAAGATTTGTTACAATGCACTGAACAAACTAAACTAATACAAACTGAGCAGTTGACACACTGGTGCTGATATTGAGATATGTGCTGACGCTGAGTCTGTTTTAAACATTATCATATTTCAAGGTTTGACCTTACAACTCTCATAATAATAAAAAAAGAGAGAAAACATTGAAGTAATTGAAAACTCACAGAGATAAAGCATGACATTCATCTAACAAAGTCTCAGCTTATCTCTCAGTCCCCTCTCTAGTGAACTTTATTTGTAAGAACCATAATTAGTATGTAATATTAATATTAGATAAATGGTTATAAGTTTGGTTTTATATGTTAAACAATAGTTTAATTAAAAAGGGTGATTTCGTCATTTGTAGGAAATTTTAAAAAATTGGCTTATGCAATCTTTTAAATAAATTATACTGTAATAACTTTTGTAATAAGTTATGGTCTTTTATTTTAGTGAATTTGACTATATAATAGTGCATTTGATCAAAAAGAGTGAAATCGAAAGTTTTATTATTTTTAGTATCAACTTGTTTTGTTGGCTTAACGGGTTAAAGTTCTATAAGCTTTTAGCCTATTTATAGTGGATCTTTTACAAAAGGTTATATATTCATTTTATTGTTTAATTATTCTAACTATTTTTTTAATTAGAACCTCTAATCATGTTACAATTAACTCATCCCTATGAACGTACAATATATATTACAATCACATAAGTAAAAGCTCATATTTCACAGTAATATTAAACCAACTTTGTTATATCACGTTACTTTTAAAAAAAAATCATTGTCGTCAATAACCTAAATGTAATTTTATGTTTATTAATTTTTTTATAACGGTTGAAAGATTATGCGATTAAGGTAATTACAAATAATAATAATAATAATAATAATAATAATAATAATAATAATAATAATAATAATAATAACTAGAAAGGTTACCCCCGCTACACGGGGGCCAAAAGCTTTCAATGTTGTTTCTGAATCGATAAATATGACAGACGTAGAAAGTGCAAGGATGACAAGCCCGAGCTTTGCCCCAGACCGTTTTGTTCATGTTTTTATGAAAAAATATAAAAGTTTTCACTGCAAGGACCAGAAGTGTCAAAATGGCTAAAGAATTAAAGCGATAGGAATTAGCAAGTTTTTAGAAAAGGGATCAAATTTGTAGAACCGTTAAAGTTTTGTGGCAAAACTTTAAATATTAAAGGGTTCCTAAATATAAAAGGGATCAAAGTTGTCAAACCGTTAAAGTTTTGTGGCCAAACTTTAAATATTAAAAGGTTCCTAAAAAATATAAAAATATCGATTATAAGGACCAAAAGTGTCAAAATGGCTAAAAAATGAGGACCAAAGTTGTCAAACCGTTAAAGTTTTGTGGCCAAACTTTAAATATTAAAAGGTTCCTAATAAGAAAAGGGATCAAAGTTATCAAACCATTAACCTTTTGTGGCCAAATTTTAAATATTAAAAGGTTCCTAAAAAATGTAAAAATATCGATTACAAGGACCATAAGTGTCAAAATGGCTAAAAATGAGGATCAAAGTTGTCAAACTCTTAAAGTTGTCAAATCGTTAAAGTTTTGTGGCCAAACTTTAAATATTAAAAGGTTCCTAAATAGAAAAGGGATCAAAGTTGTCAAACCGTTAAAGTTTTGTGGCCAAACTTTAAATATTAAAAGGTTCCTAAAAAATGTAAAAATATCGATTACAAGAACCAAAAGTGTCAAAATGGCTAAAAAATGAGAACCAAAGTTGCCAAAGTATAGAGACCAATTCTGCCAAAAAAACAACATAAAGCTCGTTAAAGTTTTGTGGCCAAACTTTAAATATTAAAAGATTCCTAAATAGAAAAGGGATCAAAGTTGTCAAACCGTTTAAGTTTTGTGGCCAAACATTAAATATTAAAAGGTTCCTAAAAAATGTAAAAATATCTATTACAAGAACCGAAAGTGTCAAAATGGCTAAAAAATGAGGACCAAAGTTGCCAAAGTATAGGGACCAATTCTGCCAAAAAAACAACATAAATCCAGGGACTAAAATAGACAAAAATTGTAGAAAAGGGATCAAAGTTGTCAAACAAAGTTTTGTGGCCAAACTCTAAATATTAAAAGGTTCCTAAAAAAATGTAAAAATATCGATTACAAGGACCAAAAGTGTCAAAATGGCTAAAAAATGAGGACCAAAGTTGTCAAACCGTTAAAGTTTTGTGGCCAAACTTTAAATATTAAAAGGTTCCTAAAAAATGTGAAAATATCGATTACAAGAACCAAAAGTGTCAAAATGGCTAAAAAATGAGGATCAAAATTGCCAAAGTACAGGGACCAATTATGCCAAAAAAACAACATAAAGTCCAGGGACTAAAATAGACAAAAATTGTGGAAGTTTACTATTCATAAGAACCAATTTCCATAATAATAATAATAATAATAAAAATAAAAATCCAGGTTTTCCGGTTCTAAACTCATTTTACCCGGTTCCACCTTACCCACTTTCCTATTTCCGGGTTTTTCAGTTCTAGACCCACTTTACCCGGTACCGTACCCGAAATCGAACCAGAACCGGTTCTATATACCGGTCCGGTTTCCGATTCTAAAAAATCTCGTTAAATGGTTCTGGGTTTTCTGGGTCTGGGTCCATCCGATCCGGGTTTAGACCCACTTTCATCCCTACTACTCGCTTCAGTAAGGGGCCGATCGAGTAGTACTCGGATTCTGTAACTCGCATCGGTAAGGGGCCGAGTAGGGAGTACTCGGATGAGTAATCGTCCAACTCGGCGACTTTTACAACACTCTGTGTCATGATAGATGGAGTGGAACTTGTTGAGTTCCTTAATATTGGTATGGATGTAATTATTATTTTCTAGCTATGGTTTGTATGATGCTAATGGTAACACCCGAAGTTTTGATCCTAAATGTTTTTATGGGATCGTTTTTTGTTAAATGTGGGTTAATACCCGAATGCTTTTATAACCATAGCAGTTAAAAAGCTTGAAAATCTTGGGTTGTTACAAGATTCACCAATGGTTGAATCAAGAAAATCTTATTTGTTGTTAATTACATGTTTTTCGTACATGTTGAATGGATTATTGATCAACCTATGAGTAGGCTTCACATTGATAATGTTGGAAGCTACATTATTTGCTAATGATAAAATCATCATACAAAGTTCCTACCGATCTAACAAGTTCCACTTCTCTATCTTCATCTCCTATGGTTTTCTTCCGATCAAAGATAATTGTAACTTTTTCTAGTGAGATAGTCTTCAATTTGCATTCTCTAGAATCCGAAATCATTATCATCAACATTTTTCGATCTTAACTTTCTCATCTTCAACCATTTCTCTGATACTAGTTTGTTGGGGTTCAATAAAACAAGTGAAGCACTTCAAATAAAGAATAAAACTAACTTTGGTAAAACACACATAATAAAACTTCTAAAAAACAAAAACTAAACACAATATTTTTTCGTGGTTCAGCCAATCTGACCTAAATCCATGGACGAACGAGAGAGATGATTTTATTAACATCCAAGAATAACTACTATCACTCACATAGTTGCACCTCATTTTATCTCCTAAAACAACATAATATTTCTTGCTTACAAACTTCTCCAAAGGATGTGCTCTTAACGTCTTAAATATTGCTCTCTTGAATATTCTCACGTAAAGCTGCAAGGAATAAAGATGAGAATATGTGCCTATTTTTAAGAAAATATTGGAAAACCTAATCTGATGGGACAGACACATCCATAATTATCCCATAAAGAGGGTGCCCTAAATGTAAGCCAATCTCGGGATGTCACGAAGCTACTTCTAGAACGTTTAACCTTGAGGATGTGCATAACCACATATCATGCATATAGGAGCGTATAATGAATGCCCCAACCAATCAAATGAGCACATCTAACTACTTGGAGCATATTCTCACCGAGTAGTTCTTCACCGGGAACATTCTTAGATTACACCAACGTCTGTGCTTAGGTCAGGGGAACATCAACATACCAAGACATCCAGAGAAGAAAACTTAGCTCCAACATGAGTGCATTTAGCTCCAAGGGAGTGTACTTTGATGATTAAGAGTGCATTTAGCAAAGGATAGGGCACATTTGACAATGCTCTGGTGCTAGACAAAAGCTCCAACTCTTTCTTCAAGTACTTGATCACTTCAAAGACTTAGCATCATTTCGCCAAGAGGATTCTTCTATTACAAAGGGTGCACATTTTCTCATCAAGGGCACATTTTTCCACCATGATTAGTACCTTTACTCTCCAAGAGAACATTTTCTTATCAGGGGAACCTATGCTTACCAACAACACCTTTCTTCCGGTCTTCACACCTTAACATCTTCTTTTTCCTTCCAATTCCTCAATCCCATTGAAACGAGTTCATTTTTTGTCAAATTTTATCTTTGAATGTTTCGATTACTTGAATTGTGTTTCTTGTAATTCATCGGGAGAATTTGGTGTCAGTTGTAGCTACGACGGTTGTGGATACAAAAGTTATGGTTGCGAAAGTTGTGGTTGAGAAAATTATGGTTGTTGCTATACAAAAACGGGTTGTTGGAAAAAAATTGTTGTGGAAAAGAATGTTGGATAATTGGTTATCACGGGATAGGGTAGCTTTAGAGCAAGTTTATGAAATCACCTTGTGGTGAATCTAAGCTCGAAAATTGATGGTGTGTCGTTTTTGAAAGAAAATGGTCCGTCAATATTCGTCATTCGATTTTTTGGTGTAATGTTTGGATTTTGTTCCATGGAGAGTAAGTTGGAAAAATGTATGCATGTATGTGTAAAAAAAGAATAAAATAATGGTGGTAAAATAGTGTAATAAAGTGGTAAATTTATAGATTAAGTTCATAATAATTTTTTTTACAAAAATTGTTATTTAAACGGCTACTCAACTAGTCAAAGAATGAATTTAAAGATAAAACCCTCTCATTGGACGTGGTGTGTTGTGGTAAATACAACGTACCACACTACTACAAAACGTCACATAGAACTGGCCATATAAGACTTGGTTTATGAAAAAAATGAGACATATTATGGAAAAACCAGGATTTATAAAGGGGACAATTATATGACCCAGTTTAAGGAAAGGAACCGGTATATATGAGTGAACTAAACAACCCGGTTTCTAATGATACAATCGGCTCTTTTAGCTGTAAAGTTATAGTACCCGGTGATTTGTCCTTCAAATCGTGTCGTATACATTTTAGATTCTTTGATGAAGCCTATACAACATCATGTCGACACCTATTACCTACTCAAACTCATGGACATGTAAGAATTTTTTATATGTCATGAAAATAACATTCTTTCTATAAACATGAACACAACTCAACCGCTTGTTTATTTTTATGGATTTTACTAGGCATGAAAAAAACACATCAACTCCAATTGCATGGATGCTCGTTGAGGTAATTTATCTTATAACTTAGCCAACAATTGTAACATCCCAAATTTCAAGACCAAAAATTTCATTTTTGATATAACAATTTAAAGAAAACACCACTAGGTTATTTCATTTCATAAAAACCATAGACCATATGTCTCAATAGCATGTCATAAAATAGTAACAAAATCAGAGTACAAATCTCAAGAATCTCATATGCGTAAAATCGTGTGTGTGTGATGCACTGCTACCGTACCGACTCCTTTCCCTTCAAAGAAGAAGGATCTGAAACAAAAACTGAAAACCGTAAGCACGAAGCTTAGTGAGTTCCCGCATCATACAACATACCATACAATAACATACCACCAGCATATCTGGGTGCCCGACCTACAGTGCTGAGCATATCTGGGTGCTTAACCTACCATTGTCAGGCATACCGGGGTGCCCAACCTACCCTCCGGTTTATTTCAACCGGCTACAGGGACTATTTCACCCCTACCACTTCCAGATAAAAACATAGCATATCATACTGTTAGGTGTATCTGGGTGCCCGACCTACCCTGCTGGTATATTTCAACCGAGTCCGGGGACTAGTTCCCTTCCTACCACTATCACATAATATCATAGCATAGTAGCACAAATAACATAGCAGATAATGGCATACCATATAATTATTACAAAGATAATCATGTCTACTATAATCAACTACTATTGGGCCGACATTGGTGCCTTCGACCCACTTCTACTGTAAGGTAACTCACCTCAATGTCGTGAAGTAGCTGAATGTCGTCGACTCTGGGATCAACTCCTCTCAAACTCCAATACATAACAATCTCCTTTAATTACCCTTTCATACTCATAACCCCTTTAAGGGTCAACTCTGGTCAATTGTCAAAGTCAAAGTCAACATCCTGGTTGACTCAACTCGCCAAGTCCTTTCATGAAATCATAGAATTCCATGATTCATAAAACTCTGGAAAACCCGATCCTATTCGTCGAGTTCTTTCATGAACTCGACGATTTCATCCTCATAGCATAATCATGACCTTTTACTCATAACTCGCCGAGTCCCTCGTTGAACTCGTCGCGTTCCTCAATCTTCATAACCCAAACCATGGCCAACTCACTAATTCATCTTCAAGACTCAATGAGTTCGCTCAGTAACAGAAAAGGTTGGAAGACCATGACCCAACCCGTCGAGTTGTATGAACAACTCGTCGAGTACCCCATAGTCTAAATCCATTCAGTCGTTTCCAGTCGGGTTCTAGGCTTCCAAACCGTAGATCTGGTTACCTAGGCTTTATATATCACATAAAGTTTCTAACATTACGTCCATGCATGGGTTATTTAGCTCAAAAAACCCTAAAAAGTGATTCAGAAGTTGCATGGGACTCCCATGGCCATAATGTAGTTGCAATAAAATCGAGATTGAATAACAAGATCAGAGTAAAGTATGATTGATGAACACAATAAGTAATTATAATCTGTTTGGCTCCAATTAGCTTTCAATCAGTAAAGAGTGTTTAGACAAGGTTAAACGAATTAGAAAAAAGGTGAAAATTTCTTCTCTACTTTAGTACACTTCCCTATTTAGAGGAAAGATGAAAGCGAACAAAAAATACAAGGGACTAAAACACTAGACTCCATGCATTGAGATTCCCTAGTAATAAGATTACAAACTAACGAAGCTATCAATAAGATTTGACACCTCAAAACTAAATTTGACCTCTACATTCTCCCCCTTTGTGAGCAGTGATGAATCAAGACATTAATATCTTCGCATTCTGATGAATAACTCTTCTGATATCAACATACTAGTTAATAATCTTTCGAATTTCATATTTTTCTTTCTCATTGTTTTAGGTACAAGTACTCATTCAAACCAGAATATTTGTGTAATGAGGTGATGTAAACCTTTCAACATCACACACAGGGAACATAAACTTCAAATTATTTCCCTTTGTTTTCTTTCCAACGAAAACAATTCCTAGAGGCTTCAAGCCGATTTCCCCATCTTCGAACTTGTTTAAACTTGCCTTTTTCACATGAACTGTTTGAGGAACAGATACTTCTTTATCCAAAGACTTGGCCAATTCAATATCTGTTAAGGCTAATGCTCCATAATATCCATCAATGAAGGTTTTCAAATGAGCAAAACCAATAAAAAAATCTTCTTTGCTTGTAACTTGGAGCTTTGAAACATCAACATTCTTCATGATCATAGCCACCACTTTCAAGTCATGTAGATTCTTAATAGGGAAGTCTGCAACCGAGAAATCAAATTGCACATTGTTTGCTCGGACTGCATAATAGCGATAATTCTGTAACATACCCTCGAATAAAACATCTTTGGATATGCCAAGAACTCGAACTATTTTTACCAATGACCATATATCCTCCTCCTTTTTCCCAAGTATAGCATGAAAGCGAAGCTTTAATCGTTTAAATTCAGTCTTATCCTTGTACCTGTCAGCAAGTTCGAACTGCTTATCCAGGAACATCATTTATTCACTAGAAAATCTAGTTGATTTTGATTTGAGTTACAGTGTCAAAACTTCTTTTGAGAACCTTATCAAACTCATGCATAGCCCCTGTCACTATGAAAGCTTCAATATATTCATAGTGATATAACTTCGTTAGATCACCTTTGTTCAGACCAGGAGGATCATTTGCACGTTTTCTCAGTATGCTTTGTACATGCCTTTGTTTTTCTAACTCTGCTTCTTGAGCAACTTTGATCTCTTCTTTTGAAGGTTCAGTAATGACACCTTTGCCTTTGCCTTTATCAACTTTAGTTGGCTTGGGCTTTGAAGAGCCTTATTCTCCACCAGTTGACCCAATAACTATACCCTTTGTTATTGGTCTAGTTGTTGTTATGGTTGATGACGAAACAAGTGTTGTTGTTGGTAGAGATGTTGGAATTTGAGTGGTTAAAACTCTTCGAAACACCTTGGCATCACCTTCGACCTTTCGAGAACCACTTCCTCCAGTATTCACTTTCGTACCAGTTGCAACACCCCCTTTTCTCCCTTTTGCACCCATATGTTAATAGGTGGGGCATTCGTTGGCATAAAGTTTGCAAACTTCACAAGTGAATCCAATTTAGAGTGAATTGTTGACTCTAACTTTTGAAATTTTTCAGCTAACAATTTAGGAGAAATTGACATAACCTATGAAGATTCAGTCTTGTCCTTGAGATCTTTCAGCTCACCCAAAAAATTTTCAACATTCCGAAAACCCTTTACTACATCATCTCCAAGCTTGCTCAACTTGCGAAGGAAGTGTGGTATGCCATTCCATTACTTTTGTGATTGCAACAACAAGGATGTCCACCTTGTTATGAAGATTAGAACATTTGTGATCTAATTCAGCAAATTCCTTCTCTATATCATCACGAAGTTCTTGAATCTTGAGATTAACAATCTCACGAATAGTCTTTACTTCGTGAACATAAAGAACATGTCTGTCTTTTTCAACTACCTTCAATTCTTTTAGTGCATCATTAAAAGAATCAAAATGTACTTTGAGCTTGGATTAAAGATCTCTATTCACACTATCAATTTTACTTTGAATACGATGCTCCTGAGCATTAAGCATCACATCCACTTCAATTCCTGAGACATAATGATTATTGACTGTATTTGCTTGACACTGTAAAATAGAATTAAGTTTCCTATTCAAGATCATCAATTGCTTTTCAGACATGATCATGTGATCTAGGATCTTTTCTTTGTTAGAATCAAACTCAATTGTTGCAAAGGAACCCTGAAACTCTTCTTCATCAGTTTTTGTGTCTTGAACTGGTGGTGTATCGGTGGATTGGGATGGGAATAAAGTGATCAAAGGTTGTTGCAAGACAATATCAAATGTAGGAGAATGAGTAGAAGAAGGAATATGGGACGTAGTGGGTACTATAAATGGTGGTAACGAAACGGTAGTATCAAGAACTGATGTGTCGAAAGTAAATGAGAAAACAATAGAAGGGTTACCTTGGGCTTCACAAATCGAAACTCCATCACCCTTTTTGACATTTACACCCGTATCAGATACGTTTACAGTGATTCCTGAGGTTCAAACCTCCTCATTAAATGACTCAGTATGCGAAACCTCTGTTGGTAAAACCGTTGTCTGCTTAGGAGTCAAAATTTTTGGTTGTTCTACGTGATTTATGGTTGTTTCTACTGGAGAAGTGTTCACATTGCCATCAAGATTTCTAGTCGCCTCTAAATTCGAATTGACTGGAGAATCCCTTATAGGTGAAGAATGGCCCAGAATTGTATGTGTAGGTGGTGTGTCAGGAACCACTTCATCATCCGTCGAAGCTTCATGTATAACTAACTTTCGTTGTTTCTTTGGCCTCTTTTGTTTCTTTGAAATATGCTTAGCCATGTCTTCAGCTCATCTTTTCTTTGAAGCTAGAGACACTGGTGTAGGAATTTCGCAAATCACCACACCTTTACTATTAAGTTGCGGCTTACAAATGTATGAAGGAGAAAAACTGGATGATCTTTCAGGTGAATGACGAGAACGGTGAGCCATTTTCTTAATCCTTTTGAAAACACTAGTATTCGAAGGTACCACATCCTTCGAAGGTTCAACATCTTCAGTAACAATAGGCTTTGAACTTTTCTTCGAAGCCTTTACTTTAACAGTGACTTTCGTTGGAGATTTAGCTTCTTTTCCATTTAAACAACTTTCGTAGGGCTTCGCTCAGCTTCCTTCTTTGAACCTCTTTTCTTCTTTGAAGGACCTTCAGTTGTTGTATCTAACAATTTTCCAGTTTCAACATCAGGATTAATTATAGACAAGTAGTGTACCGACACATGATTTAGAGGATCGATTTTTCGAAACATTGCATCAAGAATTCTAGCAATATTTGGAAAATTTTCTGCATCGTCTTCCACTGTCTTTGGATAATGGTAGGTAGCAAACTCATCCAATTCATCAGTGTCAGAAACCTGAATCCCTTCCATCGTGTAAACAAACTCCAAGATCAATCTCATTATCGAGCACACAAAATCCCATCAACAACATACGTGTTCTCAATACTATGATAAATTCCTTCCATAAATGAGTTGCGTAGTCCACTTGCAAATCATAGTCGATTATAGAAACCATAGCATAGACTTCCAATCGGTCCTTGACTAACCCAACTACTCTCCTGGTTAAACAACGAAGATATATGTCAGACATAAAATTCCAAAGACACGGTAAACCAGATTTCTTGAAATCACTAATCTTGGTAATAAAAGGTTGATGACCCATCTCATTAAACATGTGAATGATTTAGGCATTGTTAACCTTGTAAAAAGGTTCAGCATTGGGGATATTCAGAATTTGAGCAAAAAGTTTTTTGGATAACCTGAATTTCTTGTCATTCATTAGTTGAAAAATAACAATTTGCATCGTCTTGCTGTAAGTCGCAGTTGAACCCGCAAGTGACAACCATGTAAGAGGAACTGTAAATGATCGGAACATAGCGGTTGATAACACCGAATGCTGAAGAGAAACAATGAGCATTCATAACCCCTCTGGATAAGCATCAATATCACCAAGAACTTGATAGTTAGTGCTTTGTATCTTCATGATCGGATGAGAAGTAATATCTTTAGTGGTTTGAGATTGATTGGCCACCATTGTTAGGGTTTTGAAGTTTTTGAAGAAATCAGAGAGAATAAAAAAATCAATTGCTTGTGAATTTTAAGTATGCGTAAAATTGGAATTGATCCTCCGAAACTCTTTTTATAGTGGAATAAAAGTTTAAATTTGAAGCGATTTCCATATTGAATGTGGCTGACGTGTCTCCTGGAAAATTGCATGAGCTCCCAAAAAAAGGCATGCTTGTACTTTATATCATCACTTTGGCCTTGTACCCCCGGTTGGAACACCAAACATCACATCACATAGATTAATAACTTGCCCCAAGAGAATGAGAACCGTCAGTAACTTTTGGTATGGAGGTTGGGCTCTTTCACTTTTGGGTTGTAAAGCGAAGTCATATGCCAATCTTTGAAAGCATCAGCCTGAGTTGGTATTACTCAGAACCTCAAGGATTTCGTGTGTGTAATGTGTGCCAAAGAATAAGATAAGAAGAGAAGGAAAAAAATTGGTTCTGTGATGTCAAGAATATTTGACACGAATGCAGTTAGATCCGACGAAAAGATCACTTCGTTATTCATCAAGAGAGATGATTAACAGCTTGGGTGGTTTCATGTGAATTACAATTAAATAATTATTGAGAAGTATCGAAGGGCTTCTTTTATCAAGGTTTCAAAGGCGGCTTAAAATTCCATTACAAAGCACATCTAAACATAAGAGTAACAAGTTGTAAACGAAATTACCTGTTTGGCCAGTGTAGTCAGGGACAAGTAAGCTTTGGACAAATTTTGCAAGTAATGAAGGTTAAGAATGATACTCAATCGGAAAACATATTCTTTAACTAAAAGTATTTCTAAATCTTACTGGGTAACAAATGTTGTGGGTTTCGAACATTTGATCAAGATTACAACAAAAGAAATAATATGTCTTTAGTATCAAAAATAGGTACTGAAATAAAAGTTTTGTTAAAATTTGGAACGAAGTTCCCCATCAATTCCTTATGTTTCGAAAGTTTGGGTTTCACTTCCACCACAGTCTCATGATCTTAGACCATAAACACATATTTTTGATATGTCTAGATCCTGATTGGTTGGTATCAGAAATCTCTTCAACATATGTCATTGTGTGTGAATGTGTAAGAACGTTAGGATGAAAAAGATTTGGTTTAAGAAACAAAAGTACCTCTGTTATTTTTGGACCAATCAGTAAACTCTTAACTCATATGAGAAGAGTAAGGTGGCTCAGTGACTAATGAGAATATAGCCTAATTGGGAAGAATCCTCAGAATGAGAAATTTATTAAGTATAGCACCTGGTTCCTGGTGCGTATGACCTATCTAAGTAATTTACATTTTTAGCCCTGGACTCGGCGAGTTGTAGGCCTGACTCGCCGAGTAGAGTCGGGACATTTGAACACGTATAAGTTGGTGACTCGGCAAGTCCATATTCTAGACTCGGCGAGTCCCCGCTGTCTGGATGAAACCCTAATTTCAAGGGTTTGCACCCTATTTAAACCAACCTTATGCGCCCCAAGCCCGACCCCTTCACCCTCAGAGCTCTCTATATCGTCCCAACCCCGTTTCTTGCGAGATTGAAGTGTTTTTGTGTGATTTCTTGAAGATTTTGAGAGAAAAAGGAGGGTAGATCAAGAGGAGAAGAAGGAGGCCAGATATCTTAGTGTTATTTTAGAGATTTCTTGAGGTATAACTCAGTTTCCTTCTGTTTTTATGCTAAGAATCCCTTAGAGCACCATTAAAGTCCTTCTTGAGCCATTTTCCAAGCTTGTTTATGGAATAGGGATGGTAATGAGTTGATTAACCTCTAGATCTAGGCATGTTTGAGCTCCAGAAGCTCAGATCCATGGCCTTTATGGAAGTAAATGGCATGAATGTCCTAGATCTACCATTTTAGTCTTTATTAAGCCTTAAATCCCCATCCTATGCATGTATACACGTAAAGTTGGGAACTTTATGTGTAAAACCTACCCTAAGAGCCCAGATCTATGTATGGCATGAGCTGGATTCAAGCAAAATCGAGTATGTAGTAATTGCATGTGAACGACTCGGCGAGTCGTTCATCGGACTCGTCGAGTCGAGTCACGAGTCCCCGAGTTTTCCCCCCTTTTTCGTGTTGCTGAGTGGAGTCGTGAGTCATGGGGGGACTCAGTGAGTCGGAAGCCAGACTCACCCATGGAGAGACTCGGCGAGTCCAAGGAAATCTTCTTACCTCAAGAACAGACTCGACGAGTTGTTCATACAGCTTGGCGAGTCTCAGCATAGAATGTTCATCAGATGAAGATGAACTCGACGAGTTGTTCATGCAAATCGGCGAGTAGGATGAAGGACTTGTGGATAGAAGTTACAAGGAGAACTCATCGAGTCAATGCCTAACTCGACGAGTAGAGTCGGATTGAGGACAATTGAATGGGTAAGGACTCGACGAGTTGGCAAGCCAACTCGGCGAGTTGGGTCAACTGGAAGTTAACTTTGACTTGTACTTTGACCTGGTCAAGGGTAAAACGGTTATTTTACCCTAAGTACAACTAGCAGTATTTGACTGAATGTTTTGTGGGAATTATAGCGGGAGGACTTCCGGAACAGCAGCAGCAGCAGTAGACAGTCAGTTCCCGCTCGAATCAGCAGCTACTTTGAGGTGAGTTACCTTCCAGTAGCGGTGGGTGTACGGCCACAATGTCTGCCCACCAGTAGGAGTTATATGTTAGATGATTGTCTTTGTGATATCATCTAGGTTTGCTGCGACCTGGTATGTTATGTGCTGGCATGATATGTTATATGTGATAGTAGTAGAGTTCGGTCGTTAGGACCGAAGGGTAGGTCAGACACCCTAGCTATGTCTGACAGTATGTGATGATATGTTTTTATGCTGGCCTGATATGATATATATATATGTGGTAGTGGCTGTAGGGGGTGAAATAGTCTCCGAGGATCGGTTGTTAGGACCGATGGGTAGTCAGCACCCCTGAATGGCTTGACACGGGTAGGACGGCACCCCAGAATGGCTGCACCGGGTAGTCAGGCACCCCAGAAGAGCCTGGCAGTATGTTATGTTACGTGATCGCATGGTATGTGGTACGATGGGGGAACTCACTAAGCTTCGTGCTTACAGTTTACAGTTTTGGTTTTAGGTACCTCTTCGTCGAAGGGGAAGGAGCTAGCGCGGTAGCGGCACATCATACACGCACACTGTTTTCCGCATTCATGGGATTGTTCTGGGATTCATACTCTAATATTTTGATAGTTCACGTGTTTTGGTTTTCAGACATAGTATATGTTTATGAAACGGTTTGATCGGAAAATGTTTATTTGCAAATGATTTTACTAAATATTAATTGAAAAATGAAATTTTTGGACGTGAAAAAAATGGGTCGTTACATTAAGGCTTCATAACCCATTGAGTCTTGAAGGCTTGGGTCAACATGCTTCTAGGGACATTCTAACTAGGACATAGTTTTGAAAGTTTACCTTTCCCTGAAGCAGCAAGCATGAACCACCAAAAATCTTCTTGGATTTTTGAACTTTTGAATGAAAATAACAAAAATAACGAAAAATCTTTTTGGTATTTTTGAATTTTTAACAACAAAAGACAAAAATGAAAATATTTTTGGTGTTTTAGATTTGATAAGAAAAATACAAAAGTAACAAAAAATATTTTTGGTATTTTTGATATTGGAATTGAAAGGCAAAACTAACGAAAATTTAAAAAAAAATGACTAAACTAACGAAGATTTTTGTCAAACCAATTTGCCCAATTTACAAAAACGAAGCATGTCGAAGCGTTGACTGTGAACAGTAACCGCTGAATCATGAACAGTAACTACTGAATCAACATCTTTTGGATACTCTTGTCTTGTCATTCTAACGAAGGTAGTCCAGGAACTGAATTTGCATCCAACATTCCTAAGCCATGCATGATCCTTACAAAAGATTTCTCATCTAAAGGTTTTGTAAAGATATCTGCAAGCTGATCAGTTGTCTTTACAAAATATACTTCTATGTTTCTATCTTCAATGTTGTACAGGATTACGGTAAATGCGTATTGCACTTTGAGAATCACAATACAATGGAATTTTCTTCACATCGATTGCATAGTCTTGTAATTGACTTTGTATCCATATGATTTGTGATGTACAAGCTGCATCAGCAACATACTTTGCTTCTGTTGTTGAAATCGAAACACAAGTTTGCTTTTTCGATTGCCAGATAACCAATTCTCCATCTAACATTTGACATCCGCCACTTGTACTTTTGCGATCAAGATTACAACCTCCTAAATAAGCATCTGAAAATGCTTGAATAAAGAACCCTATTTTTGAAGGATACCACAATCCTAACGAAGTTGTTCCTTTGAGATAACGAAAAATAATCTTGACTGTAGTGAGATGTGGTTCCCTGGGATTTGATTGGTACCTGGCACAATTGCACATAGAAAACATGATATCAGGTCGACTTGCTGTGAGATAATGTGACGAATCTATCATGCTTCAGTAAAATGTAAGATCAATAGCTGGTTTATCTAACGAAGGAGTCAGTTTTGGTTCCAACTGCCACCGGTACTGTAAGCTTTGTGTTATTCATCATGCTAAACTTTTCAAGCAGATTTCGTGTATACTTCTCTTGGTTAATGAATATTTCTTCTCTGCTTTGACAAATATTTAACCCCAGAAAGTTGTTGATTTTTCCCATCATGCTCATCTCAAATTGACTTTTCATCAAATTTTCGAATTCTCTTGACAAAGTAGGGTTAGTTGAGCCAAAAATAATATAATCAACATAAAATTAAACAAGCATAAGAGGATCCCCAACTTTCTTTCGAAAGAGAGTGAGATCAACTGATCCATGTTTAAATTTCAATTGTTTTAAGAAATTGGTAAGAGTAGCATACTAGGCTCTTGGTGCTTGTTTTAACCCATATACTGTTTTATCTAAGATATAACAATAATCAAGATGTTCTTTTTCAATAAAACCTGGGGGTTGTTCAACGTACACAGTCTATTCAAGTTCACCATTTAGAAACGCACATTTTACATCCATCTGATGTACATCAAAATCTTTGTGCGTTGCATAGGCTAAATATATTCGAACAGCCTCGAGTCTTGCGACAAGGGTGAAAGTTTCCTCATATTCTATACCTTCTTGTTGCAAAATACCTTTAACTATAAGCCTAGCTTTATTTCATACAACATTACCATCTTTATCAGTTTTATTTTTAAAAATCCATTTTAAACCCACAATCGAAACATTATTTGGTGTGGGAATTAATCTCCACACCTTGTTTCTTTCAACTTCAACAAGTTCAAATTGCATAGAAACAACCCAATCAGGATGTTCCATAGCATCTTTGACTGATTTAGGTTCAATCTTCAAAATAAAAACATTGAAAATGCAAAATTATTAATTTACATTAAGTACCTCATTCTTTGAATGTAATTGGGCTCTTGTAAGCACTCCTTCATGTGGATCTCGTAAAACTTGTTCCTTAGGATGGCTTTTAATCCATCTATCCATTGGAGGATATGCAGGATCAAAGTCCAATGATGCATCTTCAAACATTTCTTTAGTTTCAGATCCTTCACTTGCATTCAAAAAATTATCATTAATATCATGATAAACATCAATTTGATCATTCGAAACATTTGTATTATTTCCAACTTGCTCCCCCTCAATAATCAGATTGATATCTTGATGCCCCCTCAACATCAACATCTTTCTCTCTCCCCCTCGTAAGTATTCTCCCCCTCAACTTGATGATTCGGCATATTTGGCAGACTTTCGTTATTTGTGAACGAATTTGTTGATGATAATAAATCATTGTTATCCTGTGTAAGAGTGGAATCATCCTAATGTTTCGATGCTTCTGGCACACAATTATCATCAACATTAACTTCGGCATCAACGGCATGGTCTGGTACACCAAAAATGAAATCATAATCAAAATCTAATGAACTCAAAGAATGAGATTCATTATTTGATTCATACATTATTGGTTGTTGTTCATAGATTTTATCAACTAGTTTAACCTAATAATCCTCAAAAGTGAGATTAAATGTTTCTTCGATTTTTCTGGTTCATTTGTTTAACACCCTATAAGCAACCGAATTGTGCGAATATCCCAAAAATATCCCTTCGTCAACTTTTGGATGAAACTTCGAAAGATTATCCTTGAGATTCATGATGAAGCACCTGCATCCAAAAACATGGAAAAATTTAACATTTGGTTTAAGGTTGTTGATTATTATATAAGGAGTGATGTTAAAACAACGATGAATAAATGATCGATTTTGAGTAAAACATGCAGTAGACACCGCTTCGGTGCCTAGATATTGAGGAAGAGTAGCATATGTGAGCATCATTCTTGCTAATTCACAAAGTGAATGGTTTCATCTTTCTACAACACCATTTTGTTGAGGAGTGTAAGGTGAAGAGAAATTATGCAAAATTCCTTTGTTTGTTAAGAACGAATCAAGAACATTATTCTTGAATTCAGAGCCGTTGTCACTCTTGATCTTTCGAAGCTTTTTCTTCAAACTTAATTCAATGTGCTTGATGAAGTCGATCAATATTTGAGCTGTTTCGGACTTGAGTCTTAGAAAATATACCCATGTGAATCTTGAAAAATCATCAACAATGATCAATATGTATCTCTTTTTGTTGAGTGTCTCAATAGTTGAGGGTCCACATAGATCAATGTGAAGTAATTCCAAAGGCTCAACAATCTTCGAATCAATCACAATAAGATGACCTCGTCTGTGTTGCTTTCCTTGTTCGCAAGCTGCACACAGAGTATCATTATCAAATTTTAATATAGGTAAACCTCTTACCAGATCTTGTACCACCAATTTATTTAAATTTCGACAATTCAAGTGTGATATTCGTCTATGCCAAAGCCAACTAACGTCAGACAAAGGTTTTGAAAGTAAGAAAACTGAGGGAATCCCAATAATCTAATTGATGTCAAGAGTAAACATGTCTCCTTTTCGTTTGGATTTGAGTAAGATTTCCTTTGTTTCAATGTTTGAAATCATATTGCCTTCTTCATTAAACACTACTTGATTTCCAGTGCCCACAACAAGTTGTGAAACACTTATCAAGTTATGTTGAAGACCTTTTACATATGCAAGTCTGTTGGCTGTGAAATTCCCATTTGTGAATTTTCCATATCCTCGAACATAGGATTTCTTGTTGTTGCGAAACTTCACTACTTCAGCATTCTCCAAAGTCCTATAATCACAAAGATTCTCCTTTTGTCCGGTCATATGATGTGATCAACCACTATCAATATACCATTTGTCATCATATTTCTCGTCACTCATGACCTGCAATTAATGAAAAAATTTAGGTCCCCAAGCCTGTTTGGGTCATTGGATACTAGTTTGAAAGATGCTGTGAAACGAAGATCCTGTGATCCATTTACGAACTTTAGATTTGAGACTATCAACTAAGTCTATTTTGTTGGTTAAAGGCACATAAAAATAAGTATTCAATGGTTTTAAATTTTCATTGACTTTTTTCTTTTTCTTCTCAGTTTGTTTCACACGAACCGTTGACTTTAGAAGAGCTTTTGATTGTTTGACAAAAATATTCGACTCTTATGAGGATGAACTTCCATTCAATGATTCATTCAAATATTTCTCATACTCCTCCTTGATCACTTCTTGAGAAAATTTCGCAGATTGAAATTTCATTCCTTTACCTTCCAACCAATGATTAATATTCTTCACATTTTTTCCCTTTAACAAATGAAGATTTTACTGATTGTTTTGAGGGTGGATTTGGAAAACGAGGTGAATCAGGCGTGTGAGTTTTGAATTTTCGTCTATGAACTTGCAACTTTTCATAGTGTCTTCTTGATTTTTGTGTTGAAACATGAGGAGTATAACGATTTTGAAAACGCTTTTGATAACCAATATTATTTCTTTGAAAAACCTTTTGAGAGTTCATGAATTTTTTGGATGTGAAACACGATGATAATTATTATGTTCATTTGATTGAAAATCACATCGTTGAAAATTATTTGTTGAAAACATTTGATTTGAAGAATTCTTATGAAAACTATTGATTGTTTATTGTGCACATAATTCTCATTATAAGATGTTTGAACATTAGAATTTGAAGTTAATTTCGAAATGTGCTCCTTGTTTATAAAAGAATTATTTTGAGATTTTTGAGGAGACGAAATCTTTGAAGTTAGAGTGGAATTTGGCTTATTTACTGGTTCTTTTGAAAAGAAGTCTGAACACAGTTAGACATTTTCTTTTCAGAAGATTTAATAAGCAAAACATTTTGTTTCTTTTGTGACTCAATGTTTTGCCAAAAAAAATTCTTTCATGATTTTCTTTTTGAAATTTTGTTTTCTTTCGAAATCTTGTCAACTTGATCTTTAAAAGCTTGTGAATTGATTTTGACATTTTGAGAAATAACTTCATCCTTTGTTGAAACTTCTTTTGATTTTTCAGATTTTTCAACCCAAACTTGTTTTGATTTTTCAGTAACTCTGACATTTGTTTGTAATTCAGCTTGAGAATTGTCAGTTTTAACGATCCATGTTCGACTTGGTTTTTGACGTTGAAAGGTGTAAGAATTTTTGGTCGGGTTGTTTTCAACAGTACTTTGATTCGAGAAGAACCGATCATTTGAAGCTTTCCTATTGTCCTCTTCAACCAATTTGTTTATTTTGTGTTTTACACTTTCTCCATTACCCGTTGTAACAAAAACTTGGTTTGGAAAAACAACATTATCTGAACACTTGAGGTTTGGATAAACCACATAATTGGGTTCAAGATAGTGAGAACATTTTTCATTCATGACTTTGTCGAATTCCTTTGTCTCTTAATACACTTGATCTTCAACTATGCGAGGTACAATGTTTTCTTTCGAAACTTTTGGAGCATTTGTCTCTGTTGACACTTCTTTATCATCGTCACTATCTGTTTGACTATTTTCGACAGTTACATGGTCATTATCAACAACTTTCGAAGTTGAAGCTTGGTCATTGTCAATTTTAAACTCATAATCATTACATTTTTCTTTGACTTTAGCCATTGAAGCGACATCAATGATAGACAACTTAGAACAATCAATAACTTCCTCCTCTTCAATTTCACTAATATTGTCAGAATCATCGTCAATATCAATGTAATTGTTTTGAAGATTAGTTTTTGAATTCTCAGTTCTTTTGATATTCCTAATTGGTGCATCTTTGGTCAAGGTTGTTAGGTTTTGTATACTACAATATCCTATGGTGCACATACAACCCTAAATGCCATGGATCTATGTTTTCTCTAATTATACATGTAATAGGTTTCCAAAGCATTAAGCCTATAACTAGCATGCAAATAACATATGTATAATAAAACAAGTTTTATACATACATCTTCGTGTTGTTGATGTTGCTGAAAGACTTTGGCCTTTAAGAATTTAGTGCCACAACTGTTGCACCTCAAATAGAATCACAACTCACCTAGGACAAAGGATGACATTTTGAGAGAGAATTCCATGTACCAAAATCATCCATCTTTCTCTAAGAATAGAAGCACACATTTTTTAGGTTATGGAGCATATATTTATATGTAGGATTCCAAGGGTCATGGGCATAACCCAAATACATACACATGGGTTTTATGATCCATGGTTCATGTGGCCCAAATCTATATGTATCCATACATAAACTTAGTCCAATATGGATCATAAGCCCAACACTTATAAATATAACCAATTACCATAATTAGTCCCCACAGATTTAATTAGTCTCTTTTGATCACTAAATTAATTCCAAACTAATTCTTGATCAATACTAATTAAATCATATGATTTCATATTAATATATTAGAACTTATAATATATTAATAAATCATATATAATCTCTTCTCAAAAGTCCATCCTAACAAATTGTCCTGATGTTATGCAACCCAAATGGACCATGCTACTCTCGGGTTGAGTACAAACCAATAATAGTTATGAGCTTAGACATCTAATCCAACAGCCTCCCACTTAGATAAGTCTAAAACTATTATTGCAAATATGACTCCAAAATCTCGACTAGCAATCGTAGCTCTTAAAAGTCGTTGTCGAACTCTGACCTAGTCAATGATGTGTCCATTAGATAAGGGATCATATATTCCTCCATTCTATATATCATATGGAATGAGACATGGATTATAATCATTCTCTCTGTCCATCTGTTGTTTCCCGATTTCTAATTTATGACGACTGACTAATTAAACAAATCAAATCAGTCCAGGCCCGACCGAGCACTTAAGGTTGTCATCACTAAATCATCGAGGGGCCCACATATATCGCTTTTATCCCTCCAAGGGTAAAAGGAATGGATAAAATTCGACCCAAATGTTCGCTTGTACTCACTCATCAAATTACACACAACGATATGTTTTATAACATCCAAGTTACTGGTGCGTTGACATATATCAATGTCCAACCGACTCGCAACTACAACTCACACGTCTCCGTTTGAAGAATACAATATATTATAGTCTCATGATCACTTGTAATAAAATCCATGAAGTGATTCAAATGAGACTAGGTTTAATCCAAAACTCGAATCTTATTCTAGGAGCACTCATGAATAATGCAGCTATGTCTAAAACATCTAGACATACTCCAGACCCATTCATGACAGTCTTGCCTCAATACCTACGTCCGACAGTGAACGGTTTGAATAACCTAGTTATTCGGGAAGTCAAAACATGCAAAGTGACACACAAGAATAATACTAATCCTATATGGCCCCAAAACTTTTGAGTCATATTGATTACTCATTATTCATTGTATAATGTTTCAAATAATCAACTTAATACTTGAGCTAAAACAATAGTTTTCCATGCTACAAGCATGCACACTATGTTTACCTATGGTCCTTTCTTTGTGGAATAGATCAATTGAAAACATTTCAATGATGCTCATTTTACAATTCTAAATCCTTATGATAAATGTAAGAATACAAGATTCTTTGCCATTTATTGAAATATGTTAGATTCTAAACTTATATGTAATAATCCTCTTGTATTGACAATGCACAAAAGTCATAAAGACTCAACAACAGACATTACAAAGTATTCCAATAGAGAGCAATTCCATGGAAATGAAGTCTCACATTCAAAGTACATTCCTTTGAACATCCTTCTTGCATTAAGTTTTGTAATCTTACACAGATATAATGAATAACTTCCACATATGGAAACATTTCCATATTCTTATTTTGATTATCACTTACGAACAAGAGTTGCCTCTTTTCAGAATATGTCAATATGGTCCTTCCAAAATTTACACCATACTTCCAACTGTCTATGAGCAACCAATCTTTGGTAATCCTCACATTGTCCTCGACAATTGCTTAATCATTTTAGTCATATACAGTTCTGGTCCTTTTCCCTCTTAATGACCTAGGTATTTGGAAAATTCAGAACACATAGAAATATTATAGCATATGTAATCGATCCTATAACCAAAGCATATGGGATACGATTCATAATGTCTCACATAAACACATGATCCTAGACCAGTCTTTTGCTATAATTTTTCCTATCAACCATGTTCTCTAAATTCAGACTATGAAGAGGGATGCCATAATCATAATGGAATATTGAGAACGTAATTAATATTTCTGTATATAGAATTTCCTTATGTTGAACCATTCCAACATAACATTCATATATACTTGACTAAATTTGATTAAAATCTTAATTTAAGCTCTTAGAATTGGAATGAATTATAATTTCATCTCCCTTAATTATAGAAAAACAAATTTTCAATCTCTGCAACTTTGCAAATTGAAACTTTTGTTTTCTATAATTAACATTGCTAACTTGAAACACTTAACATAATAATCATGCTCCCACTAATATGATAATCATATTATCATCAACATAACACTTATGCTCCCACTAGCTTTGACATGTATCCAGAAATCAGTTGGACTTCTAGAAATCAATACTTTATTGACTTTCATTACCAAAGTTCATGATTCTAATACGAGATGCTTTGATAAGACTTTATCTAGGCTTCCTAAAATCATACACTTTTCCTTAGATAGCTCACATGTGTGTCTAAACAATTCTTAGAACTATGAAAAGGGATGACGTAATCATAGTCTCAAGTTTTTAGACCTTTTCCATTGCTCACAATTCGAATTATGAAAAAGGGATGTCATAATCATAATTGAATTTGAGAATGAAAATTTCACAATTTCTATTTCCTTAAAATCTACTTAGTGAAAGCGTTTCCTCACCATTACTTTCATGAATCAAAGAGAAACCTTATTACACATAGATTTTATGGTGTATGTGTTCCTATCCATGTGAATTTGTCAAAAACATAACCACAAGAGGAGGTTAGTGACAAATCCAAACTCATATGGACTGAACTTGTTCAATCTTAACTTCTTGCCACCTGGCAGCACAAGGGCCTACCATTGCTTCCAAGTAGTTATGCAAACAACTGAGAACTCATAGAACTCACATGCATAGTGAAATTTAACTGGAATAGGCACATAAGCAAGAATATGTCAACACAATAGGTTACAAATCTCAAGTCGTGTGCTTGTGACAAACAATAGGTTTTATTCTTAATTAGTTCTTGAAACTTTTCAAGATCCTTAAGACTCCCACTGACCTCTTAACATATAAAATTCACTTTGTCAAGGAACATTAGTTGACAAAAAAATATTCAAGAGTTAGTGTGGATTCTTATCAATATAAACACTTCACAAAATTGGCCTTAGTTGGTCTTTGTTTTATTCAAAACATCACAACTTACCAATTCCAAATGTACAAGAGTAAAAACATTTAACTCTACATATGATAAGTGTTTTAAACCTTCTTAACATTATGTCACTCAAGGCTTGATCTATGGGTTTTGAGCATTCTAACACTCCTATGGTGTACATGCAACCCTAGAAACCCTGGATCTATGTTTTCTCTATTATACATGCAAATTTGATTTTTCAAGATTCTCAACCTAACTAGCATGTTATGGGGTACTTGTAATATAGAAACATTAGTAGAATAACATACCTTTTCTTGTGGTTGATTGCTTGGAGTTTTGAGATCCTATCACCAATAATGTGGATGCCTCAAGTGGAATCACAAATCACCACACAATTTGGAAAGCCTTGAAAGAATAGTATGCACTTGTAAAAATCGGCCCACCTTTGTTCTCGCACACACTAGTGCCAATGTGCCAAAGACCTCTTTATATAGTATGGTGGATTAGGGTTACATCCATGTAAACCCTAATACCCATGACCTTTCATTTCCATAGGATCCATGGGTTAAAAACTCCATGGACTATCCATGCAAGCTTAGCCCATCCTAACTGAACATTGTCCCATTATATATATATATATATATATATATATATATATATATATATATATATATATATATATATAAGAGTCCATATCTAGTTAGTCTCTTTTGATTACTCAATTCCAAATTAATTCTTGATCAACACTAATCAAATAATATGATTTCATATTAATATATTATTACTTATAATATATTAATAAATCATAAATATACTATTCTCAAAAGATTATCCATACAAATTGTTTCGGTGAAGTGCAACCCAAATGGACCATGCCGAGTTATGTCAAGTACATAGCAAATATAGTTATGTACTAAGACACCTTATCCAACAATCTCCCACTTAGATAAGTCTGATAACTATAGTTGCAAGTATTACTTCAGGAACCGACCAACAATTGTAGCTCTTAAAACTCTGTTGAACTATGGAGTGCAATTTTAGATAAGTGATCACATAATCCTTTGTTCTAGATATCAGTTAGAAAAATACATGGAACAATGTCATACTTATTGTCTAGCAGTTTGTTTCCGGATGTCCGATTTGTTTGACATAGAACTAAACTGAACACATCAATTTGGTTCTGACCGGGCTCGACACATAGGTCAAAACAAAATCATCGAGGGGCCCAAATATCGCTTCTAATCCTCCAAGTATTAAAAGGAACATATAAACTTCGACTCATATGCTTGTACTAACTACTTGTTGAATCATACACAAAGGCACGTTTTATAACATCAAGTTACTGATGTGTTTTCGTACAATCAATGCACAAACAACTCATAGTCAACAACTCATATCTCTAGGTTTGAAGACTTATATGATATTACCATCTCACGATCACTCGATATAAATTCCATGAAGTGATACAAGTGAGCGTGGGTTTAATCCAATACTCCAAACTTATGAGCACCCATGAATGTTGTAGCAACTTTTGCTATGTCTAACCTCCTTAGACATCTACAAGCCCAATTCATGACAGTCTTGATTCATACCTACTTCCAAAGTACGAGTGATTGTGGAGAGTTTGAATAAAGTAATTATTATGGAAGTCAAAACATGAAAAGTTGAAAAAATAGTAAACGAGTGACACAAGATAGCAACACCTTACTTATAAATAAACAACTTTTATTTAATCATCAAATGTCAATTACATTTTACAAGTTTCAGAAATAGCTATCCAATCTGTAAAACTAATATCGTCCTTCAGCCCGATGTGCCTCGCAAGTTGCAAATGCCTAAGCCTAATCAGTCCCTTCGTAAGGGGATCTGCTTGGTTCTCTTCTGATGATACCCTCTATACCACGAGGAGTCCTTCTTCTATCTTGTGTCTTATAAAGTGATATTTTCTGTCAATGTGTTTGGATCTTCCATGATCTCTCGGTTCCTTAGCTAAGGCAACCGCACTATTTCTGTCACAAAAAATCTCCATAGGCTCCTTTATAGCTGGTACAACTCTAAGGTCTCCGATTAAGTTCCTCAGCCATATCGCCTCCTTCGCCGCTTCACTCGTTGCTGTGTACTCTAATTCACACGTCGAATCAGCTACCGTCTCCAGCTTGGAACTTTTCCAAGTAATTGCTCCTCCATTCATGGTAAACACCCAACCCGACTGAGAGCGGAAATTATCCGTATCAGTCTAAAAACTAGAGTCACTATACCCCACTACTCTCAAGTCATCACTCCCACCAAGGGTAAGGACCCAGTCCTTAGTCCTCTGCAGGTACTTGAGAATGTTCTTCACCGTAGTCCAGTGAGCCTTGCCAGGATTCTCCTGATATCTGCAGACCATGCTCAAAGAAAAGGCCACATCAGGATGGGTACAAGTCATAGCATACATGATCGAGCCAACATCGTAAGCATATGGTAATTGACTCATCTTAGCTATCTTAGCCTGTGTACTTGGACTCTGAGCCTTGCTCGGTTTGACATTGCTTTGGATCAGTAAATCACCTTTCTTGGAATTCGGCATGTTGAAACCTCTTTAACACTTTGTCTAAGTAGGTACTCTGACTAAGTCCAATTAGTCTTCTACTCCTTTCACTCAATATCCTTATCCCTAGGATACAGGCAGCTTCTCAAAGGTCCTTCATAGCGAAACACTTCCCAATCCAGGACTTAACCTCCTGCAAGGTTGGGATGACATTTCCTATGAGTAGTATGTCATCCACATACAGTACCAAAAAGCTAACTATACTCCCACTAGCCCTGACATATACACAGGACTCATCTTCTCTTCTCTAAAAACCAAACTCTTTGAACGTGACATCCCCAAAATCTCGGCTAGAAAAGACCGATTTCATTTATGCTTTTTAAAATAATTTCAGAGTAAATCCTTTTGATTTAAAAGTGTTGCGGAATTTGTTCCCAAAACAAAACATGATAAAATAATATTTATCAAAGCATTTCATCAAGAGAAATGTATTTTCATTATATAATCAAAACTCGGGATGTCATGTTCCGATACAGACCATAAAGCATAAACGATAACATTACAAGTCATTCAACAAATATATACATATACAGACTTGTAAACAAAACAAGAAGATGATTCATCCATCTTACGCCCTTGTGCCACTTCCTGTAATACAAATAAAATTGAGTGGGTCAGGCTTGGGAGCCTAGTGAGCATATAGGGTTTTCAACCCACAATAAATAAATTATATTTAATTTCTCCAACCAATCACTATCCCGATTACCCATTCCCGTTATCCTCACTTTACGTCCCTAAAACAACATCTATCTCAAGGGACCTAATCTAGGATTTTCATCGGGACGAACATTACTGCTAAGGGGTTTCCTCAACAATAAATATCCTAAAGGCAACCATGAGGGGGATAGAGTACACTGGTGAACACATCGTTCACAACACCTACAGGTTATGAACCTGCTAGCGTTCCACAAGACTGTCTAGAAAGAGTCTGTGGTCGTTATCCATACTCCGCTGAATAACTAGATCAACAACAACAACAACATCGAGGCCTCTCATCTGTTTATTACACACCAACTATCTACCCATGTTCTACCCAACATATTAGTAAATAAAAATATATATTTTCATACATAGTTTAAAACCTGTATAGCATTTTCATTCAATATATATTCCACATAACAGATGAGGCATACCCACATAACACGTATTTCATAGAAACAAATCAGATCTATGAGATAGAATAAAGTGAATATACATTCACACATATAACAACAAAATATACACATAACAAGTATATCGTATAAAATACTTCATAGTTATGCGTTAGCAGAAAGTAACTACACACTCACACATATAAACCACAATATACTTAATACACTCAAACCATACTTGTATTATTATCGTGTTTATGAAAGTTAGTATACACTCACTTGATCAGAAGATGATCGGACAGCACTACGACTTGCAGAAGTAGTAATCCTCAGCAGATCTGGAAGATCTCTACAAAAATCGAACTTCTTGCGGGCAGAGCTTGGGCTCGGGAACCGCACTTCTCGGGATCTTCGGGATCTCGGGACTTGCTTCGGGGCTCGAGAATAATACCGGGGCTTCGGGGTATTTCTGGCACGCAAAACGATGCAAAACGGGAGAGAGAAGAGAGAAAAGAGCAAAAGAACTCGGCTGCCCTCGCATCCTATTTATAGGAGGCTGGAGCCTCGGAGTACGTGGGGTGTACGCCTGTACGCGGGGCGTACAGGTCCGAAATCGTCACTGCATTCGTCATCCGAAGCCACTTGATGTGAGTGTCGACATCTTCGGTGTACGCGGGGCATACTTCGGATGATTCCGATGACTCCTCTTCGGATAATGCCGGATTTAATAATTGAATTTAATTATTAATTATTTAATAAACTTCGGAAATTCATATCTTCTTCATACGAACTCCGTTTTCGATGTTCTTTATATGCACGCGTAGGTGAGACTACGCTCTACAACTTTCGTTTAGACTCCGTCGGCTAATTTTAACTTTATTTTTATTATTTATTATTAATAGGATGGGACAGAAACTTTCGTTATAAATTCATAACTTCTTTGCTTGACGTCCGTTCTCGCCTAACTTTTTATCGCTTCGATACCAACAACGAGACCTTCGATCCTCGTTTAGATTGCTTCGGCTAAAAATCGCTCGATCTCAAATCGAGTATTTCAGGCTGCATACCGCTAAGTCGAAACTTCGATAAATCATAACTTCCTCATACGAAGTCAGATTTGGGCGTTCTATATATATTCGGAAACCTCGTTTCAACTACTACAACATTATTCAAAGATATCAAGTTTATCTTACACTTGAATTTTGACGCTTATTTTTATTCTCAATTAATCAAACCACATAATTAAGCAATTAAGCACAAAACACATAATACTCAAATAATATACTCTTATTATTTCAAAACGGGTTACAAAGGTTAACCTAGACTATTACATTGCTAAAAATGGCAAGCCCGGAAACACAGGCGTTACAATTCTCTCCACCTTAGAATGATTCCGTCCCCGGAATCACACATCAACAAACAAATGCGGATAGCGACCCATCATGTCACTCTCCGTCTCCCAGGTGAGATTCTGCCCATTCGTGATTTTCCATCGGACAAGCACTAACTCGACCATCTTGCGTCGCAATTTCTTAGTCTTTCGGTCAGTGATTGCCTCTGGTTCTTCAATCAATCTTTTGTTCTCATCAATTCTCAACTCCGAAAGTGGAATCATCTCGGGAACTTCCCCCGTGAACTTCCTCAAATAACACACATGAAAAGTGTTATGAATTCCATTCAGTTCTTCTGGTAGTTCGAGCTTGTAAGCTTGAATCCCAATCCTCTGACGAACTTTAAACGATCCAATAAACCTTGGACTTAATTTTCCCCTTTTACCAAATCTTATAAGTCCCTTCCACGGCGAGACTTTAAGCAAAACCGAATCTCCAATTTCAAAAGTCATCGGTCTTTGCGTTTTGTCAGCATAGCTCTTTTGACGATCCTGAGCTGCTAACATTCTTTCCCTAATTATTTTCAATTTTTCAGCAGTTTGATGAGCCATCTCTGGTCCCATAAACTGCTTTTCCCCAGCCTCAAGCCAACAAGACGGCGTACGATACTTCTGTCCATACAAAGCTTGGTAAGGTGCAATCTTAATGCTCGAGTGGAAACTATTATTGTAGGAAAATTCTACCAAAGGTAAATGTCCATCCCAATTACCTAGGAATTCCGGAGTACATGCTCTCAGCATATCTTCAAGCGTTTGTATCGTTCGTTCGCTCTGACCATCAGTCTGCGGATGGTAACATGTACTTAAACACAACTTGGTACCCAATTCCTCTTGTAGACTTTTCCAAAACCTCGAGGTGAAACAGCTATCACGATCCGATACAATCGTTAACGGAACACCGTGAAGCCTCACAATTTCTTTTACATAAGAATTCGCAAGCTTTTCCATAGACCATTTCTCCTTGGCCGCTATGAAATGTGCACTCTTAGTGAATCGATCAACGACCACCCAAATCATGTCGTGACCATTCGTTGTTCTGGGCAGTTTAGTGACAAATTCCATAGCAATGTGTTCCCACTTACCCATAGGCACAGGCAAAGGTTCTAAACTCCCGTACGGTTTTTGATGTTGTGTCTTTACTCTCGCACAAGTCACACACTCAGCCACATACTTTGCAACATCAAGCTTCATCGTCGGTCACCAGTAGTAGGGTTTTAGGTCCCTATACATTTTAGTGCTACCAGGATGAATCGAGTACATGGTTTTGTGAGCTTCTTCCATCAGAAGATCTCTGACTCCTCCTGTCTTAGGTATCCAAATCCGATCTTGGAACACCTTCACCCTATGACTGTTTACACCGAACACCAACGTTTTGCCCAAACGTTCTTCCTTTCAGTCGTTCTTCTCAGAAGCTTCGCTCTGAGCTTTCTTTATACTTTCCAAAATAGTCGAGACAATTCTCAACGCTCTTGGCCTTTTCCTTTCAAGACTGACTTTCCGACTGAGAGCATCAGCAACAACATTAGCCTTACTGGGGTGGTAAAGTATTTCATAGTCGTAGTCTTTAAGTAATTCTAGCCAGCGTCGTTGCCTCATATTCAATTCCTTCTGATTAAAGAGATATTGGAGACTCTTATGATCAGTGAAAAGTTTGCACTTCGTGCCATAGAGGTAATGCCTCCATATTTTCAGAGCGAAAACTACCGCTGCCAACTCCAAATCATGAGTCGGGTAGTTCTTTTCATGCTCTTTCAGCTGTCGAGATGCATATGCTATCACCTTTTCTCTTTGGGTCAAAACACAACCCAATCCAACCCTAGACGCATCGCTATAAACAGCGAAGTCTTCAACTCCATCGGGTAGAGAAAGTATCGGTGCCTCGCATAGCTTATTCTTTAGCTTCTCGAATGCTTCCTTATGCTTATCATTCCAAGCATAAGTAGCTCCTTTGTGGGTCAAAGCTGTTAATGGAGTAGCAATCGAAGAAAAGCCTTGGATAAACCTTCGGTAATATCCAGCTAATCCTAAAAAGCTTCGAATCTCCGTGGGACTTTTCGGTTTTTCCCACTTTATTACAGCTTCAATCTTCGCTGGATCAACCATTATCCCTTCTTGGTTGACCACGTGACCCAAGAATTGGACTTCACGAATCCAAAAATCACATTTGGAGAACTTTGCATACAGCTTCTCCTTCTTCAAGACTTCTAACACTTCTCGCAAGTGTCTTCCATGTTCCTCCTGGCTTTTCGAGTAAATCAGAATGTCGTCTATGAACACTATCACAGATTTATCAAGGAATGGATTACAAACCCTATTCATTAAATCCATGAATGCTGCCGGAGCATTGGTTAGTCCAAACGACATAACCAAGAACTCGTAGTGTCCATATCTAGTTCTGAATGCAGTCTTCTCGATATCTTGCTCTCTTAGTTTTAGCTGATGATATCCTGACCTTAGATCGATCTTCGAGAAATAGCTCGAACCTTGCAATTGATCAAACAGGTCATCAATCCTCGGCAACGGATATCTATTCTTTATTGTTGCCTTGTTCAGCTCTCTGTAATCAATGCACATTCTCATACTTCCATCTTTCTTCTTCATGAATAACACAGGAGCTCCCCAGGGTGATGAACTAGGTCTAATGAAACCTTTGTCCAATAACTCCTGAAGTTGCATCATTAGCTCCTTCATCTCCATCGGTGCTAATTGATAAGGTGCTTTTGCAATCGGCGTCGTCCCTGGCAACAAGTCAATACGGAATTCCACTTGTCGATCAGGCGGTAATCCAGGAAGATCTTCGGGAAATACTTCCGGATAATTACACACAACTGGAATACTCTGCATCACCTTCTTTTCCTTCTTAGCATCGATCACGAATGCTAAGTATGATGTACACCCTTTGGTCAAACATTTTCTGGCTTTCATTAGAGAAATGATTCCAAAATTTACTCTGCGTTTATCCCCATACACCATAAACGAATCTTTCCCAGGCGGGTTCACTTTCACTATCTTCTTCTTGCACTGTATCTCGGCATCATTGGCGCTAAGCCAATCCATTCCCAAAACGATGTCGAAACCATTAAGTTCGATAGGAAATAATTCCTCGTGGAACTTATTCCCATTCAGATCAATTAAGATGTTTTTCATACGATGGCTAACAGGTACAAACTTGCCACTAGCAACTTCGACTAATAAGGCGTTATCTAGTCTATCAACAGGCAAAGCTAGTTTTCTACCAAATTCATGCGATATAAAGGAGTAGTTGGCTCCAGAATCAAATAAAATTTGGGCAGGCAAATTGTTAACGAGAAAGGTACCTGAAGCGACATCAGCTTCATCTTTAGCAGCTTCCAGTGTCATCTGGAATGCTCTCGCCTTTGGCTTTCGCGGAATGTTGGGTCTAGCTGCCTCCTTCTTCTTCGGGCAGTCCCTCGACATGTGTCCCTCCTCACCACAACCATAGCAAACCTTCTTAGAGAGGGTACAACCATTGGCATAGTTCCCTGGCTTTCCACATTTGTAGCACGTGGCTGCTACCTCACATTTTCCATGATGCTTCTTCTTACATTTGTCACACCATTTCGCTTCGCCTCCACTTCCCCTCGAACCAGACTTCGAGAACTTGTTTTTCTTGTTGGACCCTGAAGTTCCATCGAACTTCCTCTTTTCACCAACTTCTATCCTTTCCAGACCCTTTTCCTTTTGCTGGGCCTCCACATTCTTAGCTGCACGAACAGCCGTTTTCAGAGTAGTTGCCATCTTGACTATCGGACCAAAGTCGGCAGGCAATCCATTAGCAAACCTCTCAATCTTGGAGAGTTCCGTTTGCACTAGGTACGGAAATAACTTCATTTTCTCAGTGAATGCAGTAACATCGTCGTCTATGCTCATCCTCCCATTCTTTAAGTTTTGGAACTCATTGTTAAGATAAATCAGATCTATCTCTGAACAATATTGCACCCTTAACTGTTCCAAGAACTCCTCCCATGACATTTTCAGGGCTTCTCCTCGTGGCAAAGTATCTGCCAACAACTTCCACCAACTCAAGACTCCAGTCTTCAGTTGTCTAACCGCAAAGACGGTCTTCTGTTTGTTGCTACAGTCACAACTTTCAAATACCATCTCCATTTCGGAGATCCAATCCATTATATCAACAGACTTTGGGCTCCCAGAAAGACTTGGCGGCTTGGCGCCCAAGAAGTTCTAGTACATTTGCCCATCCTTATTGTTTCTCCTTTCCGGATTGTTCCTTCGTTCTCCTTGAGTCCCAACTTGACTCATAATGCGACTATTGTTCCCTTCCTCCGATTGCTCGGGAATCAATTCGGGTTCCTCAATAGGTATGATAGGTTCATCCCTATTATCCAACATCCGTCGCATCTCATCCCTTTGTTCGGCTAACATAGCCCGAATCATGGCTTGCACCCCAGCCATTGTTATTGGTTCTGGTGCTGCTGCTACAACAGGTATTTGCTCAATCACTGGCGTTTGATTCCTGTTTTCATCCGCGTTTCCAACGCCACTCCTTGTTCTCACCATTTTTGATCTACACACCGAATAAGGTGAAATTAGATCCTCATTCACGATAGATATTCAAATCATCCTTATTACTCCAAACAATTACATGCTAGTTCTAATATCGTATACATACGCTTAGAATCCTAAACACATAAACCTTCAGATCTGGTTGGCAATAAACCGTATATCCGAACAAATAATATCATATATGGCAACATATAACATTTAGCACATAAAAGCATTTTAGGCAACTTTACTAAAATAAACTAGTGCTCGTGTCTAAAATTTATCAGACACACATCTTGAAATTCCACTTAGCATCCTAAGTTTAAGTCTAGAAATCCTACAAATTCCTAGTTCACTTAAACTAATGCTCTGATACCAACTGTGACATCCCCAAAATCTCGGCCAGAAAAGACCGATTTCATTTATGCTTTTTAAAATAATTTCAGAGTAAATCCTTTTGATTTAAAAGTGTTGCGGAATTTGTTCCGAAAACAAAACATGATAAAATAATATTTATCAAAGCATTTCATCAAGAGAAATGTATTTTCATTATATAATCAAAACTCGGGATGTCATGTTCCGATACAGACCATAAAGCATAAACGAAAACATTACAAGTCATACAACAAATATATACATATACGGACTTGTAAACAAAACAACAAGATGATTCATCCATCTTACGCCCTTGCGCCACTTCCTGTAATACAAATAAAACTGAGTGGGTCAGGCTTGGGAGCCTGGTGAGCATATAGCATTTTCAACCCACAATAAATAAATTATATTTAATTTCACCAACCAATCACTATCCCGATTACCCATTCCCGTTATCCTCACTTTACGTCCCTAAAACAACATCTATCTCAAGGGACCTAATCTAGGATTTTCATCGGGACGGACATTACTACTAAGGGGTTTCCTCAACAATAAATATCCTAAAGGCAACCATGAGGGGGATAGAGTACATTGGTGAACACATCGCTCACAACACCTACATGTTATGAACCTGCTAGCGTTCCACAAGACTGTCTAGAAAGAGTCTGTGGTCGTTATCCATACTCCGCTGAATAACTAGATCAACAACAACAATAACATCGAGGCCTCTCATCTGTTTATTACACACCAACTATCTACCCATGTTCTACCCAACATATTAGTAAATAAAAATATATATTTTCATACATAGTTTAAAACCTGTATAGCATTTTCATTCAATATATATTCCACATAAAAGATGAGGCATACCCACATAACACGTATTTCATAGAATCAAATCAGATCTATGAGATAGAATAAAGTGAATATACATTCACACATATAACAACAAAATATACACATAACAAGTATATCGTATAAAATACTTCATAGTTATGCGTTAGCAGAAAGTAACTACACACTCACACATATAAACCACAATATACTTAATACACTCAAACCATACTTGTATTATTATCGTGTTTATGAAAGGTAGTATACACTCACTTGATCAGAAGATGATCGGACAGCACTACGACTTGCAGAAGTAGTAATCCTCAACAGATCTGGAAGATCTCTACAAAAATCGAACTTCTTGCGGGCAGAGCTTGGGCTCGGGAACCGCACTTCTCGGGATCTTCGGGATCTCGGGACTTGCTTCGGGGCTCAAGAATAATACCGGGGCTATGGGGTATTTCTGGCACGCAAAACGATGCAAAACGGGAGAGAGAAGAGAGAAAAGAGCAAAAGAACTCGACTGCCCTCGCATCCTATTTATAGGAGGCTGGAGCCTCGGAGTACGTGGGGCGTACGCCTGTACATGGGGCGTACAGGTCCGAAATCGTCACTGCGTTCGTCATCCGAAGCCACTTGATGCGAGTGTCGACATCTTCGGTTTACGTGGGGCGTACTTCGGATGAGTCTGATGACTCCTCTTCGGATAATGCCGGATTTAATAATTAAATTTAATTATTAATTATTTAATAAACTTCGGAAATTCATATCTTCTTCATACGAACTCCGTTTTCGACGTTCTTTATATCCAAGCGTAGGTGAGAATACGCTCTACAACTTTCGTTTAGACTCTGTCGGCTAATTTTAACTTTATTTTTATTATTTATTATTAATAGGCCGGGACAGAAACTTTCGTTATAAATTCATAACTTCTTTGTTTGACGTCCGTTCTCGCCTAACTTTTTATCGCTTCGATACCAACAACGAGAACTTCGATCCTCGTTTAGATTGTTTCGGCTAAAAATCGCTTGATCTCAAATCGAGTATTTCAGGCTGCATATCGCTAAGTCGAAACTTCGATAAATCATAACTTCCTCATAGGAAGTCAGATTTGGGCGTGCTATATATATTCGAAAACCTCGTTTCAACTACTACAACATTATTCAAAGATATCATGTTTATCTTACACTTGAATTTTGATGCTTATTTTTATTCTCAATTAATCAGACCACATAATTAAGCAATTAAGCACAAAACACATAATACTCAAATAATACTCTTATTATTTCAAAACGGGTTACAAAGGTTAACCTAGACTATTACATTGCTAAAAATGGCAAGCCCGGAAACACAGGCGTTACATTGACTTTCTCATCAAAACAAAGATTCCAGCTGCAAGATGCTTGTTTCAATCCATAAATGGATTTCCCAAGCTTACACACTTTATTAGGGTACTCTACATTGACAAAACCCTCTGGCTGACTCATGTACACATCCTCAACAAAATTTCCATTAAGGAAAGCGGTTTTGGCATCCATTTGCCATATTTCATAATCAACAAATGCAGCAATGGGTAACATAACCCTAATCGACTTAATCTTCGCTACTGGTGAGAGGTTTCATCATAGTCAACTCCCTGAGTTTGGGTGAAGCCCTTCGCAACAAGTTGTGCCTTATAAGTGTGTAGTTTCCCATCCATGTCGGTCTTCTTCTTAAAGATCCATTTGCACCCGACTGTCTTACGACCCGGTACATTGTTAACCAAGTTTCAAACTTGATTGTCATACATGGACTGAATCTTGTTGTCCATAGCCTCTTTCCATTTAGCAGACTCACGGTCTGCCATGGCTTCCCTATAGCTGTTAGGTTCATCAGAATTTACCAGTGTACTATTACTGATAAATGTATCACCTTCCGCAGTAATATGGAAACCATAGTAATGCTTACGTGCATTCTTAACTATAGTGGAACGCCTCAGAGGTACAGACTTGTCAGTTGGTTTAATTGGAGTTTCATCCTCAGGTTGAATGCTAGGGTTTGAGGTTCCTTCACCACTTGACTCTTGAAGCTCTTCAAGGTCAATTTTCCTCCCACTTTTTTCTTGGTTTATGAATTCTCTCTCGCGAAAGACTCCTCTCCTTGCCAAAAAGACCAAATTATCATTGGATCTGTAGAAGAGGTAACCAAATGATTTATGTGGGTAGCCGATGAAAATACATCGCTCACTTCGAGGTTCGAGCTTGTCGTGAGTCTTGCGCCTCACGAAAGCCTCACAACCCCAAATCTTGATGTGGTCTAAATTGGGAACTTTCCCAGTCCACATCTCGTGAGGTGTTTTGGCAACCTTCTTGGTAGGGACTAGATTAAGGATATGGACGACAGTCTCTAAGGCATACCCCCAAAATGAGATTGGTAACAAAGTTCAACTCATCATGGAACAAACCATGTCCAACAAGGTTCGATTGCACCTCTCAGCCACGCCATTAAGCTGTGTTGTCCTGGGAGGTGTCAATTGTGAAACAAATCCACATTCCTTAAGATAGTCAAGGAACTCTGTGCTAAGATACTCTTCACCCCGATAGGATCGAAGCATCTTAATGTTCTTGCCCAACTGATTCTCGACTTCCTATTTAAACTCCTTGAACTTTTCTAAGGTTTCTAACTTATGGTTAATTAAGTAGCAATAACCATATCTATTGTAATCATTAGTAAAAGTCACATAGAAGCAGTTAGCATCCCTTGTGGCGGTTCTAAAGGGCCCACACACATCGATGTGTATGAGATCTAACAAACCTTCACCCCTAGCACAAGTACCAGTGAAGGGTGACTTAGTCATTTTTCCAAGTAAAAAAGATTCGCAACTATCATCTGACCTTAAGTCAAACGACTCCATGACTGCAGCCTTTTGGAGTTGGCCTATGCGCTTCTTGTTGACATGTCTAAGAAGACAAGGCCACAAGGATGCCTTATCCAAACTAGTGGAAGAATCAATATACAACACATTATTTTGTAAGTTGTCTACAACCAACACAGTTTCATATACACCATCACACGGTAATGCTTTAAAATAAAGAACATTATTATAAAAAGCATTAATACCACCACATTCATTATCAAATGAAAAAGTAAACCCTTGTTTGTACAAACCGTGAAAAGAAATAATATTTCTCGCCATTTCAGACGAGTAACAACACTTATTCAAATCTAACATTAACCCACTACTTAGCAACAACGAATAAACTCCAATCTTGGAGATAGGTGAAGCTTTCCTATTCCCCATGATCAAGTTTATCTTTCCGTGCTCCACATCCTCACTTCTTCTTAGGCCGTTCAAATCAGAACATATATGAATACCACAACTTGTATCAAGGACCCAAGAATTAGTATGCTGTTAGTTATTAGACAATATAGTATAAATACCTGCATGGGTAGGTTTGACCTTCCCATCCTTAACATCTTGGAGGTACCTAGGGCGGTTTCAATTCCAGTGCCCCTTATCATGACAATAGAAGCATTCAGCTTCCTTTGGGTTGGAAGAAGGAGTGACAGAACCACCTTTGGTTCCACTCGAAGAGGAGCCATCAAGAGACTTTCCCTTGGTACCCTTCGAAGAGGTCTTCCTCTTTTTCCCTCTATATTGCCTGATTCCCAGAATAGGCGCGGTGTTAGGAGTAGGAGTAGTAACAACCGATTTACCTTTTAGACCACTTTCGGGGGTCTTCAAAAGTCCTTGAAGCTTGTTGAGTGTGACCTCCTCCTTGTTCATATGATAAGGTTATTTGGAATTGATCATAACATGGAGGTAAGGAGTGTATTACAATATCAATAGCCAACTCCTCGGGGAAGTTTACATTCAACTTCAGCAAACGGTCCAAAAACCTTTGCATTTTCTGCATGTGGCCCATGATGGGTTCACCATCCTTCATTCGGGTTATTATCATGGGGGAGATGATTTTATACCTCTCTTAACGAGCACTCTGATGGTATCTATCCATCAGGTCCATGTGCATCTCAAAAGGGTAAAAGTCCTCATAGGACTTCTGGAGTTCAGCTGTCATTGTGGCTGTTGGCATTTGAGCATTCTAACACTCCTAAGTGTACATGCAACCCTAAATACCTTGGATCTATGTTTTCTCTATTATACATGCAAATATGAACTTTCCAAGGTATTCATCCTAACTAGCATAATAACATTGATTCAAATGAATATATCAAGTTAGAATTACATACCTCTTTGATGTAGATTATCTTCATGAAGCTTGAGTGCCTAGTGCCCCAAGTGTGACACCCAGTGTTCTAAAAGGCGCGCCATGGCATGAGGCGCGGCGTCGTCGTTACGAAAAGTTTCATCACGTTGCTGTTAGGCGTGGCGCGTGGCAAGGCGTGATATGGCGTGCCATGGCGCGTTATGGCGTGTTATGGTGCATGTTTTTTCGTTTGAAACACGTTTTTTTGCTCTTTTTTATACCTTTTCTAATCGGACATATAAGTATTGTGATTTTTATTAACTTTCTGTTATTAGTTGTTGATATAACACTTCTAAAAACTAGGTATATTTGATATAAATTTATATTTATGCGGTAATATAATTATAAATTAATACAAAATCGCTGCCTTACATCACGCCCTGAAAAACGCCATGGCTCGCCATAACTCGTTAAGCTTGAGGCTTGGCCTTGCCGCCACGCCACGCCTCACACCTTTTAGAACCTTGGTGACACCTCAAATGGTTCACACAACACCAAATACACTTGGAATAGATTGAGAAAACATACACACTTCATGAAATCGGCTAGCCCTTCATTCTCACATATAGTGCCCGATTTCTTGAGCCATGGGATTCTTTTATATGGTGGCTATTAGGGTTACACCATGTAACTCATAACTTTACCCATTCCTTATGCTCCATGGATTTTAACCTCCATGGAGTATCCATGGGTCACCCCATGGACTTAGTCCAACATAAGGAATCTTGGATCACAAGCCCACATATATAAGAATGAAAGATTTACACAATAATCCCATATATTTAATTAGTCTTCTTTTGATCACTTAATTAATCCTGGATTAATTCTTGATCAATACCAAGGGTCTAAAAGGCGTAAGGCGTGGCGTGGCGGCAAGGCCAAGCCTCAAGCTTAACGAGTTATGGTGATCCATGGCGTTTTTCAAGGCGTGATGTAAGGCGGAGATTTTGTATTAATTTATAATTATATTACCACATAAATATAAATTTATATCAAATATACCTAGTTTTTAGAAGTGTTATATCAACAACTAATAACAGAAAGTTAATAAAAATCACAATACTTGTATGTTCGATTAGAAAAGTTATAAAAAAGAACAAAAAAAACGTGTTTCAAACAAAAAAACACGCGCCATAACATGCCATAACGTGCCATGGCATGCCATATCACGCCTTGCCACGCGCCACGCCTAACAGCAACGTTATGAAACTTTTCGTAACGGCGACGACGCGCCTCACGCCATGGCGCGCCTTTTAGAACACTGATCAATACTAATTAAATAATCTTATTAATATATTAGAACTTATAATATATTAACCAACCTTAAGTGTTATTTCTCTCATTATAGTCTATCCAAATGCATGATGCCATCCAACCCAAATGGACCATGCCGGGTCGGGTCAAGTCTTACCAATTTTAGTTATGGACTTAGACATTAATCCAACAGTCTCCCACTTAGATAAGTCTAAAACTATTACTGCGTATGACTTCAAGAACCGACTGGCAATCGTAGCTCTCAAAAGCTTATGTCGAACTCTGACCTTGTAGATGAACTCTGACCTTTGTCAATGACTTGTCCATTAGATAAGGGATCATATATTCCTCCATTATAGATATCATATGGACTGAGACATGGATTATAATCATTCTCTCTGTCCATTTGTTGTTTCCCGATTTCCGATTTATGACGACTGACTAATTGAACAAATCAAATCAGTCCTGGCCCGGCCGAGCACTTACACTTGTCATCACCAAATCATCGAGGGGCCCACATATATCCCTTTTATCCCGAAGGTAAAAGGAAGGGATAAACTTCGACTCATATGGCTTGTTCTACTACTTGTTGAATCATACACAAAGGCACGTTTTATAACATTGAGTTACCGAATGCGTTTTCGTGCAATCAATGTACAACCAACTCATAGTAACAACTCATATCTCTAGTTTTGAAGAATATAAGATATTATCATCTCATGATCACTCGTGATAAAATCCATGTAGTGATTCCAATGAGCGAGGGTTGAATCCTATACTCAGAACTTATGAGCACTCATGAGTGTTGTAGCCCTTTGTCCAACATCTTAGACCTCTACAAGCCAACCCATGACAGTCTTAATTCATATCTACTTCCAACATATGACCGACTGTGGATGGTTTGAATAACTTAGTCATCTAGAACAATGACCTAGTTATTCTGGAAGTTAAAACATGCAAAGTGAAACACAATAATAATTGAATCCAATATGGTATCAAAACCTATGAACATAAATAAAACACCTTTTATTTATCACCATATGATTACACATTATTCATTGTATACTGTTTCAACTATCAACTTTATTCTTGAATTTAAAACAATAGTTGTCCCATGCTCCGAGCATGTACACTATGTTTTCTAAACACTAGTCATGCCATACACCAAGTATGCATACTATGTTTGTCTATGATCTTTACTTTGCGAAATAGATCAATTGAACATAACTCCAATGATCCTCTTTTCATAGTCCCAAATCCTTACTGCAAATGCAAGAATTCCAAATTCATGCCATTTACTGAAATCTGTTAGATTCTAAACTTATATGCATTAATCCTCTTGTAATGATTATGCACAAAGTCAGAAAGACTTGACAACAAACATTACAGAGCATTCCAAAGGAGATCAGCTCCTTGGAAACATCGTTCTTGCATTAAGTTTCCTAATCTTACACAGATTAAATAATTTCTAACTTTGAAACATTTCCAGATTCCATTTTGACTATCACTTCTGAACAAGAGTTACCTCCTTACAGATTATGTCAATATGGTCCTTCCAGAATTATCACTATACTTCCAACTATCCTTGAGCAACCAATCTTTGGTAAACCTTAGATTGTCCTCGGCAATTGTTTAATCCTTTTAGTCATATCCAATTCTAGACCTTTTCCCTTCTTAATTACCCAGGAATTTGGAAAATTTTAGAAAGGATAAATATAGCACATGTAATCGATCCTATATCCGAAGCATATGGGACACGGTTCATGATGTCTCACATAAAGACTAAACCAGTCTTTTGCTATAACATTTCCATTTCTACTTGCCAAGCTCTTATAATTTAGATTATGAAAAGGGATGCCGTAATCATAATCAAATTTTAGAACGCAAATAATGGACCCATATACAGAATTTCCTTATGTTGAGTCATTCCAACATGAAATTCATATATATATATATATATATATATATATATATATATATATATATATATATATATATATATATATATATATATATATCCTTGACTAAATACGATTAAAACCTCAATCTAAGCTTTTAGATTTGAGATGAGGTATAATTTCTTCTCCCTTAATTATAGCAAAACAACTCTTTCCCAATTGAAACTTTTTGTTTTCTATAATTAACATTGCTAACTTGCAATACTTATCATAATTATCAAGCTCCCACTAACATGATGATTATTAGCATAACACTTATGCTCCCACTAGCTTTGACATGTACTTATAAATCAGCTGGACTTCTAGAAATCAATACTTTATTGACTTTCTTACCAAAGTTCAGATTTCTGATACTAGATTGCTTTGATAAAACTTTACCATAATCATACACCTTATCTTAGATAGCTCACATGTGTGTCTAAACAATTTTAAGAACTATGAAAAGGGATGTCGTAATCATAGTCTTGATTGTTTAGACCTTTGCCACTTCTCACAAGTCCATGTTAGTGTGCCGGTAAACCACACACGCTCCATTAACGACTTTGAGAATGCAAATATCACAATTGCTATCTAGCTAAAATCTACTTAGTGAAAGTGTTTCCTCACCATTATCTTCATGAATCGGAGAGAAACCTTATGACACTTAGATTTAATGGTGTATGTGTTCTTATCCATGTGAATTGTCAAAACCATAGTCACAAGACAAGGATAATGACAAATCCAAACTCATATGGACTGAACTCAATCTTAATTTCTTGCCACCTGGCAGATCAAGGGCCTGTCATTGCTTCCAAGTTGTTGTGCAAACAATTGAGAACTCTAAGAACTCATATGCAAAGCAATTCTAATTGGAATGGGCACAGAATATGTCAACACGATAGGTTATAAACCTCAAGTTGTGTGCTAGTGAAGAACTTCAGGTTTTATTCTTGATTGGTTCTTGAGTCTTTCAATAACTTTAAGACTCCCACTGTCCTCTTGACATATAAGACTTTCTTGTCAGATATTCAAGAGATAGTGTGGATTCTAATCAGGACAAACACTTCATACAATTGGCCTTAGTTGGTCTTTGTTTTATCCAAAACGTCACAACTTACCAATTTCAAATGTACAAGATTAGAAAACTTTTATTCTTACATTTGACATGTGTTTTAAACCTTCTCTAAGACATGTCACTTAAGTTACAATCTTGGAGTATGACTCTAAGACTTGTATTGGAACGAAGTATGACTCATTTTCTTGATTTAACCATTTCAACAATTCAAGATTCCTTTTCTTAGTCATAAGAATGCACTAAGATTTCCTTAGAGAACTAATTGTGATATGGTTTCTTAATCATTAAGATGATCACAATAACTGATACTAAAGTACTCTCCCATCTTCTAGATTTGAGAAACTTTTATCCTTCTGCCTAATTTGATTCTTCTTATTCGCTTTGTCATACATTGGAACCTTTTCCAGTATCCCAGAATTACACTTAAGCTTGTAAGTATAACCCTATTTACTGAGTTTAGTAAATTATGACGAATAATCTTATTGAGCTTTTGTGGTGGACTTGACCAGTGCACAAGAATGTGTACTTGATCCCTTATTCCTTCACTTGACTCACATATACATGTGAACAAGGAACTAGTCTTAATTCTCCAAAGATGAAAAATTCTCATCCATCATGCTATACAGCTTGCATGATTACAAGTTCCGGTCCAATTGAAACTTGGGTGATGAGGATCTTTCCTTATTTGGTAAATTTATACATTACCACAAATGAAAGAATCAATTTCATATTTACACTCTTGCTATTAATGGAATCGTATAAGCAACAATTTTTTTTCCTCAAATGCCATTGTAAGGATATTTTAAAATAAATAAAATCATCATTTTTCCTTTTATTTTAAAAACTTTGCGGAAAAACTATCCTCACCATGCAAAAGAGCATGAAAACTTTGTTGTTATCTATTCCTAAGCAATATATCATAACTCCTAAGAAGTAGCTCAAGAATCCGATATTCAAACTATGCGATAGAAATCCATCTACGCGATCAGATTCAGCATATTATTTCTTTAAGTTTCTTCACTTTTATTTGATTCTTAAAACATCACCATGTGACCCAGTCACATCATGTATCAAGAATCTCATAATAGAAACTTAGCAGAGTTAGATAGTGGACTTTACTTGAAGTAGAGTCAAACTTATTGACTTTAACACCCTTAGGTAAATTGGCAGCTTCACAACCAATGCCCCTTTCTTTGGCAATTTAACATATGGACACTTTGGTAATGGAACATGGGACTATCATAGACTTAGCCTTTCTCTTTACCATTTGTTCAACCGAGTTGACTATGGCCGATCCCTTTCCATTAGGAAGAGAGAGCTTTACTGGATATCCAATGTCATTATTGTCAATGTCCACAAGTTCTAGAAAGTTGATCTTAGTAAAGAGATAAGATCATTAAGGGTCTTGTCATAGTCTGTTTCATAGGAGTCCCAAAGGAACTCACTATGTGACTTAGAGAGTGATTGAACCACTAACTTTCTCAAGACTTTGACATCCAACTCTCCCGACTTGTCAATATGTGACTACATCTCCAAGATGTGACCACACATAGACCTTTACTTGCCAATAGGGCTTGAGTGACCTTAAACTTTTCAAGAACTTGCGGGTTAGGGAGAATAATTGGAGGAGGTGAAAGAAGTATGATTTCCATGGGACATCATCTTCATTAGGAAAGCTTGTTTCAAGAGATTTGGGAAGATCATAAATGTCTAAACTAGACATCTTTTTGGGAGATATTCAAGATAGTTGATTTAAAGTCCTTAATATAACACCCAATATGAAATATTAAGGCTAGGACCCAACACAATACTTTTATAACTTGAAAGAGGGATGCCGTAATCCAAGCAATAAAATATTTGAAGGTAGGTGAATGACGATTCACCAATTTCCACCAAGATAAACAAAATGTATTATTAGGTTTTAATTGGTTTTGAAACTCCTAGATCTTTGAGATTCATTGAACTTTTCAATGGCATGTTTCAATCTCGAATGTGCCCTTCAGGTTTTGTGACAGGGATGCCGAGGATCACAAAACAAGGTGTGAAGTAACCATGCAAATATACTGGGTACCCTTAATATTTACCTCTTAATCGATCTGCCAGTTAACCACACACGCTCCACCGATACTATGATAAATATTAAGTTACCCTTTGCCTACCTTGTTAAGTCCAGGTTAGTGTGCCGGTTAACCACACACGCTCCACTAACAACTTAAGCAAAGTGCAAAGTGTAATTTCATGGGTTAGCACCTTATTCACTTTTTCCTAAGTAACTAAGATTGGGTACTTATAAAAGGTTTAGTTACTTAGTATTTATCATTAATACTTTTAATGAAGGGAGAATTATAGTCCTTGTCCTACCCGTTCGGCTAACGACCCTCCACCAGTCAAGAAAGCGGTGGGTGAGAGTGGACACCCATTAAACTGCCATTTTATAGGCAGTAACCTTATACCCCCATATAGACCGGCTTCATGAATGAGGCCTACTAACAGTAAGAGTGACTTTACTCTTATATATATATATATATATATATATATATATATATATATATATATATATATATATATATATATATATATATATATGTATGTATATATATATTATTAACTTATAATATTATAAAGTATAAGGGTTGAATTTTAACTTCTAAAATTCTAAGGGCTAACTTGGAATTAAAGTATTCATAAGTGAAAACTTTTCAAATTCCAAAAGTCGAGGGCAAGTTTTGAAACTATTCAAAACTAATTAATTCCATAACTTATGTGTTTAAAGTAGTTTTAAATAAAAGACTCTTCAAGTTCCATAACTTGAGGACAAGTTATGGAAGACTTTAAACTAATAAAAGAATGTACATTTTCTTTATTTTGTAACTTATGAAATTAATTAAGGTTACACATTTTATTACTTAATGAGGTGACTCTTGAACCTCCATAACTTGAGGACAAGACTCTTCATTTTTTTGTAACCATTGCCAACTTTTATGAGTTTTATGAAACTTAAATGTGACTTTTCATTTAACATGAGGACAAGTTACAAAAACACATTTTAGAATCAACTCTTAGATTAAAATGGATTGAAAACACATAATCAATTAACTTTTCTATTAATCTAAGCAACTCATAAGAACAAGATAATTCAAATCAAACTTTTTCATGTAATTAGCCTAATCACTAAACTAATACAAAACATGAATCTATTGACAATTATCTTTGAAATTGGATTAGCATGAACATTACCACATAAAAAACAAGTTTATAAGTCCAAAAACAGCTTAGGGTAATGCTCCTAGTCCATTTCTAGCCAAAAAAAAATCGAAAATATGCTGTCTGGGGCTCCTACTCGTCGAGTGTATCAACCTACTCGACGAGTAGGATGAGTTTTGCCTTGGACTCGGCGAGTCCAGTGCCCAAAAAGCCAAAAAATCGATTTTTTTCAGTATTTTTCAGCAATTTGCATCAAGTATAATTGAAAACAAGCCTAGGCTTTGATACCACTGTTGGGTTTTGAGCATTCTAACACTCCTAAGTGTACATGCAACCCTAAATACCTTGGATCTATGTTTTCTCTATTATACATGCAAATATGAACTTTCCAAGGTATTCATCCTAACTAGCAAAATAACATTGATTCAAATAAATATATCAAGTTAGAATTACATACCTCTTTGATGTAGATTATCTTCATGATGCTTGAGTGCCTAGTTCCCCTAGTGTGACACCTCAAATGGTTCACACAACACAAAATTCACTTGGAATAGATTGAGAGAACATACACACTTCATGAAATTGGCTAGCCCTTCATTCTCACACATAGTGACCGATTTCTTGAGCCATGGGATTCTTTTATATGGTGGCTATTAGGGTTACACCATGTAACTCATAAATTTACCCATTCCTTATGCTCCATGGATTTTAACCTCCATGGAGTATCCATGGGTCACCCCATGGACTTAGTCCAACATAAGGAATCTTGGATCACAAGCCCACATATATAAGAATGAATGATTTACACAATCAACCCATATATTTAATTAGTCTTCTTTTGATCACTTAATTAATCCTAGATTAATTATTGATCAATACTAATTAAATAATCTTATTAATATATTAGAACTTATAATATATTAACCAACCTTAAGTGTTATTTCTCTAATTATAGTCTATCCAAATGCATGATGCCATGCAACCCAAATGGACCATGACGGGTCGGGTCAAGTCTTACCAATTATAGTTATGGACTTAGACATTAATCCAACAGTGGCCAACATGATACATGCCACCTTGGTGACATCTCTCTCATGAGTCTTGAATTCAGTGATCTCCTGTGGAGTAGCAGAAGACTCATCAATTTATTTCAGCTCCTTGTCAAAGACATATTCCTTGTCCTCGTAATGCGTGACCATCCTGATGTCCTAATCCAATCATTAAAGTTTGAACCATCAAAGATGACTCTCCTACAAAGGTTCATGAGATAGAAGGAGCCTGTAGGGTTTGAGCTTGAAGCAGCATTATTGGAAGACATCTGAAAAAGAAGAAAGATAAGTTTAGATTAGATATAGAATCCTTAATAAGACACCCAAATTTAATATTAAGGCTAGGACCCAACACAATACTTTATATCTTGGAAGAGGGATGCCGTAATCCAAGGTATAATTTTTTTGAAGGTAGGCGAATGATGATTCACCAATTTCCAGCATGAAAAAAGAAATAGGTATTAAGTTTTGATTGGATTGAAACTCCTAGATCTTTTGAGATTCATTGAACTTTTCAATGGCATGTTTAAATCTCGATTGTGCCCTCTCAACTTTGTGACTGGGATGCCCGAGGATCACAAACAAGGTGTGATTAACCATGCAAATTAACTTGGTACCCTTAACTTTATCACCTAATCGATGTGTCGGTTAACCACACGCGCTCCACCGATCTATGAAAAACATTAAGTCACCATTTGCCACACTTACCAGTCCATGTTAGTGTGTCGGTTAACCACACACGCTCAACTAACAACTTGGTAAGGTACAAAGTGTAATTTCATGGGTTAGCACCTAATTCACATTTTCCTAAAGTAACTAAGATAGGGAATTTATAAAAGATTTAGTTACTTTATCATAATCATTATACTTCTAATGAGAATTATAGTCCTTGTCCTACCCGTTCGGCTAATGACTTTCTACCAGTCAAGGAAGCGCTGGGTGAGAGTGGACACCCATTAAGCTGCCATTTTATAGGCAACAACCATATACCCCCCTTATAGATCGGCTTCGTGAATGAGGCCTACGAACGGTAAGACTGGCTTGATCTTATACACACACACACACACACACACACATATATATATATATATATATATATATATATATATATATATATATATATATATATATATTATTAACTTATAATACTATAAAGTATAAGGGTTGAATTTTAACTTTTAAAACTCTAGGGTTTGGAATTAAAGTGTGTGTGTGACTTTAGAAATTCCAAGACTTGAGGGCAAGTTTTGAAACTATTCAAAACTTTTCATTTCTATAACTTATGAGTTTTAATGGTTTTAAAGAAAAGACTTTTGGAATTCCATAACTTGAGGACAAGTTATGGAGTCCATTAATTGGCATTTAGATCAAGAATTACACTAACAAACAATTTGCAAATAATTCCTATGATCTACTAAGACTCATAGGCATGAACATTCATACCAACAATTCCAAGAATAATATAAACATATATAAAACTTGAAATTTTGATAATAACCTTTGAAATGGATTAGCATAATCATTACCACATAAAAACAGATTATATAAGTCCAAAACAGTTTAGGGTAATAGTTCTAGTCCATTTCCAGCAACAAAACTCGATAATCAGCACTCTGGGCCTCCTACTCACCGAGTGCAAGAACCTACTCGACGAGTAGGATGAGTTTTCACTTGGACTCGTCGAGTCCCCCCATGGACTCGGTGAGTCCACTGAACAGTGAGCATATTTTCGACTTTTTCAAGCAATTTGCATCAAGTATAATGAAAACAAGCCTAAGATCTGATACCACTGATGGGTTTTGAGCATTCTAACACTCCTAAGGTGTACATGCAACCCTAGAAACCTTGGATATATGTTTTCTCTATTATACATGCAAATTTGATTTTTCAAGGTTCTCAACCTTACTAGCATGTTATGGGATACTTGTAATATAAAACCTTAGTAGAATAACATACATTTTCTTGTGGTTGATTGCTTGGAGTTTTGAGAGCCTAGTACCAATAATATGGATGCCTCAAGTGGAATCACAAATCACTACACAACTTGGAAAACCTTGAGAGAATAGTATGCACTTGTAGAAATCGGCCCACCTTTGTTCTCACACACACTAGTGTCATTTCATGTGCCAAAGACCTATTTATATATTATGGTGGATTTGGGTTACATCCATGTAAACCCTAATACCCATGACCTTTCATTTCCATAGGATCCATGGGTTAAAAACTCCATGGACTGTCAACGAAAGAATCAAATCCATTTTCCAATATTGCTATCAACGGAATCATATAAACAATAATTTTTCACAAATGCCATTGTAAGGATACTTAAAATAAATAAAAACTTTTCTTTATAAAATTTGAGGAAAAAATTTTCCTTACAATGCAAACACATACGAAAACAATGTTGTTATCTATTCCTAAGCAATCTATCATAACTCTTAAGTAGCAGCTCAAAATTCTGATCTCCGAATCATGCGATCGAAATCCATCTTCGCGATCAGATTCAACATACTATTTTTCTAAGCTTTCTCTCCTTTTTCTAATTTTACAAAACATCAAAATGTGACCTAGTCACATCATGTAATAAGAATCTCCAAATAGGAAGTTAATAGAGTTAGATAGTGAATTTCACCTAAAGCATAGTCAAATTTTTGACTTTTACCATCCTAGTGAACTTTCAGGTAAATAGAGCAGCTTCGCAACCAATGCCCCTTCTTTAGTAATGGTACACGGGACTATCTCAGACTTAGTCTCTCTCTCTCTCTTTCTCTCTCTCTCTCTCTCTCTCTCTCTCTCTTTACCATTTGGTCAATCGGGTTGACTATAGCCGATCCCTTTCCATTGGGAAGAGAAAGCTTTTCTGGATTTCTCATGTTACCATTATCAATGTCCATGGAAGTTTGGGAAGTAGAACTTCCAATAAAATTTAGCTTACCAATGCTCCAAATCATTTTTGATTCAGCAACAACAAGCAAATAGGTAAAATAAAAAAGGGTCAAGTCGTGATCTGTCGTCAGGGAGTGACTAAAGAACCCAGTCAATAGCCAACTACCTTGAGACTTCGACACCCAACTCTTCCAGCTTGTCAATAGGAGACTTCATCTCCAAGATGTGAGTACATATAGACACTGCTTGCTAATAGGAATTGAGTGACCTTGAACTTTTCAAGAACTTGTGGGTTAGGGAGAATAATTGGAGGAGGTGGAGGAAGTGAAGTATTATTTCAAGGCACAACAAAGGGATTAATCTTTCACTTTGATCGCCATTTGGGATATCATCTTCATTAGGAAGGCTTTATCTAAAAGGATAAGGAAGACCATAGTTGTCATAACTAGATATCTATGAGGGAGAAATTTAAGTTTAGTTGATTTAGTCCTTAATATAACACCCAATATGAAATATTAAGGCTAGGACCCAACACAATATTTTATAACTTGGAAGAGGGATGCCGTAATCCAAACTACAAAATATTTGAAGGTAGGTAAATGAAGATTTACCAATGTCCACCATGAAAAACGAAATTTAACATTAGGTTTTAAATGAATTGAAACTCCTAGATCTTCTAAGATTCATTGAACTATTCAATGGCATGTTTAAATCTCGATTGTGCCCTTCAAGTTTGTAACTGGGATACAGAGGATCACAAACAAGGAGTGAATAACCATACAAATTAACTTGGTACAGTTAACGTTACAACCACCTAATCAATGTGTCGGTTAACCATACACACTCCATTGATCTATGATTAACATGAAGCTACCCTTTTCCACACATTGTCAGTTCCAAATTAGTGTGTCGGTTAACCACACACGCTTCACAAAGGAATTAACAAGATGCAAAGTGCAATTTCATGGGTTAGCACCAAATTCACATTTTCCTAAAGTAACTAAGATTAGGAATTTAATAAAGTTTAGTTACTTTATATTTATCATTATACTTTTAAAGAAGGAATAATTAATGTCCTGTCCTACCCGTTTGGCTAACGACCCTCCACTCGTCAAGAAAGCGGTGGGTGAGAGTGGACACCCATTAAATTGTCATTTTATAGGCAGTAACCTTATACCCCCCTTATATACCGGCTTCGTGAGTGAGGCCTACTAACGGTAAGACTGACTTACTCTTATATATATATATATATATATATATATATATATATATATATATATATATATATATATATATATATATATATATATATATATATATATATATTAAACCTATAATATTATAATAGTATGAGAGTTGAATTTTAAACGTTTAAAATTATAGGGGTTGGAATTAAAGTATACATAGGGGGGGGGGGGTAACTTTACAAATTCCAAAACTTGAAGGCAAATTTTGAACAATTCAAAAACTTTTGGTTTCCACAAATTACGACTTTAATATGGTTTATATGGAAGACTTTTCAAGTTCTATAACTTGAGGACAAGTTATGGAAGACATAAAACTATTTTATGATGGCATTTAAAAACAAGACCTTTCATTTTTCATAACCTATGAACTTTAATGAATCTTTTAAAAGAAAAAAACTCTTCATTTTCCATAACTTGAGGACAAAAACATTTTGGATGAGGATAATCATTACCATAGCATCAAAATCAAATCTTGAAACTTTGACAATTATCCTTTATTTGGATGAGGATAATCATTACCAAAGCATCAAAATCAAGTTTTATGAACAAAAACATTTTGTGGTAATGATCTTAATCCAAAACAGGACAAAAAAGTTGAAAATCTGCACTCAGGACAGCCAACTCGTCGAGTCCCTAGATGCAATCGACGAGTCCAAGAGTATCTTCAAGCAACTAGCCGAGTCACCCAGTGGACTCGGCGAGTCCTGCTGACAGAATGCATAAAAGTCAATTTTTTTGCTCCGAAAACCAATACTAATATCAAATATAATAGAAAACAACCCATGGCTCTGATACCACAGTTGGATTTTGTATACTACAAAATCGTATGGTGCACATACAACCCTAAATGCCTTGGGTCTATGTTTTCTCTAATTATACATGTAATAGGTTTCTAAAGCATTAAGCCTATAACTAGCATGAAAATACAATATGTATAATAAAACAAGTTGTATAAATACCTCTTGGTGTTGTTGATGTTGCTAGAAAGACTTTGGCCTTTAAGAACTTAGTGCCCCAAGGTTTGCACCTCAAATGGAATCATAACTCACCTCGGACAAAGGATGACATTTTGAGAGAGAATTCCATGCACCAAATCTATCCATCTTTCTCTAAGAATAGAAGCACACGTTTTTAGGTTATGGAGCATATATTTATATTTAGGATTCCAAGGGTCATGGGTATAACCCAAATCCATACCCATGGGTTTTATGATCCATGGTTCATGTGGCCCAATTCTTTATGTATCCATATATAAACTTAGTCCAATATGGATCATAAGCCCAACACATATAAATATAACCAATTGCCATAATTAGTCCCCATAGATTTAATTAGTCTTTTTTTATCACTAAATTAATTCCAAACTAATTCTTGATCAATACTAATTAAATCATATGATTTCATATTAATATATTAGAACTTATAATATATTAATAAATCATATATAACCTCTTCTCAAAAGTCAATCCTAACAAATTGTCTTGATGTTATGCAACCCAAATGGACCATGCTACTCTCAGGTCGAGTAAATACCAATAATAGTTATGGACTTAGACATCTAATCTAACAAAGGTGTCATTTACAATATCAACTAATTCATTAGCATTCAAACATTCATCAATCTTTACTATTCGACATGCATATCTACTGTCTGGAACTTTATCAAAGTTAGCAATTGTTTGTTCACAATCATAAAAAATAGAATCGATTTTCTCCCTTTCAAATGCTAAAAAGGGCAAAACTTTCCTATGTTGTTCTTTGCTAATGTCTAAAGAATGATGCAAAGCTGTTAATTTTCCATACAATCTTTTTGCAGAGTTACAATAGATATTTCGTTGTTTTAACAAAAGCTTAACATCTGCATTAGGACTATCATTATCGCACATTAAATTTGTGATCTGCATATCTAAGTATTCGATTTTTATTTTCTTTAAATCTAACACCTTCTGGATGTGTAAGAGTTGAGTATTTGACTTAGATAAAATCGAATCATATGCACTTGAAGGAATATTAAAAGATTGTAAGAGAGAACATACCTGAGAAGTCATTGGAGATTTATGCGAAGATGTTGTCACAAAGCACTTCTCGTTTATCTTTTCTTCCTCTCCTTCCTTATGCACATCAAACATCGCCCCGTGTTTAGGGTTTCGCATCTCTTCATCGTTAGAGCCTGATGACCAAATTTTATATGTGCCATCTTCTTCATCTACTCCCTTGGCCACCAAAGACAAACCCTTTGCTTTTGCACAAACTTCTTCTAGCATTTCCACGTAATAAGCTTCGTCTTTTACTTTCTTCTTCTTCTCATCACGCTGAAGAAGCATGCGATCAGATGCCATATGATTCGCCCCATTACAATAATGGCAATTGAATCCAGCATCGCCTTTAAGCTTTTTCTCTTTCTTTTCCTATTTATCACGACCTCTTTCTCTTATTCCTTCTTTTCATCAGCTCTAGTTTTCCCAACAACATTTCCTTTCAGTTTACTATTTTTCGTCCTTGCATTGAATGGATTTTAAAGAATTTCTTTACTCGGTTGTTAGAGTAAAATGCAATAGCCTCATCATCGAAATTTACAATCAGCCCCTCATCAACCGAACCTTCCTTCTCATTAGCTTCTTTCTCTGCTTCCCTTCCAACTACTTTTGAAACAAAAGCTAGTGGACCTCCCAAACTAATCTTCGCTTCTTCATCAATTTCAGTAACTTCGGATTCATGAATTTTCAACAGATTGTATAGATCATTCAACGAAAAGTTATCAAAACTATGTTGAGTCTTCACCATTAAGCTCACGTTTCGCCATTCCTTGCGAACTCCCATAACAAACGTCAGATTGAACTCCATAGTAGACCTGGTGATTCCATATCGACTGCACTTGTATATTAGCTCATTCAGATGATCGTAGTACAATTCTATAGATTCACCATCTTTTTGTTTGAATTCTCTTAATTCAACCAGACAATTTTTCACTGAATTGATTTTTGTTTTTTCATTCCCTTGAAACATTTCCTTCAAAGTGTTCCAAATTTCTTTAGCAGTTTTACAACTACGAATGTAATTGTAAACAACATGAGGTAGATCACCTTTGAGTTCTCTCATGCATTTCTTCTCATTCTTCACCAATTTTTAGCAATCTCTTGGACATTTTGATTATTAAAAGAAGTTTCAATATTATGAATAGCAGGAGGTGGATGAAAATCACCGGTAATACACTTCCATAACTCTTCATCGATTCCATTCAAGTAATCTTCCATCCGATCAGCCCACTGATCATAATACTCGGGTATCAGCATTAGAATTTTAGTCGATGAACCAAGGAGATGAGAATAAGACGTCATCATGTTCATGTTGAAGTTCGCCATTAACGTACGCAATATTTTTGAGAAAACCTTGAATTTGAACAAAATTAAACAGATAAAACTTTTGATAATCACCAATCGAACATTCGAATTAGCAAGTAGACCGCATAATCGACTCACAACAGTAGATCTAGAATGAATTTCTGATGCAAAAGAGCGAAAAAATAAAATCTAGAATGAGACTCAAAACAATTGCGAAAATTCAGAAAAACAGATCAATTATGTATAAATCTTGCTTTGATACCAAATGTTGTTACAATAAAATCGAGATTAAATGACAAGATCATAGTAAGGTGTGATTGATGAACACAAGAAGTAAATATAATCTGTTTGGATCCAATTAGCTTTCAGTTAGTACAAAGTGTTTAGACAAGGTTACACGAATTAGCAAAAAGGCGAAAAGTTCTTATTTACTCTAGTACACTTTCCTATTTATAGGAAAGCTGAAAGAGAACAAAAAATACAAGGGACTAAAACACTAGACTTTGTACATTAAGATGCCCTTGTAATAAGATTACAAACTAACGAAGCTATCAATAAGCTTCGACACCTCGCAACTACATTTGACCTCTACACATAAAGTTGGCACCTTTATGCTATGGAGTCCCTTAAAGGCTCCAGATCTGAAGTCATAACTCCAAACATGCTTGCATCCATGAACGGTTCCGAAATATGCTCCTTAAAGCCCTAAACTACTCCATGAAGAGATCTAGTAAATTAATAGTCAAGGTATAGACTTTATACCTCAGTAAGGCTGCTTGGACAACAAAATCTCTGAATCCAAGGCTCCTTCCTTTAACCAAGCACTTCTAGCTTCCACTCCTTCAAGAAAATACCAAAGAGTGCTCTTTTCACTCACACACACTCAAAAGGCTCAAGATCATGAATTAGGGTTTTGCTGGACTGGGGGAGGCGATGAGGGAGGACACAATGAAGTGTTAAGGTCCTTAAATATGGTGCAAACCCTGAAAATTAGGGTTTCACTCTGGTAGCCCGACTCGTTGAGTTAAGACTTCTCAACTCGTCGAGTAGACTTCAAGTCTCGCGTCCCAAAAATTTGTTTCTACTCGACGAGTTTAGGACCTCCAACTCGTCGAGTCCCTTTGTAAAAGTGAATAATTCTTATTAAAATACATACCATGAACCGGGTGTTACAAATTTATATGTTTTAGTTTTATATTTCTTTTTTTATGTTTGCTTTTTATCACAAATTTAGTGGGACCAAGTTGGGTATTCGACGAGTGGTCACTATGCAATGAAATGAATGTTTGATTTTTTGTTGTCTCCAGCAATCTTAGTTCGAAGAAAATACGTAAAATTTTTATTATCTGTACGGACTAGGAATTTTACCGATGTTAAATATACAGAGAATTTTGTAATAACTCTTTTTACAACGAGTAATTCTTTCTCATTGCTATGATAGTTTTTCTCGGCTGCTTTGAAACTGCCAGAGGTGTACCTGCAAATTTGTTCTTTGTTTTTGGAATTTTTGGCTTTTAAAACTCCTCCCCAAAATTCATCAGAAGCATCAGTTTTAATAATTAAACTGTCTTCAATGTTCGGAAGATAAAGCTTTGGAAAATTGATTAAAAATTTCTTTATCTTTTTGATATAATCTATATCATTATTGACCAATTCTAAATGACATCTTTTTTTAATTTTGCCTGTCATGGCTGCAAGTTTTTTAATATATGTTTCAGCATAAGTTAAAACACCAAGAAATCTTTGCAGGTGTTTTTTGTCTTCTAAAACATTTGGAAAATCATGTAAATGTTCAAGAATATGTTTTTGAGGACAGTGAGTGCCTTCATTTATTTCTAGATAGTGATAAGGGGCAAGTGTTGCTCCTTGAATCCATTCCGGAAGAGAGGAGATGACTCTGATTGGGAAGTTCTTAATGGTTTCTATCATACTGGTTGGCAAGAACCTTAGTTCTTGCAAATTGCAGCTTGGATAGATGTTGTCTATTAATACTGCCGAAAAGGCTTGTTGGATTAATCTTGGATCTGCTCCTTCTAGGAAGTTGTACAGACTTTTGGTTTTCTTATCAGTTGTGAAAAATCTTTCATGGATAAGATCCTCTGGGCATGCCGCTCTAGCTTTACTCTAGATTGTTCTGAAATCTTCAAAGGAGATTGCAGGGTTGTTGACTTCATATTCGACATCATTTGGGATGTCAAATCTTTGGTCTCTGTGTTCTTCTTTGATCTTCCGAACTTTCGGTTTTAGAAGAGGTTTTTTGGTCTGATTGGCTTCGTCATTGAAGTGGCAAAACTAAGTCGTGCACTTGTTTCATTTCTGAACTTCTTGCATGTTACTTTATCGACCTTGCAGAAGGTCTCTGTAATTCCCCAGTTTGTATGTATTCCGGCATGTAGCCCTTTGTAGATTACGTAGAATCTTTCAGCTTCTTTGTTAAGAGCCTTCTTGTAATCTGGTTTAAGCTCCTGCACAGAATTGTTAGTAGGTGACGAAATTGTCATTTTACTGATTCTGTATCAAGAAATTATCTAAAATGTTATTAATTAGTTATAATTTTATATTTCATATAGTTTGATACCCTTTGGAATGAAAAAAATCCCTTAGAGGAAAAGGCATTGGTTATGACGGTTGCTACGTGGGCTAGAGAATTTCTGAATAATTATGTGAACGATGTTGTCTAAAAGTGCATATAAGGTTGGTTGTTAATCGATATAACATTCTACTTTTAGTTTAATAATTATTTGTTTAATATATATGTTTTGAAATGTTAGACAAAAAACTGATTATTTGTTGTGTTTGTTATTCAGTGAGGATGGAAGATAGTTGTTACACTTGATTATATCAAATCAAAAACTTTTTGTGATACCTTATATCAATGACTATAATGGTTGGTTATTTATCATGTCTACATTAACATAATTTGTACATCATAGCATACTTTGTGTATTGAATGTGTTGGATGCAATTTATATACTTGTGTAGGTTAATTGTAACATAGTGTATTTTTTATGTAAGCCTCAATAGTTATTTTAACAAAAAAAAAGGATCAACATTCTCTATATGACCCGGTTATTTGAATGGAACCGATGCATATTTAATCGTTATATGACCCTGTTTGGGAATTGAAACCGGGCTACTATCTTGCTATATGACCCTATTTTATGTGATAGAACCACAACGTAATCTCCTTGTATGGTCTGATTTTGTCTTCTATAATCCTCTTATATACCCTGGCTTTATAAACAACTGTATCGATAGGAGCCGGTTTTAAAACTGGGTTTTATTTCATTTAACACATAGGACTTGCCGGCTATAAGACCCGGTTGAAAATCGGGTTATTATGTTGATTTATCCGGGTCCTGTAAACCTATTTATAGTAGTAGTCACAACGACTGTTGCACAACGAAAGTGGTGTGATGGTGTGCATGCTCATGGTGGCCTTGCCACCTGGTCAATGGCGGATGTAGTGTAGAAACAATGGGGTAATGGGGTTCATGCCCCCCACTTGAAAATAAGACTCGTCTTATATTTTTAGGAAAAAAAGATTATTTAAATTATGTAGATGGTCCATCCTCTTGACATCTTTTCTTATTTAAAACTTATGCTCTAATGAATATATTTTTACCCAATTTCAATTTTCACCATTAGATTTTTTTCATTTCTTTTACAAACACCATCAAAAACTCCATCTACTTTTATAACTATTAGGAAACCATCATCAGTTTGTTGCTTTCTTCCTGCTGCGTGCGGCCATTGCCAGAGGAATGTTGCCCACGGCCATTGCCGGAGGAATGCTAGTAGCCTGAGGGATCTCTGACCATTGTCGCCGGAAGGGATTATTGCTAGTTATATGGTGGACCCCTGTTGATATTTATTCTGAATCCGCCACTGCACCTCACTACCAACATGGCTTGTACAATGTATATCGCTTTTGGCCTTAGTTGAGATACCCAAAGCTTTGCGGTGTATGTAAACGAGACATTATTCATGAATCTTATAAATTAATGGGATCATAAAATGTTAAGAAACATATAAAGATGTTAAAATTAAGTATATCAAACAATCGTAACTAGTAAATCAGATCAAATTAAAACTAGTTGTACACATCCCAATATATTTCCACGTGGCCATTGTTATTTGTAATATTACAATAGCTTATTAACTCACTAGATACAAACGGGGAGTAACTCCCCAATTAAATTACTAGAGGTACTGTTGTGGACCAACTATGCCTATTAATATATGTTCTCATGTCAATTATTGTTGCCTTCTTCTTCTTCTTCTTCTTATTTTGCTTGTCCTTGTTCTTGTTCTTCTTCCTCTACACTCTCACTATTCCCCTCCCATTCAACAACATTGAGAGTGAGAGGGATGGAAAAGGAAGAAAGTTTTTCATTAGAAAAAGGAGACGCCAATCTAGAGCTTGATGATGATGGAAAACCTAGAAGAACAGGTATACATATGAAAGTCTTTCGTTAATTTCTTATGCATTGTCTCTAATATATCTCTAATATATATATATATATATATATATATATATATATATATATATATATATATATATATATATATATATATATATATATATATATATATATATATATATATATAATTTCTTTTTTGTACTTGTAGTTAGAGGTAACAGATTGTCATGCCATAATTTCTAATTAAAATATCGTATTGTAATATTGGTTGTGAAGGGACATGTATAACTGCAAGTGCACATATAATAACAGCAGTCGTAGGATCAGGAGTGTTGTCACTGACATGGTGTTTAGCTCAACTGGGTTGGATTGTAGGGACTACTTTTCTTGTAGTGTTCGCAGCCATCTCTTGGTTCACTTGCATCTTGCTTGCCGACTGCTATCGATCTTCTGTTAATGGTGCTCGAAACTACAACTACATGCAAGCCGTCAAGACTAACCTTGGTAAATTTCATTTTCATTTGGGCAAATTATGCCATATTGTCTTGATTTTACCATTTTTACCGAAGTAGGTATACAATAGGCTTCCTTGATTTTTTTACCCATGATAAATTTTGTCTTTATTTATTTATTTTTTATAGACCATTTCTCTAACTTCGAGTGATATGGTGGAATCAATATATGGATGATTTTATAAAGAATAAATTACAGTTTTGGTGTCTGTGGTTTGGTCTAGTCAGATTCCTATTTTCAATCTAATTTTTAAAAATTAAAAAAATGCATCCTTACGGTTTAAAAAAATTACATTCTTAGTCCATTTAAACATATCATAGTATCGGTACTATTATATTTTTTTTTCTTTTATATATATATATATATATATATATATATATATATATATATATATATATATATATATATATATATATATATATATATATAAGTTTGGTTCCTATTAAGTAAAAAAGAAACAAGCTAATAATGTTAAAACTTAAAATCCTTAACAAAATTTTAATTAACTTTGTTATTTTGATGCATAAATTTATATTGTGGATTTACAAAAAAACTCCTTTGGATTTGTAATATACGTTGAAGAATCTTTCACCATGTTTCGTAGGAGGGCTTAAATACAGGTTCTGTGGGATAGCTCAATACCAAACTCTTGTTGGTGTAAGTATTGGATACACCATCACTTCGTCAATCAGCATGGCGTAAGAATTACAAACCAGATTAAATGTCCTCATCCAATTTAGTAATTGTGTACTTGAAATTGCTAACTTAATTAATTTGTTTCAACAGGGCGATTAAACGATCAAACTGTTTTCATAAATACGGCCACGACAAGGAGTGTCACACATTGAATACTCAATATTTGATAATCTTTGCATGTATCGAGATCATTCTAAGCCAAATACCAGACTTCCACAAGCTGTCCTTCATTTCCATAGTCGCCACCATCATGTCTTTTGCTTATTCTAGCATTGGCATTGGTCTCTCCATTGCCAAAATTGCAGGTCATGCGTCATTCAAACCTATCTTAATTAATACTATCAATTAAAATATCTGGAATGTTTGCCTGAATGGTAATTTGATGTATTATAAAGGAGGTGCACATCCAAACACAAGCCTTTGGATACCAACTAGGACAAATATATCAAATATGGACAAAATGTGGAACACTTTTTGTGCCGTTGGTGACATTGCTTTTGCTTATTCTTTCTGTGCAGTTCTCATTGAGATACAGGTCTCTCTCTCTCTCTCTCTCTCTCTCTCTCTCTCTATATATATATATATATATATATATATATATATATATATATATATATATATATATATATACACACACACACACAAAATGATAGATTTCTTTCCGAATGTAGGACACACTGAAATCAAGTCCTCCAGAAAACAAAGTCATGAAAACGGCTACAACCATTGGAATATCAGCTTCTACATCCTTCTACATGCTATGTGGGCTACTTGGATACGCTGCATTTGGCAACGACGCGCCTGGAAATTACTTGACAGGATTCGGTTTCTATGAACCATTTTGGCTCATTGACATTGGAAACATGTGCATTGTTATTCACCTTGTTGGAGCTTATCAGGTACCTAATCTAATTCTCTAGATTAGCATATTATGTCTAGAGAAAATTGACATTTTTCAAAATATTCATTCTTTGTGACGTTTTGTAGGTGATAGTCCAACCTTTTTTTGCATTTGTTGAGAATTGGAATCGTAGAAAATGGCCAGAAAGTGAGTTCGTGAACAAGGTATACATCATTGGTTGCTTCAGGATTAATCCTTTCAGGTTAGTCTGGAGGACTACCTACGTGATACTAGCAACGCTGGTTGCCATGATTTTCCCATTCTTTAATGATTTTCTAGCGCTTATTGGCTCAACGACATTCTGGCCATTGTCGGTGTATTTCCCAATAGAAATGTACATTTCTCAGGCGAAGGTTCGGCGGAATTCTTTCACCTGGATTTGGTTGAAGGTACTCAGTTTCGTGTGCTTGCTTGTATCACTTCTTGCTGCTATTGGATCTATTCGAGGCCTTGTAGTCTCAGTTAAGACCTTCAAGCTCTTTCGATCAGCATCTTAATTAGGTCTTAGTTCTTTTTTTTTTTTTTTTTTGCCTTCGTAGTTTAAGAATAATGATATAACATGGTTTAACCAATGGTTTAGAATCATGTATTATATTTCTATAACTTCAACGAGCAACTGGAATCATATCATTATATGGAAAAACATAGATAAGTAAAAGAGCAAACTAGCTATTTATTGGGATTTTGGTTCTTATGGTTCCAAAATTTATATTTTCGTCCTTATTAGCAGTTTTCATTTGTGACTTCTTCCGTTTACTCGCCTCCACCTGCCCGACGTGAGGAAATTTCAATCATTTTATTTAGTTATTTTAATTACTATGTTACAACCTTGGAACACAAGCTTAAAATATTTTTAAATTTTCATTAAATTAATAAGATTAAAGTTTTTTTTAACTTTTGTATTAATTGTTTAAACTTAATATATCTTCTTATTTGAATATCCGATATACGTTATATATATATGAAGACATTTAACATAATTATTAAATGTAAGACTCGTGTACTACACAAGTTAATTAAAAAATTTTAATATAAAAATGTAAACATTAATCGCCTTTTAAAGTAATATTTTAAAATAATACAAATGGAATGATGAATATATAAGTAATTCCTTTTATACTAATAAAAAAACTATTGATATTTTTTAAATAATTGTGTTGTATATCAAGGTATAACATTAAGTATTTTTTTAAAAGAATTTCAAAATAAATACAAACGAAATAATGAATAAGTAGGTAATTAAATCTATACTAATAAAAAAACTATTAAATGCACAAGATATTGTTAGTCAATAATATTGTTACATAACCAATCAAGTGTTACAACTTCAAGAAAAATATGTCTTTGTTTTCTTTGCACAAGATATTGTTGGTGAGTCATACTATTAGATAATTGATATTTAATGAAAATATTTTCCATTCACACTTCTGATCATGTGTCAATAACAGTGATGAAACATAGAAGAGTCGGGGGTTGCCATAGACTCACTGCTTTTTAATCTAGTTAATACCAACCAACCATTATAGAATCAGTAAAATACAAATTATATAAAACGAAATACATAGTGGCGGATCCATAGTGTAAGAAGAGGGGTCCATGGACCTCACTTAAAAATTCATTCTAACCTCTATTTTACTAAGTTAGTCCTTAAAAAATTAGTATTTTGCTGAAATAATCCTTTTTGACACCCACTTTTGTTGAAAAAAATTATTTTTTAATATTTTTTACCAAAAAACTCCCAAAAAGTCTCAAAATTTCTGATTTTTTCTAGTTTCAAATATTTGTTTTGTTTTTTATATAAGATGGACCCAGTAATATTTTTTTCTGGATCCGCCACTGCCTGTACATCCATACTTTTATTGGCTAAATACATGTAATTATATAATATGACGTTTTAGATTGAAAACTAATTCACCTTGAGACGTTATCAAATCAAAAACTAACTTTACTTGAAAAACTCAATAATTAACTTTAGAAATTAGCAAAAAACCAATTATTAACCTCAAATTTTAAAAGAACACAAAACCCTAAATGTTATCAACGACAATGACACCATTCAAATCACCGGAATCTGACTGAAACCAAAAGATTACAGCTAGATCTTACTGGATTTGATAACATAACTCTTCCACGACCATGTAACTCACCAAACTTCTTTTTCTTTGTCATCTTCATTGTTATGTTCAGTCGTCTCTCTCTCTCTCTCTCTCTCTCTCTCTCTCTCTCTCTCTCTCTCTCTCTCTCTCTCTCTCATCGTTGGAGCGAATTGCCGACAATAATAATGTGTTTGTAGTGCATTCTCTCATCTCCGCCAAAGTCAAGATACAACTCACCATATTCTCTATTTTTTTGATGTAACTATAACTCACCACACTCTCCTACTCTCGTCTGTAACTTTGTATGTATAAACATTATTGGTGATAAGCCTTAGTAAGTAGTTAAAATAAAACTTTGGAACAAATAATGTAGTTGTGTACGTGTGTATGTATAGGACTCTACGTATTAAAGTTTCAGAAGTAAATAAAAAGTAAAATAATATATCTAAATGTTATTTTTTGATATCAATAATCAGTATACTACAAATTACAAACTAAAACATAATTGATTCTTAATTTATTTTTAATAGACCATATTTAATATATTAACATTAGATCAATTATTTAATTTTAAGCATCTATGTTTAGTTATTTACAAATGGCAAACTAAAATATATTCAGAATAGGAAAGACGTATTTATTGTTTTTTATTTTGTTATTTATCAACGTTTGCTATATTTTCATGTTTTTCTAAATAGTTGTATGTTAATTTTGTTGATGTCATTTTATAAAAATAAAATGGCATGAATAACTAATGGTTTATTTTCTTTTATCAAATTGGTGTACAGTGTACACAAAGATTTGTTTCTTTTACACTCAATAAACGACAGAATATGAGTAAATTATCATTTAAATTAAATTTTAAAAACAAAATTTTAATATTTAAATTACAATCATTCATTCATAAATAAACAATGTTAAATAAATTGGATATGAGATAAGAAAAAATTAGTTCATAATCCATTAATATATGTTTAGATTAAATAGATCACAATTGATCAAACACGTTATCCGGTAGTAAATGCAGTAGACAAAAGGAAAAAAAAAACCTAAAGATCAAAGTTGAGCACGAAAGATTCAACATGGGACAACCAAAACCTCATTAACAAAATCCAAAGTAAAAAAAAACAATTATGATCAAGAAATATGTATAATCAATCACTACTAATACCTAAATAAAACCATATATAGTTATGTTTGTCCTGATTTCACAAAATGGTATGTGTCTTTCCTAAGTTACCTTGGTCAACTCATTTCTAACTCCTAGTTTTAACAGCTTCCAATAAATATCTAGGCATACATGAAACATTGATGAGTGAAATGATAGAACAACATTACTTGAGACAAGAGAGAATTTCATATATGCCCTTACTAAACATCTAAATATCGTATTTGTCCAGCCTAAACTCTAAATATCGTATTTGCCCTTTTTAATCTATTAAAATATCATATTTGCCTAAATCTATTTTTTTTTTTATATTTTTTATTGATTTATAATTCTTTTTTATAACCTTAAATCATTATAATCGAAAATTGATATTAAATGGACAATAATAGCATTATTACATGTAAATGCCCATACATCACATTATCACACATTAATTGCAGTTTCCATATTTATTTAGATCACATCGTAATTCTTCCCTTGTTATCACCCCTTAGTCCTTTCTTCTTGCAATCACACACATCATGCATTAGGTAACCAACTAACTGGTCCAATTTATAAGCAATTTACAAGAATAAAGCTAGCTCCACCTGTAATTTGGAATAATTTGTGTGAAATTGATCTCCAATGGGATAAACAAATCATGAGATTCTGGACTAGATCTTTTAATCCCGTAATGTGTTTGTATTACCCTTTAATGGATGTGGCCTTATATGCATAAATTCAAGGTGCCACTGCAAAAAAGATTATCTTTGCATTAAATGGAAGATCTAACAAGATTATCAATTCAAAAATATGTAATGATTCCACCTATTAAAAATTATTTAAAAAAATAGATATTTTAATTGATTAAGAAAGACAAATATAATATTAAGATTTTAGGCCGGACAAATACAATATTTAAATGTTTATTAAAGGCATGTATGAAATTTACCCTCGATAAACAAAAGGGTGTGTCTCTTTTTTCTTCTTGTTTTAGTTTTTACTCATTAAACTTCGTTCCACCCCTTGTTCATCCTTAAGAAGAAAACGACTTATGTAAGAAAGAACCACGTTGTCATCATGGACAACATAATAAATGAATAGAAGCAACATGAAATCAAAGGCACAAAATGAAAAGGTAAAAAGGATAAGACAACGATTTTAAATTTTGGAATAAAGAGCCGATACAAAATACCTTATCTTGGTTAATTTTCTTCATGTCAACAGGGTCTCCATTAGCTTTAAGGGTAACAACATCTACATAACCATAAATGACCATGAGCGAAAAAAGTTTGAATCCAATACATCTAATCAAAATACATAAACAAATGGACATGATAAACCCCCAGTGGCATGGTTACAATAGCAACAACAAATGGAGGCGCAAATGATGAAAATACGAAGAAGAGCGGAAAAAAATAGAATTTGAGTCATAATCCTATAAGTAAAGATATCGAGGAATAAATTGAGTTCCTAAATTATGGCTCACCCACATCAATTCAGAAACATACCTAATTTATTGGATAAACTTTTAAAATTTTTCTTCTTCCTCAATTTTAATCCAAGTAGGGTGATGTCTAGGGTTTAGAGATATGCCAATCATCAAGAGAATGATTTATGGAAGAATAAAAGGTGATTTTCTGATATTTAGGTGTGAGTTACTAATATGATTGGCTTTATTTTCTTATTTATTGCAAATTAGTTCAAAGTTTGAAAAATTAATGATTTATTGCATGCCCCCCATTAACTTTAGCATATCAAATTAATTCAAAAGAAATTGGCCATCATAAATTAGAAATCTACGTTTACCTATGTAATCGATGTTTTATATCATCAATTGTGTATAATAAAGAACATAAAAACTCAACTCAAACAAAAACTCCATACCTCATATATGCCATAGCTGCATCCACTACCGTAAGACACTATGTTGGTCGATTCAATAGCAAAAACTAAAGAAACTATTCCTAATTTTAGTAGAGAACATGATGACACCCAATGTGTGTTTTTATATTTTTGGGTAGAGTACTAACGACAACTAAGCACCAAAAATAGTGAATAGAGAGTAAGCGATTGTCAGAGACATTGGTATATGAGGGAGAGAATGAACGATGATTATCTTCTTTTTTGGAGATCAAATTTCTAATCCGGTGTGTTTCTAAGTATATGAAGTTGACGAAAGTCGGTTATGAATTCGATTCAAATTTGAAGATAATTTATTCTCGGTTTCTTGTTGATTTGATATTAATTATTGTCAGTTTATGGATGTTTCATGTGTGTGTATATATATATATATATATATATATATATATATATATATATATATATATATATATATATATATATATATATATATATATATATATATATATATATATAGTTCATTGTAATTTTAAGTTGTAAAAACAAGTTTACAAATTTGATTTTTATAACAGCTAATATTATGCTACATATTCTATCCTTTTTTCTTCAGTTTTGTATTAGAATTTATAAATCAACTTTCATTATTATGTTATTAAAATATAAAAATAATTAATTGTGTTAAAAATACATATGTGACAAAACAACCATTTTGTGCTCGTAACATAGTAATATATGTCATTGAGACGTGAAAAAAAAAACCCTAGGTTCTTCGGCGATCTCGGAATCCTTTTTCTGGTGGCTTCTTGGCGGGTTCAAACGCCTATCTAAATCGCAATGGGAGATTGGAAGCAGTTTTCAAGATTTGGTGTTGCATGTTTCTTATTTTGTCTTTGTTACGAATTTTCCAGAAGGTATTTCATCTTAGGACTTTCGAAGTTCTTGCTCTCAATGTGGGACTATGGTGGATGTGTTTATCCCGTCTAGAAAATCAAAATTTAGAAGGTGTTATGCCTTTGTGTGTTTCATTAAAGTACAAAACCTAGATACTCTTGTTGCTAATCGATGTAATATTTGGATTGGTCATTCTGGTTTGAATGCAAATCTTGACAAATTCCAATGAGAGGGATCAAATTCCAATTCTATTCCTACCATGTCGTCCTTCTTCCAGGCCTAAGCAAGTTTTGCCTCCTAATTTCGTGAGAGGCTCTTATGCTAAAGTGGTAGTTGGCTTATCTAATGATCGGGCTTCTTTTTCAAACCATAATGATTCTCCTGATTTGGTTTTAGATGATTCATGTTTGGTTGACAAGAGCTTTGAACTTACTCTTATTGGCAAGGTCAAGGAATTTGAATCTCTTCTGAATCTTAGAGTGATTTGCAACAATGAAGGCTTCCAGTATGTGACTATGTGTTATGTGGGAGATTTCTGGATCTCTTTGGAATTTGATTCTACTGATGCAAGAGACAAGTTCCAGAAGCATGATGGGATTTTATCTTGGTTCTCTTATATAGTTCCATGGTCTAAGTCCTTTGAGGTTGACGAACGAGTTGTTTGAATTGATGTGGAAGGTGTTCCTTCTTATGCTTGGAATCCAAACACATTCTCTAAAATTGCTTTGAGGTAGGTTGTTCTTATTTTCTTAGAAGACCCACACAATAATAACCTATGGCCTAAACGAATATGTGTCAAGACGAAGTTGATGTTAGTTATCCTTGAGTCTTTTAAAGTTATTGTTTAAGGGTAGGTTTTTACTGTGAGGGCTAGATTAACTTCGGCTTGGAATCTTGATTTTATTCAAGAAGTAGAAAAGTCGGCCCAAGATATGTAGGAAGATAATTTCGCTAGCAAGAAAGTCAATCTTTATGATCATGTAGATGCAGAATTCTTTCAAGATGATATTGAAGTTGATAGAGTCCATGAATCTGTTTTGGGTGGGGATGATATATACTCGTAAAAGTGTAAACAAGGAAGCAGTTGATAATCAAAATTTTAAAGATCCTTTTAGTCTTTATGAAGTTTTAAAGAAGGAATTGTTGGGTAAGGAAGGTAGTTTAGGAATTTTGCAGTTTCACCCCCGGCTTCACCCTTCTTTATGTGATGCTCATGGTAATTCAAGACATAACAATTCATTGCTAAGGGATGTTTCTGGTTGCTCTAGGCAACCTTCTCCTATTACAAGGTCTGTTTAATGTGGGGTCTTATAAGGTGGGTCTAGGTTTGAGTGCTCATTTAAAGAATCCAATGAATAGGAAGGGTGTTGGTTCGTATATTTCTGATGAGGTTTCTCCGGTTCCAAAACCGAGGAAGGTGGTATCTCTGTTAGAAACTCTGGAAGAGTTTGTTATGGTAGGACAAACGATGGGGTATTCTATGGATGGATGTTTACACAACATTGCAGAAGTTATTAATAAGAATGGAGCCTCTCTGGTTGATAATGGAATTGTCTCTCTCTTAATGTGCACGGCCTAGGTCAAGCTGATACCACATCACTTTTTCTTTTTAGTTTCTTTATCTTTCCGAACTCACAACACACGGAAACTCTATCTTTTTGAACTCACTCAACCCACTCAATTAAAAAAATACAAAACAATCAAATGTAAAATCTTAATTAGCAATAGAGTTATCGGCGGTACCACTCCCGCTTCAACGACTGAGTTGATTGGTTTCACTAACTCACTTCATCATCTCTCTCTACTTTTTCTTTCTTAGTTTCTCTTGTACAACGTGTTTTAAAACTTGTACCTTAGTTGTTTTGTATTTTTTTTAATTGAGTGGGTTGAATGGGTTGAAAAAGATAGGATTTCGGTGTATTGTGGATTGGGAAGGATGAAAAAAAAAAAAGAAAAGACAAAAATTGATGTGGCAGTGGGTTCGGTGGGTTTGGAGGGAACGACTCCCTCCTCCCTTTTAGGAATCGAAATTGGAGTCTGTTAGCATTTCCTTTATTCGATCTCTTTCATGTAGCTTTTCATTTGATTATGCTTTTACTTCTTTAGTTGGATCTTCGTGTGGTATATATTATTTGCGTTTGGGATCCTGCGTTTTTTTTTCTTCAGATTATTATTTTTTAATTGAAGGAAAGGTGTTGGCTACTAATACTAGATTACTAGTTATTTTGATGGAGAAATTGAAACTTAGATGATGAACATAAGTCAAATTTAATGGAGAAGTTGTATATGTAAACTATAGCAGAGAATCCAATTGAAAAACTTACAATCATGAAACCACTTCAAGTATATTTTTTTTTTAGTTTGAGCCAACGAGATACCTGTGAAATGTGCAAACCCGTGAAGATGAAGAAAAAAGTGTGCAACCATAATTTATAAGAATTGATTAGAAGATTATTTCATTTTAGAACCCTAACTTCCTCCAAAATTGTTGATTTTGAATTGCTCGTGAGATTTGCGTATTTCAAATTTCAGTTAATTAACATCTCGTTTCAAACATCAAGAGGCCAAATTAGAGGAAACAATACGTGATTTTGTAGAATTTGTAGAATAAGCACATGGGAGTTGAATGGGAAAAATAGATATTTCACTTTGTAAAAGAGATGAGCTTAGAAGTGACCACATGGTATAAAAAGATTATTTTATTCAGTATGAATATATTTAAAAAAAAATATTACCCCAACCCTTTCTCTCTCTCTCTCTCACACACACACACACACTCTCTCTCTCTCTCTCTCTCTCTCTCTCTATATATATATATATATATATATATATATATATATATATATATATATATATATATATATATAATCTTGAAATCCAATTTTTGGTAAAGGATGGTGTTGGTGGCAGATTGGAGAGATGGTGGTAGTGGCATGATGATAGCAGTGGATGTGATGAAGGTGGATTAAGGTGAAGGTTAGTCCCGATCAATCTCCCTTGCCAATATTGACCTCGTTAACTCTTCCTCCGCTTCTACAACCCCAACTCCCAAGCAATCCTCTCCTTCAAAATCAAACTTGTCATTTTCACTAGAATTGCTTGCATCGAGGAGGAGGGAGAGTCCTTAGATCTCTGCCTCTCTCATGTTTGTACTGAGCACTCATGGCAGTTCTTGACCATCGATAACTCTAGAATCTTGAAGATAATGAACCGATGAATTCAATATTGATCTAATGAAACTCGTGTATCTTGGAGTGTTTAGAAGTGTGAGGACGGTTCATAAGTGGAATGGTTTGACAATGGAATTGGATGAAATTCAATTTAATTTTGGGGTTAATTATGAAATTGAGTGTGAGAGTGATCATGATCCCAACGAACCTAATTACTTAATTAAAATGGAGTGTATGTGTGTGTTCATTAATGTATGTTATTTACTATATGTTTTAACTTGTACCCAAAGTTCAAATTAGTGGTGTGTTAGAAACTTGGGATGTAATAGCATTTGGAATTTTGAGAATTAATCGTGATAACACTTTCAAATTGAAGTATTTGGGTGGTACTCTCAAATATTCAATTAGGTAAGACTCAAAAGTTTAAGAGAAAAAAAACATAGAATAGGAGGTTATGATTTTGTGTATGTACCAAGAAGATATGACAAAAAAAACGAATTATGTATATATTTGTATGAAAATTATCACAAACAGTTTCATGTGTGAAAAACTGCCAAATTGTCACAAAATAGTTTAAGCAGTCATAAGCCGTCACAAAAATCAAGGTTTCTATAAGTGCTTAGACAAAGTCAAAAAAACCGGATCAATTATTAGCTCGACCTAGTCAGAGGCTCTATCCCTTGGACCCTGCCAGAGGCTACCATCCCTTGGACCCCCGTTCATTCATGGGCTTGACCCCTAAATGACAGTCTACTTTCAGTCTTGAACAAACTTAAACAAGTGTGCACTCCATACTCCCCTTAACTGTTTAATATGTGTCAAAATTATATTTGGTCAACAAATTAATTCATTACACTTAGATACACATTGGTGATAAAAATCACCAACATGGTAACAATAAGGGGGAAGAGAGATAGAGAGAGACTAGCCCTTACATACTAGGCATATAAAGTGAGTTAACATATGGGAGATAACAAAGGTTGATCTTTAAGGAGTAAAACCACATGAACCAAAACCTCTCCCAAAAAATACAAACTATAGGGACCAAATTTATAGTTTTCTCATAAATAATCATGAAAAAAGAAAACCGTAGATTGATTTTTTTAGCGTCAATGTCATAATTACCCCCACAAACATTTTGTATTTTGTTACAAAGCTCACTTAAGTTATTTATTTATTTTTTTATTTTTTTATTGGGTATTCTAAGTGCAACGAACTTTTATTACTTTAAATATGAGGCAGTTAGCGAGCTTTTTAAGAAAAAATAAAAAAAAGAAATTTTAAAATTTTATTATTATTAAATTTATAATGCGAAAATATTAATTATAATGTTTTGACAGATAAAACTTTGAATAAGAAGAAGTCATGTAATTATTTGGTGATTTAAGTGGATAAAAATAAGATATTATTTAAATTATGAAAATTAATTATTGTTTAATCATTTGACTTACTCATTTAGGAAGAAAAAAGATAAATATTACTTCCTCCGTCCCAAAATTATAGTTTATCTTTCATTTTTGGTTTGTCCCAAAATAGTTGTCCACTTCTAAAAATAAATAACATTTTTACCAAAATACTCTCTCATTATTACTTAACCAACTAAACACTTAATGAAACATTAAATACAAAGTAAGGACAAAACTGTCTATTTATTATATAAAGTTAGTGCTAATTAATGTTTTTCTTAATCTGTATGTTTTTTTGTCTATGGACAATAATATTGGAACGGAGGGAGTAAATTAATGGCAACCAAGGGTTTTAAAGGAATTTAGACGGTGGTAGGTGATATTTCTAGTTCATATGGTGTAAATTATACGAATGGTTCCAATGGTTTAGGGTAATTTGCGCATTTGGTTCCTAACTTATTTTTTTAACTTGGAAGGTCCCTATTGTTTGTTTTTATTACGTTCTTGGTCCCTGTCTTACTTAAAAAAACTATTTTGCCCTTGATTTTCTAATATATTTAAATAAACACACAACTAACCCCACCCCCTCACCTTACCTTACCTACCCCACTATTTTCCCCTGTATAAATAATAGTCTTTTTAGGTAAGACAGAGACCAAGCGTGTAACAAAACATATAGTAGGGACCAAGCACGTAACAAAAACAAACATTAGGGACCTTCCGAGTTAAAAAAATAAGTTAGAGACCAAATACACAAATTACCCCAAACCATTGGAACCATTTGTGTAATTCACTCGTACATATGAGACCAAATAAGTAAAGGTTTAATAAAGAGGGACTATATTTGTCAAGTTGTCATGTTGTGAGATATTTGAATTTACTCTTTCCTTCCGCCCTCATTTACATGGTCAACAAATCATCCTCTCTCTATACATATTTTTCTCTTCTAAAACCCTTGAAGTATGTAGGTTAAATCTATTTGTTTAAGCGTTGCTTGATTCCATCAATAATCTAGCTTTGGAAGGTATCTTCTTTCTTTCTTAACAAATTTCGCTATAGGGTTTATGTGATTGTTGTAATTTGAGTTTCTTTTTCATCTATGGTGTTCATATGAGTTTTATATGCTAAATCCATTCATAGATCTATTTCAAACTACAACTAACAAATAGTTTGGTATTGTTCTTAACCATAGATCATAGAATTCAAATTTAGTGATTTGATTTGAGAATCCATGGTGTTTTATGTGTATATAATGAATCTAGTTTAGGGATGTAAACAAACCGAATACTCGGTGAACCATTCATGAACTATTGGGAGAGAAGTCCATTTATGTGTGTTTATTTAATAAATGAATGGACATGAACACAAATTCTCCTTCGTTTAGTTAAAGTAACGAACATGAATAGTGGTCTCATTCGTTCGTTTATGTTCGTGAACATTTGTTTATATTGTCTGTTTATGTTCGGTTATTTAAGTTTATCCATGTTCATATATGCTCAATTGTTTTTATTACATCACTGTATTATATATTCATATATATTTAATTGTGTTTGTTTATCTTTGTTCGTTTATGTTCTTTTGGCATATTTATGAAAATAAACGAACGAACATGAACAAATTAATTCGTTAAACAAACAAACATGAACAACTCATTCGTTTATCCATTCGTGTTTGTTTGTTTGTTAAACTAACCTAAACAAACGAACATAAACAAGCCCTTATTCGTGTTCGGTCGATTCGTTTACGGCTCTAATCTAATGCATTATCCATAGTTGGATTTGCAAATCTTGTAAGAATTTTTAATATTACATATTAAATATTATAAAGTAATAACCATTACTCGGACATTACTTTGATAGGTTATAAACTATTCACATTATTAAATTAAATTTCATAACTATGACATTATTAGATTTTTAATGGACACTCTAATATTTTGGCTGTAAATTGGTGATGAAGTTTTAAATGATTGTGTAATCATTTTTATTAAGAATGATGTCTTTCTATAAGTTTCTGTTGAAGATATTGTTGAAGATATCATTGATCGATTTCAACACATTACCAAAAGCCATATCTAATTATAACTTTTTCTTAAATTATGTTTTTTTTTTCAATTTACAATTTTAAATATTAAGAAACTCTTTGCATTTACTATTTTGAATCTTTTACAATTTTTATATCCTCATATCAAAATTCTGAAATTCGTAACTCCTCCACTGTAGTAGGGCTGAATGGATGGATGGCTATAGTAGAAAGTGAAAAACAAATTTATTGGGTTTTCAAAAAATTTCAAGATTTTAGGTAATTTTTGAAAGTGAAACTTTTTCATTTTCTTAAAAATGTTTGGAAAAAAATTGTTAACTAAACAACTTTTAAATTTTTTTTTTTTTTTTAGATATTTTTTCATAAAACACCACATTCTTGTAGAACTAAATGGAGACAAAATGATCATAAACTTCGTGTTTAGTTTGTGTTTTTTTAAACAACAAACTAACGTAATCCTAAATATAATTTATCTAAAAAGACTCATACCCATTACCTCTTATTTAAAAGTGTCACTCTTTACCGCTAGACCAAAGTCTCATTGTTTATTTGATGTTTCATTAATGTTGAAGAAAACTAAAACATAGTTAATATTTAATCAGTTTTCGAATAAGCTTGTACATAACACATAAACAAACTAAGTTATATATTCAATATATAGTAAGTCAAAATGTTTATTGTCATCGAAGCCCTAAAACTTAAGTTTTTTATTTTAAATGATCCCTGACTTTATTTTTTCATTCTAAACTATTGAACTATAAAATGGCATGTTAAGTAAGAGAATGGAACATGTCACACTTTACTTCCATATCAGGTCATTCAAAACTTTCTTGCAATGCCACTTAGGCCAACTCCAATAATAAAACACAAAATGGTGAGTTTTAAACACTAAAATGATGTAACCAATCCAACCACATGCTAAAATGGTGTATGTTAGAGGTCAAACATTTTGACCTTCATATTTGGTGTTTGAGTGTATCCTACACACTAAAATGGTGTATTTTAGAGGTTGAAATGATAAAGAAAAAAAAACTAACACTAAAATGGTGTTTTTTAGGGTCCCATTGGAATTGATCTTAACAAAAATTAAATGTCATTTGGACTTCATCCAAATTATGAAAGGCTTTCCAAGTAATATATTAATATTATAATCAAATAATTATATTTAAATATTAAAAACCACTTGATATATTACATTTTTAATAAAATAATAATACCTAATGATGTGTCTTGCATTTAGAAGCGATATATATATATATATATATATATATATATATATATATATATATATATATATATATATATATATATATATATATATATATATATATATAGGAATGAGTTCTATTGAAAACAAATAACTAGGGCAACATCTACCGGAACCAATAATCAAATGACACGTGTCCATTTCTTTCTTTACAAGTAAGGTATTGTGGAAGTTATTGTGGAAGTGATGTGTTGTCATGTTTTCATTGGTTCAAATATGTGTTGCCCTAATCATTCATTTTCCATATAACTCTTATATATATATATATATATATATATATATATATATATATATATATATATATATATATATATATATATATATATATATATATATATATATATAGGCTTTACAAGCATTTCACCGGTTGAAAGAAGAAGGTCGAGGTGACTTTCAATTTGAACTTGTTAGTGGATCATTATTATTTGTATTCATGTATAGATAGTCCAGTTTATATTAGCCCATTATATCCGGGCCCATTTCATATGTATTTTGTATATATTTATCCATCTTGAATGGAATGAGATCATGGGAAAATATTAAGATTTCATGGTATCAAAGCTCAAACCGTGTTCTTTCTAAACCTTACTTCTAAGTTGACGGCTCTTTTATCGTCGACCCACATCTCATCATTCATTCTCTTCTTGACTTTCATCTGTCGATTATCATGACAGGATCTCCGAAGTCTGAATCTACTTCTATTGTTTCTGACAAGCCTTCTACGACTAGGGCTGTTAATCGGGTTAACCCGATCGGGTTTCGGGTTAAACAGATCGGGTTAGTCGGGTTTTTCTAGAAAAACTATTCACCTGAAACCCGACCCTAATAAGGTACGGGTTAGTCGGGTTCGGGTTATTCGGGTTTCGGGTTTGTAGGGTCGGGTTAATCGGGTTAGTCGGGTTGAAGTTGAAATGTAAGATGAATTTATGTTGTGTCATTTTAATACATAATCCACATGTATAGGGACTTAAAATGTAAAGTTGGTATTGGATATGAATTTTTGGAGTTTCTTTTACCATATTAGTAATATAAACAATAAATAAAATTCGTAAAATTGTTATAACACAACCATACTACATTAAGAAGAGAGGAAAGTTATGCCATTTTAAACATCTCTATACATAGTAATTTTTTAATTAAGAAAATATGTATTAGTTGTAAAATCTCATGGGATCTTGAATTCATGTCATTCAACGCAGTAAAAAAAATTTGGTAATAAATTCTTAATCGGGTTATTCGGGTTGACCCGAAACCCGAATTGTTTTGAAAAAATCAACCCTAAACCCGATCCTAATAATAATTCGGGTTAACCCGATTAAGAGTTCTGACCCTATTAAACCCGACCCTAATTACTTTATTCGGGTTCGGGTCGAGTCGGGTTAATCGGGTTCGGGTTTTTTTGACACCCCTATCTACGACGATAAAATCAAACATGTTGTTCCATTGGTTCTCGATCCGAACAAGATGAATTATGACATATGGCGGGAGTTATTTGAGACTCACTGTATAGGCTAGGTAGTTGTCAATCACTTAGATCCTCCAGAAAAAAAACATGTTACTTCTTCTGATAATAGTGAGTGAATGGGATAGATTGGATTCCATTGTCAAGCCATGGTTGCATTCTACTCTCTCCACGTCTCTTCTTCAAATGATCTTTAAGAAAAAGGTTATTACATATGAAGTTTGGCGAAACATCGAGAAGGTTTTTCAAGATAACAAAGTCAACAAAATTATCCAGATAGATAATGAACTCCGTAACATAACTATGGGTAATTTTACTATTACCGAATACTGCAATCGTATCAAAAATCTTGCAGACTTTCTTGATAACATGGATGCTAAAGTACTAGGGGCAAATCTTGTAGCATACACTCTAAATGGGTTACCTCCAAAATTTCGATATATTGCAACATCCATCAGCCTTCGACATCCTCTTTCTACGTTTTGGGATACTCAATCAATCCTTACAAAAGAAAAACTCTAGATAAAACAAAATTAAGCCCAATTGTCGACTCAAAATCACTCCGACAACCTGTCATCGCCGACTATTATTGCCACTAACGAGACTCACAATAACAACTACAAAAACAACTACAACTTTCGAGGAGGCTGTCGTGGTGGTAAAGGGGGCCGCAATCAGCATGGAGGCTGTGGAGGAGGTCGAATTGGAGGAAGGAACAACTCCACAAGTCATGGCGATAGTGGTGGTAATTTTCAAGGTGGCGGAAGACAAATCCACATTGTCAACAATTTTCAACGAGGTGGGGGTGCTTGAGTTTTTGGCTGGTATTAGGTACCATATGATATTGGTCCATCGCAACAACAAAGCCTTTTACCAACACCTCATAATGGGCCACAACAACAGCATGTCCAACAACAAGTGGGTCATCAGTTTTTCAGCACTCTAACAGCATCCCAACTCCACCACAACAAGTTTTTCAAGTTTCTCAACCCAATGGCCTATTAACGTCCCTGCCGAGGCTACCACAATCCCGCAAATGTTGAACTCTATGACATTAAACAACCCAGGACAAAGCGGATGATACATGAACACATGCACTATGTCCCATCTTCATTCCGATGCAGGTATACTCAAGCTTTTTTTAGATAATAATAGTAATTATTTATCGTCGGTTTTAGTTGGTGATGGGTCAACCATACCTGTTACACCCCTTAATGCAGCCTTAATCTTTAAAATGTTTTGACTACACGTCATATAATTAAAAATCTCATTTTAGTTCGTCAATTTACTCGTCAAAATATGCGCTCTATTGAATTTGACCCGTTTGGTTTTCATGTTATAGACTATCAGACAAAACAAACTCTAATGCGATGTGACAGCACCAATGACCTTTATCCCATCACCACTCCTACTCATCAAGTTTTTTGCTTCTGTTGCTCAGTCCATTTGGCATCAGCGTCTTGATTACCCTGATCTTCACACAAACAACTAGTTGATAACCATTCTAATTCTTTTTTTTTCTATAAAGACTCTATCTTACGTCATGCTTGTCAACTTGGGAAACATGTTAAGTTGCCATTTAGTTTTTGAAATTATGTTCCTCATTTTCCATTTGAAATCGTGCACTATGATGTTTGGACCTCTCCGATTGAGAGTATTAGTGGTATTAAATATTATGACATTTTTTGGATGGGTTTCCTCATTTTTGTAGGTATATACCTTACGTCCCAAATATGAAGTGTTTTCTAAATTAATGCACTTTTGTTCATTTGTCAAAAATCAATTTTAAATTGACGTTAAAATCTTTCAATGCGACAACGGGGGTGAATATGACAACCATCCTGTTCATCAATTGTGCTATTAAAATGGAATTCAAATGTGTTTTTCGTGTCCTTACACATCTCAAAAAATGGTAAATACGAACGCATGTTTCTCACCATTAATAATGTCATTCATAGTATTTTGTTTCAGGCTCATCTGCCTCCAACTTATTGGGTTGAAGCTCTTCACATGGCCACCCACTTACTCAATATCCTTCCTACAACTACTATCCAAAATGACTCTCCATACCATAAACTCTTTCAAAAACAACAATCATACTCTCACCTTTGCGTTTTTAGATGTCTTTGCATTCCTCATATTGTTACCCCTCATAAACATTCACCAAGATCTACACCATATGTTTTTCTTGGGTATCCTTCCAATCACAAAATGTTATAAATGTCTCAATTTGGATATTCAAGAAATTATCATACCTCTTCATGTAGTCTTTGACGAAACCGTTTTCCCATTTGGATTAATGACCCCAAATGCCGCACCATCATACTCTTTTCTTGAATCTAGCAATTCCATACAATCTTCACCTATCAATCAAAGTCATTTAAGGGAGGTGTTCCTCACAAAACCTCCCCACTTACTCATCACTCTATTTTCGATGAGATTCCATCCATCACCATTCTTCGCTCATCGGAACCCAACCCTACCACTCTTACATCCTCAACTCTCTTGCACCTTCATTGCCGATAACTCCTATCTCTAAGTAAATTCCTTCAAATACCTCCACTCCATGCCAACAACTCGAGCCACATGTTATCACGCCTCCTTATTTAACCTACACATAACCCCAAGGGAAAACACATAACCAACCCTAGATCTACTACACTCCTTCTTCCTCACAACCCTTACCCACTGGGTGTAGTATCATTAGATGTAACCGAAATGATGAACCTCAACCGCTAACAAAAACATCCTTAGAATGGCTGAAGACTATGATCTCACACCTTGATTGAAACCAAATAGATCCCACCAATATGAAAATAGCTCGATAAATCTTCCAAATCCATTAGAAATGCTGTCAAAATCTAGTCAGATCAATCCATATACAAACCCTACCGACAAGACATGCCAAAATTGGATTTTGCACAGATCCCAAGCCAAACCTGAAGAACTCCACAATGTTGCCCCGATATCGGAACTTCAAATAACCAAGAACATCTGCCAAACTCGATCCTACTAAAAATAATAATTTCACAACCAACCATTGAGGGTACCCATACCCAGAAACCAAAATATACAATGTACAAATTTTGACAATAGGTTTACGCACCATTAAACTCTAACTGATACAACTCTAAACTTCCAAAGAACCTCTACTATTGAAAAAGAATGAAAAGACCAAAGATCGAGAGTACATTGACAACTAATTCATTGATCCAATACACTACTAGACAAATCCCATGAGGGACTAAACATACCACACTCTGAAACTGATCGATTGATCAAAAACTACCCAACCTAGACTATAGATATCAATCTATACAACAAGCGGGCAAATCCCTTTAACAATCGATACTCAGCCTGAGCGACCCAACCGCCTCTTGACGTATTCATCGACATTCCCAAAGGATCCCCTAGCTACAACGATCTCCTTGTCCAATAGCTTCTTTCCGCGAAGACGACTCTTGCATTCCTTAGCACATACATCTGATGGAAACTTGCTCTGCACCGCATCTTGACCAAAACCTGAACCAAAGTCTCGCATAACCAAAATGAAAATCCTTATGTCCCATTCTTTTGAAACCATAACTCGAACAAATCGCTGGTCCTCAAAACAGAATATCCAGCTCTCCCCCACTTAGGGTTCGAACCACCACCAACTGACGTTGCAAACAGACCAAAAATCAAACTGGCTTACCTAGATGCATAACATTCCTGATGCTCGGGATATATAATACAATGCAAGATGATCATCTAGATAAATACCAAGAAAACTCAAAGAGATTCCAAATATCAGATGGAGACCTCGGGAACTCCCCAATCATGGATACCTCTAACATCAAGAATTCCATGCAGATGCACAACTGAGAATTTAGAAAAAAGAAATGGATCACTACACTCCTCGCCTGCAAACCCCAACAATCAATTCATCGCAAGAATCATTCATAAATATAAAAAGGCATCATTCTCGTAGTCGGGATATGTCAGATACAACAAAAGTTGTCGCTCTCCATTCACTTCCCTGATCGCCTGAAACCATCAGGTAGCACCTGACCTGCCTATATCCCAAGAAGCATACCCTTTTCCTCACCTCAAAGCAACCATACCACAAGGATCCTCTTATGTATTCCAACACCGCCATACTGCCGCCAAAAACTATAGCCATATACCCCCATGTTGGGTCTACATACGAACTATAAAATCACATGTATGCTCTCTCTCTCTCTCTCTCTCTCTCTCTCTCTCCTCTGAACACGGAAACTGGAAGAACATAGCTTCTATTGAAGATAGCTACATTCCAATCTATTAGCCAATCACTCAACCTCCGGCTAGAATCCTCGAGCCGATCATAACAATTTCTTCATTCTTTAGTCCCGTGACTCAACTGGCACTACTATCGAGTAAGGCCCTCGAGACCTCAAAATCAACTAACTCACCTAGGTATGCATCATTCAAACCCAAACTGATATAGCCACTACAGCTCAAACAATCACCAAACTCATCCTCAGCCTAAACAACCATAACCAAAAGATCGATAGATATAAAAACACCATCACAAATCATGGTACCAACAATGTCATCTACCCTCAACCAGCTCCTAAGAATCCTCGTGACTTCCCTCGATTCGAGTATTGATCCTATGCTTCCAGTAGTATGGGCCCATTACTACCTTCCACACTTATCAATGCTTTCCTCAAGAATCATCCCGAATCCTCTAAGTTACCTCCTCATAATGATACTACCAAAGCTAAACAACTCACCATGAGTACTATACACACATTACCCTGCCATCAACTAAAGACACACATTAGCTTCAGTTAACTACTTCGTGAATACAATCACATGCAACATAACTTAAATAATATTATATAAACAGACTCAACCCTACAACATATGGACTCAAACAAGAGTTGCGCAATAGAGTCAAATCCTCCACTCCAAGATTATTTAACCTTTATAGTATGTGATTTAACGTATTCATTTAGTAGTTAATTAACACTTGAAAGGGTCCTAGTAAACATCAAACAAAAAACATTTGAGCATAAAATATCTATAGGAAATAAGGCATCATAATTAAGGAAATTCTATCATGCAATTCTTAAAGATTCCTAACCTATAACTAGCATACAGTTCTATAATAATCATCATAAGCCTTAACAGTGTGGGTATCTTGAGGTACACTTTCTTTTTTTGGCTAATCGTACACATCTCATCCTTCTTTGGTTACCTTTAAAAACAATTTAGAAATTTTTTACAGATCCTTAATTTGAGTCTGGACTCACACGAATGCTCATCTAATTCTCTCAAACCAAGGCTCCGATACCAACTTGTAACATCTCGAAAATCAAGGTAAAATTTTCACTTTTCAAAACCAAACCATAAAGCATAAATGTTTACAAAACTTAGTTTCCAAAATTCATTTCGCAAATCAGAGTATCCTAAGCCTTCGCATTGCCCTAATCATATGACGTACTTGAAACATAAAACTTAAACTGTAAGCCAAAGCTTAGTGAGTTTCCCCAAATACCACACAATAGAACATATACAAATAATACATACTAGGTCCACAACCTCCCGGTTGGATTACCCCTGGGCCACAACCTTCCTATTGGATTGCCCCTGGTTCACAACCTTCTGATTGGATTGCCATAAATATTGCATACTAGGTCCACATCCTCCCAGTTGGATTACCCCTAGCCCACAACCTTCTAGTTAGATTTCTATACATATTGCATACTGGGTCCACAACCTCCCGGTTAGATTACCCCTAACCCACAACCTTCTGGTTGGATTGCCTGAGTTTGTTGATTGGTAGCATAAAGCAATACAGTATCAACCCAACCACACTACATCGACATGTATAATGGATAAACCACATACCAACAAACAGATAAACATGCAGATCTTAACAGATCACTACAACATAGCAACATTCTAAACCAGAATACATAATATACTCGGCCAAAATTGATGCCTTTGATCCACAAGTACAGTGAGGAAAACTCACCTTGCAATCTGAAAAAATAGAAGAAAAGAACACTGCCTCAAATGCTAACTCTACAGGTCACATGTACAAAAAACAGTGACCTAAACTCAAACTACTACTCAAAATACCCAAAATACCCGTAAGTCAACTTGGTCAAACCCTTGGTCAAAGGTCAAAGTTTGCCAAAAAATTCAAAGAAGGTAAAACTGACCGAGTATGCCCCACGTACTTAGTCTCTATGTAGAGCGTAGTAGAGACTTAGCCAAAAACATGGGACTCTAACCTCGTATGTGCAATGTACCATTTGGTACCCCCAATGTACTCCGCTTAGGTCCAAATCTTCTTATTAATTGCTTATTCCTTAAAGACCTTTCATCAAAATTCAGATCTAGACCCAAAACATCGTTCTAAGTCATAAAGTTTCCACCTTTAGGACTTTCCATGGCTAGTAAAAGTCCAAAAGCTAAAACCCTAATTTAATAATCCATTAAGACATCATAACTCTTGTATGGATGGGATAGAAGAACCAAGATCACATTTTTATGGTTCCTAATAGCTTCATAATGGATAAAGTTTCCAACTTTATCCATTAGGATAGTCCTAACAACCAAGATTTAGTTTAAGTCTCAAAGTGACCAAAACTGCGTCTTTCTCAACTTAATACATTGATTCTAAGTCTCCAACCTTCAAATTTGAATTAGTATGATGTTTAGATGGATAAAGTTTCCAACTTTACCAATAACAAGGTCACAAACTTTCAAGATATTAACTTTATGCACTAAAGTGACAACTATGAAAATTTAAAAGATCTATGAAAATAATGAGCACGTTTGAATCTTTTTACATGTAAAGGTCCAAAAATGATGTAATTTTGGTAGATCTATGCTTGAATCCTTCTTCCATACACATTGCCACTACCTTGTTCTTCAAGATCTCACCTTCTAATGGAGAATTAAGCTCATAAATGATGCCAAGGATCAAAATAAGTTAGAGGAGGCTAGGGTTTCGAGTTAGAGGCTCAGGAGAGTGGAGGTTCATGATAGGAGGCACTCCTAAAGGGTTAGAGACATTAAATAGGGCTTAAAACTATGGAATTAGGGTTTTAACATTGTGGCGGTACGCCTAATATACCAAAAGTTACACCCAACATAACACCCTAAAAATGCATCCCTTCAGCCTAGTACGCACATCATACTACCCAGTGTACGACCAATGTACTTCCATACTTTCTTTTCTAGCTTAACTTTAAACAACCATAACTTCTTTGTTTCAACTTTTTTTTCGACGTTCCTTATATGCACGGAAATGTATTGAAGAGCCCCATAATCCTATCTAATTACTTTTGACCCGACACATACCGAACTAAAACTCTTAATTCATGAAAGAAGTCTGAAACATTGTTTTTCCCATTTTACCCTATGACTCTAAAACACAAACTAAGAGTTTGGGTTACATAACCAATATTATCCACATCCAATGGGGTCTAAACCCAATTCCTTGAAACCCAAGGCCTTCACTTGATCCATTTATTGTCCAAAATACTGAAATAAGGACTTTTCGAAAAAGGATTTTACACTTATTGGGACACAACTTGTTGAGTTTATCATCAAAAACGTCAAAATACCGTCTCTCGATCTAGTGCAGAAGCAGAGTATCGAGGTGTTGCCAATGCTGTTGCAGAAACTTGTTGGGTTCACAATTTTCTTCTTGAACTACACTACTCTCCACATCGGGCTAGCATTGTTTATTTTGACAATGTGAGCGTAGTGTACATGTATGCTAACCTGGTTCAACATCAACAAACAAAGCATATTGAGATCGATTTTCATTTTATTTGAGACAAGGTTGCCTCCAGTCACATACGAGTCTTACATGTGTCATCTTTTTCTCAGTATGTTGAAATATTTACCAAGAGTCTTCCACGAACCACAAATCGAAATCTTTTGAGGTAAATTCTATTTTTTATTTTTTAGTGATTATTTCTTAGTTCTTCAAATTTTTTGATATTTGATATTTTTGATAACCAAACCCAAGTCCTGAAGGTTAGTAAGAGAAACTTACCAAAAGGTCATGGGTTGGATCCATCTCCCAATTTGATCATAAGCTCTTGGATATAGCCTCTATAAAGGAACTATTGAGGTTTTACTGAATAAAGGTAAGTTGTTATAATTATTCATTGAATTTAAGTAAAACCATCTTTACATTATGATACTGACATGTGACACCAAACATGATTTCATAATGTTATGATTTTGGGTTTCTTTTAATCATCCGTAGAATCATTATCGACACCTAACTTCCTTATCCAACTTGTTCCTTTTTACCGCAAAGTCCAAGTAAGTATCATGATTTAAACTTTCTTCTTTCTTCTACTTTGTCTTTAAACACTAACAAAATCAAGATGGTTAAATAGGGATTTCTCAAAAAGGTTTTCATTATTTTTCTCCTATTGAAGGTTAAAAGATTTGGAGAAATGACATGAAAGTTGTCACTCTTCAACAATCAAATGTCAAAGGCCGATATTACATAATAATCAAAATCGTTAAATAGATTTTATAAAACCAGGAATTTCTTTCGTGAGGGGCTTCAACAATCAAATGTCCATTTTTTCTTATATATGCGATAATTTGTGCATTTTTGACACTAATTATACTTTTAATTCATTGAAACCTCCGACTTTATTTCGTGAGGGGCTTAAAGTTGTTGAATCATTTGACCTTTACATAAAAACCATTTCATAGAGGCGTCACATTGATCATGAACTAAATGGACATAAACAAGGAATAAATAGCCATGACAGCACTGATGATGTTTCTAGGTCATCAAATCAAATGGAGGTAATCAACTAATTACCAGATCTAGTTTTCGTTTCATTAGATCATGCATAATATCGTTAGATCTGGTTTTCGTTTCGTTAGATCATGCATAATATTGTTTTGATGCCTTTTTTGTTTGATAACAAGACTCCAATTAATAAAACATTTGGTTCTCACTTTTAAAATGTGAAACAATTATTAGCATATGAGAAGCATGAAAGAGAATATTATTACCCTTTAAACATTAAACCCTCGAACTTTTGATTACATATAATTGTGTTGGTGTTTGATGCAGGGGGGAAATATGTCATTTGCTGGAGAAAATGGTAAGGTTTTCAAAATTCGTTTTAATTTTGTATACTTGGGTTTCATTAGTATTTCTATGTATGTTTTGGTAGGAAGAAACATAAACAAAACATGACAATGGTAGACTTGAAGAGGATGATGGTGAAGAAAGTTTTTTGGAAAATGACAATAGTGAAAAAACATTAAGGCTACATGGCCCCAAGGAAAGACATTTTCTTTCTAATTTATGTTTTGAAGAAAAAGAGTAAAATCGAATGTTTTAAGTAGACCCTTTAGGTATGTTCTAATTTTCCTTTTTGTTTTAAAGCTTTAAGCTCAATCAAAATTACCTGATGGTTGTGTGTTTTATCTTTATGTAACAATCATATTTTGATAAAGTTCTTCCATATTTACATGAAGATTTTGACAGGAGACCATCCATATGTATTATTAGATGCAGATGTAGACCATCCATATGTATTTTTAATTTCTCTTTCATGTTTTACACAATTCTAGTGTTTTATTTCATATTGTTGCATCTGTTGACCATCCATACTTTAGACAATCTACAGACGGATTCATGATAGTCTAGCTTCAATACCTACTTCCAAAGTATTTATCGACTGTGGATGGTTTGAATAACCTAGTTATTCTGGAAGTCAAAACATGCAAAGTGAAACATAATAATAATCGAATCCAATATGGCGCCACACTTTTGAGCATAAATAAAACTCATTTTGTTTAGTCACCATATTGATTACACATTATTCATTGTATAATATTTCGGATAATCAACTTATTACTTGAATTATAACAATAGTTGTCATATGCTCCAAGTATGCATAGTCTGTTTTCCTATGGTCCATACTTTGTGAAATAGATCTATTGAAAAACATTTCCAATGATACTCATTTCACAACTACTAATCCGTATCGTTAGTGTAAGAACATAAAATTATCACCATTACTAGAATATGTTAGATTCTAACATTCTATGCAATTATCCTTTTGTAATCTTATTGCACAAAAGTCACCAAGACTTTGCGAATGAAATTACAAAGTGCTCTATGTGGGATTGTTACAAGACAATTCCATATATGTGAAGTCTCACATTCAAAGTATATTCCTTTGAACATCCTTCTTGCATAAAAGTTTCTAATCTAGACATAAATTCTTAACGTCCAGCTCCCAATATGGAAACATTTCCATATTTGCCGTATGACAACTTATTGTGAATAGAGTCTTATCTATTTACAATAATGTCGATATGGTCCATTCATTACTATACTTCCAACTGCACCCAAACGACCAATCCTTAGCGAACCTTAGATTGTCATTGATAGTTGTTCAATTATTTTAGTCAAACCGGTTCTAATCCCTTTTCCCTCTTAATGCCCTAGGCATTTGGAAAATTTTAGAACGGTCGAATATTACAACATATTCAATCGATCTGATACCCAAAGCGTATGGGATGAAAAACGTGATACTTTATCAGTTCCTTGCTATAATATTGCCATATATAGAATCCTTTTAAGCAGAATCTTTTCAAAGAAAATTCATATATGTCCTTTGACTAAATTTGATTAAAATTTCTCGATCCAAGCTTTTATATTTTGAAACAAAGTATAATATTCTCTCCCTTATATAACAAAACAACTTTTCAACCCCTACAACTTTGCAAAGTGAAACTTTTGTTTTCTACAATTAATATTGCTAGCATGCAACACTAAAAATAATAATCATGCTCCCACTAACATGATAATTATATCCACACCAGCATAACATTTATGCTCCGACTAGCTTTGACACATATTCAGAAAACATTTGGACTTCTAGAAAGCAATACTTATTGACTTCCAAAGTTCATATTTCTAATACGATATGCTTCGATAAGCATTTATCTAAGCTTTTCAACCTCATACACCTTTCCTTAGATAGCTTATATGTGAGTCCAATGTTGTAAAAATCCCGACTAGGTCCCGATTAATCCCTAGGCGCTACTCAACCGATTAGAGGGCGCCTAGCGATTAATCCCTGCATACACAATGAGTGAAACAGTAGAACTCGATAAAATTTTAACACTTTGAAGAAGTTATATCTCAATAGAAACTATTTAAGGTATGATTAGTCTTTTATTAATCATAATAACGTATTTTGTTATGATATTAGTGGTATTTATGAACTTTTATATGATATTATTCATATTTAATTATTTAAAATTCAACAAATTAACAATTAATGGTCCTCGATTAATCCCCAGATTAATCTCTGCCTAGCCGATTAATCCGTTAACCCTAGTCCGCCGACTAGCTAACGTCAAACGATTTTTACAACCTTGTGTGAGTCTTAATAATTTCAGCACTTATAGCAATAAGTCTTAAATGTTTAAACTAATTGCCAAATCTCACAATTCAAACTATGAAGAGGGATACCGTAATCATAATCGAATCTGATAATGCAATTTACACAACATCTAACTCCTTAAAATCTTCCTAGCGAAAGCGTTTCCTCATAATCATTTTCATGAAGGAGAGAAACCTTATGACACTTAGATTTTTTGGTGTATGTGCTCTTATCCATGTGAATTTGTCATAACCATAATCATAAGATAATGTTTGTGACAAATCCAAACTCTTATGGACATAACTTGTTCACTCTTAATTTCTTGCCATCAAGGGTCCCACAACTGCTTCCAAGTTATTTAGCAGCTCACCTATACTAGTCAATGTACTTTCATTGAACAAGGTGCTTGCCTTTATGTAGTTTATTGAGAACTCGTAGAACTCATGTACATAAGTAACTTTACTGTAACAACACAGAAACAAGAACATGTCAGCACGATAGGTTACAAACCTCAAGTCATGTGCTAGTGTCTAATAGTTTTTCTCTTGATTAGTTCTTGAACCTTTTCAAGATCATTTAGACTCCCACTATCCTCTTGATATATAAGATTCTCTTGTCAAGAAACATTTCTTGACAAACAAATATTCAAGAGTTAGTGTGGATTCTTATCAAGACACACACTACACACAATTGGTATCAGTTGGTCTTTGTCTTATCCAAGACATCACAATTTACCAATTTCAAACAGGCAAGAGTAAAAAAAAATACTTCACATTTGATGATTATTTTAGAACTTCTTAAGATGTGTCACTTAAGTCACAATCTAGGAGTATCACTCTAAGACTTGATTTTGGAACGAAGTATGACTCATCCTTTTGATTTAACCATTTCAACAATTTTTGATTCCTCTTCTTAGCCATACTAGTGCACTAAGGTGCCCTTAGAGGATCAATTGTGACATGGCTTCACAATCAATGAGACGATCATAAAACATGATACTCAAGTACTCTCCCCTCTTTTCAGATTGGAGAAACTTTTATCTTTCTGCCTAATTGATTATTCATTCTGCCATTCATTGAAACTTTTCAATGATTCAGAATTATACTTAATCTTGTAAGCATAACCACATTTACTAGACTTTTAGTAAATCATGACGAATAATCTTATTGTCATTTGTGGTGGACTTGACCAGTGCACAACATTGCGTACTAGATCCTTTAGTCCTTCACTTAACTCACATACTTGTGTGAGTAAGGAATTAGTCTTAATTTGTCAAGTACCGAGATTTCCATACATCACATGATTCAAATCATGTGATTCCAAGTGTAACAGCCCAAAATCTCAAGTATTGTTAAATTGCATTTTGGGGTGTTTTAAAGGGGAGACTCGGCGAGTTGGAGCCAGACTCGCCGAGTAGGGTCGCAGATTTGGTCGCGGGTTCGCGACTGGACTCGACGAGTCCAGGTATGGACTCGGCGAGTCGACGCTGTTCAGCAGAAACCCTAGCCGTTTCGTATTGGGTCGTATTTAAGGGTTGTATGTCGTCATTTCACGTCTTTTGGCCGATTGTGGAGAACCCTAGACGACTGTGGCATTTGGAGCAAAACTTGAAGGCCATTATTGACCTTGAAGAATTTGTTAAGCAAGAAGAAGAAGAGTTTTGGCCCAAGGAATATCAAGAGGATTGAGTTCTGAGGTTTGGAGACACAGAGAGGGTGTTATTCAGGTAATATTTCGAATTATCCTCTGCTATGTTGATGTGTTATGGAATTAGGGTTTATGAAACCCATTTGGAGATTTGATGGAGTATTATGTTGTTATACAAAGGTTTCCACCCTAGTAATAGGGTGATTAGAGGTCCAGAAGTCCCATTGGTGTGTTTTTCGGGAATATACGTATCTCAGGAAGCAGTTGGATCGACTGTATGGCGTGGACTCGCCGAGTCGGATGATCAGACTCGGCGAGTAGCTTGAAGATTCACTGGGACTCGCCGAGTTGGTTCTTCAGACTCGGCGAGTAGAGTCGGGGTGGCCCCGCGATTCTTCCAGGAGTAACTCGTCGAGTCAAAGAGGATACTCGACGAGTAGAAGGGGACTCGTAGAGGATTGAAGGACGACCAGACTCGCCGAGTCGCCTGGGAACTCGCCGAGTCCAGTCGAGCTGGCATTGGACTGTTGACCAGAGTTGGCTGGTGTGATTCTTAGGGTTGGTTAACGTGGGAGATAGAAGTATTATTAAGGGATGTATGTTGTTTCAGGGAGCTTGTAGCTCGGAGGATCAAGTGCAAGAGATTTCCGGAGTTGCTATCTTCCAGTGTCCGCGAGGTGAGTCTTCTCACTATACTTTACCCGGAAGGGTTGACTGTGAGACCGGAAGGTCGTATGTGTTATATTTATGCTATGACTAGAGAGGTCGATGCTTTATATGTGATGTATGCTTATATGCGATGTATGCTTATGCGGGCCGGGAGGCGAGACTTTATGTGACAGAAAGAACGGTATGATGTATGACTTATGTGTTATGTGCGTTATGTTACATGTGTTATGTTGATATGTTATGTGGACCGAGAGGTCCTGGCCGGAAGGCGATATGTTATGTGGACCGAGAGGTCCGGGCCGGAAGGCGATATGTTATATGGACCGAGAGGTCCGGGCCGGAAGGCGATATGTTATGTGGACCAAAAGGTCCGGGCCGGAAGGCGTATGTGCGTAAGGTATATTGGGGAACTCACTAAGCTTCGTGCTTACGTTGTTTATGTTACGTGGTTTCAGGTTCTTACAGTAACGCGGGATGGCAACGGTTCGATTGTACACACCGAGGAAAGAGTTGTAATTTGGAGGATCCTGGTTGTCTATTCAAATGGAAATGGAACTATGTTTGTAATTCGAATAAGAATAAGATTTTAAAACAAGTGTTTTAATATTAAATTGATTATTTAAATGAAAATTTTGATTTTGGAAATCACGGTGTTACAAATTGGTATCAGAGCCTTGGTTTGAGGGATTCGGACGCGCCTACGGGTAAATCTGGACTCAAACTGAGGAAGTAAGAAAAAGTTTTCCAAATAAATGGTTTCCTAAAAGTGAATAAGAGTTCAAAGAGAAAGCAAGAAAGAGCAGTGTGTACAATCAGCCAGAGCCAAACGGTGATTTCCCAAAATACTCTTACTTTGTATTATGAAATATCTATTATGCACTTTACGAGACATTATTGCATGCAAGAGACAGACTAGGTATTTCATATCTTAGGACTAGAGTGGCCTGATTTGTGATGCCTTAGTCTAGGGTTTGCCGTTATATGTGCGTTATGCTTTTGTGTGTATGTGATGAGCGAGAGCATCTAGTTAGGACGCTCAAGGGGTAAAGCTACGGGGTACAGAGGTACTTCCGAGGATGAGCCGAGAAGGTGGAGCTACCACAGCTAAGGAGTCCTATGTATGCTTCGATGCTCGAATGCTGCTTGCTTCGTGCTTTGTGGAGTTCTCGATGATGGGAGACAGCTACTAAGTGAGTATGACGATACTCAGGAGGTAGATGTTTGGCATCATTAGGAGCTCTTCAGCAGCTGATGGCAAAGAAGTGGGAGGACGGCGGAAAGGGCTAGAGATTAAACCTAGCCAAGATGGGTGCGCGGGTAGAGTAGAGGATTTCGCTGGGGAGCGAGCATGCAAGATGGGATTGGTGAAAAGAGCAGGTTGATCAGCTACTTAGGAACTCTGGGATGGTCCGTGTGGAAGTATGGGTAGATGTGGCAGGTAGTATGGGCCCGTACTACTGAAAGCAGAGGACCCATACTTGATACAGGGAGCATTCTGAAGGTCCTAAGGAACAGATTGAGGGGTGATGTTATGGTTCGGATACCATATTTCGGAGCGGATACAGAGTGATGTTATGGTCAGGGCACCATACATCGGAGCAGATGGAGATAGATGTTGTGGTTCGAGTGCTATACATTGGAGTAGGTTGAGGAATGGTGCTATGGTTCAGGTACCATACACCGAAGCATGTTGAGGAAGGATGTCATGGGATGAGTACCATGATTCGTAGTGGATGATGCTTGTGGCTATCTTGTTATCCGGTTATCGATCGGACGAGCACGAGCGAGCGGGATGCGAGGATTCGCGAGATCCTGCGTGATGAGGTTGCAGCATTGTTGCGGGCTGAGTCGCCAGAATTATTTGGGTCGACCAGGACCACTATGATTGAAGTAGTTTGATGAGCGATATGCGGCTTTCGCAGAGACGGCTGCCGCGGCGGTTACAGCGGCTGTAGTATCGGCAAAGAAAAGAGGCTAGTCGGGGTTTTCGGTATCGGGACTTCTATTATGCGAAGCCTCCCACATTCGATGGAGTTCAGGACTCGATTGTTGCTATGAGATGGTTATCAGACATGGAGGGGTGTTTCTCCACGAGTTTATGCTCTGCCGATCAGAGGGTGGGGTGTACTCTGAACCTATTGAGGCTCGGGACGAAGGATTGGTGGAGGTTGACCACGAGGTCATTTTCCGATGCGCAGAGGGTTGCGGTTTTATGGGATCAATTCAGAGGGATGTTCAGTACTCGCTATGTTCCGCGAGATGAAAAGGAAAGATTGGCTCGGGAATTCCATGAGCTGAAGCAGGATTTGGAGTCGGTGACTGAGAGCACCGAGATGTTTATTGAGAGGGCGATGTTTTGCCCTGAGTTCGCTTCGGAGCAGGCACAGATGTCCCGAAATCCGAGTATGCTCAAGAGGGGGAGTATCAGACAGTTCGTGTCTGCGCAGAGACGCGAGACCGTGTTGGTATCGCAGGAGGCCGCCATGTGGCGTGAGTTAGAGGTTGAGTTGCAGTAGCGTGTGATGAGGCAGGCCCCGATGCAGTCGCAGTCGGCGTCGAAACGGTCCATGACCGTAGATGTTAGAAAGGGGGGATCGGAGCGGTCACATTTGTGGGAAGTGTGAGGGGGATGGCACCGGAGCTTGTTGGCCCAGTGGTGCATGCCGCAAGTGCGGAAAGGAGGGGCATGGTGCACGGGATTGTCGGCAGTCAGTGCCAATTCGGGATTCCAGGATTTGTTAACAGTGTCGGCAGGTTGGACATTTGAGGGTCAACTGTCCACAGCTTTTGCAGGATCGGTGCAGGCTCTAGCACCGGCCACCTTGAGGAGTTCAGGAGGAGGACAGGATGGAGTAGGGCCCAAGAGCTCAGGGTCGTGCTTATCGGCTTGCGGCAGAGGGAGACGGAGCAGTGCCGGAGGCAGCTGCGGGGATGATGCTCTCTTGATGTCTTGAGTAGCTTGCGTTGATTGTGGCGTATTGTTTGTGCTGGTGTCTGGCGTGGATTCGATGCGGTATTCGTTGTTTCGCGGGATTGGCATGGTTATGGATTGGTGCTTCAGGTTTCGTTTTGGCATTCGTTGTTCCCTGATGGTTGGGTATGGTTACAGTCTGGTGTGTTAGTGCCGGTAACTTTGTGCGGTTTTCGATGCGATATTCAACCTTTGGCAGATTGTGCGTTTGGTTATGGGTTATTGCTTGGGAATTCCGTTGGTCATCGTTCGTGAGGGTTGATAGTGGAGGTGCGGCACTGGGTTGAATGACGGGTAGCATCTGCAGTTGTGGAGTGGATAATTGGAAGATCGGATTCTTTTGAGCGGATTGATCAGGGAGGAGATGTGTTTTTGCTGAGGGTTGCTTACGCTTGTGGGAAGCAGTCAGTGGGTAAATGTTCTCCTTGTGCAGGATTGTTCTGAGAGGTCGTTAATGACGATCGGTGGCAGTTAGTCAGTGTCTTAGTGGGGGAGAATTAGAAAATTCTCCGGGAGATCGATAAGTATGTGAGGGTGCTTAGCTGCCGGGATTCAGCAGTGTTTGTCAGCGCAAAGTATAGGCCGACGAGAGCGAGTGTTGGATATGCAGGGCGAGATACAGACCTAGGGCATTTGATTGTGGAGGCCTGAGAGGAGGTCGGGATCGAGCTTGAGTAAGTAACCGGAAGTTTGCGATCAGAGTATTGGTACGTTTGGGGTACGTGATGGTTGTACTGCATTAATCCCACGGGATTATGTTGTGCATGTTTCTAGAGCTGGAACCGGAAGGTTCCCAGAGTTAGAACCTGAGGGTTCGCAGAGTTGGGTGTACGGACCCACAGAGATATAGCCTCGAGTGGCTAGTATGTGTTATGAGAGTCGGTCCAGTCATACTGGAGACTCTGTTGGTATTGCTGGATTAGTTTGAGATTTGCGGATCACGTATGTTGCAGTGTGATTGCATAGGAAGGTCTGGCCCTGGGTTGTTGATCTTGTTTAACGGAGGCAGTGATTTTGATGAGTGGAGAGAGTGCATGGGATTGAGAGTCCCTGCAATGAGAACCAGAGTATGTGAATAGCAGTTACGCAAAAAGGGTGGTGTCGCTTGGGGCGAGCACCGTGGAACCGGTTGGAGTGGCGTTATGTTCAAGAGAGTTCCGTGGAAAAGGAAAAGAGGAGGGTATGTAACTCCGAAGGGGGTGCAAGTTCACGAAAGTGAAAGCTGCAGAGCAGGGTTATGGTTAAAGTATTTCGAGTATGGTTGAGCATCGTGTTCGCGGCAGTGGAATAGGAACTCATCCGGTTGGGATGTCTGTTGAGGCTCAGAAGGGATGCATGGAGAGGGAAAGTTTTAAGTTCTCAGTGTGGATCTGATTAGAGTGTAGGGTGGATGTGGTGGTTCATCTGGGGAGATGTTCGAGGATATTATCAGTGTATCGGGTTTTCAACCTGCGGGTGTTGGGATTAGTTCAATATGTGTATGTGATGGCAAGAGGGAACTTGTGAGAGTTGATCTGCGAGGGAGAATGGATCTCTCAGTTGGTCCGGAATGGGCAAAGTGGGCTTTGGATAGGGGATCCGGTGGTTCAGGATTTCCTAATCCTTATGGGTTGAGTGATCGTTGGGATTTGGAGCAGAGTGCATCTTGGGTAATTTCCGATTTCAGAGAGAGATGGACAGTACAGAGTTTGGGCTTCAGTCGACAGAGCAGACTCAGCAGGTTAAGGAGAGTAGTGATCGTTTAGAGTTAACAGGAAAGTGATTCAGGTCAGCGACTTCGTATTTCTGTCGGGGTGCTTCGATGTAGGAAGAGGGGTAAATGGGGGGCCCGGTGTGTTGGGTCTTTTCGTGGAGGTGCGAAGGTAGTAAGGGTCGCCTATCGTTTAGAGCTGTCAACGGAATTGGGTCGGATCCATGACACTGGTATGTGTCGCAGTTGAATAGGTGTATAGCGGATGAGTCAGCAGTGGTTCTACTAAAGAACGATTAGGTGGATGCGAGCCTGTGTTGCGTCGGGAGGCCAGTGGCCGTCGGAGGTTGGAAGATCAAGATTCTGAGGAACAAGGAGGTACCTCTGGTATTGGTTCAGTAGCGACCTCGGAAGATATCGGAAGTGTTTAGGGAAGCCGAAACGTGTGATGCGGGAGCAGCATCCGGAGCTATTTTCAGAGTGAGACTTCGAGGGCGAAGTCTAATTCTAGTGGGGGAGAATTGTAACAGCCCAAAATCTCAAGTATTGTTAAATTGCATTTTGGGGTGTTTTAAAGGGGAGACTCGGCGAGTTGGAGCCAGACTCGCCGAGTAGGGTCGCAGATTTGGTCGCGGGTTCGCGACTGGACTCGACGAGTCCAGGTATGGACTCGGCGAGTCGACGCTGTTCAGCAGAAACCCTAGCCGTTTCGTATTGGGTCGTATTTAAGGGTTGTATGTCGTCATTTCACGTCTTTTGGCCGATTGTGGAGAACCCTAGACGACTGTGGCATTTGGAGCAAAACTTGAAGGCCATTATTGACCTTGAAGAATTTGTTAAGCAAGAAGAAGAAGAGTTTTGGCCCAAGGAATATCAAGAGGATTGAGTTCTGAGGTTTGGAGACACAGAGAGGGTGTTATTCAGGTAATATTTCGAATTATCCTCTGCTATGTTGATGTGTTATGGAATTAGGGTTTATGAAACCCATTTGGAGATTTGATGGAGTATTATGTTGTTATACAAAGGTTTCCACCCTAGTAATAGGGTGATTAGAGGTCCAGAAGTCCCATTGGTGTGTTTTTCGGGAATATACGTATCTCAGGAAGCAGTTGGATCGACTGCATGGCGTGGACTCGCCGAGTCGGATGATCAGACTCGGCGAGTAGCTTGAAGATTCACTGGGACTCGCCGAGTTGGTTCTTCAGACTCGGCGAGTAGAGTCGGGGTGGCCCCGCGATTCTTCCAGGAGTAACTCGTCGAGTCAAAGAGGATACTCGACGAGTAGAAGGGGACTCGTAGAGGATTGAAGGACGACCAGACTCGCCGAGTCGCCTGGGAACTCGCCGAGTCCAGTCGAGCTGGCATTGGACTGTTGACCAGAGTTGGCTGGTGTGATTCTTAGGGTTGGTTAACGTGGGAGATAGAAGTATTATTAAGGGATGTATGTTGTTTCAGGGAGCTTGTAGCTCGGAGGATCAAGTGCAAGAGATTTCCGGAGTTGCTATCTTCCAGTGTCCGCGAGGTGAGTCTTCTCACTATACTTTACCCGGAAGGGTTGACTGTGAGACCGGAAGGTCGTATGTGTTATATTTATGCTATGACTAGAGAGGTCGATGCTTTATATGTGATGTATGCTTATATGCGATGTATGCTTATGCGGGCCGGGAGGCGAGACTTTATGTGACAGAAAGAACGGTATGATGTATGACTTATGTGTTATGTGCGTTATGTTACATGTGTTATGTTGATATGTTATGTGGACCGAGAGGTCCTGGCCGGAAGGCGATATGTTATGTGGACCGAGAGGTCCGGGCCGGAAGGCGATATGTTATATGGACCGAGAGGTCCGGGCCGGAAGGCGATATGTTATGTGGACCAAAAGGTCCGGGCCGGAAGGCGTATGTGCGTAAGGTATATTGGGGAACTCACTAAGCTTCGTGCTTACGTTGTTTATGTTACGTGGTTTCAGGTTCTTACAGTAACGCGGGATGGCAACGGTTCGATTGTACACACCGAGGAAAGAGTTGTAATTTGGAGGATCCTGGTTGTCTATTCAAATGGAAATGGAACTATGTTTGTAATTCGAATAAGAATAAGATTTTAAAACAAGTGTTTTAATATTAAATTGATTATTTAAATGAAAATTTTGATTTTGGAAATCACGGTGTTACACCAAGCATCTGTCCAATTGAAATTTGGGCGATGGGAATCTTTCCTTACTTAGAAAAATTATGACACTACTATAAATAACATAACCAAGAATCACATCCACTTAATATTGCTTATAATAGAAACACACAAGCATCAATTTCCACAAATGACATTGCAAGGAGATATAAATAAGACAAAACTCAAAATTTATTTTATTTATAAAAGGTGTGGAAAAGTTATCCTTATAATGCAAATTCAAATGAAAACTATGCCATCTCATATTCCTAAGCAATCTATCATAACTCTAAGCAGCGGCTCAAAGATCCAATCATCAAATCATGCGATCGAAATCCATTTCTTCGCGATCAGACTCAGCTCACTTCTTCCTTTAAGCTTCCTTTCATTTCTTCGATCCTAAAAAACATCAAAATGTAATCTTATCACATCACATATTCAGAATATAAAATAGGAAACCTAATAGAGTTAGATAGTGGATTTTACCTGAAGCAGAGTCATGTTGGATTAGTGTCTAAGTCCATAACTATTTTGGTATGTACTTGACCTGTTTATGAGCATGGTCCTTTTGGGTTGCCTTCACCATAGCAATATGTAGGATGAATTAAGGAGAGAAAGGTTTAAATATGATTTATTAATATATTATGAGAATAATATATTAAAAGAGAAATCATATTGTTTAATTAATATTAGTCAAGAATTAATTGATAATTAATTTTGTGGCTAAAAGAGATTAATTAAACTAAGGGGACTGATATTATAATTATAAGATAATTACAAAGTTGGGCTAAGGATCCATTAGATGGCAATGGACGAATTATATATGGAGATCCATAAAGAAATCGCCCAAGAGCCTTTTGGAATGGTCCATGGGTTGCTTAGGGCTTAAACAGTCAAATTAGGGTTTACTAGCTTGATAACCCTAATTGCCTAAGTATATAAAGGACAACCTTATGGCCCCAAAAACGTGGTGAACTCCTAGATTAGGGTTTCTAGACGTTTTGGGCAGCCTCCTCTCTTCTCCTCTTCATCTAAGTTGCTTAGTGGTGTTTGTGACTCCATTAGAGGTGCAACACTTGAGGCACTAAGCTTTATGAAGCCAATCAAAGCAAGGAATTGATTGTTATTGCTATATAACAATCAAAGGTAATTCTCTAAACCCTAATTCAGTTTATTATATGTTAGATCTAGGCTTTATAGCTTTGGATATTCAATTGCATGTTCATTAGACAAACTAGATCCAAAAGCTATTAGGGTTTGCATGTACACCATAGGATTGATGTTTTGCTTAAAACCCATCAAGTCATACATCTTGACTCTCCCATCTCTTAGATCTCTTAGGTAGTCTGGGCAACTTCGTAACCAATGCCCCCTCTTTTGGCAGTAAAAACGTATGGATTCTTCTGGAATGGTACATGGGACTATCTCAGACTCAGCGTTTCTCTTGCGTAGAAGAAACTTTTATGGGCTTCCAATGTTGCCATTGCCCATAGAAGGTTGGGATATTGATTTTCCAGACAAATTTGCTCGTCCAGTGCACCAAATCATTGCTGATTCAGCAGCAATAAGCAAATAAGTCAAATCAATGAGGGTCACGTCGTCGTCTATAGTACTCTCTAATGATCTCACTATATGATTCGAGAAGTGACAGAAGAACCAAGTCAACAACCAACTTCCTTGAGACATCGACACCCAACATTCCCAATCTATCAATATGTAACTTCATATCCAAGACAAGAGCACATACAACCTTTCCATCTACGTGTTTCATTGCCAATAGGGCTTGAGTGACCTTGAACTTTTCAAGCCTTCGAACACATGGGTCAGGGAAAACAATAGGAGGAGGTGGGGGGAGTGGAATGATATCAAGTTCCTCGATCGAATTGTGGAATATCATCTTCATGAGGAAAACTTGTTCCAACGGATTTAGGAAGACCATAGTTTTTAGACTTTGACATCTACAAAATGGGAGAAAATTCAAGTTAGTTGATTGGAATCCTTGATATAACGCCCAAATGAAATATCAAGGCTAGGAACCAACATAATATTCTACAATTTGGAAGAGGGATGCCATAATCCAAATTGCAAAATATTTGAAGGTAGGTAAATGACGATTTACCAATTTCCACCATCAAAAATGAAAATTGAAAATTTGGTTTTAAATGAATTGAAACTCCTAGATCTTTTGAGATTCATTGAACTTTTCAATGGCATGTTTAAATCTTGATTGTGCCCTTCATGTTTGCGACTGGGATGCCGAGGATCACAAACAAGGTGTGGATAACCATGCAAATATACTTGGTACCCTCAATGTCACTATCACCTAATCAATGTGTCGGTTAACCACACACGCTCCATTGGTCTATGACAAACATCGAGTCACCCTTTTCCATCCTTTGTCAGTCCCAAATCAGTGTGTCGGTTAACTACACATGCTCCACTAACGACCAACAAGGTGCAATGTGCAATTTCATGGATTAGCACCAACTCCACATTTTTCCTAAAGTAACTAAGATTTGGGAATTTATAAAAGTGTTTAGTTACTTTGTACTTCATTATACTTATAATGGAAGGTTGCATCCTATCCTACTCGTTCGGATAACGACTCTCCACTAGTCAAGAGTGTAGTGGGTAAGAGTGGATACCCAATGGCGGTCATTTTACAGGCCGCTTCCTTAAACAACCCTTATAGACCAGCTTCGTGAATGAGGCCTACTAACGGTAAGACTGACATTTTACTTATATATATATATATATATATATATATATATATATATATATATATATATATATATATATATATATATATATATAATATTAAACTTTTAATTATATATAGTATAAGGGTGTATTTTACACTTTTAAAATACTATGTGGTCTAATTTAATAAATTATACCTTGTAATTTAATTAAATATAAACTATATCATTATGGATTTATTAACTCTTTTTTAATTATACACTTAATTAATTTAATAAAACCATAATGGTGAAATTTGAACTTTTCAAAAACTACGGTCTTAGAATTTAATATTTCAAAATTAATACCTTTTAATTTAAATTTTAAATTACAAAACTTGAGGACAAATTTTGAAACCTTTCAAAAATATTAGAGTTTAACTATTTAAATTTCAAAACTAAAACTTTTGAGTTCAAATTTAAACTATAAAACCTAAATGAGTAAATTGAAACTTTTCAAACTTACTAGGTTAAATATTTGACTAATAATAATCCTATATTATCCATATTTAACCAAATCCATCAATTTTGATGATGATAACCATTCCAAACTTAAAAAATCAAATTTAGGCAAGAAAAACGAGTTTTGGCAATTATCCTCAACAAAATATGACAGGAAAATCGAAAAATCCTGCAACGGATCCATGGACTCGTCGAGTCCACAATGAAACTCGTCGATTCCATTCATGGACTCAACGTTTTTGCCAGTCAGAAAGCCTAAATTTTAATTTTCAAGCAAGCAATGAACAAGTAAGCATCAAATACATCAAACAAATAGCCTAGGCTCTGATACCACTAATGGGTTATTAGCACTACATCAATCCTATGGTGTACATACAGACCCTAAAGCTTTGGATCTAGTTTGTCTAATGAACATGCAATAATCATCCAAAGCTCATAAACCCTGGATCTAGCATATAATATTCGATATTATCATAATAAAAGGGTTTGGATCTTACCTTGATTGTTATGTAGCAATAACAATCTTAATTCCTCTTGATCTTGACTTTTGAAAGCCTAGTGCCTCTAATATTGCACCTCTAATGGAGTCACAAACACCATGAGCAACAAGATGACTTAGGAGAGGGAGGAGAAGCACCAAAAATGTCCAAGAACCCTTAGAGATCACTTAGCCACATTTTTGGGAGCCTTAGGGGTCTTTATATATTTTTGTGGGCTACTAGGGTTTCAGGTGAAACTCTAATTCTCTTCTTAGGCCTTAAGCAACCCATGGAGTTCCCCTAGAAAGCCCTTGGACGAAAATCATATGGGCTTCCCATAGATTTCTTCCAATGCCCTTTCCATTAGGAATACATAGCCTAATTGAAACTATCATATAATTGCAATATCAGTCCCTTTTATTTAATTAATATCTTTTAGCCACCAAATTAATTCTTATTAATTCTTGACTAATATTAAGTAAACAATATGATTTCTCTTTTAATATATTATTCATATAATATATTAATAAATCATAATTAATCATTTTTCTCTTTAGTTCATCCTATCAGTTGCTATGGCGAAGGCAACCCAAAAGGACCATTCTCATAATTGGGTCAAGTACATACCAAAATAGTTATGGGCTTAGATACCTAATCCAACAATATGGTAAGGATATAAGAAGATCAGATCATGGATCAACAGTCAAAATCGATGTCAATGTTATGCCAGATGGTAAGACTTATTTTAGCAACTTTTACATTTGTTTTGATGGCCTAAAGCAAGGGTGGAGAGGGAGCTGTAGAATAGTAATAAATTTAGATGGGTGTTTCTTAAAGGGTTTATGTTCAGGAGAGCTAATATGTGTTGTAGGAAGGGATGCTAATAATCACATATTAACAATTGCATGGGCAGTTGTATGTGTAGAAAAAATTGGAAATGGTTTTTGGAAAATCTAAAAGATGACCTTCATCTGGAGGATGGTTTTGGTATATCATTGATGTCGGATCAATATAAGGTATGCCCTATACTTTCAACTTGTATATATTTCACATTTAGATTACATTATGTCTAAAATATCACTGTTATTTGATAGGGGTTGTTAAAGGCTGTCAAAGAAGTGCTTCCTATTGCTGAACATAAGGAGTGTGCATGGCATATTGTTGCCAACTTTAGGAAAAGATTCAGTGGTGTACACTATCAGACCATGTTTTGGAAGGCAAGCAAAGCATCCACTAAGCCTTTATTCAATGCTTCCATGAAGGAGATTCAAGTTCTTAACCCTGTAGTATATGATTACATTATGGAAACAAACCCCAAATCATGGAGTAGAGCATTCTTTCAAGAAGGAAAGATGTGTGATGCCGTGGAGAATGGATTATCTGAGAGCTTTAACAGTGTCATCAGGGATGCAAGGAAAAAGCCAATCATCACCATGTTAGAGGAGATTAGATTATATGTTATGGAGAGGCTATACAATTTGAAGATGACAGGTAGTTCATGGCCTAATTACAAACCTTGCCTATCAATTACACTCCTACTAAATAAATTGAAAAGAGCTTAAAGGTACTTTCTAATATTTACTTTCTTACTCTACCTTACATACAAACTTATGTGGTGGCTCAAATAGGTATTGGCAGGTTTTACCAAGTGGCTTTAACTAATTTGAAACCAAAAACCTGGCAGAATCATATGTTGTAGACCTGGACAAGAAGACTTGTACTTGTAGAGTATGGAAACTTAATGGGTATGGATGTGTGCATTCAGAAGCTACTATATCATATTTGAATAGAGATGTAGCCAATTATGTTGATCCAATATTGTATGATGCCTTCTACAAGAACACTTACAAATACCAAATACGTGGGATGAATGGTAGCAACATGTGGCAACCTACTAAGTTTATACCACTCTTATCACCATTGAAGAGAAGAATTCCAGGTAGACCAAAGGTAAACAAAAGAATAGATGTATTAGAAAAGCTATAAAGGCACATTGTGTCTAAGGCAGGGAAAATAATCTTGTGTAGTGCGTGTCAAAAGCAGTGCATAACAAGGTCCTAAAGTTCAAAGGCCACAGGTAGAAAGGTCAAGGGTTCAAAGGCCCACAAAACTAAAGGTCACCAAAAAGAAAACAAAGGCCAAGGTAAAGATGGTGAAAGAAGTTGTGGACCAAATACAGTTGATGAAGGAAGTAGTGGACCAAAAATTGGTGGTAAAAGAAAAAGAATCTAAGAGAATCATAAAAAAGAAACTTGCAAATAAGGTTAAGACCAAGGATGGGAAAGAAGAAATTAGTGCAAACCTGGTAGACCTTAATGAGTAGGGAGATTTGATGGTTACCTGTGGTTATGTTTAACAATGGTCTGACATTAAGTTGTACTTGTTTGCTTTGACATTTACTTTTTTGTTTGAAGTTACTATGTTTGCTTTGATAATGGTTTGTATTATTATCATGCTTTGGTTGTCCTTATATATTAAGAGTTTGGGATCCCTAATAGTTTTCAGCTTGCATGCATGCAATTCCATTTTTTTTCCTATGGTCCTTCTGTTCTGTCTGGACAAAATATACAATTATTCTTAAAAAAAAAGGGGAATGATACTGAAATTTAATTTCAACATTTAAGAACACGTGGTCCTTGTGATGTTAGTGGACAAAAAATTGTTAACATTATTATTATTATTATTATTATTATTAGGAACGTACTATATATAATGACATAACAGGTGGCATAATTTCACTAGATTATGGTTAATAAGCATCCCTATATGTAATTAAGGGTAATGGCAACACAACAATACATCAAGGTCACATCACATAACTACAAAGTGTTCTTAATTTAGCTACCCAAGAACATTTAATTACAACTTATAAATGATTAAACCCAACTACAAAGTAAAATCAGCTTCAACTTCAACACTTCTGATTCCAGGGTTTTCTTCGACCTCATCAGTACACTCAAAACTATTTCTTCATTGTTGCATTTTATTTCATCAACCCAAGAAATGAAAACTAGTCGTGCTCCCTAAATAAGAAATTAAGGTTACATTAAAAAAACAATCGTGAAACTAGGGTTCTAAACATATGACTACATTTACCTGGTTTGGACATCCATAAAATAGTCTTCCATGGTTATTGATAGTCCAATATGTGTGAATTATTGCCGGACTTCCACGTCCACCAACAATCTTCATCTTGTCGATTTTTTTGGATCTCACTCCAAAGTTGCTTTGAAAGAGACAAGAAAAAAATGAAAGAGGTACCCTTTTAAATGAGACACCCATTTTTACAGCCGTTGTGAACATTAAATGACAAAAATAGCCTCACCATGCAACACACGTGGGGAACAACAACCCAAAATATGTTATGTTCTTCGTTCTTGCATGATATTTCAACCAAAATCAAATGGTCAGACAAGAGATACAAAACGGATGAGACCAACTCAAGTCTTTTTTCCATTAAAAACCTTAGCAAACGAACAAAATGACTATCATCAACACCGGTCATTTCACATAATCCTTAGATACCAAAAAAAACTAAGAAAAGAAAATCTATAACCGTTATATCTATAATATATATGCATCGTAATGTACCCTAAACAACTTATCCAAGCTTCATAACCACTTTGAATCCAATCACCATCATCCCACGCATTGCCACCATAACACAGCCCATCACCACAACATTTTCTTTTAACTTCCTTTCATGATCTTCCAACTTATGCTGGAGACTGATGTGATCAATCCGAAACACAATGAAATCATTACCCAGCTGATCTTTGAGCTTCTGCATCTCTATCTGGTTGGCAGCAATCTTGTCTCCATAGTCACAAAAAATGTAATGCAAGTTGTTGAGGTTGAGAAACTCCCATGAATTTATCGAGTCGGGTGAAGGAGGTGGTGGAGTCGGCATTACCAGATTTTAGGGTGTTGGTCGGAATTGTGTTTGGCTTATTAGGGTAAAAAGGTCTCGATTTGTGCTAGGTTAAGCCCCAACGATTTGTGATTGTGACAACCAAGAAATTTTGACCCAAACAAAGTGTATCTAAAGATAGTATAAAACCACATCACATCATTGTTGTAACAAACATTTGAAAATTTAAGGAGAAGGACCAAAGTTTCTAGAGATTTCAATTTGTATAAAAGATGTTTAAGCTTGGATTAAGAAATTAGGAATCTCAAATATGCTTTAGAAGTGTCAAATGTGGAACCAGAAGCCTTTAGGACTAGAAGCCTCGCAACCGAGAACCTAGTTCTTGGCAATAAGGGATCGAAGCCTCGGTAGCACTAAGAACCGAGAACCACCTCCTCGGTCTATGGATCTCGGTTGGGTGCAATGCTCGAGAATTTGAATTCATGACAAGACCAATCACCTTTGCACTCCTTTAACCAACATACCTCCATGTTGGTCATGCAAATACCCATCGTATTCCCATGCAAAACATCTAATTAACTCCAAAAAACTTTACACCCTTTTATCCACCAAGCATCCATGCAAAGCACACAATTAACCACAAACAACTTTACATCCTTTAAACCCCCATAGTTCCATGTTGAACATCCAAATACCCCCCATGTCTCCATGTAAGGCATGTAATTAACCAATAAATAAGTAGGAATGAATCTCCTCCCTCTATATATACCTTGGGCGAGAAGCCATTTAGCCACACCCAAAAGACAAATTCTCTTCCATTCTCCACTTCTCTCTCAATGAGAAGCTTGAGTCTCCAAGAGTTTCTTCTCCATCTTTGGATTTTTGGGTTTTAGGTAAGATCTTTCATGAACTTCTAGTTTTTCTGTGAAGTTTTATGTTGATTCCATCATTTTTACACACAATTATGTGTGTTAAACTTACTAGGATACTAACACCTCTAAGAAGCTATTCAAGTTCATCATCTCCATCTTAGGCTTGAAATCTCCATCGCCTCACTTCAAAACATCCACAAAAGCTAACTCAAGGCGAGTTCACACCCCCACATTTTCAAGCTTCTTCATGTTTTTAGGGGGAGGGGAATACAAGTAAAACTTTGTTTATCACACAAATATTTACATGTTTTTCATCTTTATGTTAAAGATAAGATATTATTTGCATAATCTATGTTATAAAATCATAAGAAATTTATGACTTGTGAAACTACATGATTTTTGAAGCTTTTACTAAACTATAACTTTCATAACAAAGGGAGTACATCCTAGTTAGTTACTATATTGTAGGTTACAACCTAAAACATAATGTTTTAACCTTACATTTTGAAACCGGACAAGATAATTACTACATATTTATATAAATGGTTATATAAATGTACTTAACAAACAAACATGTTAAACTATAATAGGTATAGTTTATGGAACATACGTACTATTTCACTAAGTTTGGGATACATTACGGAAACAAACATGTAAACTATAATATGTATAGCTTATGAGACATACATACAATTTATTCATTACAGAAAGGCTTTTCATTATTCTATACGTAACCGTCAATATAGTTTTATGAGACACACTTCAAGTACTTTTCTAAGTACCAACAAAAGACCTGACATTACAACCAGAGTCTCTTGGAGGGAGAGCGTGACACTTGTGTATAGATCTATATGGGACTGACAACCCCGCACCTAAACTGTTAGCTACAATTAGGCCGGCAGGCCTGGGGTGACAAATTTTGTATCTTTGCCGACGCCTGAAGAACGTCGTATTAGGCCATCATAGGTCATCACGCATGGTTATAATAACTCACAATTTGGTATTAACAATACTATTAGTGTATGAACACATAAATAACTTTAGTTAGTTTTATTTAATAGTAAAACTATAATACAATATTTTACAGTACATATGGTGAATCCAGACACATACATTAACAAGGATCACATACAAATATAATTACAGTGTATTATTTTCTAGTAGAATGCAATTTACATTTCTTATTGGACCATTATCGTTCTCTCTATAATTTCTTAGTATATGCGTTAGGGTTATATAAAATGAAGAAATGATAGGCAGTCGAATGTGTGATTTCTGCTTTACTTCCTGTTCCTTGTTTAGTTGTGGGCTTAGGGCAGAATCATTCAATCGACTGTTCGTTCGATCTTAATTATATATAACGTGTATACACTAAGTGATCATAGAGGGAACCAGTAAGGGTTACACTACTTACATGAATTTCATACTTCGCATCACAACTTCTAAGCATAAGAAAACTTGTACATTTTTGGTCTTAAGGCCTAAGACTACATTTCATTTACAAAAGAAAATATTGGATTTTCTGGAAACATATATTATTATTTTACAAGGAAAAGATCCAACAGAAATACATACATCTACAGCTCATTTAAGAAAATATTCGATTTTTTACAAGTATACAAATCATTTTACGCAAAAACGTTACAAATCTTTCTCACACAAAAATGCCTATGAACTCATCAACTTAATTGTTGACACTTTACAAAATCACTTGTATTCTCGAGAACCCAGTAGACAGGTGTTCAACCCTTCTTGAGGGTCGGCGTCGTTATTTCATGTTTTCTACTTTTCAATTATTTGTATTTAAATTTTGAACAAACAAAGTGTTGTAAACAATGTAAACTTGAATCCTCAATGTATGAATGTTTGTGTTGCTATGTTTCAATTATATTAAATTGTTATGATATTTTACATGAAGTCACTACAACTTCCCCCAGACGTTTTCGTCGTTCCGGTTTGGGGGTGTAACAGTGATGCTGCTTTATGCCCCTACCACCGATGCTTCCTTGTCCTCTAAGGGTGGTTGGTGGGTTGGTAGCAATTAATGAAATAATTAAACATGATTAGTTGGAGGAATAGGTTGAAGACGAGTCCACTCGTCCATAAGTTGATGCTAAGTCACCCACTTATTTGGCAAGTCAAACAGTTGTTTTACTTCAATTGTGAGTTAAAGTACCATAGTGACCGGTCATTTACAAGTACAAGCCCTTTAAAAGCAAAAAATAGTCATGAGGGACCATTTAAACTAATATACGAAAGATGGTTGGGCTACAGTGACAATTTCCCAACTAGAAATTCAACAAGAATGAGAAATATTGTAAGTAATATTGATTTCTCGAAGTTCGCAGAAATATATAAAGAAATCAGAGGAGAATTCCAAATCCCATACCTGGATTTGGAAATAAGGGAACAAGGAAAACCCTAAAAGATGATGGAAGCATATAACTTTATGGGCATTCAAAATGTACAGAAAAATATGAATAATGATGTATGAATTGGGTATTTAAAGTTTGAGGATTTTGATTAAAACTAATATAATTATACAATGTGTTCTTGAATCATAAACAATAATATAAATATATAGTTATACAGAGAAAAAATTTCATCAAATTGCTAAAAAGTACAGAGAATAAAGATTTGCTAAAAACAGAAATTATGAATAACTAAATTCCAAAGAAGAAAGCTACAAAATACTTCTCCAAACCACATAAGAGAGTAATGATTATAAAATTATGCTCCAGATTGAGTAAGATTACATGTGTCGTTCTTGGATAATATGAATTTATAACTAAAGAACATAGGAAGTTTCTAAACTGACATTCTTCAAGAAAACCATTTCCGAAACTAGCAAGTTAAACCCAAACATATTGATTGTGTTTATGTACAAATGAATCCTCAAAATTAAAACCCAGATTTATTCTTGGTGATGAAGAAGAAGCAGAGAATGTTGAAAGTATTAAAGAGAAAAGAGTATGGGTAAATGAATTATAAGCCCAAAGAAATTTTCAAACCGTTCAAAACACCTCAATTATGTTTTGTCTGTTAAAAAAATCCAACGAATTTAACATTTTGTCTAAAAAAGCTCAACTAACTTACACTTTTGTTCAATTTTCATTAGGGTCAACCGGCTAATGAAAGTTAACGAATGACATGGCTTATGACGTGAAATTAAATATCGGAAAAATGACTTGTAAGACCAACGAAGATACGAAACCGTTCAGAAAACCTCAATCATGTTTTGTCTGTTCAAAAAAACCCAACGAACTTAACCTTTTATCTTAAAAAACCCAACAAACTTACATTTTTGTTCAATTCTCATTAGAGGCAACCGGATTCATTAGGTATACAACTAGTTGGCAAATGACATAACATTACATTTAATGACATGGAATAAACAAATTATAATTGCCCTTTATATATTGATTTAGGGCTTGGAGAAGAGAAAAATGAACGACGTCTATGTTCGATCTCTTGTAAGGACTACTTCTTCTTCTTCCTCTCAATCGTTGATGTCCAACTCAAGATCTTCAAAGAATATACTTGATGATGCAAACCCTTATGGATGTGGACGCCCTTCTCAGATTTGGACATCTAGAACGGAGGATCATCTATATGGATATGTATAATTGAAAGCTTTATCATGTCCCTCTTCTATCTATTTGTTTGGTTCCTTCAAAGACAAGAACTATTTTTTGGTTCCTTCAAAAACAAAAACTTATTAAGACAATCAACCAAATAGATAGAAGATGAACGTGTTAAAGCTTTCAATTACACTTATCCATCTGCTCAAACAAACCCTGAACTTTTTCTCTAGATGATCCTTCGTTCTAGATGTCCAAATCCGAGAATGGCGTCCACATCCACAAGAGTTTGCATAATCAAATATCTTCTTTGTAGATCTTGAGTTGGACAACAACAAATGACGGGAAGAAGAAGAAGTAGCCATTACAAGAGAACGAACACATACATCGTTCGTTTTTCTCTTCTCCAAACCCTAAATCGATATATAAGGGGCATCTCTAATCTATTTATTTCATGTCATTGAATATGATGTCATGTCATTTTCCAACTAATTGTATACCTAATGAATCTGATTGCCTCTAATAAGAATTGAACAAAAGCATAAGTCCGTTGGGTTTTTCTAGACAAAAGGTTAAGTCCGTTGGATTTTTTTTTGAACGGACAAAACATTATTGGGGTTTTTTGAACGATTTCATAATTTCGTTGGTCTTACAAGTTACAAGTCATTTTCCAGATATTTAATTTAATGTTATAAGTTATGTCATTCATTGACTTTCATTAGCCGGTAGACCCTAATAAAAATTGAACAAAAGTGTAAGTTAGTTGGACTTTTTTAGACAAAATGTTAAGTTCGTTGAGTTTCCTTGAACAGACAAAACTAAATTGAGTTTTTTTGAACGGTTTGGAAAATTGTTAGGTTTATAAGTCATTTTCCCAAAAAAGTATTTACCGGAAGGAAGGTGATTGTAGGATTTGATTTCATTTTCCTGGATGACCCCTTCAATATTTACAAAATGGTTTTTTTGGCATATAATTTCATAGTTCAATGGCTTAGAATGCACAAAAAAAATGTCCAGTCACTATTTAAAACCGAAAGCTATAGTTTATAAGGTTTTGATGACAATAACCCATGTTAAAAAGGTAAAGAATTTCATAACAAATGGAAGTAATTAAAAATTAAGTGCTTAATACTCTTGAAACTCTGTTACTATCCAGTGGCATTGTCATTTTATAGAACAAACATAATCTTACATATAATCTTATATTACAAACCAGAAGGCAGGCAGGGAATATCTTGACAACCAAACATACCAAATTACATTTTTCAAAATTCAATTGAAAATATTATTACTAACCGTTGAAAAACAATCCACAAGATATGGATTCATTTCTTCCAACCTCATCCACTTATTTTTGTGAAAGCAACCCACAAGATATGGATTGATCACCTAAAATAACACCCCTAATTTAACGAACTGAACCCAGATCACGATCCAGATGGACCTGGAATCACCATTGAAATTCAAATCGAACATTCATTACACCCAACTAGTCTTCTAAATTCATGCTCTTTCTAAAGATGATTATAGCCTCATAAATGATGTTTGGATCAGTAAGAATCGTGGAAACACTCTCCCTTTTCATGCATTTTGTAGCCCAAGCAAACAGCTTTGGACAATCGTTCTTAAGACTGAAGTTCCCAAGGGTCTCATATGTATAAAAATGGTGGTAGTAGGATATTAATGCAATATCAACATGCCCAAAGGCATCACCCATAAAAAATGGCTTCTCCCCAAGCTCCCCTTCAAACACTTTCAGACACACTAAGAACTCCTGTCTTGCCTTTTCCATCTCTTCACCTTTTGAGCCCATAATTAACTTCATTCCAATCTCATAAATCTGCATTTTGTTTTTTGGTAACAACTACTAAGTTAGTATGATATTCTATAGAATAATTAATTAGTTACTACTATTACTATTATTTCACAACAAATAATTGTGGAAACGGAATTTACCTTATCAGTATAGTCAGCCCAGAATCTGGCTTGAGATCTGAGATAAGGATCAGAAGGTAACAATGGAGATTTATCCTTCCATGTCTCATCAATGTACTCAACTATGATTTTAGATTCACACACGTGTCTTCCATTGTGAATCAAAACTGGGATTTTCTTATAAACCGGATTGAGTTTGAGAAGAAGAGGGCTTTTGTTGTGTGGTATGTCTTCTTGTCTGTACTCATACTTGATGCCCTTTTCAGCCAAAGCAATTCTAACCTTTGCACTAAACATGCTTAGCTGCCACCCCAACACCACCACCTCCGTTTCTTCCATACATAAAAAATTTTCTTCAATTCCGATTACAATCCCTATCAATGAAGTTGACCCAAAAAGTACAGAGAAACTTTCGCCATATTAAGTAACGAGAGAGTGAATATATAGACAATTTTTATTATTATTTATAAAAAAAAAAAAAAAAAAAAAAAAAAAAAAAAAAAAAAAAAAACCTATAGGGTACATAGAGGGGTCCCACACCGTTTTTTATTATTATTTTGTCAACTAACCAACACAATCGTCTCCTTTTTTTTTCTTTATTCTCATTAATTCCTTCCATTTCGGACACATGGTGGAAATTATTGCATGGTCGAGGGGGAGACAACCATCCATTCAACTGTATCCATTAACAGGGCCTGCATCACCATGAATTAATGAGGAGCAAGAGATTTTTTTTATTGAACTGTACGTGTTATAAAATTATTACATATTCAACAACAGAAATAAATTTCGAAGACATAGATTATTGTCCACAAATAATTTTTCAAGTAGTGTTGTCCACATGAAATTTCTATTGGTGTAATACTATGAAAAGCATTACTCGAAGGGTGTAAGCGGTGTACCAACCCCCATCTTTTTTTTTTTTTTTTCAATTTTCTTCATGCTCCCCTTCTTTTTATATTACATATTTTTGTTTTTATGTGTTTTTTTTAACTCATTAACCCTATTTAATTAGTAACTAGTCTTATATCCGTCCAGTGGCCGGGTTGAACAATATAAAAACAAGTGATTTATTATTTGATCCCACTTTCATAGTTTCATTTATAACATCAAACATAGATAAGTATGTTGGTAAAAGATAATTAAGTTGTTATTATTGGATAAAAAGATTAGTATATTGTAATTATTTGGTGAAAAGGATAAGTACATTGTTATTATTGGTTAAAAAGATAATTGTGATGTTATTAATGGTTAAAAAATAAGTATGATGCTAGTATTGAATAAAAAGATAAGTGCATTGCTATTAATGGTTTAAAAACATAAGAATGTTGCTATTATTGGTTAAGATAAATAAATTGCTATTAATGGTTAAAGAAAATAAGTATGTTGCTATAAATAATTATAATTAATCCATTTAAAGACCAAAAAAGCATATCATCATGTTGATATATCCGATGTCTGGACAAGTATAACACTAGTTTAAAGTACGGGACATAATCGCAAAGGACATGTGAAGGCTTGGCTGGAGATATGTAGAATCCTTAGTGGATATTTCCTTGGGATATTATCTTTTGTGGTAATGCCTGAACACATGCATTATATTGTATGTGCATTGTTTACCATGTATGGTCTAACTTGTTATATTCTCATTTATATATAAGAGTACACATTTTGTATGGAAACTGTGTTTTATAGTTTTATAAGATAAACTTTATTTGATGTACTTGTTTTTGTAAAAGTGGGATGTAACATTTTTCAGGAAAAGGGGTACAAAAAACAGAATATTGCCAATCAATTATCTGGGTTGCTTCACAGATCGTGTTGACATTTCTCCCTTACAATGCTTGGGTTACCGAGAAATCACTCTATGTTTTAGGCAAAAAAAGAGTATGTCTCTTTAACTATATATGAAATGTTAATTTTCGTAAGCAAGACCCAAATTAGACGAAATATGAGTATATACTCATCTATCAAAAAATTGTTTATGGACAACAAAATTTATATTCCATAATTGGAAAACAGTTTTCTAGAAAAACTGTCCAAATAATTTGAGTAATCTGGTCGGAGCTAGCCATAGGCAGCTTGGAAAGACAACCAGTTAGATCGACAACTTTTGCTATCAGGCAGCTAGAGCTTCCTCTGAACTGTGTTAACATAGATCCACAACATGTATGTTTCTTCAACTTTCCTTCATTCTTATGAAGTCTTTTCACTACATTCCAAGTGCAAAATTTTGTCGAGGTTTTAGGACAATGACAATCGACCCCCGCTAGGGGCTCTAAGATTAAACTCATTTGATATACAACTGTGCACCCCACACCACCAACCTTGTGTTAATTTCAATTACATAAAATAGTTATAACATTAAAATCACCAACAAAATTTGGGGATGTCAATGACAACTTGTGACTAGTATTAGAGCCTCAAATAATATCAATCCTTAACGAGAGAGTTGCCAACATGCATGTGTAACGGTGGTGCAATATTTAATTCAGATTTTATCCATATTTACATTTTCCGTGTTCTTATTTTAATGATACAGAAAACTCGTCTTGTCTGGACTAGCTTGCATTTTAATGTTTGTGCTTCATTAGATATTATTGGGCGTGAAATGAGGTTCATAACAATTTATTAAAGTTCACGTGATGAGAAATTTGTCAATTTGCCATCACGCAGAGAAGTTTCTGATATTGTTGTAAAAAAACATCCGACATTGAATTATTTCCTTTTACAATCCAAATGTCGAGACAATTGCATGCAAGTAATTAAATCAAACTTAAAATATTTTATTGATATATGTTGAAACTAATTATGAAAATTTAATAAATAAATAAACTACAAGTAAATTTTACATAAATTAAAAATATATCCTCGATATTTTATAGGGCAAATATGAAAAAATCTTATATTTTATACGATAGGTTGACAAAAGCCCATTATTTAATTTTTGTATCACATTAACTATTATTTTTTCTAAAATCTTTCAATTTTTTATTTTTTGCGTTCCATTAACAATTATTTTTTTTAAAACCTTCCAATTTTTTAATCATTATCTGGTTACCGGTCACCTAATACCCATGTATTCCCCCTGTTCGTCCTCCCCCCTTCTTCCTATCTCTTCATACAATTGCAGATGCATAAGCCACCCTCCATCTCCTACGAACCATACAGAGGATTCGATTGGATTTCTTAATCAAGAAGAACGATACTTGCAAGTCGTTCGAACCATTGCAAACACATATAAAGAAAAAATGATGCGGAGGGAATGCCTTGAAGTTTGATTTTTATATAAATCATAAACAAAATTGGTATTTTTTGGCCGTGAAAATGAGGATGTCACAGTTGGTATTAGAGCATTAGTTTAAGCGAACTAGGAATTTGTAGGATTTCTATATTTAAACTTAGAATGCTAAGCGATGATTGTGAGATGAGTGTACTATATTTTAGATACAAGCACTAGTTTATTTTAAAAAAGATGCCTAAATTGCTATTATGTGTTAAATGATTTATGTTATAGCTATAAAGACGTCTTATATGCTATTATTTAATCGGAATTATGGTCTATTGCCGACCGAATCTGGAAACTTTATATGTTCAGAATTCTAAACGTACAAATTATGGTATTAGTGTTGGATTAGTGTCTAAGTCCATAACTATTTTGGTATGTACTTGACCCGATGATGCATGGTCCTTTTGGGTTGCCTTCACCAAAGCAACTTGATAGGATGAATTATGGAGAGAAAGGATTAAATATGATTTATTAATATATTATGGGAATAATATATTAAAGGAGAAATCATATTGTTTAATTAATATTAGTCAATAATTAATTGGTAATTAGTTTTGTGACTAAAAGAGATTAATTAAACTTAAGGGACTGAAATTGTAATTATAAGATAATTGCAATTTGGGCCATGGATTGCCTTATATTATAAGGTGGACGAATTCTAATGGGGAAGCCCATATGAAATCGTCCAAGGCCTTAAGTAAAAGGCTCCATGGGTTGCTTAGGGCTTAAGCAACCAAATTAGGATTTCCTTGTTAGATAACCCTAATTGCCTCACTATATATAGATCCCTTAAGGACCAAAAACGTGGCTAAGCTTCTTGCTAGGGTTTTCACACGGTTTTGGCAGCCTCCATCCTCTCTCCTCTTCATCCTCTTGCTTATGGTGTTTGTGAACCATTAGAGGAGTGACACATGTGACTCTAAGCCTTCCAAAGTCAATTCAAGGAGATTTGGGATTGTTATTGCTACATAACAATCAAGGTAACATTATAAACCTATTCTCATGTTAATATGATTATTTGAATGCTAGAATTAGGGTTTATAGTCTTGGATAACTTGCATGTACAATAAAGAAACCTAGATCCAAGTATTAGGGTTTGTATGAGCACATAGGATGTCTTATGACCAAAACCCATCAGTGGTATCAGAGCCTAGATTGGTTTCTATCGTATTGATGCTTTGTATGTTGGAAAAATTCGATTTTTGTGTTTCTGAGGGTTGAACACGCCGAGTATTTTAGATGAACTCGCCGAGTTCATGCTAACTCGACGAGTCCATCCCTGACTCGACGAGTCGACTGGTCAGATGGAGGGAAAACCGGGATTTCTTGCTGTTTTTGCTTAAGGATAGTTGCCTTATCTTATTAGATCAATATAAATCCAATTTTATGATATATTTGACTATATTCTTGATCTAATTGAAGATATTTATCAATTAATAAAATATTTGTTTCCTTATGTGGTAATTGATTAATTATTTTGATTAAATTGGTAAATTGTTTTGCAAGAAATCATTAAATAAATCAAATATGGATAATTATGTGATTAAACGTTAATTTGAATTATTTTTTATTTGATCCTTGTTGTTATGAAAAGTTTCATATTTTGCCCTTTAGGTTTTATAGTTTAAATTTGAACCCAAAAGTTTTGTTGTTTTGAAATTTAAATAGTTAAAACCCTAATGTTTGAAAAAGGTTTCAAAAACTTGCCCTCAAGTTTTGGAATTTAAAATTTTGGATTAATAGTTTAATTTGATGTATATTTAAATTCTAAACCCTAATGTTTTGAAATGTTTCAAAACTTGCCCTCAAGTTTTGGAATTTAAAAGTTGATTAAAAGTTTAATTAGGAATGTTAAATTCTAAAACCCTAGTATTGTTTTGAAAAGATTCAAATCACACCCTTATGGTTTTATTAATTAATTAAGGTGTATAATTAAAAGAAGTTTAATAAATCCATAAAAGTTTAGGTTTACAATTTAATTGAATTAAAAGTATAATTGTTAAATTAGACCACCTAGTATTTTGAAAGTATAAAATACACCCTATACTATATATAACATTAAAAGTCTAACATTATATATATGTATGAGTAAAAGTCAGTCTTACCGTTAGTAGGCCTCATTCACGAAGCTAGTCTATAAGGGGTGTTTAAGGAAATTGCCTATAAAATGGCGATTGAATGGGTATCCACTCTTACCCACCACACTCTTGACTAGTGGAGGGTCGTTAGCCGAACGGGTAGGATAGGACAAAAACCTTCCATTATAAGTATAATGAATTACTAAAGTAACTAAATGTTTTTCAAAATTCCCAATCTTAGTTACTTAGGAAAAGTGAATTGATGCAATTCCATGAAATTACACTTTGTGCCCTTGCGAAGACGTTAGTGGAGTGTGTGTGGTTAACCGGCACACTAAATGGTTCTAAGCAAAGGTAGCAAAGGGTGACTCAATGTTTGTCATAGTTCGGTGGAGCGTGTGTGGTTTACCGACACATCGAATAGGTGAATGTAACATATGAGGGCACCATGTAAGTTTGCATGGTTATTCACACCCGCTTTGTGATCCTCGGCATCCCAGTCACAAACAAGAGGGGCATATCGTGATTTAAACATGCCATTGAAAGTTCAATGAATCTCAAAGGATCTAGGAGTTTTCATAGATTTAAAACTTAAATTTCTTTTTTGTTTTTCGTGGTGGAAATTAGTGAATCGTCATTCACTTACCTTCAAATATTCTGCAATTAGGGTTACGGCATCCCTCTCCCGAGTTGTAGAATATTGTGTTGGGTCCTAGCCTTAGTATTTCATTTGGGTGATTTACTAAGGACTCCATCTATCAACTAACTTGAATTCGTTTTTCTCCCGTTTTGTGGATGTCAAAGTTCGACAACTATGGTCTTCTCAAATTCCGTGGAACAAGCATTCCACATGAAGATGATATTCCATGATTTGATCGAGGAACAAGAAATCATGCTTCACTTCCTCCACCTCCTCCAATTATTCTCCCTAACCCACAAGATCAAAGGCTTGAAAATTTCAAGATCACTCAAGCCCTTTTGGCAAGTAAACATAAAGAAGGAAAGTCTGTGTGTGCACACGTCCAAGGGATGAAGTTACACATTGATAGGTTAAGAATGTTGGGATCCGTTGTCTGTGAGGAAATGGATGTTGATTGGGTTCTTCAGTCACTTCCCAACCCATATAGTGAGTTCGTAAGAGAGTACTATATGATGAACTACGACGTGACCCTTATAGATCTCACCTATATGCTTATTGTTGCTGAATCAGCAATGATTTGGCGCAATAGAAAAGCAAAGTTGATTGGTGAATCTTCCTTCAAGACCTCTATGGATATAGACAATGGCAACGAAAGACATGCTATGATCGAAAAGTTTGATCATAAGAGAAAGGCGATGTCTGAAGTAGTTCCATGTCCTGTTCCAAAAGAGTCGATTTGCTTTTATTTCCAAGAGAAGGGGCATTGGAGACGAAGCTGCCCCATTTACCTAAGAGATCTAAGAGATGGGAGAGTCAAAACGTATGGCTTTGCTTTAGGTAAAATCCATTGACTAACTCTTTTAAGCTTCATTCTATATTCTTAATACATAATGTGATAAGATTACAATTGATGTCTTGTAAGATCGAAGAAAAGAAAGGAAGCTTAAGGGAAGAAGTGTGCAGAATCTAACCGTGAAGGAATGGATTTCGATTGCAATTCTCGAAGATTAGATTCTTGAGCTACTACTTAGAGTTAGAATTAAATTGCTAAGATAGATGTATTAGCATAGTTTTTCAATGAATTGCATTGTAAGGACAAAATTTTTCCGCAATAAAATAAATTTTGATTTTATATTATTTATTTATCCTTGCAATGGCGTATATGAAAAATTGATGTTTGAATGTTTCTATTATTAGCAATAATGGATTTGGTTCTTATTATGTTATTATGGAAAGTCGAGAGTCTACCAAATAGGGAGAGTTTTTCATCGCCTAAATTTCAATCGGACAGAAACTTGGAATCATGCAACTTGGTTGCACGATGAATGAGAAATTTCATATTTGGAAATTAGACTAATTCATTGACAAAGTGTCAAGTGAAAGACTAGGAGATCAAGTACACAAAGTTGCATATTGATCAAGTCCACCATAAGAGTAACCAAGATATTCATAAATATGATTATACTTATAAGATTAAGTGTAATTCGGAATTGATTAAAAAGGGTTTAAATCAATAGCAAAACGAATAAGAAGAATCAAGTAGGCAGAAAGATAAAAGTTTCTCCATTCTAAGAAGAAGGGAGAGTACCTTTTATGCTTTATGATAAGTCTTAATGATTAAGAACCATATCTCAATTGATCCTCTAAGTGAGTCTTAGTATAATTGTATGTCTAAGAAGAGGAATCAAGAATTGAAGAAATGGTTAAATCAATAAGTCAATCATACTTCGTTCCAAAACAAGTCTTAAAGTTAAGATTGTGACATTGAGTGAAAAAGTATTAAAAAGGTTTATAACATTCATTAAATGTGGTAAGTTGTGATGTCTTGAATAAGACAAAGACCAACTTGGACCAATTTATGAAGTGTTTTGATAAAAGCTACACTAACTCTTGAATATTTGTTTGTCAAGAAATGGTTAATGACAAGAGAATCTTATATGTCAAGAAGTCAGTGGGAGTCTTAATGGTCTTGAAAGGTTTCAAGAACAAATCAAATAAACCTTAACGATCATCACTAGCACACGAGTTGAGGTTTACAACCTATCGTGTTGACAATATTTTGATTCTGTGCTGTTCCAATTAAGTTAATTATGCATGTGAGTTCTATGAGTTCTCATTTTGAACGCATAAAAGGCAAAGCACCTTAATCAATGAAAGGTACATTGATAGGAAAGGGTGAGCTGCTTAACTATTTGGAAGATATGGTGGGCAGCTGTGCTAACATAAAGGCAAGAAATCAAGATTAAGAAAGTTCAGTCAATATGAGTTTGAATTTGTCGTAAACTTTGGTTTTAACAAATTCACATGGATAGGAACACATACACCGCTCAAATCTAAGTGTCATAAGATTTCCTCCTTCATGAAAATGATTGTGAGGAAATGCTTTCACTAAGAAAGATTTTAAGAAGATAGTGATTGTAAAATTGCATTCTCGAATTCAATTATGGTTACGGTATCCCTTTCCATAATTTGAATTGTGAGGTTTGGCAATTAGTCTTAAGGGTTTAGAAACACATATGAACTATCGAAGGCAAAGGTGTATAAGTTCAAGAAGCCTTGATAAAAGATTATCAAAGCACTAAGTATTAGAAACATGGACTTAAGAAATTCAATAGGTATTGTTTTTCTGAAAGTTAAGATGTTTATGAATACATGTCGAAGCTAGTGGGAGCATAAGTGTTATGTTTTATAATAATCATCATGATAGTGGGAGCATAAATGTTATGATTGTATGAATATTAAGGAAAGTATTGCAAGTTGGCAATATTAATTATAGAAAACAAGAGTCATATTTTGCAAAGTTGTAAGAGTTGAAAGGTTGTTTTGCTATAATTAAGGGAGAGAATATTATGCTTCATTTCAAATCTAAAGGCTTAGGTTGTGGAATGTTAATAGATTTAGTCAAAGGTATATAGTGTGTTCTTAAAATTTCGATTATGATTACGGCATTCCTCTTCACAATTCGAATTTTGAGAACATAGCAAATAAAACATTATGCGTTGTGTCCCATACGCTTCGGGTATAGGATCGATTGCAAATGCTTTAATGTTTGACCATTCTAAAATTTTCCAAATGTCTAGCGCATTTAGAGGGAAAAGGGACTAGAATTGGTTTTGACTAAAATAATTAAACAACTATCAAAGAACAATCCAAAGTTCGACGAGGATTGGTCGCTTGTGAGTAGTTGGAAGTATAGTATTGGAAGATATGGAAATGTTCTCATATTGGATGGACCATATCGACATCATTACGAATAGATAAGATTCTATTAAGAATGAGTTGTCATATGGAAAAATATGGAAGCGTGTCCATATTGGGAATTGAATATTAAAAAAAAATCTATGACTAGATTAGAAGCTTTTATACAAAAGGATGTTCAAAGGAATGTACTTTGAGAGAGAGACATCATATCTAAGGAATTGTCTTGAAACAATCTCCGATAGAAGACTTTGTAATATCATTGGCAATAGTCTTTGTGACTTTGGTGCAGTGACATTACGAAAGGACCGTTGCATAAAGTGTTAGAATCTAGCATATTCTATAAGTAGCAAGAATTGATATTCTTACACTTACGAAAAAGGATTTGGAGTTGTAAAATGAGAATGATTGGAAATGTGTTCAATTTGTCTATTTCACAAAAGTAAGAACCATAGGTAAACATTGTGTGCATGCTAGGTGCATGGAACAAGTGTAATAATTCAAGTAAAAAGTTGATTACCCGAAATGACAAATAATGAGTAATCAATATGGGGATAAATAAAAGGCGTTTTATTTATACTCAAAGGTTTGAGGCCATATGGGATTAGTATTATTCTTGTGTTTCACATTTGCATGTTTTGACTTCCAGATTAATTGAGTTTATTAAGAATAATCGAATTATTCGAACGGGCCACAGTCATTCATATGTTGGAAGTATATATGAATGAAGACTGTCGTGAATTGGTGTGTGGATTGTCTAGAAGAGTATTAGACATAAGCAAATGTTTGTTGCAACGTTCATGAGTGCTTATGAATATGATTTGAGCATTGGATTAAACCCACGCTCACTTGGATCACTCCATGAATTGTATTACGAGTGATTGGTGAGACGATAACATCTTATATTCTTGAAACCGAGATGTGTGAGTTGTATCTTGCAAATCGGTTGCACATTGATAATATGTAAACGTACCAGTAAATTGGTGTTATAAAACATATTGTTGTGTGTAATTCGGTGGGTGAGTGCAAGCAAGCATTGTATCAAAGTTTATCCGTTCCTTTTATTCAAAGTAGAATAAAAGCGATATCTTTGGGCCCCTCGATGGTTTAGTGATGACAAACGTAAATGCTCGGCCGGGCTAGGGCTAATTTGATTTGTTCAATTGGTCAGTCGTCATAAATCGGAAATCAAGATATAGTACAAAGAGAATGATTTGAAATCATATCTCATATGATATCTAGAATGGAGGAATATATGATCCCTTATCTAAGGACACGCGTATCTGATATGATCAGAGTTGACAGCGGCTTTGGAAAGCTACGATTACAGATTGGGATCCGAAGTTATACGCAGAATAGTTGTTAGACTTATCCAAGTGGGAGACTGTTGGATTAGTGTCTAAGTCCATAACTATTTTGGTATGTACTTGACCCGATGGTGCATGGTCCTTTTGGGTTGCCTTCACCAAAGCAACTTGATAGGATGAATTATGGAGAGAAAGGATTAAATATGATTTATTAATATATTATGGGAATAATATATTAAAGGAGAAATCATATTGTTTAATTAATATTAGTCAATAATTAATTGGTAATTAGTTTTGTGACTAAAAGAGATTAATTAAACTTAAGGGACTGAAATTGTAATTATAAGATAATTGCAATTTGGGCCATGGATTGTCTTATATTATAAGGTGGACGAATTCTAATGGGGAAGCCCATATGAAATCGTCCAAGGCCTTAAGTAAAAGGCTCCATGGGTTGCTTAGGGCTTAAGCAACCAAATTAGGGTTTCCTTGTTAGATAACCCTAATTGCCTCACTATATATAGATCCCTTAAGGACCAAAAACGTGGCTAAGCTTCTTGCTAGGGTTTTCACACGGTTTTGGCAGCCTCCATCCTCTCTCCTCTTCATCCTCTTGCTTATGGTGTTTGTGAACCATTAGAGGAGTGACACATGTGACTCTAAGCCTTCCAAAGTTAATTCAAGGGGATTTGGGATTGTTATTGCTACATAACAATCAAGGTAACATTATAAACCTATTCTCATGTTAATATGATTATTTGAATGCTAGAATTAGGGTTTATAGTCTTGGATAACTTGCATGTACAATAGAGAAACCTAGATCCAAGCATTAGGGTTTGTATGAGCACATAGGATGTCTTATGACCAAAACCCATCAATTAGAACTACCATGTAACTTTTCGGAGTGACAATGAGGAATAAACGTCCATCATAAATAAAGATCTAAATTCACATACTTTGGTGTATAGATCAACATGGTGAGAACACGAAGTGGAAACGCTAATGGAAATGTTAATCAGCAGCCTATGATTGAGCATGCACCAAAAGTAGTAGTTGCACCCGAGCTAGGCACTATGGCAGGAGTACAAGCAACGATTCAAATGATGTTGGATCACAAGATGGAACAGACAAGGCGTCTACTTCAACAGAATAGGGATGAACCTACTGTGCCTATTGAACAACCTGAATTAAATGAGGGTCAGTCGGAGAAAGGAAAATACAGCATAACTGTTGGCCAAGCTGAACCGCCAGTGGTTGGAAGGAATAACCAAGATGGGGGGATTGATAGGGATGGGTGTATGTATAAGAAATTCTTGGGTGAGAAGTTTTATGGTTGAACGGTTATTTGATGAGTTTTTTGGCATGGTAGTTTTGGAGCATAGGCGGCCTGTCAGGGAGACAGGCCATTATAGATTTCAGATCTCGGGAAGACATAAGTAGTTCTCCATATGATAGTAAGGATGATCTTTCATCAGGTTTGGAAGGTTTCGATGGTTGGGCTCAATTGCCTTGGGAAGGCCATTGATTGCATAGGATGATAGTAGTACTTCCAGGATGGCGAGTGCCGGTGGCGGTGGGAAACACCAGTGGTCCAGGATAGGTAGGAGGAACATTGTGGGCGTGGCGCGTGAGATGTTTGAGGGGTAGGTGATTGTAGCGGACTTTGAGGACGGAGTCCAGTTTAAGTGGGGTAAAATTATAACACCCGAAAACTAGAAGGCTAATTAAGGAAAGATATTATGCAAATTGAAGGCCTACTCGTCGAGTCCTAGGGGGACAACTCGACGAGTAGAAATAAGCTTTTGGGACATGGGTTGAGAAACCAAATCGACGAGTTGGTATGGGTTTGGGAAACCCTAGATTCGGGGTTTTGCACCCTATTTAAGCATCTTAATCCCCACCTTATGGCCTCATTTCCAGCCTCCAGTATCGAAACCCTAATGCTCGTGAACCATTTTTGAGTGAACCTTGTGTGATTTAAAGCTTGTAGAAGAAGAAGAAGCTAGAGGATTCCAAGAGAAGATTGTATATCTAGAAGCAACATTCCATCCTCATCCTTTTCTGGTAATCAAGCCTCTAGCTTGTCTAGTAGTCTCTTAGATCTCCTTATTTCACTTTATGAGGGTTTTTGGTCCAAGAAGATTAGCCCTTGGGAAATTGACGTCCCAAGTGGCTTATTTTTCATATATAAGACCTAGAAGGGGTTTCATGGCATAACGGTGCAAACTTTATGACTATGGAAGCCCCATGCAAGCTTTAAGGTGTTGTTATGGCCTTTTAAGCCCCAAAAGAACATGCATGGAAGGAAAGCCTAAGACTTTACATGTTCAAATGTTGTTTAAGGCCTAGATCTATGTTAGTATGCTCTAGCTTGGAGTGTTATGGCTTTTTGGACAAAGATCTATGTCCTAAAAGAACTTGGGTTTTAGCTAAACCCATTAAGAAGGACTAGTAGTGGGTAAAGTTGGAAACTTTATCCTTAAGAAGGCTTTTTTAGTATGTGGAATAAGTATGGAGCTTTGATCTGGAGAGTAGAGGCTTAATCTGTTAAGATGGCCCAAACACATTATGGGAATCGTCGAATCCATAGAGGAAGTCGACGAGTTGGGTCATGATGTCCCGATCTAGTTTAAGGTAGAACTCGATGAGTTGAATAGGAGAATCGTGACTATGAGTAGCCAAGAAACTCGGCGAGTTAGGGGGTGACTCGACAAGTTGGATCGCGATTTAAGGGTTCTGGTTTACAGAACTCGACGAGTTGATGGAGCAACTCGACGAGTTCAGTCAACTCAGAGTGTTGACTTTGACTTTGACCAAGCGTTGACTTTGACTTTAACCATGGGTAAAATGGTCATTTTACCCTAAGAAGGATTAGCAGTTCTTGACTAAGTATTATGTTGGTAATGATAGCTCGGGATGTCAAGAGATCAGTAGTTTGGGGATCTGCCAGCTAGTAGCAAGAGGTTTATTCGCGGGATTCTGCAATCAGCTTGTGAGGTAAATTTTCTCTAATAGGAACGGGTCGAACGTATCAATGCCGACCCATTTATGTATGTTAGTGTATGCCGGATTAGATCCGATGTTGGGGATAGCCCAATGTAGCTTATATGTTTTGAAATTCCGATCCAATGTCAGGCGAGGCCCGAGGAAAGTTTGTATGTATGTTTCCGAACTACGATTCGATGTCGGGTGGTACCCACGGAAGGAATGCATGATTAGTTATACTTGTCGTCTTTGTGATACTTGTATGTGCCTGGTAGAGAGGTGAGTGTGGGATGGGTCCCGTATCTCATCAATAGCTAAGTATGGACGGGGTTCCATATCTCATTATTAGCAGAGTAGGGGCGGGGCCCAAGATAGGTGGGGCCTTGAGACTAGTAGTTATAGTGTTGTGTTTGACTGTTATGTACAAGCATGATTATATGTTATTGTTTGAATGTGTATACGGGCGGGGCCTAGTATAAACAGATTTGTATACCAAGTGGGGCCTGATGCCAGGTGAGGCCTGATACCAGATTCGTCCGGTGTCGGACGGGTCCCGAGGTAGCGGGTTAGGCCCAATGTATGTTGATATGTGCTTATGTGTATGATATATGGTAGCATGTGGAGACTCACTAAGCTTTGTGCTTACAGTTTTCATTTTTGGTTTCAGGTACTTCCACTAGCCAGGGGAAGAGCTCGGGATGACTGCATGACACACACCATAGCTTTTAGCCTGGGATTATTTATTCTGATAATTTGATAAATGATTTTTAAACATTATTTTATTATGATGATTTGAGATACATGAATTATGATCTTTATTGTGATCTAATATGAATTATGGTTTTTATTAATTAAATTTAAAACGAAACTTTTGGACCGTATTTTTGGGATGTTTCAAGTTGGTATCAGAGCCTTGGTTTGAGGGATTTGGGCACACTCTCGGGTGTGTCTGAACTCAAACTGAGGACTTGGTATGAAAATTTTCAAAAGAAAATCATTTTTATAAAAAAAGGAACTTTGAAAAGAGAAAAGAACATTGAAAAGAGAAAAGAGTTTTGAAAAGAGAAAAAGGGTATGGTGCATGTAATCATCCGAGCTCAAGTAAGTACTCCCAAAATACCCATACAAGTTTATGTTATGATATGCTTATGAGAACTGCATGCTAGAGTAGGGCTAAGGATCTAGGAAGGATGCCTTATGTGCCTGCTATATGTGTATCAGCTTTATGAACTGCATGCTAGTATAGATTAGTCAGTGATATGATGGCCTGATTAGGATATGCTTGATTATGTGTACTCAATGCTTGAATGTTGCTTGCTTTGTTCCTTTAGGAATCTTAGTTATCTTTTACTAACTAGTAAACGAATATGTTAAGTTACATATTGCAAGGACTGAATAATTTCAAAAGGTTAGGTCTAACTCTATTTCGCAACTCTTGTTTGAGTCCAACCATTGTAGGTCAGGATCTCTCACTCGAAGAATTATCTAGTCTTAGTGATATGTAATGGTATTCGCGAGCTAGTTAGGGGGAGATAGCAGAGACTTCTTATGCAGCTAACGGCGGAGAGTGGGATGGTGATTACCCTAGGGCAAGCCTAGGATGAGTTTAGTGCTGGAAGCAGTACTAGTGAAAGGGACTTGGTGGATTCGAGGAAATCCTTGAGGAAGGTACGGATAGATGTTGAAGGTAGTATGGGCCCGTACTATTGAAATTAGAGGATCCGTACTCTAATTAAGGAGGGCTAAGATAAAACCAGGAAACTTGTAGTACGTGTGTGATCCTTCGATAGTGATGCGTATTCTGATAGTTGTTATGTTATGTTGCAGCATGGTGACGCTACATGGTAGACCCGTAGGCAGCTTAGGTGTCGGTGAGGGATCAGGCTCGGGCTCTGGAGCCGGGCAGCTGGATGAGCAGACGAGAGAGTTTATTTTAGTTGAGATTACGCGTAGTATTTTAGACTAGACTCCTGTGATCTTTGGTATGATCAAGGAGTGCATTATGGAGATTTTGGACGAGAGATTGGGTGCGATCCGCACCGAGATGGTGGCCATGATGGGGGCATGCACATTGATGTTCAGGGAGTTTAGAGCATGTGGAGCTCCAGACTATCATGGAGCTAAGGACCCCATTGCTAGCATTCAGTGGTTGGCAGATGCTGCCAGCGCCTTCCGTTCTAGTTGGTGTCCCGAGGAGGACAAGGTCTAACTCGCATCTTGTCTTCTGAAGGACAAAGCGTGTGATTTGTGGGAGGAGGTTGGACATGCTATTGGAGATGATACCACATTGGACGCGATGACATGGGGTGACTTCTCGGCCAGGTTTAAGGCTGAGTTTGCACCAGTTATTGAGGTGTAGCGGTTAGCACGGGAGTTCCAGGATCTCCAGCAGAATATAGAGATAGTGGTGGAGATCACCGCTAAGTTCAGAGAGTGAGCCCTTCTTGTTCCGCAATATGTGGCGGACGAGGAGATGAAGAAGGCTCGGTACCACAGGATGCTGAGGAGCGACATTAGACAGTTCGTGAGTTGGTCAAGTTATAAGACGCTAGAGGATATGATCGCTCGAGGTAGGGAGAAGGAGATCGACTTAGAGGCAGACAGGAAAAGGAAGTCGGACGAGGTTCAGACATCCGCATGATCGGGCAAGAGGACCAAGACATCAGATTGTAGATCGAGAGGTCATCATGACCGTTGTCGTTGTGGCATGTGCGGCAGGACACACGAGGGTGCATGTAAGAGTGGCAGTGGTGACGATTCTGGTTGCTTTAGGAGCGGCTAGATCGGTCATTATAGCAGGGATTGTACTACTGCCACCACCCACGGATCATACCTAATCTGTTTCCATTGCAATCAGTGGGGCCACAAGAAGGCCCAATGTCCTAGTTTGGCTGCAGCGGGACAGGTGATAGCACCTGTCCCTGCGACATTGAGGATCACTGATGACCGTCAGGGCTGGGCAGAGGCACCTATGGAAAGGAGCCGGGCTTTCCAGTTGATTACAGAGGAGACGCAAGCAACTTCCGATGTTGAAGGTGCGTAACTTTTGCCTTTCTATCAGTTTTTATTTATGATTTCATTGTTATTTCTCGCATCCATATGAGTAGTTGTATCTTGGAATCATACTTCCTGTTTATGTTCGGATTTTATGTCATCTGCATACCATGGGTCTTAGGGTAGTAGTGTGGGGATGTCTTTGTATAAATTGCGTTCTCAGGATGCGGTAGCTGTAGCAAGTGTGATTGGAACCCGAGAAGTTAGTGTCGGTTAGTTTTGGGAACACTAATAGTGGTAAGCGTGGTTGCCAGCAAGATTGATCATCGGATGATACGAAGAATTGAGGATCTTTCCAGCCAGGTGTGCCGCAAGATGTTAGTTGAACCAAAGTGGGGGAGAGTTCTCCAAGGGTTCAGGAACAGAAGGAAGTATGGATTTAGGGTGAGTTCTCATTCTTGTCAGGAAAGGAGGCAGCCTAGGGGATGATTTGGATTGAGGGGTATGTGATTTGGGAGTTTAGGAAACTTCCTTATTGTAGGATTCACGTCTTTTGGTGTACGATAGTTGGCTTTGAGAATCAGGTTGAGGAAATTTCCGTTAGAACGTGAATTCAGCCAGGATGTTAGGTCTTATGCATGATCAATGTGGTAACTGTTGTAAGACTACAAGATAGCCGTAGCAATCACTAGCAGCCAGACAGTATGGAAAAATGTTTTAAGATTGTGGGTTAGTGGAAGCATTCATTATTAGTTAGTTAGCAGAGTGTGGGCGGGGGCCCATATCTCCTAGTCAGCAGAGTGTGGGCGAGGCCCGTATCTCCTAGTTAGCGTGATTAGAATCAGGAAAGGATAAGTAGATAGGATTCGAGGTAAAGTTGTACCTGTAAAGCCCTATATAGGTGAGACCTGGGGGAAAACCACACAGTAGTATGGTTTGGGTGAGACCTGTGGGTGAGGCCCATACAATAGTAGCGTGGCAGGTGGGACCTGGCAGAGACCGTGGGGTCAAGATACAGGATCGGGGATTCTAGGATATATAGATGCATGAGTGGCAAGATGGATCGAGCAGTTTTGATAGCCGAAGCTTTCTTCGGAAGTCACTGGGAGCAAATGAAAGGGTGATTACTGGTTTAGTATCCGAGTGGAATCCAGTATTCCAGATAGTGGACAGATAAGTTTGGACCTGGGAGGTCCCAATTCCTTTGGAAGGTAGGCAAGAGGTAGGTGATGTTTGGACAAAAGTAGTGATTATGAGGGTTCTAGTGCGTGGTTAGCTTACGGATCAGAAAAGAGAAGACACTTACAGTTGGATTGGATAATCTCAGAGTAATGGATTTGACCCTGTTGCACAACTTTCATTTGAGTCTAACCGTTTCAGGGATGGATCTCCTACTCGAAGGATTATCTGAGCCTCCTGTCAAGTATAAGTATTCTACAGGTGGTTATGGACAGGGATTGTTTTTTTTTTTTCCGATGGTAGCATCGAGATAACCAGGGTGAGAAGTTTTATGGTTGAACAGTTATTTGATGAGTTTTTGGCATGGTAGTTTTTGAGCATAGGCAGCCTATCAGGGAGACAGGCCATTATAGATTTCAGATCTCGTAAAGACAGAAGTAGTTCTTCGTATGATAGTAAGGATGATCTTGAAGGGTTTTAAGCATTATAACACTCCTAAGGTGTGTATGCAACCCTAGAAACCTTGGATCTGTGTTTTCTCCATTATACATGCAAACTTCCATTTTTCCAAGGTTTCATCCTAACTAGCATACCATGAAGTATATGTAATACAAAAATCTAGTATAATGACGTACCTTTTCTTGTAGCTTGATACCTTAAGCCTTTAAGAGCCTAGCACCCCAAGTGTGATGTCTCAAATGCTTCACGTAACACCACGAACAGATGGAATAACTTGCGAGAAGTATCCTTGCACTTAAAATCGGCTAGCCCTCTTTCCTTTCATGTAACATCCAAAAAATCACAACTAAAATTGTTCTTAAAAACATTACTAAAACCATGTTTATAAAAACATATCATAAATCATAACAATATTTCAGAGTATCAATTCAAAACATCTTCTTATTATCAGAGTAAAACATCTCAGGCTGTCTAATCAATGGTGTGTGCCATGCGATCACCCCGAGCTCTTCCCTCCGCTATCGGAAGTACCTGAAACCAACACTGAAAACTGTAAGCATGAAGCTTAGTGAGTTCCCCAACCTACCATATACCCTGTCTCTGGGCCCCGCCTACTAACCACATAATACAAAATAGCATATAACACATAACTGAACATACCCTATTGTATTCCTGTCCTAAGGCCTCGCCTGTCTTAGGCCTCGCCCCTATCCTGTTACTAGTGAGTCATGGAACCCCGTCGAAGCTCCTACTGTAAGTGGGATACGGGACCCCGCCCAAACTCACGCCATACCTATCTCGGGCCTCGCCCCTGCTATGCTACTAATGAGATATGGAACACCGTCCGTACTCTGCTATTGGTGAGACACGGGACCTCGCCCATACTCACCTCCCTACCAGGCACATACATGCATCACACAGGCAACAAGTATACTCGATCATGCAAACCACTCCTTGGGCACCCGCCTGACATTGTACCTTGGTCCTGAATATCATAATAGCAAACAATGCCTAGGGCTAACCCCCGGGTCTTCTTACTCATAACTACATTGGCCGACATTGTGGTCGTAGACACATTCACAGAAAGGGAAACTCACCTGCACTCCTGAACTTTGCTGGTAACCCTCTGGCTGCTGTCCGACAATTCTCTGAACCACTGCTCCACTACCTCCCCGATTTACCAATATCAATATATCTCATAGATCCAAACTAAACTCTAGAAGCCAAACTAAGTCCACTCTTGTGAAAGTCAAAGTCCTGGCCAAGTCAACCTTCCTGACTTACTCTACTCGCCGAGTCAACCTGTTGAGTCGTCGAGTCCATATACTCTGAAACTCTCATAATGCGACCCAACTCGCTGAGTCACCCCAAGACTCGTCGAGTTCAACGATCTCAGAATCCCATCCTGTCCAACTCACTGAGTCACCACTCAACTGACTGATCTGACCCTTAACCAGAAGGGGTTGGGGTTTTCGCGACCTGACTCGCCGAGTCCACGACAATCTTCAACAGTCTCGCCGAGTTGTTCTTCCAACTCGTCGAGTCCCCTCCTATCTTCATACAGCTCGCCGAGTCCACCTATGTGACTCGCCGAGTAGCTTCAGTTCTTAATCCACACAGTGGCTTTTCGAGTCATGTAGGGGATCCAACTCATAGATCCACTCTTCCAAAGTCTATTCCTCACGTGAAGTTGCAAACTTTATGTGAAACCAAGGAACTATAGGCTTAAAGCACTCTAGGGCTAGGGTTTGAGACACACATGCTTCATTAACGCACCAAGGACTGATACTTTATGGATTTCTGGGCCAAGATAAACCTAGATCTGAAGTAGCAACCTCAGATCTGGAAATCTAACTCGAAATGGCTTCTTAACATGCCAAAATGGCCCCAAAACATCATCCAAGAAAAGATCTAGAAGCAATAAAGGCAAAGTAACAGATTGTTACCTTCAAACTGATGCTCACAACAAAAGGGTTGGATCCTCTAGCTCCTTAGAGGCCAATTCCTTCAAATCTTCCTCGTGCAAAAGCCTCAAGCTCACTTTCCTCCTTCTCTCACTCAATTTAAGGTTTGGAATCGTCTATACCAACTTCTGGCTGACAAGGGGGGCTGAGGAGAGGACATAAGGCCCTTTAAATAGGGTGCATACCCTAAGATTAGGGCTTTTCTCATCCAGACTAGACTCGCCGAGTCCACTCGCCGACTCGCCAAGTCGGTCACTTATTCTACAACCCGGATCCCACTCCGACTCGTCGAATTCACCTATGGACTCGACGAGTTGACCCCTTGACTTAGGGTTTTCCTTTCCTTTATTGGTCTTTCTGATTCTAGGTGTTATAACTCTCCCCCACTTAAACTAAACTTCGTCCTCGAAGTTTCTCTACGGCCAATCGCCCTGTAATCTGCTTTCACCACTCTGCTTGAAAAAAAAACTAACACCCGCTGACTACCTCTATCGGCCTTCCGCCCGGTCATTCTGACCATCATTAATCCTTGCGGATAATATTCTCGGGTTTACCCTAAACCTGACCATCTTGGGAACACAACTTACTCAATTGACAATCCTTCTGGTACTCCCCGAGTACTTATGCTGGACATCCTAGGGGTTCACCCCCTTTTCCTTTTGCGTTTTCTGGCCTTCCCAAGGCAACGTTCCATAACCAACTACCTCCCATATCACTGTAAAAGACTTATCCTTCACCGAATTCATTACTCCCGCTACTTCCAGTGTGGGTCATTACCGCCAGTACTCACTTGACACTTCTTACAACTATAACTTAGTGCTGAGCACCCATCACATCGAATGGTTCAGGTAATCCTTCGAGTAAAAGATTCATCCCTACAAAGGTTAGACTCAAACAAGAGCTGCGAAACAGGGTCAAGCCCTTCCATCTGAGATTATCCAACCCTACTATGAGATGCATAGCACTCCCCGGTCAACTAGCTGTTTTATACCATAGTCTTCTTACCATTACTGCCACAGACTGAAAATTCTGTTGTCCCTTATCCGCCTTCCGGATGAACCGAGACCACCCTGGTCTCTACTAATCTATCAACATCTGGATTACCGGGCTCCCACCGGTCGCTAGTCCCATCACAATCTCTTAGTCGCTCCCAGCGACTTCCGAAGAAACTTCAGCTACCTTATACTGCTCCATCCACTCTGGCGCTACAAGTCCTGGGATCCTCCATCCCCTAACTTGACCCTAAGGTCCTTACCAAGTCCCACCTGTGTTACTATAAACTCACGGGCCTCGCCCACGGGTCTCACCTGAACCATACTACTGAGCAACCCTGCTCTCAGGTCTCACCTATACTGCTACTCACATACAGGCCTCACCCACGGGTCTCACCCAACTACATCCTGGAGCGGCCTCTCCCAAGGTCTCATCTCTCTAGGGCTATGCAAGCAAGCTCCATACTATTCTCATCCACTACCCATTCTTGATCCCTACCTTGATCACTAGGAGGCTAACTAGGAGATACGGGCCTCCGCCCACTCTCCGCTAACTAAGTTGCTAGGGAATGCTACAGCTTGCTCGTAGTCTTACAACACCTTCCATACTCACTGACTGCTAATGAATGCTACGGGTACCCCGTAGTCTTACAACACTTTCCACCACTGTCTCGCTACTGGAAATTCATGCGACTCTCCCACCGCTCTACCATGCTCTACATGTTGTCTCCGCCACTGACTACTAACACGAAAGCATCCCATACTAATCGTTCTCAAGATCCTCATTCTGACTCACTCGAGTCCTACAGGCGATCCACCAACCTGAATTCCTAACCAGTTACTAACCATCTCGATTACGCGAACTAACTGTTAGGGAGTCTCTCAAACTCCCAACCCTAAACTCCTCAATCCATCAATCACTATGCCACTTCCTTTCCTTCTCAGAGGTCGTGTGCTCATTCTGGATCTGCGTACTCTTACTCTTGTACACTCGGAGGGTTCTCCCCCACTTTGATCCTGCTTATACCTCGCTGCTCAATGCTTGAGAAGAATTCCCAATCTTCTCTACTATACCGCAATCAAACTGCTAAAAACCCAAGCTTGCCACAGCTAGGGATCTAACCAATCCATCACTCAATAACACATTCCTGAATCCAGTGGATCACCACTGAGTTCCACAGAAGCATGCTATAGTTACTACATCCTAGGTAACCTACAACGTCCGGTGCTGCTCGCGTCTTCATGGTAGTCATCTAAAAAGCCATGCCTCCTACCGTAGGCGCCTCTGCTCGGCCCTGACGGCCTTCTGTGATCCTCATCGTTACATGGGCAGGTACTATCACTCGTCCTGCCGAAAGCAAACTGGGGCGCTGGGCCTTGTTGTGGCCCCACTGACTGTAGTGAGAACATATTAGGTCCGATCCCTATGTGGTGGTAGCAATACAATCTCTGCTAAAATGACCAGTCCGACCGCACTTGAAGCAGCCCGAATCTCCACCACTACCACTCCTACACGCACCCTCATGCATCTTGCCGCACCTCCCGCATCGGCCGCGGATCTGGTAATCCATCAATCTTGAATCTTACCCCTTGGGCCTTTTGCCCGAACCTGTGGCTGTCTGAATCTCATCCGGCTTCCTATTCCGGATCTGTTCCAAATCAATCTTCCTTTCTCTAGCTCATGCGATTATATCCTCCAACGTTTTGCAGCTGGACCTGCTCACAAACTGTCGGATGTCATCCCTCAACATCTCGTGATATCGGGCCTTCTTCATCTCCTCATCCGCGACATACTGCAGAACAAGAAGGGCCCTCTCCCTGAACTTGGCGGTGATCTCCACCACAGTCTTAGTAGTCTGTGTCAAATCCTGAAACTCCCGTGCCAACTGTTGCACCTCAATAGTCGGTGGGAACTCAGCCCTAAACCTGGCCAAGAAATCACCCCATGTCATCGCGTCCAACGCGGCATGATCTCCCAAGGCATGATGCAACACCGTAAAAATTTAAGCAAATTTTCACATTTTAAAACCATATAATTTCATTCACATCCACATTTTAAAACATTGTATCATCATTATCTTAATACAAAACCCCAAGATCTAAACATATGAACTCCAGTGTGCGTGTGTACGAATCATGCCAGTGCCTTCCCGCGATCATCGATGGTACCTGAAACACAACACATAACACTGTAAGCATAATTTCTTAGTGAGTTCCCCAAAATACCCCACTAACACATATGAGCCACTTGAGGCTATAACTCTGTTGACCCTCTGGTCAATGTGACTCAGTGGAACCTTCCAGTCCCAACTCTCTATGGGCCCTCTGGCCCTAACTCTATGGACCCATCAGTCCAACTTTGTATACTCTGAATCATGCATATCACATATCACAATAAATCACAACACATAAATAACATGCAAATATATTGGCACATAACTCTAAAATACACTGTCACATATCTTTATACCACACTAGGTAAAGTATAGTGAGAAGACTCACCTCAGATGTCTCGGTAAATCTCTGATTCGGTAGAAATACGATCTAGCCTCCGCCTAATCACATAAAGTAAATATTTTCATAAATATAACTCTCAGGAATAGACTCAACCCTCTCCTGGCACTCAGAAGGCAAAAGACCATTTTACCCCTCATATGGCTCAAAGGCCACATTGTTGACCAGATCCTAAAGTCAACAGAAGTTAATGGTCAAACTTTGACCCGACTCGTCGAGTGCACTTGGGCGACTCGGCGAGTCTACACGTGTCCACTAATTTTCTAGTCTCACTTGGCACGTCGAGTCCCTCCCCTTGCTCGACGAGTCACACCTGGCATAAATCGCGGGGCCACCCCGACTCAACTCGTCGAGTCTCAAGATCAACTTGGTGAGTTCCGCTTTGAACTCCAGTCCCCTAATCTCCCTCTGACTCACTGAGTTATGCCCCCAACTCGGCAAGTCCACTCACTGAGTGATTTACGGGAAACCCTAACCCTACTCGCCGAGTCTGCCCTTGGACTCGGCGAGTTCATGCCATGCACGAACTCAAATGGCCTCCTGAGGTCAGATCTATTCCTTTAATCCATAGATCTAACCTTCCCAATCCTGATAAACATGTAAAGTTCGAATCTTGACACTCAAGGGACGTCTAGGAGGCTTCACTTGGTGATTTAGCCCCAAAAGTAACATCCTTAGCTCAACACCTCCATAGCTCAACATAAAGCAAACTGAGATAAGCTCTTTAGACCACTATGTGTCCAGATCTGAAGTCTCAAAGTGAATAGGGGTCATATCCTCCAAATTTTCTTCCAATAAAGGTCATAAAACTCTACATCTATGGATTCCTTCAACAAAACAGATAAAGGGGCGATATAATACCTCAAAGATGAAGTCTCTTGCTCGAAATCCACAGATGCACAACTTCCTTGGTCTCCCCTAAGCTGGAATCACCTCCTTCTTGCAAGAATCAACCACAAAGATCAAGAAATGGCTCCTTTCCTCTCCCAAACGCTCTAACTCCTCAATGGTTTCTCTCTGGGGTTTGGTAGCCGCAAATGACAACCCTAAGGGCCTTTAAATAGGTCCCAAACCCAGGAAATTTGGGTTTCATTAAACAGCATGGACTCGCTGAGTCCACTCATGAACTCGCCGAGTCCAGTCATGAACCCGGATAAGAATCCGCGACCCTACTCGGCGAGTCTAAGCACCAACTCGCCGAGTCCCTTCACAACCTCCAAAATAAAAGAATAAAATAATATACCTGGGAATCCGGATGTTACACATGACCAATATCCTCCCACCAATCCCTTGCTTTGTCCTACAGAAGACAGGAGGCGAGTCTGACCTTGTCCCCCTCAGGACACCAGCTCGTACGGAATGCATTGGAGACATCGGCCAACCACCTGCTGCTAGCAATGGGGTCCCTATCCCCATGATAATCTGGTGCTCTACAAGCTCTGAACTCTCAGAATGTAAAGGTACGTGCTCCCATCAAAGCCATCATCTTGGTACGGAAGGCTCCCAGCCTCTCATCCCACATCTCCAGTATACCCTCCTTGACCATGCCAAAGATCACAGGAGTCTGATCTAGTATGCTACGTGTAACCTCTACTGATACAAACTCTCTCATAAGCTCCTCGAGCTGCTCGGACCCTGAACCAAAGCCTGATCCCTCTCCGGCGCCTGACCCGCCCACTGGTCTTTCTCGCAATGTCACCATGCTTCAAACATATCACAATAACTATCAGAATACACAACACTACTGAGGGATCATACACACACTACAAGTTTCCTAGTCTCGTCTCGGCCTTTCTCGAATCGAGTACAAATCCTCTGCTTTTAGTAGTAACAACCCATACTACCTTCCACATCTATCCGTACTTTCCTCAAGAACTGCTTCGACTCCACCAGGTCCCTTTTTCTACTACTATTACTGCTCCCAACACTATCTTATCCTAGGCTTACCCTCGGGAAACCTCTGACTCCACCCAAACCAGTCCTCAGCTGCTGAAGGCCTCCTTGTGATGCCAATTAGCCATCACCTGAATATCATCACATGTGACAAGGCTCAAATAATCCTTCGAGTAAAAGAATCGTCCTTACAACAGTTGGACTCAAACAAGAGCTGCGCAGTAGGGCCAAATCCAACACTCTGAGATTATTCAACCCTGATCACATGTGACGTGACGCATTCACCTAATGGCTAACTCCCATCACTCAGAATCCCACAATGCACAAAGCAAGCAGCATTCAGACAAGGGAAAATCTAACCATAACATACTCAAGCAATCATAATCTCAAATCAAGAATCTGTACTAGCATGCAACATAATCTCCAATACTTAGGCATAGCGTAAACAGGCTACCCTACTAGTGTCTAACCAGTACTATCATGTAGCTCAAAAGCACATATAACAGGCACATAAGGCATCCTCCCTAGATCCTTAGTCCTAATCTAGCATGCTATTTTACTAACTGATAATCATAACATAAACTTGTATGGGTATTTTGGGGTACTTACTTGAGCTCGGCTGATTGCATGCACCACACCCTTTTCTCTTATCAAAGTTCTTTTCTTTATGAATTCTTTTCGCTTTTCTAAAATTGTTTCCTTTCTAAAAACTCTTTTACAAAACTGTCTTTTCATTTGGAAACTTCTATACCAATTCCTTAGTTTGAGTTCAGACACACCCGAGAATATGTTTGAATCCGTCAAACCAAGGCTTTGATACCAAAAATAACGAGAAAATATTTTCTTAAAAACATTACTAAAACCATGTTTATAAAAACATATCATAAATCATAACAATATTTCAGAGTATCAATTCAAAACATCTTCTTACTATCATAGTAAAACATCCCAGGCTGTCTAATCAATGGTGTGTGCCATGCGATCACCCTGAGCTCTTCCCTCCGCTACCGGAACTACCTGAAACCAAAACTGAAAACATTAAGCACGAAGCTTAGTGAGTTCCCCAACCTACCACATACCCTGCATAATCACAAACTGCAGATATTGGGCCACGCCCGCTACTTTGGGCCTCGCCCACTACCTCGGGCCTCGCCCGCTATAACGGCCCCGCCGCTCCAGACCCTGCCTGGCTTTATGCCCCGCTCGGATACATATTTGTTTCTTTTTGGCCCCGCCTGTCTCTAGGCCCCGCCCGCTAACCACATAATACAACATAGCATATAACACACAACAGAACATACCCTACTATATTCGTGTCCTAAGGCCTCGCCTGTCTTGGGCCTCGCCCCTATCCTGTTACTAGTGAGTCATGGAACCCCGTCCAAGCTCCTACTCTAAGTGAGATACGGCCCCCCCGCCCACACTCACTCCATACCGATCTTAGGCCTCGCCCCTGATCTGCTACTAATGAGATATGGAACACAATCCATACTTTGCTATTGGTGAGACACGAGACCTCGCCTAGACTCACCTCCCTACCAGGCACATACATGCATCACACAGACAACAAGTATACTCTATCATGCAAACCACTCCTTGGGCACCCACCCGACATTGGATCTTGGTCCTGAATATCATAATAGCAAACAATGCCTAGGGCTAACCCCCGGGTCTTCCTACTCATAACTACATGGGCCGGCATTGTGGTCGTAGACCCATTCACACAAAGGGAAACTCACCTGCACTGCTGAACTTTGATGGTACCCCTCTGGCTGCTGTCCGACAATTCTCTGAACCGCTGCTCCACTAAATCCCCGAGCTACCACTATCAATATATCACTTAGACACAACTAAACTCTAGAAGCCAAACTAAGTCCACTCATGTCAAAGTTAAAGTCCTGGCCAAGTCAACCTTCCTGACTGACTCTACTCGCCGAGTCAACCCGTTGACTCGTTGAGTCGATATACTTTGAAACTCTTATAATGCGACCCAACTGGCCGAGTCACCCTAAGACTCATCGAGTTCAACGATCTCAGAGTCCCATCCTGTCCAACTCACTGAGTCACCACTCAACTCACTGATCTAAGCCTTAACCAGAAGGGGTTGGGGGTTTCACGACCTGACTCGCTGAGTCCAAGAACAGACTCGTTGAGTCCACAACAATCTTCAACAGACTCGTCGAGTTGTTCTTCCAACTCGTCGAGTCCGCGCCTATCTTCATACAACTCGCCGAGTCTACCCATGTGACACACCGAGTAGCTTTAGTTCTTAATCCATACAGTGGCTTTTCGAGTCATGCATGGGGCTCCAACTCATAGATCCACTCTTCCAAAGTCTATTCCTCACGTAAAGTTGCAAACTTTATGTGAAACCAAGGAGCTATGGGCTTAAAACACTCTAGGGCTAGGGTTTGAGTCACACATGCTTCATCAACGCACCAACGACTGATACTTTATGGATTTCTCGGCCAAGACAAACCTAGATCTGAACTAGCAACCTCAGATCTGGACTTCTAACACAAAATGGCTTCTTAACATGCCAAAATGGCCCCAAAACATCATCCAAGAAAAGATCTAGAAGCAATAAAGGAAAAGTAGCAGATTGTTACCTTTAAACTGATGCTCACAACAAAAGGTTGGATCCTCTAGCTCCTTAGTGGCTAATTCCTTCAAGTCTTCCTCTTGCAAAAGCCTCAAGCTCACTTTCCTCCTCTGACTCAATTTAGGGTTTGGAATCATTTATAGCAAATTCTGGCTGACAATGGGGGCTGAGGAGAGGACATAAGGTCCTTTAAATAGGGTGCAAAACCCTAATATTAGGGATTTTCTCGTCCAGACCAGACTCGCCGAGTCCAGTTGCCGACTCGCCGAGTCGGTCACTTATTCTACAACCCGGATCCCGCTTCGACTCGTCGAGTTCACCTATGTACTCGACGAGTTGACCCCTTCACTTAGGGTTTTCCTTTCCTTTCTTGGTCTTTCTGATTATGGGTGTTACATTTCACTTAGGTGCCCATTTTGGTAGCCTTAGGGACTCTTATTTAGTGTTGCAAACTAGGGTTACACCATGTAAACCCTAATGAGTTTCCATATCCCTCATGCTCCATGGGTTAAAACCTCCATGGATCATCCACGGGTCACCACATGGGTTTAATTAGTCTCTTTTGATCACAAAATTAATTCCAATCTAATTCTTAACCAATATTAATTAAATAATTTTATTTTATATTAATATATTAGAACTTATAATATATTAATAAATCATAAATATCCTCTTCTCAAAAGTCCATCCTTTAGATTGTGACAGTGCGATGCAACCCAAATGGACCATGCTACTCTCGGGTCAAGTACGTACAAATTATAGTTATGGGCTTAGACACTAAATCCAACAGATCTTTCATCAGGTTTGGAAGGATTCGATGGTTGGGCTCAATTGCCTTGGGAAGGCCATTGATTGCGCAGGATGATAGTAGTACTTCCATGATGGTGAGTGCCGGTGGCAGTGGGAAAAACTAGTGGTCCAGGACAGGTAGGAGGAACGATGCGGGCATGGTGTGTGAGATGTTTGAGGGGTAGGTGATTGTAGCGGACTTCCAGGATGAAGTCCAATTTAAGTGGGAGAGAATAGTAACACCCGTAAACCAGAAGGCTAATTAAGGAAATATATTATGCAAATTGAAGGTCTACTCATCGAGTCCTAGGGGGACAACTCGACGAGTAGAAATAAGCTTTTGGGACGCGGGTTGAGAAACCAACTCGACGAGGTAGGGAGGACCAACTCGACGAGTTGGTCTACGTTTAAGAAACCCTAGATTCGGGGTTTTGCACCCTATTTAAGCATCTTAATCCCATCTAATGGCCTCATTTCTAGCCTCCAGTGTCCAAACCCTAATGCTTGTGGGCCATTTTTAGTGAACCTTATGTGATTTGAAGCATGTAGAAGATGAAGAAGCTAGAGGATTCTAAGAGAAGATTGTAGATCCAAAAAAAACATCCCATCCTCATCCTTTTCTAGTAATCAAGCCTCTAACTTGTCTAGTAGTCTCTTAGATCTCCTTATTTCACTTTATGAGGGTTTGTGGTCTAAGAAGCTTAGCCCTTAGGAAATGGATGTCCCAAGTGGCTTATTTTTCATATCTAGGACCTACAAGGGGTTTCATGGAATAAAGGTGCAAACTTTATGACCATGGAAGCCCCATGCAAGCTTTAAGGTGTTGTTATGGCCTTTTAAGCCCCAAAAGGCCATGCATGGAAGGAAAGCCTAAGAATTTACATGTTTGAATTATGTTTAAGGCCTAGATCTATGTTAGTATGCTCTAGCTTGGAGTATTATGGCTTTTTAAACAAAGATCTGTGTCCTAAAAGAACTTGTGTTTTAGCTAAACCCATTAAGAAGGACTACTAGTGGGTAAAGTTGGAAACATTACCCTTAAGAAGGCTTTTTCAGTATGTAGAATGAGTATGGAGCTTTGATCTGGAGAGTAGAGGCTTAATATGTTAAAATGGCCCAAACACACTATGGGACTCGTCGGGTCCATAGAGGAAATCGACGAGTTGGGTCATGATGTCCCAATCTAGTTTAAGGTAGAACTCGATGATTCTGTGAAGGGACTCGACGAGTTGACTCGGACAATCGCGACTATGAGTAGCTAGGGAACTCGGCGAGTCAGCGGGGTGACTCGACGAGTTGGATCGCAATTTCAGCGTTTTGGTTTATAGAACTTGGTGAGTTGATGGAGAAACTCGGTGATTTGAGTCAACTCGGAGTTGACTTTGACATTGACCAAGCGTTGACTTTGATTTTGACTTGGGGTAAAATGGTCATTTTACCCTAATAAGGATTAGCAGTTCTTGACTAAGTATTATGTTGGCAATGATAGCTCTGGAAGTCGAGAGATCAACAATTTGGAGATCTACCAACTAGTTGCGAAAGGTTTATTCGCGAGCGTCTGCAGTCAGCTTGTGAGGTGAATTTTCTCCAGTAGGAACGGGTCGAAGGCATCAATTCCAGCCTGTTTATGTATGTTAGTGTATGACGGATTAGATCCGATGTCGGGGATAGCCCAATGTAGCTTATATGTTTTCGGATTCCAATCCAATGTCGGGCGAGGCCCGAGGAAAGTTTATATGTATGTTTCCGAACTATGGTTCGATGTACGGTGGTACCCGAGAAGGAATGCATGATTAGTTATATTTGTTGTCTTTGTGATACTTGTATGTGCCTGGTAGGGAGGTAAGTGTGGGTGGGGTCCACGATCTCATCAATAGCTAAGTATGGACGGGGTTCCATATCTCATTATTAGCAGAGTAGGGGCGGGGCCCAAGATGGCGGGGCCTTGAGACTAGTAGTTATAGTGGTGTGTTTGACTATTTGTAACATCCATAAAAATCATGCCAAATTTAAACTTTTTAAAACATTTAGAAACCAACAGTTGTTGAAAATTTGTTTTCAAAATAGTTCTATATCAGAGTCTCCAAGAAACAAAATCATGTGAAGTTAGGAGCTGTACGATCACGCCTTTGCCTTCCCGCAATTATTTGAGGTACCTGAAGTCAAAACTGAAACTGTTAGCCCGAAGCTTAGTGAGTTCCCCCAAAATACCAATACACAACAAATAGCACATATACAAATAACTGTTGGATTAATGTCTAAGTCCATAACTATATTTGGTATGTACTTGACCCGACCCGGCATGGTCCATTTGGGTTGCACTTCACCGACACAATTTATATGGATAATCTTTTGAGAATAGTATGTTTATGATTAATATTAATATATTATAAGTTCTAATATATTATTATGGAATCATATTATTTAATTAGTATTGATCAAGAATTAATTTATAATTAATTAAGTGATCAAAAGGAACTAATTAAATATGGACTCTTATATATATGGAATGGGCCAAGTTCATTTAGGTTGGGCTAAGCTTTCATGGATAGTACATGGAGTGTTTAACCCATGGATCCTAGGAAATGATAGGTCATGGGTATTAGGGTTTAACCCTAATCCTCCATACTATATAAAGATGTCCTTGGTTAGTGAAATGGCACTAGTGTGGATACACTAAAGAAGGGCTAGCCAATTTCACTAGAGAGAACCAAGTAATCATATTCTCTAAAGTATTCCAAGGTGTCTTGGTGATTTTTGATTCCACTTGAGGCTTCCACACTATTGGGGCTAAGCTCTTAAAGCTTGAAGACATCAAGCTACATCAAGAGGTATGTATTCTATCTTGTTACATTCATAGTTTTTGTAAGCTAGATTAGGATAATACCTTGGATGTTCTTATTTGCATGTATAATAGAGAAAACATAAATCCAAGGTATTTAGGGTTGCATGTACACTTAGGAAGTGTTAGAATGCTCAAAACCCAACAGTGGTATCAAAGCCTAGGCTTGTTTTCTTGTTATACCTGCAATAGAAGCTAAACTATCGAGTTCTGTTGCTGTCTGCCCAGCAGACTCGCCGAGTCCATGAATGGACTCGCCGAGTCCAAGGCAAAATGCATCCAACTCGCCGAGTTGGTTCGTGCACTCGACGAGTTGGACCCCCAGACAGCATAAATTCGACTTTTTTGGCTGGAATTGGACTAGGAACATTACCCTAAGATGTTTTTGAACTTATAAACTTGTTTTTGAAGTGGTAATGTTCATGCTAATCCAATTTCAAAGATAATTGTCAATAGATTCATGTTTTGTATTAGTTTAAGGTTTAGACTAATTACATGAAAAACTTTGATTTGAATTATCTTGTTGTTATGAGTTGCTTAGATTAATAGAAAAGTTAAGTGAAATTATTGTTTTCAATCCAAATTAATCTAAGAGTTGATTCTAAAATGTGTTTGTGTAACTTGTCCTCAAGTTATATGAAAAGTCACATTTAAGTTTCATAAAACTCATAAAAGTTGGCAATGGTTACAAAATGAAGAGTCTTGTGTCATTGAATAATTTTTTATGACTCCATAACTTTTCCTCAAGTTATGGAAGTTCAAGAGTCACTTCATTAAAGAAAAATATGTAACCATAATTAAATCCATAAGTTATAAAATAAAGAAAAGTTAGTTCTTTTATTAGTTTAAAGTCTTCCATAACTTGTCCTCAAGTTATGGAACTTGAAGAGTTTTTGGATTAAAACTACTTTAAACACATAAGTTATGGAATTAATTAGTTTTGAATAGTTTCAAAACTTGCCCTCAAGTTTTGGAATATGAAAAGTTTTCCTTATGAATACTTTAATTCCAAGTTAGCCCTTAGAATTTTAAAAGTTAAAATTCAACCCTTATACTTTATAATATTATAAGTTAATAATATATATATATGTATAAGAGTAAAGTCAGTCTTACCGCTAGTACGCCTCATTCACGAAGCCGGTCTATAAGGTGGGTATAAGGTTGTTGCCTATAAAATGGCAACTTAATGGGTGTCCACTCTCACCCACCGCTTGCTTGACCGGTGGAGGGTCGTTAGCCGAACGGGTTTGACAAGACTAAAATTCTCCTTCATTTTAATGATAATACTAAGTAACTAAACTCTTAATAATACCCAATCTTAGTTACTTAGGAAAAATGTGAATAAGGTGCTAACCCATGAAATTACACTTTACACTTTGTCTAAGTCGTTAGTGGAGCGTGTGTGGTTAACCGGCACACTAACTTGGACTTAACAAGGTAGGTAAAGGGTGACTTAATATTTATCATAGTATCGATGGAGCGTGTGTGGTTAACCGGCACATCGATTGAGGGGTAATTTATTAAGGGTACCAAGTGATTTGCATGGTTACTTCACACCTTGTTTTGTGATCCTCGGCATCCCAGTCACAAAACCTGAAGGGCACACTCGAGATTGAAACATGCCTTTGAACAATTCAATGAATCTCAAAGATCTAGGAGTTTCAAAACCCATTAAAACCTAATAATACATTTCGTTTATCTTGGTGGAAATTGGTAAATCGTCATTCACCTACCTTCAAATATTTTATAGCTTGGATTACGGCATACCTCTTCTAAGTTATAAAATAGTTTGTTGGGTCCTAGCCTTAATATTTCATATTGGGTGTCATATTAAGGACTTTAAAATCAACTATCTTGAATATCTCCCAAAAGATGTCTGGTATAGACACCTATGATCTTCCCAAATCTCTTGAAACAAGGTTTCCTAATGAAGATGATGTCCCATGGAAATCATACTTCATTCACCTCCTCCAATTATTCTCCCTAACCCACAAGTTCTTGAAAAAGTTTAAGGTCACTCAAGCCCTATTGGCAAGGCAAGGTCAAGGTGTGGTCACATCTTGGAGATGTAGTCACATATTGACAAGCCGGGAGAGTTGGGTGTCAAAGTCTTGAGAAAGTTGGTGGTTCAATCACTTTCTAAGTCACATAGTGAGTTCTTTTGGAACACCTATGAAACAGACTATGACAAGACCCTTAATGATCTTATCTATTTGTTAAGATCAACTTCCTAAAACTTTATGGACATTGACAATGATGACATTGGATATCTAGTAAAGCTCTCTCATCCCGGTGGAAAGGGATCAGCCATAGTCAACTCGGTTGACCAAATGGTAAAGAGAAAAGCTAAGTCTGTGATAGTCTCGTGTACCATTATCAAAGGGTTCATATGTTTATATTGCCAAAGGAAGGGGCATTGGTCACGAAGCTGCCAAATTTACCTAAGGATGTTAAAGTCAATAAGTTTGACTCTACTTCAGGTAAAGTCCACTATCTAACTCTGTTAAGTTTCTATTATGAGATTCTTGATACTTGATGTGACTGGGTCACATGGTGATGTTTTAAGAATCAAAGAAAAAGTGGAGAAACTTAAAGAAAGAATATGCTCAATCTGATGGCGTAGATGGATTTCTATCGCACAGTTTGAAGATCGGATTCTTGAGCTACTTCTTAGGAGTTATGAGATATTGCTTAGGAATAGATAACAACAAGTTTTCATATGGATTGTAAGGATAAGTTTTTCCGCAAAGTTTTAAAATAAAAGAAAATTTTTGATTTTATTTATTTTAAACAATATCCTTACAATGGCATTTGAGGAAAAATAGTTGCTTATATGATTCCATTAAGAGCAAGAGTGGAAATATGAAATTGATTCTTTCATTTGTGGTAATGTCTAGATTTACCAAATAAGGAAAGATTCTCATCACCCAAGTTTCAATTGGACCGGAACTTGGAATCATGCAAGTTGTATAGCATGATGAATGAGAACTTTCAAGTTTTGGAAAATTAAGACTAATTACTTGTTCACATGGATGTGTGAGTCAAGTAAAGGACTAAGGGATCGAGTACACATTCTTGTGCACTGGTCAAGTCCACCACAAAAAGATTGATAAAACTATTCGTCATAGTTTACTAAAGCACAGTAAATATGATTATACTTACAAGCTTAAGTGTAATTCTGAGACATTGGAAAAGGGTTCCAGTGTAAGGCAGAGCGAATAAGAAGAATCAAATTAGGCAGAAGGATAAAAGTTTCTCAAATCTGAAAAGATGGGAGAGTACTTTAGTATCAGTTTTTGTGATCATCTTAATGATTAAGAAACCATAGCACAATTAGTTCTCTAAGGAAGTCTTAGTGCATTCTTATGACTAAGAAGAGGGATGTTGAATTGTTGAAATGATTAAATCAAGAAGATGAGTCATACTTCGTTCCAATACAAGTCTTAGAGTCATACTCCAAGATTGTCATTTGAGTGACATGTCTTAAAGAAGGTTAAAAACACTTGTCAAATGTAAGAGTAAAAGTTTTCTACACTTGTACATTTGAAATTGGTAAGTTGTGATGTTTTGGATAAAACAAAGACCAACTTAGGCCAAATGTGTGAAGTGTTTGTCTTGATTAGAATCCACACTGTCTCTTGGATGTTTGACAACGGAGTCTTATAGGTCAAGAGGACAGTGGGAGTCTTAAAGGCCTTGAAAGTCTCAAGAACTAATCAAGAATAAAACCTAAAGTTCTTCACTAGCACACAACTTGAGGTTCATAACCTATCGTGTTCACATATTCTGTGCCCATTCCAGTTAAAGTTGGCTTTGCATATGAGTTCTTAGAGTTCTCAATTTGTTGCACAACAACTTGGAAGCAATGGCAGGCCCTTGAGATGCCAGGTGGCAAGAAATTAAGATTGAGTTCAGTCCATATGAGTTTGGATTTGTCATTATCCTTGCCTTGTGACTATGGTTTTGACAATTCACATGGATAAGAACACATACACCATTAAATCTAAGTGTCATAAGGTTTCTCTCCGATTCATGAAAATGATGGTGAGGAAACACTTTCACTAAGTAGATTTTAGCTAGATAGCAACTGTGACATTTGCATTCTCAAAGTCGTTAGTGGAGCGTGTGTGGTTTACCGGCACACTAACCTGGACTTGTGAGAAGTGGCAAAAAGGTCTAACCATTATGATTACGGCATACCTCTTCATAATTGTTTAGACACACAAGTGTGCTATCTAAGGGAAGGTGTATGATTTTGATAAAGTTTTATCAAAACAATCTAGCATCAGAAATCTGAACTTTGGTAAGAAAGTCAATGAAGTATTGATTTCTAGAAGTCCAGGTGATTTCTGAGAACATGTCAAAGCTAGTGGGAGCATAAGTGTTATGCTAATAATCATCATGTTAGTGGGAGCATGATAATTATGATAAATATTGCAAGTTAGCAATGTTAATTATAGAAAACAAAAGGTTTCAATTGGGAAAAGTTGTTTTGCTATAATTAAGGGAGAGGAAATTATACTTCATCTCAAATCTATAAGCTTAATTCGTGAGGTTTTAATCATTTAGTCAAGGATATATATATATATATATATATATATATATATATATATATATATATATATATATATATATATAAATTTCATGTTGGAATGGCTCAACATAAGGAAATTATGTATATGGGTCCATTATTTGCGTTCTAAAATTCAGTTATGATTACGGCATCCCTTTTCATAATCTGAATTATGAGAACTTGGCAAATTGAAATGGACATATTATAGCAAAAGACTGGTTTAGTCTTTATGTGAGACATCATGAATCGTGTCCCGTATGCTTCGGATATAGGATCGATTACATGTGCTATAATCATCCGTTCTAAAATTTTCCAAATGCCTGGGGCATTAAGAAGGGAAAAGGTTTAGAACTGGATATGACTAAAAGGATTAAACAATTGTCGAGAACAATCTAAGGTTTACCAAAGATTGTTTGCTCAAGGATAGTTGGAAGTGTAGTGATAATTCTGGAAGGACCATATTGACATAGTCTGTAAGGAGGCAACTCTTGTTCAGAAGTGATAGTCAAAATGGAATCTGGAAATGTTTCAAAGTTAGAAATTATTCAATCTGTGTAAGATTAAGGAAACTTAATGCAAGAAGGATGTTTCCAAGGAGATGATCTCCTTTGGAATGCTCTGTAATGTTTGTTGTCAAGTCTTTATGACTTTGTGCATAATCATTACAAGTGGATCAATGCATATAAGTTTAGAATCTAACAGATTTCAGTAAATGGCATGAATTTGGAATTCTTGCATTTGCGGTAAGGATTTGGGAGTGTGAAAAGAGAATCATTGAAGTTATGTTCAATTGATCTAGTTCACAAAGTAAAGATCATAGACAAACATAGTATGCATACTTGGTGTATGGCATGACTAGTGTTTAAGAAAACATAGTGTACATGCTTGGAGCATGGGACAACTATTGTTTTAAATTCAAGAATAAAGTTGATAGCTGAAACAGTATACAATGAATAATGTGTAATCATATGGTGATAAATAAAAGGTGTTTTATTTATGTTCAAAGGGTTGATACCATATTGGATTCAATTATTATTGTGTTTCATTTTGCATGTTTTGACTTCCCGAATAAACTGGGTTATTCTTCCGGAATGACTAAGTTATTCAAACCATCCACAGTCGGTCATATGTTGGAAGTAGATATGAATTAAGACTGTCATGGGTTGGCTTGTAGAGGTCTAAGGTGTTGGACAAAGGGCTACAACACTCATGAGTGCTCATAAGTTCTGAGTATTGGATTCAACCCGCGCTCATTGGAATCACTTCATGGATTTTATCACGAGTGATCATGAGACGATAATATCTTATATTCTTCAAACCTAGAGATATGAGTTGTTACTATGAGTTGATAGTACATTGATTGCACGAAAACGCATACGGTAACTCGGTGTTATAAAACGTGCCTTTGTGTATGATTCAACAAGTAGTAGAACAAGCCATATGAGTCGAAGTTTATCCGTTCCTTTTACCTTCGGGATAAAAGCGATATCTGTGGGCCCCTCGATGATTTGATGATGACAAATGGAAGTGCTCGGCCGGGCCAGGACTGATTTGATTTCTTCAATTAGTCAGTCGTCATAAATTGCAAATCGGGAAACAACAAATGGACAGAGAGAATGATTATAATCCATGTCTCAGTCCATATGATATCTAGAATGGAGGAATATATGATCCCTTATCTAATGGACAAGTCATTGACAAAGGTCAGAGTTCACCGACAAGGTCAGAGTTCGACAGCGGCTTTAAGAGCTACGATTGCCAGTTAGGTTTGAAGTCATACGCAATAATAGTTTTAGACTTATCCAAGTGGGAGACTGTTGGATTAATGTCTAAGTCCATAACTATATTTGGTATGTACTTGACCCGACCCGGCATGGTCCATCTGGGTTGCACTTCACCGACACAATTTATATGGATAATCTTTTGAGAATAGTATGTTTATGATTAATATTAATATATTATAAGTTCTAATATATTATTATGGAATCATATTATTTAATTAGTATTGATCAAGAATTAATTTATAATTAATTAAGTGATCAAAAGGAACTAATTAAATATGGACTCTTATATATATGGAATGGGCCAAGTTCATTTAGGTTGGGCTAAGCTTTCATGGATAGTCCATGGAGTGTTTAACCCATGGATCCTAGGAAATGATAGGTCATGGGTATTAGGGTTTAACCCTAATCCTCCATACTATATAAAGATGTCCTTGGTTAGTGAAATGGCACTAGTGTGGATACACTAAAGAAGGGCTAGCCAATTTCACTAGAGAGAACCAAGTAATCATATTCTCTAAAGTATTCCAAGGTGTCTTGGTGATTTTTGATTCCACTTGAGGCTTCCACACTATTGGGGCTAAGCTCTTAAAGCTTGAAGACATCAAGCTACATCAAGAGGTATGTATTCTATCTTGTTACATTAATAGTTTTTGTAAGCTAGATTAGGATAATACCTTGGATGTTCTTATTTGCATGTATAATAGAGAAAACATAGATCCAAGGTATTTAGGGTTGCATGTACACTTAGGAAGTGTTAGAATGCTCAAAACCCAACAATAACAACATGTAATGGGTCCACAACTTTACAGACTAGATTACCCTTGGGCCTATAGTGTGAGTCTGGCTTGCCTTCCGGGCCCACAACTCACATCTGGCTTACCACTGAGCCTACAGTACGAGTCTGGTATGCCCTGCCCGGCCCTCAGCTCGTGTGGATTGCTCCTGAGCCCACATTACGAGTCTGGCATGCCCTACCCAGCCCACAACTTGTATCTGGAATGCTTCTAATTCCTCAGTATGAGTCTGGCATGCCCCGCCTGGCCCTCAGCTCATAGCTGGAATACTCCCGAGTCATCTATATGAGTCTGGCATACCCTGCCCATCCCTTAGCTCATATATGGAATACTCTAGGGTTTGTTGGCTACCGCACATAGTACTTCAACCTCAACCCGTTCCTCATACTATGTCGACATATAACATAACTAATGCACATACATGTAACAAGATAGTAACACATGTAGTCCTACAGATCTACCAAACTGGCATAACACTAGCATGCATAACTAAATCATACTCAACATCTTATCAACTACTAGGATATCAGATCCCATGGGCTGGCATTGGTACCTTAGACCCCTTAGTATAGTGAGGGTAACTCACCTCACACTGTTGAAGTCCTGTGGATAAACTCCAGCTGCGGGTTGACAGATTCTCGAGCTGTCAATCATCAAAATAACACCCAGTTAATAATTGGGTTCCAATACATAACCAATAGTCCATGCTTGGGGTAAAAGGATACTTTACCTCCAACCTAGCTTGATTCAATCCCAAGGTCCAAATCACACTCCAAGGCCTAAAACTCAAGTAATGGGCCAAAGCCCAACATATGGGCCAATTTTCCAAATTGAGCCTAGATCTCTACATGGTCATTCCTTAAGGCCCATACAATTATTCTATTCCAAACTCTTGGTATTCCCATGGCCTAATATCACATAATTATCAAGGCCTAGCTATGGTCCACCTATAGCCCAATCTTCCAAATTGGGTTCAAGTCCTTCACACGGGCCTTACCCTATAACTCATCCCATTATTTTCGTCCATTTACTTGTTCTTGGATAGCCCATCAATAGTCCAATCACCAAGGCCCAAGTGAAATTAGTGTTTTCACATGAAATGATGATTAGGGTGAGTGTTCCTACTTAATCCATTGAGGACTTAATCCATTAAGTCCACTATTGCCTTAGGTTTATTTGCAAATGATTATTAATTAACATTTTCAGTTTCATAATTAATTCAAGTGCGGGTCCCGATAATTCCCCAAAATTTGTGTTTTATGCCATTAAGGTTTTCCAAACCCTAATTAGGGTTTCCTACCCAATACTAGCCCATTAGTCATGTGGTTGGGCTTTTAGGTCAATTAAGGCTTAATTGGGTCCATTAGGGTTTCATTGGGCCCATTCTTTCCAAGCATCCCAAACGAGTTAAAACGCAAACTAGGCACACCGCCACCTAACATGGCGGCTAGTGGCGGCAGGAGGCGACAGCCACCACCTCACGGTGGTGGTGATAAGTTTTCTATTATTATTTCGGCTGATTACAATACATTACATTTTACATCCAAAAACTCAAATAAACACACACATAAATAACACACACACAGCCGCCCTGCAGTGCCAGGTGGTGGTCAGAGGTGCTAGACACCACCTCACGCTGGTGGTGGTGGCCCTCTTTCAAATTCCAACCAAACAAAATCATAACCTCACGACCTTGACTGGAACACACCCAAAGATACACATAGATACACTCCTGGAACAGTAACACCACTACCCACCTAATGGCGTATGGCGGTGGCGACGACTAAGCTTGCAAACGATAGTAGTACTAGCAGCCAGCGGCGCTGCGCTGTGGTGGCGGAGAAGGGACGTGACCAAATGCGAGCAACAACAACCTCCATGATTGCATCAACGACGGCGGCGGCTTAGCGTGGCGCGCAACAACAGCGATTCACATCGGAGGCGGCGTTAGCTTAGTGATTCTCGGATTCGACAGTGGAAGGGCGGCGAAAGGGTGGTAGCACAAAACAGCGACAGTGGCGGCACAATGGCAGAAGAGAATGGAGAAGAGCGAACTGGAACAGCCAGCGTGGCACTTACGGCGTCTGGTGATGGCTCCGTCTACAACTGAAGCGGTGCAGCGGCGGCACGTCTCCGATCTTCGTCCTCCGGTCTCCTTGCCTAACACATTGGTGGTGTTCGATGGCTCATGGTTTCGCCGTCAACAAAGGGCCTGCCGGTGTATTGGTTGGTCGGAACGACAAAGAATGGGGTGAAAGTTGGTAGCGGTCGGACGATGGAGGAATAAGAGGTGGCGGCTGAAGTTTAGAGTGGTTAGGGTTAGGGTTTGTGAAGGTGAAGGGTTCATATAGCCGATCCCTTCAAACTTCTTTCCATAACAACACATTTGGTCCCTCCTTCACACCTTTCTTTTAATATTGTTCCAAAATTTACCATTTCAACCCCTCCTTTTGAAAACCCTTACAAATCAAGTCCAAAATCTTGCCAATCGGCCCCTTGGCCTCCAAAATATTTTCAAACGAAGTCTCATAAGTTAACAATTAGTCCCTGACTTCATAAATACTTAGAAAACCAATCCAGAACTTACACTTTTAACCCCCAACTCCTAAATTATGCCATTTGGCTCCCCAAAACCAACACCCCACTAAATATTATTTAATTTTGGACGATAATAATATATAAAAACTACTTCTCGGGGTTTCGGGTTTATTATTTAATTATCCTATTTTAAACGGGATGATTTACTCTGATAATTTGATAAATGATTTTTAAACAATATTTTGTTATGATGATTTAAGATACATGAATTATGATCTTTATTGTGATGTTATATGAATTATGGTTTTCTTAATGAATTTAAAATGAAAATTTTGGACCGTATTTTTGTGATGCTTCACAAAACCAGTACAGATTATGGACTAAATCTTCGAAATGGAGACGGTATTTTAAAGCTACAACTGTGGCAACAAAAAGGAGACCGTCTTTGCAGTCAAACAACTAAAGGTCGGGGTTTTGAGTTCGTGGAAGTTGTTAGCAGATACGATGCCACGAGGAAAATCCCTGGGGATGTCTTGGGAAGCCTTCATGGAGCAGTTTAATAATGTAATATTGCTCAGAGGTAGATCTGATAGACCTGAACAACGAATTTTAGAACCTAAAGAAAGAAAAGATGAGTGTTGATGACTATGCCACCGCATTCACTAAAAGAAAGAAGTTATATCCTTACTTGGTGCCTACTGAACTCTTCAAGATAGAGAACTTTGTTAACGGATTTCCAGCAGACTTTGGCTCAACGGTCAAAATGGAAACTACCTTGAAAGCAGTTGTTCGACTACCTTAGAATGATGAGACCCAGTTAAAGGAAAAGAGTCTGGAGAGAGCTAAGGTTGGTGAGAAAAGGAAGTTTGATGGATCTTCAAGGTCCAACAAGAAGATAAAATTCTCAAAGTCTAGTTCGAAGAAATTTGGAGGAGAAGGAGGTGAAGTAATATGGTGCGATAAGTGAAAAAAGAAGAACTTTAGAGAATGTAGCGAGGAGGTAACCTATTTCAAGTGTGGAAAGTATGGGCATTATGCCAATGAGTTCACATTCAACAAGAAGGTATGTTATGAGTGCAGTGAAGATGGGCACATTTTGGGGGACTACCCGAAGAAGAAGGATGCGGTAAGGCCTAATGTTCCACCAAAGCCAATAGCAAGAACATTCCAGATGACACTGGAAGTCGCAAAGGAAGCAACAGATGTCGCTTCAGGTACCTTTCTTGTAAATGGATTGCTTGCCAATATATTGTTTGATTCGGAAGCGAATTACTCCTCTATATCGCACAAATTTGGTGGAAGACTCACATTACCTGTAGATAAACTTGATAATGCTCTAGTTGTAGAAGTTTCCAGTTGCAAATTCATACCTGTTAGCAATTTCATTAAAAACATCGCCATCGACTTGAATAGGAATAAATTCAATGAGGAGTTGTTGCCCATTAAGTTGAACGGTTTCGACATAATGCTGGGAATAGATTGGCTTAGTGCCAATGATGCCGAAATACTATGCAAAAAGAAGATAGTGAGAGTAAACCCACCTGGAAAAGAGTCATTTTTGGTGTACGAGGACATATGTAGAGTGAATTCTGGAATCATTTTCCTGATGAAAACCATAAAATGTTTATCTAAAGGATTCACATCATACTTGGCATTCATGATTGATGTAAAGAAAGAGAAGTAAGAGATACAAAGAATACCAATGGTGTGTGACTATCCGGAAGTCTTTCCCGAAGATCTTCTTGCATTGCCCCGTGATAGACATGTGGAGTTTCAAATTGACTTGTTGCCAGGATCGATACCAATAGCAAAAGCACCATACCGATTAGCACCAAAGGAGATGAAGGAGCTTATGATGTAACTTTAGGAGTTGTTGGACAATGGTTTCATTAGACCTAATTCATCACCCTGGGGAGCTCCGATGTTATTCGTGTAACGACCGAAAAATACAACCAATTTTAAATTTTTCAAAAACATCTCGATTCCATAAAATCTTTACGAAAAGGTTTTCAGTACAAAACAATTAACGTGTTCCCAGAATCACAACACTACAAAATCATGAGGAGCGGTACGATCACGCCTTCGCCTTGCCACGATCACCTGAAGAACCTGAAAAACATAAAACCACAACTGTAAGCCCGAAAGCTTAGTGAGATATCCCCAAAATACCAACCACATATACCATACTCGCATAACATGCCATAACATATCCGATCACAGAACAACCATGCGCTCCGGGTCTACTGTGTGACTGGTCTGCCGCACCGGCCTACAGTCCACCTGGTCCACCCTCTGAGTCTACCCACATGCATCGAGTTTGCAGTGTGATTGGTCCGCCCGTTCTCGGGCCTTCAATCCACCTGGTCCACCCTCTGAGTCTACAGTATGACTGGTCTGCCCGCTCTGGGCCTTCAGTCTGTCTAGTCCACTCTCCGAGCCTACGGGACAACCGGTCCGCCCTGGGTATCTTGGCCTACTGCACACAGCAGGACCCGCCTCAACCCAACTCCAGTCCAAACAACCATGTGCACATATATACATACAATCATCAAGCAAATCACAGTCCAAAAGCAGATCAAATAGATCACATAACATATCATCATCCTAACCAGGATACCGACCTAACAGGTCACTAGCATAGCGCCTCCCTATCTCTAAGGATACCGATCTCAATCAGGCCTCTAACATATACCATCATAACTCTCAGGATGCAAACATATCACAGCAACAACATAACAACAACTACCCGGATCTCAATCCGATAAGGGCCGGCCTTGGTGCCTTAGACCCCGTTGATATAGTGAGGATAACTCACCTCGAAACTGCCGACTGAACAAATAACCCAAGCTGCTCCGCTCACTGATACGATCTCCACCACTGGTCAACCACCAATGCACTGAACTCAAAACAATAATCAACAATTACTAAAATACCCCTGGAAACCGCTGATCAACCCTTGGTCAAAGACAAGGTCAAAGTTAACCCCTGACTGACCCTACTCGCCGAGTCAACCCTATGACTCGCCGAGTTCTCATACTCAGAAGTTTACTCAATCCGCGACCTAACTCGCCGAGTCACCCCGAGACTCGCCGACTCCAACAACTTAGAGTCCACTCGCACACAACTCACCGAGTCATCTCTTGACTCACCGATTCTCGACTCAACCAGAGAATATCGGGACTCTTCGACAAGACTTGCTGAGTCCAAGAATAGACTCGCCGAGTCTAAGGCTATCATCAACCTACTCGCCGAGTTGTTCATACAACTCGCCGAGTTCCAAGCCATCTTCATCCGACTCGCCGAGTTCCAGCTCATCTTCAAGCAACTCGTCGAGTACACCCATGTGACTCGCCGAGTACCACCGCTCTGAATCCATTCAGAAACATTCCAGGCCATGCAATTGCTCCAAAACATAGATCTAGCCTCCCACAACTCATCCATCACGTAAAGTGGCAAACTTTACGTGAATCCAAAGAAATCGATGCATTTTGCACATTAGGGCTAAGGTTTGGGACAAGATAGCCTCATCCAACACTCAACACAGGGACTTTCATACATTCCAACTCTTCTCCATTCCAGATCTGAGGTAGCAACCTCAGATCTAACCTCTAGACTCCAAAATATCCCAAGATAAGCTTCCCTCAAACCCCAAAATGAAGAAACAAGATAACAACAGCCTAAGAACAAGATATTACCTCAAAAGAGCGCCCCAACTGCAAGGAAACTCGAATCCAAGCAAAGCCCCTTGTTCCACACCTTCAAACTCTCAAACTTTCTTCAACAAATATTTCTCCAAGCTCCAATCCACTCAATAATGGTGCTTCTCAGCGATTTAGGGTTTCTGGGACTCAAGGGGGTGATAAAGAGGATGGGGAGGGAACATAATGCTCTTTATATAGGGCTCAACCCCGAGAATTAGGGTTTTCTCCACTCAGCGCCTACTTGCCGAGTCCATCCCATTGACTCGCCGAGTCGGCTACTTAACACGCGACCAAGTCGCGACTCTACTCGCCGAGTCCATCCATGGACTCGCCGCGTCACTCTTTCCCAATTAACACTTTTAGCCCTTCAACTCTACTCTTGCTATTTCGGGATGTTACAATTCGTGAAGAAGAAGGATGGAAACATGAGGATGTACATAGACTATATAGAGCTGAACAAGGCAACAATAAAGAACAAGTATCCATTGCAAGGGGTTGATGACCTATTCGATCAGCTGCAAGGTTCGAGCTACTTCTCAAATATCAATCTCAGGTCAAGATATCATCAACTAAAGTTGAGAGAACAAGATATTTAGAAGACCGAATTCAGAACAAGATACAGACACTATGAGTTATTAGTTATGTTATTTGGACTAACCAATTCTCCAACAACATTTATGGATTTGATGAATAGGGTTTATAAACCATTCCTCGATAAATATGTGATAGTGTTCATATATGACATTCTGATTTACTCAAAGAGCCAGTGGGAGCATGGAAAGCACCTGCGAGAAGTATTAGAAGTTCTGAAGATGAAGAAGCTATATGAAAAGTTCTCCAAATGTGATTTTTGGATTCGAGAAGTCCAATTCTTGGGTCATGGGGTTAACTAAGAAGGAATAAGGGTTGACCCAGCAAAGATTGAAGATGTAATGAAATGCGAACGACCAAAAAGTCCCACCAAGATTCGAAGCTTACTGGGATTAGCGGGATATTAACGAAGATTTATCCAAGGCTTTTCTTCGATAGTTGCTCCATTGACATATTTGACCCATAAAGGAGCTATATATACATGGAGTGAGAAACATGAAGAAGCATTCGAGAAATTAAAGAAGAAGTTGTGTGAAGCACCGATTCTTTCTTTACCTGATGGAGTTGAAGACTTTGTAGTCTATAGCGATGCATCTGGAGTTGGGTTAGGTTGTGTTCTGACCCAGAGAAATAAGGTGATAGCATATGCATCTCGAAAATTGAAAGAGCACGAGAAGAACTACCCTACTCATGATCTGGAGTTAACAACAGTAGTATTTGATTTAAAGATATGGACGCATTATCTTTATGGCATGAAGTGCAATCGCTTCACTGATCATAAAAGTCTCCAGTATCTCTTTGATCAAAAGGAATTGAATATGAGGCAACGACTCTGGCTAGAGTTACTCAATGATTATAACTATGAGATACTTTACCACCCTGGTAAAGCAAATGTTGTAGCTGATGCTATAAGTCGAAAAGTAAACCTTGAAAGAAAAAGGCCAAGAACGTTAAGAATAAAGGTTGTCTCAACAATTGTGGAAAACATTAAGATAGCTCAGGAAGAAGCTATAGATAAAAATGACCGAAAGGAAGAATATTTAGGCAAAACATTGGTATTCAACGTGAATAATCAAGGGTTGAAGGTATTCCAAGATAGGATTTTGGTGCCTAAGATGCGATGAATAAGGGATCTTCTGATGGAAGAAGCACAGAAGACCATGTACTCGGTTCATCCCGGCAGCACTTAGATGTATAAGGATCTGAAACCCTACTACTGGTGGCCAAAAATTAAAGTCAATGTTGCAAAGTATGTGGCGAAGTGTGTGACATGTGCGAGAGTTAAAGCACAACATCAGAAACCATATGGGAGTTTAGAACCTTTACATGTACCGATGGGTAAATGGGAAGACATCACCATGGATTTTATGACTAAACTTCCCAGGACGAAGAACGGTCACGACATGATTTGGGTAGTCGTGGATCGGTTCACAAAGAGTGCACACTTCATAGCAGCCAATGAGAGATGGTCTATGGATAAGCTTGTAGACGCTTACATGAAGGAGGTAGTAAGACTTCACAGTGTACCGTAACAATTTTATCATATCGTGACAGTCGTTTCACATCAAGATTTTGGAGGAGTCTACAAGAGGAAATGGGTACGAAGTTGTGTTTGAGTATAGCCTACCATTCGCAGACTGATGGTCAGAGCGAAAGAACAATTCAAACACTATAAGACATGCTAAGAGCATGTACCCTAGAATTCCAAGGTAACTGGGATGAGCATTTACCCGTGTGAGAGTTTTCCTACAATACTAGTTACCACTCAAGCATCAAGATGGCTCCTTATCAAGCATTGTACGGACAGAAGTGTCGTATGCCGTCTTGTTGGCTTGAGGTCGGAGAAAAGCAATTTACAGGCCCCGTGATAGTCCATCAGACTGCTAAAAATATGAAAGTGATTTGAGAAAGGATGTTAGAGGCTCAAGATCGTCAAAAGAGTTATGCTGACAAAAAACGATGACCGATGACATACGAAGTTGGAGATTCGGTATTACTCAAAGTCTCACCTTGGAAGGGACTTATGAGATTTGGAAAGAGAGGAACGTTAAGTCCAAGTTTTATTGGACCGTTCAAAGTTCTTTATAGAATTAGGAACCAAGCTTACAAGCTTGAATTACCAGAAGAACTAGATGGTATCCATAACACTTTCCATGTGTGTTATTTGAGGAAGTTCACATGAGAAGTTCCCGATATAATTCCACTTACATAGTTAAGGATGGATGAAAATAAGAGGTTAATCGAAGAGCCTAATGCAATTGTTGATCGTAAGACAAAGAAGATGCAACGCAAGATGGTTGACTTAGTGCTTGTGCGATGGAAACATACGAATGGGCCGAACCTCACCTGGGAAAGAGAAAGTGATATGATGAGTTGCTATCCACATATGTTTGTTGATGCATGATTCAGGGATGGAATCATCCTAAGAGGGAGAGAATTGTAACGCCCGTGTTTTGGATAACCATTAGTATGATAATTTAATAGTTAGCGTCAACAATTGTAACCTATTTTGAAGTAATAAAGAGGAATTATTTGAATATTATGTGAATTATGTGATTTTATGTGCATTATACTTATTTATAAGATATAATAAGTTATGAATAAAAATAAGCGTCAAAAATAAAATAATACATAGACCCAATATCTATGAAGAAAGTTTTAGTAGTCGTGACAAGGATTTCGGGGATATAAGGAACGTCGAAATCCGACTTATAACGAAGAAGTTATGACATGTCGAAGTTTCACGACAAAATTGACACGACGCTGTGTGAAGTAAAAAGTGAGTTTATGATAAAGTACTTTTTATCCTTAGCGATCTAAACGAAAGTTGTATTATACGTTAAATAGAGAGTATGCATAAAAAGAACGTCCAAATCTGACTTCCTATAAGGAAGTTATCGTTTTTCTATGATTTCGCATTGCAGTACACAGTCCGGAATTCGAATCTTAGATCGATCGATTTTTAGCCGACACAATCTAAACAAGAATAGAAGGTCTCGTTAATAAGAACTCAACGTTATAAAGAAAAACTAAAATGGACGTCGATGACAAAGTTATGAATTTCTAACGGATTTTACCGATCCAGGCCTGTTAAAATATAACTTGAAAAATAAAGTAAAAACTAGCCGATGGAGACTAAACGGAAGTTGTAGAATACGTCTCCACCTACGCGTAGATATAAAAAACGCTGAAAACAGATCTTGTATGAGAAAGTTACGGAATTTATAAGTTGGAAGAGGCTATTGTGAGAGTACACGTGTACGCCCCATGTAGACAACATGTACGCCCCGCAGTCTCGTATACTCGGCCTATAAGTGTCCACGTTGCCCCATCCAAAGTTCACGACGTGCCCCCTCATACGTGCAATGTATTCTTGTACGGTCTGCATACCGAAGAACGCCCTGCATACGTCTAAGGAATGCCCATCATAGTCCGAGGTTGGCGCCTATAAATAGCATGTGAGGGCTACCACCACAACTCACACCTTAACCCTTATCTCTCTCTCTCTCTCTAACTTCTCTCTAAACCTCTCCCAAGCCTTAGTACCTTCTGGTGCTAAGAGGCGAGTCCTCAAGAACCAAAAAGGCCTCGAGAAGAAGAGATTTTCGGCTCGGAAGTTTTGCTCCTGCAAAGTCCGGTTCCTAGCGAAACCTCCCGGTAAGTGAGTTATGCTTACCCTACTTTAAGTATAGTTATGTTTAAGTTCAATATCGTTATTATGAACTTATAAACAATATATATTTTAAAATATAATATACAAAGTGTTATTATAATATCTTTTAACTACTCATTGTACCGGGAATCTGGTTTTGAAGGGCCGCATAGGGTTGTTGGATTTCCACTACTAGAAAAACAGCCTTTTACGACGCTCATTGCGCGTCGTAAAAGGCTCAGACGACGCGCAAATGCGCGTCAAGGAAGGCCTTGTCATAAAGAAAGACGACGCGCTTTTGCGCGTCGTCTATAGACGACGCGCATTTACGACGCGTGTTTACGACACGCAATACGTATCAAGGAAGGCCCTGTCATAAAGGAAGACGATACGCATTCACGTGTCGTAACCTTACGACGCGCGTGTTAATGACACGCAATGCGTATCAAGAAAGCCACTGTCAAGAAAGGTCATGTCATAAATGAAGATGACACACATTTTTGCGTATCATAATTTTAAATGTTTAAAAAAAATATTATTTATAGATTTTTCTAATTTTCAAATTAAATAATATATTAAAAATCTCATAATACAAAATAAAATACCATAAATAACAAAGATAATTCATTTCACTAATATGTCAAATACAAATAACTATTCCAGTAGTGAGTAAATGTTATAAAAAAAATGAACTCATTTATATACAATTGCATTATCTAGCTTCCTATGTGCCAAGAACTCTCTGTACAAAATGTTATCTTTGGTATGCATGTCTAAATACCTACTAACTCCTCCTATTCAAAAGATAGCCACCAATTTTCTCAGCAAAGTGTTGAAAAGGTACCTGCAATACAAAATCATTAACAAACATAATATATTTTAATTTTTTATTGATGTATATGAAAATTGAAGTAGTTAGTTTAGTTAGCTACCTCATTTTCCTGTTTGATATCATGTGTAAAGAATTGTTACATATACATCCTATACAGAGTAATAAAGTAGGAGGTTATTTCCTGTAGTTTACCCATAAAAGAAAGGAAAAAAAAACTTACAGGTTCTGTAATATAGACACGTGCCAGGTCCTTCAAAAGGTGAATTAAGAGAAACAAATACGTTTGCAGCATTCATGAGATTAATACTTAACCTCCTTCCCATAATTATTCTTTGCATTTCATTGTACAATCTGTTAATCAAATTTATATGTAAAAGGGTCATCAATTTGAACTCACGTTCCAACACCTTCTTTGAATAGATGACTATAATTTCTAGCCACAATTCAACTTATAAAAAGGAAAGAAAACAACAATCTAGCTTATAAAAGATTAATAAATAGAGGGCCTGAAATTGCTTAAAGCTCAACACCAGTAATCGCTAATCAATAAGATAATACTTTGTTTTTTTAACTTCTCCAACCATTGGTGGTTGTTGAGTTGACCCGACATCTTGTTGGAAAAATCAGGGCTTCCTTCAACTTCTCTCACTTTGTCCATAAGAAGGGATGATGGGCTTACTTCCTTCAAATCAACATTCAGATTCTTAAACAAAACCTGAAAGGCCACAATAACAATAGTGAATATAGTATATTATCGGAATTGATGTTATAAACTTTTTGATTATGATGTGTGTGCAGAAGAGTAGGGATCTTGCTGGGTACCATAGTTTTCAGCATAAGTAACCTGAACAGGAAGGGTTTTGTCCGCTTGCAGCCCCACCGTATGCATGGTACACATCCACCACACCATGTGTGGCTGCAACTGTAACTGGTTGTGCATACGAATCTTGACTGTTCACCATTGTCCTGCAACCTATATATATATATATACATATATATATATATATATATATATATATATATATATATATATATATATATATTACAACTGCAACTGGTAACACTGTAACTCCTAGGCACCAAGAAGGGTATTTTTGGAAATTGTAAAAGATCAAAAAGGGTATTTCAGGAAAGTGAAAAACCCAAAAGGGTATGTCTGGAAATTGAGATACCTGAACAAGCTCTTCATTTTCAGTAGCACAATTGGGTTTATCTTCATTTTCAATAGCACACTTGCAAAAATTTTAAACTTTTAAAATCCATCTTAGAAGGACTAAAGGTTAGAAAGGAGAAGTAATGAAGCTATGAGTTGAGAAAAGAGTAATCACAGCAAGGTCTCTAAAACAGACCTGCTGTTCAAAACGGATTTACTCCAAAATCTAAAACAGAAACATAGCTTTAACTAAATTTTATAGAAAACTATGATTGTTCAGGATTCCAGAACTATAAAGAACTCCTTCTAACTCCAAAGGATGAATTAAATATGAATTTTACAAAAAAGTGTATCACTTCTATCTCCAACAAGACAGCCAAGTGAGGTTGGCCAATTCTACCCAACTTGTGAGTAGAATTCGTCCATACCAAAATTCAGAGAAGTAAAGGACATACAAATGAAAGTCTCAGAGTTGGAATTGAATGAAAAGCATTTCCCAAGCTCCGGATATAAAATTCACATTGTGGACAATCACAACACTAGTAAAAGCTGGTGACTGCCCACTGATCTGGAGTCTGGATCAATTCTAACCAATTTATAATTGGAAATAACACCCCATCTGCTCCAGATCTTAAATTCATAATATCAGGAACATATAGAAACTTGGAATCACTCTGGACCCTTTTCCAAGACTTATAAATGATGAAAACAAAATGACATATCAAAACAGACCCGGATCAGACCTAACACCAAAGATTCCATTCTTGCACATAGATAAATTCCTTACCAGTGAAGTTGGGCTGCTTAAGAAAGTTAGCCAACTCAATTTGTGAACTTTGGGAACTGGTTTGGGGTCCGTTTGAGTTCTATAGCTCAAGGTATGATTTTTACAATATGACTATAGATCTGATGGAAAACAGAATCATAGCCACCCGTGATTCCTTTTTGGCTTATCCATCCTTCTCCATTGTTAAAAAAAAGTTCTACTAAGAACTGATACAGATACAAGGTCGAACAAAATTACATTATTACCCTCACGCTAAAAGTAATGGGAATTTAATAGTGATTTATTAAAAGTAAAATTCCAACACTCCACCAATCAGCGGCCTTATCATGGCCCCTCCCTTGTACAATTTCAGGTGTCATACCTTATATTTAGTAAGGAATGGAATATGGGATATGGGAAATATACCTTATATTTAGTAAGGAATTGAATATGGGAAATCATTTCAAAATCTTCAGTGTCTGCAGCCATCACTACAAATTCAGAAAACCCCTATTCAGGTCCCTTGTAACTGTTTAAAAAAAAAAAGAAAAAACAAGAAGTTAGAACCAACATTAAGAACAAAATATCAAAAATAAATATCAAAACAAGTCAGAATAATATTCACAAAGTTGATAAACTTTGGTTAAGAAAAAGAACAAGAAACATAGCCAATTTAGTTAGGTATTGAAACAAACCTGAATAATATCAAGCATTATGCAACTCTGGGAAAAGATAAGAACTTTATGGCCTTCCGGAATAAGATTACCCTATAATTGAATAAAAAAATCACATTGTAAATTTGTACCTGATGTTATGAAACACACATTCAACTGATTAAGATTTTCACTGCTGTTATGAAAAATCTACATTTGTACCTGATGTTAAGAAAAATCACATTGTACATTTGGATGACCTAGAAGCAAAAGTTGTCACTTTATGTAGAACCATGAACTATATAACAGTGTACGGCATGACCAAGAGAAACTTTATGCTGCAAATCCTTCAAGGATGGTTGGCAACAATCATCTTTCATCTCATTATCAGACCGACTTCCAGCAGCAGCAGCTGGCAAGGAGCTCATTGATTTCTTCTAATAATGGGCATTGGAGTGAAGGTGAGAATGGAAATAATGATATAAGACTACTGTGACCAAGGGTATGATTGTCATTTTCTAACACAACATACCATTTTCTGTTTTCACCTGGAATTAATTTTCACAAAATAAAAAAAAAAAAAAACATATAAGGTTTTCTCAAGTATCAACTATAAAAAATAAAAACCAATTTCCACTAATCTCGATTGATGTTACTGCTATTCAGATGAAAGAAGAAGAGGAGAGAAGTAAAATAGAGAAAGGAAAAGAAGGAGCTACTATGGATCTTATGCAAGTGCTTCTTGCCAGCACTAAAGAAGTTAAGGAACAAAATGATGGGTTTGTTGATGTGGTGAAGAAAACCAAAGGAAATAATGGAAATTTGTTTTCAAAAGAAGCCACAGAGGGGGAAAAACAGTTTTCGAGTCAGGGGCATCAAGGGAATTTCTCGAAAAATGAAGGTTCAGGGGTTTTTGCTGGAAACCGCAAGCAGGGGTAAAAAGGGAATTATCCGAAAATTGGAAATTCTGGGGCTTCTGCTGGAATTCGCTATCAAGGGTATAATGGGAATAATCAGGAAAATTTGGAATTTAGTTTTGATAGAGGTGGGAAGACAGGAGGTAAAAATGGGCAGGGGTATTATGGGAATATTCAGCCAATGAAAGGAAAGTCTAATGATTCAAAGATTGAACAGGGGCAAAGTTGGAAAAGTAACAAGGTTATGGGAAAGAACAAGGATGGGGGTGATGTTTCGGAAGTCAAAGGGTTTGTGGGGAATAGTTCTATGAGTCGGCCTGACCAGGAAGCTAAAAAATCAGAAGCAGGGGTAAATTTTAATGGTAATAGGCAAGGCTATATTCCGAAATCTGGGGCTCGATTTCAAAATCAATATTATGGCTTGCTTGTAAAATCAATTTCATTAATTTTATATAAGAAGGGTACAGCTGACCTAATTTTATATAAGAACTCTAGAACTGATACGTACCTTTCTCTTTGATAATTTCTTTTAAGATGACTATTGTTTAGGGCTATCAACAACACCGTCATCTCCGCTACCATAGTGTAATAAACAAAGCACCATTGAAGGCCCTTCATCATCTTCCGCTGCCATTACTTCCTTGAGTGAAAATTTCGAACTCGATGGGAGAGGAAATGAGTCGCCAATAAGAAATCTGAAATCATAAAATCAGATGGGAAGAAATCTGTGAAAAGAGTTGAAGTCGTTTGAGATACCGATGTAAATCCTTAGAAATCTCATTCGAGAAGAGAATGGAGAGCCGCTTCTTTTTTTGGCGCTGAATCGTTTCACCACCGGTCGATCACCACAGAAACAGGAGAACTGGAAGCTTAAAATAAAATAAAACCCTACACATATTTGTAATCTTCAATCGTCGGATCTAGGGCAGAAGTAGATGGACGATGGGAAGTAGAGCAGATGTGAAAATAACCCTCAATCGCTAGTAGGCTATGGAATCGTTACCTTGTGAAAATTTTGTGAGGCAGTGGATGTGGGTGAGAGGTGGAGACGATGTAGGGTAGATATGAGAGTCATATGGAAATGAATATAGGAGAAGAAGGCGGGTGTTTAAAAAATTTGGGGATTTCATTTTCCCTCTTAGAGACGCGCGTTTCTTAAAAAAATAGAAAACGACATTCACAGAGGACGCACGAGTGCCCTCCGTGTTTTTAATTTTTTTACATGAGACACTATTTAAGGGCACGCAATAATGCGTGACCTAAATCCTTAAATTTTTTGAATAGACGACACTCTTTTAATGTCACTCTCCTTTGCGTAACATAAATCACCGAGTGTCGTGGTTTGCACGTCGTAAAAGGTTATTTTTCTTGTAGTGTTCAGAAGTGCTATAATGTCTAAATGGTAATGTCATCCGGTGTTTCATGTCTATCCCATGTCTGTACATAGTGGTTGAAAAGTATTGTTAAACACTTATAAAATAATAACGCACGTAAATAGTCAAGATAAATATTAGACTAAAATCTAGTGGTAATAATACTAGGTTTCGTCGAAAGAAAATAAATTATTAGAAGCGAAGCGTTGCCCGAGTTGGGAATCATCACTTTAACAAGTGAGTGCATAGTTACTTTCAACTTACATATAGATATGAAGTATTTAACATAAATTATGTTCTATGTGTGCATATTATCTGTGTACTTGATGTCTATGCAGGATGAACAAAATATACATGTTTTATTTGATTTAAACTGGATATGTATTTTATATCTACGAATATGTTGGCTAGAACATGGTTAGATGAAATAGTTGATGTGTGATGAAATAAAATGATGAGAGACCTTAATGTTTATGATGATCCACTCATCTAGCAGAGTATAGATGACGACCACGGACTATTCTAGACAGTCTAGTGGAACGCTAGCACACTGGCAACATGTAGGTGTTTGTGAACGATGTGTTCACCGATGTACTGCATCCCCCTCAAGGTTACCTTACTGTCATATATTTCTGAGGAATCCCCTGATCAGTATCGTCATCCCAATGACGATCCTTAGGCTAGGTCCCTTGGATTAGGTGCTTTGGGGACAGAAAGTGAGGATAACGGGAATGGGTAATCGGGTTGATTGATTTGATGAAATTAATACACTTAATTATTGTGCGATGAAAACCCTATGTGTTCACCAAGATCCCAAGCCTGACCCACTCAGTTTCTTGTATTACAGGAGTGGCATAACAGCATAGATGTGCTGATCAGATGAGAGTTTATGGATTAGAGGCCAGTAGATATAAATAAATGTTGTAAGGCCTATGTTGTTTGCTTTATGCTTTTGATCTGTATTGAAAATGACATCCCGACGTTTTAATATTATGAAATACATTTCTTCGGAAACGCTTTGATAAAATCTTAATCATATGTTTGGGAACAAATTTCGCAACACTTTCTTTTAAAACTTACTCTGATTTTTATATAAAGCATAAATAAAATCGGTCTTTTCTGGACGTGAAAATGGAGATTTGACACTTAACGTGCATACGAGACAAGTTTTCTTTTGGGGACATGTTTTCTTAAAGTGTTAAGACCTAATGGTCCATGAATTCACTTTATGCATATAAAAGATGAGTCTTGCACTCATCTTTTCCTTCCCTTGATGCAATGCCCGAAACTACCACCTCCTCTCTCACTCTCTATAGTTTTGCTTTGAGGAGTTGGAGATTACTTGCTTTTACAGGTCCTCTTTATGTTCATATTGGTTATGAACTTACGCTTAAGTGTTTAAGAGTTTATGGTCTAACATATACATCAAGTTGAGTAAGATGTTTATGTTATGTTTGAAATTTAACATCTTCCGTTTGCCATGATATGAGTTTTTGAAACTATTTTTGAACTAAAACCCAACAATTTGTATCAAAGCCACCTTGCAAGTTTGGTTAGATTTTTATTTTTGGAAATATTAGTTTTTGGATAATATGGATAACTTGTTTTTGTATAAAAAGAAGTTCATATATATTTTCTATGATAACTTTATATTTGTTATTTTATGTGACAAAAGTTTCATGCATCTTTTGTCATTTAAAGCTGTCTTAGGAAAAAAAAAAGTGATTTATGTGTATGTTGATGTGTATAATGTGCATAAACTAGTCAATGACCATATGATTGTTCTGTTGTTGTGTTTGTTGTTTTTTGTTATAAAAATAATTGTGATAATTTAGTTATTCATATGGTATGTAATAATTCAATACATTAGTTTTCTTGTTTATTTTTGTAAAGTAACAGATTAGTTTTTAGAAATAATCTAATTGTACAAAGATGTAACAAGAAATGAAGTTGGAGCCATTTTTTGAAGACAAAAGGGAAAATTTTGAGTTCAACATGTGATGGGCAGAAAGATGACTCTTTCTGAAAAGTGTCATGAATGCTACACATGTGTTGCACATGTGCTGAACAGAAAGATGACACCTTCTAAAAAGTGTCATGAAAGCAGAAAATTTTCCTTTAAAGAAGTCTTTCAAATCTTTTGCAAGTGTTTACTCAAGTGGAAGCTTCTACACATTACAAGAGTATTATTGGTCCCCTTAAATGTACCTTTAGGAATGGACTTGACATCTTTTGTGTTGGCTCACAAAAAATTTTCAATAGTTGGTTATGTTTATGCACATATCTTTTTAATTGTGTTGTTTATTTTATGCAATTATTATGTGTGGTTAATAAATTAGTTGTTCACATGCTAAAATAATTTTGGACAAAATAAACATCACATGGAGTTTGGTTTTCTAAATTGGACATAAGATGTAACAAGTTATTATTTTAAAAATAAAACCCGGTTTTATAAGATCGTTAATAACGGCAAATTTTGAAATACTCCATTATAAGTTTTAAAATGGTGATTTTTATAACTTATACAAAGTCCAAATATATAAGTAATAAAATGAAGTTTTATTAAAGATATAAAAGGTTAAAATGCACTCAAACTTAATACCGGTTATTAAAATTGAATTACGTCAAATTATATAAAAACTAGCTTTTTATATAGAACCTTTAAGAATGATTTTCTTTTGAAAACTGATACCATGGTTTATTATATGCATCTAATCAACATGATATCATATGCTTTTAAACTAGAATTGTAAAACATATAATGACCATTTTTTTACAAACCTCAAATCTATGCAATCTTTTTAAAGAACACTCGCACATCTCTTGTGTGCACTAGTGGGATAAAGGATACCTTACCACTTAGTGTTATCTTTTGATGGTCAGGGTGTCTTTGTGATTTCTATAACCAAGTTATAGGCCGATTACACAAGTTTTTCAAATTTGACGATTTGATCGAAAATCTTTTATGATAAAGGATACCTAAGCAAGAGATTTTCGAGATGTAGATGGGATCAAACATGTCTAACTAAATTTGTTATTAGCGATCCAATAAATTTAGTAATTTATAGTGAGATATAATTGATAATCGATATATATCGGGTTAAATTCAAATGGATGGGATAAAGGATACCTAACCAATTGTTTGTTTTACAACTTGGATCCTAGACTTTGAATATTAATGTTTTTGGAAACTAAAAGGGTATTAATTATTAAAGATTAAATATTGAAAATAATAAATGAATTTTGTTAAAATTTTGTAGTTAAATAATCCATTCTCAGTATCATGAATTGTCATTCTCTTTAATGACTTAATGAAAAAATAACATTCAATAGATACAACTTCAATGAATGGGTTCATGTCTTAAGAGACAATCTCATGAGAGATATGAAATTGTATACACTTAAAGGTTCTAGTCCTAAACTATATGCTTTGAGCAATGAAATGTGATGCTAAAGATGCTTCTAACATCAAGCTAGGAATAGTTATTCATGACTTCTAAGAAGTCTTGGATAATTTAAACATATATTTGATGATATAACAGGTCAAGCAATATTCCAATAAATACAATGATATTTTATAATGCAAGGCTAAAAGAATCACCTTGTGTGATTCAGGAGGCCCATGTTTTATGGACTAAACACCTTTAAGCTCAAGAAATCTACTAAAGCCCACATAGATGGATCTTCTTTCTTTTGTGAAGAAACTGAACACTAGAAGAGGATTTACTCCTCTTATTTGGAAAGAAAGTCTGGAAGAGACTAGTACTTCTAGTATCTACTAGATATAACTCATACTTTTCATATAACACTTAGGTACTTGGTACTTAAATGTTAATCTAATATTTGTAAGTGGCTTGAAGATATTTACTGAAGAGTAACCAAGCTGAGCACAACCAAGTTGGATGTAACAACCCAAAATTTAGGCCCGAAAATTTCATTTTTGAATTAATATGTTTAATAAATATTTTACCAAAACATTGTCGATGAAACAACATCTTACAAAATCATAATGTTGTGTCTCAAACCATGACATCAAAAGTAATGAAAATCAGAGTACAATCCCAGAAACTCAATGCGGAAACCATGTGTGTGTGATGCGTTGCTACACCGCCGGCTCCTTCCCCTTCGACGAAGAGGTACCTGAAACCAAAACCAAAACTCTAAGCACAAGGCTTAGTGAGTTCCCCCATCATACCACATACCATACAATATCGTCGGTATCTTTCAATCGGTAACCTTCATCGGTATCTTTCCACTGGTAACCATCATCGGTATCTTTCAACTGGTAACAGGGGACTATTTCACCCCCTACCACTAGCATGTAATAACAGATATAAGCATACAGTCAGGTATATACGGGTACTGACCTAACCCTAGGTCCTAATGACCACTGTTAGGGAAGCTAATCCCTACTACACACATGACATGTCATACAGTTAAATCTCATGACCAAATCACATAACCAGAACAAGATAATTATCACAAAGACAATCATCTTCTAAATACCCCTTTTCAGTGGGCCAGCATTGTGGCCTTAGACCCACCCCTACTGGAAGGTAACTCACCTCAATGTCGTGCAGTGTTTGAATTATCCTCAGTGCACAAGTCGACTCCCTTCGACTCCTCGATTCCTACACGACAGCCTTCAAGTCAACACACAGCACGTGCAACCCTAAACAGGGTTAGTCCCATTCCAGTCAAAGTCAACTGCAAGTTGACCCGACTCACCGAGTTGGGTCGTCAACTCGTCGAGTCCCTAACCCTTTACTCGTCCTTATCCATGTCTCGACTCATCAAGTTTGGCATTGACTCGACGAGTTCCTCTCTTGTATGAACATCACATGAAACTCATCCGACTCGCCGAGTTGTATGAACACTCGTTGAATCCACCTTCATCTGATGAACAAGTCCTGTACTCGACTTGCTGAGTTGCATGAATAACTCGTCGAGTTCATCTTCAATCTTAAGAAGATGGCCTTGGACTCGCTGAGTCTGTTCTATTACTCGTCGAGTCCCATGAACTCCAGGTCTAAAATTACGTCCAATGCGTTAGGTCACTCTTTCTATCCGTTTATACCCTTCTAACACTCAAGTGAGTTCTTTTGACCTTCAACAGATATGGGACTCAAAACCTTGGACTAGTCAAGTCCTAGGAACAGACTCGTCGAGTCGTTCACGTCCATACTCTAAATCCTCGATTTCTGATGTACAACATTTGATCAAAAGATAGATCCAAGCTTCTACAATCGATCTAGCTCGTAAAGTTACAAACTTTATGTGCTTGCATGGGACTTTGAGCTCAAAAAGACATAAAACAAGCTCTTAAGATCCATGGGACCTTTCATGGGTGCAAAAGCAATCCCCAACTGCCTTGTGACTCCCTTAATGACGTGATTCATAAGCTCTAACCCCTAACCATGTTTGCAATCATGGTTGGCCATCAAAAATGGCTTATAAAAGCCCTAAACCTCCCCAAAAAGGGATCTAACAAATGAAAGACCAAGGTTATAGCTTTTTACCTTCAATGAACTGTAGAAGGTGCACAAACTCGGGTTCACTTGGTCTTTACTTGCTTCCTCAAGCTTTTCTCCTTCCTTCTTAAGACCACAAGCACCAAAATCCACCAACAAGGCTTAGATTGCTTCAATAACGGCTAGGGTTTCAATGAGAGGTGTTCTGGGAGCATAAGGGATGTTGTGGCCGACATAACATTGTTTAAATATGGTGCAAACCCTCGGATTAAGGTTTTTGTCCAGATAGGGTCTACTCGTCGAGTCCATCACTTAAATCTTGTGTCCCGTCCCGCTTCTGCTCGGTGAGTTGGTCCTTCAACTCGCCGAGTCCAAGGCCAAAAATGCAAATTACTTAGAAAGAAATACGTACCAAGACCCAGGTCCTACAAATCTCCCCTACTTATTTTAGACTTCTTCCTCGAAGTCTGTTTCTCGTTCTTGAAACAACTCTGGGTAATGCTCCACCATCTCGTCCACCGGCTCCTAAGTCCATTCCGAGCCTTTCCGGTGCTGCCATTGCACCTTCACGAGCTCCACCCTCTTGTTCCTCAAATCCTTCGACTTCCGGTCGAGGATTGCCACAGGTCGCTCGATGTAATTCAGGCTGTCATCAACCTGAATGTCCTCCAAGGGCATTATTGCTGAGTCATCCACTAGGAAACTTTCGCAGCAGAGAAACATGGAAACTAATGTGTATCTGACTGAGTTCGGCTAGCAGATCCAGCCTATACGCCACCTTGCCCACCCGGGCTATAACCATGAATGGTCCAAAGTACCTGGGGCCCAATTTTCCCCGTTTCCTGAATCGGATAACGCCCTTCCATGGCGACAACTTCAAGAGAACCATATCCTCGACCTAGAACTCTAGGTCCGATCGACGCTTATCGGCATAGCTTTTCTGCCGACTCTGAGCAGTCTGAAGCCTGCTCCTGACCTGCTGAATCCTTTCTGTCGTCTTGAGCACTACATTGGTGCTCCCCATGACCCTCTGGCCCACCTCACCCCAACATATTGGGGTCCTGCACTTCCTCCCGTATAACATCTCAAAGGGAGGACGATCGATACTCATGTGGTAGCTGGTGTTGTAGGAGAACTCAGCCAACGGAAGTTATGTATCCCAACTACCTCCAAAATCTAACACACACACCCGCAGTATATCCTCCAGAGTCTGGATGGTCCGCTCGCTCTGGCCATCCATCTGCGGATGAAAGCTGGTGCTGAAATGTAGACGAGTGCCCAACTCGTCATGGAATATCTTCAAAAACATGGAAGTGAACCGAACATCCCTGTCCGAAATCACTGACACTGGCACCCCGTGCTGTGCCACCACCTCCCTGATATAGATGTCGGCCATCTTTTCAGCCGAAATACTCTCCTGAATCGGAATAAAGTGGGCGCTCTAGGTCAACCGATCGACGATGACCCAAATCGAATCCACTCCCCGTGCGGTCCTCGGAAGTTTTGTGATAAAATCCATCGTAATGTCTTCCCATTTCCACTGCGGTATATCCAACGGTTGAATCTTGTCGTGAGGTCTCTGATGCTCGGCCTTGACCTTCCTATAGGTCAAGCACCGCTCCACGTACCATGCCACATCCCGCTTCATACAGTGCCACCAATAGTCCAGACGAAGATCCCTATACATATTCGTCGCCCCGGGATGAATGGAGAATCGGGATTTGTGCGCCTCCTCCATCAGAACCTGGCGCACACCCCCGTGGTACAACAGCCACACCCTATGGTGTAGTGTAAGTAGTCCTAGGCTGTCATAGTCGGAGGAGGCAACCTGCCCCATTATCCGCTCGCTCTTCCGATGTCCCTCCTTCATGGCCTCCGGCTAGGCCTCCCGAATCCGCTCCAAAAGCGGAGTCACCACTGTCATCCTCAGACAGATATCCCTGATCGGCACTACCTTGCAGCTGAGCGTGTCAGCCACCACATTGGCCTTACCTGAATGGTAAAGTATCTCACAATTGTAATCCTTCAGCACGTCCAACCACCGACGTTGCCTCATGTTTAGATCTGGCTAGTCCATGAGGTACCTCAAACTCTTCTGGTCCGTGAAGATGGTACACCGGACCCCTTAGAGGTAATGCCACCAAATCTTGAGGGCATATACAATAGCCCCCAGCTCCAAATCATGCGTCGGGTAATTCGCCTCGTGAGGCTTCAGCTGCCTCGAAGCGTAAGCAATGACGTGCCCTCTTTGCATCAATACTGCACCCAAACCTGAGATGGACACATCGCAGTATATAACGAAATCCTCCATTCCCTCTGGCAGGGCTAAGATCGGCGCTTCGCAAAATCTCTACCTCAATGTCTCAAATGCAACCTGCTGCTTAGGCCCCCAACAGAAAACCACGACCTTCCTTGTCAGCCTGGTCAGGGGCACGGCTATCTTGGAGAAATCCTGAATAAATCTCCGATAGTAACCTACCAGTCCTAGGAAACTCCGAATCTCATATGGAGACCTCGGGACCTCCCACCTCATCACGGCCTCTACCTGGCCAGATCTACCGAAATCCCGTTCTGGTTGCCAAGGTGCCCAAGAAACTTCACCTCGCACAACCAGAACTCACGCTTGGAGAACTTAGCATATAAGCTCTCCCTCCTCAAAGTACTCAAAACCTCCCGTAAGTTGTCCTCATTCTGCTCTCGCGTCTTGGAATAGACCAAGATGTCACCGATGAAAACTATCACAGACCGATCCAGCATCGGTCTGCACACACGGTTTTATGAGATCCATGAACGCGGCAGGAGCATTGGTGAGCCCAAAAGGCATCACCACAAACTCAAAGTGACCATAACGTGTCTGAAAGGCAGTCTTCTGCACATCCTCCTCTCTGACCATCATCTGATGGTATCCTGAACGCAGATCAATCTTGGAGAACCAAGATGCTCCCTGTAGCTGGTCAAAGAGATCATCGATCCGCGGGAGTGGGCAACAATTCTTCACCGTCACCTTATTCAGCTCCCGATAATCTATACACATCCGATGCGACCCATCCTTCTTCTTCACAAACAGAATCGGGGCTCCCCAGGGTGAACTGCTCGGTCTAATGAACCCCTTGTCTAACAGCTCCTGCAGCTGTGTAGACAGCTCCTGCATCTCAGGTGGAACCAACCGATAGGGTGCCTTGGTTATCGGAGTCGTACCAAGGACTAGGTTGATCTTGAACTCCACCTGTCTCTCCAGAGGTATCTCAGGCAACTCCTCGGGGAATACGTCTGTAAACTCTCTCACCACGGGCATATCGCCAACCGTCGCCTTTCACGCCTCCCGGGTATCCATAACATAGGCGACATAACCTACGCAACCCTGCTAGAGGTAGCGCCTAGACCTCGCTGCCGAACATAAGGCTGGTCCTCGCTGTGGCCTTTCGCCCTGAACCACCAGCTCTCCCCTACTAGGGGTCCTGATCCGCACAGACTACTGCACGCAGTCGATCACTGCCCCATTGGGGCTCAGCCAATCCATACCAATAATAACCTTGTTTCCCCGCAAAGGTATGGGAACCAAGTCCACCAGGTAACGTTCCTCGAATAGCTGCAATACACAATCCTGGTAGACCTATGACGCTCGCACAGACCGGTCATCCGCAATCTCGACCTCTAGAGAGCAATCCAACATGCCAGAAGACTCAGGAAACTTCTTGCTAAACGCAAGAGAGACAAATGATCGGGTGGCACCCGAATCAAACAGCACCTGAACTGGGATACTGTTAACATGGAACGATCCCGTCACCACATCGGGTGCAGCGTGTGCCTCATCGGCTGTCAGCTGAAATGCTCGGCTCCGAACCATTGGAGCCTCCGACTTGACCTTCCTGCCATCCACAACCCATATTGTTGCTGGAGTCGGCGCCACTGCCGACGTCGCTGCTGCTGTCAATCTAGGGCAATTGTCCTTTTTATGGCCCCTCTGATTGCAATGAAAGCAAATCAGGTCTGATGTCTGAATCGCAGGAGTAGGGGCAGTACAATCTCTACTAAAATGCCCAACCTTGCCACACTTATAACAGCCTGATCCCGGCTTAGTGCAACAAGCCCCATTATGTGACCGACCACATTTCCCACAGCGGTCCCGTCCTGACTGGCCTTTTGGCCTACCATCGGATCCCTTGGGCTTCTTCCCCGAAGCCCCCGCCGTCTGCACCTCCTCTGCCTTCCTCTTCCGGATGTGCTCCAGATCAATCTCCCTCTCCCTAGCCCTGGCAATCATGGAATCCATGGTAGGGCAAGTGAAAAACTGACATGCTCCCGGATGTCATCTCGTAGCATGTCATGGTAGGGGGTCCTCTTCATGTCCTCATCACCCGCATACAGGGGAACCAACAAAGCCCTCTCCCGAAACTTGGCGATGATCTCCGCCACAGTCTCTGTAGTATGCCTCATATCCAAGAACTCCCTGGCCAGTTGCTGAAGCTCCACAGCTGGTGCGAACTCGGCCCTGAATCGGGCCACAAAATCTGACCACGTCATAGCCTCAATGGCTGGGGCTCCCAAAACCAATAAACTCCCACCAATCTCTAGCTCGGTCCCTCAAACATCCTGCAGCGAAACGAACCTTCAATCCTTCTGGGCAAAAGCTAGTCAGCTGCGTAGACTCAATGTCTACAATCCATCTCCTAGTGGCAATGGGGTCCTTCACCCCATGGAAATCCGGCACATCACTCCCTATGAAGTCCTTAAAGGACAGTGTGCGCGTGATCGTCTGGCCAGATGCCAGATCACTCCTGAATGATCAGAGGCGATCCTCCATCAACTCAATGATCCCCTCCTTGATCGACCAGAAGATAACCGGTGTCGCATCAAGGATACCTCTCGTGATCTTGTACGCAATGAACTCGCGTAATCCATCATCCACATGCTCGGATCCTGCACCCGAGCCCGATCCTGACATGGATCCTAAACCTCTTGCTCCATGTCGCGTGACCACCATTCTGAAAATAAACATACTATTGCCAGGGTCACATACACTTTCCAAGTTTCCTGGTTCCATCTAGGCCCTCCTTGACTCGAGTACGAATCCTCTGCTTTCAGTAGTACGAGCCCATACTACCTTCCACATCTATCCGTACTTTCCTCAAGGGTTGCTTCGACTTCGCGAAGTCCCTTTTTCCGATACCCATTCAACTGACCTCATCCTAGGCTTCCCTAGGGCACTCTCCGACCTACTCTCCGCCATCAGCTGCACTAGGAGTCCCCACCACCTCCCCCTAACTAGCTTGCGGATAGTGTTACATATATGTTCCTTAGTTAGTTGAATTTGGCTAGAACCCCCATAGCACAAGGCAAGCAGCATTCGTGCATTGAGTAACCAAACCAGGCATAACCTACACATGCCATCCTACTGTTGACTAATCAGTCCTAGCATACAGCTCATACAACAGGCATATAAGGCATCCTTCCTAGACCCTTAGTCCTAACTAGCATGCAATTTTCATAATCATATATCAGGCACACAAGGCATCCTCCTAGATCCTTAGTCCTATTCTAGCATACAATTCTCTGAATCAAAACCATATAACATAACATAGCAAGTATGGGTATCTTGGGGAAAACTTACTTGAGCCCGGCCGGTCGCACGCATCACACACTTCGTCTTTCTTAAAATTTCTCAAGTTAGATTTTAGAAAACCATTTTCCTTGTAAAAATATTTTAGTCCCTTGGTTTGAGTCCATACACCCCCGAGGGTGTGTCCGAATCCCTCAAACCAGGGCTCTGATACCAACTTGTAACATCCCAAAATTTAAGCCCGAAAATTTCATTTTTGAATTAATATGTTTAATAAATATTTTACCAAAACATTGTCGATGAAACAACATCTTACAAAATCATAATGGTGTGTCTCAAACCATGACATCAAAAGTAATGAAAATCAGAGTACAATCCCAGAAACTCAATGCGGAAACCATTTGTGTGCGTGTTGCGCTGCTACACCGCTGGCAGGTTCCGCTTCGACGAAGAGGTACCTGAAACCAAAACCAAAACTCTAAGCACAAAGCTTAATGAGTTCCCCCATCATACCACATACCATACAATATCGTCGGTATCTTTCAACTGGTAACCTTCATCGGTATCTTTCAACCGGTAACCATCATCGGTATCTTTCAACTGGTAATCATCATTGGTATCTTTCAACCGGTAACTGCCATCGGTATCTTTCAACAGGTAACTACCATCGGTATCTTTCAACCAGTAACTGGGGACTATTTCACCCCTACCACTAGTATGCAATAACAGATATAAGCATACAGTCAGGTATATCCGGGTACTGACCTACCCCTAGGTCCTAAGGACCACTGTCTCGGAAGTTAATCCCTACTACACACATAACATGTCATACAGTTAAATCTCATGACCAAAACACATAACTAGACCAAGATAATTATCACAAAGACAATCATCTTCTAAATACCCCTTTTTGGTGGGCCGACATTGTGGGCTTAAACCCACCCCTACTAGAAGGTAACTCACTTCAATGTCGTGCAGTGTTTGAATTATCCTCGGTGCACAAGTCGACTCCCTTCGACTCCTTGATTCCTACATGACAGCCTTCAAGTCAACACACAACACGTGCAACCCTAAACAGGGTTAGTCCCAGTCCAGTCAAAGTAAAATTCAAGTTGACCCGACTCGCCGAGTTAGGCCGTCAACTCGTCGATTCCCTAACCCTTTACTCGTCCTTATCCACGTCTCGACTCGTCGATTTTGGCATTGACTCGACGAGTTCCTCTCTTGTATGAACATCACATGAAACTCATCCGACTCGCCGATTTGTATGAACACTCGTCAAGTCCACCTTCATCTGATGAACAAGTCCTGTCCTCGACTCGCTGAGTTGCATGAACAACTCGTCGAGTTCATCTTCAATCTTAAGAAGATTGCCTTGGACTCGCCGAGTCTGTTCTAGTACTCGTCGAGTCCCATGAACTCCAGGTCTAAAATTATGTCCAATGCGTTGGGTCACTCTTTATGTCCGGTTACAACCCTTTAACACTCAACTGAGTTGTTTTGACCTTCAATAGATATGGGACTCAAAACCTTGGACTCGTCGAGTCCCAAGAACGGACTCGCCGATTCGGTCACGTCCATACTCTAAATCCTAGATTTCTGATGTACAACCTTTGATCAAAAGATAGATCCAAGCTTCTACAATCGATCTAGCTCGTAAAGTTACAAACTTTATGTGCTTGCATGGGACTTTGAGCTCAAAAAGACATAAAACAAGCTCTTAAGATGCATGGGACCTTTCATGGGTGCAAAAGCAGTCCCCAACTTCCTTGTGACTCCCTTAATGACGTGATTCAGAAGCTCTAACCCCCAACCATGTTTGCAATCATGTTTGGCCATCAAAAATGGCTTATAAAAACCCTAAACCTCCCCAAAAAGGGATCTAACAAATGAAAGAGCAAGGTTACAGCTTTTTACCTTCAATGAACTGTAGAAGGTGCACAAACTCGGGTTCCCTTGGTATTTACTTGCTTCCTCAAGCTTTTCTCCTTCCTTCTTAAGACCACAAGCACCAAAATCCACCAACAAGGCTTAGATTGCTTCAATAACGGCTAGGGTTTCAATGAGAGGTGTTATGGGAGCATAAGGGACGTTGTGGCCGACATAACATTGTTTAAATAGGGTGCAAACCCTCAGATTAGGGTTTTTGTCCAAACAGGGTCTACTCGTCGAGTCTGGGACCCGACTCGTCGAGTCCATCACTTAAATCCCGCGTCCCGTCCCGCTTCTACTTGGCGAGTAGGTCCTTCAACTTGCCGAGTCCAAGGCCAAAAATGCAAATTACTTAGAAAGAAATACGTACCAAGACCCAGGTGCTACATTGGAACTATACTCTCGAAGTTTAGTTTATTATTTATGCTTAGAACATAAAATACTTCTAATGTAAAACAATATTTGTTTTGGAACAATATATATTTTAATTTAGCATGTCCGAATTTATGTCTCAGTTATTTTAGTGAAATATTTGATAATTTACTCAATCGTTTTTCATAACGATAATACTCATATTCTGAAATGATTAACTTCTATTTATGAGACTAGATATCTTAATAGAATTATGAAGTAAATATCAACATTTTATAAATAAAATTAAGTTCTATATACAATCACTTTTGACATAAACTTGTTTTATATCAAACTCATCTTTGACATTATTATCTTTATTATATAAATGGCATTCACATATTCCAACTTCAAGAAATGGATATTTGAAGGAAAATAATGTAGTTTATTTGACATATGTGAACCTTATTTATATGTAAAGGATTCCTAATGATATTTTCACTAAAGTTTAGAGAAAATAATTAAGGAACTATACACTTTGGTGTATGACTTACTTTCTAATGAAATTCTGAGATTAAGCACAAGATACCAAATCAACTTTATTAACAACTATAGTAGTTTTAATTATATTTTACATGGTAAAGCATAATTGTGAAACCTTGGTTGAAGGTTTAAAAAGTTGAGATACAAACTAGTAAGAACCATCTATGGCATTAATGATAATAAAGGATGATTTAAATCTTACTTGGTATGATTTCCTTTCTAATCGGTAGAAATATCCTCCTTTAATCTTTTTAGGATAATACTTCAATCACTATTAATTGTATCTTGAATACAAATATCAACTAATAGTAGATTAAACAATTTATAAGATCTAGTATGGAAAGGCTCCATCCTCATCTTACTTAATGTTTTGTGGATTTGAAGCTGATGTTGGACTAAATCTCCTAAACCCAAAATCTACTAAATATATATTTATATAATACTCTAAATATGGCTTAGATTATGATATGCAAACCCACCAAGAACGGTTCTCTTATTCTTGTTAAAGCTAAGTTAGTAGAAAGCAAGCTTCTAATGACAAAGCAAGTGGGTGGTACATAGAACTTGAAGCAGCTTAAGAACCATAACCTTATGTAGTAATAGTTGACACTAGTCTTAGCAAGGATTGTTAAATCTGAATAATAGTTATTCACAAACACAAATTGTTCGCGTTAGTGGTAGAAATCATCTATGATTTAGGAAATGTGGAATCTCTCATTGATGAACTTTTATTGATGGTTTCTGGAAAATCCATCAAATACCAAGATGCTATGCCAGGTCTCGAATCTAATAAATGACTTAGGGTCATGAACATGAAATGTAATCCATGTATGAGAATCACGTATGGGCTTGATTAAAATTTTCCCCTATAGCAAGGCTATAAGGAGTGAATGATTCTTTTAGAAAGAATACTTTGCATGGATAACCATACACATTTAAAACAAGACTTGTAGTAAAAGGATTTTCTCATACTTATGTCATTGACTATAGTCTTCATCATACTCATGACATTGACTGTGATCAAACCGTTTTCGCAAGTAGCAAAGATTAGATCAACAAGGATATTATTTACTATAAATTCATATTCTTAATATGAAATATAGTAAATAGATTTCAAGAAAAATCGTTTTTCTTAATAGACATCTACTAGAACATATCTATATAGATTAGCCTGGAGGTTTTAAACCATGATATCCTAACAAAATGTGTAGAGCTTGAGATCCACTTGTGCATATAAAGCAAACATCTCAATGTTGCAATCATCAATTTTATGTAAAACCACAAGGTATGTTCTCATATCAAAATAAATAGAACATGTGTGTTTACTAAGAACTAGTGGGTGCATAGTGAAATTCCTAATCTTGTATGAATGAGACATACTTAATCATTTGAAATCACATTTTGACTAAGCAAGGTCGTTTTCACCTTGACTCGGAAAGTGTTTCTAAAATGAAAGACTTTGGAAGGAGAAGATACATTTTTGGAATGTAAAATCTATAAGGGATAGATAAAATGAATGTTAAAAGTTTAATGTCCTTGTACATATATTGGCAATATCTTTAAAGGGATCAAGACACAAGATTCTTTTGGAGAATTCTTGGCATTGTCATATGGCACCATTTTGAGCTAGCCTCAAAAGTACATATCTCATAGGCTTGAACTAGAAGAAATGATTTATATTCAATTTTCTTGGCAAATGAATTCATTATTTATGCCATATTATGCATAGGATATGGTATTTCATCATGTTGTAAGCATGTCATAGGATACTAATTGAATACATGGTTAAGTCACTGGATGACTAAGGGTGCATTCTAAGAGTACTTTAGTAGAACTAAGAGAACGTATATGAGACAATCCATTTAGAAAGGATCTTTATGGAAAGAGCTACACAAGGCGTGAATTTCTAAACAAATATAAATAATTATGAATTATAATTGGATTTTGAATTCATTATGGAATGAAAGGTAAGTCTTGTTGGAATGAGGTGCAAGAAAAACAAAATGACACAATGTACTACAAAAATGAGAATACACTACTTTAGTTGAATTCAAATATGATTGGATGAATGGGATCATTGAAAGACTATGTTGATTTCTGCCATTCAAGGATCACATAGAAATCTTTGTGACTTCGAGAGTATACTTAATCAAGCTAAGAGACTCTATGTCACGAAAAAATACCAATCATATTCTACAAAAAATTTAACTATACTTAGAGTAAAGTTAAGTATGTAGATGATAGTATTCACAGAATTCACACAAATTAAATTTTGTTAGACCCATTGATAAAGTCATTCTTTTGAGCTAAGTATGAATGGTCACACTTCTGCTGAAATACTTAATTATTCTAGAAATGGAATTTTGATTTGGATTTAGTATTTGGATATTGGAACATTATAATAACAACTATTAGATAATTTTATGATATATTGGGATATAGTTATCACCTTAATACTTGCTGTGTTCTATATTAACTTGTTTAATAAATGAACAATGTTATTATTCTAAAAGTTCATAGTCGGTTATAATTGTGGGAGCAATTATGAAGTAAGACTAATATGAATTGGATTGGTTAACTATCATTAGATGAAAGTAGACAATTGGTTGTAACCAAGTTTCATAGATACTTGTCAGAGAACTAGTATTAAATTGACCCGCATCAAGATCATCTCATGGATCGCTATCATGAATGAAACTTTATTAAAACGTACTATCTTTGTATCCTTAACTCCTGAGATATATAGTGGAACTTAAGTGTAGGGAGTACTATGCTAATGCTATTCCTTAACCAGGCAGTTATAAAAGCCATTTTTAGGTATGGTGTGAACTATGCAAGAGGCTTATGTATTTAATATGGGATTTGTTCCTCTTATGTGTTGAGAGTTAGAAATATAAGGAGCCTTACAAAAAGTTGAAAAACCAATGAGATTGGTCATGATCTGTATCTCATGTTCAACATGATGTCTGTACCAAAGGGATAACTGCTAAACTTACCTTATACACCAATTGTAGCTTTTAGCTTTTTGGGAATTGGGATTTGATATAATGGAACAAAGCCATATGTTTTTGCGGGCAGTGAAAAGTTGCTAGACGTTCACCACTATCTATATCAGTCTAATATGAGTCGTGAGCAAGTGGGAGATTGAAAGGTCTAGTATGCTGAAGAGTCATATTAAAGTGATATTGCAAATTGACATATGATACTAATGGGTCACACTAACAACAACTTGATATAATTTATTATTTACTAAAAATTGATTTTAATAAATATTCAATAAAACTCTTATAATTAAATTGGAAATTATTTACTTCATGGAAATAAAAAATTTCATTAGCAAGTAATATTACATAATTCATATAGTGTGAATTAATAAGTCATGTACAACTTTTTGGACTAGATAAATGTTTTTGTCTTTTACCTAAAAGTTAGAGTTTATATTTTATAAACTTATTTTTTAAAATTTAAACTTTTCTTTCCTTCTTTTTCTCTTATGGCCGAAAATAGATTTGGCTAGATAAGGGATGGGCTTTTGATTATTTAAAAGAAAAGAAATACATGTCTTAAGGTTCATGGGAGACAAGTTTGCTTTGGGGGACATGTTTTATTAAAGTGTTAAGACCTAATGCTCTATGAATTCACTTTATGCATATAAGATATGAGTCTTACACTCATCTTTTCCCTCTCTTGATGCAATGGTCGAAACTGCCACCTTCTCTCTCACTCTCTCTAGTTTTGTTTTGAAGACTTGGAGATTCCTTGTTTTTACATGTCCTCTTTAAGTTCATATTGGCTACAAACTTAAAGCTTAAGGGTTTAAGAGTTATGGACTAGCATCTACATCAAGTTGAATCATTTTTGGTGTCTCAAAGGTTCCACATTCGTCATCAACTTTCAAGCGTCCCAAGAGAACCTAAAGAACACCAAAGGTTGTTATTTCTTCATCCTTTCTATGGTTAGTGTTTAATCTTTCTATAACTTGCAAGATAATCATTGATGGGTATAAATGTTTATGTTATGTTCAAAAATTAAAGTCTTCTGTTTGCCATGACATGAGTTTTTCAAACTATTTTGGAACTAAAACCAACAAGCTGCCAAGCTAAGGGTGTAGGATTCAGCCCCTTACCGAACGTAAGAAAAGGACAACTAGCTCTGAAGTGGCCCTCCTGGCTACAATGGAAACAAACTCATGCAACATGCCTGCAATGTCTGCCAAAATGGCCCTTCCCGCCACACGTGAAACACACAAGAGATTTGCGCCTCCTTCCAAACAATCCCAGACACTGGTCGGTGGGCTTGAACAGCTTTGCCGCCGGCTGCGACTGCAACGGTATCTGCCTCTGCTCCCTCGCCTGGAGATCCATCTCAATCTTTGGCCTCGTAGCATCCTCCTACAAATCCACCAATGATCCACAACGTTGAGTAGACACAAACTGTCGAACATCCGACTTGAGCATGATAAATATTGGGTCATCTGAGCTTTCTCAAAAGCAGCAAACTCAGGGAAATACATAGCTCTCTCTATGAAATTCTTGGTGATCTCCGTCACCAACTTAGACCCCTGCCTTAGATCCAAAAACTCCTGGGCTAGCCTTTCCCGCTCCACCACTAGAACATATCTCGAGCGAAACATCCTAAAGAACTGTTCCCATGATACTGCAGCTCGCTATTGTATGGTGTATGAAATAGTAACCAACCTCCACTAATCCTTCACTTCTGACTGAAGAAGTTTCTGGGCGCACTTGACCTTCTGGTCATCTGGGCAAGAGCTGGCAAAGAAACATCCCTCCACATCTGACAACCACCTCATGGAAATTATCGGGTCCTAAATTCCGTCAAACACCGGGGGCTTCGTATCGTCGAAGTCCCGGTATTGGAAAGCTCTTTCCCTGGAACCCCAACGGCAGCAACAATCATGGTAACTGCAGCAACAACAACCTCAGAAAGGGTAGCATATCGGTCATCAAATCACTCCATCATAGCAGCCTTGATAAGCCCAACCAACTCTGGTATCTACCCCCGAACAAAAGAAACAACCTCCTCACAGATGATCTCCCTGACCCGGTTCTCAGTCAATCCTGGCCCATCCTAGCCACCTGCTCTGGCTCCTGATCCTGAATCTCCAATAGTGGCCATACTTAAATATACCAAGAAAAGATTAGACCTCACAATATAGAGCACTGCACATTAGGCCCTTCTCTAATTAGTCACTTAGCAACCTTAGAATTCATCATGAATCTCATATGGATCATGTGCTTCCAGTAGTATGGGCCCATACTACCTTCCACATCTATCTGTAGTCGATTCAGAATTCCTCCCAAGGTCCTAAGTCATTGCACTAGAGCACTCCTAGATATGCTAATGACACTTTCGCTACGAGCTACAACTGGCTTCCTACGTACTCTTCCTAGGATCATCCATGCTTTCGCACCACTGGTTGCTTTTGTGCATGCTTTTTATACACAACACAAGATCAGATAGACTGTCAAATAATCGACTATGCGCTAAGTCCACAACTAAACAAGGAATAGGAAGAAAGTCCAAGTTGATCATTCTACGGCCATCCAATCCATCTATATACAACTAATCAACATAAATGCAGCAATCACAATCAACTAATACACATCAAACAAGCAACTAGCTATATTATAAGGCATCACATAAATCAGGCATTTCTATCCAGCAGTTTCTAAAAGAATCCTTAGCCCAACCCTTTTAATTACAAATTATTCCTTTCAAAACTATTTTTCAACAATTCTTGGATCCTAGTTTGGTACTGGATTCACACGAGTGTTCCACCAATTCACTCAAATCAGGGCTCTAATACCAACATGTAACGTCCCATTTAACAACCAAAACTTTTCAGTTTTATCAAGGTAAAACTTCCCAATTTATTAATCCATTACTTGAGAAAATTGTTTATTCCGAATCACAATTATTCAAATCAGGGTATTGTAGAAAATGAGGAAATCTTCAACGGTGTTGATTAGTGTGTACAGTCATGCCTTCGCCTTCCTGCAATCACTGATGGTACCTGAAACCATAAACAACTGGGTAAGCATAAAGCTTAGTGAGTTTCCTCCAAAATACCACCACATAAACATAATAACAAAGAGCAGGCATATATAGCCTTCAGCCTGACTGGAATGCCACACCGGCCTACAGACTATGTGGAACACTCACGGGATCTTCAACATGACTGGAATGCCTTATCGGGCCTATAGCCTATCTGGATCATTCTTTGGGCCTTCTGTATGACTGGTACACCTCTCAGGCCTGCAGTCTATCCGGGACGCCCTGGGTCTCTTGACCTTCAGTCTACACTAGTTTTCCTCAACCCAACCGCTCCTTCCGAGCATCTGTGCCTTCGGCTTAAAGTTGGTCCGAACAGGGTATCTTCGCCTATAGCACAAAGCATGACCGCCTCAACCCACCACCACCATATGTCAACATATAAACAAAAAAGGATCAAGCAGGCACATAAAACAGGCAAACAAAAATCATACAACTCACTCCCGCCCACTAGTCCTCTCAAAGCACATAGTCACACTACCAGCTAACCTCCATGAAATGTGTAAGCATAAGTATCCAGAGGTGAGATAGTCACCCGAACAGATGATCCTAATCTAGAGCCATAACTAAACAAGGAACAGTTAAGAGAGCCTAGACCAAGAGTTCTCAAGCTATCCTACATAACCACATACAGTCCCTAGGGCACTCCACCAAATGATAACCAGGAAGTACAGATGACAAACATATCCAACAACACACTATAGCATAACAACATCCTACATATCAGGATACCAATCTAATAGATCACTACAGCATAACAACATACTCGATACTAGGATATAGGTGTAAACGGTCACTACAGCATAACAACGTACTCAATACCAAGATACAGATCTAGCAGATAACTACAGCATATCATGATACTCGATACTATAATACAAATCTAACAGATCACCATAGCATGTCAGCATACTCGATACTAGAATACATATCTAACATAGCACCACAACCTATCAACATACCCGATACCAAAACACAAATCTAATAGATCACCACAGTCTATCAACATATTTGATACCAAAATACAGATCTAACAGATCACCACAATCTATCAGCATACTCGATACCAGAATACTAATCTACCAGATCACCACAGTCTATCATCACACAAAGTAACAACAATCTAAGAAATGTCTGGCCGTATCGTGAGTACTATAATTAATGCACAAGGATAGGGTTTGAAAACTCAAACCTTGAGTTAATCTTTAAGATCAACGTCTGATCTTAATGTAAGGTTCCAGTCGAATTCGGTAATACTAGTTAGGACTTGAAGGAGCAATTCAACAAAGTATTCAAGTAATAAATGAAGAAAACTTCGAGTATAATGAACGCAAAGATATTTAAGGAACACAAAGAATGTTATGAAAGAACTTTGACTTGAAGGTAAAGTGAAAGTGATGTGAAGAGAATAATTGCTATTCTTGGATTATAACTTTGAATTTTTCACACACTTGAAAATGGCAAAACATTCACTCCTTATATAGTGGAGGAGGAACATAGTACAAACGGAGAAACATTCCTAGGATTGGATAATAATCAATGTTTGACAAACTGATATCTAAAAGATACGTAAAAGTAAGTCCTATGAACAATTACATCAACAATAAGACTAAATGCATTAAATGCTTAAACAGACTTATGATCTCAGAATTTCTTGATCTCGGATTGATCTTCATCTCGGACTCATCTGACATCGGAACTTGATTTCTTGGGATTGCTAGAGGTTCACTTTTCATGTTTCAACACATATATAATCAAAGGTGTGATAGCCATCTAGACATATGACCTTACCCTAGAACCACAACCAAATGAGGAACAGGAAAGAAAGCCTAGATGAAAGGTCCTCAATCTATCATATGTGACTATATACAGTCCCTATGACATCCCTGTACTAACAGGTAAGAGAGCATTCGACCCACGATACAATGAGACGAAACTCACATGAAATGAAGAGACCCAAGAACACCGTAATCCATTCCTTGCTACACTGCTTGCTCCTATGGATCCACTAATATCAAATATCATATAAAATCTTAATAAAAAATCCAACCCTCAAATTTTTCTTAAAGTCAAACTTGGTCAAAAGTCAACGGGGTCAACAAGAGTCAAAGTCCAAGGTCAAACTGGTCAAAGATCCATAAGTCAACTGATTCAACCCGACCGAGTCAACCCAGCAAGCGTACACGAGGCATAACCTGGAGGTATGTGGGGCGTACTCCTCCACTGACCAACATCGAGGTGGTTGATTGCGTACATTGGACGTACTCCCAGGTACGTAGGGCATAATTCCAGAATTTGTTTTCTTCCCATACAATGCTTAATATAACGACGTAATACGTCCAAATGTAGATCCACGGTCAAAATCTCATTAAGAGTCATAAAACCCCAACATCTTAATGCCTTAAGACTCTCCATAACATGCATGGGAAAAAAACCAACCATTAGGACTCCATTTTTATGGCTTAAGACCTCTACTAAGGTCTAAAATACAACTTCATGAATCGAGAACATGCCAAGCTCAAAATCTAACATTTTGGGACCAAAAACCATCATTAAAACACCCATTTCTAGATCTATATGATGGAGCGGTAAAGTTGCAAGTATTATACCTTCAAAAGGTGGTAAATGAGGTAAAATCCCAGATCCAAACTGCTTTACTCCTCCAATATGAGCTCTACTTCATCCGCTCTTCTTCAAGGCACAAACACACACTCTCTTAAGCTTGGAATGGCTTTACAAGGAGAATTAGGGTTGCAAAACGTTCTAACAGGATGGGGGTTGAAGAAGAGAGGGGAAAGGAGGCTATAGTAGGGTGTAAATATAAGCTACACCCTAAAATATTAGGGTTTCCATATGTGGCAAGTACGCCCAACGTACGAGATGTATGCATGGCATACTCCCCCTAGGCCAAATTTACGAAAATGCCACTAGGGCCCTTTTTGCACTCATTCTTGAACTTAGGTACCAAAATGCAACATAACTAAATTATAGGGTTAAAATTAGAAGCATCTGATCATTGGGATGTTACATGATAAATGTTGAACAGAAAAAAGGAAGTTGAAATTGGTAAAGAAGCATCAAACGATATGGTGGAAGATGAAAACAAGCAGAAACTAGAAAAGGCTTTAGGTAGCAAAGAAGATTGTTTGAAGAAGAAAAAGGAAAAGAACAAAATGGAGGAGAGGGATGAGAGGGATGAGGAGGATGTTAGTAAGATCATCTTTGAAGTGAGGAATCCAGAAAAAAATAATGAAACAGAGAAATGGAGTTTTGGATGCCTCCAGTAGGAGATCATTGGGACTTTGATGATGGAAAAGGTTGATGGGCTTCTGGTTTTGAATCATAAAATGATCTATAAAGTGAGGATGCAAATGAAGCAAGTATTTTATATATATATATATATATATATATATATATATATATATATATATATATAAATATAATTCTTTAATTTCCATCTATTTTTCAAGATTTGGATTAAGATAATGTATCAGTATAACAAAATATAACTTTACCAAAAATTATGTTTGGGTTGTTGAACATATTTCAAACTTGCAAGTATGTCTCCGTCACAAGTAGCGGTTGATGACTTCTACATTTAAGGTTTAACCAGCTCCTTCATATCTCCCCATCTTTTTATTTTTAACAATCCTAAATTAAATGAATGAGATTTTGTGTTGTTTATTTATTTTTACACCAAGTGCCCAATGAAATGATACAACCAAATCTTATTTTTACTTTCTTATCTAAAAAAACTCACAAAAAATCTCACTGGAGCTGTTTTGTTGATGCATTTTTTAAACATGGAATTTTTTTTTTGGATGAAAAGCTTTATAAAAATAAGCCTCCAAGAGTATAAAAGATTATTAGTTTATCTATATTCTTTGTTCCTTTCCTTCTCATAAAATAAATCTCATATTGTAAACATTTTAAAATTACAATTCCACTAGGTTTAATGATCATTTCAATAAACAATGATCTGAAAAGAGTCAATAGTATAATCGCGCACCAGCAGAAAAACTGCTTTTGTGTCTTTCCGTGTATGTTTTTTTTGTTTGTTTCTTTTTGTGTTATTGCTTCGTTCATATTGACCTGAGACATTTTATAATGTAACTTTTGCATTTATTATTCACGTGAACTTAACATCTGCATTTATTATTCAATGCAAGTTGGTTTTGGGAATAATACATTACATAATCTAACATATTTGAAGTGTCATTGCTATAAAGATTCTATTTTTTAGTTACAAAGAACATTCACATCTTCCATACCACTTCAATTATTGAAACATATTCTATTTCTATTTCTAACAAATTGTAACACACTACTACAAAAAAGCTTATAGGACCTGGTTAAATCAATGAAGTAAACCGGTTTTGAATCAGGTCTTAAAGCAAGTGAGTCTTACGTGAAAAAAGAAATAGAACCCGGTTTTAAAATCAGCTCCTATCTGCCACAAAAGAACATGATTGTTCAGACAACTAGGACATATAAAGGGAACATAACGCACACTACTTGATCATATATGAAGATTAGGACGCGGTCCAACATACAAAACTGGGTCATATAAGGATATAAGAGCCTAGTTCCAATCCCCAAACCGATTCATATAAGGATTAAATATGAACCATTCCATATAAACAACTAGGTCTTTTCAGCCTTGCAAAAAATAACTATAATCACAGCACCAAACATATAACTACAAGAAACCGGGTTAAGTAAAATGGAGCATGGTTATAAGAGTTAAATTGGCAACAACTTTATTCAAATAACCATAATATAAAGAAAACAGTTGATAAAAAGCACAAACTGATACTTGCATTCCAAATCACACATTCAAAACAAAACAAAAGTTATGCATTGATGAACAAATAATATTAATATAAACATGCTAAATAACTAATCATTATAGTCATCGATAAAAAGATGCTTAAGTGCTGCTAAAAACTCATTGATTTGGTCATTTCATACTACATAAAACTTACATAAAATTTTCATAAAAGAAATTATTTTTCCCATGCAGAGGTATTGTCCAATAATCAAGTGTTGCAGCTATTCTCCATCCTCACTTGAAAAAAAAAACACAACAATTATCCTCCATTTGATGGAATTTAGGGGTTACAACTACAATGTCTTAAGCGGAAAACAATCAAACATTTCAATAGATTAGGGCACATGCAACTTAATTGGATCTATGTCTTTCAAGTAAAGCAACATACTATGAACCCTAGGTCATAAAAGTTTTTCTATGATCTAATTAACTTATAAGAATAAGAAAACTAACCTTTAAGATTGTTGTAGTAAACAATCTTGAATTCCTACTTGGAAAAACCTTTGGTAGCAAGCGCCACAAGTGTCGCGCCTCTAATGGTTCACAAACACACTAAGCAAGAGGATGAGATATGTGCGAGGAGGAAGGAGATACAAATTTTGGCCACTCTTTTTAGGGTTTCATTTGGCTAAAATCTAAAAGAATTACAACCCTTTATATATAGATGTGGTAGCTTAGAGCCAAAGCTAGGGTTTTAAGGAGGAAACCCTAATTCCTTAGATTAACGCCTAAGAAGCCCAAGAATCCCATCCAAGAGGCCCTTGGACGAAATTTCTACGGCTTTCCTAGAGGATTTCGTCCAACCCGTCTCGAAGGGTTCAAGAACACAATTCCACAACCATCAATAAATTTCCAAACAGCCCCTGCACTTTTCATTAATTCCTTTAATCTCAAAATTAGTTCCAAATTAAGTTCTGATTAAATATTAATTAAATAATATTATTTCCATAATACATTAATAAATCATTTATATCAATTTATTATTTTAAATAATAAATTCCTCCTCTTTCTCAATAGGTCATCATGTCTAGTTGCTAATATGAAGGCAACCGAAAAGGACTATGCTACTATCAATTCAAGTATATACTAATTATAGTTATGGGCTTAGACACTTAATCCAACAGCCTCCCACTTGGATAAGTCTAATACTATAAATGCCAGTATAACTACCAAATTGTATCTACCAAAAGCCGTTTTCGAACTCTGACTTAGCCAGTGACATGTCCTTAGATAAGTGATCAAATATTCCTCCGTTCTACAAGATATCGTATGGACATGATACATGGATTATAATCAATCTCTCTGTCCAAGATTTGTTTCCTGCATTTCTGATTTAGGACAACTGGAATCAAACTACTAATTGAACACATCAATTCAGTACAGGCTTGGCCAAGTGCTTTAGATGTTATCATCAAATCATCGAGGGGCCCACATATATCGCTTTTCCCATTAGGGAAAAAGGAACGGATAAACTTTGACTTATATGCTTGTACTATTTACTCATTAAATCACACACAACAATATGTTTTATAACATCAAGTTACTAACACAATTACGTATTATCAATGCACAACTAACTCATAAACAACAACTCATATATCTATGTTTCAAGAATATAAGATATTATCGTCTCAAAATTACTCGTATTAAATCCATGAAGTAATTCTCTGAGCGTGGGTTTATCCAATAATTAAAATCGCCATTTTGAAAGTACACATTAACACTGCATCAAAACCATTACTATGTCTAATCTCCATAGACAATCTAAATTCAATTCATGATATTCTTAGTTTGCTACTTACTTCCAAAAGTACTATCGACTGTGGATGTTGGAATAATCCAATTATTCGAGAAATAAAACACGTGAAGTAAAACACAATAATAACCTAATTAACTATGGTCTTGTGACTTTAATCACCATATTAATTAGATGATATTAATTATATAATGTTTCGATTACTCAACAAAATACTAGAATTAAACATTAGTCGTTCCATGTTTTAAACATGCATACTATGTCTCTCTATGATCCTTCCTTTGTGAACAGATCGATTGGACATTACTCCAATGATGCTTATTTCACAATTCCTGATTCTATTCATTACTAAAATACATTAGAGTTCAACCTTTCATGCGATGATCTTTTGTAATGTCGAGGCTTCAACGTCATAGAGACTTTTCCAACGATAATACAAAAAATTTCATTGAAACTCTGTTACTGAAAACAATTTCATGGTAATGAAGTCTCAAATTTAAGATAACTCCTTGAACACCTTCCTTGCATTAAGGTTCCTAACAAACATGTAGATTTTAGTCGTCAACTCCCAATATGGAAACATTTCCATATTCCCATATGATTATCAATTCCGAACAAGAGTCACCTCCACTCAGAATTATGTCAATATGGTCCATCCAAATGCTACTATACTTCCAACTGTCCACAAGCAGCCAATCTTTTCGTAAACCCCAGACTGTTCTTGACAGTTGTTTAACAACTTTAGTTACATCCTGTTCTAGTCCTTTTTCCCTCTCAATTCCCTAGGTATTTGGAAAAATAAGAACAAGTGAATATTATAGCATATGTAATCGATCCTTTATCCGAAGCATATAGGACTCGATCCATTATGTCTTACATAAACACTTGATATATGTTCAGTCTCTTACTATAATATTTCCATATATCGAATTTCCTATGTTGAATCATTTCAACACGATATTCATATATATATATATATATATATATATATATATATATATATATATATATATATATATATATATATATATATATTCAAGACTAAGTTTTATTTATATCGAATTTCCTATGTTGAATCATTTCAACACGATATACATATATATTCAAGACTAAGTTTTATTGAACTTTCAATCTAAAAATTTAGATTTTAAATGAAGTATGAGTGCCTTCCTCCTAAAGTTAATCATAGCGAAACAATTCCCAAACTTTGCAACTTGCAAATTTGTAAACTTTGTTTCCTACAAAAAGTATTGCCAACTTGTAACACTTAGCATAACAATTATACCCCCATTACAACAATTATGCTCCTATTAGTTTTGACATGCATCCAGAAATCAATTGGACTTCTAGAAATCATTACTATTGACTTTCTTACTAAAGTTTAGATTTCTGATACGTGGTGCTTCGATAAGTCTTTAAGCATACTTTTCAAGATTATACACCTTCAATAGATAGCATATGTGTGTGTTTAATCCCTTTCAGAAATTATAGTTAAAAGTCCTAAACGTTCAAACTATTTCTTGCCATTTCTCACAATTCAAACAGTGAAAAGGGATGTTGTAATCATATGCAAATTTGAGAATGTAATTATCACAACTACTAACCATAATGATATTAATCAGATTTAAAATCTACTTAAGAAAGTGTTTCCTCATAATCATTTTCATGAATTATAGCGAAACCTTTTGCCACCTAGATTTTATGGTGTATGTGTTCCCATCCATGTACATCTGTCATTTCTAACCTACAATCATAAGATAAGGTTGAGGACAAAACCAAAATTAAATTTAGTTTTACTTTCATGGACTCAACTTTGCTTATTCTTTATTTCTTGCCTTCTGGTAGCACAAGGGCCTACCAGTGCTTCTAAGTTGTTAAGCATCTCACTCATATTGATCAATGTACTTTCACTGACCAACGTGTTGTGCCTTTTGTAGTCAAATGAGAACCATAGAACTCATAAGCTTTTCCAACTCAACTGAAAGGTGCACGGAAACAAGTATGTGTCAACACGATAGGTTATCAACCTCAGGTCGTGTGCTAGTGATTATTAAAATGTTTATTCTTGATTGACTCCTGAAACTTTTTCAAGATCAATAAGACTCCCACTGACTTCTTAACATATAAGTTTTTCTGTTAAGGAACATTCCTCGACAATCAAAAACAAATATTCAAAAGTTAGTCTGAATTCTTGTCAAGTAAACATTTCATTAAATTGGTCTTAGTTCATCCTTTGTTTTTAACCAAAAACATCACAACTACCAATTGTAAGTTTACTAGAGTAAGAAAATATTAATACTCCACATATAATGAGGTGTTATAAACCTACTTAGTTTATAAATAAGCTTCAAGATATTATTTGTAGTTACTAGAGTATGACTCTAAAACTTGATTGGAAACGAAGTGTGACTCATCTCTTGATTAAACCATTTCACAATATTTGATACCTCTGCTTAGTCAAACAATTGCAGTAAGATGTTCTTTGAGGATTAATTGTGATATGGTTCCATAATCATTAAGATGATCACAAAACACGATACTAAAGTACTCTCCTTTCCTTTCAGATTGAAGAAACTTTTATCTTTCTGCCTAACAGATTCATCATATTCGTACCACTACTCTTTGAAACTTTTTTAAAGTATCAAAATTATGTTCAATCTTATAAACACAATCATTTTTACTAAAACATTGGTAAACTAGAACAAATAGAGTTATTGTCCTTTTTGGTGGATCCTAAGAGTCCATATCAATATGTACTAGATCCAATAGTCCTTCACTTGACTCACATAAATATGTGATCAACGAATTAGTCTTAATCTTCCAACGATCAATATTCTCATACATCACACAATTCGAATTATATGACTCCAAGTTTCTATCCAATTGAAACTTGTGTGATGAGAATTCCTTTTCATTTGGTCAATTATGACATTACCACAAGTGATATAACAAGAATCAAATCCACAATTACAAGGAAATACAAAGTAAACTTGATAAATCAACAATTCACTTTTATTGATAATAAGAGGAAAAATTTGTCCTTACAATGCAAAATATGAAAGCAATCTATTAGTCTATCATAACTCCTAAGCAGTAGCTCAAAAATCAGATCATCGAACCATACGACAACAATCCATCTCTAACGATCAGACTAATTAAGCTTAACTCTTCTTAAGCTTCCTTCTTTCCGTTAGATCCTGCAAAAAATCAAAATGTGATTATCACATCATGTATCAAGAATCTATGAATATGAAGTTATTAAAAATATGGAGTTAGATAATGGATATACCTGAAGTGGAGTCATATGAATTGAATTTGCTATCTTTAAGATCTTTCAGGTAGTCTGGGAAGCTTCGCATCCAATGCCCCTTCAATTGGCAATAGAAACATATGGACCTTTCTGGAAAAACACATGAGATTATCTCAAAACTACACTTTCTTTTTACCACGTGGTCAAATGATTTAACCATGGTCGATCCCTTTCCATTAAGAAGAGAAACCTTTTCTGGACTACCAATGGTTCCATTATCAATGTCCATGGAAATTTTGGAGACAGGTCCTTCAAACATTTTTTCTTGACTTATGCTCTTAAGCATTTCTGCTTCAGCAAAATTCAACATATATGTTAGATCAATTAGGGTCACATCGTGATACCTCATATAGTAGTCTTTGATGAACTGATTATATGATTTAGAAAGTGAAAGTATAACCAAGTCATTGGCTAGCTCCCTTGGGAAAACAACACCCATCATACCCAATTGGTCAATGTATGCTTTCATTTTCAGAACATACGCACACACAGACTTTCCATCTTGATGTTTACATGACAACAGGGCTTGAGTGACTTCATATTTTTCAGCTTGAAGAAAACTTGACTTGGGGATAGTCACTGGAGGATGAGCAGGAAGAGTTAAAGAAGTATAACCTCCATTTCTACCATTGCTGGAAGAAGGGAATATTCTTTCACCTTGACCAGAATGTGGAAGGTCATCTTCAGAAGGAAAAATATTTCCAGAAGAACGAGGAAGACCATTGTTGTCTGAACTTGACATCTATAATAGGAGAAAAGAGAATTCAAGTTAATTGATTTTTAATCCTTCATTATTAACCCAAAAATTTAAATTAAGGCTAGGATTCATATTTTAGATTCGAACTTTGAAGGGGGACGCCATAATCAAATTTGAATCTATTTTAGGTAGGTAAAGCATTTACAAATTTCAATCTCATGAAACTCCTAGATCTTTGAGATTCATTGAACTATTCAATGACATGTTTAATCTCGATTATGCTATCACTTTGTGACTGGGATGTCGAGGATCACAAATGCGATGTGAATAACCATGCAAATTAGCTTGGTACTCTCGATTTCATTTATCATCTAATTAATGTGCCGTTTAACCACACACGCTCCATTAATCAACGATAATTTATGAGACACCCATTTCCAACAATATTAGTCTCATATTAGTGTGTCGGTTAACCACAGACGCTCCACTAACGACCAATAAGGTGCAATGTGCAATTTCATGGATTAGCATCAAATTCACATTTTTCCTAAAGTAACTAAGAGTGAGATTTTTGGAAAAATAGTTTAGTTACTTTATATCGCATTATACTTATTAATGAGATGAATTTTGTCCTATAAAACTCGTTTGGCTAACGATCATCCACCATAAAAGAGAGCGGTGGGTAAGAATGGATACCCAATGGCGGCCATTTTATAGGTCGCTTCCTTAAACTCCATTTATAGTATGACTTCGTGAATTAGGCGTACTAGTGGTTCGACTAACTTTTGTTATACATATAATATATATTAAACTCTTAATAATATATATAGTAAAAGGTGAATTTTAAACATTTTAAAATTTCAAGGATTTAATCTTTTAATAAATTAAACCTTTAATTTAATTAAATTTAAACCATATATGGATTTATTAATTATACTTTAATTAATCATGTAATTAAATTATTAATAACATCCATATGGATATATTTTAAGGTTTACATTTTAAATTTCAAAAATTAACCTTTTAATTCAAATCTAAAACAACCCAATAATAGTTTATATTAATTATTAAGTTCAATTAATAAGCAAATTAATTATTTGAACAGTTAAAAAATCAATTATATTAATCACCAAATAATCAATCATGTCAAATATTTGTTTCCTAATTTATATTCAAATCATCAGGATATATATATATAACAAAATCGGATCAACCAATTCAATATAGCAGATAAACATCCAAGAAATTATATATGGCAGATTTAGTCGAGATTTTCGGATCTGACCCTGTTCACGTCGTGATCTTCTAGTTCACGCCATGAAACCTGATTTTCAGCAAAACATAATTGAAACAGAATTGAGTGTTACTGATATCACGTCGTGAACTTTTAGTTCACGTCGTGACCTGTAACAAACGCAAAACCAGGTTTCTTTTGATTCACCAATTGCAAATCCATGAAAGACAACACATGGCTCCGATACCACTGATGAGAATTTAGGTTACAACTACAATACCTTAAGCAGAAAATAATCAAACAATTCAATTGATTAGGGCGCATTCAACCTAATTGGATCTATGCCTTTCAAGTAAAGCAACATATTATGAACCCTAGGTCATAAAAATTTTTCTATGACCTAATTAACTTATAAGAATAAGAAAACTAAGCTTTAATATTGTTGTGGTAAATAATCTTGAATTCCTCCTTAAGAAAACATTTGGTAGCAAGCACCACAAGTGTCGCACCTCTAATGGTTCACAAACACACTAAGCAAGAGGATGAGATATGTGAGAGGAGGAAGGAGATACAATTTTCAGCCACTCTTCTTAGGGTTTTAATTGGCCGAAATCTGAAGGGGTTACAACTGTTTATATACAGTTGTGGTAGCTTAGAGTTAGAGCTTGGGTTTTAAGGAGGAAACCCTAATTCCTTAGCTTAAGGCCTAAACAGCCCTAGAATCCCATCCAAGCGGCCCTTGGAAGAAATTTCTAGGGTTTTCCTAGAGGATTTCGTCCAACCCATCTAGGAGGGTTCTAGAACACAATTCCTCAACTATTAATAATTTGTCAAATAGCGCCTGCACCTTTAATTAATCCTTTAATCCTAAAATTAATTCCAAACTAATTTCTAATTAAATATTAATTAAATAATATGATTTCGAGTTAATATATTATTTTCATAATACATTAATAAATCATTTAAATCAATTTAATATTCCAAATAATGAATTCTTCCTCTTTCTCAACATGTCATCCTGTTTAATTGCTAGTATGAAGACAACCCAAAAGGATTGTGCTCGTATCAATTCAAGTATATACCAATTATACTTATGGACTTAGACACCTAATCCAACACCATCCTCACTGGAAAAAAACACAACAAATAATTAGTTTTTGTCTAGCATTTCAAAAGAGTTGAATTTAGCAAACAATCATTAAACTAAAAGTAGGTTGTTATAAAGATTAACAACTAACCTTATATGCACTTTTAGACAACCACATCATTCATAAAAAATTTTAGAAATTATCTGGCCCATGTAGCAACAGTTGTAACCAACGCTTTTTCCTCGAATGTAGTTTTGTCATTCCAAAGGGTACCAAACTACATGAAAATAAAATTAAAACTACTGAATAACGAAATAATGTGTTTCTTGCTTTAGACGAAAAGATTTTGTTTAAGAAGTACTTACTCTAGTCGGAAATTCATGTTGTCTGTTCAACACAAAATCAAAGATCCAATTTGTTACATAATGCCCATTCAATGCACGTTCCAATACGTCGGCTTGGTTGCACTAAAATTGTGATAAAAGGTAAACATACATCAGACAAATGAAACTACGTCTAACTAGTGGAAAAGTAATAATATAAATCACCTCAGTGAGCTTCCATACAATTGGAATTGATGTGTTCTTTTCATACCTCTCAAAATCCCTAAAAATAAACAAGCACCAAAGTTGTATTCAAACTTATATAAAGAATGTTATTTTCATGCTATATTAAGAAATTTCTTACATTTCCAGAAGTTGAAATTTGAGCAAGTTTGAGCAAGTAGTAGTTGTCAACAGGATTTTGTATAGGCTTCATTAGAGAATCCAAAATGTATACAATGTGATTTGAAGGGCAAATCACCAAGAGGACCCAATGCGTACTAGTAATGTTTTGAAATTTTAGTATAAAAAATAAAAACAAAAACAAAAAAACAAATAACTATTAATATAGATAGCAAAGTATGGTACTTTTGCAGTTATGGTGCGGTAAGAAATGATTTTCCATGATGAAGACACATCGCATCAACGAGATAATTAACGACATCAATTGGAGTTTCCTGACAGGCTTTCCCAAAAATCTTATACGGGTTTAGGAAAGCACACTTGTCCAGACGTTTCCAAACCATTCAATATAGAAGGCCACAAACAATATTACCAAACATTTATAATCAAGTAATATCTTATGAGCAGCCTATAAAAACAAAATATTATTGAAACAAGAAAAAACATCATAAATTGTCCCTGTGGTTACCCAAAATCTGAAGTTTAGTCCCTGTTGTTTAAAAACCTCATAGATGGTCCTTGTGCTTTCAAAACTTTTGACGATTGGTCCTTATTACTAACTCTGTTAAGTTTTGTCCGTTAACTGAAGAGCATTTTCATCATTTTACTACCACAGGAACCATTTATGATGTTTTCACTTAATTAAAAAAATGAAATAATAAAAAGGGTCTCTCTCTCTATCTCTCTCTCTCTCTCTCTCTCTCTCTCTCTCTCTCTCATAAACACAAACAAAAACATAGACATACATACATACATCAGTGATAAGGCACCATATCTGTATATTAACTTCATTTTTGTTTGAAATTCGAACCAAAACAAACACCCATGTTCCAGTTCTTGTTCGTGTGTGTCTGCTGGACCCCCTCTACTTCAATAACGATCCATGTTTTTTGGACTCCATCTCTATTGGACTCTCTTTATGTTCTAAAGGAAATCGATATGGGTTTTTTCGGGTTCTTATAATCCGAAGGTGGTGGTGAGGCGGCTACTGGCAGCAGAGGGAGTGGTGGCGGTGTGGATTCGTGTGTATCGAACACCCTTCTTCTATGTATTCGTTCTCATAATCGATCGATACCCATCAAAGAATCACATGTATCAAACTAGAAATTGGACCCAAAATTTCATCACTCATGTAGTGAAGTGGGATTGGTGGCTCAAATGGGATTAAACAGCGATGATATGGTTTCATGTTTGGGTTCATTATGATTGGGTTTTCAGGTGAAAAGAGGAAGGGTTTTGTGTCTCTGTGGTCAAATATTGGAGACATTAGTTGTAAGCTGAGGTGTTCTTTGAATGAAGGTTCGTAATATCCCCAATTTTGCATGTATAATCAATCATTATCCATGGGAACTACAAAAATACCATACGAATCATATGTTTTGTGTTATTCAAGATAAAATTATAATGCCATTCAGTTTCTAAGGAATTAACTATGGAAATATTAAGAGGAATAAGCAAAACAGAGACAAACAGAGGAGGCATATTGATTCGATTATTAGAAGAAAAGTAAATTTCCTTTGGATTCAATGTGAACATGGTGATTCAATCAATACAAAATCTAATTGCATCAATGAAGAACAGTTCAATAATCAAATCGTACCATAGGATGATGAAAACAACAAAGAGATTTATAAAAATCAGATTCACATCAGAGAGATTTACATACCGTAAGCGCCTATTTCATAGTAATTAGAGCGTTAGCAACCACCATGGTGACGGCGAAGAGATAAAAACGATGGGGATCAGATATAGATATGATCTATGAGACACTTGATGTGGTTGAATCACCGACAAACGAATTCCGGCCTACCGGACAAACAGACACTCGACAATCTCCCGAAGGTGATAGATCTAGAGAGAAGAAGAAAAAAAAGAGAAAGAGAGCATGTGGAGTCTGGTTCTTCTAACAGTCGAAGACGTTGAAAGCCACAAAGTGAGAGAGAGAGAGAGAGAGAGAGAGGGGGGGGAGGGGGTGGGACCCATCTGCATTTATTCCATTTAAAAACATTAAGTGAAAACATCATAAATGGTCCCTGTGGTTGTGAAATGATGAAAATACCCTTCGGTTAACGGACAAACTTAACGGAGTTAGCAAAAAGGACCAAACATCAAAAGTTTTGAAAACACAGGGACCATCTATGAGGTTTTTAAACCACGGGGACTAAACTTCAGATTTTGGGTAACCACAAGGACCATTTATGATGTTTTTTCTTGAAACAAATACCTTTAAAATTTGGATGCGCTTACATCTACCAAGTTGATATGATGGACAAATCAAATGTTAGTTTTTTTAACAAACCATAATAATTTTCAGACAAAACTTCAAAAATGGTCTCTGTGGTTTTTGAAAATATCAAGTTTAGTCCCTAAGTTCAAAAAACCTCACAGATGGTCCCTATGGTTTTAAAACTTTTAATGTTTAGTCCTTCCGTGTAACTCCATCAGCTTTCTACCGTTAAGTGAGGGGTATTTTCGTCATTTCAATACCCAGGGACCATTTATGAGGTTTTTTCTTATTTTAATTAAAAATAAAAAATAAAAGTTAATATGTAAAGGGTCCCACTCTCTCTCTCTCTCTCTCTCTCTCTCTCTCTCTCTCTCTCTCTCTCTCTCTCTCTCTCTCTATCTCGGATGCTAATTGTGTCGCCATTTTCGAAGAGTAGAGATTAAATAGGGAGATTGAATCTCAGAAAATCTAATCTCAATTTTGTCACCAACACCTGGGTGTTGATTCGAATCAGTTCTTGTTTTTCTTGATTTCTCGTTCTCCTTTTGGACAGCAAATTCTTGAGGGTTTTTTTTATTCCACCAACACTTTGTAATCTGTCAATCTCTTTCTTCATTTTGTTTTTCTTTATTATGTTAGGAGATTTTAGTTTCCATGTTAGTGATGTTGAGGAACAGATCCAGAGCTGTAACAAAACAATCACTGATCATGGTGGATCACCAAGCTTCATCTCTTTCACCCCCTACTCCACAGAACCCGACCCGATCTATTTCATCTTTTCTTGGTTCTCCAAGGTTCTTCAATGGTGGATTCTTGCTTAAAAAACTTTCACCGACCTCCATTCTTGACACCAACAAACAGTTAATCAATTTTCTCGGCAACCCATTTGGATTCAGTAAAAACCCAGAAAAATCCGCAAAGGTCGTTGAAAAAAAAACACCCATCTGAGAAAGTTGGTTCTGAAGGAATTTTGGGATCAAGACCCGAAATTCTCAGTTTTCAGCCGGTCCAAGTCCAACTGGATTCGGATCGCCAAGATTTTTTACAGGTCCTTTGTCTTTGAAGGTTTAGGTTTTAGAAAAATCCCAAATCGATCCCCACTTGAATTGAATCAATAAAAATCCCAAAAGTCGATGGTTTCAGAATTGATGCTTTAATCGAGTTTCCAGCACAATGAAGACGAAAGCGAACATCCCTGATTTTGTTACCAGCACAACGAAGACGAAAGCGAACATCCCTGATTTCGTTGATTTCAGGTGGTGGTTTTGCATATTTCCAGTGGTGGTGGTGATTAAGTTTTCTTCACCATAAGAGAGAGAGAGAGAGAGAGAGAGAGAGAGTGTGTGTGTGTGTGAGTGAGTGTGTGTGTGTGTGGGACCCTTTAATATTAAATAATTATATTTTTTTTATAAAAAAAAAAAAATAAGGCAAATCTTCATAAATGGTCCCTGTAGCAGTGAAATGACATAAATACCCTCCACTTAACGGCCAAAAGCTAACGGCATTAACGAAAATGATCATTTGTTAAAAGTTTTGAAACCACAGAGACCATCTATGAGGTTTTTTAAACTTAGGGATTAAACTTGATATTTTCGAAAACCACAGGGACCATTTTTGAAGTTTTGTCTAATTTTCATATGTAACTAAAAAATCAAACGCCCCACTTTATGGGAAAAATATACAAGCCGTTAATTAGACGAATCTTATACTATCCATTTCAATTATGGGAATATCTTCTTTTTTACTAGCCATGGTAATGTCTTGCAAGTGTGTGACGAAATTTCATTACCAATTAAAGTCAATACTTTTTTTTGGTGCTGTGAAGGAGGTATGTTGTTCTTGGGTTTTTATTTTGTCTATATTTTGGTCAATTGGTTTCTTGCTATTTAGAATAATTTCCTGCTTGGAATTTTTTACACAAATTTATGATTTTTTTAAACATCTATAACCTATTCACTTTTAATTGTGTTTACCTGAATGGTTGTGCACTACCTTTTATTGTTACTGTTATGCTTCATAAAATTTAATTCTTTGCGTGTTCACTAAAAGATTCATTAAATTTCTTCATAAACATCTTTATCTTATTAGCATATATCAATTTTGTTTTATTTATTTATTTATTTTACTTTTTGAAGGTAAATGAGTATGCTCCATACTTTACAGTTTAACCACAACCGGTGACGAAACTAGGATTTTAATACGGGGTACAAGTATAATCGAAATTTAAAATAACATTAAAACCATCAAAACATGAGTGAAAACATGAAGTCTCTTGAAATTTTTATTTTTAACAAAAGTTATTGAATTGATGATGGAATATCAATCTCACCGTCGTCTCTAGACTCGGCAACAACCCATTTGATTCTTGAAAAAATAGTAGACAACAAGGTTTAATGTTTCGAGATAGGGGTGCAAGATAGTTTAGCGTGCTTACATATAGAAAATTAATATGTGATGTTTAATATATAAATTTTATTTTGGGGATACATATGTACTTCAACGCCCCATCTAGCTCCGCCACTAACCACAAGAGAAAGTTGTTAAAAAGAATATGACACTTTCCCTTTTTCACCCCATTCATCACTTCAATAACATATCGTCTATGCATATACGACAAGTCAACAGATAGTAAAGTTGTTGTAGTAAGGAACATACAAAAAATATAAAATAAATAAAGTTGGAATGAAAGCATTGTTTATCACTTTTTGTGTTCAAATTAGTTGTTTGCTTCTTTTTTGCTATGTAAAAATGTTTGTCCGGATATGGTAGCTTTTACTTCTACATAATACATAATCCATAGTAGTCTGTCCGACAAGTTTTGTATTTCAATTCTCCATCCCCCTAGTTAGTGGCGGCCCTGGGGTGGTGCTGGCGGTGCGGTCGCACCAGGCCTCCGATTTTTAGGATAATTTATAGTTATAGTATTGGTATTTTTGTAAAATCTGATTTTATATTTTATCAATAAATAAAATTAGCCCGGTAACTTTTGGTTCCAATTTTAGATGCTTTTTAACATTTGGCCTCCAATGCGTTTTAATTACCGAAACAAAGTCTCACTTTAAAATCATTGTCAACTACAAGGGGGGAAAGTAGGATTGAAAGTGTGAAAGTCATAGTTACTCAAGCTCCTGAAATAGTAAAAGCTCTGCATAAACTTGTTGAAGAAGAGACAGACATAAAGATCATAAGTGAAGCTACTTGCCTAGGAGAATATGAACTTGGCAGATTTGACTTTATAACAAGTATGGTTATATGGTATCATATATTGGCTAAAGTAAATAACCTGAGCAAACAACTTCAGTCTGAGACTATGCGTATTGACGAGACAATGAGTAGTGTGGGAGCATTTATTGAGTTTTTTAAAGACTTTTGAAAGAATGGATTTGGGAAGGCTTTGGATTGTGTGAGAGCTATAGCTTCTGATATGGAAATTTATCCAGTGTTTGTTGAGAAAAATAATAAAAGAAAAGTTATTAAAAAAAAAGACATTTTGATGAGAATGACATTGGGTCATTAGAGCCGATACATGAACTTTCACCTCAAGAGTCATTTAGAATTCAATATTTTGTGTACATAGTTGATCAAGCTATTGGTTCATTGGAGCGAAGGTTTGAACAATACAAACAATATGAAGACATTTTTGGTTTGTTATTCACAACACAAAAGTTGAAGTCAATGAATACTATCGAGTTAAAGTCATGTTGCAAAAATCTAGAAAAGAGGCTGCAAAATGGTCATATCTCAGACATTAATGCTAATGATTTATTCAACAAAATGGAGTTGTTACAAAAACATTTACCGGTTGAACACAATACATCTAACGAAATACTAAATTTCCTAAAAATTATGAACACTTATCCAGTTTCTTGTCTAGCATACAGAATATTGTTGACTGTTCCTATTACAGTTGCATCAGCGGAAAAAAGTTTTTCAAAACTAAATCTTTTAAAATTTTATTTGCGCTCAACCATGTCCCAAGAGAGATTAAACGTTTTGGCATTGATTTCGATTGAGAATGAGTTTCTTGATTATGAAAGTCTCATAGATGAATTTTCTTCTAAATATGCTAGAAGGTCAATGTTTAGAAAATAGTAATGCGTTTTTTTTTTTGTTTTGTTGAAAAGTTGTTTATAACAGTTTTACAGATTTATTTGATTACTAATGAGTGATGAAGACATTATTTTGTGGTAGTAAATTTATGAGATGTTTTTTAGCAACTTTATGTTTTGAATTAGTGGTAGCAAATGTAGTTAATAATATTTACAAGAAATTTTTATGGGGCCTCATTTTAGTTTTTGCACAAGGCCTCCGAAATGTCAGGGCCGGGCCTGCCCCTAGTGATGATCGTAATGGCTATCAGCTTGCAAGTGAACGTGTATTCTTATCAAATCCAAACACATAAATGCACATTCATTGTGTTCATTTTTTTATCGTGATTTTCGGAACGTTACAATGCAAAGATATAAGAAGCCCTTACTTTTCTTTTTCCGGTTATTACTTCTAGTGTATATTGAAATACACATTGCATTGAATCCCATTATGGAAAAGGCCGTTATTATTATTTGCAGTTTGAATTTATCAGGTTTCTTATAGCATCCATATAATTTTTTTAAAAGATCATATGATATAAAAATCCAAACCAACACCAACGATGCCACAGGGCTTTCTCTGGTTAATATTATTATTTCAAGTTTGAATTTATTAGATTTTTTATTATTATTTGCAGTTTGGATTTATCAGGTTTTTTATTGCATCCATTTAATTTTTAAGAAAAGATTCTATGTTATAAAAATCCAAACCAACACCAAATATGCGACAAGGCTTTCTCTAATTAATATTATGACAAATAAATCGAAAGGGATTACCCCTACCTTAACCCTTATAAATGTTAAAAGAAATATATTGTTTTGTTGAAGCGTTGTAACCAAGGTTAAACTTTTATAATAAAAGTTTATAATTATTAATCAGTTATTTTAAATAAATTATTATTTAAGAGATATATCAAACTTTTAAAGTTATTATAATTTCAAATTTAACATATAATTAAAAAATATAAATTTAAATTTTGAAAAGAGTTGTCTAATATAATTACATGACACATGATATAATATTAATGAGGAGTTGTATTAGAGTAACATTTGGTAAAAGGATATTAAAACTATTTATTTATTTATTTCTTTATTTTTTTTTTTTTTTGAAATGGCAAATCTAACCTACTCCTAAAACTACACCTTAAATCCACCTATGTCCACGACATGACTTGAACCTTCAACCTCAAGGAGAGAGGGTAACACCGAATACCGCTGGGCTAGATATTTATTATATAGATCATTTCGACTATAGACATCCATTCCACGGAGAATCCTCTACGGGATCCACTGAACAAAAAATTTTGTACGATATCATACTGACCAATGATTTTCCGCATAGATACCTCCGCGGAGACATTAAACCCTCCATGGAGTGATCATTTTGATGTTCATGAAATCCTCCTCAGAGGTCGTGACGTGGGCTCCACAGAGGCGTTAACCTCTTCGTGAGATGGGTCATTAGAAGGGTATTAGCGTAGGTTTTTTGTGATATAAATGATTTTTTGATCTATTTTCAAAATTCAATCGGTTTTAGGGTTGAAATTTTTTTCAAAGAAAATATGAGTTTTGTTATTTTATGTACGGGGGTTTTTGGCAGATGAGTAATGGAATTAACACCTACGTTAGATCAAAGTTTAACAACTTAGATTTACTACTTCCGCCTAATTTTGATTGTCGAATATTATTTGATTTAGTTAAAAGTAAGGCTAATAGGTTCAATAGTAATATGTCATTGTCATTTCAACACCCGGTGCATGGGTATGTTATGAATATTATAGACGAAGCAGATGTTCATCAACTCATAAATGTAATATCTGAAACGAAGGAGATTGTGCATTTGCATTTGGAGGTGTTTGAGGGATGGGTCGAACAGACAGAAGCGGTTGAAAAGATCGTACCATACAATGTTGAAAACATTGTATCTGATAATGTTGAAGAGTGTCCACAAGAAGAAACTGTGGCTGTGAATACGGTGGAAGAAGAAATTTTATATGAGTTCGGAAGACTGCGTGATAAAACTTTGTCAGACGATGAAGATTCAAATGAAGGCTGGTCAAAAGATGAGTTCATACATGGACTAAAAGCTTCAGACATCTTTTACGGTATGCCTCCCATACGTGATTGCCCTGATCCCATTGTTGAACCGGGACGATTTCACAATTTAGGTCCAAATGATGATATGTTTGTTCGTCAAACGTATGATAACAAACAACAACTATTATATGCTTTGAGTCTTAAAGCAACCAGAGAAAACTTTCAATTTAAGACCAAACATTTTAACAAAAACCGTTACGAGGTATATTGTGAAATTGAAAACTGTAGTTGGCATTTATATGCAAAACACATTGATCCGACTAATGAATTTGAAATCGGGACTTCCAACAATGTGCACACATGTTCGTCATTACAGATACACCCAACTCATAAGCACACAAATAAAAAAGTCACGGGTACTATATTGCATGAGATTATGGGAAAAACTCGTTTGAAGGTTTGGAGGCCTAATGAAATATCAAGGGATTTGAATGCTTTGCTGGAAATCAATGTAAGTTACCAACAAGCTTGGCGTTCAAAACAATATGCTATGGAACTGTTGTTGAGATCCTCTGAAGAATGTTTTCCAAACTTCCAATTTATTTTCACAATTTGAAGAAGCATAATCCTAGTACAGTAGCCTATATACAAACAGTTTTTGAAGATTGTTTTGATTGTTGTTTTTATGCCATTGTGAGCACGGTAAAGACAAAAAACTTGTTATCTAATATATACTTATTTGTAAAAAAAATGTAGAGTGTTTATATGTTCCATACAAATATATTGTGGATACGAGCGTTCAAACGTTTTTGTCGTAAAGTCATAATTATGGATGGTGCCCATTTGAAGGGGGGTTTTAAAGGAACCATATTGCATGCAGTAGCTATGGATGGGAACAAGCAGATAGTACCCGTTGCGCACAGAATATGCAAAAAAGAGATTGGTCTTACTTTGACATGGTTTCTTGAAAAGTTGTATGACTGCGTTGGTGATTGTCAAGATTTGACTTTGTAAGTGATAGGGCTGATGCAATTCGGGTTAGTATTAAATTTTGTTTCCCAAACACTCATCATGGCGTGTGTGCTTTTCATCTACTATGAAACATAGTACACCGGTTTGGGAAAAATGATAAAACAAAAGTCTTGTTTTGGAGGCTTGTGATAGCTTACAAAAGAAATGTATTTGAAGATTTGTGGTGTTAATTTAGTTCTACTAGGCCACAAGTAGCGGCATACCTAAGTGAAATTCCATGTGCTAAATGGACTAGAGCATATTCCCCGTCGAAACGGTACGATTACATGACCTCCAACAATGCAGAGTCCATGAATGCTTTATTTGTAGATGCAAAGAAGATGCCTATAATACCCTTCTTGAGTTCTTCTGTCGTCTTTCACAGGAATGGTGTAACAAGCGTCGCATCGATGGAGGTATGACTTTAATTTGGACTTTAATCATGTCGAATAATAAGTTAATTATATGTATCTTCTTTACAGGGAAACATTCAACAGTGCTAACGGAGTGGGCTGAAAAAGTAGTTAGCAAAAATGAAGAGCATACGACAGGATGGTCCATTTCAAGTGTTTCAGATGAAATATATCAAGTGCATGATTTCAAATATGGTGGCATAGTTAATCTGAGGCAAGAGACTTGTACATGCAAATATCGGGAAGGAATTGGTTTGCCTTCTGGTCATGTCATAATGGTCTTAAAGCACTTGAAAAAAGTTAAGTTTGGACATCTAGCTATAGACGCTTACAAAATGGAAACGTGTTGAAGTACACATGAGGAGGCGGTTTACCCCCTTCTAGAACCGTGTGATTGGTAGATTCCTATTGTGATGATGGTTGCTAAACCCCTAATAATGGATACACATCAAGCTGGTAGACCGAAAAACAAAAATCGTATCTCGTCACAAGGTGGGGAACCTATAGTAAGAAAGTGTAGGAGATTTTATAGTACAACACATAATGCAACGACTTGTTCGACATTGGTCCCAATGAAGCAAAAGAAGCCTAGAAAAAGTAGTGCGGCGTCAGGTAGTAAGACAAAAGGGAAGGGGACGCAAGGGACACAAGATAGTCACGAGACGCTAGAGACACACGGGACGCAAGAGTTGCATAGGACACAAGGGACGCAAAGAGAAGACTATTGTTCAACGTTTGATTTGAATGATTGATGTTGTATTTGTAATTAAGTATGGTATGTTTTGGAAGACGTTGATTGTGTAGTTTAAAATGGTGTGGTTACTTTAAAGACTATGGGTAATTTTATGATTATATTAGTGCATCATTACTAGTAAAGTTAATTTCATAAAATAACTTAAACTCAAAGATAATACATATAACAAACCAAAAACACATAGTAAACATACAACAACAGTAATTAACTTAAGGGAATTGCGATGGATACTTATCTTTCATTATTGTTACATAGTTGTCCCTAATTCTATTTTATCTTCAAAACGATTCTTTTGCCGCCCAAGATCTATCATTTCTGCATCCTTCTCAGCAAGACATTTTTCAGTAATTTTGATAGTTTTCTTAGTCTTTTTTATCCATTCTTCATGATCTTCGATTTTTTTATTAATCTGCATCCTTTCCTCGGCCTCTTTGCACTTTTCCGTAATGAGGTCACGACGTTCAGTGAAAGCCCAAGATGACTCTTTATCTTTTTTTGTTGTTCTTCATCCCATTGCAATTGTTGCAAAGTATCATCAGACATATACGGCCCTCTCATGTTTGGTGACGGTGCAAAAAATGGTCGATCGGATCATAATAGTAACAATCAAGTTCGTTGCACGAGCAAATATAAAAATTTGAAGATAAACTCATATTAAAATTCAGAATAATTTGTAACTCTTTACCAAAAATTCAACAATCATCCATGACAATATATAGACCCTTCAACTCCGCAGAGAGTTGTTTGTCAGTCCGCAGAGCTGTTTGTTAGGTTATCCATACATAGGAGTGCAAACGAGCCGAGCCGAGCCCGATACTGGTCAGGCTCGGCTCGGGCACGTTTAAGTTATACGAGGCTTGAGCTCGAGCTCGGCTCGATTCGAGCTTTCTTTTACTGAGCTCGGCTCGAGTTCGTAAAGAATTATACAAGCTCGGCTCGGGCTCGGGCTCGGCTCGTTTGTCATTTGATGTGCCTAAATAAACTTAAGCTCGGCTCAAGCACGTTAAGAATCTCGTTTACTAATACCCGAAATCCATAATTTCCCAAATATGTTTTTATTTTAATATAAGAAAATAATAATAAATTATACGATATAAAGGCTCGTTTAGGCTCGCGAACCTAATTGAGCTTAGTAACAAAGGCTCGAGCTCGAGCTCATTTAATAAACGAGCTTTATATTAAGCTCGAGCTCGTTTAAAACCGGTTTCGAGTCGAGTTTTTTACGAGCTGATCCCGAGTAGCTCGCGAGTAACTTGGCTTGTTTGCACCCCTATCCATACATTACAGTTATTTATTAAAAGGTAAACATTGTTTATTAAAAACTAAATAACACCGACGGACCAAAACTAAGGTTAAATTGAACTGAATACAAACTAATATTTGGTGTGATCCATACATTACAATTCAAGTAAATTGTCGTTGAGGTAAGACGACAACACTTTCAACCGGTATTTCGCAATGCATAAGGATTGGAATAGGATGCATCGTCTCAGTTTGAAAACCATTTCAATACACCACGGTAGTTAACTTTAAATTTACCATTTACCGGATTTCTTCAATTTCAAGCCTTTTGTAGTGATGTTATAGCGTTATCACAAGGTATACCGCATTTTTGCCATTTCCCGGAAGTACAAATACCATGTTCTAATTGCATGGATTCGGTGGGTAAATACTTACTCACTTCATGTATGTCGCCAACAAAATGTCTAACCCTATAACCAATAGAGTGGATAAATCTTTTTTGAAGCTCCTTAAGTGCATAAGGGGTTAGAAGATCATGAAATTCTCATATGAAATGAACTGAATCATCAAATAAAAATTATGATGTCATATATATATATATATATATATATATATATATATATATATATATATATATATATATATATATATATAATAACATTTCATTATTACCTCTTAATGTTGCACGTTGAACATATACTCCTTCCATAGAGTGATGAACCATTTGAATTATATTGTTGTTATTGGTAACTCATGCCTATTTGTTCTTACCCAATTGACAACATCAGGAATGTCAATGAATTTAACAATGAAACGTACTTTAGGTAAAAAAAATCCCATACCCATTTCACAATGGGAATATTGTCAAGCCAGTGAATATTATTCCTATTCACCTTATTTTGTAAGTTGTTCAAACAAGCATAAAAATCAGACATTTTATACGCTTTACATGTCTTCCAGAACAAATGCTCCATAACTGTATTGTTTCTGGTGGAAGCGTGTATTTTCTCAGCTATATTTTTACAACAATAGTCATGATATGAATCAGGTTAGACTCTTCGAACTGCAAAGTCTATGGACTCAGACATATGGCTTATGAAACCAACTTCCATATTGTCACCAAAACATTCGTTTAGCCTCCTCATGAACCATACCCATGAATCGTCACAGTTTATGGTTCCCAAAGCAAATGCTATGAGAAGGGGTTCATGATTTCCATCTAAAGCAACCAAAATGTACATGGATGTTATGTACGTCCCAATTAGAGGTACGTGACCAACGAATATGATTGTTTGGTATGACGTGAGAAACGTACGAATCTGCAAGTAAAGATAAGAATATTAGCCATATAACAACTTCAAATAGCAAAAAATTTACTATCAATGATTACATACCACGCATCCTAATGCCACAAAACAAAATTGGAAATGCTTGTACGAATCTTTATTAATGCATGTTAAGGTGTTAGGATTGGTTCTCTACAGTTTATGAAAAAAAAAATCAGTAGGTTGGAGAAACTTTTGTTGAATACCTCATTGACTGAACTCATTTTCACAAATTTTGAAAACTTATAAAAATGAAAATTGTTGTCCAATTTAAAAGGAATTCGTATTCATTATTCCACAGAATGGTTTAGGCAATCCGCGGAAGCGACTTGTCAGTTCGCAGAAATTATTGAATTGGCAGTCCGCGTAAGTAAATGATTGGCATTCCACATAACTTACTAGTCTGTCCGCGTAACTGACTTGTCAGTCCGCATAACTGACTTGGCAGTCTACCTAACTGACTTGGCAGTCCGCATAACTGACAAGTCAGTCCTTGTAACTGACTTCGCAGTCTGCGTAACTGACTTGTCAGTCCACATAACTTACTTGACAGTCTGCGTAACTGACTCTTCTCAATACGCCTAACCTATATTTTTATATAATAAAGCTTTTATCTATATGAAATTCACATCTTTTATTCACAAAAGGTATCTTTTCACAAAATGGCGTCCAATGTACAAAGTTCTTCAAATGCAGTAAATTCGTCAAGTGCATCAGCTCCAACAAATAGTACACGTCCATGGACAACAACAGAGGTGCTGGTCCAACAAATGGTAAATGTCAAATGATTCCAAGGGGCTTCATAGTCTAAAATCTCTCCATTGCTAATGGATTTGTATTCTTCTTTAGCTGCCTCCAAGATGTCTTCCTCAGTATCATTCACACGTGCGTCTTCAATCTTCTTATAACGATCGTTGAATAACACAACTTTTGTTTTTAATTCATACCATTTTGCTTCTATATCAAGCGTGTTGCGATGGTTTTCTAAGGTGGTTTCAACGTCAGTGTTGAAGTTATTGGTTAAAAGGAGCCAAAACAATGTATCATCCAAACCGTGGTTCTCGTAGACATTAATATATGCACGTGTTAAAAGCAAATACTCCTCAACAGTCCATGGTTTTGAACCCATTGTAAAATATACAAAATAGATGAAGTGATATAGATTAGATGAACCGATACAGATTTTTGAGTCATTTTATAGTGAAATGGTAGTCCGTAGAAGTGACTTGGCAGTCCATGAAACAAATATAATAACAAAAATAAAATACATATTTGTATTAAACAAAATCACTAAAAACAAGTATTTCATATTAATATATATAAAGTTTCTAAAATCAAGTTTTATAGTATCCCAAATAATATTTGTCATCCTATTTCTGTAGATAAATCTTGCATCTCTACGTGGCTTATCAATCTTCGTTGGTACCCCAAAACAATCATTTCCATAAACATGCATACGAATACTCCACAATCTCCTCTATCTTTAATATATTCCTATTGTGGCGCGTCTATAGTTTCAACAAACTCAACAGTTGCATTGTCTCTGTTTCCATCGGGGAAATCGTTCCAATACTCAATCACATCTAGCTCTAAGATAGTACTATCCCCAAAAATTTTGAATTCTCCACCAATCTTGTACTTTGAGAATAAATTCATAGATCGTGTTGAATCATAAATGTGTTCTTTTCAGGTATTTAAATGTAGCACTGCCAAAAACCAATGGACACCAATAATGTTTATGGGGAATAGAACCTGCAAACAAAAAAATTAAATAGTCATAAATTCGGTAATATTATTTATATAAATAAATAATTAATTAACTAAACTAACCATATATACATCCTTCCATTTAGGATAGCCTCCAATACCATTTGCTACATTCCTAAAAAATGATTTTCCGGGTTGCAAATTGAGTTGTTGAGGGTATATCACCCACCTTGCGTTCGTCAGCCGTCTTTCCATGAGCAGGGCACTCCATATTGCAATATGTTGTACATTTTAAGATAAAAATGTTAACATTATTTATATAAATTATCGTCTAAAAAAGTAGACAAAGAAATTAACCACCCAGAGTCAGTAACTGCAAGTAACCTTGACCAAAACTCCACATCCAGTGGGAGTATATGCAGCATGTGTGTAGTGTTGAGGTTAGAAGAGATCATATTCCATTCTTTCCAAAAACCCAACGTACTAACAGCATAAAGACTGTCTAACAGTAGATGATTTGAAACATCATTACTCTCTTCATTCACAATGTCTTCATTTGTTTTTTCAAGACACTCCACTGCTTTTTTTTTCTTTGCTTTGGTGATTTTCTTCAATTTTGGTGTGGATTGCATCTAAAAAATTAAAATGTTAAATAATTATCAATAACGTAATATTTTATAAATACACCAAATTTAAATATGAGTTTTGTACCACTGTGAACGGTGTCCGTTGATACCATGCAACACCTCTCTTTCATTGCGGCCTAACAATAGGAGTCACTATTTTTTTTGGTGATTTTCACCCACGTCTGGTGACGGCTCAACATGCGTAGGTCAAGCTTTATGCTTTTTAAAATAATTTCAAAGTAAATCCTTTTGATTTAAAAGAGTTGCGGAATTTGTTCCCAAAACAAAATATGATAAAATAATATTTATCAAAGCATTTCATCAAGAGATGCATTTTCATTATATAATCAAAACTCGGGATGTCATGTTCCGATACAGACCATAAAGCATAAACGATAACATTACAAGTCATTCAACAAATATATACATATACAGACTTGTAAACAAAACAACTTGATGATTCATCCATCTTATGCCCTTGCGCCACTTCCTGTAATACAAATAAAACTGAGTGGGTCAGGCTTGGGAGCCTGGTGAGCATATAGGGTTTTCAACCCACAATAAATAAATTATATTTAATTTCACCAACCAACGATAACCTGATTACCCATTCCCGTTATCCTCACTTTACGTCCCTAAAACAACATCTATCTCAAGGGACCTAATCTAGGATTTTCATCGGGACGGACATTACTGCTAAGGGGTTTCCTCAACAATAGATATCCTAAAGGCAACCATGATGGGGATAAAGTACAGCGGTGAACACATCGTTCACAACACCTACAGGTTACGAACCTGCTAGCGTTCCACAGGAGTGTCTAGAAAGAGTCTGTGGTCGTTATCCATACTCCGCTGAATAACTAGATCAACAACAACAACATCGAGGCCTCTCATCTGTTTATTACACACCAACTATCTACCCATGTTCTACCCAACATATTAGTAGATAAAAATATATATTTTTATACACAGTTTAAAACCTGTATAGAATTTTCATTCAATACATATTCCACATAACAGATGAGGCACACCCACATAACACGTATTTCATAGAAAATAAATCAGATCTATGAGATAGAAGAGAGTGAATATACATTCACACGCATAACAACAAAATTATACACATAACACGTATTTCGTATAAAATACTTCATAATTATGCGTTAGAAGAAAGTAACTACACACGCACTTGATCAGAAGATGATCGGACAACACTACGACTTGTAGAAGTAGTATTCTTCGGTAGATCTGGAAGATCTTCACAAAAACCGAGCTCCTCGCGGGCAGAGCTTCGGCTCGGGAATCGCACTTCTCGGGATCTTCGGGGATTCGAAACTTGCTTCGGGGCTCGGGATTGATACCGGGGCTTCGGGATACTTCTGGCACGCAAAACTATGCAAAACGGGAGAAAGATGAGAGAATTTGGCAAATGGAGTCGGCTGCCCTCGCAACCCTTTTATAGGAGGCTGAGGCCTCGCAGTGCGCTGGGCGTACTCCTCCGAAATTGTCATTGCATGGGTCATCCGAAGAACTCGAGTGCGAGGGTCGTCATGCTTCGCTGTACGCTGGGCGTACTTCGGATAAGTCCGGTGACTCCCCTTCGGCTAATGTCGGATCTAATAATTAAATTTATATATTAATTATTTAATAAACTTCAAAACTTCGTATCTTCTTCATACGAACTCCGTTTTCGACGTTCTTTATATCCACGCGTAGGTGAGACTACGCTCTACAACTTCCGTTTAGACTCCGTTGGCTAATTTTGACTTTATTTTTATTATTTATTTTTAGTAGGCCGGGACAGGAAAACTTCGTTATAAATTCATAACTTCTTTATCCGACATCCATTCTCGCCTATCTTTTTATCGCTTCGCTACCACTAACGAGATCTTTGATTCTCGTTTAGATTGTTTCACCTAAAAACCGCTCGATCTCAAATCGAGTATTCGGGCTGCATACTACTAAGTCGAAACTTCAGAAAATCATAACTTCCTCATACGAAGTCAGATTTGGGCGTTCTATATATATTCGGAAACCTCGTTTTGGCCATTACAACTTTATCTAAAGATATCGAGTTTATTTTACACTTAAATTTTGACGTTTATTTTTATTATTAATTAATCAAATCACATAATTAAGCAATTAAGCACAAAACACATAATACTCAAATAATACACTTCTATTATTTCAAACGGTTTACAAAGGTTAACCTAGACTATTATATCAACATTAATGACAAGCTCAAAAACACAGGCGTTACAACTTTCTTGGATTCGGATTGGCCTGCTTGAATATTCTAATTTTTTCTATTTTCTCAAACATTCCACGCATCAACCCCAAATTATAGGTCTAGAAATATGTACCCCATGCAAACCTGCAATTTCAGTTTATTTATAATAATTATTATTGTATTTATACATAATTTTTAAATGTAATACAGGTTCCAATAATCTATATTATCATCAAGCTTGTATATTGTCGCGAGAATGCCCGTTTTAACATCCCGTCCGTGGAGACCTTTCAACATAAAAACAAGTTGGATAAGCATTACAACATCTTCATCCTGAAGTTCCAAATAATTCAGAGACATAATGTAGTCTTCTAAATCTTTGAGCCGCAAACGTGCATCTGTAATGTCTGGGAACAACCGAGAAAAAAGATTTGAATTTGACCGACCTCTTTTGTCAAATTTATTTAATTTTGGTTTAGTATCCTATAAGAAATTTATAAGTTTTAATAAGCATGATTCAGAGACAAGACCAGTGATTGGTTGGATTAGCGTAAAGCGCGCAGATAAGGACGTAAGTCGCGGTGCCGGACCACAATCATCGTCGGGACGATTCCCCTCTGCTCACCATTATTAAAACAAGTAAGTTTTCTTATAGAATTTTAAAACAAAATTAATTAAATATGAGTAAATTTTCAGGCATACTATCTAAAAAATATATTCCTGGTAAAAATATCAACAATGAACAAGATAATGATGATAATCAAATAAATTCTATTGAAGAAACCGTTAATAACATAGAACAAAGTTTGAATAATTGGACAATACCTAAAACTAATATTAATACAATATATAGAATAGGAACTTTTGATTATTTTCAAGGTTATTCTATTAAAATGACAGAACAAACTTTGTCTATTGGTCAAAACCAACAAAATTTACATTTGTTATCATCACGATCTATTTTAGAGCATAGAACGAAATATAAATTTTTACATGTTGGTTTGGTCCAAATTGCTATCAAGCCTCTATTTAGAATTGGAATTGATGCCCATGTTCTCCTTATTCTAAGAGACAAGAGACATAAAGATTTTCAAAATTCTATTTTAGCTATGGCTGAAACGAATATTGCTAACGGACCTATTTATTTCAATTGTTATCCAAATTTCTCTGTAGGATTATTTGATAAAAATATTTTAGATACTTTGGTTTTAACTATAGAAACAAAAAATTTAGAATTTAAAGATGATACAAAGCCTTTAGCAATAATTTATCGTGTTTGTTACAAAACTATGACAACTACACTTGAACCAAAAACACGTTTATCAAGTCCTAGAAATGAAACAATTATTTTTGAAGCAAATACTAACTATACCAAAGTTCATACACCGAAAAGATTAAAATGGTCTGATATAACTCAATCATGTAATTGGAACTTAGTAAATGTTATTAATCCAAAACCGTTAGACTCTTCAAAACAAATCTCAAATATTATTGAATATAATGATGGTTCTGTAGATATAAATTTTTCTTCCTTAAATATTTCATCATCCAGATTATCAACTTCCTTTATCACAGAAACAGGCTCTTCTAAATCTTCATTATTAAAGTCGAGATCTTTAAAACTAAAAACTGTTGACTATACTAATTCTATTCCCAAACCCTTATATCAAGATGATCAAAATAGTGAAAATAGTCTTCCTAGTCCTACTAAATCAGATTTTATTGATGAACTTCAAAATTTTAAACAACAATTATGAGTTCTAAAATACAAATTAATTGTTCACAAAATAATAAGCTTTGGGCTAATATGTTAAGAAGGCATTGGAAGATAAATTCTAATATATGCAAAACCATTCAACATTTAGAACAAACTATAACTCATGAAAATTATAATTTATACAAAATACCTCCATATACTAATAAATATAATAAACAAATAGAAAAAATTTCTAGGCTAAAGATAGGCATAAAAAAATATAAAAAATCAAGAAGTCATAATTTAGAATCGATAAAGCATATTTCCTCAATCCTAACAAAAACAACCTGTTAAAATGAATTTCTCGAATTTAGAATATCAAGTTGATTTTGATTACTTAAAAGATATTGAATATTATAAAGATTATAACCATAAAAAATGAGTTTGGCTTGAAGAAAATTTTTCATACTACTTAAGATTTCTCCATTTAGGCCTTTGGGAAGATTATGTTTTATCAAATAAAATTCATTCTCCTTTTTTCAATGGTTTGAATTAATTTATGCCCCTAAACATAAAATAAATTACCCATTTAAAAATGATTCTATCACTCCTATTTTTGAGAAAAAATATAAAGATATTATTTCTAATAAAGAAATTATTGCTAATTTTCCACCAAAAGGAGAAATTATTATTAACGATATGTTTATTGCAACTCCTTTAGTTCAAGCCCCAAACCAATTAACTACTGAAAAGGGTCTTCAAAAAATTATTTACCAAAATAATTATGCAAATGAAACCTTATCTAGTATTACCGAGCATTTAGTTAAAACTGAAGAAAAAATTTTCAAAGATAAAAACGTTAACAAGCATGATATGGCAAGCACTAGTAATTTAAGTTTTGTTCCTTGCCAAATCGATGGTAATTTTAATCTAGGAAATACAGATTTAATTAATGAATTAGAAAAAAGACTTTCAAAACTTCATATCTCAAACACTAATAATATTAATACTCTTACGAATGAAGAATCTGAAAATAGTGATATTAATAGTGAAACAAATTTTGAAACTCTTGCTCAACAATTTGATACAAATGATGACATTAATCAACTCACTAATGACTTTTCAAAACTTAATAAAATTCATCAATCAAAGCAAAGCACTTTCGGAAAAAACCCAAAACCAACCATAAGAAATTATTGGAATAGACCCTCTCTTCCAGATGTTCAACTTGAAGAACGAACTTTTCAATTTGATCGTTCTCAATATGATGGTAATTCTGTTTATGAATGGAATATTGATGGCCATTCTGAACATCAAATTATGAATATTGTTCAAGAAATGACTATGGCTGCTAATGCTTATAAAGCTCATAATAATACTCAACTCCAAATTGTTAATATTATTACTTCTGGTTTTACTGGCAGTCTTAAAGGCTGGTGGGATTTCTATATTTCACAAGAAGAAAAAGATTATATTTTATCTGCTAAGAAAACTATTATAAAACAAGAAAATAATCGACAAATACAAACGTTTGAAGATGATATGGTTAACACTTTAATTTTTGCTATTATCAAAAACTTTGTAGGAGATCCTACTACTTTTCAAGAAAAAACTTCAGAAATTTTAATGAATTTACATTGTAGAAAACTTACTGATTTTAGATGGTATAAAGATAATTATCTTGTTAAAGTTTTTTCAAGACCTGATTGTAAAGAGTCCTATTGGAAAGAACGTTTTATTGCTGGCCTTCCAAAACTCTTTGCGGAAAGAGTTAGACAAAAATTAAGAGAAAATTTTAATAATACCATCCCTTATCAAAATTTAACTTATGGAGATTTAATAAACTATATTAATAAAGAGGGATTAGCAGTTTGTGCTGATCTTAGGTTTAAAGAAAAACTCAAAAAAGATAGAATTAACAGTAAAAATGAATTGGGAAATTTTTGCCAACAATATGGTTATCAGCCCTTGAATGGTCCGTCTACTTCAAAATCTAAAGTATTTAAGAAAAGATCTTCAAAATATTTCAGGAAAAAGAAATATAATCTTCCAGAAAATTATAAAAAGGGCAAAGATTACGCTTCAAAATCTAAAAAACCTTATAGACTAAATTATAAAAAATCTAAAAGAAAATCAAAAGATATTATTATTTGTCATAAATGTGGGCGTAATTGTCATACAGCTAATAATTGTTATGCTAAGACAAAAATAAATGAGTTAAATGTCTCTGAAGACTTGAAAGAACAAATAAGAAAAATTATTTTAAATACTGATTTAGATTCCGATAAAAGTATTTCTGACTTTCAAACAAATGATTTAAATATTCTCGAAAATACTACTTCAAGTTCTGAAGATTCTGATATTTGCGAGTGTATTGGTAAATGTCATTGTAACAATTTAATCAATGTAATTACTAGTAGCTCCATTAATGTTCTTTCACAAGATGATAAAGATCTTTTAAACTCTCTTGATTCTATAAAAGATAAAAATATCCAAGAATTGTTAATAAAACAGATGCTTAATAAAACTAATAACATAACTCCTGTTAATAATGAAAATTTTAATTTAAAAAATATATACGAAAGATTTACTGAAGCAAAACCAATTTCTATGCAAGAACTTCAAGAAGAATTAAAAATAGTAAAACAAGAAATAAAAGAAATAAAAAATAAAATTTTTATTTTAGAAAAGGAAAAACCTTCTACTTTTAAAAACAAAAATATAGAAATTAATAACGAAGAAGAAAATAAAATTGAAAATGTAACTATTGGTAAACTTATAAATAATCAAGTTTCTCAAAAATGGAACACTCAAATTACTTTAGTCAAGGATAATTTTAAAATCAACTTAACTGCTTTAATTGATAGTGGTGCTGATATGAATTGTATTCAAGAAGGAATTTTTCCTACACAATTTTATGAAAAAACTACATCTAGACTTACTGGTGCCGGAGGTACAAAATTAATTGTAAATTATAAAGTTTCTGATGTTCATATTTGTAATGACCAAGATTATTGTTATAAAACTCACCTAATTTTAGTAAAAGATCTCTCTTCTCCTTTAATTCTAGGAACGCCTTTCATTACAAAACTATATCCTTTTATGGTTCATGATGATGGTATAAGAACCAATGTCTTTGGAAAGGAAATTATATTTAAGTTTTGTGAACCTCCTCTATATTCAACGCTTAATGTCCTTAATTATAAAACGCAACAAGCCAAATATCTTATTAACGAAATAAATAATGTTCGAATAACTAATCAATTAAATGATAATAATATTCAAAATAAAATAACAGGTTTGAAAAAAATGTTTGTTCTAATATTCCTAATGCCTTTTGGAATAGAAAGCAACATATTGTAAAACTACCATATATAAAAAAAATTTAATGAAAAGGATATTCCTTCAAAATCTAGAGCCATTCACATGAATAATGAATTAGAAAGTCATTGTAAAAATGAAATTCAGGATTTAATAAATAAAAAACTCATAAGACCTTCTAAATCACCATGGTCTTGTTCAGCATTTTATGTCATGAATGCCGCAGAATTAGAAAGAGGATCAACAAGATTAGTTATCAATTATAAACCTTTAAACAAAGTTTTAGAATGGATTCGTTATCCTATTCCTAATAAACGAAATTTGCTAAAAAAGCTTTATGATTCAAAAATATTTTCAAAGTTTGATATGAAATCAGGATTTTGGCAAATACAACTTCATGAAGAAGATAAATACAAAACTGGTTTTAATGTTCCCTTTGGGCATTTTGAATGGAATGTAATGCCTTTTGGATTAAAAAATGCTCCTTCTGAATTCCAAAATATTATGAATGATATCATAACTCCTATAAGTAGTTTTGCTATTGCTTATATTGACGATGTCCTAATTTTTTCAAAATCAATTGATCAACATTTTAAACATTTAAACCAATTTCATGACTTGATTTATCAAAATGGTTTAGCTGTCTCTGCAGCAAAAATGCATTTATTTAAAAATGAAATTCGTTTTTTAGGACATGATATTGTCAAAAACATTATTAGACCTATTACAAGGAGCTTGCAATTTTCTACTAAATTTCCTGATGAAATTAAAGATAAAAAACAACTTCAAAGATTTTTAGGATGCTTAAATTATATCCATGATTTTTTCAAAGATTTAGGGATCATATGTAAACCACTTTATAATCGATTAAAAGACAATCCTGAACCATGGACTCAAAAACATACAGATATAATTAAATATATAAAACAAAAGGTCCCTACTTTGCCATGTTTAAATTTACCTCATCCCGATGCCAAAATCATAGTTGAAACCGATGCTAGTGATATTGGATTCGGAGGAATTTTAAAACAAAAAATTGTTAACTCAACTGAAGAGCAATTGGTTCGATATTATTCTGGTGCTTGGAATGATACACAGAAAAACTATTCAACTGTCAAAAAGGAAATTTTAAGCATTGTTTTATGTATTAAAAAATTTGAAGATGATTTATTTATGAAAAGTTTTTTATTAAGAACAGATTGTCAATCTGCAAAAACTATTTTGGAAAAACATGTAAAAAATATTATTTCCAAGCAAATTTTTGCTCGTTGGCAAGCCCTCTTAGGTAACTTTGATTTCGAAATAGAATTTATAAAAGGAGAAAATAATTCGCTTCCTGACTTTCTTTCTCGAGAATTTTTGCAGGGAAAATGAGCTCGTCGTCCTCTTCCAAACATGATGACAAGAAGCCAATCTCTCAAAATCTTGTTCCAGTCTCTCAAAAGCTAGTTCCATTTCAAAATCAAAATCGTTTTTCTCCTTTAACTCCTACTTCTAAGAATTCACAACTTTATTCTAATATCCTTCAGTCAAAGCTTGTTACTCCAAAAGTTACTTCAACCGGCACAATAAGCCCTTTTGCAAAACCTATAACTCCTCAAACTCAAAAATATGTTACTCCTAGCCCTTCTACAAAAACTCCTTATGTTCTTAATCCAAATTTCCTAAGAGTTCAAATTCTTGAAGATTTTCAAATCCATAAGTTACACCAAGGTTTTTATGTTCTCACAAATCATCTCTTTGGACAAGGGAAAACCTTTTATGTTGATTCGTATAAAACCCGAGAATATTATCAAGCTATTCTGCAAGAATCTGGTTCAGTCAATTTTGTTCATCGTTCTAATTCTAAAGAGGGAAACATTGATTTTAGCAAAGCTCATATTATCAAAATCATTTCTCCAGAAAGTTGGGTTCCAAACCTTCACTCTGAAAAACCTCTTATAAGTTATCCTGCTTATCCCAGATTTTCTTACTATGATTATCAAGACGCCTGGACTAAGGCATTCTTTATTCGGAATTTTTCACATTCATGGTTTATCTTCTTTGATTTGAACTTCAATTGTGAATACCCAAGATGGTTTATCAATTGGTACAAATATATGGGTATTCTTCCAAATTGTTTGCCAAAAGAAATTTACGCTGGATATCTCAAATTTAAAGAATTGTTTATTCAACAAATTCCAGAATTTGAATACATGTTACAATTCACCATGATATTTAAAGTTCCATGGATAATGTCTTGGACTTTTCATTATCAAGAAGCAAAGGATTCCTCTCCTCCTTGGCTTAATCGTCAATTTCGCTCAAAATGGTGGGATAAAATGAAGATTTCTCAAGCCAATGAACAAGCACTAATTAAACATTATCAAGAAATATATATTCAAAAACCAGAAGTTGAAGCCACTTTTATCAACAGTCTTCCCAAAAGTGATGTGGATTTAATTGCAAGAATTAAAGATGCTGCTACCTCTTCCCCTGAAGAACTTCAAGAAATTCGCCAAACTCCATCAGTTTCTGACGATTCTCCAAAATCTATAAAGAATGATTTATTTGAAGACGCTCAAGACCCTTTTGATGACCCTTATGAAGAATAAGAAATCATTATCCATAAATTTGATGTAATACTTTAAATGTAGGATATTTCGTTTTTTCTATTATCAAAATTTTGTTTTTCAAATACGTATGCATGTATACTATGATGGTATTCATGTATTTATGTATAAACAATTTTTATCAAAATTATTATCAAATCTATAATCAATGATGATATGAAGACAAAAAACTTTAGAAGATGCTCTATAATGGCTTGCTTTATCAAAAGAAGATGGTCATTGATTACAAACGACAATTGTTTCAAAAGATGAATGACAACCACTTTCAAGGACAACCACTTACAAGTAATTATTTCTATTGATTGGCTATGGGTTCTTACGGTGAAAAATACTACTACATGATTTCAAAACTTTGAAGACTCCAAGATGATTATAAATAGAGACTATCCTTTAGTTGAAGACACAAGAAAAAATTCATTCTCTAAAAAATGTTCATCTCATGTCTAAAAAATCTCCAAGAGTCTCTTTTTCTACTAGTAGATGTTCAAAGTCTTTAGATTTTCAAATAATTCTTTCTCCAGAAGTATGTACTGATTGTAATTCAAGCCTAATTCAAGAAGGTATTATCTAAAATATTTTATCGTTGTGTTGTTTTTATTTTTCTATGATAATTTCATTTCGAGTTATTTTAACTATTAACTCTACAAGATTTGAAATTTTTGTTAAAATAGTACTCGTTTTTAATAATCAAATTCATGCTTAAATCATTTAATTATGTCTAACAAAATCTTGATGAATTGTATTCCTAATAGAAATATTCTTTTAAAAATACAGCAAATCCAAGAATCTATAAATAACTCTGAGCAAAATCTTAAAGATTCTTATAAAACTACTAATCAAGGTACAAATTTAAACAATAATCATATTCATGATGTTAGACGGTTCATAAGAGCAAGTATAAAAATTCGAAACAAACAGATACGTTATCTAAAAACAAAACTATTTGTTTTCTAAATGACCAAATTATCTCTAATTTTTTATTAATAAGAAGGTAAATATGGAGCCAAGAAAAGTTTTTGGGGTGGTTATGGCTGATATATTTACTTCAAATTTATTTAATTTTGGTTTAGTATCCTATAAGAAATTTATAAGTTTTAATAAGCATGATTCAGAGACAAGACCAGTGATTGGTTGGATTAGCGTAAAGCGCGCAGATAAGGACGTAAGTCGCGGTGCCGGACCACAATCATCGTCGGGACGATTCCCCTCTGCTCACCATTATTAAAACAAGTAAGTTTTCTTATAGAATTTTAAAACAAAATTAATTAAATATGAGTAAATTTTCAGGCATACTATCTAAAAAATATATTCCTGGTAAAAATATCAACAATGAACAAGATAATGATGATAATCAAATAAATTCTATTGAAGAAACCGTTAATAACATAGAACAAAGTTTGAATAATTGGACAATACCTAAAACTAATATTAATACAATATATAGAATAGGAACTTTTGATTATTTTCAAGGTTATTCTATTAAAATGACAGAACAAACTTTGTCTATTGGTCAAAACCAACAAAATTTACATTTGTTATCATCACGATCTATTTTAGAGTATAGAACGAAATATAAATTTTTACATGTTGGTTTGGTCCAAATTGCTATCAAGCCTCTATTTAGAATTGGAATTGATGCCCCTGTTCTCCTTATTCTAAGAGACAAGAGACATAAAGATTTTCAAAATTCTATTTTAGCTATGGCTGAAACGAATATTGCTAACGGACCTATTTATTTCAATTGTTATCCAAATTTCTCTGTAGGATTATTTGATAAAAATATTTTAGATACTTTGGTTTTAACTATAGAAACAAAAAATTTAGAATTTAAAGATGATACAAAGCCTTTAGCAATAATTTATCGTGTTTGTTACAAAACTATGACAACTACACTTGAACCAAAAACACGTTTATCAAGTCCTAGAAATGAAACAATTATTTTTGAAGCAAATACTAACCATACCAAAGTTCATACACCGAAAAGATTAAAATGGTCTGATATAACTCAATCATGTAATTGGAACTTACAAAATGTTATTGATCCAAAACCGTTAGACTCTTCAAAACAAATCTCAAATATTATTGAATATAATGATGGTTCTGTAGATATAAATTTTTCTTCCTTAAATATTTCATCATCCAGATTATCAACTTCCTTTATCACAGAAACAGGCTCTTCTAAATCTTCATTATTAAAGTCGAGATCTTTAAAACTAAAAACTGTTGACTATACTAATTCTATTCCCAAACCCTTATATCAAGATGATCAAAATAGTGAAAATAGTCTTCCTAGTCCTACTAAATCAGATTTTATTGATGAACTTCAAAATTTTAAACAACAATTATGAGTTCTAAAATACAAATTAATTGTTCACAAAATAATAAGCTTTGGGCTAATATGTTAAGAAGGCATTGGAAGATAAATTCTAATATATGCAAAACCATTCAACATTTAGAACAAACTATAACTCATGAAAATTATAATTTATACAAAATACCTCCATATACTAATAAATATAATAAACAAATAGAAAAAATTTCTAGGCTAAAGATAGGCATAAAAAATATAAAAAATCAAGAAGTCATAATTTAGAATCGATAAAGCATATTTCCTCAATCCTAACAAAAACAACCTGTTAAAATGAATTTCTCGAATTTAGAATATCAAGTTGATTTTGATTACTTAAAAGATATTGAATATTATAAAGATTATAACCATAAAAAAAGAGTTTGGCATGAAGAAAATTTTTCATACTACTTAAGATTTCTCCATTTAGGCCTTTGGGAAGATTATGTTTTATCAAATAAAATTCATTCTCCTTTTTTTCAATGGTTTGAATTAATTTATGCCCCTAAACATAAAATAAATTACCCATTTAAAAATGATTCTATCACTCCTATTTTTGAGAAAAAATATAAAGATATTATTTCTAATAAAGAAATTATTGCTAATTTTCCACCAAAAGGAGAAATTATTATTAACGATATGTTTATTGCAACTCCTTTAGTTCAAGCCCCAAACCAATTAACTACTGAAAAGGGTCTTCAAAAAATTATTTACCAAAATAATTATGCAAATGAAACCTTATCTAGTATTACCGAGCATTTAGTTAAAATTGAAGAAAAAATTTTCAAAGATAAAAACGTTAACAAGCATGATATGGCAAGCACTAGTAATTTAAGTTTTATTCCTTGCCAAATCGATGGTAATTTTAATCTAGGAAATACAGATTTAATTAATGAATTAGAAAAAAGATTTTCAAAACTTCATATCTCAAACACTAATAATATTAATACTCTTACGAATGAAGAATCTGAAAATAGTGATATTAATAGTGAAACAAATTTTGAAACTCTTGCTCAACAATTTGATACAAATGATGACATTAATCAACTCACTAATGACTTTTCAAAACTTAATAAAATTCATCAATCAAAGCAAAGCACTTTCGGAAAAAACCCAAAACCAACCATAAGAAATTATTGGAATAGACCCTCTCTTCCAGATGTTCAACTTGAAGAACGAACTTTTCAATTTGATCGTTCTCAATATGATGGTAATTCTGTTTATGAATGGAATATTGATGGCCATTCTGAACATCAAATTATGAATATTGTTCAAGAAATGACTATGGCTGCTAATGCTTATAAAGCTCATAATAATACTCAACTCCAAATTGTTAATATTATTACTTCTGGTTTTACTGGCAGTCTTAAAGGCTGGTGGGATTTCTATATTTCACAAGAAGAAAAAGATTATATTTTATCTGCTAAGAAAACTATTATAAAACAAGAAAATAATCGACAAATACAAACGTTTGAAGATGATATGGTTAACACTTTAATTTTTGCTATTATCAAAAACTTTGTAGGAGATCCTACTACTTTTCAAGAAAAAACTTCAGAAATTTTAATGAATTTACATTGTAGAAAACTTACTGATTTTAGATGGTATAAAGATAATTATCTTGTTAAAGTTTTTTCAAGACCTGATTGTAAAGAGTCCTATTGGAAAGAACGTTTTATTGCTGGCCTTCCAAAACTCTTTGCGGAAAGAGTTAGACAAAAATTAAGAGAAAATTTTAATAATACCATCCCTTATCAAAATTTAACTTATGGAGATTTAATAAACTATATTAATAAAGAGGGATTAGCAGTTTGTGCTGATCTTAGGTTTAAAGAAAAACTCAAAAAAGATAGAATTAACAGTAAAAATGAATTGGGAAATTTTTGCCAACAATATGGTTATCAGCCCTTGAATGGTCCGTCTACTTCAAAATCTAAAGTATTTAAGAAAAGATCTTCAAAATATTTCAGGAAAAAGAAATATAATCTTCCAGAAAATTATAAAAAGGGCAAAGATTACGCTTCAAAATCTAAAAAACCTTATAGACTAAATTATAAAAAATCTAAAAGAAAATCAAAAGATATTATTATTTGTCATAAATGTGGGCGTAATTGTCATACAGCTAATAATTGTTATGCTAAGACAAAAATAAATGAGTTAAATGTCTCTGAAGACTTGAAAGAACAAATAAGAAAAATTATTTTAAATACTGATTTAGATTCCGATAAAAGTATTTCTGACTTTCAAACAAATGATTTAAATATTCTCGAAAATACTACTTCAAGTTCTGAAGATTCTGATATTTGCGAGTGTATTGGTAAATGTCATTGTAACAATTTAATCAATGTAATTACTAGTAGCTCCATTAATGTTCTTTCACAAGATGATAAAGATCTTTTAAACTCTCTTGATTCTATAAAAGATAAAAATATCCAAGAATTGTTAATAAAACAGATGCTTAATAAAACTAATAACATAACTCCTGTTAATAATGAAAATTTTAATTTAAAAAATATATACGAAAGATTTACTGAAGCAAAACCAATTTCTATGCAAGAACTTCAAGAAGAATTAAAAATAGTAAAACAAGAAATAAAAGAAATAAAAAATAAAATTTTTATTTTAGAAAAGGAAAAACCTTCTACTTTTAAAAACAAAAATATAGAAATTAATAACGAAGAAGAAAATAAAATTGAAAATGTAACTATTGGTAAACTTATAAATAATCAAGTTTCTCAAAAATGGAACACTCAAATTACTTTAGTCAAGGATAATTTTAAAATCAACTTAACTGCTTTAATTGATAGTGGTGCTGATATGAATTGTATTCAAGAAGGAATTTTTCCTACACAATTTTATGAAAAAACTACATCTAGACTTACTGGTGCCGGAGGTACAAAATTAATTGTAAATTATAAAGTTTCTGATGTTCATATTTGTAATGACCAAGATTATTGTTATAAAACTCACCTAATTTTAGTAAAAGATCTCTCTTCTCCTTTAATTCTAGGAACGCCTTTCATTACAAAACTATATCCTTTTATGGTTCATGATGATGGTATAAGAACCAATGTCTTTGGAAAGGAAATTATATTTAAGTTTTGTGAACCTCCTCTATATTCAACGATTAATGTCCTTAATTATAAAACGCAACAAGCCAAATATCTTATTAACGAAATAAATAATGTTCGAATAACTAATCAATTAAATGATAATAATATTCAAAATAAAATAACAGGTTTGAAAAAAATGTTTGTTCTAATATTCCTAATGCCTTTTGGAATAGAAAGCAACATATTGTAAAACTACCATATATAAAAAAATTTTAATGAAAAGGATATTCCTTCAAAATCTAGAGCCATTCACATGAATAATGAATTAGAAAGTCATTGTAAAAATGAAATTCAGGATTTAATAAATAAAAAACTCATAAGACCTTCTAAATCACCATGGTCTTGTTCAGCATTTTATGTCATGAATGCCGCAGAATTAGAAAGAGGATCAACAAGATTAGTTATCAATTATAAACCTTTAAACAAAGTTTTAGAATGGATTCGTTATCCTATTCCTAATAAACGAAATTTGCTAAAAAAGCTTTATGATTCAAAAATATTTTCAAAGTTTGATATGAAATCAGGATTTTGGCAAATACAACTTCATGAAGAAGATAAATACAAAACTGGTTTTAATGTTCCCTTTGGGCATTTTGAATGGAATGTAATGCCTTTTGGATTAAAAAATGCTCCTTCTGAATTCCAAAATATTATGAATGATATCATAACTCCTATAAGTAGTTTTGCTATTGCTTATATTGACGATGTCCTAATTTTTTCAAAATCAATTGATCAACATTTTAAACATTTAAACCAATTTCATGACTTGATTTATCAAAATGGTTTAGCTGTCTCTGCAGCAAAAATGCATTTATTTAAAAATGAAATTCGTTTTTTAGGACATGATATTGTCAAAAACATTATTAGACCTATTACAAGGAGCTTGCAATTTTCTACTAAATTTCCTGATGAAATTAAAGATAAAAAACAACTTCAAAGATTTTTAGGATGCTTAAATTATATCCATGATTTTTTCAAAGATTTAGGGATCATATGTAAACCACTTTATAATCGATTAAAAGACAATCCTGAACCATGGACTCAAAAACATACAGATATAATTAAATATATAAAACAAAAGGTCCCTACTTTGCCATGTTTAAATTTACCTCATCCCGATGCCAAAATCATAGTTGAAACCGATGCTAGTGATATTGGATTCGGAGGAATTTTAAAACAAAAAATTGTTAACTCAACTGAAGAGCAATTGGTTCGATATTATTCTGGTGCTTGGAATGATACACAGAAAAACTATTCAACTGTCAAAAAGGAAATTTTAAGCATTGTTTTATGTATTAAAAAATTTGAAGATGATTTATTTATGAAAAGTTTTTTATTAAGAACAGATTGTCAATCTGCAAAAACTATTTTGGAAAAACATGTAAAAAATATTATTTCCAAGCAAATTTTTGCTCGTTGGCAAGCCCTCTTAGGTAACTTTGATTTCGAAATAGAATTTATAAAAGGAGAAAATAATTCGCTTCCTGACTTTCTTTCTCGAGAATTTTTGCAGGGAAAATGAGCTCGTCGTCCTCTTCCAAACATGATGACAAGAAGCCAATCTCTCAAAATCTTGTTCCAGTCTCTCAAAAGCTAGTTCCATTTCAAAATCAAAATCGTTTTTCTCCTTTAACTCCTACTTCTAAGAATTCACAACTTTATTCTAATATCCTTCAGTCAAAGCTTGTTACTCCAAAAGTTACTTCAACCGGCACAATAAGCCCTTTTGCAAAACCTATAACTCCTCAAACTCAAAAATATGTTACTCCTAGCCCTTCTACAAAAACTCCTTATGTTCTTAATCCAAATTTCCTAAGAGTTCAAATTCTTGAAGATTTTCAAATCCATAAGTTACACCAAGGTTTTTATGTTCTCACAAATCATCTCTTTGGACAAGGGAAAACCTTTTATGTTGATTCGTATAAAACCCGAGAATATTATCAAGCTATTCTGCAAGAATCTGGTTCAGTCAATTTTGTTCATCGTTCTAATTCTAAAGAGGGAAACATTGATTTTAGCAAAGCTCATATTATCAAAATCATTTCTCCAGAAAGTTGGGTTCCAAACCTTCACTCTGAAAAACCTCTTATAAGTTATCCTGCTTATCCCAGATTTTCTTACTATGATTATCAAGACGCCTGGACTAAGGCATTCTTTATTCGGAATTTTTCACATTCATGGTTTATCTTCTTTGATTTGAACTTCAATTGTGAATACCCAAGATGGTTTATCAATTGGTACAAATATATGGGTATTCTTCCAAATTGTTTGCCAAAAGAAATTTACGCTGGATATCTCAAATTTAAAGAATTGTTTATTCAACAAATTCCAGAATTTGAATACATGTTACAATTCACCATGATATTTAAAGTTCCATGGATAATGTCTTGGACTTTTCATTATCAAGAAGCAAAGGATTCCTCTCCTCCTTGGCTTAATCGTCAATTTCGCTCAAAATGGTGGGATAAAATGAAGATTTCTCAAGCCAATGAACAAGCAGTAATTAAACATTATCAAGAAATATATATTCAAAAACCAGAAGTTGAAGCCACTTTTATCAACAGTCTTCCCAAAAGTGATGTGGATTTAATTGCAAGAATTAAAGATGCTGCTACCTCTTCCCCTGAAGAACTTCAAGAAATTCGCCAAACTCCATCAGTTTCTGACGATTCTCCAAAATCTATAAAGAATGATTTATTTGAAGACGCTCAAGACCCTTTTGATGACCCTTATGAAGAATAAGAAATCATTATCCATAAATTTGATGTAATACTTTAAATGTAGGATATTTCGTTTTTTCTATTATCAAAATTTTGTTTTTCAAATACGTATGCATGTATACTATGATGGTATTCATGTATTTATGTATAAACAATTTTTATCAAAATTATTATCAAATCTATAATCAATGATGATATGAAGACAAAAAACTTTAGAAGATGCTCTATAATGGCTTGCTTTATCAAAAGAAGATGGTCATTGATTACAAACGACAATTGTTTCAAAAGATGAATGACAACCACTTTCAAGGACAACCACTTACAAGTAATTATTTCTATTGATTGGCTATGGGTTCTTACGGTGAAAAATACTACTACATGATTTCAAAACTTTGAAGACTCCAAGATGATTATAAATAGAGACTATCCTTTAGTTGAAGACACAAGAAAAAATTCATTCTCTAAAAAATGTTCATCTCATGTCTAAAAAATCTCCAAGAGTCTCTCTTTCTACTAGTAGATGTTCAAAGTCTTTAGATTTTCAAATAATTCTTTCTCCAGAAGTATGTACTGATTGTAATTCAAGCCTAATTCAAGAAGGTATTATCTAAAATATTTTATCGTTGTGTTGTTTTTATTTTTCTATGATAATTTCATTTCGAGTTATTTTAACTATTAACTCTACAAGATTTGAAATTTTTGTTAAAATAGTACTCGTTTTTAATAATCAAATTCATGCTTAAATCATTTAATTATGTCTAACAAAATCTTGATGAATTGTATTCCTAATAGAAATATTCTTTTAAAAATACAGCAAATCCAAGAATCTATAAATAACTCTGAGCAAAATCTTAAAGATTCTTATAAAACTACTAATCAAGGTACAAATTTAAACAATAATCATATTCATGATGTTAGACGGTTCATAAGAGCAAGTATAAAAATTCGAAACAAACAGATACGTTATCTAAAAACAAAACTATTTGTTTTCTAAATGACCAAATTATCTCTAATTTTTTATTAATAAGAAGGTAAATATGGAGCCAAGAAAAGTTTTTGGGGTGGTTATGGCTGATATATTTACTTCAAATTTATTTAATTTTGGTTTAGTATCCTATAAGAAATTTATAAGTTTTAATAAGCATGATTCAGAGACAAGACCAGTGATTGGTTGGATTAGCGTAAAGCGCGCAGATAAGGACGTAAGTCGCGGTGCCGGACCACAATCATCGTCGGGACGATTCCCCTCTGCTCACCATTATTAAAACAAGTAAGTTTTCTTATAGAATTTTAAAACAAAATTAATTAAATATGAGTAAATTTTCAGGCATACTATCTAAAAAATATATTCCTGGTAAAAATATCAACAATGAACAAGATAATGATGATAATCAAATAAATTCTATTGAAGAAACCGTTAATAACATAGAACAAAGTTTGAATAATTGGACAATACCTAAAACTAATATTAATACAATATATAGAATAGGAACTTTTGATTATTTTCAAGGTTATTCTATTAAAATGACAGAACAAACTTTGTCTATTGGTCAAAACCAACAAAATTTACATTTGTTATCATCACGATCTATTTTAGAGTATAGAACGAAATATAAATTTTTACATGTTGGTTTGGTCCAAATTGCTATCAAGCCTCTATTTAGAATTGGAATTGATGCCCCTGTTCTCCTTATTCTAAGAGACAAGAGACATAAAGATTTTCAAAATTCTATTTTAGCTATGGCTGAAACGAATATTGCTAACGGACCTATTTATTTCAATTGTTATCCAAATTTCTCTGTAGGATTATTTGATAAAAATATTTTAGATACTTTGGTTTTAACTATAGAAACAAAAAATTTAGAATTTAAAGATGATACAAAGCCTTTAGCAATAATTTATCGTGTTTGTTACAAAACTATGACAACTACACTTGAACCAAAAACACGTTTATCAAGTCCTAGAAATGAAACAATTATTTTTGAAGCAAATACTAACCATACCAAAGTTCATACACCGAAAAGATTAAAATGGTCTGATATAACTCAATCATGTAATTGGAACTTACAAAATGTTATTGATCCAAAACCGTTAGACTCTTCAAAACAAATCTCAAATATTATTGAATATAATGATGGTTCTGTAGATATAAATTTTTCTTCCTTAAATATTTCATCATCCAGATTATCAACTTCCTTTATCACAGAAACAGGCTCTTCTAAATCTTCATTATTAAAGTCGAGATCTTTAAAACTAAAAACTGTTGACTATACTAATTCTATTCCCAAACCCTTATATCAAGATGATCAAAATAGTGAAAATAGTCTTCCTAGTCCTACTAAATCAGATTTTATTGATGAACTTCAAAATTTTAAACAACAATTATGAGTTCTAAAATACAAATTAATTGTTCACAAAATAATAAGCTTTGGGCTAATATGTTAAGAAGGCATTGGAAGATAAATTCTAATATATGCAAAACCATTCAACATTTAGAACAAACTATAACTCATGAAAATTATAATTTATACAAAATACCTCCATATACTAATAAATATAATAAACAAATAGAAAAAATTTCTAGGCTAAAGATAGGCATAAAAAATATAAAAAATCAAGAAGTCATAATTTAGAATCGATAAAGCATATTTCCTCAATCCTAACAAAAACAACCTGTTAAAATGAATTTCTCGAATTTAGAATATCAAGTTGATTTTGATTACTTAAAAGATATTGAATATTATAAAGATTATAACCATAAAAAAAGAGTTTGGCATGAAGAAAATTTTTCATACTACTTAAGATTTCTCCATTTAGGCCTTTGGGAAGATTATGTTTTATCAAATAAAATTCATTCTCCTTTTTTTCAATGGTTTGAATTAATTTATGCCCCTAAACATAAAATAAATTACCCATTTAAAAATGATTCTATCACTCCTATTTTTGAGAAAAAATATAAAGATATTATTTCTAATAAAGAAATTATTGCTAATTTTCCACCAAAAGGAGAAATTATTATTAACGATATGTTTATTGCAACTCCTTTAGTTCAAGCCCCAAACCAATTAACTACTGAAAAGGGTCTTCAAAAAATTATTTACCAAAATAATTATGCAAATGAAACCTTATCTAGTATTACCGAGCATTTAGTTAAAATTGAAGAAAAAATTTTCAAAGATAAAAACGTTAACAAGCATGATATGGCAAGCACTAGTAATTTAAGTTTTATTCCTTGCCAAATCGATGGTAATTTTAATCTAGGAAATACAGATTTAATTAATGAATTAGAAAAAAGATTTTCAAAACTTCATATCTCAAACACTAATAATATTAATACTCTTACGAATGAAGAATCTGAAAATAGTGATATTAATAGTGAAACAAATTTTGAAACTCTTGCTCAACAATTTGATACAAATGATGACATTAATCAACTCACTAATGACTTTTCAAAACTTAATAAAATTCATCAATCAAAGCAAAGCACTTTCGGAAAAAAACCCAAAACCAACCATAAGAAATTATTGGAATAGACCCTCTCTTCCAGATGTTCAACTTGAAGAACGAACTTTTCAATTTGATCGTTCTCAATATGATGGTAATTCTGTTTATGAATGGAATATTGATGGCCATTCTGAACATCAAATTATGAATATTGTTCAAGAAATGACTATGGCTGCTAATGCTTATAAAGCTCATAATAATACTCAACTCCAAATTGTTAATATTATTACTTCTGGTTTTACTGGCAGTCTTAAAGGCTGGTAGGATTTCTATATTTCACAAGAAGAAAAAGATTATATTTTATCTGCTAAGAAAACTATTATATAACAAGAAAATAATCGACAAATACAAACGTTTGAAGATGATATGGTTAACACTTTAATTTTTGCTATTATCAAAAACTTTGTAGGAGATCCTACTACTTTTCAAGAAAAAACTTCAGAAATTTTAATGAATTTACATTGTAGAAAACTTACTGATTTTAGATGGTATAAAGATAATTATCTTGTTAAAGTTTTTTCAAGACCTGATTGTAAAGAGTCCTATTGGAAAGAACGTTTTATTGCTGGCCTTCCAAAACTCTTTGCGGAAAGAGTTAGACAAAAATTAAGAGAAAATTTTAATAATACCATCCCTTATCAAAATTTAACTTATGGAGATTTAATAAACTATATTAATAAAGAGGGATTAGCAGTTTGTGCTGATCTTAGGTTTAAAGAAAAACTCAAAAAAGATAGAATTAACAGTAAAAATGAATTGGGAAATTTTTGCCAACAATATGGTTATCAGCCCTTGAATGGTCCGTCTACTTCAAAATCTAAAGTATTTAAGAAAAGATCTTCAAAATATTTCAGGAAAAAGAAATATAATCTTCCAGAAAATTATAAAAAGGGCAAAGATTACGCTTCAAAATCTAAAAAACCTTATAGACTAAATTATAAAAAATCTAAAAGAAAATCAAAAGATATTATTATTTGTCATAAATGTGGGCGTAATGGTCATACAGCTAATAATTGTTATGCTAAGACAAAAATAAATGAGTTAAATGTCTCTGAAGACTTGAAAGAACAAATAAGAAAAATTATTTTAAATACTGATTTAGATTCCGATAAAAGTATTTCTGACTTTCAAACAAATGATTTAAATATTCTCGAAAATACTACTTCAAGTTCTGAAGATTCTGATATTTGCGAGTGTATTGGTAAATGTCATTGTAACAATTTAATCAATGTAATTACTAGTAGCTCCATTAATGTTCTTTCACAAGATGATAAAGATCTTTTAAACTCTCTTGATTCTATAAAAGATAAAAATATCCAAGAATTGTTAATAAAACAGATGCTTAATAAAACTAATAACATAACTCCTGTTAATAATGAAAATTTTAATTTAAAAAATATATACGAAAGATTTACTGAAGCAAAACCAATTTCTATGCAAGAACTTCAAGAAGAATTAAAAATAGTAAAACAAGAAATAAAAGAAATAAAAAATAAAATTTTTATTTTAGAAAAGGAAAAACCTTCTACTTTTAAAAACAAAAATATAGAAATTAATAACGAAGAAGAAAATAAAATTGAAAATGTAACTATTGGTAAACTTATAAATAATCAAGTTTCTCAAAAATGGAACACTCAAATTACTTTAGTCAAGGATAATTTTAAAATCAACTTAACTGCTTTAATTGATAGTGGTGCTGATATGAATTGTATTCAAGAAGGAATTTTTCCTACACAATTTTATGAAAAAACTACATCTAGACTTACTGGTGCCGGAGGTACAAAATTAATTGTAAATTATAAAGTTTCTGATGTTCATATTTGTAATGACCAAGATTATTGTTATAAAACTCACCTAATTTTAGTAAAAGATCTCTCTTCTCTTTTAATTCTAGGAACGCCTTTCATTACAAAATTATATCCTTTTATGGTTCATGATGATGGTATAAGAACCAATGTCTTTGGAAAGGAAATTATATTTAAGTTTTGTGAACCTCCTCTATATTCAACGATTAATGTCCTTAATTATAAAACGCAACAAGCCAAATATCTTATTAACGAAATAAATAATGTTCGAATAACTAATCAATTAAATGATAATAATATTCAAAATAAAATAACAGGTTTGAAAAAAATGTTTGTTCTAATATTCCTAATGCCTTTTGGAATAGAAAGCAACATATTGTAAAACTACCATATATAAAAAAAATTTTAATGAAAAGGATATTCCTTCAAAATCTAGAGCCATTCACATGAATAATGAATTAGAAAGTCATTGTAAAAATGAAATTCAGGATTTAATAAATAAAAAACTCATAAGACCTTCTAAATCACCATGGTCTTGTTCAGCATTTTATGTCATGAATGCCGCAGAATTAGAAAGAGGATCAACAAGATTAGTTATCAATTATAAACCTTTAAACAAAGTTTTAGAATGGATTCGTTATCCTATTCCTAATAAACGAAATTTGCTAAAAAAGCTTTATGATTCAAAAATATTTTCAAAGTTTGATATGAAATCAGGATTTTGGCAAATACAACTTCATGAAGAAGATAAATACAAAACTGGTTTTAATGTTCCCTTTGGGCATTTTGAATGGAATGTAATGCCTTTTGGATTAAAAAATGCTCCTTCTGAATTCCAAAATATTATGAATGATATCATAACTCCTATAAGTAGTTTTGCTATTGCTTATATTGACGATGTCCTAATTTTTTCAAAATCAATTGATCAACATTTTAAACATTTAAACCAATTTCATGACTTGATTTATCAAAATGGTTTAGCTGTCTCTGCAGCAAAAATGCATTTATTTAAAAATGAAATTCGTTTTTTAGGACATGATATTGTCAAAAACACTATTAGACCTATTACAAGGAGCTTGCAATTTTCTACTAAATTTCCTGATGAAATTAAAGATAAAAAACAACTTCAAAGATTTTTAGGATGCTTAAATTATATCCATGATTTTTTCAAAGATTTAGGGATCATATGTAAACCACTTTATAATCGATTAAAAGACAATCCTGAACCATGGACTCAAAAACATACAGATATAATTAAATATATAAAACAAAAGGTCCCTACTTTGCCATGTTTAAATTTACCTCATCCTGATGCCAAAATCATAGTTGAAACCGATGCTAGTGATATTGGATTCGGAGGAATTTTAAAACAAAAAATTGTTAACTCAACTGAAGAGCAATTGGTTCGATATTATTCTGGTGCTTGGAATGATACACAGAAAAACTATTCAACTGTCAAAAAGGAAATTTTAAGCATTGTTTTATGTATTAAAAAATTTGAAGATGATTTATTTATGAAAAGTTTTTTATTAAGAACAGATTGTCAATCTGCAAAAACTATTTTGGAAAAAGATGTAAAAAATATTATTTCCAAGCAAATTTTTGCTCGTTGGCAAGCCCTCTTAGGTAACTTTGATTTCGAAATAGAATTTATAAAAGGAGAAAATAATTCGCTTCTTGACTTTCTTTCTCGAGAATTTTTGCAGGGAAAATGAGCTCGTCGTCCTCTTCCAAACATGATGACAAGAAGCCAATCTCTCAAAATCTTGTTCCAGTCTCTCAAAAGCTAGTTCCATTTCAAAATCAAAATCGTTTTTCTCCTTTAACTCCTACTTCTAAGAATTCACAACTTTATTCTAATATCCTTCAGTCAAAGCTTGTTACTCCAAAAGTTACTTCAACCGACACAATAAGCCCTTTTGCAAAACCTATAACTCCTCAAACTCAAAAATATGTTACTCCTAGCCCTTCTACAAAAACTCCTTATGTTCTTAATCCAAATTTCCTAAGAGTTCAAATTCTTGAAGATTTTCAAATCCATAAGTTACACCAAGGTTTTCATGTTCTCACAAATCATCTCTTTGGACAAGGGAAAACCTTTTATGTTGATTCGTATAAAACCCGAGAATATTATCAAGCTATTCTGCAAGAATCTGGTTCAGTCAATTTTGTTCATCGTTCTAATTCTAAAGAGGGAAACATTGATTTTAGCAAAGCTCATATTATCAAAATCATTTCTCCAGAAAGTTGGGTTCCAAACCTTCACTCTGAAAAACCTCTTATAAGTTATCCTGCTTATCCCAGATTTTCTTACTATGATTATCAAGACGCCTGGACTAAGGCATTCTTTATTCGGAATTTTTCACATTCATGGTTTATCTTCTTTGATTTGAACTTCAATTGTGAATACCCAAGATGGTTTATCAATTGGTACAAATATATGGGTATTCTTCCAAATTGTTTGCCAAAAGAAATTTACGCTGGATATCTCAAATTTAAAGAATTGTTTATTCAACAAATTCCAGAATTTGAATACATGTTACAATTCACCATGATATTTAAAGTTCCATGGATAATGTCTTGGACTTTTCATTATCAAGAAGCAAAGGATTCCTCTCCTCCTTGGCTTAATCGTCAATTTCGCTCAAAATGGTGGGATAAAATGAAGATTTCTCAAGCCAATGAACAAGCAGTAATTAAACATTATCAAGAAATATATATTCAAAAACCAGAAGTTGAAGCCACTTTTATCAACAGTCTTCCCAAAAGTGATGTGGATTTAATTGCAAGAATTAAAGATGCTGCTACCTCTTCCCCTGAAGAACTTCAAGAAATTCGCCAAACTCCATCAGTTTCTGACGATTCTCCAAAATCTATAAAGAATGATTTATTTGAAGACGCTCAAGACCCTTTTGATGACCCTTATGAAGAATAAGAAATCATTATCCATAAATTTGATGTAATACTTTAAATGTAGGATATTTCGTTTTTTCTATTATCAAAATTTTGTTTTTCAAATACGTATGCATGTATACTATGATGGTATTCATGTATTTATGTATAAACAATTTTTATCAAAATTATTATCAAATCTATAATCAATGATGATATGAAGACAAAAAACTTTAGAAGATGCTCTATAATGGCTTGCTTTATCAAAAGAAGATGGTCATTGATTACAAACGACAATTGTTTCAAAAGATGAATGACAACCACTTTCAAGGACAACCACTTACAAGTAATTATTTCTATTGATTGGCTATGGGTTCTTACGGTGAAAAATACTACTACATGATTTCAAAACTTTGAAGACTCCAAGATGATTATAAATAGAGACTATCCTTTAGTTGAAGACACAAGAAAAAATTCATTCTCTAAAAAATGTTCATCTCATGTCTAAAAAATCTCCAAGAGTCTCTCTTTCTACTAGTAGATGTTCAAAGTCTTTAGATTTTCAAATAATTCTTTCTCCAGAAGTATGTACTGATTGTAATTCAAGCCTAATTCAAGAAGGTATTATCTAAAATATTTTATCGTTGTGTTGTTTTTATTTTTCTATGATAATTTCATTTCGAGTTATTTTAACTATTAATTCTACAAGATTTGAAATTTTTGTTAAAATAGTACTCGTTTTTAATAATCAAATTCATGCTTAAATCATTTAATTATGTCTAACAAAATCTTGATGAATTGTATTCCTAATAGAAATATTCTTTTAAAAATACAGCAAATCCAAGAATCTATAAATAACTCTGAGCAAAATCTTAAAGATTCTTATAAAACTACTAATCAAGATACAAATTTAAACAATAATCATATTCATGATGTTAGACGGTTCATAAGAGCAAGTATAAAAATTTGAAACAAACAGATACGTTATCTAAAAACAAAACTATTTGTTTTCTAAATGACCAAATTATCTCTAATTTTTTATTAATAAGAAGGTAAATATGGTATATATATATATATATATATATATATATATATATATATATATATATATATATATATATATATATAGAAAAAGAAGTTGACAAATTATCATGTATGTACTCTTCAAAAAAAGATTATTTGTTTTATTGACAAATGCGAAATGCTCTCCGTGTTTAGCAGAATTTTTTTTTTTTTTTTTTTTTTTTTTTTTTTTTTTTTGCGTATTGATTCATTTCAAAATTACAAATTCTTAAAGTGTCCTTCTTGCCCTTTTTATTTACCGTTTTCTTTTCTTTTTTACTTATTTTACTATTTTCTTAATTTTTAAAAATTTACACCATTCATGTAAGAACCCACCAATTACAATCCATCTTTTAACACCAATTACATTTGTGTCTCTCTCTCTCTCTTCCTTGTCTATCGGAAATTTGACCGGTCATCGTAAACACCTATCTAGCTAAAGATTTGTCATTCCAAATCTTGAAACCAAACAAAAACCATGATTTAGATCTTGAAATGTAAAACCTAATCCACATCTTGAAAAGAAAACAAAAACAAGAATGGAGACAACAAGATCTTCAAATACCGATGGTTTTCGGAGTTCATATTGTTACAATCGTCTCTTACGTGTCTTTTACCATAACTTCTATTAGATTTGGTTCCATTCCAAACATTAAACTTAACAAATCTTTTTGATAAATCTGGTCAACCATGATAGCCACACAAAAGAAATCGACACACTAAAACCCTAATCGAAGTGTGGTTTTGTTGGAGGTTTTTGGAGATGCTTTCAGCGACCGGGGATCTGAAGATGTTTCCAACAAGTGTGTGGTGTTCATCGGAATAGGTATTCTCTTCATCGGAATCGAACCCCAACCGGTTTGGTTAGGGTTTGAAAGATTTTCATATCATAGGGTTTCTTTTTGTCTTCGTCGGGAAATCGAGATTTCTAGGAGTTGGTGGTGGTGTTGACCATTTGTGGTGGTTAGACCTACGGTGGAGATGACATTCATAACTTTCGACGATGGTTTCGGCATTCATAACTGCCAATTGTGGTGGTGGCATTCATAACATTCGGTAATGGTCGCTCATAACTTTTTGCTGTGGTGGTAGTGTTCATACTTCATATCTTTCGACACTAGTGGTGGTGAAAAACATATATAAGGAGATGGGTTTTGTTTAGATAGAGAGAAAGAGATATGAGTATTATGAAGAGAGAGGCGGCGGGGAAGGGGTGGTGTTATGTGTTATTTTATTTTAGCTTCAGTTTTAATTGTTGTAACAAAAAGAAATTGAGGAAAAAAAAAAAAAAAAACAAAACCAAAAGGGCAAATCCATCATTTAAGAATTATTAAAAAGCTTTTAACCAAAAATGCAACAAAAAATATATTTTAGATTAGTGGTGCTAACTCAAAACGTTTTAGACTAACGTAACAAATTTCGACTAAATATAGGGACCATTTTGCAATTTTGTCTTTTCTTTTTGAAAATGTGCATACTATTAAAATAAACTTAAATATAAATAAAACGTTTTTAACTTAAAAGGGATTTTCCACATTAAAATTTAAATAATTCAAATCTTAAAACATTAAAAAAAATTCATACAACCACGATAAAAAAAAAAATTTAAAACCATTGTTTGTTAAGAATTCAGTTTTTACAAACTTACATTTTTACATGTGCTTTTAGATTTTCGTTTCTATAGACGTTTTTATTTTTGTTTTTACATGTTTGTTTGTATACATGTTTTCAAAGATATTTTTGTATTTACAAATATGTGTCATTAAATATATTTGTACACGTAAAATACATATATACATAGGTAGATGTGGTTATACTTGATTATTCTATACTTATAGAAACTAACAATCTATGTAGCAACACTTTTATATATATATATATATATATATATATATATATATATATAGAGGTTTATTTGTGGATGTATATATATTATGATATGGATGTATATGGCTAGTGAAATTCCTTAAGAATTACTAAGTTGTTTAGTAATATAAATATATTTATTACCCGATAACTATTATGATTATTTAGCATTATCATTAATTAAATCGTTTGTATATGTAATTTTTTTTAGACAACTTCATAAATGGCTTTTATGGTTTTATAAAATCTTAAGTTTAGTCCCTAAGTTCAAAAAACCCCATAAATATCCTAATGGTTTCAAAACTTTTAACAAATTATCATTTTAGCTGATTTCTTTTAGCTGATGCTGTCATCTTTTAGCCATTAATAGAATGGTATTTCCGTCATTTCACAAAGGAAGGACCATTTATAAAGTTTTTTATTATAATTATTTAATATAAAAAGGGTATATATATATATATATATATATATATATATATATATATATATATATATATATATATATATATATATATATATATATATATATATATATATAATAGAAAATGGGGTCCATAGGTAGCAATAGCATCATCTTCTCGTTGATCATCTTCAAAGCTCCTCCTTCCACCTATGGGCATTCATCGGGGATTGAACATCATGTAGTAATGCTAGTGCTGGCGGATGAGCACAGTTACAAGGTTTTAGCAAGAAAATCACATACATTACAAAAATCAGAAATCCAAACAGAAAAAAAAAAAAAAAAAAAAAAAAAAAAAAAAGTTAAAGTTTGAACAAGGCTGTCGGATGAGCACAGTTACAAGGCAGTAAAATATATTAAATTGAAAAAGTTTGATATGACCGTTCATGACCTATCTAATCCAATGAACAATGACTCTTGTAGTAGGATACCACCATTATAATAATAATTTTAAACAAAATTAGCTTTTGCTTTCATGAATTCTGTAGTGCTTATTGTGAAATTGGAGGTTATTAGGAAAACAAATTCAGTTTTGGCTAGTCTTTTAAAAACAGAAGAGTTTATGTTGTTTCCTTTTTAATATATCATTTTTTAACATTTATCATCATGATTAACAAATAAGATTTAAAAAAAAACAAACACCAAACTTGAAAAACCTTACAAACAAACAAACAAATGTAATTTTTGTGTTAGATTTTTAGCCTAGCAGTAGTGACGTGGAAATATATCTCTTTGCAGATGGTCGGAGGTTCAAATCTCGGATAAAAAAAATAGATTTTAAGAGTATGTTTAGTTGGTGGTGCATGACAACCATTCCAAAAAAAAAAATAATAAATAATAAATAAAATTAAAAATTAAAATAAATAAATAAACCCTGTATTGGTATCAGAAAACCCAGCCGATCATAAAAAGAAAACTGTAATTTCAAAACCAAACATAACAGTCGAGCAAACAGGTTGACAGCCAAATGGATTTTGAGGTTACAGGTTGACAGCAGCATTCAATTCCTGAGTCGTCAAGGAACACCAACCCTCAGCTGACAAAGGCGTACAATCTCCCGCCATTCATTATCATCTCCTTCTAAATCACAACCAAATGGATTAAAACGATTCCTTTTCATGACATTCAAAGAAGATACTCCATTCCCACTCTTCCGCCCTTCCCAAGCCTTCGCAAATCTCTCTTTGAAACTCCTCTCACTCCCCAACCTCTCCTGATAATTCCCAAATTGCGCAATAATGTACTTTTGTTTCCAAAGATCCTCACTTGACGCCAAGTATCTCAACTCCGAGCATACACAGCTCAACTTTGCTATATCAACACCCGAAACGGAATCCAGAATCTTGAGTATGAGTTCGCTTGGTAGTTGCATGAAGAAAGGTGGAAAAAGATTTTCCGGTTTTCCATCGTCATCATCACCCAACTCCTTTGAGAAAAAGACTTTCCTCATAAAAACCGGGTCAGAATTAGACTTTCCGGCTTCGGAAACGGAATTCGAGTCACTGTCTACTTCCATAGATTCTGCAATCTCTTCTGGATTGGGATTAAAACAGTAAGTTATGCAACCAAGAAAGTGAGAAACAAGTTATAGCTGCGCCAAAAGTATTAGAATGAAAACTGAAAAGTAATGAAAAGTATATATTCCTTGATCTGTTTTATAGATAAAGAGGAAGCGTAACACAAGTGGAAAGCACTTTCTATCTATAGATAAGTGATTCTGCTAAATGGATATATGTGTCATGATTCAAGCATCAGTTTTTTAATATATATATATATATATATATATATATATATATATATATATATATATATATATATATATATATATATATATATATATATATATATATATATATATATATATAGATAAAGATGTCATGTCACACTACGTATGACGTAGAGATCGGCTGGCTAAGGGAGAACTTGTGCGTCGATATATACTTGTGCGTTATAAAAAGAAGACTACAATTAGCTTATTTATTTAGTCTTTGAAAATTTTAAAAATAAAAATGAAAAATATTATGTGAAGTATGTCGTAGAGATAAGCAACGGGCCAGACCCAAGTGCGAAAACCTGAAACAAGAAATCTTTGAATTACTGAAACCGGACCGTTTTAAGGTATGCTCGTTCTGGTTCCGTGTTCCCAACTGCAAGTTAAAAAGAAATAATAATAATAATAATAATAATAATAATAATAATAATAATAATAATACAAAAGAAAATATTGAATTAGATTATGGATTGCTATTAGTTTCAAATTCACCGATATTGTTTTGACCTTTTCAGGTTCCTGGTTCTTAGTCAATAGGATATATCCTTTTTTGACTTTTTTGTTTTACCATATTTTAAATGGAAGTTACTAGATAGCAATACATTCATATTCAACACGCGAACTTCACATATTTTTTTTTCAGTACACGTATGGAGGGATATGATACAATATTGAACGTAGAATAATGTCTTTTGTAGACTTTCAACATGGGATTATATTAATTTGACAAAAACGGTACATGGGATTATATTGAATTTGGCAATAACGGTACATGGGATTATATTGAATTTGGCAAAAAACGGTACGACCATGAATAAATATATCGTGTATGTGTTGTGTAAGCATTTCTTTCTATTTGGCGTATGATCTTATCTCACGTTCATTTTAAACATTGAATGCGTCACGATGATAATACTTGTCTAATCATTTGGATTTGTTATGCTTTTTTTTTGGGATTAACGATCTCATTCTTTAGATTTTGGGTCCTGAGAAAATATCAATATATGTGGAATAATTTTTAGGATATGATTGAATCACTTTTTAAAATCTGGTCCCAAAACCAAATTTAAGATAGTCCAAGATGACAAGGTAGAAGTTACACCACTTCTAAATCTAAAACTATGGGTGTTCAAAACCGGATATCCGAAAATTCGGATAGTTGATTTTTGATATCAGAATCCGTATCCGAAATTTCGGATATCCGAAATTTTGGATACGGATTCGGATACTAAATCGGATATCCGAATTTCATTAATTTTAAATAAATATCCACATCTGAACATCGGATCCGTAAAATCACGTCAACTCTTAAAATTAATAATATCAACTATGTTAAATCTTGCGACATAGATGGATATCGATAGCAACAAATAAATATATGTAGCATTTACTTAATAGTTTTTGATTATAAGCCAACGAACCAGGATTATAACAAACAAATATATAACGATTGTAAATGGAAAGGTTTTCAATAAAAGTTTGGAAAGAATGGTCACGAAAAAGTTGAAAATGGTGGGGAACATTAGTCCATTAAACATGTCAATGTTTATAATTTCTCATTTTAAAATATTAAAAAATAAAGAAAAATTATTTTTTTCGGATATCGGATATCCGAAACTTTATAAATTCACTATCTGTTTCTGAATCCGAAAAACCGGATATCCGAATTTCGGATATCCAAAATCCGAATATCCAAAATTTCGGATAATTTCGGATCGAATTTTCGGATTTCGAATCGGATATTTCGGATGCGGATATTTTTGAACACCCCTATCTAAAACGCAAAAAGTAACTTGTTGTTTTGTGTTTGATGAGATAAAGAATTCCTTATGATCAATTTAGTGTATATAAAAGTTCAACCCTTATCCGGAAACATTCACATTCCATTTATACAAGGAATAAAGTGGTTGAAAATCGGTTACACCAAAATTGGCGCCAAAACATGGTAGTTTTTAGACATAACTGACGCCTACATCATCATGATTTCATCAGTAGATTTTTGGCGGCGGAACCACCGCCAAGGGTGCTGCCCCTTGGAATCCGCTAGAGGCCCTGGCCCTACACCCTGTTACGGCCTGTACCTAGAGGCGTTGCCCTCGGACCCTTGTATTCCTGATTTTACATTTATTACTCTTGCACCTCCGGTCTTGGTGAATAAGTAGAACTCAGCATCTCTCAATATTAATAATAACTACACTAAAATAAGTTGATAACACTAAAATCACCAACACATCAAAACCGGCTTTCCTACACCAGCTAATTTGTTGTGTGAACATAATGTTATGTCTTATGCAGTGGAATCATTGCAAAAGAACATTTATGGCTATTGAGTGTGGATGTTTACAACACTATAACCATATCTTTCATAAGTCTTACCAAGTCACTACAACCCAAATAGTTAAAGAGGATTTGCTATGTAAGAAATAATTAGTACGTGGTAAGAACGAGTAGGACAAACTTTTTAAAAAATATAATATTTTATTGAGTAATTAGATAAATGTCTATGTGGTTTAGTTAAGTCTATAGATTTTTTTCCTTATAAAAAACTTTCACTCAGATGTTACCCGGTGTTGATTTTTGTTCTTGATTTGTATTATGGTTGTGTTTAGTTTTTGTGTTAGAATGGAAATCGATTTTCTACAGATTTTTTCCTTATAAAAAACTTTCACTCAGATGTTACACGGTGTTGATTTTTGTTCTTGATTTGTATCATGCGTTGAGTTTTCTTTTTGTGTTAGAATGGAAATCAATTTTAAGGTTTGTTGCAAAGGAAAATAGATTATAAAAATTAGATGAAGAAGGGACATATTTTTTAGATTAAATCGAGTTTAAGGTTTGCTGCAAAGGAGAACAGATTATAAAACGATATGCAAAAGGGACATATTATTTTAGATTTAGAACGTGTTGAATGTAGATTTTTTTATAGGATTAAGTGTTGGATTAGGTATTTAAGGTCATAATTAAATTGAAATAATTTTATGCAATAAAAGTAAAGTCTTTTTTGGATTGCCCACAATAATTAGAATTAGCTAGGAACAACTTTAAGAGTATGAGGAAATGATTTGTTAATTTATTATTTGAATAATATATTAATTAGAAATGGTTAAGAATTAATTTAAAATTAATTATAAGTAACTGTAATTTCTTTTTGGATTAATTATAATTAATTAAAGGTACAAGGGTTGATTTGAAGTTGTTCAATACTTGAGCAAGAGAGACAATTCTAGAACCTTCCTAGTTTGGACGGTTTTGGAGAGGTTCTAGAAGGATTCTAGAATCCTCTTGATAGCTAATAAGGATAAGAACTTGGATAGATAAAATATGAATATTTTATTATTCAAATTAGGGTTTATCCTAAAGATCCACCAACTATAAATAAGGACCCTTAACCTTAGAATTTTCGACTCTAGCTACTTACAAAGAGAAATCCGAAAATCCTCCTCCTTCCTATTTCTAAATCGTTCCTAGGGTTTCTAATGTATTGTGTGTGAACAATTAGTGACATCCATACTGTTGGTGTTCGTTTTCCAAGGAAAACTTGAAGATCAAAAGGGTTACAATATTCGATTATTACAAAGATATGGGTTCTAATCATTGTAATTTTTTATTATACCTAAATTAGATTAGTTATTCATAATATGTAGATATAATTAGAAAGGTCATATTACTCTAGGTTGTATGTGCCCATAAAATAGTTATATGATTTCCATGTGTAACTATGTTGTTTTGTAAACTAGAAACCCATCCATTAGTATCAAAGGTTAGGATTCTCTATTATACGCGCATTGATGAAAAACTAAAGAAATAAAAAAAAAAAAAAAAAAAGCATGTTAATCTCAAGGCGCAGTGCGCCCTGGGGCGACGCATCCTACACGAAATTAGTGTTTCAGGATTTTCTTGCCTTTTTCGAATTGTAGGATAATTACAAGATATAAATGGTTATTTTAATTGGTTAAAATCTGCACATTTAGACTAGGAAATTGGATAGACCCGAATTCTAAAATCAAGGAAGAAAATAAATAATTAATATTATTTAATTAAAAGTCTAATTAAGATAATTACTTAATTCTTAAAAGATTTATAATTGATTAAAATTTTAATTAAAATAATTATTAAATCTTAAATGGTTTAAATATTAATCAATTAAATGTTAATTGAGTTAATTAGATTTAAACCTTGTATTCTTAAAAAGTTTAAAATACACCCTTACACATATTTATAAGAGTATGTAATACTATATGTAAAAGATTAATAATTCGTCAGTCAAACCAAGACTAGACATCATTCATGAAGTCATGCTATAAGAGGTATAAGGAAATGATAAAATGATCATTGAATAGGTGTCTTTTTCATCCACCGCTTCTTTGTGTGGTGGATTGTCGTTAGCTGAAAGGGCTCTTATAATACATAATTCACGTTAAAAGTATAACATAAAGTACTAGAACACATCAAAATTCACAATCTAGTTACTTAGGAAAAATTTGAACTTGTATGCTAATCCATGAAAATGCACATTGTTTCTTTGTGAGTCGTTAGTAGAGTGTATATGGTTAGTCGGCACACTAATTTGGGACTACAAAGTAGAAATGATGAGAGGACTCGAGTTTATGATAATGGAATGGCTGTGGTTAACCAGCATGTAAATGTGAGATTGTAAATAAGAACAAGGGTCTCACGCGGGTTCGCATGGTTATTTGTATCTTGTTTGTGATCCTCGGTATCTCAGTCACAAAAGTAAGAGCATAATCTGAGATTAAACATATCATTGATAGTTCAATGAATCTTAGAGATCTAGGAGCTTCATAGTGATTGAAATTGGTAAAGTTTATTACCTACCTAAAATAGATTCACAATTTGATTATGACATCCCTATTCTTATTTCGAATTGAAAATATAGATCCTAGCCTTATATATAAATTTTCGGTTAAAATATATTAAGGATTGAAATCAACTAACTAAAACTTTCTCTTATATATAGATGTGTGGAAATGGTGATTTTCCTTCTCCTTCTACTACTTAAAGTTCAAACTTCACTCTCCTATCAATTCTCTTAAAAGAAAAACTCACTGGTCTGAACTACATGGACTGGATGAGAAATTTGAAAATGACTCTTCATTATAAAAATAATGATTATGTTCTCGATAACCTTATTCTTGAGTTTGACATGAAAACTACTACTCCTGAAGAAATTGCTGCAAATGCTAAACATGTTGACAACACTACAAAGGTTTCTTGCATCATGATATCCATTATGGCGCCAGATCTGCAAAATTACTATGAGGACTACTAACCTATGAAATGAATCAAGTACTTAGTGAAATGTTTAACAAGAAAGCTAGATAAGAACGCTACGAAATCGTCAAAGCTATAATGGTGTGCAAGCTAAAGGAAGAAGAATATGTGTGTGCCCATGTCTAGAAAATGCAAAGACTTATCGAAAGATTAGAGAAGCTCGATGTGAATTTCGATAAGGATTTGGCCATTAATATGGTTCTTAATTCCTTTCCTAGTTGCTATTATCAGCTCATCTTGACTTATCATTTGAACAACACTAAAACAACATTTATGCAACTCCATAACTAGTTGCAAACAGCAAAAGCCATAATAAAGAAGTATCATCCCACTAATGTCGCTATTGCTCATGTCCTGGCCATTAATCAAGGCAAGGGAAAGAAAAGGAAAGTTGTCGCCCAACCTAAGTGGAAAGGGAAATCCCACATTGGAGATTCTAGTGGTGGGTCAAAGGGGAAAGCTAATTATGAAGTTACTCGTGTTAATGATTTAAAAAAGGCCATTTGCTTTCAATGTGGCCAAAAGGGACATTTAAAGAGAATCTACCCAAAATATCTACAAGAGTTGAAAGAAGGAAAAGGCAAGGTCTTTGGTTCTTCGTCAGGTATATACACTATCGAAACCAATAACACACAAATTTCCAATTCTTGGGGTATTGATACCGGATGTGGTTTTCACATTTGTTTTGATATACAGGGACCAAGGGAAAGTGAGAGAGTTGAGTATGGGAAGTTGAACCTAATCGTGGGAAATAGATGTTCTTTGCCTATTACTAGGATTGGAATTTATGAGCTTATGTTTGATAGTGGTCTTAGGGTTGATTTAGATAAATGATGTTATTCATCTGATATGACAAAGAACATAATTTCATTTCATGCTTTATTTAGACAAGGATTTCATTACTCATTTGATAAGGATAAGGGTGCAGTTTTGGTTTATAAGAATGGTGTTTTTACTTTCAAAGTTTATCCTTGTAATGGTTGTATGAAATTGTTGTGTGTGTGAATAATTTGGGTAATGGTGTATATAATGTGTATTCTTCAGATAGTTTAGACAAAGCATGCTTATGGCATTATCATCTTTGGCATATAAACAAGAAACGTATCGACCAACTCCAAAAGGATGGAGTGTTGGAATCATTTTACTTTAGGAAAAATGATGAATGTAAATCTTGTGTGACATCCCCATTTTCACGGCCAGAAAAGACCGATTTTGTTTATGCTTTATAAAAATCAGAGTATCTCTTTTAATAAAAACATTGCGGAATTTGTTCCCAGTAAAACATGATAAATACGTTATAAAAGCATTTCCGAGGAAGAGTATTTTTATTCATTTTAAAACATTTGGGGTGTCATCGTCAATACAGAAACATAAGTATAAACAGGACTTACATTCATTAACGCTAGTTATTTACATCTCCTTAATCTCTCAGTGTAATGTGACATCATAACAACACCTGTGATATAAATAAACTGAGTGGGTCGGGTTGGGAAACCTGGTGAGTAAATAGGGTTTTCAACCCACAATAATATAATTATAACGTTTAAACAATCAAGCAATCAACCCAATTACCCAACCCCGTTATCTTCTTTATTCTTAAGGATCTACCCTAAGAATCAGCTATTTCTCGTTCACTCATTCCTAAGGATCGTCCTAAGGAATTGGCACGAAGTCCATCGTTGCCACGGTTTACACAACGGGCACTAAGTCTGCATAGTCGCCAGGGTTTAGGCATCAAGTCTGCATGATCACTAGGGTTTAGGCATCAAGTCTGCATGATCACCTAGGTTTAGAGTACACCGGGTGAACACATCGTTCACAACCTACAGGTTGCGAGCCTGCAAGTGTTCCACTGGACTGTCTGGAATAGTCCGTGGTTGTCATCCATACTCTGCTGAATGACGGGGCCATCGTTTAGGAAAAGGCTTCTCACATCGTCCACCTCTCACCCTCACCTCATGGTTTATAACACCTCTCAACTCATCATCCAACTCATATTCCATCTATTACATCTACCCATGTTTTACCCCAACATTATCGTAGATATAAAATACATATACAATTTAAATCATTTAAAACATGTATAAAATCGTTCATCCAGCATAGACAGCAAGTATTCAGATAATATGCACACATAGTATGTAATTTATATAAAATACTTCATATCTATGTGTAAGATGAAAGTAACTATGCACTCACCTGATAAGGTGATGACTCGGTACTCGGACAACACTTCGTTACTGTTAAAACAATTTCCCTCGGACAAAACCTAGTATCATTACCACTAGAGTTTAGTCTAACGTTAACCTCGACTAATTAATATTCTAGATATTATTACTATTATATAAGCGTTAAGAAACACTCTTATATAACTCATAATAATAGCTCAAATACTCATTATAAGTTCCTAATAATGTTACTATATTAAAACATAAGCTATACTAAAGATAGGGTAGGTATAGCTTACTTACAGCGGGTTTCCTTGGAAACCGGGATTTGCCGGAGCAGAGTTTTAGAGTCGAAGGCTCTTCCTTTCGGAGCCGTCAGGCGCTCCGGGGCTTCCACCTCGTGCTAGGGGGTTCCCTAGGCTTTTTGGGGAGTTTCGGGAGGTTTAGAGAGTGTTTCTAGAGAGAGAAAGAAGGGGTGAAGGTGTGAGGTTGAGGGTTGCCCCAGAACCTCTATTTATAGTGCTCCTGGAGCGTCACCACGTCGTGGTGTTGCGTAGGCTCCAAGGTTTCGCCTGGTGCTGACACGTAGCGACGCACACAGGGTGGAAATCAGCGGGTTTTCAAAAATTCATAACTTTCGCATACGAACTCCGTTTTTGACGTTCTTTTTTTCAACGCGTAGGTAAAATCAAGATCTACAACTTTCATTTAGACTCCGTCGGCTAATTCTCGACCGATCTCAAATTTAACAGTAGGAGGCGTTTAGATTGTTAAATTACAGTGAAGAATTTGTAACTCCTTCATACGAACTCTGTTTTCATCTATCTTTTTACCGTTGAGTTCCTATTAATGATATCTACGACTCTCATTTAGGTCGCGTAAGCCAAAACCGCTCGAACTAAAATTCGAGTTTCGGGTCGTGCGCTACTAAGCTGAATCTTAGAAAAATCATAACTTCCTCATACGAAGTCAGATTTGAGCGTTTTTTTATGGATGTTCTCGGTTTAAAGTATACTACAACTTTGGTTTAGATCACCAAGGCTAAAAAGCCCTCCAACGTAAATTCACTATTTACGTCTCCCGATGCCGTGCCGGTTTTGCCGAAAAACTTCGACGAGCCATAACTTCTTCGTTATAACTCGGATTTCGGTGTTCTTTACATGTACGGAACCCTTGAGATATATTCTACAACTTGGTTAAGATTATTTATTCTAAATAATATTTTGTCGAAAAGTCGTTTTCGACCCCTATTATCTCTAAATTGACTAGCCCAGATCTACGGGCCTTACATCTTGTTTGTTAGGAAAGATGACTAAGTCACCTTTCATAAGGACTTGTAAAAGAGATGAGGGATTGTTGGACTTAATTCACACCGATGTGTATAGACCCTTCATGTCTGCCACATTGAATACTATTTGTTCCTACGTGACATTTAATTACTAATGATTTTAGTGGATGTGGGTATGTTTATTTAATTTAACATAAGTCATAAACTTTTGAAAAGTTCAAAGAGTTTACGCATAAATTAGAGAATCAACTAGGAAAGAAGATAAAGATGCTTTGATCTGATAGAGGTGGATCTTAGTATTGAGTTCAACGACTATCTTAACAAATGTAAAATAGTTTCATAATTGACTCCTCCTAGGACATCACAACTTAATGGTGTGGCTAAGAGGAAAAATCGAACCTTGCTAGACATGGTTCGTTCCATGATGGGTCAAGCTTCACTAGTTATATCATCTTGGGGGTATGCCTTAGAGATTGTTGCCCATATCCTAAATCGTGTTCCTACTAAAAAGGTTTCCAAAATACCTCATGAGGTGTGGAGTGGAAAACCTCCCTCACTCACACATATCAAGGTTTGGGGTTGTTAGGATCTCATTAGGCGTGAGACCCATGACAAACTGGAGCCCAGAGCCAAGAAATGTATATTCATTGGTTACCCACAAAAGTCATTTGGATACTTGTTCTACAGTCCAAGTGAAAATGTGGTTTTCATAGCTCAAAGGGGAGTCTTTCGTGGGAGAGAGCTTATATTCAAATAGTATAGTAGGAGTACAACCGATCTTAAAAAAAATTCAAGAGTCGACCAATAAGGAAACTTTGGATGAAACTAGTACTCAACCTAAGGATGAAAGATATGTTGTGCATGTTGACAATTCATTACCTCTTTGTCGCTCTAGTAGAGTTAGTAAACCACCCAAGTTGTATGGATTTCTTATAACTATGGATAGGGACACATTTATTAGTGATAGAACACTAGTAAATTTGTATGACTAAACTAGCTACAAGGAAGCGATGGCAAGCCCTGAGGTTGCTAAATGGAAAGAGGATATGGATAGAGAGATTCAATACATGTACGATAACCAAGTTTGGAGTTTGGTTGATCACATACCTAGTTTGTAGATGATGGGTTGTAAATGGATCTTCAAGAAAAGACTGGCATGGAAGTGAATGTACACACTTTCAAGGCTAAGTTACTAGCGAAGGACTATAGTAAAACCCAAGGGATTGACTATGATGAGACCTTCTCACGAGTAGCTAAGATCAAATCGACTAGGATAATACTTGCCATAGTATCCTTTTATGATTATAAGGAATGAAAATTGGATGTTAAAACTGTTTTCCTTAACGAGATGGTTATTGAGAATGTTTATATGACTCAACGGTAATTTTTTGAACATGCCAAATATCCTAATAAAGTATAAAAGTTTGAGAAGTCCATTTATGGACTTAAACAAGTATCTCGCAGCTGGAATCTTTTTTTTCAATAAAATGTCAAAGAGTTTGGATTTTCTAGAAGTGAAGATGATTCATGTGTGTATGCCAAAGCTAGTTGGAGTGTTGTAACCTTTCTAGTTTTATATGTTAATGAAATACTCCTTATAGAAAATGATATTCCAACTTTGAAATAGGTGAAATCTTGGCTTGGGAAATGTTTCGCTATGAATGACGAAGCCCAAATGACAAAGAAACCAACGCGGGGTGTACTCCTATGTACGCTAAGCGTACAGGCTGCATGATTTGTATGTTGAACGTACGGGCTTGTACACCCAGTGTACTACCCTGTTAATCCATAATCTCCAAAAGGCTTAATCCTTTAGGACCTTACGCTCCAAACACATATATGAGTCCAATAAAGTGTCCTAACCAATAAATTCGATTACCTGGTGGCTTGCAAACCCCCAAATGGACCCAAACTTGAAATATGGCAACCTACTTCCATAAAAATGACTAATACTCATGCATGGCCACATTATGACCTTCAAGATGGTAACTTTTCTGTATTTGGGACTCAAATAGCACTAAGGGTTGCTACCCTAAGCCGAAAAACAGACTTGGAATCATAAAGTTCCTTTTTTGGGACCAATAATGTCCAAAACACCATTACCATAGATGTAAGAATATATGAGGCAAGTTGTGAGCTTTTTACCTCAAATGAGTAATAGATGATGATGATATCTCAGATCTTTGAGATCAAGCTACACAAGTTCTTCTTCACCAACTTCCTCTTTCTCCTTCCAGGCTCCAAACCACCAAAATGGGCTTCACAAGATCAAAATCACACAAAGATGAAGAAGGTTAGGTTTCTAGGGTTTTCTGAGTCCAGGATTTGGTAAGCAGGCTCGGGTTTAGGACATAATGAGGTACTTATATGGATTAAACCCTAAAAATTAGGGTTTTGAGTCTGATCACATAAGTTACGCGTACCCCTTGGTACGTTGCGTGTATGCGTATCAACCCCCGCATCCAATGTTGCCACTGTGCCCCGCGTACGCTAAGCTTACGCCCAGCGTACATCTTTAGTCAACCCAAATATATAATGGCCCACTCACTAAAGGCCCAACTCAATAATCCAACATGTATCTCATAGTCCAACAATTAATTACAAAGATTAAATAATTAGCATTACCTCAAGTCACGATTGTTACAGTGTATGTGGATGAGTATGATAGCATGAAAATGTTGGATCCGCCTTTAGGTCATGGTTCTTCGGTTGATGTATCGGTGGAAACCTAGACTGTGGAAGGGTTGTGTGTTATAGAATGGTATATTTCATATAGTTTTGGTGAGTGTTGAAAAGGATGTTTCTTAGATTTCCTAAAAGTCATTCGGAGTATGGTTGAGTACCTTCAGACCCATGTGGTATTCATCGTGAGTCTTTTGGCCAATGATGGAAGGACGAAAAGATCATTGTGTTCTGAGATCTTATCGTTTAGTGATTAGATGGTATCACGATGCATCGTGAACCAGTAAATCACTCATGTAGGTGGGACCCCGTAGTCATATTTTTGAGATTCTTTGGTCTCAGATTGTTAGTATTTGGCATGGTTGGTTGTTAGAAAATTTAGGGGTTGGGAGGCTCATTGACCAGCTGGGTTGGATCATGTGGATAGAAAGACTTTGTTTTGATGGAAGTCCTTGTTATGCATCAAAAGTCATTTGTTGAATGTTTGCATTTGTAGACTTCCCCGTTTGTTGGTGGGCTGTTTAATAGGAGTTTGGTTACCAATGTTGGGTTGTGGTCTTGAAGCATCGGATCGGGAAGCTCATGGTAAATGCCTTGAAGGATTTGTTTGGTGATTGTACACCTAATTTGGAGAGGGATGTTGTGATGTAATGCGAGATTCTGGGATTGACCATTATTACGTCGTGAGAGCGGTGGGTTACTGATGACTTTGCAGGAAGTCAAGTGCGTATTCGAGGACTTTTGGGCAGGAACTTTGTATTTAAATTTGTTAATGCTTAGGCTCGCATAGCCTTTAATTGTAGGGCGATGTCGTTGATTATGTTATCTTAGATGAGACCCGTACGTGAGGCTCGTTGATTATGTTATCATGGATGAGACTCATGGGCGAGGCCTGTTGATTATGTTATCTTGGGTGAGACTCATGAGGGAAATGTGTTTTTATGTGGGTAGGTTTGGATCGTGGCCACATTTCGCGACAGTATGTGGCAATATGTTGTGAGAGGGCCATATCATTCATATCATTGAGTTAAACCTTTGACAAAGGTGGGTTGAGTGTGATGTAAGACTATAACTAGGCTGTAGCGTTCACTTGGAGTGAAATGGAATTCTTTTCGTTCGTTTATAGTTGGTTGGTTGTCCTTTGTTAGACTGGATGGCTGTTGGATCCGTGTTGACAAATAGGCTAGGATAGCCTTTGTCGATTAGAATTTTGGTTGGAGTTATGATGTGTGGCCATGTGTGAAGTTTTCAGCTTCAGTAGTCGGCTGGGAATTTGGTACTCCAGTTATTTAGTAGTGCAGGACAGAACCAAAGAGATCTTGGCTAGATCGAATATGCTTATTTGTTTTTAACATGATGTAATGTATATGATAGTATGACACCAATGGTTGAGACTCATGTTGGGAGTCACCTTCGTATTCAAGTGCAACGTTGCCGGCATTAGCTAATGTTCATGGAGTGTGTTTTCCGGTTATTAGTAAGGCGATGCAGGGCCATAGAGGTTTTGGTCGGTTCAGGTTGTGGATTGAAGCCATTATGGATGTGGTTAAATGGGTTCGTATGTATGGAAGTCAGGTATAGCATAAGGTTTTTAGAATTCGGGAAAGTAGTTTAACCTTCTCTTTGTGGTTAAGTGTGGTGTGTTAGCATTCGCCTCTTCGTACGGGTGCATGATTTCTGCAAAGATGGGGTTTGGTAGCAGTATCAGAAGGTGGTCATATGTGTAGCATTATTTCTCAGTTCTATTTTGGATTCAAGTAGTTCAGACAGGGTCAGCTAGTGTAGTAGAGCAAGTTGTAAAGAGTGATTTCGGGTACAAATCTAATTTAAGTGGGCAAGAGTTTTAACACTCGTTTTCCATAATGGATAAGTGTAGAGCATTAAGGAGTCAAAGGCATGGTTTTTAGGAAAACCCATGTGGCACGACATGACAAGCCAAATAGAGAGCGTGTATATGGAGGGTAGTCACGACGTGACATGTGTATGGTCATGACGTGACTAGGGCTGTTGCCCAATCCCATGATCTTTTAGGGTTTCCTTCATATTTAAGCCCCTAGTATCAGATTTAGGGTTTCATCCTGCCTCCATCACTCTTTAGAGCTTTTATCAAACCCTTATACCCTCATCTTCATTTGTGAGCTTATTCTTGTAGTTTGAAAAAGATGCTTATGGTGTAAAGAACCTCTTGTCAAGTTTGGAGTTTGTGATTGAATCATTTATGGACCATTATAAGTGTTCAAGATCCACACTTTATGATGTTAGCTTCTATATATTGGCTTATTATCCCTTCTTCTTCATATTGTGGAAGTTTGAATGGAAGGATTCCATTAAGTTTGCAACTTTATGGGTTCTTAAGGTCCCTTAAGGGTTGTGCTTAATGGATCTGAAGCTTGGATATGTTTTGAGGTCATCATGTGAGTGTGGTTCCATTTCTTCATCATTTTGACCTAATATGAGATCATGACATGCATTGGACATACATGTCTATAAAGCATCGATTATTAAGATGATTTTGGAGTAAGAAGGCCCTATGGAAAGTTGGAATGGATGGCTTTAAGAATTAAGAGCCGAATGCATTAAATGTCCAAATATGTTGTAGTCACGACGTAACCATATGGTGGTCACGACGTGACGATGAGATTTATCTCGATTATTTTTTACTGCCATAGTAACGACGTGAGAGCTTCGCCACCACGACGTGACGATGATTTTGGTCGCGACTGAGTTGTTTAAATTAGGAGTTTTGGATCTTAGTTGAGCTTGTTGGCCACGACGTGATCATGGGTTGGTCACGATATGAGAATCAATTTTTGGTAATGTGGTTGTTGACTTTGACTTTGACTGTTAACTTTTGGCATTAGTTGACTTTTGGTCAAATTTATGGTTTTAGAGGGTAGACATAGAGTTTTCCTTGTGTAGTTGTTTAGGAGGTGTTTAGCATTGTTGGCTATGAGAATTGTTAGATGTGGACTACGTCAGCAAGGTGATTCTTCTCACTATACTGTGTAGGATGTTAGTTGTCTTTGTGACTCTTGCATTTGTATGATGGGTTGGGCTCATTTATATGTTGGGTTATGCATATTTGTATGTTGGATTGGGCGTGTTTGTATGTTGGGGTGTGCCCGTTGGTATGTTGGGTTGGGCCTATTTATACGATGGGTGGGGTTGATACGTAGGCATGGCCCGATGTTATGTATGGTATGTGATATTTTAGGGAACTCGCTAAGCTTTATGCTTACGGTTTTGTGGTTTAAACATTTTTAGGTACTCTCAGTTCCAAAAGGAAAGGCCTAGTTTGATTGTACCACATCCCCTAATGGCTTTTTTTTTGCACTGATTAGTATTGTTTTATTCTGATGATTGAAAGATACATTTTACTCTAATTGGTTTTGAAACAAATGGTTGTATGGATTTGATGGTTCAAAAATGAAAATTTTTTTGGTACTTTTGGGACGTTACACTAGAAGACTATTAGGAGAGAAGATAAAGGAGAAGATTTTCGGTTGGAGTTCTCTTAGAATTGATGGCTGAAAATTCCAAGGGTTGTGACCCATTATATAGTTGCTAGGAAACTCTAGAAACCCTATATTTGAACATAAAATAATATTATTTCAGATTCTAGTGATTATCTACTTTCCTTATATTAAATGGAACATTCTAGATTACCTTAAAAGGAATCTCAACACCATCCATCATAGGAGGTCTCTAGAACCTCTCATTTGCTCAACTATTAAGAAAATACAAATTAGCCCTTGTACTTCTAATTAATTCCAATTGATCACAAATTAATTCCAAATTAATTATGATCAATTCATTATTAATTTAATCAATTTCTAATTAACTTATTAATCATATAATAAACTAATAAATTATTTACTTTCTCTACAAATGACATTCTAATCGGTTTCTAGTTATGAGGGCCACCTAAAAAGAACTTTGCTTCTAATTACAAGTTTACAACAATTTAATTATGAGCTTAGACACCTTAATTCAACAAGGGTTTCATAAACTTGTATCAGGATAATAGGGCGATAGGGTTTCAAGTCCTAAAACGAAAACAAAAACCCTAATCTATACTTATTCTTACAGATCTTGAAACGAGAAGGGCGGTGGATTTAGGGTTTCAGGAAACGAGAAGGGTTTCAACAAGAGAATGAGATAGATGCAGTTAGATGAAGCGGAAGTCATTAGTGTTCTTTGACTTTTGATTCATCAATCGGATTTCTACAACTTATCAGTCACAATTTAATTAATTGAGGGGTAGAGGGGAAAAAAGACAAGTTATATGTTCAAAGATTCATCAATCGGATTAATGAGACTTCTTTTCTTTCTAATTCTTTCCGTCATCTTCCATGCTTGTCGTTGTGGGAGTGGTTTTCATCTGGGTATATTCATCTTTGATTTTAATCTGGGATTTTCATCTTTCCCCTTCTATAGAAGTCTTCCAAATCCGAAGTTGAACCCAAGACCACCATAAAATCACAAAGCTTCTAAGTAGCCTTCAAGTTTTCTGATGTGCATTTATGTTTTGGTAGCCTATGAGTTCATGTGTGTTGAATTTGAATCCAGATGAACATGTGGTTCACAAACGTAGGGATATATATATATATATATATATATATATATATATATATATATATATATATATATATATATAGAGAGAGAGAGAGAGAGAGAGAGAGAGAGGGAGAGAGAGAGAGAGAGAGAAGGAGGGTATTTTTAATTAGCATTTTCTTTAAATTTTATAAATAAAAGAAAATGAATAAAAAACCAAAAGTAAAAGGGCAAATCCGTCATTTGATATATTTTCAAACAGTTTTGGATGAAACCTACAATAAAAAACTTATTTTAGACCACTGGTGCGACTCTAAAAAAATTTGGACCAAAGTTTCAATTTTTGACAAACCACGACTAGATTTGCAATTTTGTCTATAACTAATAATAATAACAATCTAAAAATAAATCAAAAGTAAATGGATGGGACAAATAGATGTTTTATGTCTCATTAATGCTTTAAGGGACGAAACTTGCAATTTTTAGCAATGGGATAATGACTTAGAAGGGTAATTAGGTTTCTAGTTTGTCTGTATTATATCACTAAGGTTTTTTTATTTTTTTTGCGAATTACACCAATATGGTTGTTATTACTGTTTAGAAATAGTCCTTTTTACCGGTTTCTTTCTGTTTAACCGGTAAAAAAGATTATTTTTAAACGGTAATAACAACCACATTGGTCTAATACGCACAAAAAAAACTTAGTGACCTAATACGGACAAACTGGAAACCTAATTATCCTCTTAAGTCATTAACCATAATTTTAAAGACATTGAGAATATATGACCATCAACAGTAAACTAGTTCGTTTAGAACTCGTGTCGTCTCATATCGACCAGAAGAACTTGCTACTCCTCTACATGGCGAAGCTCTTCATCTAGAGTTTGTCCCTTCGGGGACATCCGATAAAATTGGAACGATACAGAGAAGATTAGCATGACCCCTACGCAAGGATGACACGCACAAATCGAGAAATGGTCCAAAAAAGATTTTAAACCCTTCGTCGTGTTCTCTGAAACCCTAATTCCCTTTTCAAATGCTAATAGAGTTCAATTGCAATTCTTACGTTTCAGTAGTTGAACTACTGAAGTCATGATCAGACAACATGTGGATTCCATGATCAGATTAATCTTCTTGTTGATGTCTTCAACCATTTGTGGCAAGTAAGGGTGATCTTTCTTTCTATAAAGTCTCCTTTAAGTTTTTTACTTTTCATATCATTAAGTTTCATACTTTATAAACTTCTGTTTGTGTTGTATATAGTCTGTATGTGTTTGTTTATGTGCTGATTTTTTATTCATTTTGCAACTTTAGTTCTTAATTCATGTTGTGGTTTTGGTGTTTATAAAATAATTCATAATAGGCATCCTTTGCAAGTCCCTGTTGGTTTTATATTTCCATTCGTTATCAAATGTAGACATTGATAGGAGGTATCAAAGTGAGATTGTTTTTGTACATATGGATGTGTTCATGTAAACATTTAAATGACAAAAAAGAAGTTATTGATAAAATGTTGTATATTTATGTAAGGAAGATCATCAATCATATGAGTTTTTGGACTTGGAAATTTTAGAAGAGTTGTGTGATAAGTTTAAATGGAAGCAACTATTTTCAGTCAAACAAGTCAGTCACACTGATTAGTAAGCATTGTTTTCTAAATAATTAGGCTTAATGACTTAGGAGGGTAATTAGGTTTCCAGTTTGTCCGTATTAGGTCACTAAGGTTGTAGCACCTGGTTCCTGGTACGTAAGATATATCTGAGTATTTTGTATTTTTGGCCGTGGACTCGGCAAGTTGGAGGCCCGACTCGCCGAGTAGAGACGAGACTTGGGGCGCGGTTAAGTTGGCGACTCGGCGAGTCCATATTATGGACTTGGCGAGTTCGCGCTGTCTGATAAAACCCTAATTTCCAAGGGTTTGCACCCCATTTAAACGACCTTTTGCGCCCCAACTCCGCCCCATTCACACTCAGAAGCTCTCCATACGTTCTAGCCCTTGTTCTTGTGAGTTTGAGGCTTATTAGTGTGTTTCCTTGAAGATTTTGAGAAGGAAGAGGAGTAGATCAAGAGGAAGGGAAGGAAGCCAAGCATCTCTGTGTTCTCTCAGTAATTTCTTTGAGGTATAACTCGTTATCCCTCTGTTTCTATGCTTGTTACTCCATTAAAGTCCTTCTTGAGGCCTTCCCCAAGCTTGCATGTGCAATATAATTCATAATAAGCTGATTGGCCTCTAGATCTAGGCATGTTGAGCTCCAGGAGCTCAGATCTACTGCCTTTATGGACCCATATTGCATGAAGACCCTAGATCTACTCATTTGGTGCATTTTGAACCCTAAAACTCTCATGGGTGAATATCTACACGTAAAGTTGGAAACTTTACGTGTTATTCATGCTCTAGGAACCCAGATCTGTGGATAGCATAAGCTGGACTCAAGCAGAATCCAGCATATAATGATTGCATGGTAACGACTCGGCGAGTCGTTCATCTGACTCGGCGAGTCTGCTCGCGAGTCTCCGAGTTTGTCCCCTTTTCGTTGTGTCGAGTAGAGTAGTGAGTCACGGGGTGTGACTCACTGAGTTGGAAGCCGAACTCATCCATGGAGGAACTCGGCGAGTCATTTCCCAGACTCGGCGAGTTCAAGGCAATCTCCTTAGATCAAGATCAGACTCGGCGAGTTGTTCATACAACTCGGCGAGTAGGATGAAGGACTTGAACATCAGTTTGAAAGGAGAACTCGTCGAGTCAACGCCTAACTCGACGAGTAGAAACGGGATCCAGGTCAGTCGATTGGACAGGGACTCGGTGAGTTGGCAAGCCAACTCGGCGAGTCGGGTCAACTGAAAATTGACTCTGACTTGACTTAGGGCATGATCAGGGGTAAAATGGTCATTTTACCCAAAGGACAGTTAGCAGTGTTTGATTGAGTATGTTGTGGGAATTTCATCCAGAGGATTTCCGGAGCAGCAGCAGCAGCAGTAGGCGATCAATTCCCACACAAACCAGCAGCTATTTCGAGGTGAGTCTCCTTCCAATAGGAACAGGTCTAAGGCACCAAGGCCGACCCGTGTAGACGAGATGTTAGTACTCGAGTGTGGGCCGAGCCCGTATCTCTTGGTTTAGTCAAGTATGATATATGAGTCGGTATGATAGAGTTGTCTATACTTGTTGTCTGTGTGATACTTGTATATTATGAGTTAGCGGTTGAGTGTGGGCAAGGCCCGTATCTCTCCGATAGTGGAGTGTGGGATAGGCCCGTATCTCCCAGACAGTAGAGTGTGGGCGAGGCCCGTATCTCCCGACTAGCGAAGTGTGGGCAGGGCCCGTATCTTCACAAGTGTGGGCGAGGCCCGTATCTCCCGGCTAGCGAAGTGTGGGCAGGGCCCGTATCTTCCCGAGTGTGGGCGAGGCCCGTAACTCCTAGTTGAATGTTGTTATATGCTTGCATGGTATGAGGTATTATGGGGGAACTCACTAAGCTTTGTGCTTATAGTTTACAGTTTTGGTTTCAGGTACCTCTTCATCGAAGGGGAAAGAGCTGGCGCGGTAGCGGCACATTATGCACACACACTGGTTTCCGCCTTTACGAGATTTCTCTGGGATTTATGCACTGATATTTCGATTGATTGTATGATTTGGCTTTTAGACGTGGTATACGTTGTGACGTGGGTTGATCAAACAATGTTTTTAATTATTAATGTTTTCTAAAGTGATGTTCTAAAAACAAAATTTTTGGACGTGAAAATTGGGTTGTTACAAGTTGGTATCAGAGCCCTGGTTTGAGGGATTCGGACACACCTTCGGGGGGTGTCTGAACTCAAATCGAGGGGTCAAAAGATTTTGAAAAATAAAACATTTTCTAAAAGGTCAAGTAAAGTATTTTAAGAAGAAACGAGGTGTGTGATGTGCGCAACCGGCCGAGCTCAAGTAAGTATTCCCCAAAGTACCCATACAAGCTTATGTTGTGTTTATCAGTTTCAGTAGAACAGCATGCTAGAATAGGACTAAGGATCTAGTAGTGATGCCTTATGTGCCTACTTTATGTGCTTCAGTGTATGAAAATTGCATGCTAGAATCGAGTAGACAGCAGTAGGATAGCCTGTTAGGTTATGCCTGATAGTATGAGTTTAGCTCTGTATGCTAGATCAGTTTTTCTCTATGAGAGCGGAATTGCTTGAGATTGTTCCCTTAGTTCGAATGTTGCTTGCTTTGTGCTTCGTGGGACTCTGAGTGGTGGGAGTTAGCCATTTGGTGAATACGTCACGTCACATGTGATCAGGGTTGAATAATCTTAGAGTGCTGGATTTGGCCCTATTGCGCAGCTCTCGTTTGAGTCTAACCGTTGTAGGGATGAGCCTGTTACTCGAAGGATTATCCGAGCCTCACCACATGTGATGGTATTCAGGTAATGGTTAATTGGCACAACTAAGAAGCCTTCAGCAGCTGAGGACCTGGTAGGGTGGAGCCTGAGATTTCCCTAGGGCAAGCCTAGGATGGGTATAGCAGTGATCAGCCGTAGTGGAAGGGATCTTGTGGAGTCGAGGCAGTCCTTGAAGAAGGTACGGATAGATGTGGAAGGTAGTATGGGCCCGTACTACTGGAAGTAGAGGATCCGTACCCAAACCAAGGAAGGCCAAGATAAGACCAGGGAACTTGTAAGTAGTTGTGATCCCTCAGGAAGTATCGGTATCACTAATGATTGTTGTTATATATTGCAGAATGGTGGTACTTCGATCGAGGCCGATAGATGGCGGTTCAGGAGAGGGGTCAGGTTCGGGATCAGGTTCCGAGCCGGTAGATGAGGGACTACGTGAGTTCATCGCGTCAGAGATCACCATGGGTATCCTTGAGTCGACCCCCATTATCTTCGGGTCGATCAAGGAAGGGATCATCGAGTTGATGGAGGATCGCCTCAGGGCGTTCAGGAGTGACATAGCATCTGGCCAGTCGGGATCTCGCACGCTGTCCTTTAAGGACTTCAGGGGCAGTGGTGCGCCGGATTTCCACGGGGTGAAAGACCCCATTGCTGCCAGGCGATGGATTGCAGACATCGAGTCTGCACAGTTGACTAGCTTCTGCCCCGAGGGGTCGAAGGTGAGGTATGCAGCAGGGTGTTTACGAGACCGAGCTCGAGATTGGTAGGAGTCAGTGGGTGACTCGTTGGGAGCCTCGGCTATCGAGGCTATGACCTGGTCGGACTTTGTGACCAGGTTCAGGGCAGAGTTTGCGCCGGCTGTCGAGCTTCAGCAGCTGGCCAGGGAGTTTTTGGACATGAGGCAGACGACTGAGACCGTGGCGGAGATCACCACCAAGTTCCGGGAGAGGGCTTTGTTGGTGCCCCAGTATGCAAGTGACGAGGATATGAGGAGGACCCGTTATCATGATATGCTACGGGCTGACATCCGGGAGCATGTTAGCTTTTCAGCTTGCTCTACCCTGGAGTCCATGATCGCCAGGGCGAGGGAAAGGGAGATTGATTTAGAGAACATTCGAAAGAGGAAAGCAGAGGCGGGGCAGGTGGTTGGGGCTTCAGGAAAGAAGCCCAGGGGATCAGATGGGAGGCCGAAAGGCCAAGGGGGGCCTGGCCGCTGTGGGAAATGCGGCAGGACACATGAGGGAGCATGTAGGATGGGATCAGCAGGCTGCTACAAGTGCGGCAAGGCAGGGCACTTTAGCAGGGACTGTACTACTCCAGTTTCAGCTATTCAGACATCGGAGTTGTTGTGTTTTCACTGCAACCAGAGGGGCCACAAGAAGGCCAATTGCCCCCAGTTGTCAGCATCTGCGCCAGTGAAGGCGCCAGCTCCAGCGACCTTGCGGATCACTGATGGCCGGCAAGGCAAGGCAGAGGCTCCGGTGGTGAGGAGCCGAGCATTTCAGCTGACTACCGAGGAGGCACGCGCCGCACACGACGTAGTGACGGGTATGATTCTTTCCCTCTACTTTATTTTATGATGTTATGATATTGATATGTGCTCTGGGTGTATATGTATGCATTAGGATCGTTCCATGTGAACGACATTCCAGTTCAGGTGTTGTTCGACTTGGGTGCCTCCCGATCATTTGTTTCCCTTGCGCTTAGCAAGAAGTTTCCTGAGTCTTCAGGCATATTGGATTGCCCTTTGGAGGTAGAGATTGCTGACGATCGATCGGTGAGAGCATCGATGGTGTTTCGGGATTGCGTATTGCGGTTGTTTGAGGAGCGCTATTTGGTAGACTTGGTTCCCATTCCGTTGCGCGGGAACAAAGTGATTATAGGCATGCATTGGTTGAGCCCTAATGGGGAGGTGATAGATTGCGCGCAGCAGCTAGTGCGAGTCAGGACCCTTGGTGGGGGAGAGTTAGTGATTCATGGCGAGAGGCCACATTGCGGACCCACTGTAAGTTCAGCAGCGAGGGCTAAGCGCTATCTTCAGCAGGGATGCGCAGGATATGTCGCGTATGTGGTGGATACCCGGGAGGCGGGTAGGGCGACAGTGAGCGAGGTTCCGGTGGTTCGAGATTTCGCAGATGTTTTCCCAAAGGAGCTTCCTGGGATACCTCCGGAGTGACAGGTGGAGTTCAGGATTGACCCCGTTCCTGGTGCGGCTCCAATAGCCAAGGCACCGTATCGGTTGGCTCCTCCTGAGATGCAGGAGTTGTCTACACAGTTGCAAGAGCTGTTAGACAAGGGATTCATTCGACCGAGCAGTTCACCCTGGGGAGCCCCGATTTTGTTCGTGAAAAAGAAGGACGGGTCGCATCGGATGTGTATAGATTACTGGGAGCAGAGCAAGGTAACGGTGAAGAACCGTTATCCACTCCCGTGGATTGATGATCTCTTTGACCAGCTTCAGGGAGCGTCTTGGTTTTCCAAGATCGATTTACGTTCGGGTTATCACCAGATGAGGGTCAGGGAGGAGGATACGCAGAAGACCGCGTTTCGGACGTGCTATGGCCATTATGAGTTTGTGGTGATGCCGTTTGGGCTCACCAATGCTCCTGCCGTGTTCATGGACCTCATGAACCGCGTATGTAGACCGATGCTGGATCGGTCTGTGATAGCCTTTATCGATGACATCTTGGTTTATTCCAAGACGCAGGAGGAGCATGAGGAGCATCTGAGAGAGGTTTTGGAGACCCTGAGGAGGGAGAGCTTGTATGCCAAGTTCTCCAAGTGTGAGTTTTGGTTGCGCGAGGTGCAATTTCTCGGACACCTTGTCAACCAGAACGGGATTCTGGTCGATCCGGCCAAGGTCGAGGCTGTGATGAGGTGGGAGGTTCCGAAGTCTCCATCTGAGATTCGGAGTTTCCTAGGATTGGCAGGCTACTATTGGAGATTCATTCATGATTTCTCCAAGATAGTCGTACCCCTGACGCGGCTGACGAAGAAAGTCGTGGTCTTTCGGTAGGGACCCGAGCAGCAGGCTGCGTTTGATACACTGAGACAGAGATTGTGCGAGGCGCCAATCTTAGCCCTGCCAGAGGGCGTAAAGGATTTTGTGGTTTACTGTGACGCGTCCATTTTAGGGTTGGGCGCGGTACTGATGCAGAGGGGGCATGTCATTGCCTACGCTTCGAGGCAGCTCAAGCCTCACGAGGCGAACTACCCAACGCATGATTTGGAGTTGGGGGCGGTGGTTTTTGCCCTCAAGATTTGGCGGCATTACCTCTACGGGGTTCGATGTACCATCTACACGGACCACAAGAGTTTGAGGTACCTCATGGATCAGCCGAATCTGAACATGAGGCAGCGTCGGTGGTTGGACGTGGTGAAGGATTATGATTGTGAGATCCTTTACCACCCAGGGAAGGCCAATGTGGTGGCCGATGCGCTTAGCCGCAAGGCGGCGCTGATCAGGGATATTTGCATGAGGATGACCGTAGTGACTCCCCTGTTGGAGCGAATTCGGGAGGCTCAACAGGAGGCTATCAAGGAGGAACATCGGAAGAGCGAGCGTGTGGTGGGTCAGGTTTCCTCCTTCGATTATGATAGCCGAGGACTATTGACACTACACCGCAGGGTGTGGGTGCCGTATCACGGAGGCGTGTGCCAGATCTTGATGGAGGAAGCGCACAAGTCCCGATTCTCTATTCATCCCGGGGCGACGAAGATGTATAGGGATCTTCGTCTAGATTATTGGTGGCCCTGCATGAAGCGGGATGTGGCATGGTAAGTCGAGCGGTGTTTGACCTGCAGGAAGGTCAAGGCCCAACATCAGAGGCCGCATGGGAAGATGCAGCCGTTGGACATCCCGTTGTGGAAATGGGAAGATATCACGATGGATTTTATCACGAAGCTTCCCAGGACCACGCGTGGAGTAGATTCGATTTGGGTCATCGTGGATCGATTGACCAAGAGTGCTCACTTTATCCCGATTCAGGAGAGTATATCGGCCGAGAAATTGGCCGACATCTATATCAGAGAGATCGTGGCGTGGCACGGGGTGCCAGTATTGGTTATCTCGGACAGGGATGTGCGTTTTACTTCCAGGTTTTGGAAGAGATTTCATGACGAGTTGGGCACTCGTTTGCATTTTAGCACCGCCTTCCACCCGCAGATGGATGGTCAGAGCGAGCGGACCATTCAAACTTTGGAGGATATGTTGCGGGCATGTGTGTTAGATTTCGGTGGTAGCTGGGATACCTATCTTCCCTTGGCCGAGTTCTCATACAATAACAGCTACCACGCGAGTATTGACCGTCCCCCATTCGAGATGTTGTACGGACAGAGGTGCAGGACCCCGATATGTTGGGGTGAAGTTGGCCAGAGGGTCATGGGGAGCACCGAGGTGGTGCTCAAGACGACCTAGAGGATCCAGCAGGTTCGGAGCAGGCTTCAGACTGCTCAAAGTCGGCAGAAAAGTTACACCGACAAGCGTCGATCCGACTTGGAGTTCCAAGTCGGGGATATGGTTCTCCTGAAGGTGTCGCCTTGGAAAGGCGTCATTCGATTCAGGAAGCGGGGCAAGTTGGGCCCGAGATTTATTAGACCGTTCAGGGTTGTAGCCCGGGTGGGCAAGGTGGCGTATAGACTGGATCTGCCAGTCGAGCTCAGCCAAATCCACAGCACTTTCCATGTTTCTCAGCTGCGGAAGTGCTTAGTGGACGATTCTGCAGTAGTGCCATTGGAGGATATTCAGGTTGATGACAGCCTGAATTACATTGAGCGCCCAGTCGCAATCCTCGACAAGAAGTCGAAGGATTTGAGGAACAAGAGGGTAGAGCTAGTGAAGGTGCAATGGCAGCACTGCAAGGGTTCGGAGTGGACTTGGGAGCCGTTGGAAGAGATGATGGAGCATTACCCCGAGCTGTTTCAGGATCGAGTAGCAGACTTCGAGGACGAAGTCTAAAATAAGTGGGGGAGATTTGTACCACCCGGTTCCTGGTACGTAAGATATATCTAAGTATTTTGTATTTTTGGCCGTGGACTCGGCGAGTTGGAGGCCCGAATCGCCGAGTAGAGACGAGACTTGGGGGGCGGTTAAGTTGGCGACTCGGCGAGTCCGCGCTGTCTGATGAAACCCTAATTTCCAAGGGTTTGCACCCTATTTAAACGACCATTTGCGCCCCAACTCCGCCTCATTCACCCTTAGAAGCTCTCCATACGTTCTAGTCCTTGTTCTTGTGAGTTTGAGGCTTATTAGTCTGTTTCCTTGAAGATTTTGAGAAGGAAGAAGAGTAGATCAAGAGGAAGGGAAGGAAGCCAAGCATCTCTGTGTTCTCTCAGTAATTTCTTTGAGGTATAACTCGTTATCCCTCTGTTTCTATGCTTGTTACTCCATTAAAGTCTTTCTTGAGCCCTTCCCCAAGGTTGCATGTGCAATATAATTCGTAATAAGCTGATTGGCTTCTAGATCTAGGCATGTTGAGCTCCAGGAGCTCAGATCTACTGCCTTTATGGACCCATATTGCATTAAGACCCTAGATCTACTCATTTGGTGCATTTTGAACCCTAAAACTCTCATGGGTGAATATCTACACGTAAAGTTGGAAACTTTACGTGTTATTCATGCTCTAGGAACCCAGATATGTGGATAGCATAAGCTGGATTCAAGCAGAATCCAGCATATAATGATTGCATGGTAACAACTCGGCGAGTCGTTCATCTGACTCGGCGAGTCTGCTCGCGAGTCTCCGAGTTTGTCCCCTTTTCGTTGTGTCGAGTAGAGTAGTGAGTCACGGGGTGTGACTTAGTGAGTTGGAAGCCGAACTCATCCATGGAGAAACTCGGCGAGTCATTGCCCAGACTCGGCGAGTTCAAGGCAATCTCCTTAGATCAAGATCAGACTCGGCGAGTTGTTCATACAACTCGGCGAGTCGCAGCATAAGTGTTCATCGGATGAAGATGAACTCGGCGAGTTGTTCATACAACTCGGTGAGTAGGATGAAGGACTTGAACATCTGTTTGAAAGGAGAACTCGTCGAGTCAACGCCTAACTCGACGAGTAGAAACGAGATCCAGGTCAGTCGATTGGACAGGGACTCGGCGAGTTGGCAAGCCAACTCGGCGAGTCGGGTCAACTGAAAATTGACTCTGACTTGACTTAGGGCATGATCAGGGGTAAAATGGTCATTTTACCCAAAGGACAGTTAGCAGTGTTTGATTGAGTATGTTGTGGGAATTTCAGCCGGAGGATTTCCGGAGCAGCAGCAGCAGCAGTAGGCGATCAATTCCCACACAGACCAGCAGCTATTTCGAGGTAAGTCTCCTTCTAGTAGGAACGGGTCTAAGGCACCAAGGCCGACCCATGTAGACGAGATGTTAGTACTCGAGTGTGGGCCGAGCCCGTATCTCTTGGTTTAGTCAAGTATGATATATGAGTCGGTATGATAGAGTTGTCTATACTCTCCGAGAGTGGAGTGTGGGCTAAGCCCGTATCTCCCAGACAGTAGAGTGTGGGCGAGGCCTGTATCTCCCGGCTAGCGAAGTGTGGGCAGGGCCCGTATCTTCACAAGTGTGGGCGAGTCCCGTATCTCCCGGCTAGCGAAGTGTGGGCAGGGCCCGTATCTTCCCGAGTGTGGGCGAGGCCCGTAACTCCTAGCTGAATGTTGTTATATGCTTGCATGGTATGAGGTATTATGGGGGAACTCACTAAGCTTTGTGCTTACAGTTTATAGTTTTGGTTTCAGGTACCTCTTCATCGAAGGGGAAAGAGCTGGCGCGGTTGCGGCACATCATGCACACACACTGGTTTCCGCCTTTACGAGATTTCTCTGGGATTTATGCTCTGATATTTCGATTGGTTGTATGATTTGGCTTTTAGACGTGATATACGTTGTGACGTGGGTTAATCAAACAATGTTTTTAATTATTAATGTTTTCTAAAGTGATGTTCTAAAAACGAAATTTTTGAACGTGAAAATTGGGTTGTTACAAAGGTTTTTTTGTGTGTTAATGACTAGGAGTGTTCGTTTGGATGGATCGGTTTGATCCGATCGAATCAAATGAATCCAAATTGATTTCGGTTTTCAAAACATGGATCCAAATAGTCCAATCTAAATTCAAATCTGATCCGATCCGATCCAATTACAGTTCGGTTGGATCAGATTTTTATGATTCGGTTTTCAAAAAACGAAACATTTCAAAACGATATATAATTATATTATCCAACTTTACACAAGAACCAAAAACAAATTATTTAGTTGCGTTTTGAAAGTTTTAAACAACTATTAAGAAGATATATTATAGTTAAATATTTTATAGATGAACTTTTGAGAAAAAATACATATTAATGTTTTTTTTTATCGGGTGAAACGTTTTGAACCTATTTAAAAAAATAAATTACCAAATTAATAAATAACTATGGATATATATTATAAATAGATAGATAATAAATGTTTATTCGGTTTTTTTGGATTATTCGGTTCTTATTTTATAAACCAAAACCAATCCGAAATCCAAAATAATAATTCGGTTTTGTTAAAAACCAATCCAAAAATCCGAATATCTGAACCAAATAGTCCAATCCAAATTCGGTTTTATCCGAATAGTGAACAGTCCTATTAATGATCAAAATGGTTGTTATTACCGTTTATAAATAGTCATTTTTACCGGGTTTTTACCGGTTAAAGAGGAAGAACCCGGTAAAAATGACTATTTCTAAACGGTAATAACAACCATATTGATCTAATAAAAAAAAAAAAAAAAAAAAAAAAACCTTAATGACCTAATACGAACAAACTAAAACCTAATTATCTTCATAAGTCATTATCTCTTTTAGCAATATAAGGGTTGATCCTAGTTATATTTTAAAAATAAAGACTAATGTTGAATTTGCCACTTGAACCAAGGACAAAGCATGTAATTTACTCTATACTTTTTAGGAAGTTTTAAATTATCCGTAATGTTTTCTTTTTTAAGAGAAAAGGGAGTCGTTCCCATTGAACCCACCGAACCCACTGCCATATTAGCTTTTTCTATTTGATTTTTCTTCATCTTTCCGAACTCACAACACACGGAAATCCTATCTTTCTCAACCCACTTAATTAAAAAAAATATACAAAATAATCAAGGTAAAATCTTAATTAGCAATAGAGTTACCGCCGGTACCACTCCGTCTTCGGCAGGTTGTTTAATTGGTTTCACGAACCCACTTCATCATCTCTCTCTCTCATTTTCTCTTGTATCATATGTTTTAAGACTTATACCTTAGTTGTTTAGTATTTTTTTTTAATTGAGTGGGTTGAAAAAGATAGGATTTCCGTATGTTGTGGGTTCGGAAAGATGAAGAAAAATCAAAGAGAAAAGTTAATGTAGCAGTGGGTTCAATGGGATCAGTGGGAATGACTCCCTCCTCCCCCAATAAACACAATGTATCATAAAATGATCACCAAGAGCTTGATCATGACATGTAGATTGTCATCCAATTTGGTTCATCTGTTATATTTGACTTTTTTCCTATCTTGCCTCTCCATAATCGATTGGCTCAAAGCCCCGATAAAGAAACATTACGGTCTTACGCGTTCAAACAACTCCCAAATTTTTTTATTATTGAGTTTCAAAGATGATAAAGTACGACAATTGTAACTTTACAATTTAAAACTCCGTTTAGTAATTATAAAATACTTATCATTCAACACAGCAAACATAACATTTCCTTCACGTAATCATTCCATAAACAGCTGACTAAAGCTGAAACTAGAACTCCAAATTACAATTCGGAATGACATTCATATTCCTGAGTCTCGGAACCCCATTACCAACATTCACATTCATCCATATGTCATGATCTCCGCCTCTTATTGGTGGAAAATAACCAGGAGGACCAAATCGACCATAAGGATTCCTTATCCTCATCAAATTCACACCCGATCTTCCACTCCTACCCCCAATAACCCTCCTCATCCTTTTCCGACTTTCCATAGCCTTTGCAAATCTCTCTTTAAAACTGCCCGACCCTTTACAATCCCCAAATTCAGCAACATACTTTTGTTTCCAGAGCTCATCGCTCGATGCCAGGTATCTCAATTCCGAACATACACAGCTCATGTTTGCAACATCGACACCGGAAACGGAATCCAAAATCTTCAGTTTCAGTTCACTTGGAAGTTGAATGAAGCAAGGCGGGAGTTCCAAACCAGTCTTCTCACATAAATCGATTAAAAGCGGAATCGCGATCCCGTCCTTTGTTTTCCTCCAAAACTCGAAAACTTCTCGTTCTGGTTCCACAGTTGATACACGGTTGTTGTCTCCCATGGTTTCGACTACTTTTCCGCAGTTAGCCCATACTACGTTCAGAAACGGAACCAGTTTGTCTTCATCCAAGAGTACGGAATGCACGATTCCGTTTGCTAAAGACCCGTAAACTTTGCAGTACTTTCCGAGGCTCTGGAATCTGATCTTGACGGATTCGATGTTTCCGGTGGTGATGAGGTCGGGAAGAGTGAAGTGGAATGAAGTGAGATGCCAATTCCGTTGAATGTCGAAGTTATTACTACTTTTTAATGTCTTTGAAACGGGATCGATCTCTAGAAACCCGGATTCCAGTAACACGGCGCGAACTGCTATTGCTAAAAGCTTGTGATTGAGACCGTTGTCGTCACCCAGTTCCTCGGTGAAAACTTTCCTTAGAAAACCCGGAACGGAAAAGGACTTTCCGGGTTCGGAAACAGAATTCCCATCATCGTCTATTTCCATAGAGTCTTCAGTCTCTTCTGGATTGGGATTAAGGGTTTTGTCTGGGTTACTGGGATTGGGATTTGGAGTTTGGGAATGTTGAGATTGTTCTGATGTGGATGGTGGTGGTGATGGTGGTGGTGGAGAGACAGAGGGGAAAGTGGAAAATCCGTTAGGGTTTGTGGTGAAGTAGATGAGATCACCAGATGTGATTCCGGTTGACTGAATAGAATCTTCAGGGGAAGAAGTTGTAAGGTTGTCTTTTTGGTTGAGAGAGAAATATATAGCAGAAGAACGTGAAGAAGAAGAAGGGAGTTTTTGAGAGAGGAGTTGTGTAAGATGGTGGAGAGTGCAAGGATTAGGGACTTCAAGTTTAAGAGTTTCTTTGGTTTCAAAGGATCTCAGTCGCAACTTCATGATTGGTTTGTCAATCAACTGACTTTAAAATCTGCAAAAACAACAACAATAAATGAACAGGAAACTGAGCATATCTGGCATGAAATTCATATAACATAATTGATTTCGATCCTTCATAAGCCACCAAGAATAGAGTGAATCTAGCTGCAGTTGTATCTTGTATAGAAAGTGTTACTAGTGCAATCTCAGTGGAACTGAAAACACCACCCAATCAGTGTTTTTCGTTTTATTTCTTTTTGAGGAATTATTTTTTTTTACCAAAACAATACAAACCAAAGAGTGAATTACAAATATGCTTCTCAGTCTTGGGACACTGATTTGAAAACCTTCCCTTCTGGCCCTTCAATACCAAAACCTCTAACAATTTTGGTCCATGTGAACTCAGTTAAAAAAGTCTTGTGTTTCATAAAAATACAATCTGTTATCTGTGTGGGGACAAAATAATCATTTAACAAGATAAATTATACTGTGATGCATATTCAATGGGAAGCATCATGATTTTTTCACATGACCTCAGATAAGAGGGTGTGGCAACTTAAAATTAGGATAACCTAGTATAGCTCTTAGTTACCTAGTTTACAGTATAATACCATTTTTCTTTATATATCTCTCTCTCACTAATACCTACTTTTTCTATATCCACCACCACCCTTTTTGACATGCTCATCTTGGGTGGAGGTAAGGCTATCTATATCTAACCTCCCCTTACCTCATTTTGGTATGGGATTAGGGTATTGTTGTTGTTGCCATTAAAGAGAAGGTTATTAAAACAGGTAGTCAGTTATACACCTTGTTATTATTAATTACTAATTTACCATACTCAAAAGTTACTTAGCAAATTTTGAGCGGATATGAAAACATGTTATCCCTTTAGGTTTTACCCTATGGCTACAAAGAACATTGATGTGGTGTTAAAATAAGCAAGATTCAAGATGTCTGATATGTTCAAAGAGTTATATATAGCTACAGATGCTGATATAAATGCTTTGAGAGTCTGTAATGCACGATTCTTTCTAAGGAAATTAGCACATAGTTGGTAACCTAAATAGAATAGTGAATATTTAATATCTCTAAGAAACCAAGTAAGTAGGTAAAAAGGTTTAAAAAAAGTAGAAAAAGATTAAATTTTTGTGCAAAGAAAGGAAGAGAGACGTAGTAGGAGCTATAATAGATAAAATCTTCAAAAGTGATGGAACAGTTTTCTTTTCCCTAGCAATACATGAGTTTGTCATTAATGTCAATACTACATATGTGATATACCAATCAACTATGATTTGATTGAGTGGCAAGAGACATTCTATAACGACTTAAATGACGCACGTAGCATGGCGTCAACAAAAGAAAAAACATAGCATGTGAAATGCAGCACACTCCATTTTTCTAGAGCAAGAAAAATATATAAAAAAAAATCACACATTTATTTTAGCACGACAAAATAGAATCATGTAATCATCGGTTACTAAGTCAATGCACAAAACGACAACACGGATATATTATTTCAAAATAACACTGAAAGCCAAATGTATACTATGTTATACAACTGGATTGATGAACTATTATTAGTCATTAGTGTTATCATCTTATAGAATATAGGTATCGTCACTCTACATTCATGTTGAAAGTATAATTGTTAACTAAGAGGTCAAAAAATAAAAGTACACATCACATAATAACCAACATAGATAGTGTATATTTGTAAATAAGAGAGAAACAGAAAATGTGCTTCTACCAAAAGTATGTTATTCTTTTACATAAAAAGCATGATAGGTATATACTCCCAATTCCAAACATTATAAGAATCTCATTATTAGTTCAATATAGATAACTATATGAACTTATAAAGCGTATGTGTTTTGTATGTTGCATGATATCCACTGTAAATAAGTTTTGGGAAGGAATCTTTTATAAAGTCATCTCAAAATGACTAACAAGGCACGAGTCTCTGGTCTTCGTTTCACTTTCACCTGCATCTCATCATTTCCATCTTGATCCAATTTATTTTAGGAAAGGATTACTTTTATCTTATAAAGGGAGTGAAACAATGATTTTAACACAAAGCTCACAATTTAGATAAGAGGAGTGCCTATAATAATTGCTTTAAACTAAGAGAACTATAATGGTCATGTTATGACTACTTGAATTCCTGAAAGTATTCCGGAAGGTTCTGAATATTGAAAAAATAATCAAAATTCAAGGAGACTAGAAGAGCAATGGCGTTGGATGATAATAAGAACAGAGTGAAACATGATGACCATTTGTAATGCTCGAAACTCTAGTTTAATGGATGACCTCCTAAAAAAGGATGATCGGAATAAAAAAACCACCCACAGTCCATCGATTAGGGTTCCAATGTACAAAACAACAAGACGTGATAATTAAATCAATATAATGTTGATATGTAAAATTTAGATCATCGCCCCCAAAAATTTGCTCCATTAGGGTTTCAACACACATCAATACAGTAACACAACAACTATACACAAGAGACTGGGACACGCTGAACGAAATTTGACGAACATATTACATATTGGCGCGTTAATACTGCCAACGATAAAACACTATATATGCACACAAACAAAATATAATCTTAAAAGTAAGAAAATGAAAGGAGTAGGGAGGAATACCTCAAGTTTAAGTCGATTGTAGAAAAGCGCAGCAACGCAGGTCTGCACGGAGAAGCGACGGAGACGTGCGACGGAGAGATCGGCTGTCGTGGTTCACGAAAACTTGTGCGACAATTTACGGTGAGAAATGAGAGGCGGGACGACAAACACTATTTGCCCTGTTATCGCTTATTCGCTTTCTACGAGTAAATTTACAATTTATTTTGATGATTTTTTTACTTATATATTTTCTATAACAAATGTTATATTTGGTAATATTTTTTTTTCTTTCTTTGGAACAGCTATGTTTGAGTAATATTAATAATAATTTAATATATTTTCCTATCGTTTCAAAATAGATACAAACATAAGTAGGAAAAGAAAACAAAATGATATATTTCATACCAAATTTTTTTGTTTGTCTTGTATCTCTTTTCACAAGGTATCATTTTAATTAAGAGGGGAAAAAACTTACAAGGATAATTATGTTTCAAAATTGTTTAAAAAACATCATTCAAGTTCGGTCTGTTTAAAAAACGTCATCCAAGTAAGGCTTTTGTATAAAAAAACATCAGCAAACTACATATTTTGTTCAAATTTCACCCTTATGGTAACTGATATTTATATGTAAAAGTTAATTAAGGAAAAAATAATACGAGAAAATAACTCAAGGGGATAACTATGTTTCAAAATCGTTCAAAAAACATCATCCAAGTTTGGTATATTCAAAAAACAACATCTACGTAAGGTTTTTATACAAAAAACACCAACAAATTATACGGTTTGTTCAAATGTTACTCACTGCTAACTAGCTCTTGTAGGTTAAATGATGACTTAGTCTAATTATTAATGATTTGACATAATAATTAGTGACATGACATTAGTTGATACAATCTTCCTTTAAAAATCGATTTAGGACTCCTTTATAAATGAACGACAAGAATTTGTGAAAACATGGGGATAAATGTCCATAAGTAGCTAAAGGAATGAAATTTGTGAAAACTGAAAGTTGAACTGTAACATCAGGTATTCGTTTTAACCCTTGAGTTATGTTTATTTTAGAAGTTTAGTCCCTGATGGCAATTTTGTAAATTCGAAGACCTTTGGAGTACGCAAGGCGTACACCCTCGTACGCAGGGCGTACTCCGGTGCGCCTTAGAACGTTGAGTGTATGCCCGTACGCGTCCAGAGTGCAAACCCTAAATTTTAGGGTTTGGACCCTATTTAAGCTCATTTATGGTCTCAAGCACCTTTTTACCTTCAGCCTCCATCCTCATCTCGAAAACCCTAAGAGTTTTTGTGCTTTGTGAAGCTTATTGGGCCATTTTGGTGCATTTTTGGAGATCTTGGAGTAGAAGGAAGAACATTGAAGTGGTGGTGTTTCACTCAAGGCTTTGGATCCAGCATTTAGTCCCCCTTTATGCACCTTGTAGAGGTAAAAAGTTTCAAACTTGATGATAGAATCTCTTGGATCTAGTTTTGCTCAAGTTGTTTCCTTTTTGGTCCCAAACTTAGCCTTTGTGAGTAGGAGGTACTTCAAGGCATTTGAGTTGTCCTTTCAGAGGTTTTTAGGGAAGTTAAGTCATAAAGTTGTGTTCTTGGTCATTAGTTTTCCCCCATGCAAGTGCTAGATGGTCTTAATGGGTTAAGAGGCTAGGGTTTTTGGTTTTAAGGACTTAATAGCTATGCTAGGCCATAAAGTTGGAAACTTTATGGCTTAGGACATCTTATGTGACCTAGATCTAAACTTTGGACGTGGGTACTTAAGGGATTAAGCACTTGGTTAAGAGGTTGGCAAGCAGCCGCATACGCAGGGCGTAACAAAAAGGTACGTTGAGCGTACGAGGTCAGCACCCCGTTCTTCGGTTAATTGCGAGGCACGCCCCACGTACACGATGAGTACGCCCCGTGTACTGACTGAGTCAACCCGATTGACTTTGACCTTGTTTTGACTAGGGTTTGACCTAGGGGCATTTTAGGTAGGTCCTAGGACCTACCTTATTCCTTATTAGATACACCCATGACCACATGGGATAAACTAACAACCTCATTTGGACAGGGTTAGCCAAAAAGACCCAAAGGGAAAAGTTTTTTAAACCTAAAGGACCAAGCACATAGGGGTTTTAACTTTTAATAGTTATCTTTGCTACGCATATTTTAAAATACCACATGACCAATCGCATAATTTTGTATCCCTATCTTAATAAAAGAATCCCTTTATTCCTACGTGGCATCTCCTAAAGCTAGAATTTTACAAAGTGAATTGTCTATTTTGCCCCGCTCCTTTAAACTCCTATATATCCCTTCTATTGGTTTAAAATCGAAATTCCTTCTGGTGTCCATAATTATAATCACGTGTAATCAGCCATGATTATCTACTCAATTTATCTTTTCCGTTTTTTACCAAGGAATAGAAGATATAGCATGAGTCATCATTTTCTCGCACGCTATTGAATATTCCTTCCATTTTTTCCAACTTCGATTCGTTGCCACCATTCTCGACCATCGCTGCCATCAATGCACCATCCACCGATGACCTTACCGTCTCCATCATCCTATGTCACCATCAATTACCACCATCTTTTCACGTCCAAAAATTTCGTTTTAAAACATTACTTTAGAAGACATTAATAATTAAAAACATTGTTTGATCAAACCATGACACAACGTAAACCATGTCTAAAAGCCAAACCATACAACCAATCAAAATATCAGAGTATAAATCCCAGAGAATCTCGTGAATGCGGAAACCAGAGAGTGTGTGTGTGACATGCTGCTACCGTGCCGGCTCCTTTCCCCTAGCTGAGGAGGTACCTGAAACCAAAACTGAAAATTGTAAGCACAAAGCTTAGTGAGTTCCCCCACCGTACCACATACCATATAATCTCATAACATACATATATTGTCAGGCATATCTGGGTGCCCGACCTACCCCTTCGGCCCTCTCAACCGGACATTGCCTAGCATATCTGGGTGCTGGCCTCCTCTTCGGTCCTCTCGATCGGATACTGCCTAGCATATCTGGGTGCTGGCCTCCCCTTCGGTCCTCTCGACCGGATACTGCCTAGCATATCTGGGTGCTGGCCTCCCCTTCGGTCCTCTCGACCGCATACTGCCTCACATATCTGGGTGCTGGCCTCCCCTTCGGTCCTACCGACCGGATACTTCGGGGACTATCTCCCCCTACTGTCACTAGCACATAGCATAACACAGGTAGTAGAAATTCCTAGATGAATATCACAGAGACAAACATCTACATATAACTCCTACTGGTGGGCCGACATTGTGGCCGCAGACCCACCGCTACTGGAAGGTAACTCACCTCGAAGTAGCTACTGATCTGAGTGGGAACTGACTGTCTACTGCTGCTGCTGCTCCGGAAATCCTCCGGCTGCAATTCCCACAACATACTCAATCAAACACCGCTAATTGTCCTTTGGGTAAAATGACCATTTTACCCCTGATCATGACCTAAGTCAAAATCAGAGTCAACTTTCAGTTGACCCGACTCGCCGAGTTGGCTTTCCAACTCGCCGAGTCCCTACCCAAACGTTTGCCCTGAGTCCCGTTTCTACTCGTCGAGTTAGGCGTCGACTCGACGAGTTCTCCTTCTTAACTGATACTCAAGTCCTTCATCCTACTCGCCGAGTTGTATGAACAACTCGTCGAGTTCATCTTCATCCAAGGAACACTTATGCTAAGACTCACCGAGTTGTATGAACAACTCGCCGAGTCTGTTCTTGATCTAAGGAGATTGCCTTGAACTCGCCAAGTCAGGGCATTGACTCGCCGAGTACCTCCATAGATGAGTTCAGCTTCCGACTCACTGAGTCACACCCCATGACTCACTGCTCACTCGACACTACGAAAAGGGGACAAACTCGGAGACTCGCGAACAAACTCGCCGAGTCACATGAACGACTCGCCGAGTCGTTGCCATGCACCCACTAAATACATAGATTTGCTCGATTCCAGTCCATGCCATTCACAGATCTGGACTTCTAGGACACAAATCACACGTAAAGTTTCCAACGTTACATGTAGATATTCACCAATATGGATTTTAGGGTTCAAAATGCCTCAAAAGGGTAGATCTAGGGTGAACAAGCAACATGGGTCCATAAAGCTAACAGATCTGAGCTCCTAGAGCTCAATCTTGCCTAGATCTAGAAGCCAATCAACTTATTACGAACCCTCAAGCATACACAATCTTGGAAATGGCTCAAAAATGATTTTAATGGAGCTATAAGGGACAATAAGCTTAAAAACAGAGGGGAAACGAGCTATACCTTAGGGGAAACGTTGGAATGACACAGAGATGCTTGGCCTCCTTCTCCTCTTCTTGATTCCCTCTTCTTTTTCCCTCAAAAACTTCAAGAATACCACAAAAACACCTCAAACTCACAAGGAAGCACGGCTAGAGAGATATGCAGGGCTCTGAGGGTGAATGGGGGCGAGGTTGGGGCGGATATGTTGTTTAAATAGGGTACAAACCCCTGAAACTTAGGGTTTCATCCAACAGCTGTGACTCGCCGAGTCCAGGATATGGACTCGCCGAGTCGACAACTTAAACGTGTCCCAGGTCCCGCATCTACTCGGCGAGTCGGACCTGTGACTCGCCGAGTCCAAGGCTAAAAGAAGAGAAATACTCAAATAAGATTTACGTACCAGGAACCAGGTGCTACAAATCTCCCCCACTTATTTTGGACTTCGTCCTCGAAGTCTGCTGCTTGATCTTGAAACAGCTCGGGATAATGCTCCCTCATCTCGTCCACCGGCTCCCAAGTCCATTCCGAACCCTTGCGGTGCTGCCATTGCACCTTCACTAGCTCCACCCTCTTGCTCCTCAAATCCTTCGACTTCCTGTCGAGGATTGCGACTGGGCGCTCAATGTAATTCAGGCTGTCATCAACCTGAATGTCCTCTAACGGCACAACCGCTGAACCGTCCACTAGGCACTTTCGCAGCTGAGAAACATGGAAAGTGTTGTGGATCTGGCTGAGCTCAGCTGGCAGATCCAACCTATACGCCACCTTGCCCACCCGGGCTACGACCCTGAACGGTCCGATGAATCGCGTGCCCAACTTGCCCCGTTTCCAGAATCGAATGACGCCTTTCCAAGGCGACACCTTCAGGAGAACCATATCCCCGACTTGGAACTCCAAGTCGGATCGACGCTTGTCGGCATAACTTTTCTGCCGACTCTGAGCAGTCTGAAGCCTGCTTCGGACCTACTGGATCCTCTCGGTCGTCTTGAGCACCATTTCGGTGCTCCCCATGACTCTCTGGCCAACTTCACCCCAGCATATCGGGGTCCTGCACCTCCGTCCGTACAACATCTCGAAGGGAGGGCGGTCGATACTCGCGTGATAGCTGTTGTTGTAGGAGAACTCGGCCAGCGGAAGATAGGTATCCCAGCTACCACCGAAATCTAGCACGCACGCTCGCAACATATCCTCCAGAGTCTGGATGGTCCGCTCGCTCTGACCATCCGTCTGCGGGTGAAAAGCGATGCTAAAATGCAAACGAGTGCCCAACTCGTCATGAAATCTCTTCCAAAATCTGGAAGTAAAACGCACATCCCTGTCCGAGATAACCGATACTGGCACCCCATGCCATGCTACAATCTCCCTGATATAGATGTTGGCCAATTTTTCGGCCGATATGCTCTCCTGAATCGGGATAAAGTGAGCACTCTTGGTCAATCGATCCACAATGACCCAAATCGAATCCACTCCACGCACGGTCCTGGGAAGCTTCGTGATAAAATCCATCGTGATATCCTCCCATTTCCATAGCGGAATATCCAACGGCTGCATCTTGCCATGCGGCCTCTGATGCTCGACCTTGACCTTCCTACAGGTCAAGCAGCGCTCAACGTACCATGCCACATCCCGCTTCATGCAGGGCCACCAATAATCTAGACGAAGATCCCTATACATCTTCGTCACCCTGGGATGAATAGAGAATCGGGACTTGTGCGCCTCCTCCATCAAAATCTGGCGCACGCCTCTGTGATACGGCACCCACACCCTACGGTGTAGTGTCAATAGTCATCGGCTATCATAATCAAAGGAGGAAACCTGACCCACCACATGCTCACTCTTCCGATGCTCCTCCTTGATAGACTCCTGTTGAGCCTCCCGAATTCGCTCCAACAGGGGAGTCACCACAGTCATCCTCATGCAAACGTCCCTGATCGGCGCCGCCTTGCGACTAAGCGCATCGGCCACCACATTGGCCTTCCCCGTGTGGTAGAGGATCTCGCAATCATAATCCTTTACCACGTCCAACCACCGACGCTGCCTTATATTCAGATTCGGCTGATCCATGAGGTACCTCAAACTCTTGTAGTCCGTGTAAATGGTACATCGAACCCCGTAGAGGTAATGCCGCCAAATCTTGAGGGCAAAAACCACCGCCCCCAACTCCAAATCATGCGTCGGGTAGTTCGCCTCGTGAGGCTTGAGCTGCCTCGAAGCGTAGGCAATGACATGCCCCCTCTGCATTAGAATCGCGCCCAACCCAGAAATGGACGCGTCGCAGTATACCACAAAATCCTCTACGCCCTCTGGCAGGGCTAAGATCGGCGCCTCGCACAGTCTCTGTCTCAGCGTCTCAAACGCAGCCTGCTGCTCGGGTCCCCACTGAAAGACCACGGCTTTCTTCGTCAGCCGCGTCAGGGGTATGGCTATCTTGGAGAAATCCTGAATAAATCTCCGATAGTAGCCTGCTAATCCCAGGAAACTCCGAATCTCAGATGGAGACTTCGGAACCTCCCACCTCATCACGGCCTCGACCTTGGCCGGATCGACCAGAATCCCGTCCTGGTTGACAAGGTGTCCGAGAAATTGCACCTCGCGCAACCAAAACTCACACTTGGAGAACTTGGCATACAAGCTCTCCCTCCTCAGGGTCTCCAACACCTCTCTCAGATGCTCCTCATGTTCCTCCCGAGTCTTGGTATAAACCAAGATGTCATCGATAAAGACTAACACAGACCGATCCAGCATCGGTCTGCATACGCGGTTCATGAGGTCCATGAACGCGGCAAGAGCATTGGTGAGCCCAAACGGCATCACCACAAACTCATAATGGCCATAGCGCGTCCGAAACACGGTCTTCTGCATATCCTCCTCCCTGACCCTCATCTGATGATAACCCGAACGCAAATCAATCTTGGAGAACCAAGATGCTCCCTGAAGCTGGTCAAAGAGGTCATCAATCCTTGGGAGCAGGTAATGGTTCTTCACCGTTACCTTGTTCAGCTCCCAGTAATCTATACACATCCGATGCGACCAGTCCTTCTTCTTCACAAACAGAATCGGGGCTCCCCAGGGCGAACTGCTCGGGCGAATAAATCCCTTGTCTAGCAGCTCCTGCAGCTGCGTAGACAACTCCTGCATCTCGGGAGGAGCCAACCGATACGGCGCCTTGGCTATCGGAGCCGCACCAGGAACAAGGTCAATCCTGAACTCCACCTGTCGCTCCGGAGGTATCCCAGGAAGCTCCTCCGGGAAAACGTCTACAAAGTCTCGAACCACCGGAACCTCGCTCACTGTCACCTTACCCGCCTCCCGAGTATCCATCACATACGCGACATATCCTGCGCATCCCTGCTGAAGGTAGCGCCTCGCCCTCGCTGCTGAACATATTGTGGGTCCATACTGCGGCCTCTCGCCATGAATTACTAACTCTTCCCCGCCTGGGGTCCTGACCCGCACTAGCTGCTGCGCGCAATCTATCACCGCCCCATTAGGGCTCAGCCAATCCATGCCTATAATCACCTTGTTCCCACGCAACGGAATGGGAACCAAATCTACCAAGTAGCGCTCCTCAAACAAACGCAGCACGCAATCTCGAAATACTATCGATGCTCGCACTGATCGATCATCAGCAATCTCCACCTCCAAAGAGCAATCTAACTTGCCCGATGACTCATGAAACTTCTTGCTAAGCGCAAGGGAAACAAATGATCGGGACGCACCCGAGTCAAACAACACCTGAACTGGAAGGCCGTTCACATGGAACGATCATAATGCATACATATACATACGGAGCACATATCAATAACAGAACATCATAAAAATAAGATAGAGGGAAAGAATCATACCCGTCACCACATCGGGTGCGGCGCGTGCCTCCTCGGTAGTCAGCTGAAATGCTCGGCTCCTCACCACTGGAGCCTCTGCCTTGCCCTGCCGGCCATCCGTGATCCGCAGGGTCGCTGGAGCTGGCGCCTTCACCGGCGCTGAAACTGTCAACTAGGGGCAATTGGCCTTCTTGTGGCCCCTCTGGTTGCAGTGGAAACATAGCAACTCTGATGTCTGAATAACTGCTGTCGGAGCAGTGCAATCCCTGCTGATGTGCCCAGACTTGCCGCACTTGTATCAGCCTGATGATCCCATCCTGCATGCTCCCTCGTGCGCCTTGCCGCATTTCCTGCAGCGTCCCCGTCCCTGTTGGCCTTTCGGCCCCGCATCTGATCCCTTGGGCTTCTTCCCCGAAGCCCCTCCTGACTGACCCTCTTCTGCCTTCCGTTTCCGGATGTGCTCCAAATCTATCTCCCTTTCCCTCGCCCTGGCAATCATGGAGTCCAGGGTAGGGCAATCCGAAAAGCTAACATGCTCCCGGATGTCAGCTCGTAGCATATCATGATAACGAGTCCTCCTCATGTCCTCGTCACCAGCATACTGGGGCACCAACAAAGCCCTCTCCCGGAACTTGGCGGTGATCTCCGCCACAGTCTCCGTCGTCTGTCTCATGTCTAGAAACTCCTTGGCCAGCTGCTGAAGCTCGACAGCCGGCGCAAACTCTGCCCTGAACCTGGTCACAAAGTCCGACCAGGTCATAGCCTCGATAGCTGAGGCTCCCAACGAGTCACCCACTCACTCCCACCAATCCCGGGCTCGGTCCCGTAAACACCCTGCTGCATACCTCACCTTCGACCCCTCGGGGCAGAAGCTAGTCGACTGTGCAGACTCGATGTCTGCAATCCATCGCCTGGCAGCAATGGGGTCCTTCACCCCATGGAAATCCGGCGCACCACTGCCCCTGAAGTCCTTGAAGGACAGTGTGCGAGATCCCGACTGGCTAGATGCCATATCACTCCGGAATGCCCGAAGGCGATCCTCCATCAACTCCATGATCCCTTCCTTGATCGACCCAAAGAGAATGGGGGTCGACTCAAGGATGCCTCTGGTGATCTCTGACGCGATGAACTCGCATAGTCCCTCATCAACCGGCTCGGAACCTGATCCCGAACCTGACCCCTCTCCCAAACCGCTATCTACCGGCCTCGATCGAAGTACCACCATTCTGCAATACATCACATCAAACATTAGAGATATTGATACTTCCTGAGGGATCACTGCTACTTACAAGTTCCCTGGTCTTATCTTGGCCTTCCTTGGTTCGGGTACGGATCCTCTGCTTTCAGTAGTACGGGCCCATACTACCTTCCACATCTATCTGTACCTTCTTTAAGGGATGCCTCGACTCCACCAGATCCCTTTCACTACTGCTGATCACTGCTATACTCATCCTAGGCTTGCCCTAGGGAAATCTCTGATTCTACTCTATCCAGTCCTCAGCTGCTGCAGGCCTCCTTGTAATGCCAATTAGCCATTACCCGAATACCATCACATATGACGAGGCTCAGATAATCCTTCGAGTACCCGACTCGTCCCTACAATGGTTGGACTCAAACAAGAGCTGCGCACTAGGATCAAATTCGGCACTCTAAGATTATTCAACCTTGATCACATGTGACGTGACGCATTCGCCTAATGGCTAACTCCCATTATTCAGAGTCCCACGTAGCACGAAGCAAGCAGCATTCAGACAAGGGTAACAATCTCAATCAACTCTATCTGCTTTCAGGAACTGTACTAGCATACAGTGCTAAGCTCATACTATCAGGTATAACCTAATCAGGCTATCCTACTTGCTGTCTACTCAATACTAGCATGCAATTCTCATACAACTGAAACACATAAAGCAGGCACATAAGGCATCACTCCTAGATCCTTAGTCCTATTCTAGCATGCTGTTCTACAAAAGTTGATAAACATAACATAAACTTGTATGGGTACTTTGGGGAATACTTACTTGAGCTCGGCCGGTCGCGCACATCATACACTTCGTTCTTTCTCGAAACTCTTTTCTCATTTTTTTTTTGAAAACATTTTCTTTTTAGAAAACCTTTTAATCCCTCGATTTGAGTTTAGACACCCCCGAAGGTGTGTCCGAATCCCTCAAACCAGGACTCTGATACCAACTTGTAACGACCCAATTTTCACGTCTAAAAATTATGTTTTAAAACATTACTTTAGAAGACATTAATAATTAAAAACATTGTTTGATCAAACCATGACACAACGTAAACCATTTCTAAAAGCCAAATCATACAACCAATCAAAATATCAGAGTATAAATCCCAGAGAATCTCGTGAATGCGGAAACCAGAGAGTGTGTGTGTGACATGCTGCTACCGTGCCGGCTCCTTTCCCCTAGCTGAGGAGGTACCTGAAACCAAAACTGAAAACTGTAAGCACAAAGCTTAGTGAGTTCCCCCACCGTACCACATACCATATAATCTCATAACATACATATATTGTCAGGCATATCTGGGTGCCCGACCTACCCCTTCGGCCCTCTCGACCGGACATTGCCTAGCATATCTGGGTGCTGGCCTCCTCTTCGGTCCTCTCGACCGGATACTGCCTAGCATATCTGGGTGCTGGCCTCCCCTTCGGTCCTCTCGATCGGATACTGCCTAGCATATCTGGGTGCTGGCCTCCCCTTCGGTCCTCTCGACCGCATACTGCCTCGCATATCTGGGTGCTGGCCTCCCCTTCGGTCCTACCGACCGAATACTTCGGGGACTATCTCCCCCTACTGTCACTAGCACATAGCATAACACAAGTAGTAGAAATTCCTAGATGAATATCACAGAGACAAACATCTACATATAACTCCTACCGGTGGGTCGGCATTGTGGCCGCAGACCCACCGCTACTGGAAGGCAACTCACCTCAAAGTAGCTGCTGATCTGAGCGGGAACTAACTGTCTACTGCTGCTGCTGCTGCTCCGGAAATCCTCCGGCTGCAATTCCCACATCATACTCAATCAAACACCGCTAACTGTCCTTTGGGTAAAATGACCATTTTACCCCTGATCATGACCTATGTCAAAATCAGAGTCAACTTTCAGTTGACCCGACTCGCCGAGTTGGCTTTCCAACTCGCCGAGTCCCTACCCAAACGTTTGCCGTGAGTCCCGTTTCTACTCGTCGAGTTAGGCGTCGACTCGACGAGTTCTCCTTCTTAACTGATACTCAAGTCCTTCATCCTACTCGCCGAGTTATATGAACAACTCGTCGAGTTCATCTTCATCCGAGGAACACTTATGCTAAGACTCGCCGAGTTGTATGAACAACTCGCCGAGTCTGTTCTTGATCTAAGGAGATTGCCTTGAACTCGCCGAGTCAGGGCATTGACTCAGCGAGTACCTCCATAGATGAGTTCAGCTTTCGACTCACTAAGTCACACCCCGTGACTCACTGCTCACTCGACACTACGAAAAGGGGACAAACTCGGAGACTCGCGAACAGACTCGCCGAGTCACATGAACGACTCGCCGAGTCGTTGCCATGCACCCACTAAATACATAGATTTGCTCGATTCCAGTCCATGCCATTCACAGATCTGGACTTCTAGGACACGAATCACACGTAAAGTTTCCAACTTTACGTGTAGATATTCACCAATATGGATTTTAGGGTTCAAAATGCCTCAAAAGGGTAGATCTAGGGTGAACAAGCAACATGGGTCCATAAAGCTAACAGATCTGAGCTCCTAGAGCTCAATCTTTCCTAGATCTAGAAGCCAATCAACTTATTACGAACCCTCAAGCATACACAATCTTGGAAATGGCTCAAAAATGACTTTAATGGAGCTATAAGGGACAATAAGCTTAAAAACAGAGGGGAAACGAGCTATACCTTAGGGGAAACGTTGGAATGACACAGAGATGCTTGGCCTCCTTCTCCTCTTCTTGATTCCCTCTTCTTTTTCCCTCAAAAACTTCAAGAATACCACAAAAACACCTCAAACTCACAAGGAAGCACGGCTAGAGAGATATGCAGGGCTTTGAGGGTGAATGGGGGCGAGGTTGGGGCGGATATGTTGTTTAAATAGGGTGCAAACCCCTGAAGCTTAGGGTTTCATCCAACAGCTGTGACTCGCCGAGTCCAGGATATGGACTCGCCGAGTCGACAACTTAAACGTGTCCTGGGTCCCGCATCTACTCGGCGAGTCGGACCTGTGACTCGCCGAGTCCAAGGCTAAAAGAAGAGAAATACTCAAATAAGATTTACGTACCAGGAACCAGGTGCTACACTTTGCATTTAATGTTCTATTAAATGCTTAGTTAGTTAAGTAATAATGAGGGGTATTTTGGTAAAAATGTTATTTATTTTTAGAAGTGGATTATTATTTTGGGACAAACCAAAAGGGAAAGATGGACTATAATTTTGGGACGGAGGGAGTAACATTCTGGTTTTGATAATATTTTTGCTTATTAGGATATATATTAATTTGAAGGTAGGGTTGTCCCTTCACCATGCAAGCAAGCTTTTTTCTTCAACACAATGATTATTAAGTGCATTGTGTATGTGTGTGTGTGTTTTAGATCTTCAGGTTGTAATCGCGTATTAAAATGAATCTTTATGTAGATTTGCTCAAAGGGTTTTGATAACGAAGTTATTAGAGAACATGGGTGAAGTTTGTGTGGTGAGAGCTTCACAATTTCTCCTACTTTTCCTATCTCTATGAAAGTCAATGGAATTTATGCTCTACGAATTACCGCCTTTCTTAGTTGTTGTTGTTGGAATGTGGCTTGTGGTGGTTAATTTTTTGAAATAGCAATTTAAAATTGTTTACACATTTTTTTCCTTCTATACTTTTTTAAGATTATCTAAGAATTAAGGTTTTAATTTTAGATAAGGATGGTGCTTACAAACAAAACTTCAAATATTGTGTATAAAGAAATTTTTAGAAAATTATAAAAAAGTTAGTTTTTAATTTGTAATTTATTGTGTTTTGTTTATTTATTTTTATTACATTTATGTTATATTTAATTTTTCCTATATCAATGTCATGTGCATGATTGATTGTGTGTTTTATATTTTATTCAAATTCATATATATGGGAGATTTTAAATAATCAATATAAGTTTAAACAAAACTTATATCTTATAAATTTATTAAAATTTTGTGAATCTTTGGTTTTTCATTACCATATTTAATTAACAATATTTTTTTCTTACTCGTGGTTGTAACCTAGTTTGTTATATTTGAGATTTTCTTTTTTCCTTTCTTCTCTTTAATTGATTGGCTAAAAGGCTCATAGTCTTGACACATCCAAACAAGTTCCGAAGTAGCTAACTACCATCCTTTGAATTTTATTTATTGAGGTTATTTTAATGTATTTTTAAGATATCATTTGAATTTTCAAATAATCTTCGCTCTTAGTCTGAATCTTTCTTCCCGAATATTTAATTTTGAGACTTTTTAGTTAAAATGATTAAAAAAAGTATATTATTGTAATTTAGTTAATCAATTTAGTAACTAGAAAATACTTATCAATTACCTAGCAAACATAGCATTTCCTTCGCTTCGAAGTCATCAGATATACATAACTTATTTATTAACCCATATTACAGTTTAGGGACAGGGCTTTTTAACCGAAAAACTAAACAGAACCAAAACAAGTTGGAACCGGTTAGAGCTAGGGCCGACCCCGAGATTTTATAGACTCTGTGCGATTTAACGAAAAATAGGCCTTAAAATTTGAAATATCTCAAAATTTAAGCAAAAAAAATATACATCTTAATTTTTTTATTGCAAATACATAAAATTAAAATTTCATTTAAAATAATACACAAAAAAGAAATTGGTTTCTACTTGAAAACTGTCATCCTCCTAATATTTGTTGAAATAAATTTCTCAATAACATCTTCATATGTAACTTTGTCCAACATGTTACGATCAATCGTCATCAAAGCCAATTCATTAAGTCGTTCTTGAGTCATTGTAGATCGTAAATAAGACTTCAAAATCTTGAATTTTGAAAAACTTCATTCTGCAGATGCAACAGGAATAGTCAACATAATTCTATATGCAATAGATATAATAGGAAAATAATCAACACGTTTTAAAAAGTTTAAAATATCAATTACTGTTATTTTTTTTCTTTGGGCAAGAGATGTAGAAGTAATTTTAACTCAACATACAAGTCATTTCCATCAATATCCGATTGCTCATCTTTTTTGAGTGAAGTTTCAAGAGACTTACAACAAGATTTTAAGGTTATATCATCTAATGAATGTAGTTTTTCTGAATTAAACAGAAAACCAAATATTTTTATCATATTGTTGATATTGTTCAAACCTTGTACTTAAAGAAGTAATTGTTTGATCAACAATATAAATAAAATATTTAACCCTAAATTTCTCTTGTGTGGATTGTGAAACACTACAAGAAGCATGGGATGAAATCGCATCAAAATGTTTTTTTTATTTTAGGTTCACGTTTTTTAGAAAATATTGGATCGATACCTATTTCCAAGGCAATATCTTTTGCAGTTTCTAAAGCATTTAAAAAACCATTTTCTCTATATTCTTTAAAAAACGAAATCTGCCCCTTTATTTTTTCATACCAACATCAATAAGCATATCTTTTGATTGCAATTGTTTGCTAACTAAATTAACAGCATTTAACATTTTATACCAAATTACTAAAGCCAATATAAACTTAAAGTTACCAAGTTCATTTTTTGCTAAAGATTTAGCTTCACTTGTTATTTTTGGATCATTATCATTTTTGGCTACTTGAAGTAAAGCCTTTTGTATGTCAAAAATTTGAAATTTTATAGCTTTAACACTATCAACACGACTCTCCTACCGAGTGGATGACAAAGATTTAGGAGTTAACCCTTTCACATTATCTTTTAAAATTTGTCATCTCTTAGTGGAATTTGCAAAAATTGTATAGATACGTTGTATTGTTCCAAAAAAAACCTTTAGCTTTACCACAAGCATTAGCCATATCACACAAAGTTAAGTTCAAACTATAACAACCACAAGGAGTATAAAAAGCTCTAGAATTTATATCTAAAAGCTTGTTTTGCACTCCTTGATGTTTTCCTTTTATATTTGATCCATTATCATAGCCTTGTCCACGTACATTATTAATGTCAAGATCAAGCAAATTCAGTTCATTTTGTAAAACATCAAAAAGTCTTTGGCCGGTTGTATCATTTACATCTAAAAACCCTAAAAAAGATTCTTCAATGCAAACAACATTTGACGAAACATCCACATATCTTAAAATAATAGTCATTTGCTCTTGGTGACTTATATCAAGATCAAGCAAATTCAATTCATTTTGTAAGACATCAAAAAGTCCTTGGCCGGTTGTATCATTTACATCTAAAACCCCTAAAAAGGATTCTTCAATGCAAACAACATTTGACGAAACATCCACATATCTTAAAATAATAGTCATTTGCTCTTGGCGACTTATATCAGGAGTACAATCAAGTATTATAGAAAAATATTTTGCATTTTTTATCTTTCTAATAATCATAGATTTTATTTCCGAAGAAAGCAAAATTATTAATTCATTTTGTATCCTATGCCCAAGATAATGTTTATGGATACCAATTTCATTTATAATACGTTGTATATGCTCATAAGAAACGATGTCAAATTCAATCAGCATTTCAAATAAGCCTAAGAAATTTCCATTGTTATCTTCATACACTTTCTCATTAGTACCACGAAAAGCAAGATTATGTTTAGCAAGAAATTTCACAATAGAGATAATTCTCAACAAAACTTGTCTCCAATGAACTTTTTCTTTTTCTAATTGTTTTTTAGCTGCATTATCAATAGTTTTATTTTTTTGTAATCTTAAATGCAAATCATACCAAGTATTTATACTTTTAACATGTTCCATACTAGTTTCATGCTCTTTAATTCTAGTGTTAAGATGTATCCAGTCTCTAAAACCCTCATTTGCTAATTGACCCTTTCCACACCATTTTCGGAAAAAATTTACAACAAAAACAAAAAAAAATTATCAATTTTTTTAGAATAAACAAGCCAATCTCTATCACATTTTTCCCCATTTGGTAAAGTTTTAGTGTAATATGTTGCAGAAAATCTTTTAGGACCTTTCAATGCTAATATATTTATCATATTAGAATCAAGAACAACCCAATTTCTTGGATCAAATATATCAAAAGTGTGAAAATCAACATTACCATCAACATCAACATTAGGATTATCATTAACATCAACATTGTCATTAGCATTATCATTAACATCAACATCAACATCAACATAATCATTATCATCAATATTATCTTCATTAACAGTTTGTGTTTCATTTTCCGAAAAAAAATTTGTTTTTTTTTGTTACAAACTTATCCATAGAACCTGCTTGAACTTTATTATCTTCTTTAATTTTTTGTTTCTTTTTACATTTTTCATATCCAGATGCATATTTTTTTAATCTAGGAGACATTGTAAATTATAGAAAAGAAAGAAACGACCTTATTTGCGAATTGAGATTTGTAGATTTTTTCTTGGTTCTAGATTTTCCACACTTCAAATCACCAAGAGAAGATACCAAAACTGTAAATAAAAATCAGAATCCAAATAAGAAATCAAATAGCATAACAGAAAAGAAAAATTAAAGAAATCATATCAGATCATAATCCGAAAATTACCTCATATTTTGACACTTCAAATCAGAAAACCTGTGATTTGAGATCAAAATATAGTTCTTAGTCCTTACAAATAAGAGGTAAATAGAAACAAAAAATCAAAATTTGTGATTTTTCAGAAACGTAAAAGAAGAAAAAATCAAAAACTTGAAAGGAGAATTTACCTGAATTCATTATTCCTTGACTCTTGTTCCTTCTGATTACAGAAACTGATATTGATGGTCCTGTATTTCGAAATTTGATCAGAAAAAGAAATTTTGATAAAAAATTATTCAATTAGAAAATAACAAACCATGAAAAACAAAACTAAAGTTTAAAGTTACCTTTGATTTCGAAACCTCAAGGCTCAAACAGTCAAACAGGTTCGATTTTGAAGCTTCAGATTTTGAGATTTGATGATTCTTGAAATTTGAAGCTTGATAGTTCTGAACTTTTGAGACTCAGTGAAGAAGAAGAGGATTAGAAGAAATAGAAGTAAGAATAGACTGAATTGGTTGGTTGTTATTGCTGAAGAAGAAGAAGAAACAAAATTAAGAACTGAAATCGTTTCTTTAATATTAGAATAGAAATGATTGAATAGATATTACCGTTCCTCCTACTCCTGCATTGATGTTTGCTATTACCCATGTCTGCATCAATGAAGAAGATTAGAAGTAACCGAAGAGTTTTCTGTTTCCCGAAAATTCATTCCCGCTCCAACTTCTAGATGGCGTTCCTTCTTCTGGTGAGTAATAAAAATTAACCTAATTTTTTTTTAGCCAAATGAACGTAGTATACAAGAATTATTAAATAATTTTTGGGCTCTATGATTTTTTGGGCCCTGTTCTTGAGCACTGTTTGAACCTCCATTGGGTCGGCACTGGTTAGAGCTATTCGGTCCGGTTCTCAGTTCTTCCAATCCATCATTTTTGTTATTCCAAAATTTGTTTGTTCTAGCTCCGAACATCATCTTAGATAACACACTTTTTAATAGAACGAACCAGAACTAGTTAATAGTATTCGGTCCGGTTCCCAATTCACTCCTTAATCTGGTTATAGTTTGGCAGCACCATTGTTGTAGTCATGAGTCCAACACTCATCTATATATCATCTCATTTGGGACTCTAGTGATTTTATGATTTATTTTCTTTTACCCAACTATCGAACCAACCACAATTTGTATAATCGAAATAATACAAAATGCATATAAAATACATATTGGAATCTAACAACCCAACGCATTTCAAAAATATTCATCGCATTTTGTATTGGGGTTTTTATTTCGGACAATGCTACTCATTTTCCTGATAATTTTGAAAACATTAGTCTATTGTGATTCACAAAAGTATGCATACTCGGAACAAATATTGGACCAAATCGACCATAACTTAACCTACTCCCACTAACCCTCTTCCTCCTTTTCTGACTTTCCCAAGCCTTTGCAAATCTCTCTTTAAAACTCCCAAACCCATTACAATCCCCAAATTCATCAACATACTTTTGTTTCCAGAGATCATCTATTGATGCCAAGTATTGCAATTCCGAACATACACAGCTCATGTTTGCTACATCAACACCGGAAACGGAATCCAGAATCTTCAGTTTCAGTTCGCTTGGAAGTTGAATGAAGCAAGGCGGGAGTTCCAGACTGGAATTGGGATTTGGAGTTTGGGAATGTTGAGATTGTTCTGATTTGGGTGGTGGTGGTGGTGGAGAGACAAGAGGGAAAGTGGAAAATCCATTAGGGTTTGTGGTGAAGTAGATGAGATCACCAGATGTGATTCCGGTTGACTGAATAGAATCTTCAGGGGAAGAAATTGTAAGGTTGTCTTTTTGGTTGAGAGAGAAATATATAGCAGAAGAACGTGAAGAAGAAGAAGGGAGTTTTTGAGAGAGGAGTTGTATAAGATGGTGGAGAGTGCAAGGATTAGGTATTTCAAGTTTAAGGGTTTCTTTGGTTTCAAAGGATCTTAGTCGCAACTTCATGATTGGTTTGGTAATCAAATGACTTTATAATCTGCAAAAACAACAACAAAAAATGAACAAAGATTCAAATTTCAAAACATAAAAGGAAACTAATAGATATAGAATATTTCCTGATTTTGTTTGATCAATGAAAAGGAAACTGAGCCATATCTGGAAGGAAATTCATATAACAAAATTGATTTTGATCCTTCATAAGACGCACAAAGACTAGAGTGACAATATGTAACAGAAACGAGTAATTTGTTGATATGTTTGATGTTGGGTTTAATGTACTGAAATAGACGATCCTAGAAAATCTTGAGCAACTTCATTGTGTGCTTCAGCTCCCTGTAAACGAGTAATTTGTAATGGGAGTTTGGGTTAAATTGTTGTGTCATCAAAGTATCTTTTGAACCTCATTATGTCGGGCAACTTTGCTTTTTGATAGCTGATATATCTCTAGGTCATACATACTCTTACAACTGTCTTTCGCTTATTTTACATTGAATCTTCATCTTCATATAGAATATGTAGAGCCTTAGAGTTTACTATTTTGCTATTGAAAATGTCTTCTACTGAAATAGATAAGCCAAACGTAGAAGAAATTACAAAGGGTGATATGAGAAGTTCAGGAAATTTACAATGTTGATGATAAAATGAAGGCGAATGATTTAAATTCATTTCCTTCATCATCTAAAGAAGAAAGCCAAAAAGGTGATGATGGTATTCAAGACTACAAACCTCAAGAAAATAGAAAAGCATATCTTTCAAGGCCCTTACATGACGCCACAAAGAAAGTTCAGTCTTACAAGGATATAAAGGTGAATATGAAGATGCGAAGAGGCAAGTGAAAGTTAGTATATGTGTATGGAAAAGGGTTGTATTTATGTCATGTTACTTAGGCTACCATTTTGTTATTAAAACTTTGTTATTAGATAATATGCCATGTAAATAAATACCTTTTTGATCATATGTTTTAAGCTAAGAAGTATCAATGTACTTTCATCGATTTAATTTTTACAGCATCATACTTCGGATTGTAAATGATTTGTGTTCAAAACTATCCCTTATCTTTATGACGTTGCAGCTCTATTAGCAAATATGGATTCTAGCAGAGGCCAAAATGAGATTCAACTCTTGTTAACTACAGAGCAAGAAGCTCAACAAATTGTCACTTGCTGCCTAGAATGGTTTGTAAATTGTAATTTCATATCATGTTGATATGTTTTCTTGTTTTTCTTTTTTTTTTTGTATGGCAATTTGTATTTGGATTTTAAATGATGTATGTTTAATTTAGATTTTGTGTGACAATTTGTATTTTTTTTATTATAACTATTTGATCCAGTACAGGCAACATAAGGGTAATATGGTCATTTTAACAGCATGGTTTCAATCAGATGTGGACTCAATTTTAACTTAATCAACAACTATCAAACGACCCAGTCAGTGTTTTTTTATTTTTTTTGAGAAGTTATTTTTTTACCAAAACATACAAACCAAAGAGTGAATTACAGATATGCTTCTTAGTCTTGGTTAAAAAAGTCATGTGTTTCACAACAATTTATGCTTTATAAAGTTATACAATATACTCCCTCCATCCCAAAATTATTGTCCAAAGACAAAAAACACACAGATTAACAAGGTGTTTGGCTTAGCTTTTCACAGCCAAAAGTCCTTTTTGTAAAAGAAAAAAAACAAAAAGATGTTTGGCAAACTAAGAACTTTTGGAGTTTTAATACAAGAAAAAGCATCTTTTTGGAAAAGTCAGGAAATCCTGACTTTTTGTAACTTTTTGGAAAAGATCTTTTGAGCTTTTAAAAGCTAAGCCAAACACCCCTTAAGAAAACATTAATTACTAATAACTTTATTGAATAAAATGACAAATTTACCCTTTTGTCTAAAACATGCAGCCAACTTTTTCCCACCATTTTTTTCCTACCATTTTTTGCAGTTAAAACATTCAACCAAATTTATTCCCTCCATTTTTTTTATCATAAAACGTGGCTTAATATCAAACCAGATAATTCCCTCTAATTTTGGAGCCAATTTTTTTGTTGAAAACAAATCCGGAGCCAATTTTGTTTTTATTGTGAAACATTGCTCATGTACTTAAAATTCAAACAAAAAAGATATTTTACTAATAATACGTTACTAACAAAAAACATATATGTTTATCAATTATCACATTATCGTTGTTTACTAGTAGTTCAATTTTGTTTTCTCCAATTAACTGTTTGTAATTTAACATTTTGTTATGAAAAAAACTTACCACTTCAAATTGGATGTAATGAAAATTTAACATTTTGATATCAAATTGTAAGCATGTTGTACTTTGCAATTTAGAAAGTGAAAAAAAAAAAAAAAAAAAAAAAAAAAAACCATTTCAATGCTAAAGAAAACGCAGGGCAAGAAAAAAAAAACGTTTCATTGTTTTAATGTTTTACCACTTCAAAATGGATACAATGAAAATTTAAAATTTTGTTATCAAATTGTAAGCATGTTTAAAAAAAAAACAAAAAACCAAAAAAAAAACAACAACAACAACCATTTTAATTCTTTCAAGTTAAAAACATGGGGAAAGGAAAAAAAAACAAAAGTAACTTTTCTTTGTATTTAATGTTCCATTAAATGCTTAGTTGGTTAAGTAATAGTGATGGTATTTTGGTAAAAGAGTTATTTATTTTTAGAAGTAGGCTATTATTTAGGGACAAACCAAAAAAGAAATATAGACTATAATTTTGGTAAGGAGAGAGTAACATTTTAAAGCACAAATTGTTGTATGCATTTCATACAAATACAATCTGTGTAGGGACAAAACAATCATTTAACAAAATAAATTATATTATGATGCATCTTCAGTAGGAATCATCATGATTTTTTCACATGAACTCAGATAAGAGGGTGTGGCAACTTATAATTAGAATACCCTAGTATAGGTCTTACTTACCTAATTTACGGTATATACCACTTTTCTTTATCTCACTAATACTACTTTTTCTATATCCACCACCCCTTTTGACATGCTCATCTTAGGTCAAGGTAAAGCTATCTATATCAAACCTCCCCTTACCTCATTTTGGTATCAGATTAAGGTATTGTTGTTGCCATTGAAGAGAAGGTTGTAAAAAATGTAGTTTCAGATATATGCCTAGTTATTACTAATTACTAATTTACCATACTCAAAACTTACGTAGCAAATTTTAAGCGAATATGAAAACATGTTATCCCTTTAGGTTTTACCCTATCGCTAAAAAGAACATTGATGTGGTGTTAAAAAAAGCAAGATTCAAGATGTCTGATATGTTCAAAGCGTTATATATAGCTACAGATGTTGATATAATTGCTTTGAGAGTCTGTAATGCCCGATTCTTTCTAAGGAAATTAGCACATAGTTGGTAATGCAAATAGAATAGTGAATATTTAATATATCTAAGAAACCAAGTAAGTAGGTGAAAAGGTTGAAAAAAAAAGTAGAAAAAGATTAAATTTTTGTGCAAAGGAAAGAAAGGAAGAGAGATGGAGTAGGAGCTATAACAGATAAAATCTTCAAAAGTGATGGAACCGTTTTCTTTTCCCTAGTAATACATGAGTTTGTCATTAATGTCAATACTACATATGTGATATACCAATCAACTATGATTTGATTGGGTGGCAAGAGACATTCTATAACGACTTAAATGACGCACGTAGCATGGCGTCAACAAAAGAAAAAACATAGCATGTGAAATGCGGCGCACTCCATTTTTATAGAGCAATAAAAATATATAAAAAAAAAATCATACATTTATTTTAGCACGACAAAATAGAATCACGTAATCATCGGTTACTAAGTCAATGCACAAAACGACAACACGGATATATTATTTCAAAATAACACTGAAAGCCAAATGTATACTATGTTATACAACTGGATTGATGAACTATTATTAGTCATTAGTGTTATCATCTTATATAATATAGGTATCGTTACTCTACATTCATGTTGAAAGTATAATTGTTAACTAAGAGGTCAAAAAATAAAAGTAGACATCACATAATAACCAACAAGGATAGTGTATATTTGTAAATAAGAGAGAAACAGAAAATGTGCTTCTACCAAAAGTATGTTATTCTTTTACAGAAAAAGCATGATAGGTATATACTCCCGATTCCAAACATTATAAGAATCTCATTATTAGTTCGATATGGATAACTACATGAACTTATAAAGCGTATGTGTTTTGTATGTTGCATTTAATTGAGATATCCACTGTAAATAAGTTTTGGGAAGAAATCTTTTATAAAGTCATCTCAAAATAACTAGCAAGGCACCAGTCTCTTGTCTTCGTTTCACTTTCACCTGCATCTCATCATTTCCATCTTGATCCAATTTATTTTAGGAAAGGATTGCTTTTATCTTATAAAGGGAGTGAAACAATGATTTTAACACAAAGCTAACAATTTAGATAAGAGGAGTGCCTATAATAATTGCTTTAAAATAAGAGAACTATAATGGTCATGTTATGACTACTTGAATTTCTGAAAGTATTCCGGAAGGTTCTGAATATTGAAAAAATAATCAAAATTCAAGGAGACTAGGAGAGCAATGGCGTTGGATGGATGATAGTAAGAACAGAGTGAAACATGATGACCATTTGTAATGCTCAAAACTCTAGTTTAATGGATGACCTCCTAAAAAAGGATGATCGGAATAAAAAAACCACCCACATTTCATCGATTAGGGTTCCAATGTACAACACAACAAGACGTGATAACTAAATCAAGATATTGTTCATATGTAAAATTTTAGATCATCGCCCCCAAAAAATTGCTCCATTAGGGTTTCAACACACATCAATACAGTAACACAACAACTATACACAAGAGACTGAGACACGCTGAACGAAATTTGACGAACATATTATATATTGGCGCGTTAATACTGCCAACGATAAAACACTATATATGCACACAAACAAAATATAATCTTAAAAGTAAGAAAATGAAAGGAGTAGGGAGGAATACCTCAAGTTTAAGTCGATTGTAGAAAAGCGCAGCAACGCAGGTCTGCACGGAGAAGCGACGGAGACGTGCGACGGAGAGATCGGCTGTCGTGGTTCACGAAAACTTGTGCGACAATTTACGGTGAGAAATGAGAGGCGGGACGACAAACACTATTTGCCCTGTTATCGCTTATTCGCTTTCTACGAGTAAATTTACAATTTATTTTTATGACAAATAAAACATCGATCTATTTTCTTTTTATCCATAATAATTGAATATATTTGTTATCGAAACATTTAATATATTTGTTATCATTTTAAATATATAGAAACATAAATAAGAAAAGAAAATAAAAGGATTTCTTTCGTACCAAATTTTTGTATGTTATCTCTTTTCACACTCTATCATTTTAATTAAGAGTGGAAAAAACTTATTTGGATAATTATGTTTAAAAATTGTTTAAAAAATATCATTCAAGTTCTGTCTATTCAAAAGAAACTTCATTCAAATAAGATTTTTATACAAAAAACACTAACGAACTACATATTTTATTCAAATGTCACCCTTATTGTAACTGATATTTACAGGTAAAACTTAAACAAGGAAAAAAAATACGAGAAAATAACTCAAGGGGGTAACTATGTTTCAAAATCGTTCAAAAACATCATCTAAATTTGATATATTTAAAAAATATCATTCAAGTAAGGTATATTCAAAAAACAACATTCAAATAAAGTTTTTATACAAAAAACACTAACAAACTATACATTTTGTTCAAATGATACTCAATGCTAACCAACTATTGTAGGTTACATGATGACTTAGTCTAATTATTAATTTTATGACATAATAATTAGTGACATGACATTAGTTGATACGATCTTTTATTAAGAATTGATTTAAGACTTCTACATAAACGAACGACATGAATTTGTGAAAACAATAGGATAAATGTCCATAAGTAGCTCAATGAATGAAATTTATGAAAACTGAAAGATGAATAATAGTTTGCAATGCGTAACAATTTAGTCATTATCTATAGCTTAGTAAGATGCAAACAATAAGTAGATTTCATCACACTATAAATTAGCATGAATATTCATCAAGACAATGTTGTAGTCACATTACAAATTGGCATACATATTCAAAAAAAAATATTACTCAAAATTGTTATACTAAAAGCGCGTGCGCACATACACACACACATATACATATATATATATATATATATATATATATATATATATATATATATATATATATATATATATATATATATTCAAAAAATAAATCACATAACCAAGTAAATATATAATAGTTACCACGGTCACAAGGGTTTGTATCATTAAATATCTGGATTTGTATCATCAAATATCTTCTATGTCTTTTTAAATGTGTAAGCTTGAGTTAGAGATCATCGATTTAGTAGAAGAAGAAGCAGAGAAGAAGAAGTTATTTGTTCATTAAAAAACCCCAAATCATTATCATTTCATTATCATACATACTTATAAAGCTAGCATTTTTTCTTGAATCTCATGCATTTGAAACCCCCATTCTTTTTTCCTTTCACCACATTCATTTGAAACTCCCATGACTTTTCAATTTCTTTATAATAATAATTATAATTTGGTAATTAGGTTAAATAAATATCAAATCTAAAGTGTATTCATATATAAACTAAATTTTAATATTAAAATAATATCTTTAATTATACTTATAAAATTATGTTTTTTTAACTTTTAACATATTATACTTAATTTACTAGTTTTAATATATTGTTGAATGTAAACCATTATCATTTTAAAGTTATAATTTTTGAACAATTTGTATAAAATACTTAAATTATTAATTAAAATATAACATTATAGGCTCAACTTAAATATAAATTTTATTTAACTTAAACAACCCAAAGATTATTTTATAAATAATTGAAAGTGATAAATTGTAGTGTTTCTCTAACAATGATTGTAAGTTGGTTAATAAGGTTAAATAAATATTAAACCTAAAGTGTAATCATAAATAGACTAAATTTCAATTTTAAAATAATATCTTTATTTCTATTTATAAAGTTATGTCTTTAAATTTTAACATATTATACTTAATTTATTAGATTTAAAATGTTGTTGCATGTAAACCATTATCAGTTTAAAACGACAATTTTTGAACAGTTTGGACAAAATACTTAAATTGTTAATTTAAATATAACATTACAGTGTCAACTTAAATATAAATTTCAATTCCATTAAAAAAACTAAATAATATTTTGTAAATACTTAAAAGTGATAAATTATAGTGATAAATGCAAAAACTAAATTGTAATATTAGTTTAACTAAAATATTTCCTTAATATATTTATATAATCGTTAAAAGTTTTCAAATAAGTAGCTTAAAATAACTTATAATAACAATAGTTAAAAATAATTCTATATAAATTATTATATTGTTACCTTTAAAATCAAAAAATAATGTTTGATGTTATAAATAATTATAATGATAGAAATTAAAACATGAAGCAAATATATTTTAAAAAATTAGTTAAAAATAACAACTATAAATAATATTATACCATATATAATATTTAATTTTATTGATGTGTAACTCGCGAGTAGAAGTCATTCAAACGATTGAGATTATGACGTTATAATAGATTTATATATTATCATATAATTCAAAATAGTTAATATATTATATCAAATTAATATACGAATTATTATATCAAATTTAACAACAACGTTAGTGTTATATTTTAAAAAATATATATTTGTAATGACTTCAACTATATAGGTATTTCTACGTATTACAATGTCAACTCAAATATAAATTTCAGTTCCATTTAAAAAACTAAAGAATATTTTATAAATAGTTAAAAGTGATAAATTGTAGTGATAAAAGCAAAAACTAAATTGTAATTTCAATTTAACTAAAATATTTATTAAATATATTTTTACAATCGTTAAAAGTTTCCAAATAAGTAGCTTAAAATAACTTACAAAACAGTAGTTAAAAACAACTCTATATAAATGATTATATTGTTAGCTTTAAAATTTAAAAAAAAAAAAACAATGTTTGATGTTTTAAATAACTATAATGATAGAAATTAAAACATTAAGCAAATAAATTTTAAAAAATTAATTAACAATAAAAATAACTATAAATAACATCAAATCATATATTATATTTTTATTCATGTGTAACTCGCGGGTAGAAGTCATTCAAACGATTGAGATTAAGAAGTTATAATAAATGTATATATTATTATATAATTCAAAATAATCAATATATTATATCAATTTAGTATATATAAATTATTATATCAAATTTAACAGCAACGTTATTGTTATATTTAAAAAATCATATATTTGTAAAGACTTCAACTATATAGGTGTTTCTGCGCAACGCGTGGGCATTCGCCTAGTATACTTATAAAACTAGCATTTTTTCTTTCATCACATTCATTTGAAACTCCCATTCATTTTTCCTTTCACCACATTCATTTGAAACTCCCATGACTTTTCAAATTTCTGTTTAATAATGATTATAAGTTGGTTAATAAGGTTAAATAAATATAAAACCTAAAGTGTAATCATATATAAACTAAATTTCAATATTAAAAGAATAAATTTTCTTCTACTTATAAAGTTATGTTTTTAACTTTTAACATGTTATACTTAATTTATTAGGTCTAATATGTTGTTGTGTATAAACCATTATCATTTTAAAGCTACAACTTTTGAACAATTTGTATAAAATACTTAAATTGTTAATTTAAATATAACCTTACAAGATCAATTTAAATATAAATTTTAGTTCAGCTTAAACAACCCAAATAATATTTTGTAAATAGTTAAAAGTGATAAATTGTAGTGTCTTTCTAATAATGATTATAAGTTGGTTAATAAGATTAAATAAGTATCAAACCTAAAGTGTAATCATAAAGAAACTAAATTTCAATATTAAAATAATATTTTTACTTCTATTTATAAAGTTATGTCTTTAACTTTTAACATATTATACTAAATTTATTAGATTTAATATGTTTTTGTATGTAAACCATTATCAATTTAAAGCTACAACTTTTGAACAGCTTGGACAAAATACTTAAGTTGTTAATTTAAATATAACATTATATAGTCAACTTCAATATAAATTCCAATTCCACTTAAAAAACTCAAATAATATTTTATGAATAGTTACAAATGATAAATTGTAGGGCTAAATGAAAAAACTAAATTGTAAGTATTAATTTAACTAAAATATTTCCTAAAAATGTTTTTATAATCGTTAAAAGTTTTCAAATAATTAGCTTAAAATAACTTATAATAACAATAGTTAAAAATAACTCTATATAGATGATTATATTGTTACCTTTAAAAAAAATTGTTTCATGTTTTCAATAATTACTATGATAGAAATTAAATCGTTAAGCAAATAAATTTTAAAAAATTAATTAATAATAACTATATCTATAAATAACATTAAATTATATATTATATTTTATTTTATTCATGAGTAACCTGCAGGTAAAGGTCTTTCAAAAGATTGAGATTATGCAGTTTTAATAGATGTATATATTATCATATAATTCAAAATAGAGTAAATTACATGAACGCTCCCTATGGTTTAGAGTAATTTGCGTGTTTGGTCCGTGACTTATTTTTTTAACTCGGACAGTCCCTACTATTTGTTTTTATTACGCACTTGGTCTCTATCTTACCTAAAAAGACTACTTTTTCCCTTGATTTTTCTAATTTATTTAAATAAACACACCCCCAACCCCACCCATTCACCTTACCTTACCTATCCCATAATTTTTTTCCTATTTAAATAATAGTCTTTTTAGATAAGACAGAGACCAAACGCGTAACAAAAACAAACTGTAGGGACAAAGCGCATAACAAAAACAAACATTAGGGACAAAGCGTGTAACAAAAACAAATAGTATGGACTTTCCAAGTTAAAAAAATAAGTTAGGGACCAAGCGCACAAATCACCCCAAACCATAGGGACCATTCGTGTAATTTACTCTTTAAAATAATCAATATATTGTATCTCCTTATTATACGAATTATTATATCAAATTTAACAATAATATTATTGTTATATTTAAAAAAAACATGTAAAGGTTTCAGTTATATAGATGCTTTTGCGCGACATGCAGACATTCACCTAGTGCATACTTATAAAGCTAGCATTTTTCCTTAAATCTCATGCATTTGAAACCCCCATTCTTTTTTCCTTTCACCACATTCATTTGAAACTCTCATGACTTTTCAATTTCTTTATAATAATAATTATAATTTGGTAATTAGGTTAAATAAATATCAAATCTAAAGTGTATTCATATATAAACTAAACTTCAATATTAAAATAATATCTTTAATTCTACTTATAAAATTATGTTTTTTAATTTTTAACATATTATACTTAATTTATTAGTTTTAGTATATTGTTGTATGTAAACCATTATCATTTTAAGGGTATAATTTTTGAACAATTTGTATAAAATACTTAAATTATTAATTAAATATAACATTATAGGCTCAACTTAAATATAAATTTTATTTAACGTAAACAACCCAAAAATTATTTTACAAATAGTTAAAAGTGATAAATTGTAGTGTCTTTCTAATAATGATTGTAAGTTGGTTAATTGTAACGACCCAAATTTCTCGTCCAAAAATTTTGTTTTAAAAACATTACTTTTAGAAAAACATTAATAGTTAAAAACATTGTTTGATCAAACCATAACAAAACGTAAGCCATGTCTAAAAGTCAAATCATACAATCATCAAAATATCAGAGTATAAATCCCAGAGAATCTCGTAAGTGCGGAAACCCGTGTGTATGCATGATGTGCCGCTACCGCGCCGGCTCCTTCCCCTTCGACGAAGAGGTACCTGAAACCAAAACTATAAACTGTAAGCGCAAAGCTTAGTGAGTTCCCCCATCGTACCACATACCATACAAACACATAACACACATACTGCCAGGCGATTATAGGGTGCCTGACTACCCGGTACGGCCATTCTGGGGTGCCGACTACCCGTGTCAAGCCATTCTGGGGTGCTGACTACCCATGTCAAGCCATTCTGGGGTGCTGACTACCCATGTCAAGCCATTCTGGGGTGCTAACTACCCATCGGTCCTAACAACCGATCCTCGGGGACTAGTCCCCTCCTACTACCACTATCGCATATAACATAACAGGCCAGCATGCAAACATATCATCACGTACTGTCAGACATTTCTGGGGTGTCTGACTACCCTCCGGTCCTAACAACCGAACTCTACTATTATCACATATAACATTTCATGCTAGCATATAACATATCAGGTAGTAGCAACCTAGATGATATCACAAAGACAATCATCTAACATACAACTCCTACTGGTGGGCCGACATTGTGGCCGTAGACCCACCGCTACTGGAAGGTAACTCACCTCGAAGTAGCTGCTGAACTGAGGGGGAACTGACTGTCTACTGCTGCTCCGGAAATCCTCCGGCTGCAATTCCCACAACATACTCAATCAAACACTGCTAACTGTCCTTTGGGTAAAATGACCATTTTACCCCTGATTATGACCTAAGTCAAAATCAGAGTCAACTTTCAGTTGACCCGACTCGCCGAGTTGGCTTTCCAACTCGCCGAGTCCCTACCCAAATGTTTGCCCTGAATCCCGTTCCTACTCGTCGAGTTAGGCGACGACTCGACGAGTTCTCCTTCTTAACAGATACTCAAGTCCTTCATCCTACTCGCCGAGTTGTATGAACAACTCGTCGAGTTCATCTTCATCCGATGAACACTTATGCTAAGACTCGCCGAGTTATATGAACAACTCGCCGAGTCTGTTCTTGATCTAAGGAGATTGCCTTGAACTTGCCGAGTCAGGGCATTGACTCGCCGAGTTCCTCCATAGATGAGTTCAGCTTCCGATTCACTGAGTCACACCCCGTGACTCACTGCTCACTCGACACTACGAAAAAGGGACAAACTCGGAGACTCGTGAACAGACTCGCCGAGTCACATGAACGACTCGCCGAGTCGTTGCCATGCACCCACTAAATACACCGATTTGCTCAATTCCAGTCCATGCCATTCACAGATCTGGGCTTCTAGGACACGAGTCACACGTAAAGTTTCCAACTTTACGTGTAGATATTCACCAATATGGATTTTAGGGTTCAAAATGCCTCAAAAGGGTAGATCTAGGGTAAACAAGCCACATGGGTCCATAAAGCTAACAGATCTGAGCTCCTGGAGCTCAATCTTGCCTAGATCTAAAGGCCAATCAACTTATTACGAAACATTATGCACATACTAGCTTGGGGAATGGCTCAAGAATGTCTTAAATGGAACCTTAAGCATAGAAACAGGGGAAAATGGGGTATACCTCAATGAAACTGCTGAAAGAACACAATGATGCTTGGATGGCTTTCCTTCCTCTTGATCTACTTCCCCTTCTTGCCTCAAAGCCTTCAAGAACACACACAATAGCCTCAAACTCTCAAGGAACAAGCTTAGAACGAGGGTTGGGAGCTCTGGGGGTGAATGGGGGCTGTCCTGGGGCGGATAGACTGCTTAAATAGGGTGCAAACCCCTGAAACTTAGGGTTTCATCCAACAGCGGTGACTCGCCGAGTCCAGAATATGGACTCGCCGAGTCGCCAACTTAAACATGTCCCGGGTCCCGTCCTGACTCGGCGAGTCTGACCTATGACTCGCCGAGTCCATGGCAAAAAGAAAGAGAATACTCAAATAAGATTTACGTACCTGGAACCAGGTGCTACATTAATAAGGTTAAATAAATATCAAACCTAAAGTGTAATCATAAATAGACTAAATTTCAATTTTAAATAATGTATTTACTTCTATTAATAAAGTTATGTTTTTAAATTTTAACATATTATAATTAATTTATTTGATTTAAAATGTTGTTGCATGTAAACCATTATCAGTTTAAAGCTATAATTTTTTAGCAGTTTCGACAAAATACTTAAATTGTTAATTTAAATATAACATTACAATGTCAACTTAAATATAAATTTAAGTTCCACTAAAAAACCAAATAATATTTTGTAAATAGTTAAAAGTGATAAATTATAGTGATAAATGCAAAAACTAAATTGTAATATCAGTTTAACTAAAATATTTCCTAAATATATTTATATAATCGTTAAAAAATTTTAAATAAGTAGCTTAAAATAACTTATAATAAAAATAGTTAAAAATAACTCTATATAAATGATTATATTGTTACCTTTAAAATCAAAAAATAATGTTTGATGTTTTAAATAATTATAATGATAGAAATTAAAACATTAAGCAAATAAATTTTATAAAATTAGTTAAAAATAACAACTATAAATAATATTAAACCATATATAATATTTAATTTTATTGATGTGTAACTCGCGAGTAGAAATCATTCAAACGATTGAGATCATGACGTTATAATAGATTTATATGTTATCATATAATTCAAAATAATCAATATATTATATCAATTAATATACGAATTATTATATCAAATTTAACAATAATGTTAGTGTTATATTTTAAAAAATATATATTTGTATAGACTTCAACTATATAGGTGTTTCTGCGCATTACAATGTCAACTCAAATATAAATTTCAGTTCCATTTAAAAAAACTAAAGAATATTTTGTAAATAATTAAAAGTGATAAATTGTAGTGATAAAAGCAAAAACTAAATTGTAATTTCAATTTAAATAAAATATTTCTTAAATATATTTTTATAATCGTTAAAAGTTTCCAAATAAATAGCTTAAAATAACTTACAATAACAATAGTTAAAAACAACTCTATATAAATGATTATATTGTTAGCTTTAAAATAAAAAAACAATGTTTGATGTTTTAAGTAATTATAATGATAGAAATTAAAACATTAAGCAAATAAATTTTAAAAAATTAATTAACAATAAAAACAACTATAAATAACATCAAATCATATATTATATTTAATTTTATTCATGTATAACTCGCGGGTAGAAGTCATTCAAACGATTGAGATTATGAAGTTATAATAAATGTATATATTATCATATAATTCAAAATAATCAATATATTATATCAATTTAGTATATACAAATTATTATATCAAATTTAACAACAGCGTTATTGTTATATTTAAAAAATCATATATTTGTAAAGACATCAACTATATAGGTGTTTATGCGCAACGCGCGGGCATTCGCCTAGTCAATTTATAAAGGAGAAATATATCAATTAATGTTATATCACTAATTATTATGACATGTCATAATAATTAGGCGAAGTCATCTTTTAATATGCAAGAGTCGGTTACTAGTGAGTAAAATTTGAACAAAACGTATAGTTTGTTGGTGTTTTTTGTACAATAACCTTACTTGGATGGTGTTTTTTGAACGATTTTGAAACATAGTTACCTTCGTGAGTGAGTTTTCCTTATTTTTTTCTTTTAACTAATTTTACCGGTAAATATCGGTTACCATAAGGTGACATTTGAACAAAGTATGTAATTAGTTAGTATTTTTTTATACAAAGACGTTACTTAAATGGTGTTTTTTAACAAACCAAACTTAGATGATTTTTTAAACGATTTTGAAACGTAGTTACCAATATGAATATTTTCCCTGATTAAGAAATAATGACTATATCATCACACAAAAATAACTCCGATATCATCTTCTTTGTCTCTTTTTTTTTTTTTTTTTTGAATTTCAACTTTATTATTTATTGTTTATTTTTCGATAATTTTAAAAATAAATTACATAATTTTATAAAAATCAATTTTATAAAACATAACATGAAAATAAATTGCATTATCTTTTTTTCTAAATATACTACTCGTTGTTACCATTAGCATCATACATATAATGTGTTAGATGTTGAAATCGTTTTGTGATTGTGCATGTCTTAAATATATAGTATCTTGATTTTTTTTCATCAAATAATAGCCCAAAAAAGAAAATTACCAAATAGTTAACAAAAGCGAGGTCAAAGAAAATTAAAATGCAACTTTTTGTTTCACCGTGCACTTTTTCTCTGTGTAACATTCTTAATACCAAAAACAATAATATACCAAAGGGCTTTTGACATAATGATATCAATGTGTTTGAAAAGGTGTTTCTCCCTAAGGGGTTGAGGGTTCAAGTCTCGTACCAACCAATCAGTCAACTCGCTTGAATACCCATTATCTCGAGACTGAAGGACATGGCCTTCCAACTCTATCAAAATTGCCTAAGATTAAATATTAGCCTCATTTTTCATATTATGCTCTTCTTCAGATGAACGATCCATAAGTTTACCATCTCCTCTTAAACAACTTCCACATTCATGCCATTAGAGTCAATATCATTGTTATAATACTCAGATTCACACCCTGACCAGTCTTTTTGATTTTCCTCATTCTCGGCATCCTACGCATTATTATTTATGGTTGGAACCCAACCCGATATCTATCTAATACGAATATCTTATATAATATTTTCCACTTCCACCGAGACACATTCTGGAATAATTGTCTTTACTTTGGTTTTAACACACAATCTACCACATCATGTAACATCCATAAAAATCATGATAAATTTAAACTTTTGAATTACAACCTAAAAACCATAAAGTGTTTACAAAATAGTTTTCAAAACATTTCTGACATCAGAGTATCCCCAAAATCATAGATCATAAACAGAGGATTTGTACGGTCACGCCTTCGCCTTCCCGCGGACATCCGAAGTACCTAAAACATAACCCAAAAGTGTAAGTCGACGCTTAGTGAGTTTCCCTCAGAATACCACCTCATAACCAAATAACATATACAATAACAGCATGCAATGGGTCCATAACTAAAAGACCGGATTACTCTTGAGCCCACAGCATAAGTTTGGCTTGCCCTCGAGGCCCATAACTTATGTTTGGCTTACTCCCTGACCAGATCAGTCCTCAAACTGAAATACTATGAAGCCCTCAGTACGAGTCTGGCAAATCGCCCGGTCCTCAGCTCATATCTAGAATGCTCATGAGCCCTCAATATGAGTTTGGCATGCCCTACCCGACCCTCAGCTCGTATCTGTAATGCTCCAGGGTTTGTTGGCTACCGCACGAAGCAGTGCAACCTCAACCCAACACAATATGTCGACATATACTAGATAATAAACATATACAGATAATCATGCAAATAGAATCACAGGTAGTCCTATAGATCTACCAGACTAGCATATCAATAACTAGCATAGTCATGCATATTTATTCCATACTCATCATATCAGTGAATATCAAACCAATGGGTCAGCCTTGGTGCCTTTTACCCGCAATTACAGTGATGAAAACTCACCTCGCAAACTGGGCAAATTTGATGAGGTCCCAACTCCGAATCTCAGCTCTCTACCCAACACCTATTCCAACGAAATGACCAATCTCCATCAAAATCCCAAAATACCCTTAAGGTCAAACTTGGTCAAAATCAAAGTCAAGTGGTCGAACCAACTAAGTCAATTGAGTCAACCCAACCGAATTGACCTAGTGCTATTATGCAGGGCGTACTCCGAAGGTACGCTGGGTGTACTTCGTCCTCGCTTGTTGACCATCATCGGGGTGGTTGACCTCCTACGCAAGGCATATTCCGAGTATGTGGGGCGTACTCCCCGAAGTCTAAAAGTCTATTAAGAGCTTAATGGCTAAATCTTATACGTCCATAATTCAGATCCATGGCTAAAATACTCTAAGGAGTCATAAAGTCTCCAACTTTATGACTTAGCATGTCCAATAAGTGCTTAACTCAAGATCTTATTCCATTAAGATCTTATAAATGATGTATGAAGCAAAACTAACCATTTGAAACCCATTTTTTATAACTTAAGACCCCCCCCCCCCCCCCCGCCCTAAGGTTGCAAGCTTTATACCTTAGGAAGGTTGCAAAAGATGTAGAAATCTCAGATCCAAGTGCTTCACTCCTTCAAGATGAGCTTGTTTCCTTCCTTCTTCTTCTAAGGCACCATAATACACACTCTAAGCTTGGAAAGAACTTCTAAAGGTGAAACTAGGGTTGCAAAAATGTATAAGAGGGATGGAGGTAGATGAGGTGAAGGAAATGAGGCCATAAAAGTGCTTAAATACGAGCCAAACCCTAAAACTTAGGGTTTCCATATCTGGCAACTACGCCTTGCATACACTGATGTACGTCCTAGTACGCTCAGCATACACACGCACACGTGGTGTACTCCCCAAGGCCAAATTTACGAAACTACCACTAGGGCCCTTTTGCATACAATCTTGAACTTAGGGACCAAAATGCAACATAAATAAATTATAGGGTTGTTATTTGAAGTACCTCGCCATCGGGATGTTACAATTCTCCCCCACTTGATCTAGAATTCATCCTTGAAGTCTTTCGCGACAAATAACTTAGGATGATGCTCCTGCATCTCCCCCCCCCCCCCCCCCCGGCTCTCAGGTCCACTCGGAGCCTCTCTGTCATTGTACCTTTACCAAAGGCATCTCTTTGTTACGCAGTTCCTTCATCTTCCTTTCTAGAATAGCCACTGGTCTATCAACACAGTTCAGGCGCTCATCAACCTGAATATTATCCAAGGAAACCACCACCTCATCATCCAATACACATTTCCACAATTGTGAAACATGGAAAGTGATTTGAATCTGATTGAGCTCCTCAGGGAGATCCAACTTGTAAGCCACCTAGCTAACCCTGAAAATCACGCGAAAAGGTCCAATATATCGAGGACCTAATTTCCTCCTCTTCATAAAGTAGATCACACCCTTCCAGGGAGAGACCTTCATGAGTACCATATCGTCGACCTGAAACCCCAACTCTGATCGGTGCCGGTCGGCATAACTTTTCTGTCGACTCTGAGTGGTATGTAATCTCTGCTTTATATGTTGAATAAGCTATGTGGTCTGAATGACTACTTCGGTCCTGCCCATAATCCTATGACCAACCTCTCCCCAACAGACTGGGGTATGACATCTCTGACCATACAAGAGCTCAAAAGGCGGGGCACCAATTCTGGAGTGATAACTACTGTTGTAGGAGAACTCCGCGAAAGGTAGGTAGGAATCCCAACTCCCACCAAAATCAATAACATAGGCCCACAACATATCCTCAAGGTTCTGAATAGTCCGCTCACTCTGGTTGTCGGTCTTTAGATGATATACAATACTTAATTGCAATCTCGTGCCCAGTTCCTTGTAGAGCTTCTACTAGAATCGGGAAGTGAATCGAACATCTCAGTCAAAAGCAATAGATACTGGGACCCCATGGCAAGCAACGATCTCCCAGACATAATCATCGACCAACTTTTCGGCCGAAGAACTCTCCTAGATAGCCAAAAATTGGGCACTCTTGGTCATTCGATCCACGATAACCCATATAGCATCAAAACCCTTTGTCGTCTTTGGTAACTTGCTGATAAAATCCATGGTGATTTGCTCCCATTTCCATATGGGAACCTCCAGAGGTTACAGCTTGTCATGCAACCTTTGATGCTTGGCCTTGACCATCCTGCAGGTCAAGAACCTCTTGACATACCAAGTTATCTCTCTCTTCATGCACGGCAACCAGTAACTCAATCTCAAATCCTGATACATCTTGGTGGCCCCAAGATGTATAGAAAATCAATACTTATGAGCCTCCTCCAACACAATCTGCTTGATCCCACCAGAAAACTGGAACCCAAACCTGACCACACCAAGTCAACAACCCTCGACTATCCGTGACAAATCTGTTTATCTCACCCCTGATCTGTTCCTGTTTCCAGTTCTCTTTCCGGAATCCCTCTACATGATCCTTTCTGATCAATCCCAAAGTGTAGAATCAACGGATACCCTCATACACATCTCCCTAACCGAAGACCTTACTAACTTGCGACTCAAAGCATCTGCTACCACATTCGCTTTACCCGGATGGTAAACGATCTAGCAGTCATAATCTTTGACTACGTCCAGCCACCTGCGCTGCCTCATGTTTAGGTTTGGATGATCCATAATATGCCTCAAACTCTTGTGATCCGTGTAGACAGTATAACGGACCCCATAAAGATAATGCCTCCAAATCTTTAGGACAAAAACCACTGCCCCCAACTCTAAGTCATGTGTGAGATATCGCGTCTCATGTGTCTTCAGCTTGTTGCGAAGCATAAGCCATCACCCGTCTTCTCTGCATGAGTATTGCCCTCAAACCGATGATGGATGCATAACAGAATGCCATAAAATCCTTAATTTCCTCTGAGAGGGTCAATACAGGGGCCTCGCATAACCTCTGCCGAAGAGTCTCAAATGCCCGGTACTGCTTAGGGCTCCATTTGAAATCCACCCCCTTCCTCGTCTGACAAGTGAGGGGTACTGCAATCTTGGAGAACTCCCGAATAAATCTTCAATAGTGCCCTGCCAAACCTAAGAAACTCCTGATATCTGAGGGAGATTTCAGAACCTCCCACTGCATCACAGCCTCGATCTTGGCCAGATCGACCAAAATCTCATCCTGGTTAACGAGGTTCCCCAAGAACTGAACCTCTCATAACCAAAACTCGCACTTCGAGAAATTGGCATAAAGCCGCTCCCACCTCACAACCCCCAGAAGCTCTCGAAGGTGCTCTTCATGCTGCTCTCTGGTCTTGGAATACACCAAGATATCATCAATGAACAAAATAACAAATCGGCCTGCATACCCGATTCATGTTCCATAAATATAACAGGTGCATTGGTGAGACTAAAGGGCATCACCACGAACTCGTAATGCCCATAACGAGTCTGTAAATCAGTCTTCTCCATGTCCTCCTCTCTTACTCTCACTTGATGATACCCATATCTCTGATCAATCTTTGAGAACTAAGATGCACCCTACAACTGATCAAAGAGGCCATCAATCCGGGGAAGGGGATAACGGTTCTTCACTGTTATTTTTTTCAACTCCCGGTAATCAATGCACATCTGGTGTGAACCATCCTTCTTCTTGACGAACAGTATCGGTGCTCCCTATAGAGAACTGCTCGGTATGATGAGCTGCTTGCCTAGCAACTTCTGAAGATGAGATGAGAACTCCTACATCTCAGGTGGTGCCAATCGGTATGGCGCCTTGGCAATCAGGGCCACACCTGGAACAAGATCAATCCTAAACTCAACCTATCTCTCATGAGGCACACCGGGTAACTCCTATAGGAATACATCAACAAACTCCCTAATAACTGGAACCTCGGAAACTGAAATCTGATTCTCAACCCGAGTATCATCCATATAAGCCAAGTAACCTGCACACCCGTGCATAATATACTGACGAGCCCTGGATGTCGAACAAAACCTTGAACCAACCTTGGTGCCCTCCCCATAGATAACCAGTTCTCCCCCACTTGGGTTTCAAACTACTACTCGCCGGCCACTCATAATCAATCATGACACCAAACCTACTCAGCTAGTCTATACCTACTATCACGCATATATCCCCCATGGGGGATAGGGACCAAATTAATCGGATAAGGCACCCCGAAGATCTCCAATATATAACCCTAATACATTGCATATGCAGAAATCCCGTGATCGTTGGCAATGGAAACTCGCAATGGGCACTCTAACTCCCCAATAACATATCAAACTCCCTACTAAAAGATCGAGATACAAAGGACAGAATCACGCCTGAGTCAAATAACACAAGAGTAAGCAAAGAGTTCATTAAGAATGTACCGGTCACGACGTCTGGTGTCAACCTGGCCTCCTCTACAGTTAACTGGAATGTAACAACCCAAAAATTCAAATAATAATTTTCATTTAATAATTAGAAATTTCAAGCATATTTGTTTTTCCAGAACTCCATTACATACACACATTGTCCAAAAGATCAGAGTATCCAAACAATAAGTGCGGAAATACTGGGGAGTGCATGATGCGCCATCAAGTCGGGCCGTTTCCCTTAGAACCAGAAGTACCTGAAACACCCAACAAAACTATAAGCACACGCTTACTAAGTTTCCCAAAATACATAAAACACATAACTACATAATGTCATGCACATATACATATAAATTTGCCAAGAACTTCCTCCATGGTCTTTAAATGGGATGCCATGGGCTACCCCCCTATGGTCTTACATCCAAGGGCCATGGGCTCCCCCTCATGGTCTTACCAAGTGTCATAGGCTCCCCCATGGTCTTCATATAAATCAATACATACCAAATAACAAACCATTGCATAATCAATTATTGAAATCTCATATCAGGTACTGGGTCGGCATTGGTGCCTTCGACCCATTGGTATAGTGAGAAGACTCACCTTAGTCTGCTGAACACAAAAGTTGAACGTCTACTAGCCCAAAATCTCACACTGAACAATACACAAATAACCCTAGTTAGGATTATGGCATAACCTATACATGGGCCCAAAATCCAAAGTCCATGTTCCTTCACAATGGCCCAAAGGCCTTTCCTTCAATAATAGGCCTAGCATCAAAATCCAATTCTATACTGGGCCACAAGGCCCAAAAGTCCCAACATGCCAACATTGGCCCAAGTAATAAATTCAGTCCCACAAAATCGTCAGAGTCCCAAAGCTCACAGAGAGCGTACACCCAACATACACCCTCTAGAAAGGACACCAAACATACCTTTAAGCTCAAATCTCACACTTTCATGCAGATATAGGGTTTAAGGACAAAATTAGGATATGGAGGTTGATTAGGGTTTGGTCCAAATATATGAGGTTTTTTAAAAAGGGTGAAAGTCATGAAATTAGGGATTTTGGTCTCTGGCCTCGTACGCCCCGCGTACGAGCCTCAGCTTCGCGATGCATGCTCAAGCATACACATATGTACACCTAACGTACCGAAGGTCCTCATTTTCCAAAAATAAAATACTTCAAGGGCTAAAATGGAATACCTGGATTGGAGTGTTACATGGAAAGCGCGACCTCGAGCCCTCGTGGGCTCCACCCCACCTTGACTCCCATCTGTGATCCTCATAGTAGTTGGCGCTGGATCCTACATCGGCCTAGCAGCAAGAGAGGGACAGTTGTCCTTCACGTGGCTAACCTAGTCGTAGTTTTAACAAATCCTGGAGCTTATTTATGGGGCCTGCTGGGAGCAATCCCTCGCCATATGGCCCTGTCGGACATAATTGTGGCACCCAGAAGATGATCGACAAGCACCCTCATGAACCTTGCCACACTTCCTATAAGTGCGGCCCTTTCGACCCCCAGATCTGACATCAGCGGCCTTGAACCGCTTCGACGTAGGCTGCGACTGTGTCGGGGCCAGTCTCTGCTCCTTCGTATGGAGCTCCATCATACTCTCGTGCCGCCTGGCGGCCTCCTGCAACTCCAACAGTGAACCATAACGCTGAGTGGATACAAACTTCCTGATGTCCGTCTTAAGCATGCTCAAGTAACAGGTTGATAGATTCCATTTTATGCATCTTTTAGGGTAGTTTTTGTTAGAATTTTGAATCATTTTTTATGATTTTTCATGTGCAATAGTTTAAATAATGTTCAGCTGACGTATTTTGTAAGAATTCATGTACTGCTCATGTTTTAGTGTTCATTTTCAGGTACTTTGAATTGGTGCGGGACTTTAAAAGTCTTTGCAGCACATATGGAGCTTATTTGGAGCCAAAACGTTAAAAAGGACCAAATACGGGCTATATCTCACCAAAAATGGGTCGTTCTTCACTTACGAAACATAAGTGGAGGATTTCTGAATTTTTCTAGGGCATTTTAAAATTTTGGCCCTGAAGCACGGGCCGTGCCTACCTCATGTTGCCTTTATTTTCGGTATTTTAACCTGCGGAGCCCAAGCATGGGCCGTGCCACCCAAGCACGGGTTGTGCTTCCCCAGATTTTGAGTTTTTTCTGATTTATTTTGGATTATCAAGTTGCGATGAGCTGGCACGGGCTCCCCCCCCCCCCCCCCCCCCAAGCACGAGTCGTGCTTACTGCCAGAACCCTTATTTGTTGCCCAGATTGCTATATAAATACCAAATACCCTCTAATTCGAAAAAAGGAGATGGTTCCAGACGACGAAAAACCCTTCTGGAGGCAATTTTCTGCACTTTTCATCACTTTCTGAAGATCTAAAGGTTGTGCAACATCTCTCACATTTAGTTTAGTAAGATTTAGTAGTTTAATGTTTCTTTTTATTGTTCCAGATCTGATTTTAGCCATGTCTGGCTAAAACCCTGGTTTTTAGTTCTGCATAGACTAGTACTTTTCGTGTGATTAGTTTTCAGATCTAATTTTCGTTTTGTGTTTCTATCTAAAATTTTCAGTTTTATTCTTAATGAATGTTTGATGTTAATTCTTGTTAGTCTGATCACCTAATTAGGGTTTTCTTATTCCAGTTAATCAATCAGTTAATATAATCTGTGATTGTTCTAATTAATTGATAATAAGTAACAAGTAATAAATCGGTTCCGTGTTTGGGATTTGACTTTATTATAAACTAAAAATCATATCTTTACGCTTCCGGGCTTGCGAGAAGTATTGGATATTTCTGGGAATTTTACACAGAACTTAAGGCAACTTTTCTGATCTTAATTAAGAGCTTGTTTGATTAGACAGTAAAAAGTTAGGTTTAATTGAAGAGTTTGTTTTGATTAACTAATTTAGGTAAAAGAGATTATACTAGAGCTTGTTATTTTTTCTTAGTACCAGCATAGATAAAACGCATCTCAAATAATCAGATCTTGGTTATTTGCATGATTAGAAAAGTCATAGCAGAACTGAAATCGTTTTATTAATTATTTTCATTTAATTTAATATCACTACATTTTTAGTTTTTAGTTTATAATTAAAATCCCCTTTCTTAATAATTTATGTCTTGACTAGATTATGCCTGATGCAAAAAGACATTGACTTTTAGGTTGTGTCCCTAAGGATTCGACCCTGCTTCCATGTGCTATATTTTTAGTGCAACCAACAGTGATATTTTATCTGCTTAATATGCGCGCGACAACGTGTTAACATGGGTCATCTGAGCTTGCTCGGAAGCAGCAAACTCAAGACAAAACATGGCCCTCTTTGTGAACATCTTGGTGATCTCTGTCACCAACTCTGTTCCGTGTCTCAAATCCAAGTACTCCTGAGCCAACCTCTCATGTTCCATCAACAAAACATATCTAAAACGAAACATCTCCAAGAACTACTCCCAATTCACTACAGTCCTCTGCTCGAGAGAATACGAACTGGTAACAAGTCTCCACCAATCCTTCTTTCTGGACCTCAGAAGGTTCAGAGCCCACATGACCTTCTAGTCAACTGGGCAAGAGTAAGTGAAGAAGCACCCGTCAATGTCAGACAGCCACCTCATGGCTATGATCGGATCCTGGACTCCGTCGAAAGTTGGGGGATTTGTATTGTTGAAGTCTCGATACTGGAAGACCCTCCGAGTAGCAACCCCAACATCGGCAACAGTTGCGTTGGCTGCTGCAGCAGCAGCCTTAAAGAGGGCAGCGTATCGCTCATCAAAGTACTCCACAATGGCGGTCTTAATAGACCTAAACATCTCTGGCAACTCTGCCCAAAAGTGCACAACAACCTCCTACTGAAGGATCTCCTTAATCTTGACCTCGGACACAGCCGACCCATTCTAGCCACATGTCCCTGATCCTGATTCGGATCCTGCCTCGAAACGTCGTGTCAACACCATACTAAAAAAACCAAGGAGATATCAATTAACACGCAAATCATACCAACAGAACCAACTCCCAACAAATCCCTAGGGGTTGTGACTTCCCTGTTATGCATACGGGTCTTGTGCTTCCACTAGTACAGGACCATACTACCTTCCACACCTACCTATATTTGTCTCAGAGGATCATCACAACAACCCTAACAATACACACAAGCACACGCATACACTCAATCCTTACTTCCTATAGGAATGCTAATCATTATGAAATTGGTCAACTGACCCCACACAACACATCCATGAAACTTTCACCAACCTTGCAACACTCGTGTATGCTAATCATACATAACACTGGATCCTATAGACAGTTGAATACCTGATTCTACCCTAATCCCTTCATTGAACGAGAACATGAAATAAGGCCAAACCAAACATTGTCATGCTATAGAATATTTGCTATGTACAACTATGATGCTACACACTAAGCAACTATAATAATGATGTCAATTTCATATAAGGAAAACCCTAGGCTATCAGGCATCATATAATCCAACAATTCTATCATGCAATTCCTGAAGATCCCTAGCCTATCACTAGCATGTTGTTCTAACATATCACAAGATCAAATAACAGTGTGGTAATTTGGGGTCTACTTACTTGCTCCAGCTGATCGTACACATCACATCCTCTTTGATTATTTTGAAAACGATTTGAAAATTATTATTTCCTTTTTTTAAATCTTTTTCCTTAGTTTGAGACTGTATTCACACGAGTGTTCCTCCAATTCTCTCAAACTAAGGCTCTTATACCAACTTCTAACATTTTTAAACTTTTTAATTACAACCAAAAAACCATTAAGTGTTTACAAAATAGTTTTCAAAACATTTTCGACATAAGAGTTTCCCCAAAATCATAAATCATAAACAAAGGATGTGTACGATCACGCCTTCGCCTTCCCACGATCATCCGAAGTACCTGAAACATAACCCAAAATTGTTTGCCAACGCTTAGTGAGTTTCCCCCAGAATACCAACACATAACCAAATAACATATACAATAACAACATGAAATGAGTCCACATCTACAAGACTGGATTACCCCTAAGCCCACAACATAAGTCTGGCTTGCCTTCGGGGCCCACAACTTATGTCTAGCTTGCTCCCTGACCAAATCAGTCCTCAAACTAAAATACTATCAAGCCCTCAGTGTGATTTGGCATACCGCCCGGTCCTCAGCTCGTATCTGGAATGCTCATGAGCCCTTAGAATGAGTCTGGCATGCCCTACCCGACCGTCAGCTCGTATTTGGAATGCTCGAGGATTTGTTAACTACCACATGGAGCAGTACAATCTCAACCCAACACAACATGTTGACATATGCCACCTAATAAACATATGCAGATAATCATGCAAACAAAATCACAAGTAGTCCTACAAATCTACCAGATTGGCATATCCATAACTAGCATAATCATGCATATCTAATCCATAGTCAGCATATTAGTGAATATCAAATCAATGGGTCGGCCGTGGTGCCATCTACCCGCAATTAGAATGAGAAAAACTCGTCTCACAAATTGGACAAAGTTGATGAGGTCCCGACTCCGGATCTTAGCTCTCTAGCCAACACCTATTCCAACCAAATGACCAATATCCATCAAAATTTCAAAATACCCAAAATACGCTCAAGGTTAAACTTGGTCAAAGTCAACTTGTCGAACCAACTAACTCAATTGAGTCAACCCATCCGAGTCAACTCAACTGAATTGACCCAGTGCGAGTACGCGGGGCGTACTCCGAAGGTACATTGGGCATACTCCATCCTCGCATGTTGACCACCATTGGGATGGTTGTAACAACCGAAAATTTCACACCAAAAATTTTATTTTTAACCATCATAAAACAGGTGTCTCATTAACAAAATCCAAATATCCATCAACAAAGTTTTCAAAACAACAAGTCAAATCCAGGATCCACAAACATAGCTCCATATCAAGAGTGTGTGTACAATCACACCGGTGCCTTCCTGCGATCCTCTGGGTACCTGAAACACGTAGCACATAACACGGTAAGCATGAATGCTCAGTGAGTTCCCCAAAATACCACATACAAAAATTTGGACCTCGAGGCTATACTCTGTACGACCCTCTAGTCACTGTGTCTCAGCGGGACCCTCCAGTCCCGTAGCTCGTTGGACCCTCTGGCCCAGTCTAGCTCGTTGGACCCTTCGGTCGGTCTGTTTGAGGACCCTCCGACCTCGTAAATCGTTGGACCCTCTGGTTTGGTCAGAATAACACATATCATACATAAATCACAATACACGTAATCTCAAGCAAACACGTATGACCTTTCGGTCCACACGTAGATACCACCCTAGGTAATGTATAGTGAGAAGACTCACCTCGGGTAAACTCGGATGATCTCGTACTCGAAACACTGATCTAGCCTCCGCCTAATCTCATACAGAAATTACCTCTAGTTAACAATGGTTCTCAAAGGCTAGACTATTCCCTTCCTATGCTCTCTCTCTCAGAAGGGTAAAAGACCATTCTACCCTTCCTAACCTCTTACACTCATCTTGACCAACCCTAAGGCCAACAAAAGTCAATAGTCCAACTTTTGACCAGACTCGTCGAGTGCACTCGGGCGACTCGTCGAGTCCACTCGATTCATGGCAACCTTAGCAAGCTCCAACTCGACAAGCTAACCCCTAACTCGTCGGGTCACCACCTGACTCAGTTCATCGGGATAAAACCCTGGGCTACTCGCCGAGTCAGCGGCTCGACTCGACGATTCTATTCAGACTCTATTGCATTTAGCCATTTTAGTGCAAGATACTTTCCCAAACTTCAGATCTACACACTCAAGGCTTATTAATCACGTAAAGGTTTTGTTGGGTTTTGAGCATTCTAACACTCCTAAGTGTACATGCAACCCTAAATACCTTGGATCTATGTTTTCTCTATTATACATACAAATATGAACATCCAAGGTATTATCCTAATCTAGCATATAAAATAATGAATATAACAAGATAGAATACATACCTCTTTCATGTAGAAAGTCTTCATGAAGCTTGAGTGCCAAGTGCCCCAAGTGTGACACCTCAAATGGTTCACACAACACCAAATACACTTGGAATAACTTGAGAGAATTCTACACATCATGAAAATCGGCTAGCCCTCTCTAGAATGATACTAGTGGCCGATTTTGTCAAGAATAAGTTCTTTATATAGTGTTACAATTAGGGTAAACCCTAATTGTCATGACTTTCCATTTCCTTGGATCCATGGGTTCAAATACACCATGGAGCATCCATGGACCATCCTATGGGTTTTAGCCCAACTTGATTATCCATGAAGCATTAGCCCACAAGTATGGATGATTTACACAATAAACCCATATATTTAATTAGTCTTCTTTTGATCACTTAATAAATCCTAGATTAATTTTTGATCAATACTAATTAAATAATCTTATTATTCTTATTATTAATATACTAGAACTTATAATATATTCATAACCATAAGTGTCTTATTTCTCTCATTATAGTCTATCCAAGTGCATGATGCCATGCAACCCAAATGGACCATGCCGGGTCGGGTCAAGTCTTACCAATTATAGTTATGGACTTAGACATTAATCCAACAGTCTCCCACTTGGATAAGTCTAAAACTATTATTGCGTAAGACTTCAGGAACCAACTGGCAATCGTAGCTCTTAAAAGCTTCTGTCGAACTCTGACCTTGTAGATGAACTCTAACCTTTGTCAATGACTTGTCCATTAGATAAGGGATCATATATTCCTCCATTCTAGATATCGTATGGACTGAGACATGGATTATAATCATTCTCTCTGTCCATTTGTTGTTTCCCGATTTCTGATTTATGACGACTGACTAATTGAACAAATCAAATCAGTCCTGGCCCGGCCGAGCACTTCCATTTGTCATCATCAAATCATCGAGGGGCCCACAGATATCACTTTTATCCCGAAGGTAAAAGGAATGGATAAACTTCGACTCATATGGCTTGTTCTACTACTTGTTGAATCATATACAAAGGCACGTTTTATAGCACCGAGTTACCAAATGCGTTTTCGTGCAATTAATGTACAACCAACTCATAGTAACAACTCATATCTCTAGGTTTGAAGAATATAAGATATTATCGTCTCATGATCACTCGTGATAACATCCATGAAGTGATTCCAATGAGCGCGGGTTGAATCCAATACTCAGAACTTATCAACACTCATGAGTGTTGTAGCCCTTTGTCCAACACCTTAGACCTCTACAAGCCAACCCATGACAGTCTTAATTCATATCTACTTCCAACATATGACCGACTGTGGATGGTTTGAATAACTTAGTCATTCCGAAAGAATAACCTAGTTTATTCGGGAAGTCAAAACATGCAAAGTGAAACACAATAATAATTGAATCCAATATGGTATCAAAACGTATGAACATAAATAAAACACCTTTTATTTATCACCATATGATTACACATTATTCATTATATACTGTTTCAGCTATCAACTTTATTCTTGAATTTAAAACAATAGTTGTCCCATGCTCCAAGCATGTACACTATGTTTTCTAAACACTAGTCATGCCATACACCAAGTATGCATACTATGTTTGTCTATGATCTTTACTTTGTGAACTAGATCCATTGAACATAACTTCAATGATTCTCTTTTCACACTCCCAAATCCTTACTGCAAATACAAGAATTCCAAATTCAAGTCATTTACTGAAATCTGTTAGATTCTAAACTTATATGCATTGATCCTCTTGTAATGATTATGCACAAAGTCAGAAAGACTTGACAACAATCATTACAGAGTATTCCAAAGGAGATCAGCTCCTTGGAAACATCCTTCTTGCATTAAGTTTCCTAATCTTAAACAGATTGAACATTTCTAACTTTGAAACCTTTCCAGATTCCATTTTGACTATCACTTCTGAACAAGAGTTGCCTCCTTACAGATTATGTCAATATGGTCCTTCCAGAATTATCACTATACTTCCAACTGTCCTTGAGCACCCAATCTTTGGTAAACCTTAGATTGTCCTTGACAATTGTTTAATCCTTTTAGTCATATCCAGTTCTAAACCTTTTCCCTTCTTAATGCCCCAGACATTTGGAAAATTTTAGAAAGGATGAATATAGCACATGTAATCGATCCTATATCCGAAGCATATGGGACACGATTCATGATGTCTCACATAAAGACTAAACCAGTCTTTTGCTATAACATTTCCATTTCAATTTGCCAAGTTCTCATAATTCAGTTTATGAAAAGGGATGTCGTAATCATAATCAAATTTTAGAACGCAAATAATGGACCCATATACAGAATTTCCTTATGTTGAGCCATTCCAACATGAAATTCATATATATTTCCTTGACTAAATGATTAAAACCTCACGATCTAAGCTTATAGATTTGAGATGAAGTATAATTTCCTCTCCCTTAATTATAGCAAAACAACTCTTTCCCAATTGAAACTTTTGTTTTCTATAATTAACATTGCTAGCTTGCCATTGCTTCCAAGTTGTTGTGCAACAAATTGAGAACTCTAAGAACTCATATGCAAAGCCAACTTTAACTGGAATGGGCACAGAATATTTCAACACGATAGGTTATATACCTCAAGTCGTGTGCTAGAGAAGAACTTCAGGTTCTATTCTTGATTAGTTCTTGAGACTTTCAAGACCTTTAAGACTCCCACTGTCCTCTTGACCTATAAGACTCCCTTGTCAAACATCCAAGAGATAGTGTGGATTCTAATCAAGACAAACACTTCATACAATTGGCCTAAGTTGGTCTTTGTTTTATCCAAAACATCACAACTTACCAATTTCAAATGTACAAGAGTAGAAAACTTTTACTCTTACATTTGACAAGTGTTTTAAACCTTCTTTAAGACATGTCACTCAAGTTACAATCTTAGAGTATAACTCTAAGAATTGTTTTTGGAACGAAGTATGAATCATCTTCTTGATTTAACCACTTCAACAATTCAAGTTCCTCTTCTTAGCTATAAGAAGGCTCTTAGAGGATGAATTGTGATAAGGTCTCTAAATCATTAAGATGATCACAAAACTGATACTAAAGTACTCTCCCATCCTTTCAGATTTGAGAAACTTTGTATCTTTCTGCCTAATTTGATTCTTCTTATTCGCTCTGCCTTACATTGGAACCTTTTCCAATGTCTCAGAATTACACTTAAGCTTGTAAGTATAACCATATTTACTGAGCTTTAGTAAACTATGACGAATAGTCTTATCAATCTTTTTGTGGTGGAATTAATCAGTGCACAAGAATGTGTACTCGATCCCTTAGTCCTTTACTTGACTCACACATCCATGTGAACAAGTAATTAGTCTTAATTTTCCAATACTTGAAAGTTCTCATTCATCATGCTATACAACTTGCATGATTCCAAGTTCCGGTCCAATTGAAACTTGGGTGATGAGAATCTTTCCTTATTTGATAAATTTAGACATTACCACAAATGAAAGAATCAATTTCATATTTCCACTCTTGCTATTAACGGAATCATATAAGCAACAATTTTTCCTCAAATGCCATTGTAAGGATATTTTAAAATAATTAAAATCAAAAAATTTTCTTTTATTTTAAAACTTTGCGAAAAAACTTATCCTTACAATCCATATGAAAACTTGTTGTTATCTATTCCTAAGCAATATCTCATAACTCCTAAGAAGTAGCTCAAGAACCCGATCTTCAAACTACGCGATAGAAATCCATCTATGCGATCAGATTCAACATATTCTTTCTTTAAGTTTCTTCACTTTTCCTTGATTCTTAAAACATCACCATGTGACCCAGTCACATCATGTATCAAGAATCTCAGAATAGAAACTTAACAGAGTTAGATAGTGGACTTTACCTGAAGTAGATTCAAACTTATTGACTTTAACATCCTTAGGTAAATTTGGAAACTTCGCAACCAATGCCCCTTCCTTTGGCAATATAAACATATGGACCCTTTGATAATGGTACACGGGACTATCACAGACTTAGCTTTTCTCTTTACCATTTGGTCAACCGAGTTGACTATGGCCGATCCCTTTCCATTGGGAAGAGAGAGCTTTACTGGATATCCAATGTCATCATTGTCAATGTCCATAATGTTTTAGGAAGTTGATCTTAACAAATAGATAAGATCATTAAGGGTCTTGTCATAGTCTGTTTCATAGGTGTCCCAAAGGAACTCACTATGTGACTTAGAAAGTGATTGAACCACCAACTTTCTCAATACTTTGACACCCAACTCTCCCGGTGTCACACCCCCAAACCAAGGATGGCGGAAACGTCCAGGGGTGGAGGACTTCATGTACAGTATCACAACAACGTGTATAATAGTGCTCAAAGTAAATACAACCATCATAAATATAATTGAAAAAGTTACATCAAAGTATATGTTTACATGTTTCAAAATCAATTACAATATGATGACAAAAATAAATTGTTGACGGTTTAACGTCCCATCCTCAAAGCGCTGAAGTTTTCCTGTTTCACTGATTTCCTGAGAATACAAGTAGTTTTGAAAAAGAGTGTCAACAATTAAGTTGGTGAGTTCATAAGAGTTTTGTTTGGAGTAGAAACCGTTTTCCTTTTTAAAATCGATGAAGTTTGATTTCCAGAAAATCCAATATTTTCTTAGTTAAGTGTAAACAGAATAATCCTAAATGATACGTTGATGTATTCTAGATTTACCCGTAGATTTCCCCTATAATTGTCCAGCCTATATAAGTTATATAAGATTTAGGTTAGATAAAACGTCGAATGTAATGGGTCCGCCCTAGGTCCACAACCAAACAAGGAACAGGAGATGAGGCGGGCACCACCAATTCCAAGCCAATCCAGACTAAATTCTTGTATGACTCAAGCATATACGCTCAACGATTATAGTTGAAGTCTAACCATATGAAAATCTATTGTGATTATAACCTATACATATCATAGTTCACCAGGGAGTAATAGGGATTAGGGAACCTGAACTATGCATATGAATAGCTTATCAAAAGTGATGGTGACGGTGAGTGTAACCTATACATATCATAAGTGATGGTGAATGTGAATATAACCTATACATATCATAGTTCACTGGGGAGTAATAGAGATTAGTGAACCTGAACTATGCATATGAATAGCTTATCGAAAGTGATGTGAATATAACCTATATGATGTGTTAATGTGAATATAACCTATACATATCATAGTTCACCGGGGAGTATTAGAGATTAGTGAACCTGAACTATGCATATGAATAGCTTATCGAAAGTGATGTGAATATAACCTATATGATGTGTTAATGTGAATATAACCTATACATATCATAGTTCACCGGGGAGTATTAGAGATTAGTGAACCTGAACTATGCATATGAATAGCTTATCGAAGGTGATGTGAATTCCTTTCTTGTAATTTAGTTCCTAGGGTAGATGAAACATAAACTATATCTATTATAGTTTATTACTTTGTTTGTAATATGTATTTACCATAACTATACCGATTATAACTCACGCGTTCGTTTGTGGGGGTATAATGGCTTAACTATACTTATTATAGATTATCTTAATCATCCATAGCGGCAATAACTCTTTTGTAAGTGTAAGACCTTTAATATTGTGTTTGTTATATGAATAACCCTAAACTATACCTATTATAGTTTATCGATTTATTCTGTGGGAAATGAGCATAGGCCTTACTTGTCATAATTTATCAATGTTTATATTTTAATGGATATAGCCTCGTAACATCGTGTATATATATATATATATATATATATATATATATATATATATATATATATATATATATATATATATATATATATATATATATATATTTGTCATACTTGTGAAGGTATAAATCCATTTGTTTTCTGATGTATGTCTATGTAAGAATACAAAATTTGTTATATATTGCAACTACACATAATCACATAACGATGTATATCTTGCTCAACATGTTACAAGGTGGAATGAAATTTATTGTGTTTTTCTATTAATAACATTTCTGTAACTGTTATTGGAAAAATTGTAGAAAAATCATAAAATGTCCAAATCAGGTTCTGTAACTTCTGAGAGTTTGGAAAATGAGTCTAGTTTGTTCATGATTTTTATTATAATTTTTAATGACCTCTAACTTGGGTGAAAAAGTCCATAATCACAGACTGGTCCGGATTGATGTTTGAAATGATAGGCGGTTTTGTAAAAATCACCATAAATTGTAGAAAAATCGTATGGAGATGTGCAAGTAGTCATTTTAAAGCTAAGAAGTGGAACTATATGCACCTAAAACAGTTTTGAAAACAAAAATATTTAAGATGTCCAAAACAGTCCGTGAATGGAGTGAAACTTTTCTGAAGAAAGCTGTTAGAAAAATGTAGTTATGTTCTAAGCATTTTAACTTGTATTCCCCCCCTAAAAACTTGAGAAAACGTGAAAATGTAGGGGTATGAACTCATCTTGTGTGATTTTAGTAGATAAGTGTTGAAGAAGAGAAGTGTTCAACCCAAGAACACTAGAAGAACCGTTTGAAGATTCGAAGCTCTAACACAAATATAATGGAGTTTGTGTAAGATATCCATGATTTGAGTGGAAATAATTGAGGTAATCATAAAGGAAATGGATTATGCTTACCAAAGATGGAGGAAACTCTCAAGATCAGCCCTTGAATCTCGGATTTCTAGAGAGAGAAAGTGAGAGAGAAAGGAGTTTGATCTTCTTGTGAAATGAGAACAAATGAAAGAAAATGAGGAGAGAGGATGATTATCCAGCTCTCAAAGGCACGGGGATGGCTTGTGAGGGAGGTAAAAAGTACAAGGTATGGTGGGGAGGAGTGTGGGTTGTCATGGAGTGGGTGTGGGGGTTGCTTGCGTCATAACTAAGGTAAGGTCAACACTCTTCTTTTTATACTTTACCAACCCCTTTTTAAATAAGATTTTATCCTTAAAATGTGAGTAAATCATTAATTTAGGGGTCTTATAATGAAAAATAAAGTTTTGGGTGAAAATCCCATGTTAAAATAATTGCAAATGGGTTTAAAACGCAAAAATACGCAAAAACGGGCGAAAAATGTAATTTCCAGCGAGTTTCTTCGGACCTAGGCCGAAGCTCGGTCCCTAGGCCGAAGTTCGATCGGATGGTGCAGGTTTCGGAGGCGAGGGGCGCGAGCCGGAGGGAAGAAGCGAAGCGAGGCTGGTCCGAGGCTCGGTCCGAACTGAAGGCGAGAAGCGAAAGCGGGTGGTTCGGTCCGAAGGGAAGCCAGAACCGAAGGTACTGTAGTGAACAGTAATGAACAGTAGCTTCGGTTCGGACCTTCCTTCCAAGTTGGGTTCGGTTCGGACCTTCTTTCCAAGCTGGGTTCGGTTCGGACCTTCTTTCCAAGCTGGGTTCGGTTCGGATGAACAGTACTCTCGGTTCGGACCCTCATGAACAGTGCTTTCGGTTCGGTTCATGAATAGTACTTTCGGTTCAGAGGGTTCGTTTCTTAAGTCCGTTTTTCGCGTAGACTTCCATTCTTGGGCTATTTTTCGCCAATTTCGAGGGTCGGGATGCCCCGAGTGATTATAGAAAGTCGGGGAGAGATTTCGAGAGAGATTTGAGAGAGATTCCGCATACTCAGAGAGATTTGGGAGAGATTCGACATACTTGGGGAGATTTGGGAGAGATTTGACATACTTGGAGAGATTTCACATACAGAGAGATATTTGGGAGAGATTTCACATACTTAGGGAGATTTGGGAGAGATTTGACATACTTAGAGAGATTTGGGAGAGATTTGACATACTTGGAGAGATTTCACATACAGAGAGATATTTGGGAGAGATTTCACATACTTAGGGAGATTTGGGAGAGATTTGACATACTTAGAGAGATTTGGGAGAGATTTGACATACTTGGAGAGATTTCACATACAGAGAGATATTTGGGAGAGATTTCACATGCTTAGAGATATGTGGGAGAGGTTTCACATACTTAGAGATATGTGGGAGAGGTTTCACATACTTAGAGATATGTGGGAGAGGTTTCACATGCTTAGAGATATGTGGGAGAGGTTTCACATACTTAGAGATATGTGGGAGAGGTTTCACATACTTAGAGATATGTGGGAGAGGTTTCACATACTTAGAGATATGTGGGAGAGGTTTCACATACTTAGAGATATGTGGGAGAGGTTTCACTGGTGACCTTTTTGAGTGTCCGGCTACGCACTGCAAGGTCCTTAAACCCAGTTAAGCCTTGATTAGGGATCTTGCATACTCCCGATGAGTATGTAACATTGTCGTATCGGTTTGGCTTTCTACGTATCACCGTTTCAGGTTAAGGAGATTTAGGTGAACGCACTTTTCGATTTATGATCTCTCATTAGAATAGAGAGTTGTTTAGAAGTTACTTAACGTAAACTCTAGTACTCACGGCAAATTGGGTTGACCGGTTTGACTTGTTGACTTTGACTTGACCAAAAATTGACGGTTGTCACACCCGGCTTGTCAATATGTGACTACATCTCCAAGATGTGATCATACCTAGACCTTGCCTTGCCAATAGGGCTTGAGTGACCTTGAACTTGTGGGTTAGGGAGAATAATTGGAGGAGGTGAATGAAGTATGATTTCCATGGGACATCATCTTCATTTAAGAAAGCTTGTTTCAAGAGATTTGGGAAGATCATAAATGTCTAAACCAGACATCTTTTGGGAGATATTCAAGATAGTTGATCTAAGAAGAGGGATGCCGTAATCCAAGCTATAAAATATTTGAAGGTAGGTGAATGACGATTCACCAATTTCCACCAAGATAAACGAAATGTATTATTAGGTTTTAATTGGTTTTGAAACTCCTAGATCTTTGAGATTCATTGAACTGTTCAATGGCATGTTTCAATCTCGAGGGTGCCCTTCAGGTTTTGTGACTGGGATGCCGAGGATCACAAAACAAGGTGTGAAGTAACCATGCAAATTACTTGGTACCCTTAAGTGTTTACCCCTCAATCGATGTGCCGGTTAACCACACAAGCTCCATCGATACTATGATAAACATTAAGTTACCCTTTGCCTACCTTGTTAAATACGAGTTAGTGTGCCGGTTAACCACACACGCTCCACTAACCGACTTAAACAAAGTGCAAAGTGTAATTTCATGGATTAGCACCTTATTCACATTTTCCTAAGTAACTAAGATTGGGTATTATTAAGAGTTTAGTTACTTAGTATTTATCATTAATACTTTTATAGTCCTGTCAAACCCGTTCGGCTAACAACCCTCCACCAGTCAAGCAAGCGGTGGGTGAGAGTGGACACCCATTAAGTTGCCATTTTATAGGCAACAACCTTATACCCACCTTATAGACCGGCTTCATGAATGAGGCGTACTAGCGGTAAGACTGACTTTACTCTTATACACATATATATATTATTAACTTATAATATTATAAAGTATAAGGGTTGAATTTTAACTCTTTAAAATTCTAAGGGCTAACTTGGAATTAAAGTATTCATAAGTGAAAACTTTTCAAATTCCAAAACTTGAGGGCAAGTTTTGAAACTATTCAAAACTAACTAATTCCATAACTTATGTGTTTAAAGTAGTTTTAATCCAAAAACTCTTCAAGTTTTGAGGACAAGTTATGGAAGACTTTAAACTAATAAAAGAATTAACTTTTCTTTATTTTATAACTTATGGAATTAATTAAGGTTACACTTTTTTTTTATTTATTTATTATTTAATGAAGAGACTCTTGGTCCTCCATAACTTGAGGACAAATTATGGAGTCATAACACCAATTAATTAGAACTAGACTCTTCATTTTTGTAACCTTTGCCAACTTTTATGAGTTTTATGAAACTTAAATGTGACTTTTCATATAACTTGAGGACAAGTTACAAAAACACATTTTAGAATCAACTCTTAGATTAATTTGGATTGAAAACAACTATTTCACTCAACTTTCTATTAATCTAAGCAACTCATAAGAACAAGATAATTCAAATCAAACTTTTTCATGTAATTAGTCTAAACCATAAACTAATACAAAACATGAATCTATTGAAAACTATCTTCGAAATTGGATTAGCATGAACATTACCACATCAAAAACAAGTTTATAAGTCCAAAAACATCTTAGGGTAATGTTCCTAGTCCAATTCCAGCCAAAAAAGTCAAATTTATGCTGTCTGGGGGTCCAACTCGTCGAGTGCACGAACCAACTCGGCGAGTTGGATGCATTTTGCCTTGGACTCGGCGAGTCTGCTGGGCAGACAGCATCAAAACTCGATTTTCCAGCTTCCTTTGCAAGTATAACAAGAAAACAAGCCTAGGCTCTGATACCACTGTTGGGTTTTGAGCATTCTAACACTCCTAAGTGTACATGCAACCCTAAATACCTTGGATCTATGTTTTCTCTATTATACATACAAATATGAACATCCAAGGTATTATCCTAATCTAGCATATAAAATAATGAATATAACAAGATAGAATACATACCTCTTTCATGTAGAAAGTCTTCATGAAGCTTGAGTGCCAAGTGCCCCAAGTGTGACACCTCAAATGGTTCACACAACACCAAATACACTTGGAATAACTTGAGAGAATTCTACACTTCATGAAAATCGGCTAGCCCTCTCTAGAATGATACTAGTGGCCGATTTTGTCAAGAATAAGTTCTTTATATAGTGTTACAATTAGGGTAAACCCTAATTGTCATGACTTTCCATTTCCTTGGATCCATGGGTTCAAATACACCATGGAGCATCCATGGACCATCCTATGGGTTTTAGCCCAACTTGATTATCCATGGAGCATTAGCCCACTATACAAGTATGGATGATTTACACAATCAACCCATATATTTAATTAGTCTTCTTTTGATCACTTAATTAATCCTAGATTAATTCTTGATCAATACTAATTAAATAATCTTATTATTCTTATTATTAATATACTAGAACTTATAATATATTAATAACCATAAGTGTCTTATTTCTCTCATTATAGTCTATCCAAGTGCATGATGCCATGCAACCCAGATGGACCATGCCGGGTCGGGTCAAGTCTTACCAATTATAGTTATGGACTTAGACATTAATCCAACAGGTTCGACCTTTATGTCCATGCATCACTCATCTAGCTCTAATTGACCAAATAACCCTCAAAATGGAGTCTTTGGTTCAATATTCTTATGTAACTACATAAAGTTGGGTTCTTGGGACTCTCTGGACCTCTCAAGGTCCAGATCTGATGTCTAAGCCTCAAAGGGACTTCACATGCTTCATATCTCAACTTGAAAGAGGGTAAAGAAGCCCTAAATTCATGAGATCTACTAATCATATGAAAACAGGTATGGATTCATACCTTTAACAACAGCCTTGAATGAAATAGTGGAAGATCTGAGCCCCTCTAGCCAGTCAAGCTTGAACCTTCTCTTTCTTCCTTGCAAGAATGCACCAAAATGAAGCAATTAGCTCCCTCTATCTCTCTAAGCTCTCTGAATCGATTTGGGGTCTCTCAAGGGGAAGTGTGGCCGCAAATGAAGGCCATGAGAGCCTTTAAATAGGCCATAAACCCAGAAAATTAGGGTTTTCCTCAGCAGTGCTCACTCGGTGAGTCAGATACCCGACTCATCGAGTCTATTCATTAAACACGTCACCAAGCCGCGACCCCACTCGACGAGTTGAGGCACCAACTCGTCGAGTCCCTCTAAAATTCTTTGAATTAGATATTAAGAATAATATACCTGGAAAACTGGATGTTACAATTCTCCCCCACTAGAATCAGACTTTGCCCCCGAAGTTCTGCTCCGCAAATAGCTTGGGGTACTGCTCCCGCATGTCCGACTCCGGCTTACAAGTCAAATTTGACCCCTTCCGATGTTGCCACTGGACCTGAACCGGGGGCACTTCCTTGTTCCTCAAAACCTTCACCTTCCGATCTATGATCGCGATCGGCCTCTCGATGTAACTCAGGCTCGCATCCACCTGAATGTCCTCTAATGGTACTATTGCCATCTCATCAGCCACATACTTCCTCAACTGGGACACGTGGAAGGTGATATGGATCTGGCTCAACTCCTCAGGTAGCTCCAATTGATATGCTACCTTGCCTACCCTGTCGATCACCCTGAAAGGTCCAATATATCGGGGACCCAACTTGCCCCGTTTCCTAAACCAGATTACTCCTTTCCATGAGGAAACTTTCAGAAGCACAAAATATCCGACCTGGAACTCAAGCTCGAATTGACGTCTGTCCGCGTAACTCTTTTGACGACTCTAAGCCGTTTACAACCTCTGTCTGACCTGCTAAATCTGCTCGGTCATCTTCAGCACTATCTCAGTGGCGCCCATAACTCTCTGCCCCACCTCTCCCCAACAAATGGGAGTACGACACCTCCTCCCATAAAGGAGCTCAAAGGGAGGCATACCGATGCTCGAGTGATGGCTGTTGTTATAGGAAAACTCAGCCAAGGGTAGGTATGTGTCCCAACTCCCACTAAAATCCATAACGCATGCTTGAAGCATGTCCTCGAGCGTCTGAATCATCTGCTCACTCTGCATGTCTGTTTGCAGATGGTACACGGTGCTGAAATGCAATCGTGTGCCCAGCTCCTCATGAAATTTCTTCCAAAACCGGGAAGTAAAACGCACGTCTCGATCTGACACAAAGGCCAAATTTACGAAATTGCCACAAGGGCCCCTTTGCATACAATCATGAACTTACAAAACTTGATGGGATGTAAAGTCCATCAAGCAAATTACACCCTTTGTTTGCAAATAAAACGTAATATAATGGTAAAAAGGGGTATCGGTCCTCGGGGAAATGGTTGTATTCAATCACCAATGCAATCTAAAAGAACTATTATAAATAAACTAACTAACTACAATTAAACTAAAAGGGGGGTGTTTGATTACTTGAAAACTAAAAGACTTGAATAACTAAAAACTTGCAATTAAGCAAGATAGTGAGATGCTCAAATATTGGAGGGAGTTGGTTAACTAAGGCAATTCAACACAATGAACATTTGTGTGTTTATCATTAGGATTCAACATGAAGTTTATCATTCATCCCAAATTGGTTATAGCAATCATGAAGCATGATATGCCAAGAATCCTCTTAGGTAGTATGGAGGTTGGGGAAGCCCACAACACACCTTCTTAATCAAGATCAAGGGTTTAATTGAAGCAATTGAACCCAAGAAGTTAATTAGCCTTAAGAAAGAAGGAATCCCCAATTCCTAGAGGATGTCAATGCTTACACATCCATAAAGGAGCTATGATTCATAAACTAGAGATGATTTTTACCATCATAAAGCCCTTGTTCTATGTTAATTCAATGATTCAATGCAAAACCAAAGAAATAAACTAACAATAGTTCATTCAAGTGCCAAGCTCATGATCAAAGCATTAAACAAGCATAAGAAATATGATCTAGAACCATAAACATAAGATAATTAATAATATAGCATGAATCCTTCAAAAACCCACAAACATTCAAAGGTTTTAACCAAAGTTAACCAATATAGAGAAATTAGCCACTCATGGTAACAAAATAACAATCACCAAAATCTAATTGCATGAAGAAACTACCAATATCTTGGAAAGATGAAAAGAAATGAATATTGAGCTTCAAAATCGCCTCCTCCAGGTCTCCAATGGTGAAAAATCGAGAGTGTAGCTGATGGATCTAATCCCCAAAGGTAATGGCAAGCCAAATGACCAAAATGCCCAAACTGGGCAGTTGCGCGGGTACCCACGCGACGAAAATTCCACCCGCGCAAATGTTGATGTATTGCTATTGGTCCTTCATTCCTCCACTCCACCTTCCACTACCAAAGATTCCTTTGGTCCCCTCCATATCCATGTGATTTAAACTAGTCAATCATCTTTTAGCTACAAAAATGGATGCTCCAAGCCCAAATTAATTATCCATGATCCATCTTCACAAGCCCACTTCATCCAAGCCTTTATCTTTTTAAGCCCAAATCTCCTTTTATGTATCCGTCAAGCCCAATAGCGCCTCGAGAGCCCACAAGTCCGTCTTCACTCTAATCCACAATCGCGATAAGCTCTAAAACCCTGCAAGATTCCTCATGCAAAATAAAAAGTCCCCGATACGATCCATGATAAAAAAAAATAAAGAATATACAATGCAATACTAATAAAAAGAGCTAAGAATCTAAAATAAACTAATAAAAATAAGGAAATAAAATAAGCTATCAAACTTAGGGACCAAAACACAACATAAATAAATTATAAGGTTAATATTAGAAGTACCTCGTCACTGGGATGTTACACATCAAATATTTTCATCATCCATGAATAATACCTCTCCTCACATACTTACAACCCTCTTAAACACCATCAGAGACCACGTACACAATGGTAATCCATCCACCTCAAGTCAATCCATCCGTTCTTCCACCACAAACGAACTCGTTAATGGCTTTAATATTTTAAAATATCACTTATTATCTTCGTATTGCTTGAATTTAGTACATGAACTTCGAGACTTAAATTCCACCCACACCTATATGCCCCTAGTATAGTTAATTTCAACATCCTTAAATCCCTAATTATAAGATACCTTATGAAGATTACTGATTAGATTAATGTCACGAACAAATCCAAGAATTTCCATGACGAATCTGGTACCATCAACAACTGTTTAGGTTCCAAAATAATCTCCACTGCTTTCTCAGACACATTTTTATCTCCCCCTTATCTAGCCAAAGCCGACGCATAATACATGGGCTTAACCACAACTGAATGCGACGTCAGTTTAGTGGGAAGTTGTTTATGATTCGTTCTTTTACCATTATCTTTCTCCTTACGTGAATTGTCAATATTAAACCTTGCATGTGAAGCAAACAAATGAAAATTTTATATCCAAATAGTTCTCAGATTTTGTACCAACCGATTCAAATATTTCACCCTTAAAAAGCTAAAGAAAGCGAACTTCTTCCCAAGTCTTGACAATTTCGGAGCAATGTATACATTCAATACTACCTAGTGTTGTTCATATACCTTTCATAGTTACTTGACATTATCCACCAATAGGGAATTAGAAATGTACACATATGTCGACATCTTTTCCATACTTGTTATATTAGGGTTCTTCTTATTATCACCATGTATTACACGACTGTCTTCGTGCATATGTTTGAACGTCCAAACATCCATCGCCAATCTATGTATCGCCTCTTCTTATCTCCCATCATCAATCGGAATCAATCGAGAAAGCTACTTCATTGTCAAAGTCAACGATGGATCCTCAAAGGTTAATGGTTGCCATTGTGAGTAGGGTTTCTCGATTCTCGAAGACACCTTACAATATCATTAAACGACTTCATTTTATTCCACTTCCTTTAATTAGTTTACTTTCTTCATCAAGTAAAAGTCCCAATAGTTTTTAGTTTTTATCCTCAGGTCTAACAAAATTTTACGCTTTTCTTTATTGGGATAAGTTGCTTCATTTGCATACTTTCTTTCTAGCAAATTCAATGCATTTAACAAAGGAGTTATGGATGAATTCCCAACTGCATTTGCAACCGATGACCCTTTCAACAAATGCTTATCCATTTATGGAAAAAGATCAAACTACAAATGATTCAATCCTGACCGTAGCTTTCTTTGACCTCCAACAATCTTCTACAATAATAACTTCCCATTTTAAAAAATATTCACAATTGGTTCTTCCTTTTCTTCTTGCAAAAATCACCCAACCCCACCGATATTTCACCATCACTTTCATCCAGAAAATTTAAATAATATAAAAATAAATTGACCAAAAAGATGTCATGATAAAAAAAAAAAATAATAAATAAATAAATAAACATATGTTGAATTAATAATATATCGTTTGAATTTATGCATTTATATAGAGTTAAAAGGATAATTTATACTATTGACTATCCTTGTACTTGTATTTATATATAAATAATATACACACAAACTTTATAACGGGTTTTCCATATTTTCTCTTAATCTAACAATCTCAATCTTATAAAAAAATGTTTTATTATACAATTGAACAAGTTAAGAAACTAGGTCGCCTTGAATCAAACATTTGTGCTTTGACATCATTTCATGAAAGTAAAAAGTACAAACACGACTTCCAGAAGAAGAAAAAAAAAACGAGACTGTTCTTATTTTGTGTATGGTTACGTAATGCACACCCTTAAGTTCTAAGTAGTTGCGACGCTAGTGGTTCGTATTTTTATAGTTTATATACGTAAGTCTATTAAATTTTATTTTCATATTAAAAGTTAAGAAACTAATTAATATGAACTAGACGTAGAAGAAACTTCATGGTTTCAAATTTAATTATTATACTTTTATCTTGTTTTAAATTCAGTATGTACATTTCACAATAATATATAATATATGGTGTGTTTAAGAAAAAATTCGTAAAAAAAAAACAATTCGTTTGGTAGTAGGAGTTTTTAGAATTTATTTTAAACAAAAACCGTTTAATTTAAAAGTTGCTTCAATTGATTTTTTTTGAGCTTTTAGGTCATTTTTATGTTTTAGATATTTAAAAGCTAACAACTTTTTGTAAAAACATTTATATACAAATAAAAATAACTAGTTTATTATGCACATAGTTTGATATGATAAACTTATGAATGAGTTGTAACGTACGCATTAAGTAGTTGTATTGTACTAGTAACCCATTGTGGCAGTGTCTCCTCATGCTTAAGCCAAGTGTGTGTCTAAATTTGTTTGACCTCCTATTTCCAAGTTTCATTAATGTCCATTTCTAGCTATTAGAAGACTTTCAAACTACATTCAACCATTAAAGGCTTAGCATTTCTTTAGGGGTCTCTCCCACCAACCATCCTTTGTTTTTTTCTCCTTTATTTCTTCAAATTTTGCCTAGAGAAGTTCCTAATTTGCCCTTCTTCAGCCATGACAAGATCTATAAATACATACCCCACATAGTCTTTCTTCTTCCCATCCGCAGAGCATAGAGAAAAATCAAACATGTCTAAGGCTATTAGAGTCACCACCCTGTGCATGATAGCAATCCTCCTCCTTTCCATGCTCTCATACACCATTGCCCGCCCTACTCCGACCTTCAAAGATGTTACCCCCATGGAATCTCATCACACGGTAATTATTAATTAATTAAGTCAACTTTTTTTTTATGTAACTTACCCACATCAATCATTATTCATCGTGTCAAAACATTGATCTCTTCTCAATTTCTTAAAACATCCATAATTGATGTAGTAAGAAACAAATATCGTGTAAAAGAAACTTAAAATACATGTTTTAAAACAATATTTATTCTGATTTAGATGATTATTTGTGATTAATTAATGTGATCTTGACATTTTGTATGTGTATATATATGTATGGAAGGATGAAGAGGTGGCAAAGGCTAAAACCGAAGAGAATTGCTCAGGGCCAGGAGAAGAAGAGTGTTTGATGAGAAGAACGCTTGCTGCTCATCTTGATTATATTTACACCATGAATAAGCCAACATCCAAATAATTATATAATAAATTTCCTTTTTTTTAGTTAATAAAAATAAGTGCTAGTTTTATGTAATGTTGTTTGGTATAATTATAAGGTATAATGAGTTTCCTTATATTTCCATGATTACCTTCCTTAACTATTTTCCATAAAAATCTATACTATAAATTTATAATCAAACAATAGATTCGACTACAAATGAGTCGATATTAATAATTAATAATTAATAATTGCTATCTTTCTTTGATTATAAAGATCATAAATCACTAAATATTGATTTTAAAAATAATTCTTTCAGAATTAGAAATGAACCAAACATCATAAATCACTAAATATCAGGTTGCTTTTTAAACATATACTCATAAAATATGGAGCAAATAAGGTGATCGGTGGGCGTTGATAAAATGTTGTAGTCTAAAGAGTGAGGGTAGGAGGATCAATTGTCAACTTTAGGTTTATTGCGTAATTTGCTTGCCTTTATTGAGCCCTTCGTCCCATAATTAATATAGATCATAAACTCTAATAAATTACACTTTTTTTATATAGTAAATAGGTGGAGACTCGTGTATTATACGAGTTTATTAAAAATAAAAAGTTTAATATTAATATGTAAACATTAAACATTTTATAAAGTAATTGAAAAAAGAAAGATAATCAATGAGTTTATAAACACTTAAGTGAATTTATTCTCAAATTAATAACCTTACATGAATAAAATAAGAACCCTCCATATATATAACTGTAAATTCTAGAAATTTAATGTAAGAATGAAAACCTCAAAAAATGATAAAGTGGAAAATAAGAAAATGAAAAAAAACCAAAAAAAAGAAGTTATGTGGCAAAATGTAAGAGAAGATGACATGTAACAAAAAAAAATTATTTATTAGAGAAGACTAGGCTAATCTACCTATCTTCCTCTTCCTCTTACTCTTCCTAATCATAATCTTCATATACTAAGAAAAAAAATAGTTTTTTTGTCATGTGTTATCCAATTATGTCTTCTAATTAATGTTATGTCACTTGTCAACCTATTGATTCTCCATTTCAAATTTCACATTTTAAGTTTATCACTCTAATTATATTAAATTAATAACATTAAAACAAAAAATAAAATTAAATTAATACATACTATAAGGTGATATAATTTCACGTATTTATTTAAATCAACGATTATAATTATATATAACTAAAAAATTATCCCTTAATTAATAATTTATTTAAAACAATTAATTAATAATTTGTAGTTTTCTCTATAAAAATTTAATTAATTTTGTAACCGTGATTTCCACGGGTTATAAAACTGGTATCCTAATAAATGAATAGTTTTAATCTCCTTTCTCACTGTCACTCTAATACACATCTTAATTAAAATCATGTCATGTCACTTTATTAATTCTCAATTTTAAATTTGTCCCCAATAAATCAACAATAAAGTGGCTCAAAAAATCAGGACATACTCATCAGCATTTCGTTTTCAAAATGCTATAAATAATCAGCTATCAAAAACCTAATCAAGTTAGATACTTTAAATGATTAGATGTACAAACTATATAAAAAAGTATTTGTTTGAATGATTAATGATTGTTATTCTTATAGTCTCTATGATGGTTTATTAATATCAATCAGCTGTGTAACATCCGGATTCCCAGGTATAATATTTTATTCTTTTATTTTTGGAAGTTGTGAGGAGACTCGGCGAGTTGGTGTTTAAACTCGCCGAGTATGGTCGCAGATTCGTATCCGGGTTCACAGCCGGACTCAACGAGTTCATGAGTGGACTTAGTGAGTCCACGCTGTTTAATGAAACCCTAATTGTCGGGGTTTGGGACCTATTTAAAGGCCCTTAAGGCTGTCATTTGCGGCTACCAAACCCCAGAGAGAAACCCTAAGAGATCTAGAGCTCTTGTGAGGAAGGAGAGGCCATTCTTGATCTTTTTGTGGGTGTTTTTGCAAGAAGGAGGTGACCAAGGCAAGAGGAGGCTGAAGGAGGTGCGATTTTGGTGACTTTAGAGTTCATAGAGTCCATATTGAGGTATTTATTCAGACCTTCTTCAGTTTTGGTGTTGATTCTTAGAGATAGGGTTTTCTAACCCCCTTTAGAGGATGGATAAGTGGAGCAATTGGTCCCTTCTCGAGTCTATGCTTCGGATCTGGACCCAAAGAGGTCCAGAGACCTTAACCCTTGGAGCTTTATGAGTTATTTTGGGAGCCATGAGCTTAGGATGTAATTTTTGGGGCTAAATCACCAAGTTAGACCATTTAGATGATATGTGAGTGTCAAGGTCTGAACTTTACGTGATTATTATGCTTGGGAAGGCCAGATCTATGAATTAAAGGAACAGATTTGACCTCAGGAGGTCTATAGAGTTTGTGCATGGCATGAACTCGCTGAGTCCGAAGATCAGACTCTGCGAGTAGGATGAGGGTTTCCCGTAAATCACTCAGTGAGTAGACTTGCCGAGTTGGGGAAATAACTCGGTGAGTCAGGGAGAGTTAGGGGACTGGAGTTCAAGGCGGAACTCGCCGAGTTGTTCTTGAGACTCGGCGAGTTGAGTCGAGGTGGCCCCGCGATTCATGCCAGGTGTGACTCGTCGAGTAAGGGGAAGGACTCGTCGTGCCAAGAGGGACTAAGAGAGTCAGTGGATATGTGTAGACTCGCCGAGTTGCCTAAGTGCACTCGACGAGTCGGGTCAAAGTTTGACCGTTGACTTTTGTTAACTTTTAGGGTTTGGTCAACAGTGAGACCTTTAAGCCAAGAGAGGGGTAAAATGGTCTTTTACCCTTCTGAGGGTGTTAAGAAAGGTTTGAGTATAGTTATATTTATGAGAGTATCTACTTTATGTGGTTAGGCGGAGGCTAGATCACATTTCTACCGAGTCAGAGACTTATCGAGACACCTGAGGTGAGTCTTCTCACTATACGTTACCTAGAGTGGTATTATGTGTTGACCAGAGGGTCTTATGTGTTACGTATGAGATTATGTGCTATGTGATATATGTATGGTGTATGATGTTATAGACCGGACCTGAGGGTCCAACGAGCTATGACCGGACCAGAGGGTCCAACGAGCTACGGGACTGGAGGGTCCCACTAAGACACATCGACCGGAGGGTTGTATTATAGCCTCGAGTGGCGTATGTGTTGTATGCGGTATTTTGGGGAACTCAATAAGCATTTATGCTTACAGTTGTTGTGTTATGTATTTCAGGTACTAGCGAGGACCGTGGGAAGGCGTCGGCGTGACTCGTACACACTAGAGAGAGAGTTTGATTTTATGATCTTGGGATATGTTATGTTTCAAAAACTAAAATTGGAAATATTTGAGAATGTTTTTATATGAACTTGGTGGATGGAAAATGAAAAAATTTGTTTTGAAATTTACGTTGTTACAAGTTGGTATCAAAGCCTTGTTTGAGGGATTCGGATGCATCTTCGGGCTTATCTGAACTCAAACTGAGGATTTGAGGAAAAATTTTGATAATGAAGATTTTTTTTTTGAAAAGAGTAAAAAGAGTTTTGAGACAAACAGAGCAGAGTCGTGTGTACGATCAGCTAGCGCCCGAACGGTGAATCCCCAAAAGTACCCTTACATTATGTGTTATGAGATATGCTATGTTACATTATGCATGCTAGAGTAGGCTAGGTATTCATATTAGGACTAGAGTGGCCTGATTTGTGATGCCTTAGTCTAGGAGATTTCTGCTGCTGAGATGCTTTGAGAGCGGGTAGACAGCAGTTAGGAGCTCATGTGAGGGCTATCGGAGGGTAGCCAATGCATAATGAGAGTAGAGTACTTGTAATCCTGGATCCAAGGAGGAGGACTTGGAGTGAATGTTGATGCGGTGTGGTCAGTAGTATTGGGCCCGTACTACTAAAGACACCGGATCAGTGGGCATTCCAAGTAAGAATCTTTTGGACAGCGGAGGACGAGTAAGATTGCGTCATCGAGTATGAGTATGCTCGATCGAGTATCTGATATTTATTGTTGTATTTCAGAGGTATCATGGTTGGGACTCGACACACACCTGAGAGCAGTGGTGTCAGCGACGAGGAGATCCGTCGATTGATTCATGAGGATGTGGCTGCTGCCATCCGGGCTGAGATTCCTGAGATGTTTGGGGACATCAAGACCACATTGATTGAGACCTTTGATGAGCGGTATGCAGCACTGACTTAGGCTGCGGCAGCTGCAGCTACTGCTGCTGTTGCTGCTGCCAGACCTCAGGGAGGTGACTCGTTGTTGTTTCGGGAGTTCAGCAACACGAAGCCACCAAAGTTCGATGGGATGTAGGACCCGATTGCTGCGATGAGATGGATCTCTGACATCGAGGGATGTTTCTATACGTGTTCTTGTCCAGAGCACTTGAGGGTACGGTTCGCTCTGAACCAGCTCCGCTTGGGAGCAAAGGATTGGTGGAAGTTCGTGACGGCGAACTTCACTTTGGCAGAGATTTCTGAGGTGACCTGGGAGAAATTCACCGCTATGTTCATAGACGATTATGTTCCCCCGGTGGAGAGGGAACGGTTGATTCAGGAGTTCTTGACCCTCAAGCAGGGTACTGATTCTGTGGCATTGATCACCAGGAAGTTTCATGAGAGGGCGATGTTTTGCCCTGAGCAGTTGTCCTCTGAGCAGGCTCGTATGAGCCGTTATCTGAGTGTTCTGAGGAGAGATATTCGGGAGTTCGTGGCGAACTCAACTTACCGTACATTTGCTGAGCTCCAAGCAAATGCCCGGAAGAGGGAGATTGAGTTGTAGACTCAGGCCAGGGAGGAGGTCGAGTCACAGAGGGCGGATCGGCGACCGGCTCAGTCTCAGCCGGCAGCCAAGCAGGATAGACCCGTTGATTCGAGATTTGGAGGCGCAAAGGGCCGCACTTGTGGGAAGTGCGGCAAGAGTCACGAGGGGTCGTGCGGGGCTGGAGTATGTTACAAGTGCGGGAAGGAGGGGCATATCGCGAGGGATTGCCCCAAGGGATTTTCGGTTTGCTTTCATTGCAACCAGACCGACCATCGGAAGGCCAAGTGCCCTCAGCTACTTCAGGGATCAGCGTAGGGATCTGCGCCTGTTGCTAGGGCTACCGAGGTTCGGCTGGTGAAGGCCGAGGCACCGAAGGCTCGTGGGAGAGCTTTCCAGTTGACTGCGAAAGAGGTCCGTGCGGCGCCCAATGTTGTGGCTGGTATGTATTCTATATTCATCTTTTATTTGAGTTAAGTTATTATGCTTATATGATGATGTGCGTAGGTACTTTTCTTGTGAACTATGTGCCTGCTTTGGTATTATTTAACTCGAGTGCGAGTCGGTCGTTTGTTTCTGTAGCATTTAGTCAGCACATTAGCATCCGGCGAGAGGCGTTGGATCGACCTCTGCGAGTTTCCATAGTTGATGAGCGAGCAGTGTATGCTTCAGATGTGATTCGAGGATGTGTCCTTGAGATCTTCGGTGTGGATTTTCCGATAGATCTGGTTCCGATTGCGATGGGGGATGTGTGTGTTATAGTGGGTATGGATTGGTTAAGCCGATACGGAGCTGTGATAGACTGCGAGAGTCAATTGATGACGATTCGAGACCCTGGTGGGGGAGTTCTTACGGTGTACGACGAGGGTACACGTGTTGGGTCAGCATTTTGTTCGACCGCCAGAGCGAGACAGAGCCTACAGCAGGGCTGTAGGGGATTTGTGGCATATGTGATGGATGTGAGGGTTGATTCAGAGAGACCGAAGTCAGTTGATGAGGTCCTGATAGTGCGCGAGTTTCCGGATGTGTTTCCTGAAGAGTTGTCGGTTGTGCCTCCGGGAGAGGCAGGTAGAGTTCAGTATCGATTTGGTTCCGGGAGCTACGCCTATCGCCAAGGCGCCTTATCGCCTTGCGCCACCAGGGATGCAGGAGTTATCCTCACAGCTCCAGGAGCTGCTGGGGAAGGGGTTTATTCGGCTGAGCAGTTCGCCATGGGGGGCGCCTATCCTTTTTGTCAAGAAGAAGGATGGTTCACACCGGATGTGCATTGATTACCGGGAGTTGAACAAGCTAACGGTCAAGAACCGTTACCTGTTGACGATGATCGACGATTTGTTTGATCAGTTGCAGGGAGCATCTTGGTTCTCCAAGATCGATTTGAGGTCTGGGTATCATCAGGTGAGGGTGCGAGATGAGGACGTCCAGAAGACAGCATTCCAGACTTGTTATGGGCATTACGAGTTCGTGGTGATGCCTTTCGGACTCACCAACGCATCGGTGGTGTTCATGGATCTCATGAACAGAGTGTGCAGACCGATGTTGGATCGCTCGGTGATCGTGTGCATCGACGACATATTGGTGTATTCGAGATCCAGAGAGCAGCATGAGGAGCATTTGAGGGAGATCCTCGGAGTTCTGAGATCGGAGAGGCTTTATGCCAAGTTCTCCAAATGTGAGTTCTGGTTACGAGAGGTTTAGTTTTTGGGGCATCTCGTCAACCAGAATGGGATATTGGTCGATCCAGCCAAGATTGAGGTGGGAGGTGCCGAGATCACCCACCGAGATCAGGAGCTTTCTGGGTTTGGCCGGCTATTATCAGAGATTTATTAAGGATTTCTCCAAGATAGTCATGCCACTCACCAAGTTGACCCGGAAGGGTGCTGCATTTTCTTGCGGTCCGGAGCAGCAGACCTTGTTCGAGACACTTCGCCAGAAATTATGTGAAGCCCCAGTATTGGCCCTTCCAGAAGGGATGGAGGATTTTGTGGTATATTGTGATGCATCGATATATGGATTGGGAGCGGTGCTTATGCAGAGGGGGCATGTGATAGCATATGCATCGAGGCAGCTTAAGCCTCATGAGTTGAGGTATCCCACTCATGATTTGGAATTGGGAGAGGTAGTGTTCGCCCTCAAGATCTGACGACATTATCTATATGGGGTTCGGTTTATGATATACACGGACCACAAGAGCTTGAAGTATTTGATGGATCAGCCCAACCTGAATATGCGCCAGAGGAGGTGGTTGGATGTGGTCAAGGATTATGATTGTGAGATCCTGTACCACCCGGGAAAGGCTAATGTTGTAGCCGATGCAGTGAGCCGTAGGGCGGAGAGCACCCCGATGCGAGATGTTTGTTTGAGATCGACAGTGATGACCCCGGTGTTGGATGTTATTTGTGGGGCCCAGGATGAGGCCGTGAGGCCAGGAAGCCAAAAGAGAGAACAAGATTCGGGCTAGTATCGGAATTCGTTACCGATAGTCGGGGGCTTATGACATTTCACGATCGGATATGGGTACCGTCGGTGGGCGGAACGCGTACCATTTTGATGGAAGAGGCTCATCGATCGAAGTTCTCGATCCATCTCGGGGCCACTAAGATGTATTTGGACCTGAAAAGGGAGTATTGGTGGCCCTGTATGAAGAGGGATGTCGCATGTTTTGTAGAGAAATGCTTGACCCGTCGCAGGGTTAAGGCCGAGCACCAGCGTCCACATGGTAAACTGCAGCCGTTAGAGATTCCCGAGTGGAAATGGGAACATATTACCATGGATTTCATCACCAAATTGCCAAGGACTGCGAGGGGTGTCAATGCAATTTGGGTGATTGTGGACAGGTTGACGAAGAGCGCTCACTTCCTGGCTATCAGTGAGAGCTCTTCCGCGGAGAGGTTGGCAGAGATGTACGTGAGAGAGGTGGTATCGCAGCATGGAGTGCTGATCTCGATTGTCTCAGATCAAGATGTACGTTTCACTTCCAGATTCTGGAAGAAGTTTCATGAGGAATTGGGTACGAAACTGCATTTTAGTACCGCATACCACCCATAGACTGACGGGCAGAGTGAGCGGACGATTCAGACACTCGAGGACATGCTCCGAGCATGTGTGTTGGATTTCGGCAGGAGTTGGGACACGTATTTGCCCTTGACAGAGTTTTCCTACAACAACAGCCATCATTCGAGCATTGGTATGCCGCCCTTTGAGCTGTTGTACGGGAGGAGGTGTCGGACCCCCATTTGCTGGGGAGAAGTAGGGTAACGTGTGATGGGTAGTACCGAGATCGTGCTTTAGATGACAGAGCAGATTCAGCAGGTCAGAAAGAGGTTGTTGACCGCTTAGAGTCGTCAGAATAGTTATGCGGACAGACGCCGGTCTGAGCTCGAGTTTCAGGTCGGCGACTTCGTGCTCCTGAAGGTCTCTCCTTGGAAAGGAGTGATTCGATTCAGGAAGAGGGGCAAGTTGGGGCCCCGATATATTGGTCCTTTCAGGGTGATCGCGAGGGTAGGTAGGGTAGCCTACTGTTTGGAGTTACCTGCGGAGTTGGGTCAGATTCATGACACATTCCACGTGTCGCAGCTGCGAAAGTGTATTGCCGACGAGTTGGCAGTGGTGCCATTAGAAGATATTCAGGTGTATGCGAGACTGAATTATGTTGAGAGACCGATGGCGATTAGGGATCGGAAGATCAAGGTTTTGAGGAACAAGGAGGTGCCTCTGGTGCAGGTCCAGTGGCAGCATCGGAAAGGGTCAGAGTTGACTTGGGAGCCAGAGCGTGAGATGTGGGAGCAGCATCCAGAGTTGTTTGCAGAGTGAGACTTTGAGGGCGAAGTCTAATTCTAGTGGGGGAGAATTGTAGCATCCGGATTCCCAGGTATAATATTTTATTCTTTTATTTTTGGAAGTTGTGAGGAGACTCGGTGAGTTGGTGTTTAAACTCGCCGAGTATGGTCACAGATTCGTATTCGGGTTCACAGCCGGACTCGGCGAGTTCATGAGTGGACTCGGCGAGTCCACGCTGTTTAATGAAACCCTAATTTTCAGGGTTTGGGACCTATTTAAAGGCCCTTAAGGCCGTCATTTGCGGCTACCAAACCCCAGAGAGAAACCCTAAGAGATCTAGAGCGCTTGTGAGGAAGGAGAGGCCATTCTTGATCTTTTTGTGGGTGTTTTTGCAAGAAGGAGGTGACCAAGGCAAGAGGAGGCTGAAGGAGGTGCGATTTTGGTGACTTCAGAGTTCATAGAGTCCATATTGAGGTATTTATTCGGACCTTCTTCAGTTTTGGTGTTGATTCTTAGAGATAGGGTTTTCTAACCCCCTTTAGAGGATGGATAAGTGGAGCAATTAGTCCCTTCTCGAGTCTATGCTTTGGATCTGGACCCAAAGAGGTCCAGAGACCTCAACCCTTGGAGCTTTATGAGTTATTTTGGGAGTCATGAGCTTAGGATGTCAGTTTTGGGGCTAAATCACCAAGTAAGACCATTTAGATGATATGTGAGTGTCAAGGTTTGAACTTTACGTGATTATCATGCTTGGGAAGGCCAGATCTATGAATTAAAGGAACATATCTGACCTCAAGAGGTCTATAGAGTTTGTGCATGGCATGAACTCGCCGAGTCTGAAGATCAGACTCGGCGAGTAGGATGAGGATTTCCCAAAATCACTCAGTGAGTAGACTTGCCGAGTTGGGGAAATAACTCGGTGAGTCAGGGAGAGTCAGGGGGCTGGAGTTCAAGGCGAAACTCGCTGAGTTGTTCTTGAGACTCGGCAAGTTGAGTCGGGGTGGCCCCGCGATTCATGCCAGGTGTGACTCGTCGAGTAAGGGGAAGGACTCGACGTGACAAGAGGGACTAAGAGAGTCAGTGGACACATGTAGACTCGTCGAGTCACCCAAGTGCACTCGACGAGTCTGGTCAAAGTTTGACCGTTGACTTTTGTTGACTTTTAGGGTTTGGTCAACAGTGAGGCCTTTAAGCCAAGAGAGGGGTAAAATGGTCTTTTACCCTTCTGAGGGTGTTAAGAGAGGTTTAAGTATAGTTATATTTATGAGAGTATTTACTTTATGTGGTTAGGCAGAGGCTAGATCACATTTCTACCGAGTCAGAGACTTACCGAGACACCTGAGGTGAGTCTTCTCACTATACGTTACCTATAGAGGTATTATGTGTTGACCAGAGGGTCTTATGTATTATGTATAAGATTATGTGCTACGTGATATATGAGATTATGTGCTACGCGAGGTTGTAACTCTGTTGACCGGAGGGTCCAACGAGCTATGACCGGACCAGAGGGTCCAACGAGCTACAGGACTGGAGGGTCCCGCTGAAACACATCAACCGGAGGGTTGTATTATAGCCTCGAGTGGCGTATGTGTTATATGCAGTATTTTGGGGAACTCACTAAGGATTTATGCTTACAGTTCTTGTGTTATGTGTTTTAGGTACTAGCGAGGACCGTGGGAAGGCGCCTGTAACACCCCGTGATTCAGGTGCGTTTCCTTTACCCTTATTCTTTGTCAATTAGTCATGATTATCCCTTGTGTGGAGAAAACTTAGCAAGTGAGTACGTTGGGCGTACCAAAGGGGTACGCTGCGCGTACTCATGTGCTTAGTTTGGACGCGGAGTCGCCAAGGTACGCTGGGTGTACCCAGAGTTACGTCGGGCGTACCCGACCCAGGTGCAAAACCCTAATCCGTCTTGTACACTATTTAAAGGGTGCTAAGGCTCATTTCTTAGCCTCCATATTAGTGAGTGAAACCCTAAAAGAGAGCTTCCCACCGTCCTTAGTGTGTGTGAGTGTTATTGGAGCTAATTGTGCTTTGGTGACTTAGTAAAGAAGAAGGAAAGGAGTTCTTGGAAGCTAAAGCTTGAGGTGCCATTTTGGATCAGAGATCTACAGAGCAAGGGGATACACTTAGAGGTATAAAGTTCAAAACTTTCCTTCTCTTTTGATTTGTTGTTGCATGTGCCATTTCTAGAGCTAAAAACCCCAAAGGTGGAGACTTTATGAGTGTAAAGTGCTCCATGGTCCGAGATCTGTCCCCTTTCAGTGCTATTAGTGATTTAGAGCCATAAAGTTTCCATCTTTAGTGTTAGTTTGAGGTCATGATTGAGTAATAAGCCTTCTAGGGTTAGAGGATGGAATATTATGAGAGTTGGTGGCTTGTTCAGCCATGCAAAGGCATAAAGTCATCAACTTTATGGATTAAGAGGCTTAGATGTGGTCAGATCTAGAAATTGGACGTGAGTCTTAACTGTTTAAGACCTCAAGAGCTAAAGGGCTGAAGCTGGGGAGTATGTCGGGCGTAATCCCAGTACGCGCCGCGTACTGGGTGGCGTTCCCCGTCTCTGAGATGCAGCCGGGTACGCTCAGCGTACACATCTGGTACGCGCATCGTAACCCGGAAAGTTGACTTTGGGTTGACTTTTAGGGTATGGTCTATTGTGGGGCCTTTTGAGTTATGAGAGGGGTAAAATGGTCTTTTACCCTTCTGAGAGCGTCATAAGAGGACATAGTCTAGCCTTGAGAGTTATAATAATTAGGGTATTTATTTTATATGATTAGGCGGAGGCTAGACCAGCGTTTACCGAGTCAGAGATTTACCGAGATACCCGAGGTGAGTCTTCTCACTATACTTTACCTAGTGTGGTAACAGAGTTATGTGATAGAGTATTTTAGAGTTCTATGTCAGTGTAATTGCATGTTATTTATGTGTTGTGATTTATTGTGATATGTGATATGCATGATTTAGAGTTACAGAGTTAGGACCTTCGGGTCCACAGAGTTAGGGCCAGAGGGCCCACAGAGAGTTGGGGCTAGAGGGCCCCACTGAGACACATTGACCTGAGGGTCAACAGAGTTACAGCCTTGCGTGGCTATTATGTGTTAGAGTGGTATGTTGGGCAACTCACTAAGCATTTATGCTTACAGTGTTATGTGTTATGTGTTTCAGGTACCAGTGATGATCGCGGGAAGGCGCCGTCATGATTCGTACACACGCACACCGGAGTTTATGTATTTTGATCTTGGGTTTTGTACTGATACAATGTTGACACAATGTTTTTACTTATGATTACAAATGATATTTTATAGTTTTTCCAAAAGTGAAAAATTGTTCAAATTTTTACGGTGTTACAAGTTGGTATCAGAGCCTTGGTTTGAGGGATTCGGATACATCTTCGGGCGTATCTGAACTCAAACTAAGGATTTGAGGAAATTTTAATAATAAAAATAATATTTTTGAAAAAGAGTAAAAAGAGTCTTGAGACAAACAGAGTAGAGTCGTGTGTACGATCAGCCAACGCCCGAACGGTGATTTCCCAAAATACCCTCATAATAAGTGATTATCAGATATGTTATGTTATGCTATATGATGAGTTACGATATGCATGCTAGAGTAGACTAGGTATTCTTATTAGGACTAGAGTGGCCTGATATATAATGCCTTAGTCTAGGGGTTTTGCTGCTAGAGATGCTTAAGAGTGATTTAGATAGCAGCGAGGTGCTTATGAGAGATTTGTTAGTGAGTAGCAGATGATAGAGAGAGTAGAGTACTTGGGATTTGGGGCTCAAGGAGGAGGACTTGGGATGAATGCCGATGCGGTATGGACGGTAGTATTGGGCCCGTACTACTGAAGATACCGGGTTGGTGCGCAGTCCAAGTAAGAATCCTTAGGGCACTAAGGAACAAGTAGGGTGGAGTTATCGAGTGTGATTATACTCGAAGGGGTCTCTAATGTTCTTATGTTGTATTTCAGAAGGAGACCATGGTTGGGACACGCCACACACCAGAGAGCAGTAGCACGAGCGAGGCTGAGATCCGTAGGATCATTCAGGAGGAGGTGGCTGCGGCCATCAAGGCGGAGATACCAGAGATGTTCGGGTCTATCAAGACCACTCTGATTGAGACATTTGATGAGAGATACGCTGCTCTTTCTGAGGCTGTTGTTGTTGCGGCGACTACAGCTATAGCTGCGACGAGACCACAGGGTGGTGATGCGTTGCTGTTCCGGGAATTCAGCAACACGAAACCACCAGAGTTCGATGGGACCCAGGACCTGATTGCAGCGATGAGATGGATATCAGACATTGAGGGGTGTTTCCTTACCTTCTCATCCCCTGAGCATTTGAGAGTTCGGTTTGCACTGAACCAGTTTCGCTTGGGAGCGAAGGACTGGTGGAAGTTTGTGACAGCGCACTACACGCCTGCTGAGCTTGCGGCAGTAACCTGGGAGAGGTTCACTGCTATGTTCCGAGATGAGTACGTTCCCCAGGTGGAGAGGGAGCGATTGGCACAGGAGTTTCTGACCCTCAAGCAGGGTATTGAGTCGGTTACAGCGATTACTCGGAAGTTCCATGAGAGGGCGATGTTCTGCCGAGAGCACATGTCCTCCGAGCAGGCATGTATGAGGCGGTATTTGAGTGTGTTGAGGAGGGATATACGAGAGTTTGTGGCGAACTCATCGTACCGGACATTTGCTGAGCTTCAGGCAAATGCCCGGAAGAGGGAAATAGAGTTGGAGACCCAAGCCAGGAAGAAGGCTGAGTCTCAGGGAAAGGATCGGCGGCCGGCTCAGTCTCAATCGGCAGCCAAGCGGGCCAAACCTGCTGATTCGAGATCTGGGAACCAGAAGGGCCGCACTTGTGGCAAGTGCGGCAAGAGCCACGATGGGATATGCATAGCAGGGTCTTGCTACAAGTGTGGCAAGGAGGGGCACATGGCCAAGGATTGCCACAAGGGTTTTTTAGTCTGTTTTCATTGCAGCCAGACTGGACACCGGAAGGCAGAGTGTCCACAGTTGCGGGGGTCAGCGCAGGGAGCATCTCCGAGATCAGCCCCTGCTGCGATGAGAGCTGCGGATGTTCGGCCTGCAAAGGTCGAGGCACCGAAGGTACGCGGGAGAGCCTTCCAGTTGACTGCGGAGGAGGTCCGCGCAGCGCCCGATGCCATGGCCGGTATGTACTCTTTCATGTATTCTTTTGTATTTTGTGATATTGTGCTTATATTATGTTATGCGTAGGTACTTTCATTGTGAATTATGTACCTGCTCTAGTGTTATTTGACTCGGGTGCGAGTCGATCTTTTGTATCGTTGGCCTTTAGCCGACACATCAGTATTAGTCGAAAGGCGTTGAGTCGACCTCTGAGAGTTTCCATAGCGGATGAGAGAGCGGTGTATGCCACCGAGGTGATTCGTGGTTGTGTACTTGAGATTTTCGGGGTTGAGTTTCCGATAGATCTGGTCCCTATTGCGATGGGGGATGTCTATGTCATCGTGGGCATGGACTGGTTGAGCAGATTTGGAGCGATCATCGTCTGCGATCGACAGATGGTGACCATGCGAGACCCTAGTGGGGGAGTTCTTACGGTGTACGGCGAGGGTACACGTTCCGGTTCAGCATTTTGCTCAGCCGCTAGGGCGAGGCAGAGTCTTCAGTAGGGATGTAAGGGATTCATAGCGTATGTGATGGATGTGAGGGTTGAGACGGAGAGACCGAGGTCTGTGGGAGAGGTTCTGATAGTGCGTGAGTTCCCGGATGTATTTCCGGAGGATTTTCCGGGCGTACCTCCTAAGAGGCAGGTGGAGTTTAGTATCGATTTCGTTCCGGGGGCTGCGCCTATCGCCAAGGCGCCCTATCGCCTTGCGCCTCCAGAGATGCAGGAGTTATCCTCATAGCTTCAGGAGCTGCTGGGAAAGGGGTTTATTCGGCCGAGTAGTTCGTCGTGGGGAGCTCCTATCCTTTTTGTCAAGAAAAAGGATGGTTCACACCGGATGTGCATTGATTACCGGGAGTTGAACAAATTGACGGTCAAGAACCGTTACTCGTTGCCGAGGATTGACGATTTGTTCGATCAGTTTCAGGGAGCATCTTGGTTTTCCAAGATCGACTTGAGGTCTGGATATCATTAGGTGAGGGTGCGAGATGAGGATATCCAGAAGACAACGTTTAGGACTCGTTGCGGGCATTACGAGTTCGTGGTAATGCCTTTCGGGCTCACCAATGCACCAGCGGTGTTCATGGATCTCATGAACAGGGTGTGTAGACCGATGTTGGATCGCTCGGTGATCATATTCATCGACGACATTTTGGTGTATTCGAGATCTAGAGAGCAGCATGAGGAGCATCTGAGGGAGATCCTAGGGGTCTTGAGATCGGAGAGGCTTTATGCCAAGTTCTCCAAGTGTGATTTCTGGTTACGGGAGGTCCAGTTCCTGGGACATCTCGTTAACCAGAAAGGGATATTGGTCGAACCGGCCAAAATTGAGGCGGTGATGAGTTGGGAGGTGCCGAGGTCACCCACGGAGATCAAGAGTTTTCTAGGACTGGCAGGCTATTATTGGAGATTCATCAGGGATTTCTCCAAGATCGTCGTGCCACTCACTAAGTTGACCCGGAAAGGTGTAGTTTTTTCTTGGGGTCCAGAGCAGCAGGCCTCCTTCGAGACACTTTGCCAGAGATTATGCGAAGCCCTGGTGTTAGCCCTTCCGGACATAATGGAGGATTTTGTGGTATATTGTGACGCGTCGATATTAGGGTTGGGAGCAGTGCTTATGCAGAGGCCATGTGATAGCATGTGCATCGAGGCAGCTGAAGCCTCATGAGGCGAGGTATCCTACCCATGATCTAGAGTTGGGGGCAGTAGTGTTCGCCCTCAAGATCTGGCATCAGTATCTATATGGGGTCCGGTGTACCATATACACGGATCACAAGAGCCTGAAGTAATTGATGGATCAGCCCAACCTGAATATGCGACAGGGGAGATGGCTGGATGTGGTGAAGGATTACGATTGCGAGATCCTGTATCACCCGGGGAAAGCCAACGTGGTGGCCGATGCCTTGAGTCGTAGGGCGGAGAGTGTTCCGATGCATGACATTTGTTTGAGACTGACAGTGATGACTCCGGTGTTGGACACCATTCGAGGAGCTCAGACCGAGGCCATGAGACCAAAAAACCAGAAGAGAGAGCGGGTTATCGGGCAAGTATCAGAGTTCGTTACCGATGGTCGGGGGCTTATGACATTTCAGGGCCGGATTTGGGTGCCGCATGTGGGCGGAACGCGTACCATTTTGATGGAAGAGGCTCATCGATCGAAGTTCTCGATCCATCCCGGGGACACTAAGATGTATTTGGACATGAAAAGGGAGTATTGGTGGCCCTATATGAAGAGGGACGTTGCATGGTTCGTGGAGAGGTGCCTAACCTGTCGCAGGGTTAAGGCCGAGCACCAGAGACCGCACGACAAGTTGCAGCTGTTAGAGATTCCCGAGTGGAAGTGGGAACAGATTGTCATGGACTTTATCACCAAATTGCCGAGGACCACGAGGGGCGTCGATGCAATTTGGGTGATTATAGAACGGTTGACGAAGAGCGCTTATTTCCTCGCTATTAGCGAGAGCTATTCTGCAGAGAGGTTGGCGGAGATGTATGTGAGGGAAGTGGTATCACGGCATGGAGTGTCGATCTCGATTGTCTCAGACCGAGATGTGCGTTTCACCTCTAGATTCTGGAAGAAATTCCATGAGGAATTGGGTACTAGACTGCATTTCAGTACCGCGTATCACCCCCAGACTGACGGACAGAGCGAGCGGACGATTCAGACGCTCGAGGATATGCTCCGGGCATGTGTGTTGGACTTCGGCGGGAGTTGGGACATGTACTTACCCTTGGCGGAGTTTTCCTACAACAACAGCCATCATTCGAGCATTGGTATGCCACCCTTTGAGCTGTTGTATGGGAGGAGGTGTCGGACCCCCATTTGTTGGGGAGAAGTGGGGTAGCGTGTGATGGGTAGTACGGAGATAGTGCTTCAGACGTCATAGCATATCCAGCAGGTCAGGCAGAGGTTGTTGACTGCTCAGAGTAGCCAGAAGAGTTATGCTGATAGGCGACGATCTGAGCTCGAATTTCAGGTCGGTGATTTGGTGCTCCTGAAGGTATCTCCTTGGAAAGGAGTGATCCGATTCAGGAAGAGGGGCAAGCTCGGACCTCGGTATATTGGGTCGTTTAGAGTGATCGCAACGGTGGGCAGGGTAGCGTATCGCTTGGAGCTACCTACAGAGTTGGTTCAGATTCATGACACCTTTCACGTGTCGCAGTTGCGAAAGTGTATAGCCGATGAGTCGGCAGTGGTGCCATTGGATGATATTCAGGTGGATGTGAGTCTGAATTATGCTGAGAGACCGGTGGCGATCAGGGATCGGAAGATCAAGGTTTTGAGGAACAAGGAAGTGCCTCTGGTTTTGGTTCAGTGGCAACATCGGAAGGGGTCCGAGATGACTTAGGAGTCAGAGTCGGAGATGCGAGGGCAGCATCCAGAGTTGTTTGAGGAATGAGACTTCGGGGGCGAAGCCTGGTTCTAGTGGGGGAGAATTGTAACACCCCGAGATTCAGGTGCGTTTCTTTTACCCTTATTCTTTTTCAATTAGTCATGATTAGCCCTTGTGTGGAGAAAACTTAGCAAGTGAGTACGCTGGGCGTACCAAAGGGGTACGCTGCGCGTACTCGTGTGATTAGTTTGGACGCGGAGTCGCCAAGGTACGCTGGGTGTACCCAGAGTTACGCCGGGCGTACCCGGCCCAGGTGCAAAACCCTAATCTGTCTTGTGCACTATTTAAAGGGTGCTAAGGCTCATTTCTCAGCCTCCATATCAGTGAGTGAAACCCTAAAAGAGAGCTTCCCATCGTCCTTAGTGTGTGTGAGTGTTATTGGAGCTAATTGTGCTTTGGTGACTTAGTGAAGAAGAAGGAAAGGAGTTCTTGGAAGCTAAAGCTTGAGGTGCCATTTTGGATCAGAGATCTACAGAGCAAAGGGCTACACTTAGAGGTATAAAGTTCAAAACTTTCCTCTTCTTTTTGATTTGTTGTTGCATGTGCCATTTCTAGGGCTAAAAACCCCAAAGGTGGAGACTTTATGAGTGTAAAGTGCTCCATGGTCCGAGATTTGTCCCCTTTCAGTGCTATTAGTGATTTAAAGCCATAAAGTTTCCATCTTTAGTGTTAGTTTGAGGTCATGATTGAGTAATAAGCCTTCTAGGGTTAGAGGATGAAATATTATGAGAGTTGGTGGCTTGTTCAGCCATGTAAAGGCATAAAGTCATCAACTTTATGGATTAAGAGGCTTAGATGTGGTCAGATCTAGAAATTGGACGTGAGTCTTAACTGTTTAAGACCTCAAGAGCTAAAGGGCTGAAGCTGGGGAGTATGTCGGGCGTAATCCCGGTACGCGCCGCGTACTGGGTGGCGTTCCCCGTCTCTGAGATGCAGCCGGGTACGCTCAGCGTACACATCTGGTACGCGCATCGTAACCCGTAAAGTTGACTTTGGGTTGACTTTTAGGGTATGGTCTATTGTGGGGCCTTTTGAGTTATGAGAGGGGTAAAATGGTCTTTTACCCTTCTGAGAGCGTCATAAGAGGACATAGTCTAGCCTTGAGAGTTATAATAATTAGGGTATTTATTTTATATGATTAGGCGGAGGCTAGACCAGCGTTTACCGAGTCAGAGATTTACCGAGATACCCGAGGTGAGTCTTCTCACTATACTTTACCTAGTGTGGTAACAGAGTTATGTGATAGAGTATTTTAGAGTTCTATGTCAGTGTAATTGCATGTTATTTATGTGTTGTGATTTATTGTGATATGTGATATGCATGATTCAGAGTTACAGAGTTAGGACCTTCAGGTCCACAGAGTTAGGGTCAGAGGGCCCACAGAGAGTTGGGGCTGGAGGGCCCCACTGAGACACATTGACCTGAGGGTCAACAGAGTTACAGCCTCGCGTGGCTATTATGTGTTAGAGTGGTATGTTGGGGAACTCACTAAGCATTTATGCTTATAGTGTTATGTGTTATGTGTTTCAGGTACCAGTGATGATCGCGGGAAGGCGCCAGCATGATTCGTACACACGCACACCGGAGTTTATGTATTTTGATCTTGGGTTTTGTACTGATACAATGTTGACACAATGTTTTTACTTATGATTACAAATGATATTTTATGGTTTTTCCAAAAGTGAAAAATTGTTCAAATTTTTATGGTGTTACAGCGCCGACGTGACTCGTACACACTAGAGAGAGAGTTTGATTTTATGATCTTGGGATATGTTATGTTTCAAAAACTAAATTTGGAAATATTTGAGAATGTTTTTATATGAACTTGGTAGATGAAAAATGAAAAAAATTTGTTTTGAAAGTTACGTTGTTACAAACTGTGTGGTACACAAGTTATCACCTAGTATTTTAATAAATGAAACCTAAAAATGTAACATATTTTTAGCATGTCCTTCTGGCACGTGACATTTTTTTATGATATCTATCACTTCCCCCTTTTTTTGTAACAAATCAACTTCAGTTTAAAATTTTAAAATAAAAGATCTTATCCTAATAATATTTACGAAATATATGATAAAGTATTATGTTTATTTTAACAAACTAATTCATAATTACTTACAATCGATAATACCCTAGTTTTTTTTAACATTTATTATTTTTTTATCTATATAATAATTTTAAACATACTAATCGTGGTTTCTATGAGTTATAACCAAGTATCTAAATATAGTAGGTTTTAAAAAATATATCTTGTCGAAAATATTATGTCATGAACATTAACTATAAAATAATAATTTTTTATTAAATTACTGAGAATCAAACTAACATTCTCAGATGTGAAGCGGTTCATTCCCATTAATTATCCATGTAGATGAAAATATGAATCTAAAAAAAATATATAAAATAAAAAAACAAACAGGAAACCGATCATAGACAAAAAGAAAATTCATCAGGTGTTGTGGGACAAAGTTGTTGCCCCCAAATCAGAAGGCGACCTTAATGTTGGAACCATTCATACATTGAACACCGGTCCGTTAGTCAAGTGGTGGTGTTGGTTAAAAATGGATAAGGGTTCGCTTTGGGTGAAAGCCATAAAATGAATACACAATCTCAATAATAAACTTCACAATTATTTGTCAAACAGGAGCACACATGAAGTGTGGAACATCATAGCTACCGGTAGGAAAGACCTCAAGAAATATGGGTCAAACCTTGTTGACGTTTTCAAATTGCAAATTAAATTTGGTTTCAACACATTATTTTGGTCCGACTGATCGTTAGGTTCAGCAACCGTAAGTGGAAAATACATGTCCCAATATGAGCTTAAATCTAGGAAAAAAAATGTTATGTGGCCGAAATATTTCTCTATGGCTCCTTTAAGGAGAACGAAATAGAGGGTTTTGGGATGATGGTACTGTCAGTATCACTAGGAAAATTATTGAAGTCCGCCTCCAATGTACAAAACCTTGATTTTTTTTAATACAATTTTCTATTATAAATACTCTTTCTTACCATTTCAAAACTACACCATAATATGAAAGAATTTCGGTACGATGGAGCATGAAATATTTTTCTTAAAATCACCATTTAAAAAAAATAGAGAGAGAATTTCATTTATATCCTTACAAACTTTAAATATTACATGTATATCCTTGTAAATTTTAAAATAACATACACGTCCTTCTAAAACTATAAAATCCACATCTACATCCACTCATATTTTAATTATGATTAAACCAATTAAATCTTGAAAATTTTATCTAAAATTCAAAATATGATGTCATATCACTAAATTACCCTTCCCAAATTAAAGATTATAATTAAATCAATAAAATATTCAAAAGGTGTCGTAAGTAATGGGTTTTTGATGGAGTTTTTCTTCTTCTGTTATTAAAAAAACATATTAAACAAACATGTAAAATTGAACTGAAGCTATTTTAAACCTTTCGTTAACCTCTTTTGTTTTAAAATTCAAAGTACTAAGATAATCAAAATTCCCACTAAATGAATTTAAGAATTTGAACTTTGTTTACTCAACCATAGAAGATGATACTCGATCAAAATTGTAAAGTTTAGTTGCATGTGGGTAGTAGTTGAAGTAAAACCATAGACACAAGCTTGTAAGTATATCATACATTCAAGCTTATAAACTCACTTGAGTATGGTTTTCCTACAAATGTGGAATTCATTCCCACACCCACCTCTTTTGCTAACTTCTATTCTCAAATACTCAACTTTAAACATCGATATCTCATTCACATATACTCCATTTTGGACGTACGATATATCGCTTCAAAGTTCTCATTGAATAGAACACAAACTCACTTAGAGTTAATTATATATACAACTTATGTATATATTTATATATGTCCAAAGTTATTAAAATACATATATTTATACTAAATTTTCCAACAGTTAGTTTAGTAATATTATATGATATTCCAAATTTTAGATAAATTTGGCACTATTAAATTGGTTTAATTATAATTAAAATATAAATTTGAATATAAATGTGAATTTTATAGTTTTAGACGACACATATTTAATTTTAAAGTTTATAAGGATATATGTATAATATTTAAAATTTATAAGGATATTAATGAAATTCTTTCAAAAAATTAAGTATTTTTTTTTTTTAATTTTTGTTTGTCTTTTGTAGTATGGTTGTTTAATTATTTTGTGTGACGTTTTAGGATTTAATTATGTTATTGTAGTATGGTTTTAATTTATATTATTGTAGTTTTTTTAATTAAATGTTATTTTTAATATTGTTTAATATATTTTTTGGTGTTAAGTTAGTATAAGTTTATTTTAAAGATTAAAAAAATTATAAAAAAAAAATTATGTTTTATTTTATTTTGAATTTTCTAAATAAATTAAATTTTAAAATATTAGTGTGGCAAATGGGTCGAGTTTATTGGAAAAGATACTACTTCCATTTAAAATTTTATTTTTATGTTTCAATTATTTAAAAGCCTTAATAATAATTGAAATTATAAATATAACACTTAATAAAAATATATATATTAATTTATAAAATATAAAATGACATGATTAAAACTAAAATTTATATAATTAAAAATAAAAATTACAAAGTTAAAACTATAAGCTAAGCTTTGTGGTCCTTCTTGTTGTTGTTATTGTTGTTGAGGCTCTTTATTTTATATATATATATATATATATATATATATATATATATATATATATATATATATATGCTACAGGTGAGGCTCGCAATTCCAGACACGAATATGTAAGAGATACAACTCGAATACATTTTAAAAATTGAGATAAAACTTATATCTCATCGTGTAATCGTATCAATCGTATCGTGTCAAATTCGTGGCTGACAGGTTTTCATGATACAAATACACGAATTGTCAGCTCTATTATTCATAGGTAGCTATGTATTTCATTGGAATGTATTTCTATAACTCTTGATGCGTATTCTAGGGCACCAGCTACAAATTCTCCATGTAAATGAAGTGCATTGTATGGATTATACATTCAACTTTTTTTTGTAGGATTGGTTGTAAAAGAAATAAAAAAGAAGTTGCTATGAAAGAATTTGACTAAAATGCATGGAAGCTGGATAAATTAACCGGGTTGGACACTGCTGGTTTATCAAGGACCAGAGGATTAAAAGTGGAAGCAATGAGGACTAAATGTTCAAACACATAAGACTTAAGGACTAAATACGCAATGTGTGCATCTATTAATAACATCAGGAGGGTTCAGAGTTCTAATTTTTGTGTTTTCTAAAATAATTCAAGGTTGTTTTTGACATCTGAAATTATTTGATTCATCTTTTGAAAGAGATTGTTAAACTGACACAAGAGGGTGTTTGGCTTAGCTTTTGTGGACAAAAGTCCTTTTTCTAAAAGGACTTTTTGTAAAAGGACTTTTTAGAAAAGCTGTTTTTTAAAATGTGTTTGGATTAGTTTTTGAAGGGAAAAAATTAAAAGTTAAAATGTTTGGTTTAATTTTTACATGCAAAATGACTAAAAATGACATGTTTACATATTTATTGGGAGTAGATGGAAATATAAAAGTAATTTTAAATATTTAACACTGTTGAAAAGTTGGAAAAGTCATGATTTCGTGACTTTTCAAAAAAACAAAATTTACTCTGATGGAAAAGTCATTTTCATCTTCCCAAACATCTTTTTGGCTTTTTCTAAAAGAAAAAGTCAAAAGTCATTTTAGAAGTTAAACCAAAAACCCTCAAATTTACATAAAGTTTTGTATATTTGCACATGGAAGCAGAAATCGGTATAAGAAAAACATAATAATTACAAAAAACAAAACTACAAAATCACAATTCACAAAAGAATCAAAATCAAAACCTACCTGTGATCTGTAGAAAAAACGCAGATGCAGATACAATAACTGTTGCTAACTGCTAAGGTAGAGAGAAGAATATGAATTTGGTAAAAGACGAGATATTTATATTCAGTGAAGCAAATTAACAAACACCTGGTGATCAAAAATCAGTAGCTACCCAATTACCCATCAACATGTGAAATCATGGAATCCACAAAAATAAACACACTTGCAAGCCAAACTTGATGAATCCCTAAACTTGTTCATCAACTTCGTCATGATCAGATACAATAACACCGTCACCTTCATACCCATTACCCAATTCGCAAATCTTCTCCCAAACATCCACCGGCACAGGAACGACGGATAATCTAGGCTGCCTAAACAACCCAAACTCTTTACTGTTCTTCAGTTCTCCCTTCATCTCCTTCAGATCCACCGGGTTCCTCATCTCCCCCACCGCCTTCACGTCTACGGCGCCACAACCAGCGTCGTCGTCTTCGTACCATTCACGGACAACGGTGACAACCCCTACTATACGGCGGGATTTTGTGCCGGAGTGGTAGAAGAAGCAGAGATCGTGGAGCCGTGCGGATTTGAGATTTTTGAGAGCTTGGTGGTTCTTGACGCCGTCCCATTTGGAGAGACCTCCGTTGGATGCTTGGTCGTCCCATGACCATTCCCCAGGCTCGGTTTTTAGCAGCCAGTACTGTTTTTCATCTCTTTTCGTCTTCTTCCCCATTTTCTTCTGTTCGTTCGCCGATACTTACAAATTATAGGTTTTAACTTTCACCTTTTTAGAGGAAATTTGGGTTGATTCATGGCGGGAATCGGGTGCCTTGGATATTGGCGCCAATTTAAGCAAACTCTTGTGAATTTTAATTTAATTTATGGTAGTTAAGCACTACATTGTGATATATTTAAGAGAAAAAAAATAATAATAATAACCAAAGTTCTTAATTATTTACTTAAAAATAGCAAAAAATTAAGGTAATCACCCAAATCCTATGGGTGAACAAAACCGAACCCAAAAACCAAAAAACCGAAACCAAAACATAAACCGACGATTTGGGTTTAGAATTTTTGAAAACCGAAAATTTCTGTTGGGGTTTGTTTTTTTGGGTTTGGTAAAACCCATAGAGACTGAACCGATTATATATATATATATATATATATATATATATATATATATATATATATATATATATATATATATAGGGAAGAGTTATATGGAAAATGAATGATTAGGACAACACATATTTGAACCAATGAAAACATGACAACACATCACTTCCACAATACATTACTTGTGAAGAAAGAAATGGACACGTGTCATTTGATTATTGGTTCCGGTAGATGTTGCCCTAGTTATTTGTTTTCCATATAACTCATTCCTATATATATATATATATATATATATATATATATATATATATATATATATATATATATATATATATATATATATATATATATATATATATATATGGGATGGTTCAAATAAAAACACTAAATAAAGTGAGAGCGTGAGAACGATTCTCAACCAATCATTTTCTCTAATTAAATTATTTTTGGTAATTAATAAAAAAAACTATAATTAATAATTGGATTAATAATATGTAAGGGTAAAATAGACATTGTATTTGAGATAATTATGGAAATAAGAGAAATTTATGGGATTTCTAAATTTTCGAAATTTAAAATTTCTAACTATTAATTTTAAATATTTTTTTAGAATATTGTACTTTTAAATTTCGAGTTATAACTAAATTTCTAGTTAATATTCTTCATGGAATATATTATTTGATTGATTTATACCAATTAACAATGAATATTCACAATAGAATACGTACATAAATTCATACTAATTAATAACATAACTAATTCTTTATTGAATAATGATATAAATCAAAATTTGTATATACAAAAGTAGTAAAAAAATATTAACATACATAAAAAATAAACTTATACAAAAAATAATATAAACATTCAAATTCAAGGCGAAAATAATGATATAAGTTCTATGTATTCTACCAATATTCTTATGTTTTTGGTCTTGACCATTTTTTTCGCCTTGACTATTTTCTTTCTTTGAGTTCTTTTAACCTGTAAATACAAAAAACAATAAAACAATAAGTTGTATGCAAAAATTCATAACGGAATAACAACAAAAATACTAAGTGCACGAAGAAATTCAAAATAGAATAACATAAACATTAAATTGTATTTAAAAATTCATAATAAAACAACATCATAAACCATTAAAGTTAAACTTTTATTTGAGTCCATATTCATTATGGAATAATGATAAACTTTTATTCCAATGTAATTTAACCAACTTTTATTCGGATACTAAATTAAGTAAATTCATTAAAGAATGTTACATAAACTTCTATTCCAATGTATGTTCACTATTGAATAAGTACACAAATTGGAATACAATGGAAATTAACATAAAAGACATCCATATAACAAAAAACACATCTAACTCAATATCTACATTATTATCTACTAAACTTTGTTTTTGAAACATTTAACAAAAATCATATCAATTACATGACAAATAATAAGAACAATGCAATGATATGACAGTTAATAAGAACAATGTATTGATATAAAACAAGAAACAAGAGACACATAAACATATGATTATTTATTCTCTTAAAAAATAACACTTAACTACATTCAGTACTCATATAACTCAAACCAAATTTATGCAAGATAACACACAATTTTATGTTGCATCAATAATAATTACACAAACCAAACTTTGTAATTTGACTAAAAATTTTAGGCTTTACTCTAAACGTAAATAAACCAAAAGTGCAGTTTGTATATGCATTGGCAAATCAAGCAACACAAAAAAGAATTAGAAGAATTCCAGAAACCATTTAAAATCATAGAGAATGTATAGGGTGGAACTTAAAGTGTCGTATTAACCAACTAAATTAATTGTTATTGAGCTTCTGTAAGTTTATACTTTCAATAAAATGCTCCAACCATAACCAGTAAGCAAATCATAATCAAAATTCAATTAAGACAAGGATCGAGAAAAAAATCATAAAATAAAATCAAATCATCAAAGTATCTTACCTTGCCGATGAAAGTGGCTGGGGGAGTTAATCATGGTTTAAGAAGAAATTTGGTCCACGTTTGAAGAAGTAATCGAGAATGAGAATCAAATTCATAAAAGAAAATCAAACCGTCAAAGTAACTTACCTTATATAAGTTGATGTGTAATAAACGTAACAGAAGAAGACGAAGGCAATTAGAGGACGACAGTCAGACTAATAGTGGTGGTTATCAGCGATATGGTTGGCGATGGCTCGTATGTTGGCTGCGAGACTAACGGAGTCACCATGGATTGACGATGCATCGGTGATGCGAGACTCAACAATTGGGAGATCAGAGGTCGGCGGACGCTGAATTGATTTCACGAAAATATAAAGTTCGTTTAGTGATCTGGAGCACAATCCATCCTTTGTTCGTGTATTTTAACTTGGTGGCAAGGGTTTTGAGGTCAAAAACAAAGATAAGAGGGAATTAAGTTGGCGATGACGTTATAAAAGGAGAGATATAAATTTATCTCCCTAAATTGTTGGGATATTAATAGATTTTGATATTAATTATTAAGTCAATTACCGAATATGCCCTTGATTGTATATGTTCATAATTTTATTTTAATAGATAGATCAGATAAAACAATTGGCTGAGAAGTGTTCTCACGTTCTCACAATAATCTTTGTTTTTATTTGAACATACTTATATATATATATATATATATATATATATATATATATATATATATATATATATATATATATATATATTATTTATAAAAATATATAATTTATATATAAATATAAATATGTTTAGCGAAGTAATGTCAAAAGCATGAGTTGGTTCAGGTGGGCAAGGCTCTCGTGTGTTTTCCTAGAGGTTTCAAGTTCGAAACCTGTGTGACAATATTTCACTTATTTTATTTTCGCAGGTAGATAATCCCATCCCACATCGCACATGATTAAAACGTAGCTAGATATGCTCACGTACATAAGCACAACATATATTCTCTTGAGTTTTATTAAGCTATTACCTTTGTCCCACATCGTTTGAGGGATCAAAGTTGAATCCATCTTCACTTCTATATAAGTGAGGATATGGGAAGATAGAAAAACAGTTTTAGGTTTGGTTTAGCTCATAAACCGAAACCGAACCATAAAACTCGATTTAGAAATTGATAAACCATAAAACTGAACCCATGGGTTTAGGGTTGGTTTGGGTTCAAATTTTCAGAAACCGATGTTCATCAGTTTGGGTTCGATTTTGGGGCAAAACCGACCCATGCTCAGTCCTACCAAATACCCATCAAAATCACATTAGGCTCTGATTTCTGACTAATAGGGACTTTCATAGACTATGATTTCTGAATAATAAGATGCTTTTTCAGCTTGATTTTCATATTTTGTCAACTTTAAACATTTATATCTTACTTATAAAAACCAAAGTGTGATAAAAAAAACGAAATGATGTTTGGTTTATTTGGTTCGGGTGGTTCGAGTGGTTATGTCCATCTGGAGGTCGGGCATAGTTCAGAGCTTTCAGATTTCGGGCAAAGTAGTTAGTCATTCTCTTTGTTGACTAGTTTGTGGTGTGTTGGTGTTTGTTCCTTCGCCAGGACACGTGTTTACTACTAAGTTTTGGTTTGGCAGCAGTATCGGAAGGTGGTTGCCTACGTGAGGTGTTTTTGTTTTTCAGTGTTGAAAGGGATTCGGGTAGTTCATGCGGTGTCGAATCGTGTTGCAGGGTAAGGAGTTAATTGAAAGGAATGATTTCGAGGACGAAATATAAGTGAAGCGGGGACGAGTTGTAACACCCATCTCCCAAAATGGATATGTAAGGAGTTAATTGAAGGGAATGATTTCGAGGAAAACCATATGCCAAACGTGACGCATGGGGTGTTACGATGTGGCAAGCAAGATGAAGAACATGTTTCTCGGATGGACATCACGACTGACAAGAAGGGTGTCACGACGTAGCGACTGCTTAGACCCAAACCCATAATTTTAGGGGTTTCTCTAAATTTAAACCTCTAACCTCAAAATTAGGGCATCATCCTCCATCACCCCCATAAACCTTGAAGCAAACCCTAATACCCTTTCTTCCATAACTAAGCTTCCTTTTGGTGATTTGGTACATCTGGAAACAAGAATAAGATCCTTGTGGTGTAGAGAACCTCTTGGCAACCTTAGAGATTTCAGTTGAGCAACTTTTGGACAATTGTGAGTGTTCAAGTTCCAATATGTGACATCCCCAATTTCTCGGCCAGAAAAGACCGATTTAGTTTATGCTTTTAAAATAAAATCATAGTAATCTTCCAAAAGGTATTGCAGACTTTGTCCCCAAAACAAAATATGATAAAAATTTATCAAAGCATTTCTTAAATAAATGTATTTTTATTATATAACAAAACCTCGGGATGTCATGTTTCGATACAAACCTAAAGCATAAATAGTACATTATAAGCCTTACAACAGTTATTTACATTTACTGCCCTATAATCCAAAAATCCCTCGTCATTACCCAACTATGTTATGGGTCCATTACTTGTAATATAAAAAGTTGAGTGGGTCAGGCTTGGGAGTCTGGTGAGCATATAGGGTTTTCAAACCACAAATAATAATAAATTTATTAATTTCATTAACCAATAATAAATTTATTAATTTCATCGACCAACAATAACTTTGATTACTCGTTCTTGTTATCCTCACTTTACGTCCCTAAACCCCTATCATAAGGGACCTAGCCTAAGGATTTTCATCGGGGTGACAACACTGTTTTAGGGATTCCTCAGCATTTTATGTCAAATAAGGCAACCATGAGGGGGATGAAGTACACAAACGAACATATAGTTCACCAACACCTACAAGTTGCAAGCCTGCTAGTGTTCCACTGGACTGTCTAGAAAGGTTTGTGGTTGTCATCTATACTTCGTTAGATGACAACAACAACAACAACAACAACGATGCCTCTCATCATTTTAACACATATCAACTATTTCATCTACCCATGTTTTACCCAACATATTTGTAGATAAAATTACATATACAGTTTAAAACTTGTATAAAACATATATTCAACACTCATCTCAAATAAACAAACAATATAATTACACATAACACGTATTTTACAGAAAATACTTCATATCTATGTGTAAGATGAAAGTGACTACACACTCACATGATTTAACGATGATTGGACAACACTCCGTCCCTTAAAACAATCTTTTTTTGATGAAACCAGGATGTTTTCTCAAAAATCGGGCTTCACGCAGGCAAAGTTTCATCATGAAAAACTCTTTTTTTCGGGATCTTCGGGCTCTCCTAGGCTTGCTTACGAAGCTAGGATGATATTTTAGGTTTAGGGGTATATTAGTGTAACATAAAGGAAAGTAAAGGGTGAGATAAGTGAAAATCATAAACAAAAATTGACTGGCTTCGATCGCTATTTATAGGGGACTGAAGCTCCTCATTATGTTGGGCGTAATTTCCTGGTACGCGAGGCGTACTGATTCGTTCAGTTCTCCGTTGGGCGTAACTTCGTACGCTGGGTGTACGAACAGATTAGCTTGGACACGTCATGGATAAGACACGTGTCCGTCGTGTGAAGGAGTAGGGGTGACTGACTCCGGATCACGTACACGAGTACGTTGGACGTACTCCGAATTTTCAAACTTCAAAAATCTCGTAACTTTCGCATACGAGCTTCGTTTTTGACGTTCTTTATATCCACACGTAGGTGAGACCGTGCTCTACAACTTTCATTTAGACTCCGTCGGCTAATTTTGACTTTATTTTTAAAGTTATATTTTTAACAGTCCGGGAAAGGAAAAATCCATTAAAATTTCATAACTTCTTCATCCGACATCTGTTCTTGTCTGTCTTTTTACTGTTAAACTACTATCGATGAGATATTCTATTCTCGTTTAGGTTGTTTTGACTAAAAATCATTCGATCTAAAATTCGAGTTTCAGGCTGCATACTGCTATACTGAATCTTAGAAAATTCGTAACTTCCTCATACGAAGTCAGATTTGGACATTCTTTTTATGTGCGCTCTCGATTTAATGTATACTACAACTTTCATTTAGATTGCTAAGGCTAAAAAGCACTTCATCGTAAATTCACTTTTTACATCACACAACGTCATGTCGATTCTGTCGCGAAACTTCGACAGACATAACTCTTCATTATAACTCGAATTTCGGTATTCTTTATATCTCTGGAATCCTTATTTCAACCAATACAACTTTCTTCATGGATATCGGGTTCATCTAATTTTTATTTTCGATGCTTATTTTTATCCTTGACTTATTAAATCATAATAATCAAGCATAAAGCATATAATACTCAAATTATTATTTCAAAACAAGTTACAAAGGTTGGCATAAACTATTACATCATCACTAATACCTAGCCTAGAAACACTGGCGTTACAATTCCCTCCCCTTAGGATGATTCCGTCCCAAAATCATGCGTCAGCAAACAAATGCGGATAGCGACTCATCATGTCACTCTCCGTTTCCCAAGTGAGATTTAGCCCATTCGTATGTTTCCATCGCACAAGCACTAAATCGACCATCTTGTGTCGCAACTTCTTAGTCTTACGGTTAACGATTGCCTCTGTTTCTTCAATTAACCTCTTGCTTTCGTCCAACCTTAATTCAATATTGGAATTATGTCAGGAACTTCTCCCGTGAACTTCCTCAAGTAACATACGTGGAAAGTGTTATGAATACCATCTAATTCTTCTGGTAGTTCTAGCTTGTAAGCTTGATTCCCAATCCTCTAGAGAACTTTAAACAGTCCAATAAACCTTGGATTCAACTTTCCTCTTTTACCAAATCTTATAAGTCCCTTCCACGGTGAGACTTTAAGTATAACCGAATCTCCAACTTCGAATGTTATTGGTTGTCTTTTCTTGTCAGCATAGCTCTTTTGACGATCCTGAGCTGCTAACATCCCTTTTCCTAATCATTTTCATCTTTTCAGCAGTTTGATGGACTATTTCAGGTCTCATAAACTGCTTTTCTCCAGCTTCAAGCCAACACGATGGCATTCGACATTTTTTGTCCATACAAAGCTTGATAAGGTGCCATCTTGACACTTGAGTGGAAACTATTATTGTAGGAAAATTCTACCAGAGGTAAATGTTCATCCCAATTACCTTGGAATTCCAGGGTACATGCTCTTAGCATATCCTCCAACGTTTGAATTGTTCGTTCGCGCTGACCATCGGTTTTCGGATGGTAGGCTAAACTTAGAAACAATTTCTTACCCAATTCCTCTTGTAGACTTCTCCAAAACCTTGACTTGAAACGACTATCGCGATCTGACATAATCGTCAGAGGATCACCATGAGCTTTCACTATCTCTTTCACGTAAACCTTTACAAGCTTTTCCATAGACCACTTCTCATTGGCTGCTATGAAATGTGCACTTTTTGTGAACCGATCAACGACCACGCAAATCATGTTGTGACCGCTTTTTGTTCTGGGCAGTTTAGTCACAAAATCCATGGTGATGTCTTCCTATTTACCCATGGTACATGTAAAGGTTCTAAACTCTTATACGGTTTCTGATGTTGTGCCTTAACCCTCGCACATGTCACACACTCGGCCACATACTTTGCAACATCGAGCTTCATCGTCGGCCACCAGTAGTAGGGTTTCAGATCCCTATACATTTTTGTGCTGCTGGGATGAATCGAGTACATGGTCTTGTGAGCTTCTTCCTTCAGAAGATCTCTTATTCCTCCCATATTAGGTAACCAAATCCTATCTTGGAACACCTTTGTGACAACCCGAAATTTTCATTCGTACAAACTCTAAAAGTCAAGCACTTCAATTAAAAGTCAATTACATTTATAATAATTGTTAGCCAATTTAAAGTCCGTTTGAGTGTTTTTAGTATTTATTCTTCAAACAAACGGATGAAAGGAAGTACCGCCTCGAGTCTTGGAGTTGCAAAACTGCACATACCACCTTAATAAGGAGTTCACGGCCAAACTTGTAGAGTTTGGGCCGTAAACTCCCTAGTGGCCGTGAAATCAAGGTTTAGACATGAGTTTACTCCCCAAACTCCTCATTTCTCACTTCCACCCTCAAGTTTACTCCCCGTTCTCTCTCAACTATCATTCCGTTCTTCGCCCGATCTTCCGAAAACGTAAGTGTTTCTCGACTTGATTTGTTGTTATACCCTATCACCTAGTGTTTATACATCATTTCATTCATTCATTATTGCTTTTCAACTAGATCTTCAAGTGTTCTTCAAAACACCAAGAGCACACACCAGTGTTCTTGGACCTTAAACACCAAATCGAGCTTCTATCTTGTAAGTACACTTGCCCTAGCTTCTTGTGTGCTTAGTATGATCTTAATAACACTTGAAAATCATCAAGAATCATAAGATCAAAGGAGTTTACGGCTAATGATGTTCTTGGGCCGTAAACCTTTCTTAAGGTGGCTAAATGGACCCTAGTTCCTTCATAAGCCTTGGATGCCAACCTTGATCCTTCCTAGATGTGTTTAAGACCTTAAACAACAATCAAAACAAGTCTCCATAAGAGTTTATGGCCGTGAACACCTAATGATATGGTCCTTAGGCCGTAAACTCTACAAGGTAGTGTTAGTGTGCCCCTAATGCTTTCATAAGGCTTGGACTTGATCATCAGATGCCCAATCATGACTTGTAAGACCTCAAAACACAAATTGGCACGTAGTACCATGAGTTTACGGCCATACACTCATGGGGAAATGTTCATGGGCCGTAAACTCCATAAGGAGTGGTCCTTGGGCCATAAACTCCAATGTCATGCCATACAACCCTTAGATGCAACCCTTTGGTACCTATAGCACTTGATTCAAAGTGTTTCCATGTCCTAGGGTGTCTTAACTTGACTAATTAATTGTTAAGTGTCTAATTAGATACATATATGTTTATTATATGTTAACTAGGATCATTGTGTGTGTTCAAGTCTTCACTTGACACCTAGCACCTTGTCCAACACTTCCGAACAAACCACTCACTACAGGTGAGTTCATACCCCTTAATTAACATTTGAAATATCTTTAAATGTTTTAAATGCTTTTATGGGGGGAGGGGAATACAAGTTGAACCATGTTAGTTATTAGATCAATCACATGTGATTAATAACTAGCATACTAATGGATTTTCCACACTTTAAACTGTTTTTACCAACAAATAACTTCAAACTACTTATCAAACTATTTTACATGTCAAACTCTTTATCAAATTCACTTTTGTATACTAAACCTTCCTTTTACACTTTTCAAACTTATATATTGTTAAAACCATGTCTACTACATATATAGTTATATAAATAAGGTTTGAAGGACTTAGGAAAGATAACCCACTTTACTTCTTGTCCTTGTTTGGTTGTGGACTTAAAGTACTCGGTTGTTTGTCCGAGTGTCGTTGAATCCTTACTTATATATTATGTATATATGTATGGATATAAAGACTTTTATCTCAGTTCAGTACATTCAGTCATACAAGCAAGTCTACTAATAAACTATAATAGGTATAGTTTAGGGTTATACTACTTACTACTTCTAGTCCAATGAAGCATACAAGAGTCAGTTCATTCATGAGTCAATACTTAGTACTATGAGAGCATATACAAATATACTATGATGAGAGCATATACAACTATACTATGGTGAGAACATATACAACGATACTATGATGAGAAACAATACACTCATTACACAAGTACATACATTACGTATACAAGTATACTATAACATAAATGTGATCCACTGTATCAGAGCGTGCCTTCATTGTCATGGCCCGAGTTGTAACCAGAATCTTCTGGAAGGAGAGCGTGAGTTTGCGTATAGATCTATACTGGATTGACTATCCTACACCTTGCTGCTAGCTACAGCGGGACCTACAGGTCTTCGGGTGCCAAATGTCATTACTTCTGATGACTTACATTGTTGTGTTTATAGTCGATAGTATGGTACAATTAATCACATAATACCTTGATATAAATCTTGTTTAAGGTAGTTAGTACAACAGTAGTTCCTATAATACAACACTACAGTACTACATTAATTTACCCCTTTACATTTATTTGGTGATTACTTCACTTAAACATTAATGTACAAACTATATTTTGATAATGATAGTTACACTTGGGAAAATTACACACTTTTACAAGAAGCAAACATACCAAAACAGATGTGCCTTGGTAGAAGGCTACTTTTAGTAGAAAATATAGGATTTTCTAGGAGTTACAAACTTTTACAAACACTTACAAACATTCACATACTTTTACTACAAACGTTTACAAACTCGTACTTCAAACATTGTTTCAAACATTTTGATACAAACATACACACTAAATACTTATGAACTCACCAGCTTTAATGCTGATAAACTCCTTCAAAATAACTTGTATTCTCAGGTCATCAGTAGACAGGTACCGATGCCAGCTTTTGAGAAGATGGAGCGCATACAAGACTCATCTTATATTTTGATTCATATTTTGGTGTCTTATATACTACAAAACACACTTGTATTAACATTACATATTTAATGCAATGGATGATGTTGTTTACTTGTTTACTATTATACTGTATTGTGATACTTTACATGACGTCCTTCGCCCCAGAACGTTTCCGCCGTTCTCGGTTTTGGGGTGTGACAACCTTCAGTCCTTGACCGTTTTTACCGAACACTAATGTTTTGCCCAAACGTTCTTCCTTTCAGTCATTTTTATCCAAAGCTTCTTCCTAAGCTTTCTTGATACTTTCTACAATCGTTGAGACAACTTCGATTCTTAATGCTCTTGCCCTTTTCTTTTCAAGGCTTACATTTCTGCTTAAAGCATCAACTACAACATTTGCTTTACCAGGGTGGTAAAGTATTTCACATTCGTAATCCTTAAACAACTCTAGACAACATCGTTGTCTCATGTTTAATTCCTTCTGATTAAAGAGGTACTGAAGACTCTTATGATCAGTGAAAAGTTTGTACTTTGTGCCATAAAGATAATTCCTCCATATCTTTAGGGCGAATACTACCGCTGCCAACTCCAGATCATGAGTGGGGTAGTTCTTTTCGTTCTCTTTCAATTGTCTTGATGCATATGCTATCACCTTATCCCTTTGGGTCAGAACACAACCTAACCCAATTCCAGATGCATCACTATAAATTGCAAAGTCTTTAACTCCATCAAGTAAAGAAAGAATTGGTGGTTCACACGACCTCTTCTTTAACTTCTCAAATGCTTCCTTATGCTTCTCACTCCAAGTATAAGTAGCTTTTTTGTTGGTAAAAGCTGTCAATGGAGCAACTATCAAAGAAAAGTCTTGGATAAATCTTCGGTAATATCTGGCTAATCCCAGAAAGCTTCAGATCTCCGTGGGACTTTTTGGTTGTTCCCACTTCATTATATCTTCAATCTTAGTTGGGTCAACCATAATCCCTTCTTGGTTAACCACATGACCCAATAATTGGACTTCTTGAATCCAAAAATCACATTCGGAGAACTTTGCATATAACTTCTCCTTTTTCAGAACTTCTAACAGTTCACGCAAATGCTTGTCATGCTCTTGCTTACTTTTTGAATAAATCAAAGTGTCATCTATGAACACTATCATGGATTTACCTAGGAATGGTTTACAAACCCTTTTCATCAAATCCATGAAGGTTGCTGGAGCATTGGTTTGTCCTAATGACATAACCAAAAACTCGTATTGTCCGTATCTTGTACTGAACGCAGTCTTCTTAATATCTTGCTCTCTTACCTTTAGCTGATGATATCCTGACCTAAGATCGATCTTCGAGAAGTAGCTTGAACCTTGCGGCTGATTGAACAGGTCATCAATCCTTGGCAATTGGTAGTTGTTCTTTATTGTTGCCTTGTTCATCTCTCTGTAATCTATGCACATTCTTATGCTCCCATCTTTCTTTTTTCACGAATAACATCGGAGCTCCCTAGGGTGATGAACTAGGTCTAATGAAACCGTTGTCCAACAACTCCTAAAGTTGTGTCATAAGCTCCTTCATCTCTGTTAGTGCTAATAGATATGGGGCTTTTACTATCAGTGTTGTTCCTGGTAACAAGTCTATTCTAAACTCCACTTGTATATCAGGAGGCAATCCAAGAAGATTTTCGGGAAAAACTTCCGGATAGTCACACACCATTGGTATACTTTGCATATCCTTTTTCTCCTTCTTAGCATCGATCACGAATTGCAAGTATGAGGTGCATCCTTTAGATAACACATTTTTGGCTTTTATTAGGGAAATTATTCTAGAATTTACTCTGCGCTTGTCTCCGTATACCGTAAATGACTCTTTTCTAGGAGGGTTTACCCTTACTATCTTATTCTTGCACATTATCTCGGCGTCATTGGCGCTAAACTAATCCATCTATAGAAAGATGTCGAAACCATTCAACTCAATGGGTAACAGCTCCTCGAGGAATTCGTTTCCGTTCAAGTCAATAACGATATTCTTAATACAATCGCTAACATATATGAATTTGCCACTGGCAACTTCTACAATTAGGGAATTATCAAGTTTTATTATAGGCAATGCTAGCCTTTCACCAAATTTATGTGATATAAAGGAGTAATTCACTCCGGAATCAAACAATAAATTGACAGGCAATCCATTTACAAGAAAGGTACCTGAAGCGACATCTGTTGCATCCTTTACGGCTTCCAATGTCATTTGGAAAGCTCTGGCTTTTGGCTTTGGTGGGAGATTAGGCATTGCTGCCTCTTTCTTATTCGGGCAGTCCCTCAGAATGTGCCCCTCTTCGTTGTACCCATAACAAACTTTCTTATTGAAGGTGCATTCATTGGCATAATGCCCAAGATTTCCACATTTATAATAAGTGACGTCCTCGCCATATTTCCCAAGATGTTTCTTTTGTACATTGGCACACCATTTAGCTTCGCCTCCTCTTCCTCTTGAACTAAACTTTGAGATTTTGCTCTTCTTGTTGGAACCTGAAGTTCCTTCAAACTTTCTCTTTTCGCCAACTTCAACCTTACTGGCGGCTCTTACCTTAATCATATCTTTAACAGACTTGGCAACCCAGATAGCTGCCTCCAGAGTAATTTCCTGACGCACTGACACCACATACTCCCATGGAAGTCCCTTTGTGTACCCATCTATTTTTGTCATATCATATGGGACAATACGCAAAGCAAACTCCATTTTGTCTATGAAGTTATTGGTATATTAAATCGATGGACATGCTTCCCTTCTTTAATGTCAGAAATTGGTTCTCTAACTCAAGCTCATTTTGGGCTAAGCAGTACTTACGCTTGAATTGTACCAAGAACTCTACCCAAGCCAGTTGCAGTGGCTCATTAGGGCTTAGGGTCTTCCCCATAGTGTTCCACCAGCAAGCATCGATACCTCTGAACTGACGCAATGCAAATATGGTTCGTAACTTGCCGTGACAACCACATGTCATGAAGGCCAATTCCATTTCCAAGATCCAATCCATTACTCCGACGGGATCTTCCTTTCCAGTGAAAGTTGATAGCTTGCAAGTCATACAGTCTTTGTACTTTCATCCATCTCGACTCCATCCTCTTGGTTATTCCTCCTAACCACAAGCAGTTCAGTTTGACCAAAAGATCTATTGTAATTTCCTTCCTCTGATTGATCGTCATTTAATTCAGGTTGTTCAACAGGCATTGAAGGTTCATTCCTGTTGTTCAACAATAGTTGTCTCACTTCTTCCCTTTGTTCAGCCATCATTGTCTGAATCATGGCTTATACTCCAACCATGGTGATGGGTTCTGGTGCAGCTTCTTCTATAGGCACCTGCTCCATCACTTGGGGTTGAGGTTGTTGATTTCTATTTGCATTTCCAGCTCCAATTTGGGTTCTTGCCATTATGATCTATACACCAAATTAGGTGAATTTAGATCTTTATTCATGATATATATCTAAATTCTCCTTATCACTGCGAAATGTTACATGCTAGTTCTAATATTGTAGTCGTACGCTTAGAATCCTAAACACATAAGGTTTCCATATCCGGTCGACAACAAGCCATAGATCCGAACAAATAACATCATATATGGCAAACATATAGCATTTAGCACATAAAATCATTTTAGGCATCTTTCCTAAAATATACTAGTGCTCGTGTCTAAAATATGGTAGACACTCATCTCACGATCATCACTTAGCATTCTAAGTTTAAGTCTAGAAATCCTACAAATTCCTAGTTCGTCTAAAGTAATGCTCTGATACCAACTGTGACATCCCAATTTCTTGGCCAGAAAAGACAAATTTAGTTTATGCTTTTAAAATAAAATCATAGTAATCTTCCAAAAGGTATTGTGGACTTTATCCCCAAAAGAAAATATGATAAAAATTTATCAAATCATTTCTTAAATAAATGTATTTTTATTATATAACAAAACATCGGGATGTCATGTTCCGATACATAACAAAAGCATAAACAGTACATTATAAGCCTTACAACAGTTATTTACATCTACTCACCTATAAAAATTCCTCGTCATTATCCAACTATGTTCTGGGTCCGTTACCTGTAATATAAAAAGATGATTGATAGCACTTCGTCCCTTAAAACAATCTTTTTTTGATGAAACTAGGATGTTTTCTCAAAAACCGGGCTTCACGCGGGCAGAGTTTCGTCTTGAAAAACTCTATTTTTAGGATCTTCGGGCATTCCGGGGCTTGCTTACGATGCAAGGATGATATTCTAGGTTTAGGGGTATTTAGTGTAACATAAAGGAAAGTAGAGGGTGATAGAAGTGAAAATTGTAAACAAAAATAACTATTAAAAAAAAGGCTTGTAGCTACTAAACAATCAAAAATAAATTTAAAAGGATGTGGAAATATACTATATAAACATATAAAATCATAAAAAACAAAGATTAACAATAAATCAGATCGACCTTGATCATCCATCTCAATGTATGTCACTTATCTATAATTATGTTTATGTATGTTATAATAACACACATGGAGTTTAAAAATTGATTCCTATTGAGGGCCCTTAGAAGTTTTAAGTGTATGGTGTTTCGCATGCCATACTTGTTTGTATGAAATATTTATTTAGTACTTCAAATTGAAAGTCATTAGGATTTTGTTCCACCGGTAGACTATATTATGATTAGTACCTAAAAATTCGATAATTAAATGAACTAAAACTTATTTATTTACTTCACAATGGTTTGGGTTGAATTTTGTTAAAAAACATATTTATTCGTCCATAAGTTTTGGTACCTGGAACCTGCTAGTATTCTCCAGTCGTACAACCAAAATACACCAAGTACTATATTTCTGGTAACATGATGCTTGAAACCCTGCTTTTAAATATCTATTAGTTTTGTACTGAGATTCCTCACAAACACTTTTCACTCTTAGTGCTAGTTGAAAAGATTATCTTATTTTCAATAACACAAAGGTCCATGACTAGTTTATGCATATATATATATATATATATATATATATATATATATATATATATATATATATATATATATATATATATATATATATATATATATATATATATATATATATAGCTGTCTACCTGCGCAAAGCGGCGGGCGGCGAATAATTTGATCTCTTTAGAGTTAAAACCATTTTGCGTTCACTTCGAGAAATGAATATTAAATGACATCTATTTTTCAAGAGCATTACCATACCATATTAAGCGGGTGTTTGGCTAAGCTTTTTTAAAACAACTTATTAGGTTCCACATCACTATAAGTTAAAAAAAGTGTTTGGATTAAAATAACTTATTCCGGTGGGGAACCTCTAATACGTCATTTTTTTCATAAGTTACCATACACTTACTTATTAACTTATAAGCTAATAAACTAATAAGCAATAAGCTTTTTTGCCAAACACCCCCTAAATGGTTATTACTTCCATTTATACATACCCAAACCACTTGTACTGTTTATCGTCCTCTTTTTTTTCGTTCTCCTTAATTCTTTTATTAATTTAATGTCCTACTAAGTAAAATGCTAAAATATATAAATAATAGTTTATAAAAATAAACCTTTAGAATATCAGGTGTTGTGATTCAAAAGTCGATAAATAGGTCTTTGAGAAGGCCAAAATACTCAGGTGTCAACTTGTTCATTGTGATTTTAAACCAAGTTTGGTCACAAATTAAAACATTTTCAATGATGGTATGTAATTCAAGGATTCATACTGATTTAGGTTCTCGAAACCTTAAAATATTGAACAAAAACCTGCAAAGCCAACACATTAAAGAAACATGGTAAAAACATTTTTAGGAACAAACCTGATATAATAAAGCCTTCACCCAATATATTTATAAGATAAAAATACAAAAAGTTAAAAATGATGAAATCAATTACAAGTAAAGATTAAAATAAAAATCTGTTAAGAAAGAGCCATCTGCAGGAGGGATATTTGAATCAACATGTATTTTCTGATGGTTTCAAATTTTGAATTATCCGAAATTCAGGGAAGAAGATAGAATTTGTTGAGAAATATAAGGATTCAAAACACAAGTTGAAATTTAATATTATTTTATTGATGACTACTTGTACTATTAGCTTAATGATTTGAACGTCTTAAAAAATAATATTATTATATTCAATCTATTTTTAGAAATAGTGAGATTTCTTTTATAAGATAGTAAAGATATATATATATATATATATATATATATATATATATATATATATATATATATATATATATATATATATATATATATATATAAAACAACTATTTGTTTTTCTAAAACAACTTTTATGACCAAAAAGATGCATGTAAACTTTTGGTCAAAAATAACAATTATAAACATTTTAAAGTTGTCACATAAAATATATATGAATTTTTCTTGCAACGAGAAAACCATCAATGTTTTCCAAAAACAAAGATTTCATTAACTAAGCAAATAATCTAACTAATCTTGCAAAAATGGGTCTGATACCAATTGTTGGGTTTTTATTCAAAAATCTGGTTTCAAAACCGGTAAAAATGACAGCAGAAGCTTTAAAAATGTTGAATAAAACTAAAACTATTTTACCCACCAATGATCATTTTGCAAGAGTTAGGAAGATTAAAACAACTATAGGAGAGAAAACATAACAACCTTTGAAGACTTTGATCCTCATAGGAGGTTGGAAGTTGATGAAGTGTGACATGAAACTCTAAAACAAGAGTTCTCTAGAAGTATCCACCAAGCAAGAGTAGAACCATCAAAACATGCTAGTATTCACTTGTAATTTGTTGTTTATAAGCCTTTGAAATATATACCAAACATATGTTTAAATGTGAAACAACAAAGGGACTTTGTCTAACATCAAAATGCAAGAGAATTGAGGAGAAGGAGAGCGTATGAAGCTCAAAATTTGGCAGCCCCATAGAGAGCAATGTGCTCTCGGATTTTGGCTCCAAAGAAGAACCAAATGAGGCTTGCAAGAACTTTTAATCCAACCTTACATGCCCTCCCTTATATAATGGCCAAAAAGCAAAGAGAGACCATAAAGCAAAAGGAGATGCAAAAGTAAAAACATGGGACAACACTCTTTCAAGCATGACATGCACCATTAAACAATTCAAAAGAAGACCATGCTTAGTCTCCTCTCATATTTTCAAGAAATGCATGTTACAAAGAAGACAAAAGTTGTCTCATGGCTAGTTTATATATACATACATGTTATCTTTATAAAAATTCAATCTTTCTTATAAAGAATTCCCAACACACACACACACACACATATATATATATATATATATATATATATATATATATATATATATACATACTACCTTATAAAAGAAATCTCACTATTTCTATAAATAGATTCATTATAATAATATTATTTTTTTAAGACGTTCAAATCTCTATGCATAATGTACAACTAATTGAGAATAAAATAATATTATAAATTCAAACGTTCAAATTGTAAAACCCCAAGTACAATTCAATGAATCCGTTCAAATACCAAATCCGCCTTTAACTTCGGCTAATTAAATTGGTAAAGACCAATGGAATCGGTGACCAACATTCAAAATTGAAATCAAATTCAAAAGAACTTTGACTTTTGAAAACCTTATAAAACATAACCTCTCATTTCTCTCGAAACATGCTTTCGACTTTTGAAGATCCAAAGTTGATGATATAAGAGAAATCGGAGTTGGGGCTTTATTTTTCTGCATTTCTCCCTTGACAGGTTTAATGTTTTTTTTTCTAGATCTTTCTTTCTCTATCTCTTTCTCTCGATCTTCATTTTCGTATTAATGGAGATATGCATGCGACAATGGAAGGATATGTGTTTACTTTGATGTTATAATTTTAACTTTATATGCTGGTTCTAACCTTAATAAGTTAAAATCCTCCTCCAAAGGTAGTAATTGTCTCTTGATGTATGTGATGCAGGTTGTGCTCTTTAATCCCTATGCACACACATATCTGCGTTTTTGGTGGTCATAGGTCTCCAACCAAACAATAAATTTACTAACATTCTTTGAAAATATAGGTTTTAGTTACTTATTTTAAAGGTTTCTTTTCGGTCGATTATCACATAATCACATTCTTCCTGACGGATTGCAGGTGGATTCTACTAACGCCTTTTCTGTTGCCTGAAGTTTTCTCACTCTTGATTTTCACTCTCTCCATGGCTTTAAAGGGTCAATTTTTACTCTTACTTTCTGGTGTCTCCACTCCATTTCAGGTTATGATGTTTGTCTACATTTCTCGTATTCATCTGTATATTAGGTTTTAATTCGTTTATTTATACCCCTTTTTATTTGCCTGTTTCAATTCCGTTTGTCATAGTGATGACGAAAACCCTAATCGATATGTGTTTTTGTTGCATTTGTTGGAGAATTTGTTTCATCTTAAAACCAAAATTTCTATTTTGGTTTCATAAATATGTGTTTAGGGCCGGCCTGCAAGCCAACTCATTGAAGCTGAAGAAGACGAGGAGTCTAAATTGAAGTTAAAGCCGAAGAAGACGAGGCGTCTGATGCCCTGGGTTGTTCCGGAGAAGATGATTCAAACAAGTATTCGTTGATTGCAAATCTTAATTAAACATAGAGTTCTCTCACTTTCAGGTTAAGAAAGTTCTTGATCCTCCTAATTTTCTTCTTTTTGAAATTTTGAACTGCTGAAGTGAAGTTTTCCTTCAGTGGTGCCATTACTATTTCGTGTGTCTGTGTTAGGTTTCAACTGATACCAAAAAATTGAAAAATAAGAGATTTTTGTGCCATTTGGTTTGGCGATTTAAGGAATGACTATAGGAATTGAAACTTGTTTTGATCTTCAATATTTGAATTGGACATCTTATTAGCTTTAGGTGAGCTTAATTTTTGGATTCATTGATGTGACATAAGAAGAAGAATGGTGATGTTTTGGTGTCGGACTAAACATTCACAACTCAGAGCTTTATCAAATCAGTTCAAACGATGCTACTTTCAGATTCATGGGTCCTCTACAATCATCAGGGGACCTACAGTTGGTGTTCTCAAGAGTCCAAATTCAGCATTTCACAGGACTGGATCCGAGTTTTTCAACTGTGTGCGGTTCTTTGCTGCACCTGTTCAGGTTTTCAATAATAGTGATTTAATCTTTTGACTCAACTAAAAGTCCAAATCAATTGAAAACTTTATCAAAACTAACCACAAATTAGACTTTTCTGTTTGTTTATCTATATCATGTGGTGCATGTGGTTGTTTTTTGATTGGGAAATTTGTATTGAAATGGTTTATTAGGTCAAACCGAAATATGAAGATAAGGACAAGGGGCGTCCACGAATGAATGAACAAATATATGCTCAGTATGTTAGAATTGTAACATATAAATGTATGTCTACTACTAATCATGTACTTCATACAACTTTCAGAATGTAAAAAGATTGTGTGAAAGTGGACATGTATTTCAATAAGAACGATATTTACAGTTTACTTGAAGATGTTGTGTTATGTTTAAAAATAATTGCTTATGTTAGAACTCATTTTGAAGGTCATACCACTTTACTATTTTATAGCATTATTATTTATTTTATAATCTTTAATTTGCATGACTTGGTTGTTCACATCCAGTATAATATTTTCTGATTTCTACTTTTTATTTTTATATCTTTGCACAACCTACATGTTCTTGAAGGGTTAAATGCAAGAAGTAGCAATTCACTTTTCATAGAAGTTTTGGGTTTACAACAAAAGATAGGATCGCACTTTCATTTTATTGTTTATTATAACATTTTATTTGCTTTTATTCGTATGTAGCGTTGTACTTTGAAAAATCTATTCAATTACATTACCATGGTTTTTTTACAACAGATATTGTAGAGTTATCAAAAAAGTACAAGCTGGAGGTTAAGTTCTTCAAATTCACGAGGAGACGTTGACTGAATAAAGAAAAAAAAAGCAAAATAGAAACAAGGACCGACCTATAATATACTGCAGTTTTTTTAATTGTTTTAAAAATAAAAAGTTTAAAAGGCCAAAATAAAAAAAGTTGTAAAAATAATAAGTGAATTGTAAAAAGTTATTCTTTAGCTTTAGAGAACTGAGCTTATGGGGAGGTGGTAGTGACCAGAAAACACCTATGGATCAACGACGGAAAACTACAACCTAATTTAGTGAGTAGTGACCAGATTGTGATTTATTAGGTGTATTTTTTAGATTTTTTTTTTCTTTTGCACCGTGTTCAATCTTCAATGCACCTATCAATTGTATGGAAGAAATCCAAATAACCAATTTGGCCAACATTTTTTTATTGGTACTAATCATTTCGTAATAACAAAATTTTCATGAATGCATTATTCTTTAGTTTACCATAAAAGGTGAAGATTTACATGCCACCTTATTTTTAATATCTTGGACATATCATCATCCGCCTAATGTGAAAAATACTAGACTAAAAACGTTTTAAAGCTAATTTTATCAAAGTTAAGTTCTTCGTCACACATCATGGAGAATGTTGTCTACAAGTCATGTAGAAGATTGCTTATAAATGAATCCATATAAAATAAAAATGATGATTTTTATATAATAAAAATAACCGATTAACCAACGATATATACTTTTTAGATTTACTAAAAGCTAACCTATAATCATATGCATTTCCTGATTGTAATAATTATAGAAGACAACCCAATGTCTCATTCCATTAAAATTATACCAACTTAACTTATCATACACCATATTGTCTTAAAGTTTTTCTATAAAAGGTGATAGAGTTGCAACGTGGTGTATAAAAAAGTATTGCACGATTAATAAAGTATAATCAGTCATGTGTTATTATATATTTTCATATTTTGTCTATTCTTATATAATTCTATCATTTTTGTTTGAATGACTTACACATTTTATATTTTGTGCTGTCTTGAACCGTTTATTTGATGTATCATGTTATAAATAACGTCAAAGTTGGATTCTTTTGTCATAGACATGTATTTTTTTGGAACATAACATTTTTGTAAAAAACAATATCACTGAAAAAGACTATTCACTTCCGCCGCTTTGCGCGGGTACACTACTAGTATATATATATATATATATATATATATATATATATATATATATATATATATATATATATATATATATATATATATATATAACTAGTCATATATAAATATCTTATTTTTATAAAACTACCTTTTATATAAATTGAACTAGTTTATTAAGATATATAAATATAACTTATAAATAATCATACTTTATGATATATTTAACAAATTGTTATTTCTCCAATAAATATTATTTCCATGAAATAATAATTTTCCAATAAAATACAAGTGTTTATATATTTATTAATAATTAAATTACTAATAAATAATCAATTGACGGTAAATTGCTATATGGTGTGACCCTATATGATCATATATTATTAACAATATCATTCTATAATGACTCTTGGACATATAAGATCTTTCACAAGGGGCAGAGCCCCTGGCTGGGGTCGGTCGAGCTGCCACATCAGCGCATAATTTTTTTTTATATGAGTTATGTTGCTATATAAAAAATGCATTAGAAATCCAAATTTTTGGAAATAAACCCAATTTTTTGACTTTGTTTTGACCCTTATAGAAAGAACCCAAATTAGTAACAGTTTTCAGACATCAAATTGTTTTTTGTGACAGTTTTCAAACATCTGGTGACAATTTTCTGATGGAAATGTACTTAACTAATTTTGGTCTTCATTTGATGGTACAAACGGAAATCATAACAACCAGATTTTCTGTTCTTGCTCTCAATTTCTTAGTCTTATCCGATTAATGATTCGGAGTAACACCCAAATACTTTAATCCGAAAGTGAAACCACAATTTACAGAATTTCCAAGTTTTTATATAACCCAAATTCCTAACATGTTTATGGCATGACATTTATATTTTTTCATTTTTGATTAATATGGAAACAAAAATAAGTGATGTTGCCTATTTTCTAAGGTAAATGCTATATTTCTCATTTAGTGAACGACTATTTACTCAAGCAAAAATAAGTTACATCGTTTTTTTTTTCAATATCAATCTAAAAACAAAGTAGATAAACGTCATGTCACAAAACAACCACTAACTTTTAATAAAAATGTATATTTAAGTAAATCTTTAAGCGTAACTAATGATTTTTCTGTATTTTTTTATATTTTTTTTTTTACTATTGATAGATAAATAATTATATTTTTCAGTATTTTATCTTAAAAATATATAAACAAAACTAGTGTGATTTGAACTTCTATTTTGTTTTGTTTTTTTATTTCCAGATCACCAATCGATTATCGTTAAATGAAAATAATAATAATAATCTTAAAATAAAGATAAAACTTCAAAAATGGTCCTTGTGGTTTCCAAAAATATCAAGTTTAGTCCCTAAGTTCAAAAAACCTCACAGATGGTCCATGTGGTTTCAAAACTTTTAACAAATGGTCCTTCCGGCTCACTCCGTTAGCTTTTGGCCGTTAAGTCAGGGGCATTTTTGTCATTTCATTACCCAGGGACCATTTATGAGGTTTTCTATTACTTTTTTTAATATGCAAGGTCCCACCCCCCCCTCTCTCTCTCTCTCTCTCTTCGATGCACCGGTGGAAGAAACAACCACCAGAGATACCAATTTCTGGCCTCCTCTCCGATCACACTCTACCACTTCCCACTGCCCACACACCACCTGCTGCCACCACCGTTTTGGTCGACCAAGCCCCACCGCCATAAACCACCACACTCTGCTCCTTCGATTCCTTTTCTATCAAGCAAGTTGACAAACACCCTTGAAAACCTGTTACTGCTTTCCCTTTTCCTTCGGTGTTGTGAACCACTAAAAGCAAGAAAAGCCAACATTAGGGCTGCCACCCACTGCCACAAAACCGCCACCATTCCACCGTTGTTCTTCTTTCAATAAACCACCCACACAACCTCCAGCCACCTGTTGTTGCTTCTCCATATCCCTTCTTGTGGAACTCGCTGGAACAGAAACCGAAATAGAGCAGCAGAAGGATACCAGAGCAACCCCCAGCTACATACCGCCACCATCCTTTTGTTGTTACTGGTAAGCCATCGCCACCTCTGCCATCTTGAATCACATTGTCGAGACTTGTTGATTTCAACTGAGACCAAGAGACCCAACAAAGGGTCCCGATTTCCTTCTTGTGCATCCTGAAATCGCGATCAGTTAACCAAAGAGACCCAACGATGGGTCTCGATTTTTGTTGAATCTCAAACCTGCAAATCACGATAGGTAACGAATCAGGTTGAAATTAGGGGTGGGTTCTTGTGTTCACTGTATAGTTTAGGGATGAACGAACTTTTTTTTGCCACATATTCCCATTTGATTTTGGGGTTTTGTGATCCATCTGTATATGAATCGCTGTAGAACCCTTGTGATGCCTCTAATTGCGTTACATGAACCCGAAATTGGAATCGACAAAAGGCCTTCTCAAGATTGAAGGTCGTTGGTTCACTTTAAAGGAAGATGAACGGCGGCCCATCTGGTTTCAGTATGTATTTTTCTACCAATTTCTTTGAAATTCCCTTTCTTATTGCTAATTTGAATCAGTTGTTTATAATTCATTTGCTGATTGATCAGATAATGCTCTGGTCACTAGAACCTTTGTCATTGCGTGTTGTGTGTTCGCGATCGTGTTTAGGATCCAAGGTCGTTCAAACAAGCTCGGATTGTCTTATCAGGTGTGCAATTTGAGGAGCTCCTTCGTTTTTTGTAGATGAAGTCACAAACGAGAGAGAGAGAGAGAGAGAGAGAGAGAGAGAGAGAGAGAGAGAGAGAGAGAGAGAGAGAGAGAGAGAGAGAGGTGGGACCTTGCATATTAAATTTATTTATTTATTTAAAAAAAAAAGTAATAGAAAACCTCATAAATGGTCCCTGGGTAATGAAATGACAAAAATGCCCCTGACTTAACGGCCAAAAGCTAACGGAGTGAGCCGGAAGGACCATTTGTTAAAAGTTTTGAAACCACAGGGACCATCTGTGATGTTTTTTGAACTTAGAGACTAAACTTGATATTTTCGGAAACCAAAAGGACCATTTTTGAAGTTTTGTCTAAAATAAAAGTTTACAAAATCAATTTACCTTCTAAAAACTAAAAGGTTATCACAAAAGGTTGTTCGAACTTTTTGTTCGGGGAAATCGTTTCCTAGTACAGTTGGGATCCGAGTTCCTACTTCATACCCTAGTTAAAACTTAAAATTGAGGAACAACAGTGGGTGAGTTGAGTGGGTCTATTGAAATCAGTGTGTCATCATGAGGATAGCTCATCCTCCGGTAGCCGTCGCATTCGCCGCCACACCGGAAGAAGACGTCTTCGACTCCGTACGAACTGCCGCCGCACAGCTGAATGTTGGTGGACCAGGTCTCCGCAAAAAGGCAACAGGAGTCAGGCCATGGCTGCTCCTCGATTCAACCGGTCAGGCTCAAATTATCGAGGCCGGCAAGCATGCTATCATGCGCCGCACGGGGCTACCTGCGCGCGATCTCCGCATCCTAGACCCGATCCTATCGTATCCCTCTACTGTTCTTGGCAGAGAACGAGCCATCGTCATCAATCTGGAGCATATCAAGGCCATAATTACGGCACAGGAGGTGCTGTTGCTTAATTCTAAAGATCCTTCTGTTACTCCCTTCGTTGACGAACTTCAACGCCGTATCTTGCGTCATCATCAGGCTACCTCTCAGGTTCTCTTTAATTCTTCTCTAGCATCGTTTAGAGATTATTTGCCCGTGTTTGAATTTATCGATATCTCTAAATAATTGAACTCCCTTTAGTTCCGTTTAGTGTTGTTTGAGTTCAACTTATCCGAATCAAAACCGTGATTGCGTGATGTTTATGGAGTGTCGAATAATCTATTGGCTGAATAACGCCCTAATTCAATTCCAATCACTAAAATTGTTCTTCTACTGTTGTTCTATATAACTACGTGAAACCAAATTGATTGTCAATACGAACACTAGTCGATTTGATCTGGAAATTTAACCGGAAGAAAGCATTTGCTTACTCCTGATATAGGCTGTATCAATGTAATTGCAGTCAGTATCTCTATATCTGCACCTCCATCAAGGTGTTCATCTATGTATTACAATTTGTAGTTTACCTAATATTAATGTTCCTGTAACTCTGTGTAGGAGGGATTGGTAGATGGTGATACTGAGTGGAGACATTTGTATGATCTGGGAGAACCGCGTTCAAGAGAAGTTAGCCCACCAAGAGTATCATCAAGCATCCCAGAAAGAGGCCATGAGGTTAAACCCGATGGAAAACATTCTTTTGACAAGAGAGATGGACCAAAACTTCTTCCATTTGAGTTCATTGCACTTGAGGCATGTCTAGAGGCAGCTTGCAGCTCCTTGGATAATGAGGTGAGAGGTGGTTTTATGACTCCTTTTCTTCTCCTGCCTCTTCAGTTCTTCTCTTCTTCTTCTTGACTCTGAATCATTTTCATATCTTAAACTAGGCAAGAACATTGGAGCAAGAAGCACATCCAGCACTGGATAAGTTGACTGGAAAGATTAGTACTCTGAATCTGGAACGTGTCCGCCAAATCAAAAGCCGATTGGTTGCTATTACAGGACGTGTTCAAAAGGTTTTTGGATTCATATTTCATACTTCACAATTCAAATCAAAATGGCATCACTTGATAATATTCGACTGATTCAGGTCAGGGATGAATTAGAGCATTTACTAGACGATGATGAAGACATGGCTGAAATGTATCTAACCGAAAAGCTAGAGCAACAGCTTGATGATGCTTCTTCTTCCACTTTCGTTAACGATGAAGATGTGGATGAAGAGATTCTTCAAACAGAAATTGATGACAGGTTTTTGAGTCTCCTTTTTAAAAAAAAAATATATATATATTTTGCTTGATGCTGTTAAAAACTATTGTTATATGTTAATAATATATCAGAGTTCCTGGTGAGGAATCAATCGATCAGCAGCCTGAACAACTTTATCGAGCCAATACACTTGGGAGAGAAAGCCGTGGGACCCGCACTAGTACAACACGAAGTGGTCATAGCAAACATCTTGATGTTGAAGAACTTGAAATGCTTTTGGAGGCTTACTTTGTTCAGATTGATGGCACACTCAATAAACTATCCACCGTATGTCACTTTCATTTAAGCTTTCTTTCTTTCTTGTTAAGTAATAAGTTATAACAAATTATGGATTATTACAGTTGAGGGAGTATGTGGATGACACGGAAGACTATATCAACATAATGCTGGATGACAAACAGAATCATCTTCTCCAAATGGGCGTGATGTTGACGACAGCAACGCTGGTGGTGGGTGCATTTGTGGTGGTGGCGGGAGTTTTTGGAATGAATATTCATATTGAGCTTTTCAACGCTGACACTGGCGCAGAAAAGGAAGTTGGAATGCGTAAATTTTTATGGACAGTTGGTGGTGGGACAACTGGCAGTATCTTCTTATATGTTGTCGCCATTGCTTGGTGCAAGAGCAAAAGGCTTCTAGAGTGATCACACGTGTCTGTGTTTTTGTCTCCCAATAATAATAATTCAGTTACCTCTTACTATTATTATTATTATTATTTCTTAGTAATAATGCCGATTATGTATTTAGAAGTATTGATGGTTGTATATAGTCGAAGTCTCTATATTGGAATGATGTTCGGTTTTTCCTTAACCATGGAAGGACTGTTTTTTCTTTTTTAGAATGGAGTTTTAGTTGGATGCTAATATTTTAGGTTTAGTTCAAAATTGTATGTTTAGTTAAACATAACATGCAAAAACGGGGTTTTCCGGCGCCAGGTCACAAAATCATGAGTTGGCGTTGCCGATACTGATAATTCTTATTGAATGTTTGACGATCTGGTTACATTTTATTTACCTTGAATATGAATCATATTGAGTTATAGACCCTTGGGGAATATTATTGACTTTAATTTTGAAAAGTGAACTTTATACGGTGGATTTATTATTTTAAAGGTAGTTTTGGATAGCTTAAGAGTATATTGGAGTCCCTTTGAGTTTGTTTCTTTTGGGGTTAATTTTGGTGAGCGGAAACTCTCTTGGGTCAGTTGGAAGAAAGTATAAAAAAGAAAGAGGTGACGGTTCTTTAAGCATTGTAACGCGGTGTGGAGCGTATGATAAAAGCGCTACACGGGAGTGACAGTCACATTAAGCAAAACTCGTTTGGGAATGTTCATAATGGTCCTTGGATTAACCTAATACATGCTACGTGCAACTTCAAATTAAATGTCTTCATCTTAAAATTTTTTTGTAAGATTAAGGTGGAGAACAGTAAAAATACGTACAAAGTTTTGTTTCGATACTTGGATTAGGAATACTCCGTCCAATCAACAATTGTCTAGAGTTTTTGCTTTAAACCTTCATCAAAATTGTTTTGTGTTTGATCGTCTCAATTTGGACTTGTGGCCGAATTATTTGAGAAGACGGTCGAGAGCGGGAGTTGAAGGTGGGCAATAGAGTGGATTATTGGTTCATGCAATCCAAAATTTTGATGTTTATTGTCAAAAGGATTGGTTGGATTAGACTTAGATGTGATGAACGACTTCTCTGTTTTTTATGTACGTTGCTTTCTGGATAGTGGCACTTTGGTTCAAATGAGGTGTCAACTAGATGAAATAATTTTGTTTCTGTCGATAAATGTATAAATTTGGACTTTATCCTTTGTCTTATTTGCGATGGTGTTATCGAGACTGTTTAGTCATGTCTTTATTTCTTGCCTTATGACTATAGATATTTGGAAGCTCATTGGTAGATTGATGGAATTTAGGTAACTCAAAGTTGTAACTAGGTCAATTTTTTTTGAAACGACAAACTATCATACTTCTAATCTAATCCTAAACACTACTTATGTCTCCTAATGAGACTTGAACCCATGACCTCTCATTTGGTTAAAGTGTGCGGACATCTCAAACTTAAATTTGGCGCAACATAAATGTAATACACTTAAGAAACGAGTTGGTTGGCTTTCAAACTTTCTCTAGCTATTACTTAATATGCTTTTCACTAGCCTCCTTGCTAGTAGTTTTATATAATTCTGTTCTTTTAATTAAAATTTATGACTTGAAAATAATTAAGAATGTTATTGGAATATCAAAGTAATAATCACTTTATTAAAATAAGTATTCACATCACATGCCACACGTGAAATTGAATGATCTTAATTTGATATTTGAAATTTCGTCTTTCTATTGGAGAAGATGATAGAGAGGAATAACCGGTTAGCCTTCACTTTTCCAATAAGGACTTTTTTAACCTACAATAATCGAGTTTAAACCCCTAAACTACAAATAATAATAATAATAATAATAATAATAATAATAATAATAATATATCAGGGACGTTAAAAAGAAAATTTTGTAGAGTTAAAACATTAACCCTAACAAAAAAGTCTTTCAATTTCATTGTATGGTACAAAGGTAGAAATTCATACACTCGGTAACGCCATTGTTGTCGTATTCTTGTATCTTTCTTTGGAAACTTGCTCCAGCTATGCCCCCACCTGTAGGGTTCAATTTAGCATTTCCCTTTCATGTTTCTGCTTCTGTCTCACTTCTCAACCACCTATGTGTGTCGTCTTTCCTTAATGAATGACATTGTCAGTTATTAAAGTTTTTTGTTTTTTTTTTTTGCTAGCTACAAGTTAGGGCTAGCCCATTTGGCTAAGAGGGATATTTTAATCTAACTACTAATTAGGAGGTCCTGGATTAATCAAGATAGAGGAGATATATAGTTATTACTTATTTGCCTAGTTATTTGCCGTTAAAAAAATTTGCTAGTTAACTATTTTTCTAAAAGATATTATTTTAGAAGGTTTGGTAGGCATAAACTTTCCTTCAAAATTTTCCAAAGCAACATACTAGGATTTGGCAACGATCGACTTTTTCCCTAATAACATCTTCACACAAAGGGTCCTTAGACTAAAAAAGATTGAATACTGCATAATTACACTTCATATCTTTCATGGTTTACGTAATTGGTTTTGCTGCAACCAGTGTTTTAAAAGGCGTGCCATGGCACGTGCGTCATGGCGTGAGGTGTGACTTCGTCGTTACGAAAAACTTCATAACGTCGCTGTTAGGCGTGACGTATGGCAAGGCGTGTCATGACGCGTTATGACGTGTTATGGCGCGTGTTTTTTCGTTTGAGACACGTTTTTTTGCTATTTTTTTGTCTTTTCTAATCGGTGATACAAGTATTGTGTTTTTTGTTAAGTTTTTGTTATTAGTTATTGATATAACACTTATAAAAAGTAGTTATATTTAATATAAATTTATATTTATGTGGTAATATAATTATAAATTAATACAAAATCGCCGCCTTACATCACGCCTTGAAAAACACCGTGGCTCGCCATGGCTCGTTAAGCTTGAGGCTTGGCCTTGCCGCCACGCCACGCCTCACACCATTTAGATTTTAGAACCTTGACTGCAACCGAGTACTAGAAACACAAGAGTTGACATACGCGAATCTTGTATCTGTCTTTGAAAACCTGTTTCGTTAACGCCATTGTTGTCACATTCTTGTTCTTGAACATGCGGTGGACCTGAAGATGCATCTGAAACCATTGACATATCATCATCTTCTTCATCCTAGGATCCAAAGTATAGATCGAGTGTCCCAAGTACAAAGTCCAACCCGATCCACACTCACTGCTGCATTCTGATCCGAAATCTTGTTCCATTAATTATTTGTCGTTTTTGTTGTAAAGATTTGAAATTTGAGATGGGCTTTTATCGTGTTTTTGAATTTGTTGAAGAAACTTAGAGAGAATGAAATGTGTGGTGATCGTATAATAGTTTTGTCGTGATGTACAACACTTGAGAAGGTAAGTCATCCTGGTTAATCGATAAGTGCCACTTGGAACCCCTAAAGATGGCAAGGCATCCCCCTGACAACACATTAATGAATGCCAATCATTCATTGTTTGGCTTTTAGTGGTGTCGTATATCATGACCTCTTGTTTTATGTGTTTAGGGAGGAAAACATAGAATATGTGTTTTTTAGGGTGATCTAATAAGACACCTCTTAGACATCTCATTGACATCTTTATAAAAAGTCAATCTATCATTAACCACTTATAATCAACTTTTCCAAAAAAAAAATGCAATTTCAACCAATAAAAATATTTCAAAATTTAATGAGGGTGTCTATATGGTAAAATTGTGTGACATCCCTAAAATCTCGGCCAGAAAAGACCGATTTCATTTATGCTTTTTAAACATTTTCAGAGTAAATCCTTTTAATTTTAAAAGAGATGCGGAATTTGCTCCAAATAACAAAACATGATAAAATAGATATTTATCAAAACATTTCACAAAGAAATATGATTTGATTTCATAATCAAAAGTCGGGATGTCATGTTCCGATCAATCAAATCTATCTCTGAAAATAGATAGTTTTGGAACTCATTGTTCAGATCAATCAGATCTATCTCTGAACAATACTGCACCCTTAACTGTTCCAAGAACTCCTCCCATGACATTTTCAGGGCTTCTACTCGTGGCATAGTATCTGCCAACAACTTCCACCAACTCAAGACTCCAGTCTTCAGTTGTCTAACTGCGAAAAAAGTCTTCTGTTTGTTGCTATAGTCGCAACTTTCAAATACCATCTCCATTTCGGAGATCCAATCCATAATCTCAACAGGCTTCGGGCTTCCAGAAAGACTTGGCGGCTTGGCGCCCAAGAAATTCTTGTACATTCGCCAATCCTTGTTGTTTCTCCTTTCCGGATTGTTCCTTCGTTCTCCTTGAGTCCCAACTTGACTCACCATGCGACTATTGTTCCCTTCCTCCGATTGCTCGGGAATCAATTCGGGTTCCTCAATAGGTATGATAGGTTCGTCCCTATTATCATGCAACATCTGTCGCATTTCATCCCTTTGTTCGGCTAACATAGCCCGAATCATGGCTTGCACCCCAGCCATTGTTATTGGTTCTGGTGCTGCTGCTACAACAAGTATTTGCTCAATCACTGGTGGTTGATTCCTGTTTTGATCCGCGTTTCCAACGCCACTCCTTGTTCTCACCGTTTTTGATCTATGCACCGAATAAGGTGAAATTAGATCCTCATTCACGATAGATATTCAAATCATCCTTATTACTCTGAAACGTTTACATGCTAGTTCTAATACCGTCGTCATACGCTTAGAATCCTACACACATAAGGTTTCCAGATCCGGTCGGCAACAGACCATAGATCCGAACAAATAATATCATATATGGAAACATATAACATTTAGCACATAAAAGCATTTTAGGCAGCTTCCTAAAATATACTAGTGCTCGTGTCTATAATATATCTGACACACATCTAACAATCTCCACTTAGCATTCTAAATTTAAGTCTAGAAATCCTACAAATTCCTAGTTCGCTTAAACTAATGCTCTGATACCAACTGTGACATCCCCAAAATCTCGGCCAGAAAAGACCGATTTCATTTATGCTTTTTAAACATTTTCAAAGTAAATCCTTTTAATTTTAAAAGAGATGCGGAATTTGTTCCAAAAAACAAAACATGATAAAATAGATATTTATCAAAACATTTCACAAAGAAATATGATTTCATTTCATGATCAAAAGTTGGGATGTCATGTTCCGATACAGATCATAAAGCATAAACGATAACATTACAAGTCATTCAACAAATATATACATATACAGACTTGTAAACAAAACAACTTGATGATTCATCCATCTTAAGCTCTTGCGCCACTTCCTGTAATACAAATAAACTGAGTGGGTCAGGCTTGGGAGCCTGGTGAGCATATAGGGTTTTCAACCCACAATAATTTTTAATTTCAACAACCAACAATAAACCCGATTACCCATTCCCGTTATCCTCACTTTACGTTCCTAAAAATAACATCTATTATAAGGAACCTAATTCAGGATTTTCATCGGGACGGACATTACTGCAGAGGGGCTTCCTCAACAATAAGTGTCCTAAAGGCAACCATGTGGGGGATAGAGTACACCGGTGAACACGTCGTTCACAACACCTACAGGTTATTAGCCTGCTAGTGTTCCACAGGACAGTCTAGAATAGTCCGTGGTCGTCATCCATACTCTGCTGAATGACTAGAATAACACCAACAACACCGCGGCCTCTCATCTGTTTATTACACACCAACTATCTACCCATGTTCTACCCAACATATTAGTAGACAAAAATATACATTTTTATACATAGTTTAAAAACCTGTATAGCATGCTTTAATCAATACATATTCCACATAACAGACGAGGCACACACACATAACACGTATTTCATAGAGAATAAATCAGATCTATGAAATAGAAGAAAGTGAATATACATTCACACATATAACAACAAAATATATACACGTAGCATGTATTTTATATAAAATACTTCATAATATTGCATTGGAAGAAAATGACTACACACTCACTTGATCAGAAGATGATCGGGCAGCACTACGGCTTGCAGAAGTAGTGTTTCTCCGTAGATCTGGAAGATCTTCACAAAAACCGGGCTCCTCGCGGGTAGGGCTTCGGCTCGGGAATAACGCTCTTCGGGATCCTCGGGGCTTCGGACCTTGCTTCGGGTCTCAGAAATATTACCGGGGATTCGGGGTATAAATGGCACGCTAAACGAGGCAAAAGATGAGAGAAAAAGGAAGGGTTTGTAAAAGGAAGAAGCTGGCTTCGCATCCCCTTTTATAGGGTCTGATCCTCGGGGTTACGCTGGGCGCAACTTCGGGGTACGCGGGGCGTAATGCTTCGGTTGCCGTCATCCCTTGCGTCATCGGTCCTCTACGTCATCGCATACGAACTCAGAACACTCGAGTGGTACGCTGGGCGTACTTCGGATGAGTCCGGTGACTCCCCTTCGGATAATACCAACATTTAGAATTTAATTTAAATATTAAAATATTTAATAAACTTAAAAAACTCATATCTCCCTCATACGAACTCCGTTTTCGACGTTCTTTATATCCACACGTAGGTGAGACCATACTCTACAACTTTCATTTAGACTGCGTCGGCTAATTTTGATTTTATTTTATTATTTATTTTTAGTAGGCCGGGACAGAAAAACTTCGTTATAAATTCATAAATTCTTCGTCTGACGTCCGTTCTCGCCTAACTTTTCATCGTTTCGCTACTAACAACGATATCTTTGATTCTCGTTTAGATTGTTTCGGCTAAAAACCGTTCGATCTCAAATCGAGTATTCGGGCTGCATACTGCCCAGTCGAAACTTCAGAAAATCATAACTTCCTCATACGAAGTCAGATTTGGGCGTTCTATATATATTCGGAAACCTCGTTTCAACTACTACAACATTATCCAATGATATCAAGTTTATTTTAAACTTAAATTTTGACGCTCATTTTATTCTTAATTCATCATATCACATAATTAAGCAATTAAGCACGAAACACATAATACTCAAATAATACGTTCTTATTATTTCAAATTGGGTTACAAAGGTTAACCTAGACTATTACATTGCTAAAAATGGCACGCCCAGAAACACGGACGTTACAAATTGAGTGTCTATTTGTGAACCCTCTTTTTTATTGATTTTTGGATTGTAGGGTGGTAAAGGTTTGATATGGGTTAATAATCTTGTTGACAAATAAATAGTCGAAAAAGAAAATTAGAGGGCACGCAAGCGATTAGGTGATATCAAAATCAGACAAAGAAAATAGTATGCATGTTAAAAAGGGTTACAAATATTACTTGATAAATAATTACCGAATGAAATGCATTTTTATATTTTATATTAGGTTAACTCGTGTAATACATGTTTGATAAATTAAAATAATAGATAATAATTATAACAAAAATATTTTAAACAAATTTATAAAGGGTATTTATAAGTAGATGATTATTTATAATTTATCGATTACTTATTTTTATCAAGGATCACGTAATTGATTAATAAACATTTTGAATTCAAAATCTCTATTAATAATGCTAAATTTAAAGGACTTAGAAAAAGATTTAAATTTAAACGTAAAATCATAGAAAAAAACATGTGTCATTTTAGAGAAAAGGAAAAAAGAAATTAAAAATTAGAGTAAATTACACGAATGGTCCCTATGGTTTAGGATAATTTGTGCATTTGGTCCTTAACTTACCTTTTTAACTCGGAAGGTCTCTGACTTACTTAAAAAGACTATTTTGCCCTTGATTTTTTAATTTATGTAAATAAAAACACCCCAAGCTTACCCATTCACCTTAGCTTACCTACCCCACCATTTTTTCATATTTAAATAATAGTCTTTCTAGGTAGGATAGGGACTAAGCACGTAACAAAAACAAACTGTAGAGACCAAGCTCGTAACAAAAACAAACAGTAGGGACTTTTCGAGTTAAAAAAATAAGTTAGGGACCAAGTGCGCAAATTACGCAAACCATAGGGAACATTCGTGTAATTTACTCTAAACATTATAAAAAAATGACAAGTGATAAAATTTATACTATTTTATTAGAAGGGATTCACTTGAGCAGTGAGTAGTTGCAAAAGTTGCAAAAGAAATGAATATTTTTTATGTAAATTAAGGTTTTTAGATGGGGTGATATTGATCTGGCACTAACCCAAAGCCCATGTCCAAACTGTTTTTGGGAAGTTGCACTGAAAGAAGCAGTGATTCACATTTTCTTCTTCCTGGTTACAAAATGTATCGAGAACATTTTGTGTACTAACACCGAGCAGATGCAGATTAGGCAACAATGAAATCTGATTTTACACAAGTCTCCAAGAAAATATTAGAGGGCTACTGAAGTAAATAGTTGAAAAAGAAAATTATAGGGCACTCAAGCGATTAGGCGATATCAAAATCAGAAAAGGAAAATAGTATGCAAGTTAAAAAGGGTTACATAGTTGATAAATAGTATTTAAATTGTAACATCCCAGAATATCAAGAGTAGAGTTGAAGGGCTAAAAGTGTAAATGGGAAAGGGCAACTCGGCGAGTCCACGAGTAGACTCGGCGAGTAGTGTCGCGACTCTGGACGCGTGTTAAGTGACCAACTCGGCGAGTAGCATGGGCGGACTCGGCGAGTTGGTGCTGAGTGGAGAAAACCCTAATTTCGAGGGTTGAGCCCTATATAAAGAACATTATATCTTCTCCCCAGCCTCCTTACCATTCCTTGAGTTCCAGAAACCCTAAATTCGTGAGGAGACCCCATTGTTGAGTGAATTAGAGCTTGAAGAAGGATCTTTGGTGCTTTAAGCTCGAAGATTGGAGGATTGTATCAGGAAGCTTGGGGAGATCAGGAATCTACAGTTGGTTGGGCTCATTCCAGGGGTAAGGAACCATTTCCTTAAGCTATTTTCTTCATGGGTTCATGTGTGGTGGTTGGTATGACATTTAATTTGAGATAGAAGCTTGGATCTGGGGATGCTACTTCAGATCCAAGCTTGTGATGGTCCTATATGTCATAAAGTCCCAATTCTTGAGTGTTTGGTGAAGCTCTTTTGTCCCAAACCCTAGCCCTAGAGTGTAAAATGCCTAGATCTCTTTGGATCCACGTAAAGTTTTCCACTTTACGTGATGGATGGCTTGTAAAAGAGTAGATCTATGGTTTATAGCTTATGCATGGCTTGGAAAGCCTCTGTGTGGTTTCAGATCTAGGGGTACTCGACGAGTCACAAGGGTGTACTCGGCGAGTTGCTTGAAGATAGGCTGAAACTCGACGAGTTGGAAGAACAACTCGACGAGTTGGTTGAATATGGGCAGGAACTCGGCGAGTTGGAAGAACAACTCGGCGAGTTGGTTGTAGATAGCCTTGGACTCGGCGAGTCTGTTCTTGGACTTGACGAGTCTGGTCGTGAGGACTTAACCTTTCATCTGGTTGAGCTGTGAATCAGTGAGTTGAGGGATGACTCGGTGAGTCGAGTGTGAAAAGACTCAGAGTTGTTGGACTCGACTAGTCTCAGGGTGACTCGGTGAGTTGAGTCGCGGATTGGGGAAGTTCTGTGTATGGGGACTCGGCGAGTCATCGGGTTGACTCGGCGAGTAGAGTCAGTCAGGGGTTGACTTTGACCTTGACCAAAGGTTGACCAGTTGATTCTAGGGGCATTTTGGTAATTGTTGGCTTTTGTTTTGAGTTCAGAGTTTTGGTGTTGGCCAGTGTTGGAGATCGTATCAGTGGTCAGAGCAGCTTGGGTTTATCTGTTCAGTCGGCAGTTGCGAGGTGAATTATCCTCATTATATCAACAGGGTCTAAGGCACCAAGGCCGGCCCTTTTATCGGACTGAGATCCGGGTATCGTTGTTATGTATTTGCTTTGCTATGTTTGCATCATGGTAGTTAGGATGGTATTATGTTAGAGACCTGGTTAAGGTCGGTATCCTGGTATATAGGATGATACTATGCTAGTGACCGTTTAGGTCGGTATCCTGGTTAGGAGGATGTTATGTTATGTGATCTGTTAGATTGGTTGATTGAATGTGAATTGTCATATGATTGAATGTTTATGTGCACATGGTTGTTGGACTGGGGTTGGGTTGAGGCGGGTCCTGCTTTGTGCTGTAGGCCAATATACCCAGGGGGGACCGGTTGTCCCGAAGGCCCACCGAGCGGTCCGGATAGGCTGTAGGCCCCAAGAGGGCGGACCAGACGTGCCGAGGCTCGGAGAGTGGACCAGGCCGACTGAAGGCCCGGTGCGGGCGGACCAGTCATACTGTAGACTCAGAGAGTGGACCAGGTGGATTGAAGGCCTGGTGCGGGCGGACCAATCACACTGCAGACTCGATGTATATGGCTAGACTCAGAGGGTGAACTAAGTGGACTGTTGGCCGGTGCGGCGGACCAGTCACACAGTAGACCCGAAGTGCATGGCTGTTCTATGTTTTGATATGATATGGCATGTTATGCGTGTATGGTATATGTGGTTGATATTTTGGGGGTATCTCACTAAGCTTTCGGGCTTATAGTTGTGGTTTAATGTTTTTCAGTTTCTTCAGGAGACCGTGGCAAGGCAAAGGCGTGATCGTACCGCTCCTCTTGATTATGTTTTATGATGTGATTCTGGGAAGACTCTGATAATAATTGTATTGAAAACCTTTTTGTAATAACTTTAAGAAATGGGTTGTTTTTGAAAAGTTATAATTGGTTGAAATTTTATGGTCGTTACATAAATGCATATCTATATTCTATATTCTATTCTGTTCCTAATGCATACAGACATTTGGCTCATTTGGAAGGCAATGAATGCTACTATTTACAAAATAAAAGGCAACCTAATCCATGGAAAATGGTAGATGAAATTCAATTAAACATGTTTAATTGAATTAATTTTCGAAAAAAAATTCATAGTCTCAATTAGCACAGTTAGTGTTGCTTCCCTTCTACTTCTAGATTAATGTAATTGGGTCTATGGTGCGGATGGGGGTAGGTTTCTTTATAAAAACTCATCTTGGTGTGTGTTTAGGGTATACCAAGATTGCAAGGATGTGTTGGGTTCTTTTGGTGTAAGTATTTGTTCTTATAAACAACGTAGTTCTAACTCTAGGTTTCTATGATTGTTTGGTATTTCTTTTCATGAGGTTGGTGTTCTTTCATGATATTTTCCAGTAGTGTATGTGTTTGGTGGTATATTAATCGTTTTTTTGGGTTATCTTATTCTAAGTGGTTTGTTGGATCTTAATGTTTTTTTTAGGGTATTCTTTGGTAATCTGTAATTCTCATTTGGAAGTTGGTTAACTAATCTGTAAGAAAAGGGTTGAGATATATAGTATTTTGGTGTAACCTTAGTGTCGTATAACTTCGCATGAATGTATATGCTTGGGTGTGCATTGCCTACGTTTAGGGTTCAATAACATGATTATATTTGGCGACTGCTTTTGCTGTGAATTTTTTCCTTGGAAGTTCGTTCCTAATTTGGTGGTGGATGATGTTTCTGAAGTTAACTTACAAAATGATGTTGATGACCTTTTTACCCTCCATGATATTATTAGGGCCTATTTGATATCAAGAACGGTGGTTTTAATGCTTTTCACGTTGTTGTTGATGTAACGTCCCATTTTTCAAAATAAAATTCATTTTTAATAAGGTAAAATCATGATCTCCACAAAACCCAAGTCAAACAAAACATAAGTATCAAATACTAACATCCCAAAATATTAGAGTATCAAAACACGCGAAATCAAGTACCTGAAACACAATAAATAATTAAATGTAAGCACGAAGCTTAGTGATTTCCCCTAAAATACCACATACAACATATATAACAATCTACAACTGTATCGGGTCCACCCCGGGTTCGTATCAACCCCAGGTCCATATTGACTCCGAGCCCAAATCGGCTCCCTTGGGTCCGTATCAACACCGAGTCTGTAATGACTCTAAGCCCAGATCGGCTCCTTGCATACAACATACAATCAAATCAGCAAGAGTCACAAAGACAACATACACAATCGACACCTAGTGTCCTATAGTACAGTGAGAAGACTCACCTCGCAGGTAGTAGCTAGAACACAACAACTATCACATGGTGAAGAATGGTACTACAAAACACCTAAAAACAATAAAGAAGTACCCAATCAGTCTACACCCTAAAACCTCTAAATTGACCAAAAGTCAACAATAGTAAAAAAGTCAATGGTCAAAGCTAACTTTGATAGGTCTCCACGTAATAGGCCACATCGTGGGCACTAAGAGACAAAACAATCGACACCCTCCCCATTCGCCACGTTGTGGCCACAAAGTGGGAACTGGGTTCAAGCAGCTTAACATATTTAACTCTTAATCTGTTAAGCCATTCCTTCAAACTTTCCAGAACCATTATTAAGGCCTAATACTTCTCAAAGATTAGTGCTTTTCGGTCTTGCATGTCCAATGCAAGTATAATACTAGAAATTAGGTCAAAATGAAGAAATACCACTAAAGCACATGCATGAAGTCCAAAATAGCAACAAACTTCAGATCTAGAACATATGTCCACTTAGGGACCTCAACAATCCATAAAGTTCTAACTTTATTGATTCCAAGCATTCTACACAACCAAACATAGAGAAAATGGCCAAAATCCTAGATTTAGCATACTCTTAACGTAAAGCTTGAGTCTTGGATACTTACAATGGCCCAAAAAGTAAACAACAAGATGATGATGAGATTTGTAATTTATATCAATGCTTCCACTATGAGTCCTTCTCCTTCAAAACAAAAAAAATGACCACACAAACTCAAGATCTTCCATAATGGGGCTAGGGTTTGGGTGGGATGGTTTCTCAGAGGTTGGAGGTTGCCAAATGAGGCAACCCTAGGAGTTAGTTCCCTTAAATAGTACATCATGTTGGGCTTAAAGCATTCTAACACTCCTATGGTGTACATTCAACCCTATAAACCTTAGATCTATGTTTTATCTAAAATACATGCAAATAAGAATTTCCAAGGTTTACATCCTAACTAGCATGACATGGGGAACTTGAATCATAAAATTACTAGTAGAATGACATACCTTTTAGTAGTGATTGATTGGTTGGAGTTTGAGAGCCTAGCACCAATAGTGTGGATGCCTCAAATGGAAATCACAAATCACCACAAACTTTGAAAACTCTTGAGAGAATAATGCACACTCTTGAAATCGGCCACCACTCTTGTTCACACACAACTAGTGCCGAATCAAATGCCAATGACTCTTTTTATATAGTGTGGAGGATTAGGGTTACATCCATGTAAACCCTAATACCCATGAATCTTCCTTTCCAAAGATCTATGGGTTAAAATCTCCATGGACCACCATGGACTCCCATGCAAGCCTAGCCAATTCCAAATGAGTATTAGCCCAAACTATATAAAATACAAGAGCCCATATTTAATTAGTCACCTTTTTGATCACCAAATTAATTTATGATCAATACTAATTAAATAATATGATTTCATATTAATATATTATAACTTATAATATATTAACAAACCATAAACATACAATTCTCAAAAGATTATCCATACAAATTGTTCGGGTGAAGTGCAACCTAAATGGACCATGTCGGGTCGGGTCAAGTGCATCTCAAATATTTTTATGGACTTAGACACCTTATCCAACACATCAACCCCATAAATTAGCGTTTTGGCCCAAAACAGTCCCCACTTCGTGGCCAACATAATGCCAAGTCGTGGGAAACTTAAATGAAGTCGCGTTCAATCCGGATCTTGCCACGTCGTGATGGTGCTTCCACCATGTCATCGCCTTCCAATTTAATAAAATAAATAAATAAAATTTATACCTTGAAGACTCAAATGTTACAATCTCCCCCACTAGAACTAGACTTCGCTTTCAAAGTCCTCAGTCTCGAACAAAGCAGGGTAGTGGGTACGTATCTCTTCCTCGGTTTCCCAAGTCTACTCAGAACCCTTCCAGTAATGCCACTGAACTTTCACTTGGCCCACCACCTTGTTACACAAGGTCTTCATCTTCCTGTCGATAATCGCTACCAGTCACCAAACGTAATTTAGGCAGTCATCAACCTGAATATCATCCAAAGGTACCGCCGTTGTCTTGTCGATCATACACTTCTATAATTGGGAAACATGGAAGGTGTTATGAATCTGACTAAACTCATATAGTAAATCCAATCGGTAGGCCACCTTGCTTACACTAGCTATCACCCCGAATGGACTAATTGTTGAGTTTTGAGCAAAACAACAATCTTTTAGTGCAGATGCAAACCCTAAAGCTTTGGATCTAGTTTTTCTAATTGTACATGCAATAATCATCCAAATATTGTAAATCCTAATCTATCCTATGGGAATCAAAATCAACATAATTAAACAAGTAAGAATGTTATCTTTCAATTGTAGCTTAAAAATCCTTGCCATTGAGAGCTTAGTATCACAAGTCTAATACTTCTAATCGGTCACAAACACCAAGAAGCAAGTTGGAGAATATGAGAGAGAGGAGGAGGCTCAAAATCGGCTCTAGGATCTTTATAGGGTTTCTTGTATCTGATTTTGGGTGCCTACGGGGTTCCTTATATAGCTGAAGAATTAGGATTTCAGTCAAAGACCTAATCCGGTTGCTTAGGCTCTAAGCAGCCCATAAGATCCTTCCAGAATCCTTATAATGGATGGAATCCTTATGGGCTACCCATTAGATTTTGTCCACCCCTATCCATAGGGTTCCTCAGCCCATATTGCAATTATGTTATAATTACAATATTAGTCCCCTTAATTCAATTAACCTCTTTTGACCATAAAATTAATTCTAAATTAATTCTTGACCAATGTTAATTAAATAATATGATTTCTCTTTTAATATATTATTCACATAATATATTAATAAATCATAATCAACCTCTTTCTCCATAATTTATCCACTCAAGTTGCTTTGGTGAAGGCAACCCAAAAGGACCATGCTACAATCGGGTCAAGTACATACCAAATATAGTTATGGCTTAGACACCTAATCCAACACTAATAAACCTGGGGCCGAACTTAGCCCGCTTTCTAAATTGGATAACGCCTTTCCAAGACGACACCTTCAGGAGTGCCATATCCCCGACCCGGAACTGTTTGGAGGCTAAAAGTTTTAGGCTTTTTGGTAAAACTAAAAATCTTTCTTTAATTTGAAATAAAATAAATCGAAGAGAAATAGATTAAATAATAGAATTTTGAGGAAATAATAATAATCATAATAATCGTGTCTTTAGTTGGTATTTTTTTTTAAAATAATAGAATTCTAATGTCTAGCTAGAAAGGTCGTTTGTGTCAACAAGTGAAACTTAGGTTTGACTTGTGAGTTGACCATCTAAAGACTTGGACTAAGTTTGTATAGGTTATGATGGAAAGGGACCATTTTGGAAGTTTTTGGTTGTTCCTTAGTTACTTTGGAGTAATTTTGAAAAGACTTTTACAAGGAGGGATCATAGTTGCCTAAGTGACCAAAGATGGGTTGATGATTGTGTTGGGAATAAAGACGAGATGACGAATGCGTAATCTAAAGAATAATCATGAATCAATCACCATAATATGTAAGTAATATGTCAAAGGTTTTGTGTATATTGATATGGATATGAACATACAATGAAAACCCTTTTGTGGGAAAAAGCCTTTTATCAAAAGCTGACCTAATGATTATTTATCGGGAACATAAATATTTACGAAAAATATAAAACCCTAAAAATGCTTCCCTAAATAACCAAACGTGCCAAATCAATTTCAATATCTAAAATACTCAACACCCCCTAGATGTTGAAACTCATGAAGATCGCGGTTTTCGATCTTCTTGGCATTTCTCCCCCTAAATTGTGAGACTCGTCAGCACATGGGGTCTTCAAAGCGAGAGAAAAAATAAAATCTTCCAAATGCGAACTCCCCCTTGAATAATCATCACTCCCCATTGAATCTTCAACAAATACCATGGAGAGAATCTGAAAAGTTAAGAAGAATCACCAATAATCTTCGCTAACTCATAGAGTAAGTTGTATAACCTGCTTTGTCATAAGGAGCGAGTTTGCCAAAATAGATCTTCAAAACCTGTTAGAGTTGATGAAATAAATCTTTTTTGAATATTCACGATTCTCAAAAATTAAAACCGGAAAGATAAAAAAAATTAATTTGTATTTTTCGGCTTTTAAATATTAGACAAAAAGAATAGAATAAGAAGCAATTATTTAGAAGGGTTTAAAAAGAATAAGACCAAAGAAAAGGATAAGAAATGAAGCTATTTTGATAGAATGGGTAAAAATGATAAAAACGCATAAAATTGGAAAGAATTTGGAATATGGGGATGAATCTGTTAAGTTTTGGAAGAATAGGGACTAGGATTGTAAACACAACCCATCGTCTTCATTGATCGCAAAAACATGATGTTTGACTTCAAAAAGTCAAAATTGAACCAATTGTCATTTACCATGAATTCTGATTGCCATCCATTAAACCCGATGTATATTCTGAATTCAATTCCGATCGTGATTAGATATACTTCTTATTTCAGAATCGTTTCTGACTAATAATTTCCGAAATCGCTGAAGGCTTCCGATTAGGTACTTTCAATTTTGATTTTAGAAGATAGTTTCGATTCAGAGACACCGATTCATTCTGATTGCGAATCGTTTGCGACTTCTGAGCCTGGAACTCCGAATGCCTCCGATAGATCGATAGGTTCTAAACTGGGTACCAATTGTTAGAACAATAAAGAATAGATCGATAGATTCTAAACTGGAATATGAATCAAAATAACAAAGCAATTATCAAAGTTGTGTCGAATGATTAATAATCAATGCCTTAAAAGAGCTCGATGAATATCTTCTACTATAAAGGCACGGTAAGGAATCACACAATCGATTAACCCTAATACAATACATGCATGCAATATTTAAAGCCTAACCCTAGCATCATAGAGACGGATGGACAGGCCCAAACCGTAAAAAGGCTAACTAGGTACATACATAACAAATTTGACACAATATTATAAATAACTCAACACTTTGTAACCTAAAAAATTTAGAAATCACACTAGAGGTAGGGAATTTTAGGCCTAAAGAAAAAGGGTACTCCGGAAAGCACACCCATGAAGGGGAAATAGAATTCGGTTGGATCAAAGGGTCATATGGCCTGAACACAGTGTTAGGGGAAAAGCTCCACCATCTTTTAGAGACTGGATGTCTCCATCATAAAAAATGCATGTATCGTCGTAAGACAAGAACTTTTGATCAGTGAAGTCATCCTCAAGAAGACCAACAACATTTTTGTGGGAAACGGTCATCTTTTTGCCCATGATGAAGAAGTTTATAGAAAGAAAGAGAAGGAGGAATTTACCCTCAAAGTTAGCCGATAATGATCAAAAGGGACTGAAAAAGAGTATAGGAAAACTTACCATTCGCTCCTATTTATAATATCAATTGAAGAGAAAGGCGTATGATTTGACTACCAGTAAATATCTCTTAAATGGTAGAAATCTAGCCGTTGGGGATTATAAATTAAAAAATCTTATCTTTTTACCCTTATATCTATTTTTACTCATTTAATTTAATTTATCCGTTCATCATATTCAGAACTAATTCGCTTATTTTCAGGGATAAATTTGGGGTAATTGTTAGGGCTAGGATCTCAGAACTACAATAAGATCCTTAAGCCCAAGGATCCTCAAATCTCAGGATCCTCGAACCTCAGGATCCTAAACATACCTTAAGATCCTGACTATTATTTTTCTAATATTTATAACGGTTATTATCTTTCTCCCATGTGGATAAATAACCACTCAAGGTCTCATTCTCAACGACTTTTCATCACAACCCTGCAAACGACCCGGAGGACCAAGTCAAGCAACATCTATAAGTTGATCTCGGAGGATCCTAGAATTTTCGGAGTTCTTGTTTCTTAGCTTTAGACTACATAAATCACTTGTATTCATCACACTACACACGATATTGAGCAGAACTACAACACTTGTACTTACTTTCATTTCATTTTTTTTTGTAATTGATCTTTCCAATCAATAAAAATCATCAAGTCAGGTGATCATTATCACCTCCCAAGGTTTTGTGCCGGAGATCCTAGCAAGGATCAAGGGCTTTCCTTGTAAACAACTTGTATCGCTTTGATCCACATTTCAGACTTGCATTACTCTGAACATCACAGCCTCTCATACACTTTGGTTGATTTTAGCTTGTTCTTTTTTCGAACAAAATAGCTACCGGTTAGGATACTTTTCTATTTGTTTACTTCGATATTAGGATCCTAAATTTACGAGGATCCTTCATGGTTTGCAGGATCTAAAACTACTCGTTCTAGTGCTCACTTCGCTTTCGCTGATCTTAAGGATGACATGTCCAATGGTTTACTCGCTGTGAAGAAGGAAAAGATCCCACCTTTTGCTCCCGCTAAGTAGACGCAGCTTGACCTTCCTGTGAAGCCTTCCTCATCTTGTAAGAGGAAATATTTAGATATTTGGGATCTTGAGAGTCTAGGGACAGATGAAGCACTAAGGAAGCTGATTTCTTTTTCCCAATCTGTAAGTGTTTTCGTGTTCTCCTTATTTAAATTTGATTTTCTACTAATTGTTGCTTTTTACAGGTGCGTGATAATTTATCTCGTTCTAATGAGGATTCCAAGGCAAAGCTTGATCAAACATAGCATGCCTTGAGGGATCAAGAGGAGATCAAATAGGAGCTTCTGCAGATGGTGGAGATGTTATTCAAAGAAAAAGTTGATAAGGAGGAGGAACATGTGGCTGAGATGGATGAGGTCATAGCTGAGGTGAAAGCTAGTGCTGCGGCGGCTGTTTGGGAGACGAAGATCAAGCTTGCGGAGGATCTGGAGAAAATGGGATATTGGGACGTGGCCGAATGGCGTGAGGCCCTGAACAGGTTGACTGGCAAGCCTATGAAAGCTATTTAGGATTGTGCATTGCAGTTGAAGGAGGGAGAGAACAACATGGAGGTGGTTCCGGGTGGTGGCGATCAATCTGTAGTTTAAGATTGATTTGGTTTCTTAAAAAACACTTTGAATCAATCTGGGTTTGTAAGACAATATTATTATTTCCTTCTTTTTTGGGGTTGGTGGCAACCCTTTTAATGTTATAGTTGTTTTATACTTCTTTGCATGCTTGATTGGATTGAGTGGTTGTAGCAGTAGGACTTATGAGGATCCTTATAACTATGATCCCAAAGAGTTCAGGATCTACAAGAACTCTTAGGACCTAAATAACTTGAAAGTAGTCAGTAACCCATTTAGGATCTCAAAATAGTTGAGATCCATGTAGGATGATAAATCTTCAATCATCGCATAAGAAGAAATAACTTAAAAATAAGTATAGGTAGAACCTGATTATCTTTAGGTTTTATTACCTTTAGGATTCACCTTCTTCTGACCTGGGAGAAGTGTAGAGTTACAATGTCTTTGGTTCCATAGGATCTTGAAGTTCATATATGGAAGGATCCTTGCTTTAAAAGTTCATCAAGGAGGATCCTTGATCGTCTTCAACTTAGTAAACTTTAGGAAGGATCCCACCTTAGGAATCGATTGGAAATGACTCCAACTTGGAAAACAACCGAGGGGACTTTTGTTTTCAACATGATGGTGCTACAAGTCTTGCATATTTTTTGGGGAGTATCCCATCTTCAAGCAATATGTTAGTATCATAATTCTTGAAAAACCTTATGGGAAAATCCCAATCTTAGCAGATTACTGGGGAAGATCTCAAATCGTAAAAAATGTTATGAACCTTAGTAGTTTTATGAAGAGATCCCAACTTGAGATAACATGAGAGTGTTATAAACCTTAGATTTTATTTGGGGAAGATCCCAACTTGAGATAACATGTCGATGTTATAAACCTTAGATTTTATCTGGTGAAGATCCCAACTTGAGATAAAATGTCAATGTTATAAACCTTAGATTTTATCCGGGGAAGATCCCAACTTGAGATAACATGTCAATGTTATAAACCTTAGATTTTATCTGGAGAAGATCCCAACTTAAGATAACATGTCAATGTTATAAATCTTAGATTTTAACTTTGGGATCTTAACTTATGCTTAGAAATTAGAGGGTTGCCAAGTTAGTGCAACGTGAAAAGATCCCCTTATTCACATCCCATATTTAGATAACGTGAGTCCAAGCAAGGTGTAGATACCTTAACTCGTATGAAAGAGGTAATTAAATCTTTAAACCTTAGAGGAATTAAGTACCCTTACTCATAGGAGAGATGATTAGTGTCTATTCTTAGTTACTAGGATACTTGCATATCACAGTCGTTAAGGATTATAGAACATTATAGCTATAGGACTCTTAAGTGCCAAGGTACATAAACGTCAAGGTCCCTGTATGCTAGGATCCTTGAATATTCATGTGTCAAGGTCCTAATGTGTCAGAATCCTCGTGTTTTAGTATCCTTGTATGTCAGGATCCTTGTGTGTTAGAATCCTTGTGTGTCAGGATCGTTGAATCTCTGCGCAAAACAACCATTAGCTAGGAGTGGGCTTTAGTCTAGCCAACGCCGCTCTAATTCTTAACTTATTATTGGTATTTGAAGACAGAAAATAGTAATAAAAATAAAGGGTAAAAGGTAAAGAGTATGTGTACCTTGAGTGCATTGGAAAATGACTAACCTTACTAACATAAAAAAAGATTTAAGATGTAAAGCATTCTGGGATCTTGGCAGGACATCTCCATCGAGGGTAGCTAGCCAATATGCCCCATTTCCTACATCAACATCTATGAGATACGGTCCTTCCCATTTAGGTGCCATTTTACCTACACTAGGATCCTTGGTGTTTTGGAATGTTTTCATTAATACCAAGTCTCCTATCTGGAATCTTCTGAGTTTTATATTCTTGTTGTATGCCTTGGTGATTCTCTATTGATGAGCAGCAACGTGGATCTTGGCTAGATCCTTGAGTTCATCAATAGTATGAAGATCATGGGCCAAGATCCTGTTCTTGTTTTCATGACTTTGAAATAGGTATCTTGCTGTTGGGATCACCACTTCAATGGGGATCATTGCTTCTGCTCTGAACACCAAAGAGTATGGAGTTTGGCTTGTGGCTACTTTGGAAGTGGTCCTATCTGCCCATAGGACAAAAGGAAGTTCTTATGCCCATTTTTCTTTCTTTTCATCTAACATTTTCTTCAAGTTATTTACTATGATTTTGTTGCTAGATTCTGCTTGACCGTTGGCTTGAGGGCGAACAGGAGTGAACATTATCATTTTGATTCCCCAACTCAGGAAAAAGTCTCTTGTCCTTTTGCTTATGAACTGGGATCTGTTGTCGCATATGATTTCGACAGGGATCCCGAACCTGGTCAAGATTGCGTTTAATAAAGGAGACTACCTCTTTGTCGCTTACCTGAGTAAAAGCTTTGGCTTTTATCCACTTCGATAAGTAGCCGGTCATCACCAACATGAAGGCTTTTCCTCCAGGAGCTATTGGAAATTTGTTGACTATATCCATCTCCCACTTCATAAAATGGCTAAGGGAAGATGATAGGATGTAGAGGTTCTGCTGGTTGATGTAGGATGTTGCTATGTATTTTTCAAGCATCACATTTTTTAGCATGCAGGAAGAAATATTTCTTCATGGTAGGCCAGTAGTATCCTGTTCTTAACGCTTTGGAGCATAAGGATCTGCCCCCAGTGTGATTTTCGCAGTCTCCTTCATGTATATCCTTTGGACCCTCTACAGTTTCATGATCTTCAAAGCATCTAAGATATGGACCTACCATAGATTTTATATATATAATTTACCTTGGATTATTAAAAAGCTTGAGACCCTTGTTCTGAACGCTCTGTCACTTTTTTCCTCTTTTGGGATCCTGCCATTCTACAGGTACTCCAAAATAGGTTGGATCCAAGATCTTTTGGTTGGGGAAGGATTCTTGATGTTAGGATGCTGATAAGGAAATTGAGGATTAGGGTCTTCGATAGTAGCGACGTTGGTAGTTTCCTCATGATCGTTGGGATCGTTTAGTCTTTTGGCAGGATCCTCGATCGCTGGGATCAACACTTGGATTATCGGGATCCTGGTTTCTAGCGGGATCCTAAGAGAAGATCCTAGATTGGCTAAAGCATCTGCTTCAACATTTTCTTCTCTAGGAACTTGGTTTAGACTAAATGCTTCGAAATCTAAGGCTATATTTATGAGGATCTGGAGATATAGTGCTAGTCTTTCTCCTTTTTCTGCATAGAATCCATTAAAATGGTTAGTCAATAATAAAGAATCGACGAATACCTGAAGATCCTTGATTTGAAGATCCTTGGCTAACTGTACTACCATGATTAGTGCCTCATATTCTACCTCATTGTTTGCTGCATTGAACTCACAACTGATTGTTTGTGGTAGGATGTCCCCCTGTGGCGATTTTAGTATGATCCCTAGGCCAGTTCCTCTTTGGTTTGATGCTCCACCTGTGAATAGTGTCCATCTTCCCATGTTTTCTTTTTCTGGAAGTTGTTTGGCTTCTATTTCTACTTCATCTTATAGATCATCACTAAATTTAGCCACAAAATATGCCAATGCTTGAGACTTTATAGCAGATCTTGGCTCATACTTTATGTCATATGTGCTTAGTTTCACAGACTACTTTGCCATCATTCCTGACATTTCTGGTTTTCTCATAACATTCTTAATGGGATAATTAGTTCTTACATTTATAGGATGTGTTTCAAAATAGTTTCTTAATTTAGTAGAAACAGTTACTAATGCAAGTATAAGTTTTTAAAGGTGGGAGTACCTGGTCTAAGGATCCAAGAGACTTTTACTTACATGGTAGATGGGATGTTAGCCCCATCTAATGGTTTTACCAATAGGGGTGCTGAACTTAAATATTTTTTATGTTCCTGGAAAGCATCTTCGTCTTCCTTGGTCCACTCAAACCTTTTTTTCTTTTTCAAGATGTCGTAGAAAGGCTTGCAGCTTTCTGAGGATCTTGAGATAAACATGTTTAGGGATGTCACTCTTCCTGTTAGTCTTTGAATATCTTTTGTCAAGGATGGTGATCTTAGATCGAGGATGGCCTTGATTTGCTCTGGGCTTGCTTTAACTCCCCTTCTGGTCACCATCTATCCAGGGAACTTGTCCGATCTCATTCCAAAGTGACACTTGGAGGGATCCAACTTCATGTTATATTCGTCCAGTATGTTGAAGGCTTCTTCAAGATCCTTGAGATGATCTTCAACTTTCTTAGACTTGACCATCATGTCATCAATGTAGACTTCCATGGTGTCCCCTAGTTTCTATTTGAACATCTTGTTGACTAGCCTTTGGTATGTTGCACCTGCATTTTTAAGACTAAATGGCATGGCAATATAACAATAGATACATGTTGGAGATATGAATGTCGTATCCTCTTGGTTGGATGGTTCCATCTAGATCTGTTGGAATCCCGCTAAAGCATCCATGAATGTTAATAATTCATGACCCGTTGTCGCGTCTATCATGGAGTCTATGTTTGGTAGAGGAAAAGGATCCTTGGGATAAGCCTTGTTAAGATCCATGTACTCTACACATATGCTCCACTTAACATTTTTCTTTTGTACCATGACCATATTAGCTAGCCACCTTGGGAATTTCACCTCCTTGATTATTCATGTTTTGAGAAGTTTTTTACTTCTTCTTGTATAAATTGGCTTCTCTCTGGTGAGAACTTCCTTCTCTTTTGGTGTATTGGTCTGAAAGATAGATCAATGTTAAGTTTATGTGTTATTATATTTTTGTCTATACCTGTCATGTCCTCGTGCTTCCAAGAAAATGTCTTGCTTTTTCTTTGAGGAAGTTTATTAGATCTTGATCGATTTGTTCAGGCATTTTGGATTCTTGTTGATCTCCTGTGATCTTCACTGTCCCCCATTGGGTAGGCATCTTCACACACTGATCATATGTCGATGGGACAACTTTTATTTCGTGGATCCATGGTCTACTTAGTGTAACATTACGAGAGGATAACATATCAATTATACAAAAACGTTGCATAGTGTTTACCCCTCGATGTATATAAGTAGCTTTTTCTTGTCGACTATGTGTTTGGTTTCACCACTGAACCCAATCAGCACTAAGGATCTTCTAACTATTTCGGACTACGGGATGTTTATTCTTTTTAACGTGTCAAGGAGTTAAAATGTTGACTGGGGATCCTCTATAGACAAGGATCCTTCTGATGAAATGGTTGGCGATATAAATAGTGATCTCCAATTTGTCTTGGCGAGGATCTTGGATGTCTTGTCTATTTGCTTCATCGAAGGTGATCTCTTTCTCGTTTGTGATTGACGTATTCTTTTGTGGCCCTTATTCTTTCTTTGTTTTCACACCTTGGCATCCCTCTTTGCTGCATAATAAGAGGTACCAAAAATGTCAGATCCTCCATAGATCACATTGATTACCATGGCGTTGGCAGGAGGGGATCCTGGTTTGTCGAGGATCTTCTGAGGATCCTGATCTTTCTCTTTTGATCCCTCCCTTCTTCTTCCAAGGATTTATTTGAGGTATCCTTTTCCTAAGATGTAGCTGATCTCTATTTTAAGAGCTATGCACTTTTCTGTGATATGACCAAAGTCTTCATGGTACGCACACCATTTGGATTTCTATTTCCAAGTGGCGAATGTTTCTCCCTTTCTTGCCCATCTTGCTTTGTCTCCAAGATCCTGTATAGCAAATATTTTACTTGAAATATCCATAGAAAAGCAATAGTCAGTAATCTTAAGAAAGTCTTCTTCCTCTCCTTCATCTTCAAGGGTATTAGCCCTATGATGATCAGGTTTGGAATATGGTTTTTACTTATAGGATCTTTGGGTTGAGGAGTTAGCCTTCCTATTGGGGTGATCGTATGAGCTTGGTAGGTTGCTCCTCTGTTGGATCTCCTTGTCCTGTTCGAGCCATATGAATCGTAGTGCCCTACTCCTAACATCGTCAATCCTTTTGCATGGAGTCATCATGAGGTCCTCATAGAAAGGTGAGTCCTTCTTTAAGCCCATTTTAAAGGACTCAAGTACAATTTCCATGTCAATGTTAGGGATACTCAAACTTTCCCTACCAAACCTGTTCACAAAGGTCCTAAGGGATTCCTTAGGATCCTGAACCACTCGATAAAGATGACTAGTGATCTTTTCGAATGTTTTGCTACAAGAAAATTGATTGTTGAATGCTAGGACAAATGTTGAGATCATGTGGCTTGTGGGGGATGCTTCCGGTATACGTTGGACCACTCCAGGCACACTCGAGATGATTCGCCTTAATTTTTGAAGTTCCTTAGCCATGATCGGGCTTAAACCTATATTAAGGTCCATAGAGTCGGTGTTAAAAGCATTATCATTTATGAAGTTACCAGGATCCTTAGTATTAGGAGTAAGGGAGGTCTCATTGGGATGCTTAGTCACATGAGTTCGCTTTTCAGGAGTAACATCCCAGACAGGAGTGGATGTTGATACTGAGGATCCTTTCTCTCGGTGATTTCCAGAGGATCCCGCGCTGTCGAAGTTTAGGATCCTGGGTTTAGGGATGTTATTCGGGTCGGAACCGAACCAAACCGACCCGACCCCAAATAAACCGAAAACCGAATAAAGGTACTTGTATGAACCGAAAACCGAACCAAATAAGCAATACGGGTTCGGTTCGTTTCAGGTATTATTCGGTTCGGTTCAGTTCCAACCCGAATAACCTAAATAACATGTACAAGATGATTAATGGGCCGAATAACCCGAATAACCCAAATAACCCAAATAACATTTACTATGTGATTATAAATATTGTATTTTGTATGACTTTTGTAGCTTATGATAAACACGAATAACATGGATTAAACTGTTCTTGATATATAAAATGTAAAATCCAACCACCACAATCTTAAGATATAGTTATTAAGCAACATATTAAGCACTAAACATTAAACATTCAACCCAAAAATCTATCTATAAGTATATAAGTTAAACATTAAACATTATGTGGGTATTTTGGGTAACGATTGATAGAACACAAGACCGAATAAGCAATCATGCAAGGGGAAAAAATGTGACATTTCATATGCGGTTTGGTCCATTTGGACTGAATAAGCCCTTATTCGGGTAACCCGGACCTAATAACCCGAAAACCGAATAAGCCTTATATAGATACCTGAAAACCGAATCGAATTGCTTATTCGAGTCTAGTTCGGTTTGGGTTTTCGGGCCAAATTCTCATCCCTGCCTGGGTTGCAGGATTGAGGGTGCAACTTCCTGTGGTTTGCGAATCTCTTCCCTCATTCTTTCCACTTACTTGAGCACCGTCCTGTGGTTTGCTGAGTCACCTGTTGTTCCAGCCTCATCATCATGGCAAAAATCTCATTGTTGGAGACTAGTATCGTAGGATCCTGGAATCCTGGAGTAGTGATTGGAGGAGTGTTTTTCTTCGGCACATCAGGATTCTTTGTAGGACCTCCTGATGGAGCCTGGAGGTAGTGTAGACATGATTTTCTGAAAGGTTTAGAACATCATGACCCCATGGTGGGCGCCAAATTGTTTTGGTAAAAAATTACACGAGTGAAACTCAGCCAAATTGTATGAGAGGTTGTGATGTTCAGGGTAAAGCAAGTACAAGATTTTGATCAAACTGACACATGTGATTTATAAGGAAACTCCTTGATCGTTGCTAGGATCTCCGACACAAAACCTTGGGAGGTGATAATAATCACCTGCGTTGATTATTTTATTGATGTAAAATGTTGATTACAGTGATAAATGTGTAAGTGTAAGTACAAGTATAATAGATGAGCTAAGTGTGTCTGTAGTGTGATGAATACTGGTTTTATTTATAGTCTAATGCTAATAACAAGAAGTTCGATAATTCTGGGATCCTCCGAGAATCAACATTTGAACGTTGTTTGACTTAGTATTCCGGGTCTTTTGCCTGGTCAAGATGATTCTTCATTGAGAATAAATCTTTAGTCGACTATTTCTGCACATGTGAGAAAAATAAAGAGTACAACCGTTGTATATGTTAGGAAAATAAATGATAATAATCAAGATCCTAAAGTATGTTTATAGATCTTGAGGCTTTGGAAATATTGAGGATCCTGAATGTAATTCTGGGATCCTGGCCCTAACACATGCGATTTGATATCTTCCCCAGTAATTTACTAAGGTACGTGACGCTTATGTGTTACCTCAAATTGAGATAACCCCCATAAATTATGCAAGACTCGTAGCATTACCATGCTACAAAACAAGAGCTTTCTCAGTTATTTCCCAAGTTGGATTTATTACCAATTAATTCCCAACACGGATCCTCCCCAAGCTCACTAAGTTAAAGTCGACCAAGGATCCTCCCCAATGAACTCTAAAGCAAGGATCCTTCCACACGAGAACTTCAAGATCCTATTTAACCAAGGGAATTGTAATTCTACACTTATCCTAAGTCAAAATAAAGTGAATCCTAAAGGCCAAGAAGCCTAAGGATAATCAGGTTCTATCTATCTTGAGAGTTCTTGCAAATCCTAAGCTCATTAAGATCCTGATTATAAGTATCCTCGAAATCCTATTGCTACAATCACAAGACAATCATATAAATAAAGAAATATATATAAAATCAAGCATAAGCATGGATTATAAGGGTCGCATGACCCACACAAAATTAAATTGTCTTACACCTCTTAAAACCAAAACTTATTTAATCTAATTCTTTGCAGGCCTAGACGAGAGACTAGTCATCATTGCCTGCGGTCTTCTCCTCCTCGCTCGGCTTCGGCTGCTGCCCTTTAGGATGCTGATTGGTGTTAACAGGTTTACTAGTTAGCTGTGCAAGAGTGGCACGCCACCCTGCCAGGTTCCAAGATCCCATGGTGGCCACATCTTCAACTAGTTTGATCTTGGCTTCCCAGACGGCCACGACAATGCTAGCGTTTACCTCGACGATCACCTCCTCTATCTCTGCGGTGTGCTCCTCTTCCTTCTCGGCCTTCTCCTTTCTTAAATGTTCCACCCTTTTCAAGAGGTTCTCATTGGTTTCTTTCCACATTTTTTCTTGTTCTTTGAGGGCTTGTTCGGGTCTTTCAGCCAGGATCCTCAACTTAGCAGAGACGTGGTCTGTAATGCCTGTAGATTCGGCCTAGTCAATTTAGAGACTATGCGCATCAAAAATGAGTTTTTGATGAAATATTATTTAGAACAAGTAATCTTAAACAAGTTGTATAATATTTCACAAGAGTTTCGTACATATAAAAAACGTAGAAATCCGAGTTATAACGAAGAAGTTATGGCCCGTTGAAGTTTCGCGACAAAACCGACACGACGCCGTGTGATGTAAATAGTGAATTTATGATAGAGGAATTTTTGGCCTTAGTAATCTAAACAAAAGTTGTAGTATACGTTAAACCGAGAGTGTTCATAAAAAGAACGCCCAAATCTGACTTCGTATGAGGAAGTTATGATTTTTCTAAGTTTCGTGTCAGCAGTACACAACCCGAAGTTTGGATATTAGATCGAGCAATTTTTAGCCAACAAAACCTAAATGGGAAGCGAAGATCTCTTTAATAGTAGCGTAACGGTAAAAAGACAGACGAAAACGGACGTCGGATGAAGAAGTTATGAATTTTTAACGAACTATTCCTGTCCCGGCCTGTTAAAAATATAACTTTAAAAATAAAGTAAAAATTAGCCGACGGAGTCTAAACGAAAGTTGTAGAGTACGATCCCACCTACGCGTAGACATAAAGAACGTCAAAAAACAGAGCTGATATGCGAAAGTTATGAATTTTAGAAGTCGGAAAGCAAATCTGCGAAGTTGATGACGTGGCATGATCTAGGCCGATGCTTGCTGTCCATGGTATCTCTTCGAATTGTGACACCTGGCCTCACATATGCCCAACGTTCACATCCGACACCCAGCGTACGAGTACGCCTCTCATACAAAGAGCCATACGCTGTGCGATCCAGGTTTCCTCAGTCCATAAGCCTCCACGTCGCCCCAGTAGCTTGCCGACGCGTGTGGTACGATCTCATCAGTACGCCCTACGTCCGAAGATTTACGCCCCGCGTACCTGCGAGGCTCATCCTATAAAAGGCGTGTGAAGGCTGCCAAACTCTTCACTTATTTCCCATTCTCTTTCTCTCTCTATACTCTCTCACTACCCCGTTAACCCCCCTAAAGCCTAGGTAAACCCCCTAGCACCCGAAGGAAGCCCCGAGTCTCCCGAAGCCTCGAGAAAAAGAGCTTTTTAGTTCGGAAAAGCTGCTCCAGCGAAGTCCGGTTTTTAATAAAACCCTGCTGTAAGTGAGATATGCCTACCGTACTTTAAATATAGCTTATGTATAAATATAATATTGTTATTATGAACCTATAAATAATATTTATCAGTGATTCAAAGTCGTTATACTGATTGATCTACTTACGGGAATGATGTCCAGGCTGTGATTTAGTGAGTGGTTTAAAGTGGGATTTCCAAACAGTATACTTTGTATACCAAACGGACACTACCTCCGATATGATCCTACCTGGTTGTTCCTTACTTGATAGATCATGAAGTAGACTCTGAGTTAATAATGAATCTAGACTAATAATTAGTCGCAATGAATATTAGACTAAAATCTAGTGGTAATGATACCAGGTTTCATCGAAAGAAATCATATTGTTAAGAAGCAAAGCGCTGCTCGAATATCAAGTCGTCACTTTAACAAGTGAGTGCAAAGTTACTTTCATCTTACACATAGATATTAAGTATTTTATATAAATTACGTGCTACGTGTGCATATTATTTGTATATATGCTATCTATGCTGGATGAACGATTTTATACATGTTTAAAATTATTTAAAATGTATATGTATTTTATATCTACAAAATATGTTGGGTAAAACATGGGTAGATTAGAGATGAGGTAAATTATGAGCGATGAAAGATGAGATGAATGATGAGCGATGATATATGAGTAGTAAATTATGGTGAGAAGCGATGAGCCAAGCGATGACCCAACTGATAGCCCCGTCATCTAGCAGAGTATGGATGACAACCACAGACTATTCTAGACAGTTCAGTGGAACAATAGCAGGCTCCTGTAGGTGTTGTGAATGACATGTTCACCGGTGTACTCTAAACCCTGACGAGTATGGACTTAGTGCCTATTGAATAAACGCTTGTAGCTATGGACTTAATACTTGATAGATAAACGTTGGTAGCTATTGAATTAGTACCTATTAGATAAATACCGGTAGCTATGTATTTAGTACCCGATGAATGAACTTTAGCCGCTATGGAATTAGTGCTTTACGAACGAGCATTGTCAGCTATGGACTTAGTGTCTGTCGTATAAACCCTGGAAGAAATGGACTTCGGATTGAAGGAATGTAGGATAAATGATTCTTAGGGTAGACCCTTAAGAATAACGAAGATAATGGGGATGGGTAATTGGGTTAATTGTTTGATGATTAAACATAATAATTATATTATTGTGGGTTGAAAACCCTATGTACTCACCAGGTTTCCCAACCTGGCCCACTAAAGTTTATTGTATCACAGGTATCGATATGAAGTTACATTACACTGAGAGATTAAGGAGATGTAAATCACTAGTATTAATGAATGTAAGTTTTGTTTATGCTTATGTTTCTATATTGACGATGACATCCCAAAGTTTTAATAAAACATAAACAAAAACCGGTCTTTTCTGGCCGTGAAAATGGGGATATCACAGTTGGTATCAGAGCATTAGTTTAAGCGAACTAGGAATAACGATTTATTTCTAGACTTAAACTTAGAATGCTAAGAGATGATCGTGAGGAGTGTGTCTAAAAGTTGCCTAACATGCTTTTATGTGATAAATGATTTGTGATTCTTTATGATGCTAATGTTTGGTCGGATCTATGGTCTGTTGGATCTGGAAATTTTATGTGTTCAGATTTCTAAATGTTTAATTACGATATTAGAACTGGCATGTAACTTTTCGGATTTATAAGGAGGGATATGCGTCAAAACCTTCCTCTATCTATATTCTCGTCTTGATATGTTGAACACATGCTTCCATGAATCTAACGCCATGGTGAAGGCTCGTAGCGAATTAAGTAAACAGAGCAAACGAGAAAGATTAGAATAGTGAACGACACTTATTGGAAGATATCATAAGAGAAGTATCTTGCCTTTAGAATGCATCTAATAAATAATATGCCTAGTATGGGAGAAGTACACTTTCAATTAGCACAAAGAAAGAACTTTTTATAATCCAGGAAGTTATCTATCGTCTGGAGTTTCCATTACCAACCGTGCTGAAGCAGAATTGATGATTGAAGATACACGTGGATGGATTCCTAGTAGAGTCTAAGGAAAATTATATGATTGTGTGGACACATTTGTATGTGTTAAAACTTGTTTTTGTGACAATAACTTGGAGAACTGCGAGACAATACTTGGGACAAGTATGAGTAGGTGTGAATGGTAGTAGAGGCCTATACTACCGGTAGCACAGGACTCACGCTTGGATCGGGGAAAGTCACAAGTTTACCAAGGCACTATTAGTTGATTCTGTTTTGTTCATGTTTGTCGTTACCATCATTTCGGTAATGACTAAGAAGATGATTGTTTATCTGACCCTAGTGGTCATATCAAATCGAGTCCGACTAAGATGAATATGTTACGTGGTTCAAAGTACGAAGATCGATGTAGCATCTAACTTAAGTCAGAAGATTGAAGTGAAAGATAATCGAAGCGGTCAATAGAAGTATTGCAACCATTGTTAAGGTAAGAAGCGTGTAGCTAGAAGTACTACATGCTATAATGTGATTATATCACGTTAGAACATGAAGGAAGGTATATTATGTTATGGAATTTGACTCTAAGAGAGTTGAGTCTAAGCGTTGTAACATACGATGATAGGTCATTAGAATATGACATATCGGTTCATTGTAGCAGTAAAATAACTGATCTTAAGTTTGTTAAGAAGAAGAAGCAGTCTCCAGTAAGGATCAAGATTGTGACTTGAATGTCATAATTTGGGATCTAACGTGAGATAGGGAGCAGGTGCAAGATCGAGCACTGCCTGCAGTCAAGGAGTCCAAGAGTTAGATACTTGTTCGAAGCAACATAGAAGTTACGGTTATTACCTAGGATGAAGAGATAACATGTGGATTCATTATACAAAGCCTGTTTCGTTGATGATTATGGGAGGTAATCATCCTAAGGGGGAGATAATTGTAACGCCCGTAGATCCAGGCTAGTCAATTAAGAGACTATGAGCATCAAATATGAGTTTTTGATGAACTATTAGTTAGAAAGGGTAATTTTAACCAAGTTGTAGAATATTTCACAAGGGTTTCGTACATATAAAAAACGCAAAAATCCGAGTTATAACGAAGAAGTTATCGCCTGTAGAAGTTTCGCGACAAAATCGACACGACGCCGTGTGACGTAAATAGTGAATTTACGATAGAGGAATTTTTGGCCTTAGTAATCTAAACGAAAGTTGTAGTATATGTTAAACCGAGAGTGTGCATAAAAATAACGCCCAAATCTGACTTCGTATAAGGAAGTTATGATTTTTCTAAGTTTCGTGTCAGCAGTACACAACCCGAAGTTCGAATATTAGATCGAGCGGTTTTTAGCCGACACAACCTAAACGAGAATCGAAGATCTCGTTAATAGTAGCCTAACGGTAAAAAGAAAGACGAAAGCAAACGTCAGATGAAGAAGTTATGAACTTTTAACGGACTATTCCTGTCCCGACCTATTAAAAAATATAAGTTTAAAAATAAATCCAGAATTAGCCGACAGAGTCTAAACGAAAGTTGTAGAGTACGATCCCAACTACGCGTAGATATAGGCGAAAGTTATGGAGTCTAGAAGTCGGGAAGCAAATCTCCAAAGTTGATGACGTTTCATGATCTAGGCCGATGATTCCTGTCCATGGTCTCGCTTCGGATTGTAACACCTAGCCTCACATACGCCCAACGTTCGCATCCGATGCCCATCGTATGAGTACGTATCGCGTACGAAGAGCCATACGTTGCGCGGTCTAGGTTTCCTCGGTCCACAAGCCTCCACGTCGCCCCAACAGCTTGCTGACGCGTGTGGTACGATCTCCACAGTACGCCCCGCATCCGAAGATTTACGCCCCACATACTTGCGTGGCTCATCCTATAAAAGGCGTGCGAAGGCTGCCGAACTCTTCACTCATTTCCTATTCTCTTTCTCTCTATATACTCTCCCACTACCCCCTTAACCCCCCCTAAAGCCAAGCTAGACCCCCTAGTACTCGAAGGAAGCCCCGAGTCTCCCGAAGCCTCGAAAAAAAGAGCTTTTTAGTTCGGAAATGTTCTCCAGCGAAGCCTCGTTTTTAATAAAAACCCACTGTAAGTGAGATACGCCTACCGTACTTTAAATATAGCTTATGTATAAATATAATATCGTTATTATGAACCTATAAATAATATTTATCAGTGATTTAAATTCGTTATACTGATTGATCTACTTACGGGAATGATGTCTAGGCTATGATTTAGTGAGTTGTTTAAAGTGGGATTTGTAAATAGTATACTTCATATACCAAACGGGCCCTACCTCCGATATTATCCTACCTGGTTGTTCCTTACTTGATAGATCATGAAGTAGACTCTGAGTTAATGATGAATCTAGACTAATAATTAGTCACAATTAATATTAGACTAAAATCTAGTGGTAATGATACCAGGTTTCATCGAAGGAAATCATATTGTTCAGAAGCGAAGCGCTGCTCGAATATCAAGTCGTCACTTTAACAAGTGAGTGCATAGTTACTTTCATCTTACACATAGATATTAAGTATTTTATATAAATTACATGCTACGTGTGCATATTATTTGTATACATGCTATCTATGCTGGATGAACGATTTTATACATGTTTTAAATGATTTAAATTGTATATGTATTTTATATCTATAAAATATGTTGGGTAAAACATGGGTAGATTAGAGATGAGATAAATGATGAGCGATGAAAGATTAGATGAATGATAAGAGATGGTATATGAGTGGTAAATTATGGTGAGAAGTGATGACCTAAGCGATGAGCCAAGCGATGACCTAAGCGATGAACCAAGCGATGGCCCCGTCATCTAGCAGAGTATGTATGACAGCCACAGACTATTCTAGACAGTCCAGTGGAACACTAGCAGGCTCACAACTTGTAGGTGTTTTGAACGATGTGTTCACCCGGTGTACTCTAAACCCTGACGACTATGGACTTAATGCCTATTGAATAAACGTTGGTAGCTATGGATTTAGTACCTGATAGATAAACGTTGGTAGCTATGGACTTAATACCTATTTGATAAACGCTGGTAGCTATGGATTTAGTACCCGATGAATGAACTTTAGCAACTATGGAATTAATGCTTTACAAACGAGCATTGGTAGCTATGGACTTAGTTCCTGTCGTATAAACCCTGGAAGCAATGGACTTCGGATTGAAGGAATGTAGGATAAATGATTCTTAGGGTAGAACCTTAAGAATAATGAAGATAATGGGGATGGGTAATTGGGTTAATTGTTTGATGATTAAACATAATAATTATATTATTGTGGGTTGAAAACCCGATGCATTCACCAGGTTTCCCAACCCAACCCACTAAAGTTTATTGTATCACAGGTATCGATATGAAGTTACATTACACTGAGAGATTAAGATGATGTAAATCACTAGTGTTAACAAATGTAAGTTTTGTTTATTCTTATGTTTCTATATCGACGATGACATCCCAAAGTTTTAAAATGAATACAATACATTTGTTCAAAAAAATGCTTTGATAACGTATTTATCATGTTTTTCTGGGAACAAATTCCGCAACATTTTTATTAAAAGAAGTACTCTGATTTTTATAAAGCATAAACAAAAATTGGTCTTTTCTGGCCGTGAAAATGGGGATGTCACATGGTCGGAGACCTGAAACAAGAAATTCATAAGAAATATAAAAGAGTGAAAATGTGAAGGGAAGAAGGATATTTGTTCTTACAGCCGAAGAGAAGGAAACCATCTTCCACAATGCATCTTCCCCCCAATATTTTCCAAACTCAACTCAGTGGAACCTATATTCTTTCTCTTATTGGATCCCCAAATTTTCGTGGTCGGATCTATGGGGGCTCTCATGATGGGAATGGAGGACAAGGTCTTCTCTTTCTTCACCACCAGTTGACCGCTGGACATTTCCGTATCCAAGTCAGCAAGGGTGACGTAGGAATCAGAATGGATACTCTTAGATCCTAAGCATAACAACAAAGAGCATAAGAAGTCAGGATCCTCCGTACAAAGAAGAAGAAGAAGTCGTTAGGATCCTTACCTTTTGACATGGAGACAGTGGTAGACGAACTTTCTTAATCATTGAAAAAGATTTTGATCATGTTTTCTATGTCTCCAGCGGGAGGAACCAACTCGTCGAACTTGAAGGCTGCAAAACATCAAATAAGATAAGAAATGTGAATGCCATGATCCTTAATGTAAAAATATGAAATCCTACCCTTCTTTATCAAGGATTATGGTAAAAGATTCTCATCAGGAACTGAGTCACAGATTACAAAGAAATACTTCCCTTTCCAAGCACCATCGTTATGCTTGGACTTCAAAACAAGGGGGAATCTATCAAATTTGACCTTCAATAGGAAAAAGGAGTTCCCAAAAGTCATAAGATCATAAATATAGGCTAACTCATTTATGCCAACGGAAAGATCCGTGGAATGATTCAAATGATTAATCCAATAGAGGATCCTCCAAATCTTTGGCATGAATTGAATGTACGAGATTTTTGTGGTCTCAAAAGATTTAGAAATGATTTCGAAGAAGGGGTAAGAGAGTCCTAGGGTGAAAGGATACCCGGGAAGACAAACCCAAGTTCAAGAAACGAAATTAGGCTAAATCCTAGCGTCAAAAGCCCTAAAAACGGTACCAGAAGGAAATGCTCTGGCCGACTTCAAGATCTCGATGTCATCATCAGTGAAGGTACAAGTTTCCTCATAAGACAAGATCTTCTGATCCGTGAAATCATCATCGGTTATAGCAATGATGATTGCACGTGATTGAGTTGCTTTCTTGTCCATGATCAGAACTGAATAGGGACGAATAGAAAAGGAAATGATAAAAGTACCTTTGAATGATATTCGATGAACGTTAGATATAAGAGCTAAAAGAGTAAGGTAAAACTAAAAGGTTGGGTTTTCTATTTATATAGGAATCGATGGTAAATTGAACTATTCCAACGACTAGAATTATATCCGCTAGGGTTTAAATTACCCTATCCGTTAACATTTCATAATCTTATCTCTTTTTTACCATTTATTAAATTATACCAATAAATATTGATAAACCAACCTCAAATATTTCGTAGGAATAATTTGGGGGCAATTGTTATGGCCAGGGTCCCACAATCAGATTCAGGATCCTCAAGCCTCAGAATCCTTAAACATATTTCATGATCTTGATTATTATCATATATTTTCCTAACATTTACAACGACTATATTCTACTTTCTTTCTCCACATGTGCATAATTAGTCAACTAAGGACTTATTCTTAACGGAGAATCGTCTCAACCAGGAAAAAGACCCAGAATACCAAGTCAAACAACGTTCATATGCTGATTCTCGGAGGATCCCAGAATTATTGGACTTCTTGTTATTAGCATTAGACTATAAATAACACATGTAACACAATTATCTCATCTACAATACTTGTAGTGGAATTTACACATTCATCTGTGCAATTAACATTTTACATCAATAAAATCATCAAAGTAGGAGATCATTATCACCTCCCAAAGTTTTGTGTCGGAGATCCTAACAAGGATCAAGGGCTTCCTTTGTAAACTATTGTGTCACCTTGTATACCATTTCATACTTGTTTTACCTCAAACATCACATCCTCTCATAAAATTTGGTTGAGTTTCACTTGTGTAATTTTTGACCAAAACAATACATGCAACCTAATATGGATCTACTTCTTTTTCGCACCTAATAACAATATACTTAGGAAAAACACAAGCCAAACCCTATTAATCTAAATTCTAGGTAAGAATACATACCTTTTGTAGATCTAAACATTCTAATAAAAATCTTCTTGTCTCCTTGGAAAACCTAGCTCCAATAATTTACGGGCCTCTAATGTTTCACACCCACAACACAAGAAAACCTGAGATTGAGAGGAGAGAGAGAGAGAGAGAGTATAGTTTTGGATTATAGTCTTGGAAAAGGTTAGCCACAAAACTTGGTGTCCCAATGGTCCTATTTATAGTTTTGGTAACTTACAGATTAATCCATATTTGAATAATTAAATAATGGATTTAATCCCTATTCAAATCATTGATCTATCTGCTATCATGAGGTTTCTAGAACCCTTTGAATATCCTCCAAAATAGTCCATGCCAAGGAGGATTCTAGAATTGCCTCTATTGTTCCACTATTGAATAATTACAATTCGCCACTTTCACCTTTAATTAATTCTAATTAATCCTGAATTAATTCAAGATTAATTATGATTTATAATTAATCCTTCTTGACCATCTTTAACTATTTCTAATTAATTTCTTATCCATATTATAAATTAACAAATCACTAATTAACAAGTTTTAGCTAACATATTAGTCACATAATATATTAAAAAATCATTTTATCTCTCTCCTTTTGATCAGTCCAAGCCATTTCGTGGTTATGAGCACAAACAAAAAAGGACTTTACTTTTATTTTTTAAACATTATACCAATTTAGTCATGACCTTAGACACCTTAATCCAACAAAATATGTGGCCCTTTGGCCTTTACTATAATTATGTTATAAACTCTCATCCTTTATCCAGACTCGGCACTTACAATAATAAAATAAAAAGTTAATAAATTTCGGAGTTAATTTTCATCTTCAAGAATCAAGATCGCTCACTATGATGTAGCCTATAAGACAATTAGTAATTGACTAGTTGCGATCTGAGACATACGAATATTGGTTGATGTTTGGAGAATATAGGCCCTTTAGAATTAGGGGACCTGAGCCCTAGCTTAGAAAAATATAAGGTTGAGCCGCCCTTGCTTAAATAGCGACAATGATAGATGATCATCACAACTTTAGCAAACTTGTATACAAAATCTTACGTCATTCGCTCTAACATCCTCAAATACTCATCCCATGAGTCTGGTCCCATGCCGAATGATAGCTGACGAATTATAGCTGTATATTTTTGAATTGTGTAGAAACCTTAGTTACCTCTTCTATCAATCCGCTGCCAAAAATATGGAAATCGATTTTGTATATCATCAACAATGTGTAAAAATAATACCTTACTCATCCGGAACCGACGCCTAAATTTTTCTGTGTACACTGCATCATTGGCAATGTAGACATTCACAAGTTGGTTGTGCCTGACTTCATGAGAAATCCATAAAGGAGGATTTCTTGTTTTTGGATGCAAACTTTCGAATTCCTTTTCTGGTAAATAAGAAAGTGTTGTGCATATGACAACCCCGATAAACTCCGCTTCCCACAACACCAAGGTATCAGATGAAGTGGGCGAAGATGAAGACATTTTAAAATAACTTTTTTGTAAAGTATTGAAAGAGTTTTGTGTCTGTTGTGTGATTTTAAAATGAGAATTGGGTGTTAATTTATAAAGTTAAAAAAATGGCCAAAAAGAGGAAGATAGATGTGGTAAATGATTCTCGTGCGATAAGTGTTAGGGCAAGATCCTCAACCTTATTCAGGATCCTGGATCTTCAGGATCCTTGATCTTTAGGATCCCGAACCTTTCTCAGGATCCTAACCATTGTTATTTGTATTTCCTAACACTCTTAACGGTCGTATTTATATTTATTATTCTCACATGTGTAGAAACGGTCTATATGAGACTCATTCTCAATGAAGAATCGCTTCAATCGGGCTAAAGATCTGGGAATACCAAGTCAAACAATGTGCATATGCTCATTCAAGAGGATCTTGGAAATATCGAACTTATTGTTAGTTAGTCTAGACTATACATACACCTGTAATAAACACAGTATAGACATGATTAGCTATATTACTACTTGAATAATACTTGATCAACTTTTGACTGAAACAATTTGGCGCCCACCAGGGGTCGTGGTGTTCACAATCGTTCAAGAATCATGTCCACCTAATCAACCTTATCCTCTTCCTCCATTCCTCCCATTTCCTTTAAAAACCCAAGATGTTGAGCTTTTATAATACAGGATTGCCAGGAAACAACCATAAGACAAGATCCTCAACACCCACATCTATTCCTACTTGGGTTGCAACTCCAAAGGAGCGAGCCCATGTCATCTAGCATCGCGGTGAAGCCTTCATCACTCCTAATAACAAGGATTCTGGTGTCACACCCCGTTAAAGCGGAAACACGAAGGGTGATAGGCTAAGGTCTCATAACATAAGGTAAATAGGATTACCAACCATAATCATTGAGCATTTTTATGTTACATCATATTCGAAACACTATTACATTTTAGTTCCCTACTACAAATTTTAATTCATAATAATAGAAACATCAAGTGCAAATTCATGTTGACGTCTAATTTAGATCACTGAATGTTCCTTGAAAAGCATGCAAAAATGAGGGTCAACTATAAAATAGTTGGTGAGTTCACAGGTTTATAAAGGTACATCATTTCAATAAGAAAATATAGAATATTTCAACAAAAGTTCCAACCCAAAATGAGTGTTGAATGCCAAAGCACTCCGTTCACAACCAAGACTAACGACCATTCTTGCCCCCATTCCATCATGTCCATGGTTCCCATGATGTTAGTTCACGGAAATATACACTCGCGTTTCTGGGCGAGTGAGGGCGTCTACCCCAAATAGCGCTATTCATAAGACCGTCGACTCGAAATAAGAGTTAATAGGTTGTAGTTCGGTTCTCGGGGACTTAACATACAAATTTCATAACGAGTTCATATCACAAAGATCATATCAGGAGTTCATAGCACAAGTTCAAAACACAAAGTTAATAAAAGGGTATCAGTCAAAGTTCATCAAGTTCATAAAACAATATCGTTCCAAGTTCGTTAAATTCATAAAACAATATAGTTCCAAGTTCATTAAGTTCATAAAACAAGGCTCAACAAGTTCACAAAATAGAGTTCAACAAGTTCATAAAACAAAGTTTCACAAGTTCATAAAATAGTACGGATAGCTTATAAAATAGTTGCATGCTTTCCACCCCAAAACATGAAAACAATAAAAAAACGGTTGTGAATACTCACTAGGGAGAGTTTCACAAGTTCATAAAATAGTACGGATAGCTTATAAAATAGTTGCATGCTTTCCACCCCAAAACATGAAAACAATAAAAAAACGGTTGTGAATACTCACTAGGGAGAGTTTGCGGTTCGAGCTTTGCAGTTTGGTGTTGTAAAGATCGATTTTTACTGGTGCCTATGGAAAAAATAGTTTCTAGTGAGATACAATTTACTAACCCATTATCTAATAACTAGTTATCCTACTATTGGTGTCGTAAAGTGCCCAAAGTTTGTGCGGTTCATTATTGGTAATATTGAATTCACTGTGCCTTGTGTTAAAAAAATCCATAAATGAATTAAAGTGAACTCCAAAAATAGTAAAACTTTATATTCTTGTTCTAACAGAGGGTATTAGTGTCCAGAAATTTTATAGAAAATTTTGAAGGTCATTTGTTATTTATTTGTAATTTAAGTCTAAATAATAGGAAAAATTCATAATAAATAGAAAACAGTTGCAAAAATTGCTAAATTAATTTCTACAGGCTCTCATAATGTTCCCAAACCTGGAAAAAATATTAGTTTCGGCTCATGAGTCCTAAGACCCGGTTTTGTAAATTAATGTCATAATTAAATGAAAAATCCTAATAAAATACCAAATAGTGACCAAATAGTATGAACATTTAGCTTCTATCCTTATTATGGACATAAATAAGTTCCAAAATTGTTCGGAGTTTTATCTCATCGGTAGGTATTTATTTTGAAATTTTGGCCATTAAATCCTTATTTTTGTAGAAAAATAAAAATTTTGTTCTAGCACTTGGGATTTCATAGAACATCTATTAATAACATTAGGTTTCATAAACAAATCGTTTTAGAATTCATTTAGAGCTAAATGGGGGTATTCAACCCCAACAAGTTTAGAAATGTAGCACTAACTAGTGCATGCGTTTCAAATGTAGCTGGAAGTTCAAATTTTTTTGTAGAAACTTCTATAACTTTTTTGTTCATGAAATTTTAGGTATTTTGATAAAATTGTGTTAAGTTCTTAAAATAATTTTCTTCAGATTTATTGTGAGGTTTAAGGGCCTTGATCATGTAATGCAAAACTAGTGGTCACAGAAACAAGCTGTTTGAGCAACTATTTTGTAAAAATCGTCAAAAATCGATTTCTTAATTTTTTACAGTGAGACTACTTGGGTTCGAAAGTTAACTCATATAAATACGTTTTTGAAAAAGAATATCATGATTTGGTTGAGTAATAAGTGAGATATGACTATTCAAAGTCGGATAAATAATTTTGGCAAAATGCATGTTACCTTTGGTTTGATTAAAGTGCCCATTTGGGTCATATGTTCACGAGAACAACATGCATAATCTTTTTGTTAGAAAATGAAGGATAACATACTATATTTTACAGAGGAACAAGAAGATTTGGTGTGCATTGATCAAAGTCATAGATCTAGGTGATAGAGAACTCCTTGGAACCACCTAATCTTACACTAGGATTGCACCACAAATCCGATTTCTATCACATGCCTGGAGATATACTAGAAATGGTTTTTGTCATGTTAGAACACAAAAATAAATGAAGAAGAAGATTTAGAACTTGACTTTTGAAATCATATGAACATATATGCTTCTTTTCACTCTTAGCATGGGTTTAATCCCGAATTTTCACTATTTCAAACACATGTAATGTGTTATGGTGAGAATCTACAAACACCAACAGTAAAAACATGGATTTCTAGCCATAGAAATGCACATAATCTGAATAGTAAAGACGAACCATGAAGAGGAAGAGATAAAGTTGTAAAACCATAAGAAGGGGTTGTGCTTTATACCTTGACTTCGATTTTTGGATGAAGCAAGAACACTTCTAAGCCTTCAAGATTTCGAAATTGTGGCAGAATATGGAATATTTTCAGATGGTTTTGGGAGTGGGAAGTTTTTTTGGAGAATGAGAGAGAAGTTGGATTATTTTAGAGAGAAGAATTATTTTAGAGAGAAGAAGGAGAGAAAGTGAGGTTTTATCTCTCTGGATAGGCGATCTCTCTCGTCATCTCTTTGGGGATATACTGCATTAAAATTGTCCACAGAACTCCAGTAATATGAGTTAACTTATGAAACACGAAATGGAAAAGTCTTTCCCACGTAATATGTCTCTAAGATCGATTTTGCTCTCTCACATTGACATGCAAAATCCGACCTCAGAATTTTGCATAAAGGATAAATAATGAGTGAGTGAGAGGAGTGTAGAGGGGTTGGTATGACCGAAGTTTTGGGGAGAATAAAGGCTTTATGCGACTTGTTGATAGTGGTAACATTTTTAAATATTGCCTCTTTACAGTTTTTATAAAATGGTTTTTAGTTTTTATAAAAATTCTAGGTATTTTTGCAATCTTCTTAGGCTTTATTTCTTGGTTTTTATTTTGGTATTTGTTTTTAGAAATAAGTTCTTAAACTTGTATTATCTTGAATTAAGTTATCAAAATGATAAATTATGATTTGATTTTTATAAAATCAAATTTTTATATTTCAAATAAATGAAATAAAGGTTCATAACATATGAATATATGATTAGACAATCCTTTGATAATACTTTTGGCTCATAATTCAGTTTATGATATTTGGATATTATTTCCAACTTGTAATTAAATCAAATTATGATTTAATTAAATTGAGTTTGATAAGTACTTAAACTAGTTAAGTACGTCATAAGTTCCAATTAATAAATTAGGGTTTTTAACTTACCCTTGAGTTGTGATCTGTGAACATGGTTTTGTGTTTAGTTTTGAGATTGAACTTTGGCACTTTACAACCTAGTTGGAGTATTCACATGTTAATGTGACTGCTTAGTACAAGCTAAGTTACACTACTTATTCCGAGGGATCTATTAAGTCGTGATCTAGCTTAACTTGTTGCTTCTAAAGCCAAGTTATGTGCACATATGGAAATGACAAGGTTCTAGTGAGTCCTAACCTAAGTTTTGACAGTTGTCACATCTGGTAACTTTGTGAATAATAATACTTTTAATGCTAACTCTATGAACCTTAATGTAGGAATGAGCCTGGCCATGGCCAAGGACCTTCAATAGTTAAGACAGATGATCTCAAGTGTGCTCGGAGTGGTCCAACCTATACCAGAAGTATGCCCCATGAGCCACATCATCTCGAGATATGCTCTTACGATAGCTGATACTGAAGTCCCAAAGCACTTCCAAACTCCCATCATGAAAATTTATGATGGAACTATGGATCCTGAAGAACATGTGGCACAATACAGGGAATGAATGGAAATCATCCCCATTCCCACACACTTGAAGGAAACTTCTGTATGCAAGGGTTTCGGTTCAACCCTCACAGGATCAGCCTTAAGATGGCTTTTTAACGTTCATCCTTACTCTATTACTTCATTTTCTCACTTAATTAATCTTTTTAACAATCAATTTTCTTGTAGCAGAACATTAGAAAATATCACTAGTGAACTTTACCGAGTGGTTCAAGATCCTAAGAAATCCATTAGGGATTTTGTGAACAAGTATGGTTGGGAGGCTCTGAGTATCCCTAACATCGATATGGAAACTGCTGTTGAAGCCTTCAAAATGGGCTTGAAGAAGGACTCTCCTTTCTACGAAGACCTTGTAATGACTCCATGCAAAAGAATGAACGAAGTAAGAAAGAGGGAATAGAGCTTAATAATGATCGTACAAGACAAGGAGATCCAAAATAGGAGCAACCCACAAAACTCATACGATAACCCTAATAGGAAGGCCGACTCCTCGGTCGAAAGATCTTATAAGTCCAAATCATATTCCAAACCTGATCATCATAAGGTTAATGCCATTGAAAATGAAGGGGAGGAAGAACAATTTCTCAAGATCACTCACTATTGCATTTCTGTGGATGTTTCAGGTTTAATATTTGCTATGCGGGATCTTGGCGACAAAGTGAGATGGCCATGAAAGGGAGAAAATTCCACCACCAGGAAAGATAAGTTCAAATGGTGTGCATACCACGAGGACTTTGGTCACGTTACAGAATATTGCATAACCCTCAGGAAGGAGATCATTTACATACTCAGCAAGGGACGCCTCAAATAAATCCTCGGAAGAAGACGAGAAAGATCCAAAGAAAAGGATCAGGATCCTCATAAGATCCTAAAGAAACCAGCATACCCTTCTATAGACGCCAAGATAATCAATATTATCTCTGGAGGATATGATATTTGTGGTACCTCTAATTTTGAAGCAAAAAGACATACCAAAGTGTGGAAAATGAAGAAAGAAGAAAGGCATCAGAAGAATATGTCAATCACAATCAAGAAAGAGATCACCTTCGATGAAACCGATAGAGCAGACATCCAAGATCCCCACCACGATGGATTGGTGATCACTCTTTACATCACCAACAATTTTGTTAGAAGGATACTTGTCGATCGAGGATCCTCAGTCAACATTATACTCCTGGATGCTTTAAAAATAATGAACGTCCGAAAATTCAAAATAGTCAAAAGATCCTCAATACTAATAGGATTCAACGATGAAACAAAACATACAATCGAAGAAATAAAGCTACTTGTCTACATAAAAGGGGTTAACTCTATGCAACGGTTTTGTGTAACTGATATGTTATCCTCCTATAGTGTTATATTATGAAGACCATGGATCCATGATATGACGGTAGTCCCATCGACATACCATCAATGTGTGAAGATGACCACTCCATGGGGGACAATGAAGATCATATGTTACCAACAAGATTCCAAGTAGTGTTACAAGACCTCGACGAAGACTTCCATAGTCCCACAACAAGAATAAAAATTAAAGCAAAGGGCACAATATGTACTAGAATCCGGAGAACAAGATACAAAAGAGTTCCCCTTAACCTTAAGGATCCCGATATGAAAATATTTACAGGATCCTCACTGCCAGAAAATATAAAAGAAGATATAATTGTTGGGTGACAACAAAACGAGTTACACACTTTAGACAAATATCAAAACACAAACTTCGGTAAAATCACAAAACTTATGAAAAACGTAAATCAAAAGAACACGATATTTAAATTGGTTCGTTCAAGGTGACCTACATCCACGGGTGAACGAGAGAGAGAGATAGAGGATTTTATTAACTTTCTCGAACAATTACAAGCACTTAAAATTATATCTCACTTTGAGCTCTCACATCAATCTAGAAATTTACAATGATGAGGGTGTGAGCCTATTTATACTTGAGGGATCAAACCTAAAACCCTAATGGGCCAAGCCTATTGGCCCATAGGCCCATGAATGGAGACAACCAATCCTAATCCGCCATGTAGCATCTTCTGGAACATTCTTGAGCATCATCATCTTCTTGGAAAACTTGGATCAACATGGCACAACCAAGGAATCAATATGCCGCATCACGTGTCATGATGGTCTATGATGGTGCAACAGCAACCCTAGATGGTGTAACATGGATATAAATGGCGCAAGAGCATCAAGCTTGGAGCAAAAACATCATAGTGGAACAATAGGCACATGCATGGCGCAAAAAGGCCATGCATGGCATAACAAGAAGCATCATGGCGCAAGAGGAGAACAAGATGGCACAAGAGGGAGTGTCATGGTACAAGAGCATCCCTCTTGGCCCAACCTTGTACCAAATGGCACAACAAGGACTCTTTGTTTCTCCATATCCATCGCAAGTGCAGGAAACCTCTTCCAAGTGCTCCAAGCCTCTACCGGGTGCTCCAAAGCCCCTTTTACATGATCCGTTCCTTTGTTTGATGATGCACTCCTTTCTCAGCAGATCCATTCCTTTGTCACATGCTCCACGAACCTCAATTGATCCATTGAGTTCTAAGTGCTCCAAAGGCTTCATGAACATGATCCAAATACTCAATGTTGGAAAAGACTTCATACCCCAACAATCTACCGCTTGAAGGCTTGAACAACTTCATCTGCCGTTCAAAATTTCACCATTCCTCAAAGTACTCTCTCTCTCTCTCTGCCAAAACCTTTTCTTCAAACTTCTAAAAGGCCAGTTGAACCCATGAAAAGCTTCAACTTCTTAGTGGTAACCACCTTGGAGAACATATCAGCTGGATTTTTTGTTCCAGGGATTTTCTTCAAGTTTAGAGTTCCTTCATTGATTAAATCTCGAATGAAATGGTACCTCATATGAATGTGATTTGTTTTGTTGTGAAACAGTAGATTCTTTGCTAAGCGAACCGCACTTTGGTTGTCACAATGCAGTACATAATCCTCCTGCTGCATTCTAAGTTCTGACAAGAAACTCTTTAACCACATGAGCTATTTGGTAGCTTCTGCAAGTGCCATGTATTCTGCTTCTATGGTTGAAAGAGCAACACTCTTTTGTAACCTTGACATCCAGCTGATTGTTGTACCTCCAATCGTGAACACATAAGCCATTATGCTCTTGCCTGAATCTGCACATCAACCTAAGTCAGCATCACCAAACCTTTCTAAAACTACTATTTTTCTTCTGAAATACAAGGAACACTCATTTGTTCCTTTTAAGTAGTGTAGCAGCCATTTCACTTCTTCCTAATGTTGTCTTCATGGATTTGACATGAATCTGCTCACAACTCCCACTACATGAGCAATGTCTGGTTTGGTGCAAACCATTGCATACATTAAACTATCTACTGCAGATGCATAGGGAACTTTAGCCATGTATTCTCTGTCTTCTTTCGTCTTTGGGGATTGCTTCTTTGTAAGTCTCAACTCACTCACCAATGGTGTAACTCTATATTTTGCATCTTCCATGCTGAACTTTTCTAAAACTTTCTTGATGTACTTTCGTTGTGAAAGTATTAGTGTACCGGTAACTATGTTCTTGGCTATGCTCATGCAAATATTTGTTTAGCAACCCCTAAGTCCTTTATCTCAAACTCACTGGCCAGCTGCTTCCTTAGCTTGTTGATTACCTATATTTCAGATCCAACAATCAACATGTCATCAACATATAATAATAGGATGATAAAAGAGGACTTGAATTTCTTCAAATAACAATGTTGATCCATCTCACATCTGTTGTACCCATTCCTCTGCATGAAGCTATGAAACTTCAAGTACCACTTTCTTGGAGCCTTTTTCAAACCATACAGAATTTTCTTTAGTTTGCACACTAGATTTTCCTTGCCAACTGTGGGAAAACCTTCTGGTTGTGCCATGTAGATGTCTTATTCAAGATCTCCATGGAGAAAAGTTGTTTTCGCATCTAGTTTCTCTAGATGGAGATCTTCAGAGGACATAATTCCCAAAACCATTCTGATTGTAGTCATCTTCACAACTGGAGAAAATATCTCATTATAATCAACCCCCCTCTTCTTCTGGAAACCCATGACCACCAATCTTTCCTTATATATCTTGGTGCCATCAATCTCATCCATAACCAGAAACACCCACTTGTTTTGCAATGCTTTCTTCCCCACTAGGAGCTTAACCAAGGACCATGTGTGATTCTTGTCAAGTGAGCTCAATTCTTCTTTCATAGACTTCTTCCATTTTATGGATTCTTTCATACTCAAGGCTTCTGGATAAGACTCGGTTTCACCATTCTCTGTTAGCACTTAGCAACAAGAAGTTTGCTGAAGGAGAATACCTGAATGGAGGCCTTCGTACTCTAGTGGATCTACGGACGGTAGGAGTTTCAGTTTCTACACCTTCATTCTCTAAACTACTATCATCCATGATCCCACTCTTTCCTGTTTCATCAAAGCTCCCACTGCTTCTTGAACTTTCACCTATCTTTAGAGTACTAATAGGTTTTATGATGTCGTCTTCTGAAGTTTCTTCTAACTCAACTTGTTCTTCCTTTTCTGGTTGTTTGTTACTGCTTGAGCCCCTAGCAAGTTCATCCTTGTATAGTGCATTCTCATTGAACACGAAATCCTGACTTCTGATAACCCTTTTGTGCTTATTATCCCAGAAGCGGTATCTCATGTCATCTAACCTATAGCCTATAAAGGTGCACTTCCTTGACTTTGCCTCTAGCTTGTCTCTCTCAGAGTCTTTTACTTTTACATACGATACACAATTGATGAATGTCATGTGTTTAAATGAAGCCTCGTGACCTTGCCATTCTTCCTCTGGAATCTTGAACCCTATGGCGACTGAGGGTCCTTTATTGGTTATGTATGCAACCGTGTTGACTACGTCAGCCTAGAACATCTTGGGTAAACCTGCATGCAGTCTCATGCTCTTCACCCTTTCATTTAATCTTTTGTTCATATTCTCAGCTACTCCATTTTGCTGAGGTGTTTCTAGAACGGTCTTCTGCATCCTGATTCCATGTTCAACACAGAAATCAACAAATTCTTTGTTACTATATTCGCCCCCATTATCGGATCTGTAACACTTGATTTTTAAGTTAGTTTCATTTTCAACCGTCGCTTTCTAGTTCTTGAAAGGATTGAAAACTTCAGACTTCTGCTTAAAGAAATAGACCCAAACTTTCCTAGTAGAATCATCGATGAAAGTAACATAATACAGGGATCCTCCCATTGAAGCAACTAAAGTGGGACCATATACATATGAATGAACAAGATCCAACTTCCATGTCTTGGGTGGATGTCCTATCATCGCAAAAGTAACTTTCTTATGTTTTCTAAGAACACATGGCTTACAAAAATCTATTGTCAAATTATTTAGATCTTGAATTCTTCCTTCAGAGATAAGCATCTTCATTCCCTTTTCACTCATATGTCCAAGTCTTTGGTGGCATAGAGTGGATGCCCCAACTTCTTCAACAACATGTGCCTCATCATCAGAAACTTCCACCATGTAAAGTGTACCCCGCTTCTGACATCTAGTAACCACCAAGTTTCCCTTTGTCACCTTCTACTGATGATCACCAAAAGTGACATGGTGACCTTCATGATCAAGTTGACCCGCTGATATCAACATTCTTTTCAAGTCCGAAATGAACTTTACATGGTTCAAAGTCCACTTCGTACCCAAAGTAGTCTGGACACATCCCCAACACCTATAATATCAAGGCTCTTGTTGTCTGCTATTCTGACCTTCCCTTGGAACTGCCTGTAATTTTGCATCACAACTTTGGAATGACTAGCATGGAATGACGCACCAGAATCCATGATCCATGATTCAACTGAGTTTTCGAATGCACACATAAGAGCATCTCCTTCATAGTCTGATGCAATGTTCATTTCATTCTTTCCTTTGTCTGCAAAAGGCTTTGTACATTGATTCCTGAAATGACCCTTTTCTTTGCAGTTCCAACATGTGATATCCTTCCTGGTTTTCGATACACCTCTCTTCCTTGACTTTGATCTTCCTCTACTCCCACTCCCTCTGTTGGACTTCCTTCCTCTTTCCTCAGTACTAAGAAGATTGTTAGAGGATTCTCCATCACTTTGTCTGTGCGCATTCTCACTAAGGATTAAGTCGTGTATGCCTTCGAATGTCAGCTTGGCACCTCCAGCTGAGTTGCTGACTGTTGTCACTGTTCCTGACCAAATTTTGGGTAATGATGATAATAGTAGCAGTGCTTGGACTTGATCTTAGGATTTAATCCCAACTGATGTCTACCTTGACAAGATTGAATTAAATTCATTGACATGATCAATCGCTGAGCCACCTTCCTTCATCTTCAAATTTACCAATTGCCGAATCAAGTGAACCTTATTCGCCGCTGAAGGTTTTCCGTACATGTTAGATAGCGCTTTAATCAACCCATAAGGTGTCTTCTCATTGACAATGTTGTAACCAACATTCTTTGCCAATGACAAACACACAACACCAAGTGCTTGCCGATCTAACAACTCCCGATCCTCCTGCTTCATAAGGAACGACTTATCTTCTGACAACGGTTCATGTAAATTCTTTTGGTAGAGGTAGTCTTCAATTTGCATCTTCTAGAAATGAAAATCTTTTCCATTGAACTTGTCGATCTTAACTCTCCAGTCTTCAACCATAGCTCTGATACCAGTTTGTTGGGTGAAAACAAAACAAGTTAAGCACTTTTGACAAATATCAAAACACAACAAATTTGAATAAGCCTTCAACATACTAGACGAATACAACATGAAGCTGAATACTTCCAAATGCCCTTTTCGAATGAAATCAGGTAGGTTCCTTGGATATATGATGAGTAAAAGAGGAATAGAAGCATGTCCATAGAAAATAAAGGCCATCATTGATTTTGGAATGAGATTAATCAAGTTTCGTGGATATACCTTTTAGTATCCTCTAACGCTGTAAGTGGAGTTTTATCCAAGGATCTTAACGAGGACCAACATTCCATCTACTATGTAAGTAAAAGCCTCTTGGATAATGAGGCCAAGTACTCCCACCTTGAAAACTAATACTTGCATTAGTAACCGCTTCCACAAAATTAAGACACTACTTTGAAATGTATTCTATACTTGTAAAAACTAATTACCCCATTAAGAATGTTATACGAAAACTAGAGATGTCAGGTATGATGAGAAAGTGGTATGTGAAGATACGTACATATAAAATCAAATATAAACCGAGATCAACAATAAAATCACAAGCAACAACAGACTTTGTGGCTGATTTTCAGTGACGCTCTACAACCTGAAGCAGAATTGGAAAACAAGGACTCCAAAAAAAAGCATGGGAAGATGGATACTCTTCACTGATGGAGCCTCCAAGTTTAGAGGAACAAGCCTAGGGATCATACTAAAATCTCCATAGAGGGACATCATACCCCAGGCAGTCAGATGTAAATTCGATGTAACCAATAACGAGGCTGAACACGAAGCACTGATCATGGGATTATAGTTGTCTAAGGATCTTAAAATAAAGGATCTTCAGGTATTCTTTGATTCCTTATTATTAACTAATCATTTTAATGGATCCTATGTACTAAAAGGAGAAAAACTAGGAATATACCTCTAGATCCTCAAAAATTAGCCTCTGAATTCGAAGCATTTAGCCAAAGTCAAGTTCCCAGGGAAGAAAATGTTGAGGCAGACGCATTGCCCAACCTAGGATCTTCCTTCAAGATCCCACCAGAAACCAAGATCCTTATAACTCACATATTGATCCCAACGATAAAAGATCCCTCCAACAAACCAGACAATCCCAATGACCATGATCAAACAACCTACGTAGCAACAATAGAATATCATGATCCCCAATCACTTCCTCAAGATCCTAATCATTAGGATCCCAACATCCAGGATCCTATGCAAAGCTCAAAATCCTGGATCCAGCCCAGTGTGGAATATCTATCAAATGGAACGACTCCAAGAGAAGAGAAAAGTGATAGAGAATTCCGGATGAGGGTATCGCACTTCATGATGATCCAAGGGAAGTTATACAAGAAATCCATGTTCGTCCATACTTGAGATTCTTGGAAATTCATGAAGCTACTGAAGTATTAAAGGACATACATGAAGGAGATTGTTGTAATCATGATGGGGGAGGGGGGAGATCCTTATGCTCCAAAGTGTTAAGGATGGGGTACTACTAGCCAACGATGAAGAAATATGCCTTATTTTACACACAAAGATGTGATGTTTGTCAAAGGCAGAACAACATCCTTCATCAACCTATAAAACTACTACATTGTATTATTTCCCCTTGGCCATTCATGAAATGGGGAATAGATATAGTTGGAAAGTTACCAAAGGCTCCTAGTGGAAAGGTCTTCATGTTAGTAATGACATACTATTTCTCAAAATGGATAAAGGCTGAAGTCTGTGTTCAAATACGAGATAAGGTAGTAGTCTCATTTATCAAACGTAATATCCTGACCAGGTTCGGGATCCCTGCTAAGAACATATGTGACAATGGATCCCAGTTCATAAGAAAAAGGACTAGAGACTTTTGCACGAGTTGGGGAATTAAAAGGATAATGTCCAATCCTGTTCATCCTCAAGCTAATGGTGAAGCTGAATCCAACAAAAAAATCGTAGTAAATAATTTGAAGAAAAAGTTAGATGAGAAGAAAGGAAGTTGGGTAGAAGAACTCCCTTTCGTCCTATGGGTAGAGAGGACCATTTCAAAAACAGCCATTGGCAAAACTCCATACTCCCTGGTGTTTGGAACAGAAGTCGTGATCCCAACTGAAATTGTGATCCCAATTGCAAGATACTAACTACAGGATCAAAAATACATCGATAGGATCCTAGCCCAAGATCTTGACACAATCGATGAACTCAGGGATTTTGCTAGGATCCACATTGTTGCTTATCAGCAAAGGATCACTAAAGCATACAATAAGAACATTAAAGTAAGAAGATTTCAAACATGTGACTTGGTCCTTAGTAAGACATTCCAAAATACCAAGGATCCCAATGCAGGTAAATTGGCACCTAAATGGGAAGGACCATATCTCATCGATTCAGAAGCAGGAAAAGGGGCATACTAGCTAGCTACCCTTGAAGGAAACGTCTTGTTAAGATCCTAGAATGCTATACATCTAAAAGCATACTTCATGTAAGTTGTATTAATCACTTTCTAACAAATTCAAGATACACACTCTCTGTCCATTACTTTTATGTAGTTCTTTCATTTAATTTTTCAAAGCCCATTACTGACTTAAGCATCGGAGGGGTGTTAGCCAAGCTAACGCCCATCCCAAGCTAATGTTTGAAACATGCATGAATCTAAGGATCCTATTAACCACGAATAGAGACTTATCATCTCTCCTATGAACAAGGGTACATAATCCTCTCTATGGTTTAAAGAGTTAATGACCACTTTCACATGAGTTAAGGTTTCTACACCTTGCTTGAATGCATGATATCTAACTATGGGATGTGGATCAGGGGATCATTTCATGTTTTAGTGACTTGGCAACCTGTTATTTCCGAATATATGTTAAGATCCTAAAGTAAAATTATAAGGTTTATAACATTATCATGTTATCCTATGTTGGGATCCTCCTCGGTAAAATTCCAAGGTTTATAGCATTATCATGTTATCCTAAGATTGGTACTTTCCCCAGTTATTATGGGGATTTCCCTAGTCATTTTCTAAATTGGGATTTTCCCCAGTTATTATCCAAAGTAGGATTTTCCCCAGTTATTGCCTAAAGAGGGATCTTCCCCAATATGGATCTTCCCCAGTCATTACTGAAATAATATATTTCCTAGATGAAAAGCAAAGTAAAGATCTTTAAAGATCTCTTAACAAGGATTCTTCTCTATGCAGACTTCAAAGATCATATTGAACTAAAGAGATCGTAACTAAAGATTTCTCCTAAAGAAAAAGGTTATAAAACCTAAGGATCATCAGGTTTTATCTATCCTTATTCCTTAAGAACTATTTCCCTATATTATAACTAAAGGTTTATTTTTATCAAGATCCTAACTGCTCTAAGATCTTTAACAGATAACTAACTATTGCATATCATTAAGATCCCATGAGTTCATGTGAAACTTGAACTTATTAGGATCCTAACAATCCGAAGATCCTCAAAAATCCTACTGCTACAATCATATCAACCACACAAAAAAAAAAGATAGATACAAAGCAACCATAACTTAAAATTAGAAAGGGTTTCTCATAAACCCCACAAAAAATAACAAAATCTTACATAGAAAATGTTAAAATTTTCTTTTAAGCATAACCCTAGGCTTAGTCACCCCCAACTGGGGTCTTCTCTCTCTTTTTCTTCTTCTCTTCCTCTTCTTCTCCTTCTTCTCTCATTTTCCCTGTAGGATCCTGAAAAGTGTTGACAGGTCTACCAGTCAATTTGGCCAGAGCCTCATGCCACCCAGCTACGTCCCAGGATCATGCATTCTCGACGGCCTCTGCCAATTTGATTTTTTCCTCCCAAACCACGTCGGAAACATTGCTCCTGGCCTCAGCTACCACCTCTTTGATTTCCACCTCATGCTCCAATTCTCTTTCTGCTTTCTCGTTGACCAGCCTCTCAACCCATTGTAAGAGGTCCTTGTTGGCTGCTTCTTGTTCCCTCAAAGCCTGTTCCGTCTGGTCGAGCTTGGCTGTAAGATCCTAGGAAGAATAGGAGATGTGATTAGCCACCTATAAGAAACAACGATGAGAAAACTAAAGGAAAATATAAGAGACTACAAGGGTACTTACAGATTGTAAGAAGGAGAGCATCTTCTTCAATGCCTCATCCACCCTAAGATTCTACATGTGGAAATCTTCAACATATTTCCTTTTTCGGTATCCTGGAGTTTTAACAGACAAATCAACGGGAGCTTTCTTAGAAAGAAGAGAATACAATGCTTTCTTAACCGCTAATTGGTCACTGGACATGGCAGAATCAAGGTCGACAAGGTTAAAATGTGCAACAAAAATGTGAATGCCAGGATCCTTAGCTTAAAAATATGAAACCCTATCCTCTTTAACACAAGATTGTGGCAGGAGATCTCCATCATGAATGAAGTCGCGTTTCACGAAAAAAATATTTTCCTTTCCAGGAACCATCATAATGCTTGGATTTCAGAATAAGGGGTGCTTTATCAGTTTTGACTTTCAACAAGAAATGAGAGTTCCCAAAGGTCGGAAGATCATAGACACATGCTAATTCATTCAAACTAATCCCGACATCCATGGAGCGGTTCAGTCGATCGATCCAGTAGAGGATCCTCCAAACCGTTGGCATGGCTTGAATATACGAGATTTTGTTAATCTCGAAAAACTCAGAAATAATCATGTGAAAGGGGTAAGAAAGACATAGGATTAAAGGGTATTTAGGGAGACAAACCCAAGAGGAAGAAACAAAATCTGGTTGGATCGTTGTATCAAAAGGTTTAAAAATAGTACTGGCAGGAAAAGCCCTTACCGATTTCAAGGCTTCAATATCATTATCATTGAAAGTACAAGTTTCCTCGTAAGACATGGCCTTTTGGTTGATGAAATCATCATCAGGAACATCGATGACATTTGTACGAGAGTGAGTTACTTTTTTACCCATGAGTAATGACGAAGAAAGATAAGAAGAAAAGCAACAAGGATAGTACCTTCAATGTTGTTTCACAAACGTCTGAAGGGAGCTAAAAGAGTAAGGCAAAAACAAAAGACTAAACATCCTATTTCTACACAAATTGTGTAATGGTAGAAGGGTCATTTAACAGATTATTATGCTAACTTCATTGGATAGAAATCTACCCGTTGAGATTCAAATTACACTATCTGTTAGAACTTCGTAATCTGTATTTTCTCACTATTTATTTTAAATTATACCTTTAAATATTTGAAATTAACCTTGCTATTTTGCAGGTATAATTTGGGGGCAATTGTTAGGGCCAAGATCCTGAACCTTATTCAGGATCCCAGATCTTCAGGATCCCGAAGCTTTCTCAGGATCCTGACCATTGTTATTTTTATTTCCTAACACTCTTAATGGTCATATATATTTTCTATTTCTTTTTCTCACATGTATAGAAGCGGTGAATATGAGACTCGTTCTCAACGAAGAATCGTTTCATCCAAGCTTAAGACCCGAAAATACCAAGTCAAACAAAGTGCATATGCTCATTCAATAGGATCCTGGAAATATCGAACTTATTGTTATTTAGTATAAACTATAAATACACTTCTAATGCATACACTCTAGACACGATTACTACATTTGTACTCGTATTACCTTCATCATTTCTATAACTTCTCATTGAAATCAATAAAAACAACAAGACAGATGATCATTATCAACTCCCAATGTTGTATGTCGGAGATTCTAAAAATGATTAAGAGCTTTCCTTGTAACTCACTTCTCTTACTTTGATCACCATTCGATATTTGCATTACTTTAAACGCCATAGCCTCTCATATAATTTGGTTGAATAATAATTGATCAATTTTTGACCAAAACACAAGAATACATTGGCTTTCTAAGGGTGTCGGCAGGATGTTTTCTAGGGGTGAGCGCGGTGCGGTTCGGTGCGGTTATTAGCCAAAACCTCACCACTAACCGCAAATGCGGTTAATCCATTTTCAAAACCGCATGGTGCGGTTATTTTTGCGGTGCGGTTAGACGGTTACTTTTGCGGTGCGTTTTGTTTTTTTTTTGTGTTGCGGTTATTAACCGCATGGATTTGGTGTGCTTATTTTGTGTGGTTTTTAACCACAGTTTAGAGTTCAAATAGTTTTAAGAGTTCAAACATATTACTTGTAATAATAATAAAACCATAAGGTATAAGACAATTAACTATTTAACTTAAACGTCAAACAACTAATATCTTAAAAACATCAAATCAATAGTAATTAACAATAAATATCTTAAAATTGTTTAATTTTATCATTTTTTTTCAAATTTAAACATAAGAAAAAACCAATACTTTTGTCTTTTAGCATTTTATCCGTCTTTCATTCATGAAACTTGTCTTATTTTTAATATTTAATAAACAATACTTGATAAAAAATTGTATATAATATATGCGGTGCGGTGCGGTTTTTTTTTGCGGTTTTTGGAAACTAATAACCGCAGCGCACCGCAAATTTGCGGTTTTTGAAAAACAGAAAACCTCACCATCGGTTTTTATTGCGGTTACGATTTTCGGTTGCGATTTATGCGGTTTTTGCAGTTAATTTTAGTTGCGGTGCGGTTTTTGCTCACCCCTAATGTTTTCCGCACACCACGGTGTCACCTCACATACCGGATAACACGGTGTGTGGTGCTAGGAGAATCTTGAAACGAAGGATTTGTAGACTGGGATTTCAAATAAGTATGTACATTTGAATATTGGAGGTCTTTTGGGTTATGATGGAATCAAATGGCTTCTACTTCCAAAATTTACAAGATGATACTGATTAATGGCATACAATTGTTGATTGGGTTAATGGGATTTCGCTGGAGACTAGACCATGTGAAACCAAACCCGAATCGAAAGCCCACTTAGGACCGTGCCAAAGTCCAAGTGTCCGTTATGCATTTTTATGTATCTTCTTTTTTAAGAAAGATTATTAAACTTGAGTGAGTTGAGTCCAAACTCCGAATAGTTAAGTTGGGACATAAAATCAAGCACTGTTTTAATTTTTAAAAGGATTTCTGAAAAGATATATCTGTTTTCGATAATAGGTGGTAAAATATTCTATGAATCCTTTATAGCGACAAGTTTTTATAATTGTCTTTCTATAAATAGAAAAGCATTGTCATTAAAAAGAAAAAAAAAACTAATTACTTTTTAGAAAGGTTTTACCGTCAAAACTGAAGACTTTTAACATCTACATGTAAAAACTTTTAGAAAAAATATTGTCCTATTTATGAACTATGTGTCTTATTCTCCGAGAAAAATCTATTGAAATACCAAAACTTATCGTATATCGTATGATCAAGGCTGGTCCATTGGTTTTGAATGCCTTGGGCAAAATAATTAAATCATGCCCTCTATATAAACAATAAACCAAACACATATATAGAAAAAAAATTGTAAAAGGAAACTGTAGTAAATATTATTATCAAACAATAACTTACAAAAACATCTAATACAGTGTTCTCATGCATTTTTTGAACAAAAATATATTATATAAATATATACAATAGGTAACTTTTGTTTGCGAGAGGAGGTTACTGTACCTATAAGTACAAGTCTTCATCCACAATGTACACATATGACAATGCATAAATTACATATTTAACATTTTCATTTTATATAATACGGCACTTACAACTCTCTCTTTTGTAAATTTTACTTTCATCCTCAACTTTTTCTAATTTGTAAATACATTTTATACCCCTCTATTTTAAAATGTTACTTTCACTCTTTTAACTTTGAACTCTATAAAATATCATTATTGACACTTGTATTTTCTAAACTTTCGTATTTATCCCATATAGTATATATTGTTTGATTTTTTTAAATAACTTTTGTTCATTAACTTTAAAATAAATGACTTGCTTTTGTTATGTATGTGTCAGTATAAAAGGTGGTCAACGTTTGAATATATTCCAATTCGAGATTGTCTACGTCTCGATTAATTTTTTTTGTACGTTTTGGTGCTTATTTTTATATAAGCTTCTTACATATGAGTCGGGTCATATTTAATACATTTTCTATTATTTGAATTTTTTTCGTTAATTAAAAAAATGTACATTGTTGCAACAAAAACATGTAAAAACCCGCAACAAAGCGTGTGCTTAAATACTAGTATTATTTTATGAGTGAAGACTTGGTAAATTTGATTTTATATACTCAAAATTGCCCTATCCCTTCCCTTCTCCTTCTTTGGTGGGGAGGTGACGCAACTACATGAGACAATCAAAACCCCAACTAACTATCCAATGCTGCAGGAAAAATGTAAATACAAACAATCAAGAGCTAACATGGAAGATACAATAACAAATAGTCATAAAAATGAAATATAATAATTTAAGAAAAAAGTAAAGAACAATGAAATATGTTATTTTAGAATATACTAGTATAACATATCACTTTTATCTTTAATTTTATCAACATAACCACTTTGGTTCTTAACGTGTGATTCATATATTGAATAAGGCTCTAACCATTAGCCATTAGGAAACAATCAAACCATATACTGATAAATAGAATCAATCCTAAAAGTTTAAAAATGAAATATAATAACTGAAATGCAAAATAAAGAGCAATTAAATGTGTTATTTGTATGTCCATCTAAATAAAAAACATAGATATGACTTCTAGTTGATGAGTTTAAAACATCTAAACATTTATGACCACTGGAATAGTGTTTTCCCATTTGGACGACAAACGAATATAAATAAATAAGAAGAGCAAATGGGGAGTTGGACAAAGATACAATAAGTTTGAGATGCACATCAATGACTCAAAACATGCAAAATCATTAAATTGCGAAAGAGAGAAGATCAATTTGATAGTGTAGCAGGTATTCAAATCTTCAACCGTCAAATAACAACATTGAACTCTTAAAGCCTCATCAAAAGTACCAATCAAATAATAACCAATACCACCAGTTAGCCCATCAATACTTTTAAAAGCCGATATGAGTATATGACACTATCAGCCATTAAAACCGACCAAGGGCATAATGGTCAAAACTCCTGATTTTCTACTTAAGAAAAGCACAAGAACTTCCAGGAAATTCATTAGAAATGTACAAAATACAATCATCAAGGGGCAGATAAGTCAAGTTTTCAAGGAAATATACCAACAACCATTTGAAATACAAGACTCTCGAGGGAAAAAGGTCATTAAACCATCTTTGCCAATACACCAAAAAACTAAACGCAACGACAACACCACCAAAATACACCATCAGAGTAAAGGGTAAAAGGTCACAGATTCCAAAATAACATCAGACTTTAAACTTCCATATTAGAGAGATCAATACAACTGAGGGCAAAATTCTCCAACAAAAATCAGCAGCAATCCTTTAAACCCATTGATGAGAGCAAGTCTGAGGGGCGATGGCAAATTCTGATTGCGTGAAATAGCCATGTCTCCTCGTTTCCTGAATTTGTGTGTCTCCTTGTCTTCTGATGTTTTAAATTGGCGTTTGCGACCTGACGTATTAGTTTTCTTTGGCCGATGTGGTGATGCCCTACTACCCTTGGACTTGGTGGATCAAAATTTGGACTGAAATAATAATAACCCATCATAAGTGGACCAGGACTGATGCCCCTAATATGGTGTTGCCCTGGGCTACGGCCCAGCCCGCCCAGCCCTTGGGTCGGCCCTGCGTATGGTGATTACAAGTGATATCGAATATGATGTAGATTAATGTTTAATTCACAACATGTCTGGTAATCAAGGTTCTAAATGGCGTGAGGCGTGGTGTGGCGGCAAGGCCAAGCCTCAAGCTTAACGAGCCATGACGTTTTTCAAGGCGTGATGTAAGGCGATGATTTTGTATTAATTTAAAATTATATTACCACATAAATATAAATTTATATTAAATACAACAACTATTTAGAAGTGTTAGATCAATAACTAATAACAAAAAGTTAACAAAAACCACAATACTTGTATCTCCGATTAGAAAAGACATCACAAAGAGCAAAAAAGAGTGTCTCAAATGAAAAAACACGCACCATAACACGCCATAACGCGCCATGGCATGTCATATCACACCTTGCCACGCGCCACGCCTAACAGCAACGTTATGAGGCTTTTCGTAATGGCGAAGCCACACCTCACGCCGTGGCATGCCTTGACGCGCCTTTTAGAACACTGTTGGTAATATTATTATAAATAGTAATGTTCTTTTGGATTACACGTAAAAACAAAATATAATAAATATGAAAATATATTTATTTGAGGAACTTATGTTGCTAATTAATTAATAGCTTAACTAGTTAATAATAAATAAATAAAATATGGAATATTCCAGAATGATTCGAATTTCATAGATAATTATAATTATGTTTGATAATTATTTATAGGGTTTCAAATCAGCTTTCTATAAATAGAGAACTCAAAATCCAGTTTTAACACATGAAAAAAATATCTCCTAGCCTCAAAAGTTTGAAATCCTCAAAAACCTAAGAAATTCCGAAGTGCAGTTTTCACCTCATGGTCGACCATTGATGTGACAACCCGGAAAATACGTTGCCAACCGCCGTTAGAGTCTAAGTATATCAACAAGTTGTAATAAGATAACCATATAATCATCCAACATATAAATACATATATTCAAATTTTGTCCTTAATTACGTCTTCAAATACACTCATAAGCTAAGTGCACAAAAAATAGTGTCACCTTAAGAACAAGATAACGTTTTTTAGAATGTACACGTTGCTACGATTCCCAAAAAAAAATATAAACTTCATAAAAATATGAATTAGTACGGCAATGATATGATCTTTATGGTAATAAAAATCTATCACATATTAAAAGTTACAACGTCAAATCTATTGGGAGAACAGTTGACCTTTGGCAGAAGTCACCAAAATAGGAAACGTAGTACTACTCAAAGTAGGAATTTTGAGAAAAATAACGCCTGAAATGGAACCCATATGAGAGGGTTATGATTTTCATTAAATCATAACGGTTATAAGATATATGCTAAAATAGAAAATTAGAAATAGCCAAATTGGCAAAAAGAAAAGTTGTTGTGTATGTCAAGATCTACACAAATATATAAGAATTGTTGAAAATGGAGCTCATATGCGAGAGAGGCGAATTTTTAAAGTTTGATTGTTACCCACGCGTGCATCCGCGCGCAAATGCGTGGGGTGCATCTGACGACAGGATTCGTCATGATACATATAATGTGGCACGAGGAGATAAGGACATGTGCCAGCTCTTAGTGGCTCACACGTACTTGCGCGACGTGCATGTAACTCTCGATTCCAGGTATGAACTTATTTCGAATTTGTTCATGAATTATCTTTGAACATGGTGTGTTGAAGGCTCAACACGGCGTGGTAATATGGTTTTGGCCCGTGGAATTTAATGAGCCAACATGACGTGTTGTCGGCTGGAAAGGAAACTCTAATTTTAGGGTGTTGCACTGTATATAATCTCCTTAAGTCCCCTAGGGATAGTCTCCTTACGAGCCTCCATTACCACTAAAACCCTAATTTGTCCCATAAGCTTTCTTGGTGGTGTTATTGAGTCTTGAGTAGATTCTTGTGGTTATTTTGCTCATTTCTAAGGGAAGCTTGAAGATTTAAGGTGCTTAGCTTGGAAGGAAGGTCATAGATCAAGAATCTCTCCACTTGTTGCAGTCTCTTTGAGGTATCAAGTTCATACCTTGACTAATAGATGTTTAGAACTCCTTAATTCATGCTTTTGGTCCTTTTGGGTTGAAGAGTATGGGAATTCGTTTTGGGGTTTGTTATTCCAGATTTGAGTTGCATTGGACCCATTGATCTTAAAGGTGCAAGCTTTAAGAGTAGAATCGGTCCCATGCATGCATCAAGTTCTTTTTTAAGCTGAAGAGCTTCATTTAGGCATGCATAAACATAAAGTTGGCAACTTCATGTGGTTTCTAGCTCAAGGAGGTCATATTTGTGTTTTGGGGCTTTAACCCATGAATTAAGTGCTTATTGGTTAAGCCTTAGGGTTTGAGTTTTTGACCCTTTTTGGTAGTCCATATGGGTAAAGTTGAAAACTTTACCCTTCTAAGTTCCTATTGGATTCAGATCTAAGCTTGGAAATCTTGGATATGAAGGAAACAACTTAATGTATTAAGTTGTTGGAACTCGAGGAAACACGATGTGTTGGATGGGATTTTCCCGCATGTAAGGATAAAAGGGAAACACGATGCGGTCAAAAAGGGAATCACGGCATGTTGGGTCAACATGGGCCCTTGACCTTGACTTTTGTCTTGGACCAATTTTGATCTATAAGGGGGTGTTGAGGCATTTTGAGTTATATCTAAGGAATTGTTACTGTATAGGTGTCAGGTAGAGCTGGTATTTGGAGTCGGGACATATTTAGCTATCATTCAGCATTTGAAGTGAGTTTCCTCAATGGGTTTATTAGGTCTAAAGCACCAATGCATACCCTTATTGATTATCCTAGGATGTTAGGAGTCTGCATGACCCTTGCATGTGTAGTGCGCTGCTATGTATACCGGACAGGGCTCGATGCCGGGCGAGGTCCGATGAGTGGAACATATGCTATTGTTTTATGATTATGTAACATCCCGACTCCTAGGTATAATGATTTTATAATTTTCATGATTTTCATTGAGCTACTCGACGAGTTGGAGGCCCCAACTCGTCGAGTAAAGAAGGGTTTTGGCCGCCTGGGTTTTACGACAAACTCGATGAGTTGGAGGGACCAACTTGACGAGTTGGCGCTGTGAGAGGAAACCCTTATGTCTCGAGTTTGTGTCCTATTTAAAGGGCCTTAATCCCTTATTTTCGCCACCCTTGTCACCTTAGACCTCTGTGAGAAACCCTAGACTAGTTCCACTAGTTATGAGACAGGGGGAGAGAGAAAGAGAGAGAGAGAGAGAGAGAGAGAGAGAGAAAGAGAGAGAGAGAGAGAGAGAGAGAGAGACTAAATTGAGAGTTCTTGTGCATCTTTGGAAGGAGATTGTGACATCATTGCAGATTGGATCGAGGGCGGACTGTGGATCAATGTTCTTCCGTGATTAGCTGTTGTGTGGAGGTAAAAAGCTACTATCATGATCATTTCTTTGTGAGATCTTAGTTTAGGGAGTTTTTAGGGTTTTCTCCTATCCATCTTGTGTTATTGAGTCACTTGCGCATATCATGAGGTTGAAACCTCAGATCTGGACTATGGGAGGTCTGGTGAGCCCAAAGATCCTAGTTTTATTGAGCTAAAGGCAAGCTCTTGTGCATCCAACCCAAAATGGAACTTGTTTTGGAATTTTCATGCCCTAAGTGCCATGCATGGACGTAAAGCTTGCAGCTTTACGTGGTATCTCAGCCGTGGGAGGCTAGATCTAGAGTTTGGGGTTGTAACTCTACCTTAAAACGTCTGAATAAGGAAATATACTTAAGGGACTCGCTGAGTTGATGAGCCAACTCGACGAGTCGGCTAGGGTTTTCCCCAATGAGTCTGGACATGAGTAACTCGAAGAGTTGATGAGACAACTTGACGAGTTAAGTTGGATTTTCTTTACAATTCTAAAGGAACGAGGGGACTCGATGAGTCACATAGATGCACTCGACGAGCCGGGTCAACATGGACTGTTGACTCGAGTATTAACTTCGGTTGACTTTAGGGTTTGGTCAAGTCAGGAATTATGGAGACCATGGAGGGGTAAAATGGTCTTTTACTCATCCTAAGAGATTAGAGAGAGAATATATTGGTTTATTTAGAGTTGTGATTTAAGTCTTAATTAGAGATAATTATCGTATGTGTTAGGCGGATGCTAGATCGGTGATTCGTGTACGAGGTTTATTTGCTTGCTTACGAGGTGAGTCTTCTCACTATAGTTACCTTGAGTGGTAATTTTGTGTAATCGTAAGGTCTTGTGTGCTTATTGAGTATTGTGATATCCTGCATTATGTCTTTGTGATTTATGTTGAGTATTATGCTAAGTTTTACTGAGTTATGATCGGAGGGTCCACCCGAGTTGTGGGACCGGAGGGTTCCACAGAGGCACATCGACCATAGGGTCTTATTTGAGATATATCCATGAGAGGCTAATGAGTTATGTGTGGTATTTTAGGGAACTCACTAAGCTTTGTGCTTATTGTGTATTGTGATATGTGTTTCGAGTACTTCTCAGGATCGCGAGAAGGCGCCGATTTGATTGTACACTCAGGATGGAGTTATATTTTGAGGATCCTGGATTTCATTCAAACAATTATGGACATGTGTTTTTGATCATTTGACACTTTGGGTTTTTGTGAATAGTGTTTATGAGAATTATGCGATTTTTAAAATGACAATTTTGTTTGAAAATTTACGGTGTTACAAGTTGGTATTAAAGCCTTGGCTTGAGGGATTCGGATGTACCTTCGGGTGTGTCTGGACTCAAAATGAGGATTTGAAAAAAAATTCAAAAGAAATGATTTTTTTAAAATGAGAAAGAGTTTTATGAGAAAAACAAGTTGGAGGAGTGTGTACAATCAGCCAGAGCCCGAACGATGATACATGAGTTAAGGCAGAAACACTGATACTAAGCATGTTAAATTATAATTATACATAAATATATATATATATATATATATATATATATATATATATATATATATGAATATAGTTTTATAAAAACAATAATTTAAGTAGTTGAAAAATAGTTTAAAATGGTTTGAAAAAGCTTATAAAAGCATTAAATATCTTGAGTTGATTTGTAACCGTATTTGAGTGTTAACATAAATACTTTGTGTTTGGCTTGTATTCTCCCCCTAAAAGCATTGGAAAATGGTAAAACATAGGGGTATGAACTCACCTTTAAGTGAGTGCTTGCGAGGGATACAGAGTAGTAGTGATTATTCCACAAGTTAGAACCTATATAAATATTTGTATCCTAGTAGTATTTCACGCATAATATATGTATAATTAGTGAAAATAGTGGTAAACATGTTATGGAATAGCGTATTATGTAAGAATTACTTACAAAAAGGAGCCTTAGAAATGAACCGAGGGTATGAAGGACATTTTTGGTGTGTCTTGGGTGATTTCGGTTGCTTGAAGATGTGAAGTGTTCTTGGTGTTCTTGGTGGAACCAAGGAGATAGGGGTGTTTTCGGTTGGAAATAAGGAGTTTGGATGGTGATTTCGGTCAGATATTATGAAGATCCTATAGTTTGGCGTGTATTCTCCCCCTAAAAGAATTGGCAAATGGTAAAACATAGGGGTATGAACTCACCTTTAAGTGAGTGCTCGTAAGGTATACAGAGTAGTAGTGATAATTCCACAAGTTAGAACATGTATAAATATTTGTATCCTAGTAGTATTTCACGCATAATATGTATATAATTAGTGAAAATAGTGGTAAACATGTTATGGAATAGCGTATTATGTAAGAATTACTTACAAAAAGGAGCCTTAGAAACGAACCGAGGGTATGAAGGACGTTTTTGGTGTGTCTTGGGTGATTTCGGTTGCTTGAAGATGTGAAGTGGTCTTCATGGAACCAAGGAGATAGGGGTGTTTTTGGTTGGAAATAAGGAGTTTGGATGGTGATTTTGGTCAGATATTATGAAGATCCTATAGTTTTAGGATGATACTTGAGAGAATAGGATGAGATTCTTGGTTGTGTTCTTGAGAGAAAAAGGGTGATTTCGGTCAAGAGGTGTAATAGTGAGGAAGAGTTTTCGGTCCAGCTTATAAATAAGGAAGAAATCTGATGTGATGTTTGCATTGGAAATCATGTTTCATCTCTTGATTTATGTGAAGATGGATAGAACTTTCGAGATTTCGGTGTAGACCGAAATCCGATTTCGGCCCGAGACAAGTGGGCATTTGCGAGGGTTTGCGGTCCGAGCCGAGAACCGTTTTTGGTCCGAATGTTTTCTCTTATGTGAGGGTTTTCGGTCCTCACATTTGGTTCATATATTTGCAGCAATTATTCAATAAAAGGTTTAGTTATATTAAAACATTGGATAAGCTTTAATAAATTAATAAATCAACAAATTTGACTTTTATTTAACAAGTTTTGACTTTTGTTGATTTTGGTTGACTTTTATAGACTTGAAAATAACGGGTTGTCACATCATCCTCCTGTTAAAGGGAACTTTGTACCGAAATTAAGTCTAAAGTGAGTACTCATGGACTAGGGAAAAGATGCGGGTACTTTTGTTTCATTTGATCTTCCCGCTCCCAAGTGAATTCAGGTCCCCGCTTGGCATTCCAGCAAACTGTCACTATGGGTATACAACTTTGCTTGGTTCTCTTGACTTCCTTATCTAGTGTTTATACTGGTTCTTCCACGAAGTTGAGGCTCTCATTTATCTCGATTTCATCGAGTGGGATCATAAGAGTCTCGTCAGATAAACACTTCTTTAAGTTAGACATGTGAAAGGTAGGGTACACGTTGTTAAGTTCTTGTGGTAGTTTGAGTTTGTAAGGTACTGGGCCGATTCTAGCGATAATATCGAAAGGCCCAATGTACCTTGGATTCAGTTTGCCACGCTTTCCAAAGCTTATCATGTCCTTCTAGGGCGAGAGCTTCAATAACACATGGTCACCAACCTAGAATTCCAAGGGTTTTCGTCTGTCTCTAGAGGCTTTCAATTGTTCTCGAATTCGAATAATTTTCTCAGTTGTTTCCCTGATGATCTCTGGATCAGTGAGAATGTTTTCATGGATTGGTCCTTTAGCTAGTTGCGTATCACCCACTTCAGCCAAACACAAAGGTGATTTGCACTTCCGGCCATATAGGGCTTTGAATGGGGCAACCTTGATACTCGTATGGTAGCTGTTTTTGTATGAGAATTCGACCAGTGGCAAATGGGTATCCCATGCTTTATCAAAGTCGATCACACAAGCTCTCAACATGTCTTCTAATGTTTGAATCTTTCTCTCACTTTGCCCATCGTTTGTGGATGGTAGGTTGTACTCATGTCCAACGTAGTTCCTAGGGATTTTTGTAGTGACTACTAGAACCTTGGGGTGAAACTATCAGAGATAATAGATATGGGCACACCATGTAGTCGTATAATATCTCTAATGTAGTCGTATACTGTCTCTATCAGAGATAATAGATATGGGCACACCATGTAGTCGTATAATATCTCTAATGTATGTTCTGATCAGTTTCTCCATTTTGTCAGTTTCTTTAATTGGTAGGAAGTGCGTGGACTTGGTTAACTTGTCAATGATCACCCAAATGGTATCGATACCACCCATTATCTTAGGTAACTTGGTTATGAAATCCATTGTAATCCGCTCCCACTTCCACTTAGGTATTTCTGGTTGATGTAGTAAACCTGAGGGCTTTTGGTATTCTACCTTAACCTTGGCACAAGTCATACACTTGCCCACAAAGGTAGCAATTTCTGATTTCATGTTTGGCCACCAATATAACTTCTTGAGGTCCAGATACATCTTTTCTGAACCTAGATGAACGAAGTATCGTATTTTGCGAGCTTCGTTCATGACAACGTCTCTAAATCCACCAAACTTTGGTGTCTAGATTCGGTTCATGAGATAACAAACTCCATCACCCTTGACTTCTAAGTTCCTGTCCATTCCCCTTAAGGCATTAACTGTCACATTTTTGGGTTCCAAGGCTTCCTGATGAGCCTCTTTATTTTTTGTAGACAGATGTGAATGGATGGTCATGGTCAGTGCTTTGACTCTACGACCTGAGTACTCCTTTCGACTAAGGGCATTAGCTACTAGATTGGATTTGCCTGGATGATAACGAATTCTGCATTCGTAGTCATTTTGTAGTTCTACCCATCATCGTCGTCTCATGTTGAGCTCTTTCTGGTCGAATATGTGTTGAAGGGTTTTATGGTCTGTGAAAATAGTGCTCTTCGTACCATACAGGTAGAATCTCCAGATCTTTAGAGCAAATACTACCGCTCCAAGCTCAAGATCGTGAGTAGTGTAGTTGACTTCTTGTGTCTTAAGTTGTCTTGAGGCATAGGCAATGACCTTTCCTCGTTGCATAAGAACACAGCCTAGCCCTTGATTGGATGCATCACTGTATACTATGAAATCTTCTATCCCTTCTGGAAGGGACAACTTCGGTGCGGTGCATAGGGCTTGTTTTAGCGTTTGGAACACATTTTCTTATTTCTCTTCCCAGTTGTAAGTCACACCCCTTTGAGTTAGGGTGGTAAGTGGTTTAGCAATCATTGAGAAGTTCTGTATGAACCTACGATAGTAGCCAACAAGGCCTAAGAATTGATGAATCTCCGTAGGCGTTCTTGGTGCTGACCAGTTCTTGATTGCCTTGATTTTCGAAGGGTCCACCTGAATTCCCTCTTTGTTGACCACGTGACCTAGGAATTCTACTCTCCGAATCTAAAATTCACACTTTCAGAACTTCGCATAAAGTTTTTCTGCTCGTAATGTTTCCAAAACCTATCGTAAGTGTTGACTATGTTCCTCCTTACCGCGTGAGTAGATAAATATGTCATCTACGAATACAATCATGAATTTATCTAAGTTAGGATGGCACACCCTGTTCATTAAATCCGTAAACACCCTCGTAGTGACCATAACGAGTTCGGAAGGCTGTTCTGGGACATCTTCCTCTAGAACTCGTAACTGGAGATACCCGGATCTTAAATCAATCTTTGAAAAGTAGCTTGCTCCTTGAAGTTGGTCAAACAAGTCGTCTATACGCGGTAGAGGGTATCAGTTCTTAAAGGTGAGTTTGTTTGGCTCGCGGTAATCGATGCACATATGGAACGATCCATCATTTTTCTTCTCGAACAAGACCGATGGTCTCCAGGGTGAGAAGCTCGGTCTGATGAATCCCTTGATGAGCAGGTTGTTTAGTTGACTGGATAGTTCCTGCATCTCTGCTAGTGCTAGACGGTAATGTGATTTGACTACGGGGGTAGCTCCAGGAATTAAGTCAATTCTGAACTCGACTTGGCGTTCTGGTGGTACTCTAGGGAGATCTTCGGGAAAGATGTTGGGAAAATCACAGACTTCAGGAAAGCTCTTTATGACTTTCACTTCCCGATTCCTGTATACCTGGTGAGCTAAGAATGCATGGTATTCCTTTCGTAAGCACTTTTGGGCTTGGATGCACAAGATGATTCGAATGTTCGTGCCTGGTTTGTCGCCATAGACGACTACGGTTTCACTACTCGGTAGACTAAGACGAACAACTTTCTCATAACATAGGATGTCAGCACGATGGGGACTCAACCAATCCATTGCCAATGATAGTGTGAAAACTTTTTATTGAGACCGACATAAGGTCGATTTGGAAATAATAGTTATTTAGAGTGAGGATGCATCCTATATACATATCGTTAGTGCTCTCAGTTTTTTTGTTAACCATTTCTATGATAAATGTTTCCATTAGTGTTTGTGGTTGTTTTTTGAGTAAGTGTTTAAATTTGTGGCTCACAAAACTCCTCTCCGCTCCACTATCAAAGAGTTTGCATGCATAAGAGTTATCGAGGAGAAACATACCCTTGACCACCGTAGGATCTGCCACTGCTTCTTCATGGCCTATTGCTAATACTCTCCCCACTCCACCAACATTCCTTGCCTTCGGGCAGTTCCTCTTGAAGTGCCCAGTTTCACCGCACCCGTAGCAGGCTTGGCTCACTCCAATACCAAGGACCTAGGTGATTAGTTTTTCCGATGCCTTACAGAAACAAGAAGTGTTCCCCTTCCTGTTATAGTTCTCACAGTTCATCTCCCGAAAAGGGTCCGTGATGATGGAAATTGCACTTGCTGCACTTCAGCATGTATCTTGCATGTTTTTTTGTTGTTGCAGGGGTAGCAGGGGTTGTTGCAGCATGAACAACCACTATCTACTGTTTCTTGGTTGGGTTATGTGTTGTTTGGTTCTTCTTTCTATCCCAAAACTTTCTTTTGTTGTCGTTCTCCTTGGCATGTTCGGGGACAGGGGTCACTACGCGTTGGTGAGCTCCATGGTCAATGAGTCTTTGAGCCAAGCGTTTGGTGCTATCAAATGTAATAGGGTTTAAAGACAAAACATTCCCCTGAAGTGGAGGAGGCAGTCCCCGGATATACCTCTCTATTTTCTTGCTCTCTGTGGGAACCATCCCGGGACACATAATAGCTAGGTCACTAAATCTATTAGTGTAGGCTACTGTTAGATGGCATTTTATGCGTCTTATAGTGTTCATTATAATTTAGGATCATATTTTGTACATTATCATGTCATTTATTTAAATAATGTTTAGCTCATGTATTTTGTTAGAATTCCCGTACTGCTCATCACTACAAGAAAAATAGCCTTTTACGACGCGCAAACCACGACACTCAATGATTTATGGTACGCAAAAGAGGGTAACGTTAAAAAAGTGTCATCTCTTCAAAAAATTTAAGGATTTAGGTCACGCATTATTGCGTGCCCTTAAATTAGCGTCATACGAGAAAAAAATAAAAACACGGAGGACGTTGTATCTTAAATGGGCGTCCTCTATGAGTGTCGCTTTATAATTTTAATGAAAAGCGCGTTTAATAGACAGGGGGGAAAATGAAATCCCTAAAATTTTGAACACCCGCCTTCTTTTTTATCCTCCACTTTCCTTCTTGCCCTAATTACGATCCTTTCTCCCCCCCTCCATACATTCGACTGCCGCCTTGCCTAGTTATCGACACTCCTTCCTTCGTTCCTCACTTGCCTTCTTCGCCTGACAATATCTCAAGAAGTACAACTCCGAAAGCGTACAAGTCGGACTTATGTGTTGGAACACCAATAGACTGAAATTCAGGCGACATGTAGCCTCGTGTGCCCTAGAATTTCACGAATCTTGAATGTGGGTGTGAAGCGACTCTGTTTAAAACATTTGTAACCGAATCCAAATCTCGAGGTTCGATTTCTCTCACGTTCACAATCTTTCCGGTTAGACTCGTATCAACGACTGTAAAGTTGAATAAAAGCTTTTCAAGACTCGGGGCACGAGGTTGAAGGTAACAAATCCTCTTCTTCTTCTTCTTCTAATTTCATTTCAATTTCTCCGTTTTCATCATCAATTTCGAGAATATGTGGGTATGAAGCGACTCTGTTTAAAACATCTGTAACCGAATCCATGTATGTTTCACCTTTGATTAATCTTCTTGAGAATTTCTTGATTCCAGGCATTAAGAAGACCAAATTGTGTTTTCCGTTTGCAGTGTAGTTGTATCCGTTTAGTTGTTCTAAATGCCAGTTGTCTGCAACCAAGATGATTAGTGCACATCAGAGTTTGTATGCCTGTGTATCTGTAAATAGGACTGATGGATCTACATAATTCATATATTCATTTTGAAATTGTACTTTGTGTTAGTATCATGAATATGAATCTGTGTTGATAATTAGTGGACATCTGAGTTTGTTGTTCCCAAACAAAAGGGCAATTTGGTCTTTTTCCTCATTGATTGATATAATATTAGTTTTACTCCCTTTCTTTTCCAATATTTTGTCTGCTTTCATTTCTAAAACAAAAAGGAAAATTTGCATTCATGAAGTAAGTGGTGGTGGTCAAAGTTTTACTAGTTTTTAAATGTTTAAAATACACTTTCAATGATGATGGGCAACTAAGTAATTTCATAAACATGGTTCAGGCACGACTTGCATTTTGTAAGTTCATGGTGAAGCCTTCCATACTACTGGTGCTAGATGAGCCAACAAATTACTTGGATATACCTTCCAAAGAAATGCTTGAGATTGGTTTGTTTTTTTTTTCTCTATTGACATCTTTATTTATAACTTTTTCCGTGAATCTGATTGCACACATTTGAAGGTCAGCTAGGAATTAAAGTTTATAGCTTCACTTTTAATTTTTTTTTTGGGTTTTAACTTTTAGGTCAGCTGAGACTTCTGATAACAAGTTGGTTGCTGCTTCTAATGTTGTTGATCACTGCCAAATGAATGATTCATACACAATTTGGGAAAAAGTATTTTAGTGATTTGAGATGATTTTCTATTTTATTTTATAATCTCTTGACCTGGTTGCTTTGTGGTTATACAAAGTCAAGAATTATATTATTTAATTATTTTCTTTTATCTCAGATTTTCTGAATTTTGATAATGAAGTTAACAACGATGTTGAAGAACTTGATGAAGATTTGAGTGACAGTGAAGAAAACCGTTTAGTTGATGACAGTGGATGGTCTTCACATACTAAGTAATCATATTTAGTTATTTTTACATTAATTGTTAAAGAAAATAAATAAAACCTTTTTTTTGTAGGGCTGTTGGAAAATATCTCCAAAATATATTTAATAAGGAAGAAGAGAATAGAAGAAAGGCTCTTCGTATGAACAGCCTTTTAAATGGGAAAACTTGCAAGGAGGAATCAAGAATGTTTTTCAAAACTTTGGTAAACTTTACAATTTGATTCTAAATAACTAGCCTTTTTCACATTTTAGTTGAATTTTGAAGGTAGAAGTAGAATTCCAAGGGGAATTTGATTTGGGTTTTGTTTAAAGTTTAGAATTGATACGACTAGTTCGGATATTTTTTATAGGAAATAGCATCTCTGAATGCTTAGAGATTAATTTATGACATTTTTTGTATCGAGGTTATTCTTGTCATAGTCATTAACTTTTTTTAAAAATTTTCAGGGGAGAGTCAACATGCCTCTTGACTCAGGTGCTAGAGAGATGACATCAATATTAGACACTACACTTGTACAAGCTCTGCTTTTAACCTCACAATCTACTGCTGCAGGAAACTCATAGTAGATTCAGTAACTATTATCATCCGAACTTTGTTTTTAAGTAGTTTCATAGTTGATGTTAAAGAATTCCAAACCTTATATAAACTTTGGTATTTTATTATACATTAGGTAACTTTCTTCCTTTCCAATATGCAGGATTTTCAAGAATTACATCCCCTATCTATTACAGGGGAAGAAAATCAAGGATGATTTCCTTAACACTTCAGTTCAAGATTTGGTAACTTACCTGAATCCAATGTTTCTAGCTTACATAGAAGGGACTGACATCTTAGTTTTTCAAAAGTAAATTTTGTGTATTACAGGGGAGTGTTTTAGACACAACCAAGTCACATATATTTCCTCTTCACATATATGAATGCTAAAATCAAATGAATAATCAGTGATTCTTGTTTGCGTTCATATTGAACAGGCTGTAGACATGCAGATACAAATGGTCTTGATGGTTTAAAGGTTCAGATTATACTATCATCTATCTGCTATCAGCCTTGTTTATTCTTTGTTTAAATGTTGATAGAGAGTGAAGTATCAAGTGTGTTACCCTGTGATTTATTGATTATAATTAAAATTATAGGTGGGTCATTCCAGAAGGTTTGGGCATCTTGGGTTGGGTGTGAATTTCATAACCTTTGAAGAAAGATTTAACCTGTAAGTCTTCCTCCTGATAATATTAATTAGCATTACCAGATTTACCCCTATCTTTCTAACTCTGTGGTTTCATGGCTATTTATTAATGCTATAGGTATCGGATTGAGCATGAGCTTGGAACCGAAATTAAACAAATTCCTCCACTAATTGATCAAGCTATTTATTGTTGTTGACCCATCATTATCAAACCTGTTGCCTTCATCATATACATACTATCATCTTCATCTTGGTCAGTAACAACTAACAACAATTTTTTTTTATATTAATGATGTTTAAAAAATATTTAAGAAAATGATGGATTGGAAACAAAAAATTCAGGGGGAAATCCTTTTTCCTCTCCATTGACTCATTCTTTTTGCATTAAAAAGAAAATGATGGTGTTGTTTTTTGATCAATTGATGGAGTTAAGGATTTAAATATATTATTGACAGCATTTATGTAGTATGAAATAAAGATGAAACATGTAAACAAAAAATAGTTATTTATATGTGGTAGGAAGCTCATTAAATCCAAATATTGAGAAACTAAATCTCAAAGTTTGTACACGTGGAGTATTACAATGTGGATGATTTTGGTTATTATCTTATATTGAAAATTATTAATGTAAAAGTACAATGTTAAGATTTCAATTTATAATTGTTTGTAAATGAACAGTCAATTATATATATATATATATATATATATATATATATATATATATATATATATATATATATATATTCAACATCACTTCCTATAAAAGGGTAAAATAGTCATTTTCTTTTTCATCCTCAGTGTGTTCATTCGGTCCAAAAATAGAAAGCAACAAAGGATGATAACAGATTACCTTTTGAGAAAGAGTACTTGGACTGCAAATTACCTTTTGAGGCTAGTATTTAACATTCTGTAGAGACGAAGTGACAACACTTCCAAAGTGGCAAATAATATTGCAACTGCAGGTAAATTCCCGAACATAGGACACAAACAAACTGTAAAGATTACACAGATGCATTGAAAGAAAGATGTAAACAAAGATAAAAAATCTTAATATTTTTTGTACCAATGATTAGTTTTCATTTTCATTGGGTAGGGGTCCATGTCAGTTATAGTTGTCAACTGGTCAGTAAAAAAACATGTTAAAACTAGATTGTGTGTGTGTGGGGGGGGTATATCTTTTCGCTATCATATAGAAACTTTCCAAAACAAATAAATAATCAAAATTAAACAAGTAGTCCAGCAAATAGAAACTTCATTATTGCAACTTTAACTTTATTTTTTGTATCAAAGTTACAAAGTGTAATTTTTATTGTTTTTTAGGCTGATGTCAGTGAAAAGCAAGCTAAACTTGGTGATGGAGACTAACATGGACTTAGAGAACCTAAGGACAAACTGGAGAAGTGAGTTGAAGAGTTGACATGGAGATTAGACTTTGAAAAGCATTTGAGGGTATATTTTTTTTATATTTCTTGTATCTAATTAGTTTGTAAATTTTTGTTACAACTATTGATTTGTTTTATATTTCCAAGGAACGATTATTTGTATGACATTAAATTTTATGCAATGGATTGTATTTTTTGTATATGATATTTTATTTTCTATTATGAAACATTAAATACAAATTTAATTTGAAAATTAGTAAATCTATAAATAATATTTTTTTTAAACATTTAAAATTATGATACGCAAAAATGTGTGTCGTCTTCATTTATGACATGACCTTTCTTGACAGGGGCTTTCTTGATACGCATTGCGTGTCAATAACACGCGCGTCGTAGGGTTACGACACGCGAAAGCGTGTCGTCTTCCTTTATGACAGGGCCTTCCTTGATACGCATTGCGTGTCGTAAACGTGCGTCGTAATTGCGCGTCATAAATGAGCGTCGTAAATGTGCGTCGTCTCTCTTTATGATAGGGCCTTCCTTGACGCGCATTTGCGCATCGTCTAAGCCCTTTACGACGCGCAATGAGCATCGTAAAAGGTTGTTTTTCTAGTAGTGCATGTTTTTTATGTCAATTTCAGATAGTTCGAGGGGAGCAGTGCTTTGGGAGCAGTTGGATGTGCATTTTGGAGCTTAAAATGGAGTTTGGGACTTATGAAGGATTATGAGGAATGTTTGTAAGATGCTTTGGTCAAGAAACATCCGATTGAATTGATCACATGAAGATAGAATATGCAATCTAATGTTAAAGGATGTTGCTGGCAGCATTGACCCCTGTCAGTATTTTGACCATATCTCGAGAACCTTAACTCCGATTGATGCGATTAAAAATGATCTGAAAAGTAGACAAAATTGCGGACGTAATAGGCATAAATTGCGATTGTAGGTTGTCTCCTTGCGATCTTAGGTGACCCTTTTGCGATCGTAGGTTTGGTCGAAGGTTGCCTTCGAGGTTCTTTTGTGCCCAAAATTCACCCGGGAGTGAAAACTCAATACCTGCGATCGCAGGTTGTGTACATGCGATCGCAGGTTGGCCAAAAAGTGTCAAAATAGCATCCTACTTCATTCAAAAGGCACCAGACGTATTTATTTCAAAACCCGCGACCGCAGGTTGTGTACATGCGATCGCAGGTGCGCCGTTTTTGCTGATGGACATATAAATAGACCCTGACAGCATTCTTGTAACCGAAGTTGGCGATTCCAGAGGTTCCGGACGACGAAAATACGATTTTGGAGGTGTTTCTTCTCCAATTTCAACAATTTCTGAGGATCTGAAGACTGTGGATCATCTCCTTCAAGTAGATTAGTAAGATTAGTTGTTTGATGTCTCTTTTCATCTGTTTTTATCAGATTTTAGCCATGTCTGGCTAAAACCTTAGTCTTCAGTTCTGCAAAGACAAGTACTTTTCATGTGATTGATCATTAGATCTGGTTTTTTATTTGTGTATCTATCTAGATTCTTCACTTTTGTTCTTAATGAATGTTTGATTTTGATTCTTGTTAGTCTGATCACCTAGCTAGGGTTTTATCATTCCAGTTAATCAGTTATAGAATACATAATTGTTCTTGTCAATTGGTAAAAGTAACAAGTATCAGATTGGTTCTATTTTGGGATTTAACTCTGGTATAAACTGAAAAATCATACCTTTACGCTTCCGAGCTTGTGAGAAGTATTGGGTATTGTGCGGAATTTTACAAAGAGCTTAATGCAACTTTTCTGATCTTAATTAAGAGCTTGTTTGATTAGACAGTAAAAAGTTAGGGTTAATTGAAGAGCTTGTTTTGATTAACTAATTTAGGTAAAAGAGAAATTACTAGAGCTTGTTAGTTTTTCTTAGTACCAGCTTAGATAAAACGCATCTCAAATAATCAGATTTGGATCAACTACATGATTAGGAAAGTCACAGCAGAACCGAAACCGTTTTTATTATTGATTTTCATTTAGTTTAATATCACTGCACTTTTAGTTTTTAATTTAATTTAAAACCCCCTTCTTTTATATTTATGTATTGACTAGATATGCTTGATGCAAAAAGACATTGACCATTAGGCTGTGTCCCTGAGGATTCGACCCTGCTTCTCTGTGCTATATTTTTAGTGCAACCAACAGTGATAAATTTATTTGTTTAATACGTGCACGACAACGTGTTATCAAATTGGCGCCGTTGCCAGGGACACGGTACTGCTAATAGGTTTTACCAAATTTTTACCTATAGGTAATCTAGTCTTCAGGCATGGTCGAGCCAACGACCTTAAAAAAGGGCGGCTTTCCGGAAGGCAACCCGATGAGTAGTTTTTAGCTTTTATGCTTTCAATAAAGAGATGGTCGCAGTTCCAATCAAGCTTGGGGAAATCAGAGGATCTTCAAAGTCGTTGAAATTCAGATTTTTCGCCACATCTTCGTCAAAATCAGAATTTCTCCAAAGTTATCAGGTACATTCTTTCCTAGCTGCACCTTTTTGCTTTTATTTGCTTTATTGAGCTGTTCATTCCTTTTTAAGAATTGAGGAAAATGCATTATTTTAAGCTTGGGGAGGGGATTAGTATAAAAAAATTGCATTTTTGCTTAAAATTTTAATTTTTTAGTTAAATTTTTTAAAATTTTGCATTTTATTTTCTGCATTGCATTTTCATAAAAAATATTCAAAAAATCCAAAGATATTTTATTTTTCTGCATTCATAAATAAGTAAACAAAAACCCAAAAAGATTTTATTTCTAGTTATTTTTTATTTTTTGCATATCAAAATCTTTAAAAAATTAAGAAATTCACATGAGATGAGGATAACTTTTTACATTCGATAGCTCTGTTAAGACGAAGTGTGATAGTTGCCGAAAATAATAGTCTCATTACAATCAATTTTAAGAATTATCTTTTCAAGTGCTTTAAATGTTTTCAATATGAACCAATATAAGAGTCAGATAATTTTTACAATGAAAGTGTTTGATGGAAAAACGAACAGTTTTTTTGAAAATAATTTCCATTGATGCCTTAAAAAGAACCTAGATTGGATAACCCTTATCAGTCCTTGAATTACTGAACCCTATAGTTTCTACGCCTTTTGAGGTTAGGAGGGAACTCTCGTTATACCCCCATAATAGTTATCATTTTTGAAGTATTGAAGATATGGAGGGCCTCAAATTAAAATTTGCGCCCAGTCAATATATATATGTTAGAAATGATATATCAAGCAACTTGAAGAAATCTGAAATTCAAAGTTAAATCCAAGTCAAGTTCAAGTCGAAATGAAGAAGCAAGCAAGTTAAATATGAAGAGTTGATCAAGACAAAGAAGATGTATGGTATAATCAGATTGATCCCTCGATAGTGGAATCATAGGGGTAAACTTGGATTTTCTGTCCATGATGGAGCTTACCGCGTTTACTGGATGAGTTTGGAAAAAAAAAAAGGCGGGGTTGGTCAAGCTAAGTTTTTATAAACGAATTTTCATGAAATTATTTTTACAAATACATTGTTTTCACAAATTTAATTCGGCATAAAAATTATTTGCTCAAGCTTGGTTTAACTCATTAAATATAATTATGAATTGTTAATATAAAGTATTGAGACTGTTGTCTAGGTGGTGATTTCATTGGAGCTTCCTTGTTGTGAAATCTGATCATGTGACAAAAAAAAGAGTGTAGTGTTTTGATAAATTTAAAATTTTTAGTTTCCCTAATCTTGCTATAGTTTTTATTCTAAGTTCCTTTTTATGTCATCTACATCTTTCCATTTGTTTATAATGTTTTATTATTTTTCTTACTTGAGGGAAAGTAAGGTTTAAGCTTGAGGAGATTTCTTAGATGCCATTTTATGCATCTTATAGTGTAGTTTTCATTATCATTTAGGATCATATTTTGTACATTTTCATGTCATTTTTTAAAATAATGTTCAGCTCATGTATTTTGTTAGAATTCCCGTACTGCTCATGTTTTTATGTCAATTTCAGATGGTTCGAGTGTAGCTGTGCTTTGGGAGCAGTTGGATGCACGTTTGGAGCTTAAAATGGAGCTTGGGACTTATGAAGGATTATGAGGAATGTTTGGAAGATGCTTTGGTCAAGAAACATTTGATTGAATTGATCACACGAAGATAGAATATGCAATCTAAAGTTAAAGGATGTTGCTGATAGCTTTGACCCCCTGTCAATATTTTGACCATATCTCGAGAACCGTAACTCCGATTGACGTGATTAAAAATGATCTGAAAAGTAGACGAAATTTCGAACGTCATAGGCACAACCTGCGATCGCAGGTAGTCTCCTTACGATCGCAGGTGACCCTTTTTGCGATCGTAGGTTTGGTCGCAGGTTGCCTTCGAGGTTCTTTTGTGCCCAAAATTCACCCAGGAGTGAAAACTCAATACCCGCGATTGCAGGTTGTGTACATGCGATCGCAGGTTGGCCAAAAAGTGTCAAAATAGCATCCTACTTCATTAAAAAGGCACCAGACGCGTTTATTTCAAAACATGCGATCGTAGGTGCGCCGTTTTTGTTGCTGGACGTATAAATAGACCCTGATAGCATTCCTGTAACCGAAGTTGGCGATTCCAGAGGTTCCAGACGACGAAAATACGATTTTGGAGGTGTTTCTTCTCCGATTTCAACAATTTCTGAGGATCTGAAGACTGTGGATCATCTCCTTCAAGTAGATTAGTAAGATTAGTTTTTTGATGTCTCTTTTCATCTGTTTTTATCAGATTTTAGCCATGTCTGGCTAAAACCTTAGTCTTCAGTTCTGCAAAGACAAGTACTTTTCATGTGATTGATCATTAGATCTGGTTTTTTATTTGTGTTTCTATCTAGATTCTTCACTTTTGTTCTTAATGAATGTTTGATTTTGATTCTTGTTAGTCTGATCACCTAGCTAGGGTTTTATCATTCCAGTTAATCAGTTATAGAATACATAATTGTTCTTGTCAACTGGTAAAAGTAACAAGTATCAGATTGGTTCTATTTTGGGATTTAACTCTAGTATAAAATGAAAAATCATACCTTTACGCTTCCGAGCTTGTGAGAAGTATTGGGTATTGTGCGGAATTTTACAAAGAGCTTAATGCAACTTTTCTGATCTTAATTAAGAGCTTGTTTGATTAGACAATAAAAAGTTAGGGTTAATTGAAGAGCTTGTTTTGATTAACTAATTTAGGTAAAAGAGAAATTACTAGAGCTTGTTAGTTTTTCTTAGTACCAGCTTAGATAGAACGCATCTCAAATAATCAGATTTGGATCAACTACATGATTAGGAAAGTCACAGCAGAACCGAAACCGTTTTTATTATTGATTTTCATTTAGTTTAATATCACTGCACTTTTAGTTTTTAATTTAATTTAAAACCCCCTTCTTTTATATTTATGTATTGACTAGATATGCTTGATGCAAAAAGACATTGACCATTAGGCTGTATCCCTGAGGATTCGACCCTGCTTCTCTGTGCTATATTTTTAGTGCAACCAACAGTGATAAATTTATTTGTTTAATACGTGCACGACAACGTGTTATCAAATTGGCGCCGTTGCCGGGGACACGGTACTGCTAATAGCTTTTACCAAATTTTTACCTACAGGTAATCTAGTCTTCAGGCATGGTCGAGCCAACGACCTTAAAAAAGGACGGCTTTTCGGAAGGCAACCCGATGAGTAGTTTTTAGCTTTTATGCTTTCAATAAAGAGATGGTCGCAGTTCCAATCAAGGTTGGGGAAATCAGAGGATCTTCAAAGTCGTTGAAATTCAGATATTTCGCCACATCTTCGTCAAAATCAGAATTTCTGCAAAGTTATCAGGTACATTCTTTCCTAGCTGCACCTTTTTGCTTTTATTTGCTTTATTGAGCTGTTCATTCCTTTTTAAGCATTGAGGAAAATGCGTTATTTTAAGCTTGGGGAGGAGATTAGTATAAAAAAATTGCATTTTTGCTTAAAATTTTAATTTTTTAGTTAAATTTTTACAAATTTTCTTTTACATTTTATTTTCTGCATTGCATTTTCATAAAAAATATTCAAAAAATCCATAGATATTTTATTTTTCTGCATTCATAAATAAGTAAACAAAAACCCAAAAAGATTTTATTTCTAGTTATTTTTTATTTTCTACATATCAAAATCTTTAAAAAATTAAGAAATTCACATGAGATGAGGATAATTTTTTACATTCGATAGCTCTGTTAAGACGAAGTGTGATAGTTGCCGAAAATAATAGTCCCATTACAATCAATTTTAAGAATTATCATTTCAAGTGCTTTAAATGTTTTCAATATGAACCAATATAAGAGTCTGATAATTTTTACAATGAAAGTGTTGTATGGAAAAACAAACAGGTTTTTTGAAAATAGTTTCCTTTGATGCCTTAAAAAGAACCTAGATTGGATAACCCTTATCAGTCCTTGAAATATTGAACCCTATAGTTTCTACGCCTTTTGAGGTTAGGAGGGAACTCTCGTTATACCCCCAGAATAGTTATCATTTTTGAAGTATTGAAGATATGGAGGGCCTCAAATTAAAATGTACGCCCAGTCAATATATATATGTTAGAAATGATATATCAAGCAACTTGAAGAAATCTGAAATTCAAAGTTAAATCCAAGTCAAGTTCAAGTCGAAATGAAGAAGCAAACAAGTTAAATATGAAGAGTTGATCAAGACAAAGAAGATGTGTGGTATAATGAGATTGATCCATCGATAGTGGAATCATAGGGGTAAGCTTGGATTTTCTGTCCATGATGGAGCTTACCGCGTTTACTGGACGGGTTTGGAAAAAAAAAGGAGGGGTTGGTCAAGCTAAGTTTTTATAAACGAATTTTCATGATATTATTTTTAGAAATACATTGTTTTCACAAATTTAATTCGGCGTAAAAATTATTTGCTCAAGCTTGGTTTAACTCATTAAATATAATTATGAATTGTTAATATAAAGTATTGAGACTGTTGTCTAGGTAGTGATTTCATTGGAGCTTCCTCGTCGTGAAATCTGATCATGTGACAAAAAAAAGAGTGTAGTGTTTTGATAAATTTAAAATTTTTAGTTTCCCTAATCTTGCTATAGTTTTTATTCTAAGTTCCTTTTTATGTCATCTACATCTTTCCATTTGTTTATAATGTTTTATTATTTTTCTTACTTGAGGGAAAGTAAGGTTTAAGCTTGAGGAGATTTCTTAGATGCCATTTTATGCATCTTATAGTGTAGTTTTCATTATCATTTAGGATCATATTTTGTACATTTTCATGTCATTTTTTAAAATAATGTTCAACTCATGTATTTTGTTAGAATTCCCGTACTGCTCATGTTTTTATGTCAATTTCAGATGGTTCGAGTGGAGCTGTGCTTTGGGAGCAGTTGGATGCACGTTTGGAGCTTAAAATGGAGCTTGGGACTTATGAAGGATTATGAGGAATGTTTGGAAGATGCTTTGGTCAAGAAACATTTGATTGAATTGATCACACGAAGATAGAATATGCAATCTAAAGTTAAAGGATGTTGCTGATAGCTTTGACCCCCTGTCAATATTTTGACCATATCTCGAGAACCGTAACTCCGATTGACGTGATTAAAAATGATCTGAAAAGTAGACGAAATTTCGAACGTCATAGGCACAACCTGCGATCGCAGGTAGTGTCCTTACGATCGCAGGTGACCCTTTTTGCGATCGTAGGTTTGGTCGCAGGTTGCCTTCGAGGTTCTTTTGTGCCCAAAATTCACCCAGGAGTGAAAACTCAATACCTGCGATCGCAGGTTGTGTACATGCGATCGCAGGTTGGCCAAAAAGTGTCAAAATAGCATCCTACTTCATTAAAAAGGCACCAGACGCGTTTATTTCAAAACATGCGATCGTAGGTGCACCGTTTTTGTTGCTGGATGTATAAATAGACCCTGATAGCATTCCTGTAACCGAAGTTGGCGATTCCAGAGGTTCCAGACGATGAAAATACGATTTTGGAGGTGTTTCTTCTCCGATTTCAACAATTTCTGAGGATCTGAAGACTGTGGATCATCTCCTTCAAGTAGATTAGTAAGATTAGTTTTTTGATGTCTCTTTTCATCTGTTTTTATCAGATTTTAGCCATGTCTGGCTAAAACCTTAGTCTTCAGTTCTGCAAAGACAAGTACTTTTCATGTGATTGATCATTAGATCTGGTTTTTTATTTGTGTTTCTATCTAGATTCTTCACTTTTGTTCTTAATGAATGTTTGATTTTGATTCTTTTTAGTCTGATCACCTAGCTAGGGTTTTATCATTCCAGTTAATCAGTTATAGAATACATAATTGTTCTTGTCAACTGGTAAAAGTAACAAGTATCAGATTGGTTCTATTTTGGGATTTAACTCTAGTATAAAATGAAAAATCATACCTTTACGCTTCCGAGCTTGTGAGAAGTATTGGGTATTGTGCGGAATTTTACAAAGAGCTTAATGCAACTTTTCTGATCTTAATTAAGAGCTTGTTTGATTAGACAATAAAAAGTTAGGGTTAATTGAAGAGCTTGTTTTGATTAACTAATTTAGGTAAAAGAGAAATTACTAGAGCTTGTTAGTTTTTCTTAGTACCAGCTTAGATAGAACGCATCTCAAATAATCAGATTTGGATCAACTACATGATTAGGAAAGTCACAGCAGAACTAAAACCATTTTTATTATTGATTTTCATTTAGTTTAATATCACTACACTTTTAGTTTTTAATTTAATTTAAATCCCCCTTCTTTTATATTTATGTATTGACTAGATGTGCTTGATGCAAAAAGGCATTGACCATTAGGCTGTGTCCCTGAGGACACGGTACTGCTAATATTTTTTGCCAAATTTTTAACTACAGGTAATCTAGTCTTCAGGCACGGTCGAGCCAACGACCTTAAAAAAGGGCGGCTTTCTGAGAAAGTACTCCCCCATCATCAGTTCTTTTAGGTTCTCCCAGCCCATTGAGTTAGCCACAATGAGTGTAAGTGACTTGATATGGCTATTCCACCATGTGAAGGCCCTATCCAAGAAAGTACAGGCAACAAATCTTATTTTGCTCCCTTATGGGCAGGAGCAGATCTTGAAGATTGACTCCGTTTTCTCAAACCATTGTTGTTAGAGAAATGATTCCTCCATTCCCATTAAAGGTTTTGGGTTTTCAGTTGGTGAAGTCCTTGTATGAACATTCCCTAGGTGTCCATGGCTATCTCCATGATGCGAGTTGGTACCGGTTCCAGACCCACTGGCGCCACTAGTGTTGATTTGGGTCAAGGCTGCTATCACAGCCGTGGTCACTGCAGCTTGGAAAACTATAGGATCGAAATGAGTTGGAGGCGGAGGTGGAGTTGAAGTTATTGGAGGATTGTTATTGATACGTCTATTTGATCTACGTGGAGGCATCTTTTAGCTATAAAGCTTTTAAAGATGAAAATGATGGCAAGACTTCATTAGCGATTATAAATCAGATATCTTTGAACTAAGTTACACTAGTTCATCATGTGTTCTTTAAAGAGTTTATAATAGAAGTCTACCAAAAGTAATAACCTACAAAGTAATAATATGAAATTGGATAGTAGTATTTAAAGATGAAATCCAGCCATGTTATCTATGCGAGAATAGGGGTGTAAGAGATATTAATAAATCTATAAAGGTGTTATCGTGCTATAAATACTCCTATAGTATTTAAATTTATGTTAAGTTCTAGTGTTCCTTTGTAGTGAGAGTTGGTAAGTTTTAGACTTGTTGCAACACTATTATCACTCCCAAACACATGTTGGCTGTATCTCAAATAAATATAGTTGATCAGGCTATGTTGATTCCAGATATGATTACATAACTGTCTAGGTTTGACTGCATTGTCCAACATCTAAATACTTTTGTATTGTTCTTCTTGTGATATTATTCTAATATGTATGTATGTATGTATGTATGTATACTTTTATAAAAATATTAATATATTTTAAAAGTATAACTCTTGGTCAGAGTGTTTTTATCACATTTTGTTTATAGTTGTATATCTTTTATGGGTTGCACTATAAACAATGCTCTGATACTATTCTGTCACACCCCCAAACCGGAACGGCGGAAACGTTCGGGGGCGGAGGACGTCATGTACAGTATCACAACAATGAGTAATAGTAAAATAAGCAACGACATCCATAGTTTGGAAAATATAGTTATTACATTTGTGTTCTTAGTATTGTTTGTATGACACAAAAATGTATAGCAAAAATAAAAGAAGAGACTTGAATATGCACTGTCTTCTCAAAAACCTGTCTGAGTGTACTTGTCTTTTGGTTCCCTAAAAATACAAGTTATTTTGAAAAGAGAGTATCAAAATTTAAATTGGTGAGTTCATAAGCATTTAGTATTAGAAATTTGTGTTTGTTTCATGAAAAGGTTACTGTGTTTCTCCAAAAAATCCAATATTTTCTATAATAAATGAAATGTAGTCTTAGGACTAAAGAACAAAATGTTTGTATGTTATTGTACTCTGAAATAGTGTAAGTGTATGTTTTCCATCAATGTGTGCTTTCGTTGCTAGAAAAATAGTGTACTGTACTTGTATGAAATCTGATGTATGCATGTACTGGAAAATAATGACGTGTAATCTTATTACTTAAAATAAAACCATTGAAGTGATGTTTTTTTGGTAAACCAAAATGTTTAGTTAATGTTTAACCGTATTTAAGTGTTAACACTGTTCAGGCTCTGGCTGATTGTACACACTTAAAGTGAGTGCTCGCGAGGGATACAGAGTAGTAGTGATAATTTAAGTGTGTACAATCAGCCCCTATGTTAACAATAATTTAAGTGTTAACTCCGTTCGGACTGATTGTTCGCGAGCACACTTAAATAGGGATTGATTGTACACAAAGTATATGAATATAGTCTGATAAAAGTGTGCTCGCGAGGGATACAAAGTAGTATATGAATATAAGTGTGTACAATCAAATAGGGGTATGAACTCACCTTTAAGTGAGTGCTCGCGAGGGATATAGAGTAGTAGTGATAATTCCACAAGTTAGAACCCGTATAAATATTTGTATCCTAGTAGTATTTCATGCATAATATGTGTATAATTAGTGAAAATAGTGGTAAACATGTTATGGAATAGCGTATTATGTAAGAATTACTTACAAAAAGAAGCCTTAGAAATGAACCGAGGGTATGAAGGACGTTTTTGGTGTGTCTTGGGTGATTTCAGTTGCTTGAAGATGTGAAGTGTTCTTGGTGTTCTTGGTGGAACCAAGGAGATAGGGGTGTTTTCGGTTGGAAATAAGGAGATTGGATGGTGATTTTGGTCAGATGTTATGACGATCCAAGAGTTTTCGGATGAGATTCTCGGTTGTGTTCTTGAGAGAAAAAGGGTGATTTCGGTCAAGAGGTGTAATAGTGAGGAAGAGTTTTCAGTACAACTTATAAATAAGGAAGAAATCTGATGTGATGCTTGCATTGGAAATCGTGTTTCATCTCTTGATTTGCGTGAAGGTGGATAGAACTTGCAAGATTTCGGTGTAAACCAAAATCCAATTTCGGCCTGAGACAAGTGGGCATTTGCGAGGGTTTGTTGTCCGAGCCGAGAACCGTTTTCGGTCCGAATGTTTTGTCTTATGCGAGGGTTTTTGGTCCTCTCGTATGGTGCATATTTTTGCAACACTTATCCAATAAAAGGTTTAGTTATATTAAAACATTGGATAAGCTTTAATAAATTAATAAATCAACAAATGTGACTTTTATTTAACAAGTTTTGACTTTTGTTGATTTTGGTTGACTTTTACAGACTTGAAAATAACGAGTTGTCACAACTACTTACTAATACGACACGAATTAAAGTTCAGAAAAACATATATCGAGGATCCTTATTTCTAAAGTCTATGATTACTTAATATATACGTTAGGATTATATACAATAAAGATCCGATAGACAGTGCAATGTATGATTTATGCGTTACTTCTTGTTCCTTGTTTGGTTGTGGGCTTAGGGCGGAATCACCCAATGAGTGTCTGTTCGATTTTAATTTTATACAATTTTTATACACTAAGCAATCATAGGATGTAATAGTATGGATCATACTAATTACATGAATCGGAACCTTGAATCATAGATTTTAAACATAAGAAACTTATACTTTTTGGTCTTTAAGTACTAAGATTATAACTTATTTACTAAGAAAATATTGGATTTTCTGGAAGAACACATTAATGTTTTCAGTAACAAAGAGCATATCTTTTCCAACAAAATACTTATGACCTCAACAACTTAAATGTTGACACTTTTTCAAACCACTTGTATTCTCAGGAAAATTAGTAGACAAATACCCTCTCAGGCGTTACGAAGACGGAGCATAGTAGCATCTCGTCTTATCTTTTGCTACAGTTTTAATGCGAAACAAGCAATGTTTTGAATACAATGTAAATACTATGTTATCAATACAATGGTAGTTGTTACTTTGATTACTATTATACATTTTTTTTGATACTGTACATGACGTCATCCACCTCTGAATGTTTCTGCCGTTTTGGTTTGGTGGTGTGACAGATTGGTATCAGAGCAGTGTTTATAGTGAACTAAGTATATCAACCTATAAAAGATATACAACTATAAATACAATGGGATAAAAACACCCTGACCAAGAATTATGATTTTAAAATATATTAATATTTTTATGAAAGTATACATACATGCATATATACATACTAGAACGAGTAACACAAAAGTATTTAGGTGTTGGACACTACAATCAAACCTAGACAGTTATGTAATCATATATAGGATAAATAAAGCATGATTAACTATATTTATTTGAGATACGACCAACATGTGTTTAGGAGTGATAGTAGTGTGGCAACATGTCTAAAACTTACCAACTCTATATACAAAGGAATACTAGAACCAAATATAAAGTTTAAAATAATAGGAGTATTTTATGATACTATAGAATAACAACAAGTCTAAAAACTTATCAACTTCGTATACCAAGAAGCTCTAGAATCAAACATGTAATTAAAATACTATAGGAGTATTTTAGGTACTATGACTAACTTATGTGAAAACTAAAAGACCCTTTCTAGTAGGTCTATAATTGCCGAGTGTATACGTTAAGGTTATATATAATTAAGATTTTATAGACTTAGAAATTTGTGATTCTCGCTCTAAGAAGCTCTAGAATCAAACATGTAGTTAAAATACTATAGGAGTATTTTAGGTACTATGACTAACTTATGTGAAAACTAAAAGACCCTTTCTGGTAGGTCTATAATTGTCGAGTGTATATGTTAAGGTTATATATAATTAAGATTTTATAGACTTAGAAGTTTGTGATTCTTGCTCTACTTCCTCTTCCTTGTTTGGTTGTGGTCTTAGAGTATGATCACTTATTCGAAGGTCTATTTGATATTGGTTATATATAATCTGTATACACTAAGTGATTATAGGAGGAACCGGTAAGGAATCATCATAAAAAGGCTCAATATAGATACTTTTATTAATATCATAGATTCTTTAGACACTCCCATTCTTGCACGAACAACATAGGTAGATGTAGCCACTCCACTACAAAAGCCAATAGAGGATTTGAGGAAGAACCAAAACAGGGTTCATGAGGAGGATTCCAGGAAAGGATCGGACGAAGAGAAAGGTTTTAGAGAGATCGTTAGCGAACCCTACCCTATCAGGAATAACCTGGAGAGCCCACTCGGACATTTGGGTCCAAACTAGGGAATCATATGAGCGATAACACCATAGGAATGCCAGGAGAAAGCCAACCCTTACCGCTGAAACTAGGGCAATCATAGCTAGGACAGAGAGTAGAAGAGACTATTCGCGAATCATGTGAGGAGGCCGAGCTCCTTATGCGTCACGCTAATAACTTATAAATGAATATAACTAGTGAGTTAGTGATTATACTACCCACACTATGTGTTAGGCTTATCACTTATTTTGTAGCAACAAATACTAGTACATCAAGTCACAGAACTTCGTATAAGAATGGTAACTATTAAAAATTCATAAGTTTATTTTATATAGACCTCTGTTATGAATTGTTTACAAAACTCTATAAAAGTTAGAACATGATACGCATAGAACTAAGATAACATAGTTCAATCGACACACGACTTATAGCTACTACTAAAGACTTACAACCGTTTCATCTTCTAAACCTTATAGTAGAAAGATGCCTCCCCATAGACTTATGGGGTGCGATCATCCTAGCACTAATGCATCAAATGCCTTCAGAACTCACCAGTTAAGCATAGGATGAGTGAACTTAGCACTTGTACGATACCTATATCTTCTCACTGCCATAGGTACATCTCAGGAATGTTGACAGAAACATTGAGAATAGTTCAACGAAACATAAAAATTTATATGTATATATAAATAGATAGAATACAACTAGAAATGACCATACTTACTTAAGAACTCGCTTCTCACCATGCAATAGAACCATGCTTCCAAAAGGAAGTAACCAGCCAACCGGTGAAACTCCATTTCTATAGATAGACTCTGCTACTTTTCAAGCGGCAATCATAGCCGTCGTGATAGTCTTCATGGCACATCTCAATGCAAATAAAACTAGTGAAAATGGAAATAGTGTTGACAATTCAAACCGTAGTAACAACCAAGGAAACCAACGAGTGCCTGCCTGCAGGGACACCTCAAACTCCAAACGTAAGAACATGAAACAAAAGTTCAGGAACAAGAAAGGGGGCAGTTCGACTCAAGGGCCTACCAAATGGTAACAAGCAATAGTAGTACCTACCCCTAGTGGCCCTACTACCTCGACACCGACAACACCATACTAGACTGAAATCCTTCCTGACCGAGAACCCTTCCTGGACCGAAGACTGATTTCGGTCAGTGCCGAAATCACCCGCAATTGCACCAAAAACTCTCCTTTTTGGACCTACTTTGATACCGAAAACGCCTTAGAACTATTCCAAATAATTCCTAAGGCTTTTGTAAGTATTTTTTACATAATTAAAGTGTTGTTTAACACTTTAATTATTATTTAAACCATTACTTAATTTATTATTTAAGTTAATATCTTATTAATTTAAATATGGTATCGTTTATAAATATATTTAGGATACGACTACTTCACGTATTCTAATATGAGGATCATCGTTTGCACTTCGCGACTCAACCGAGCACACACATTCAAGGTGAGTTCATACCCTACATTTTTACGATTGTTAAATTGTTTTAGGGGGGAATACAAGTAAAACACAAGAAATCTTGTGTTTAAAAATATAAATTTCGTGTTATGTTTTCTTACCGTTAATATGAAATCAAACGTGAAATTTATTAAATATGCAAAACATCGTTATTATTAAATTTACAAAGATATAAAAAAACATGATAAGACACAACGGTTTTCACATCAACGGAAACAAACTTATAAACTATAATAGGTATAGTTTATGGAACAACGGAACTATTTTACAAAGTTCATGTTAAAACACGGAAACAAACTTATAAACTATAATTGGTATAGTTTATGGAACAAAGTAACTATTTTACAAAGTTCAGGTTAAAACACGAAAACAAACTTATAAACTATAATACATATTGTTTGTGGAACAAAGGAACTATTTTACAAAGTTACATGTTATTTACCAAAAGTTTGTTTACTTTACTACTCTTAAAATCGTTGAAGTAATTTGTGAGACACCTTCACGTACTTATCTAAGTACCAACCAAGTCCTGACTTATAACCAGAGTCTCTTGTAGGGAGAGCGTGGATTTGTGTATAGATCTATACGGATCTGATAATCCCGCACCCTAACTGTTAGCTACAGTTAGACCGAGATGCCTGGGGTGACAAATATCATTAACGTACCGACGCCAGAAGAACGTCGCGATCAGGCTATCATGGGTTACAGTATGGTTATCAGAACTCAAATGGAGAAAGCAACGATATATTTACGAATAATATATTTTAAAATACTTTTATTTGAATATTAACTTTACATTCGAATTTCAGGGCAAATATACTTTCAAGGGTTTTTTTAAATAATAAAATAATATTACATTGTACTACTGTAACATTCCAAAATTCAAAGCCAAAAATTTCATTTTTAGATAAGTTATTATAAAACCAACAGTATAAGAAAACTTCCATGATATCATGTCATGTCAAAACCAAAGTAGGAATAATCAAAACATGTTATCATAAAACAATATCAGAGTGTAATCCCAAAGATCTCATGTGCAGAAAACCATAGTGTGATGCGCTGCGATCGAGCTGGCTCCTTTCCTTTGAAAACGAGTACCTGAAACCAAAACCGTAAACCGTAAGCACGAAGCTTAGTGAGTTCCCCCATCATACCACATACCACACAATCACATATTGCCAGATATATATGGGTACCCGAGCTACCCTGCTGAGCATACCGGGGTGCTCAACCTACCCCACTGTCAGGCATACCGGGGTGCCCGACCTACCCATGTCAGTCATATCTGGGTGCCCGACCTACCCCTCCGGTATCTTTCAACCGGTAACTGGGAGCTTGCCTCCCCTTCGGTATCTTTCAACTGGTAACCGGGGACTATTTCACCCCTACCACTACCACATAAAAGCATAGCATAAATGCATAAATCACATACTGCCTAGCATATCTGGTTGCTGGCCTACCCCTTCGGTCCTGTCGACCGGTAACTAGGGACTATTTCATCCCCTACTACCATTATCACATAAGATTATATCATGCTAGCACATAAACATAACAAGTAGTAGCAAACATAGACAATTATCACAAAGACAATCATCTAACAACGAATCCTACTGGTGGGCCGGAATTGTGGCCGTAGACCCACCCCTACTGGAAGGTAACTCACCTCACACTGCTGAAGTCCCATAGACACAATCCCACATTATTGAAGTCCCGTAGACTCAACCCCAGCTGCTGGATGACAGATTCTCAAACTGTCAACACCAAAATAACACCCAATTAACAATTGGGTTCCACTACATAACCATGAGTACATACTTTGAATAATAACTACATTACCCCAAACTTGGCTTTATGAAAGACCAAGGCCCAATCCATAGGCCCAAAGTCAACTAGGAATTCAAAGCCCAACACATGGCCCAATTTTCCAAATTGGGCCCAAACCATTATAAGGTCTTACCATACGGCCCAACCATTTAGTCCAGTCCAACATTCGACATTCTAATGGCCCAATATCGTATAATCATGAAGGCCCAATTATGGCCCATCTATGGCCTAATTTTTCAAATTGGGCCCAAACCTTCACACGGGCCTTACCCTAAAGCCCATTTAATTATTATAGTCCATATGATCGTTCTTGGATGGACCATTAATAACCTAATTACCAAAGACCAAAAGAAAGTCCCAACAATAAACCCAAGTGAAATTAGGGTTTCACATAAAATGACGATTAGGGTTAAGTGTTTTCCACTTAACCCATTAAGGACTTAATCTACTAAGGAATTAATCCATTAAGTCCAATATTGCATAGATTTATTTTTGTCAATGATTATTATTTAATATTTCAAGTTATTAAATATATTTCGTGTGTCCCGATTAATTCCCCAAATTAGGGTTTTATTGGCATTAGGGTTTTCCAATCCAAATACTAGCCCATTTATCAATTTGTTGGGCTTTTAGGTCAATTAGAGCTTTATTGGGCCTATTAGGCCCACTAGAATATCATTAACCCCATTAGGGTTTCCACTAAGGCCATTAAGCTTAATTGGTCCCATTAGGGCTTCTTTGCACTCGTTAGGGTTTCTAGCACCCCAAACGAGTCAACACAATGAGGCAAGGCACACCGCCAGCCGACACGGTGGCTAGTGGCGGCAGCCACCACCGTTATGGTGGTGGTTAGGGTTTCTTTCTCATTATTCCATTTCCAATTACATTTTACAAGGCTAAATCTCAAGATGACACACACAAACTAAACAAAATAAGCACACACAGGCGGCAGCCACCACCTTACGGTGGTGGTGGTGGTTGTTCTTGGTATTCCAACTAGACAAAACACATGCACATAAACTTTAGATTGCATCCAACACTCTAGCCACCCACCTGGTGGCTCAAGGCGGCAGCAGCAACACCAAAATAACAGCAGCGGTTACAGTGATAGCCACCACCTGACGGTGGTGGCGGTGGTTTTTCTTTGTCCCCAGCCGAGAAAACATACACATGCACTCGTAAACAAGAGCTGGACACCGAATTACTCCCAACCCAGCCACTACGGTGGCAGGTGTCGATCGGAAACACCAAAAACGGTGATCTAAAACCACCGGCAGCCCCTATCGACATAAACTACTCCAAATCACAGAAAGAATGAAGAGAAAGGAGTAGATGGGTGGTTATAATCATTACCGAGAACTTCGTATCCACACACACGACTTGCACAGTGGCGAACATGGCTCGTTTCACCGGAGGAGGGCAGCAACAGCCCGCTGCTGGCATCCTTGTGCTGTTCTTCGTCGCTGGCAGCAGCTTCGTCGGCGATCTTGGGTGCGTTGGACTCCAGCTTCAATGTCAAGGAGGCGGCGGTCAGACCCGACACCGATGATGGCGGCTAGAGGTAGTTTCTTGTGGTGGTGGTTGAGCATCAATTAGGGTTAGGGGTCATGTTCCATTAAAATGAGAGGGAAGGAAGAGTCATCGAGTATAAGTCCCGTACTCTTGAAACTTTCACTCATTTACCATTTTTACTCCCTCCCCACAATATCTTCTTCACTTTAAATCTAATATTTACCCATTAGCCCCTGAGCTCATAAATTCCTTTCAAATTCGACCCATGAATTACCAAACAACCCCTGATATCATAATTATGACATATTCAACCCCTCCACCTCTTTTCCTTTTTAAATTAAATCCTAAATAATTACCACGGGGCCCCCCACTTCATAAATATTTATAAACGGGGTCTGGAACTTACACTTTTAATCCCCAAATTCTAAAATTTCCAATTAACTCCTCGAAACCAACACCCTCCATATATAATTATTTATTTAAAGCTACCATTCATTCATTAATTTATTTATTTATCCAATAAATAAACAGGGTGTTACAACTACTTACTAATATGGCACGAATAGAAGTTTAGAAGAGCATATATCAAGGTTCCTTATTTCTAAAGTCTATGATTACTTAATGTATACGTTAGGATTATATACAATAAAGATCCGATAGGTAGTGGAATGTATGACTTATGCCTTACTTCCTGTTCCTTGTTTGGTTGTGGGCTTAGGGCGGAATCTCCCAATCGACTGTCCGTTTGATTTTAATTATATACAATTTGTATACACTAAGCAATCATAGGTGGTAACAGTACGGATCATACTAATTACATGAATCAGAACCTTGAATCACAGATTCTAACCATAAGAAACTTATAGTTTTTGGTCTTTAAGAACTAAGATTATAACTTATTTATTAAGAAAAAATATTGGGTTTTCTGGAAGAACTCATTAATGTTTTCAATAACAAAGAGCATATCTTTTCCAACAAAATACTTATGAAGTCACCAACTTAAATGTTGACACTTTTTCAAACCACTTGTATTCTCAGAAAAATTAGTAGAAAGGTACCCTCTCAGGCGTTACGAAGACGGAGCATAGTAGCATATCGTCTTATCTTTTGCTATAGTTTTAATGCGAAACAAACAATGTTTTGAATACAATGTAAATACTATGTTATCAATACGATGATTTTTGTTACTTTGATTACTATTATACATTTATTATGATACTGTACATGACTTCATCTACCCCCGAACGTTTCCGCCATTCCGGTTTAGGGGTGTGACAAGAACAACTTTCCACTTTTGAATATAGGGATTTGATTCTTTCGATGAACGACTCCCTGTTGTTGACTCATTTAAGTAGCTTGCATAAGCATTCTTTATTTCTTCTTGAGAAAACTTTCTAGATTGATAAGACTTTCCTTTGCCTTTGAGCCAATGATTAATATTCTTCACATTAGATTTCCCTTTGACAAATAAAGCTTTAACTTGCTGCTTCGAAACAGGATTGGGAAAGTGAGGTTGTTTGGGTTTGAATGGTTCATTTCTCTTCCCATTCACTTCCATGTTTTCGAAATTTCTTTTTGGAAACATAGGTTTTGTATGTGGTTGGTAACGGTTTTGAAAAATTTTATTATAACCAACACTTGTTAGATTAAAAACTTGTTGTTCATTTGAAAACCTTCTTTGACTTTGAAACTAATCAAAAGTCCTTTGTTCATTTGATTGAAAACCATTTCTAATAATACCTTTTGTTTTGATGATTAGGAGCAAGATTCCTTGATTGTTGGTTTTTAACATAATTCTCATTTCTTGGTTTTTGAACATTCGGTTTTTGACTTGGATTTGAAACTTTAGAATGACTTTTAGAAGAATCATTTTGAATCAAATTCTTCTGAACCAATTACTTATTTTAGGAAGCTTATTTTGTTCAGTATTTTTCTTTTCAGACGATTTTGTTATCGCACCTTTTTGTTGTTTACGAGACTCAACCATTTTCCAATAAACCTTTTTCCTTACTATCGACATTAAAATTCCTTCTTCTTGTGAAATCTTTTGAATTTGTTCATAGAAATTTTTTGCTTTTGTGTTTTGATTTTGTGAAACTGGTTCCTTTGACGGTTCAACCACGTTTACTTTTTCTTTTTTAACTTCCCAATTTCGTTTTTGTTTTTTTTTTTCTTTTGAAAAGTTGATAAGTTTTTATTAAGAGTATTTTCGATTGTGCTTTGATTTGAGAAAAAACCCTTCTTTCAAAACTCCTTTGTTATCCTCAACAAAAATTTTGTTGATCTCAGGATTCACTTTGTCTCCATTACCTATGGTAACAAACACTTTAACTGGAAACACCACATCATAAGTGCATTTGAAAGTTGGATAAACAACATAGTTGGATTCGAGATAATGAGGGCCTTTTTCCTTCATCACTTTCTCAAAATTTTCAGTTTCTTCATAGACTTGATCAACAATAACTCTAGGAATAGTTTTTTCTATTGGAATGTCTTCATCATCATAATCACTGTCAGTCTGACTGTCTTCGACAATCACATGGTCAGGGTCATGAACTTTCGAAGTTGAGGGTTGGTGTGAGTCAAATTTAACCAAAGAATCATCACAAAATCCTTTACCCTTGTTTATCGAAGTGACATTAATGATAAATAACTGAGAACAATCAACAACTTCCTCCGCCTTAATTTCACTGATATTGTCAGAATCATCTTCGATATTAGCAAAATTGTTTTGAGAGTCAGATGTCAAATTCCCAGTCTTTTTCAAAATTTTCATTTGTTTGTTTTCGGTCAAGGTCTCAATCACAATATTCACTATATGATTTGCATCTAAACATTCATAAATCTTAACAATACCATATGCATATGAGTCATTTGGGACCTTGTCAAACTCATAAATCTTTTTCTCACAGTCATAGGAAGTCGAGTTAACCTTTTCCTTTACTAATTTCAAGAAGGGCAATAGTTTCCTATTTTGTTCTTTTCTTATGTCAGAGGAATGACGTAAAGCAGTGACTTTAGCATATAATCTCTTAGCCGAATTATAATATATATGTTATTTTGTTTCATCAATAGTATATTGCATGATCTAATAAGATCCCTATCACTAGTAACATTTTTTAGTTGTAATTCAAGACTATCTATTCTATTCCTCTTCGACTCCAACCTTCTTTGAGTTTGTAGTAGTAAAGATTTAGATTTCTCAACATCACTACTAATAGAAATGATCAAGTCATTGACATACGTAATAGTCTCATCAAAATCAGATATAACAGAATCATATTAAGTAGAAGGAATATTAAAGGATTCTAAAAGAGAACGTACCTTCGAAGTCATTGGAGACTTGGGTGTGCTTGTAGAAACGAAGCATCTTCCAGTAACATTCTACTCTTCCTTACTTTCCTCCTCATACTTAGCATACATGCTCCATGTGTGGGGTTTTGCATTTCTTCATCATATGATCCAGATGACCAGATTTGGTAAGTTCCATCCCCTTCATCACTTCCTCTTGCAAGCAAAGACATCCCTTTCGTCCTAGCTCTCATTTCTTCTACCCTTTCAACATAATAAAATTTTTCCTTAACTCTTTCCATTTTCTCCTCTTTCTTCCTCAACATACAGTCGATTGCCATATGGTTTGCACAATTGCAGTAATACCAATCGAAACCAGAATTACCCTTCAATTTCTTTTCTGGCTTCTCAACCTCAAACTTGTTTTCTTTCTTCTTCGCATTCGTTTCCTCTCTCACATTCTTTCTAGATGAGTTTCCCTTAAAATCACCTCCTTTAAACTTCATATTAAATGGATTTTTGTAAAACTTCTTGATTTTATTGTTCGAATAGTATGCCACAGCTTCATCATCCGAGTTCATGATAAAATATTCATTATCAGAACATCATTCTCAGCAGATTCAACCTTGGTTTTTTTCCCTGATACCTTCGAAACTAGTTCCATAAGACTACCCAAACTTAGTTTCGCTTCTTCAGCTATTTCATTTATGTCACTTTCATGTGCTTTCGGAACATTGCAGAGATCACTAAGAGAGTAGTTGTCGAAGCTTTGTTGAGTCTTGATCATAAGACTGATATTTCGCCACTATTTTCAAAGTCCCATCAAGAAAGTAAAATTGTACTCCATTGTTGAACGATTTACTCCATAACGACTGCATTTGAAGATTAATTCATTCATAAGATCATAGTACAATTCAATATTTTCACCTTCCTTTTGTTTGAATTTTCCTAACTCAAGGAGACACTGCTTAACCAAGTTTTTCTTCTTCTTCTTACTCCCTTGATACTTTTCCTTCAAAGTATCCCAGATCTCCTTAGCTGTTTTACAACCACGGATGAAGTTCCAATTTGTTGAACTCTACCAATAGGACGTTCTCCTTCAGTAATACAATTCAAGAGTTCCTTATCAATCCCATTGATATAATCCTCCATCCTATCTACCCATTGTTCATAGAATTCAGGAATTAACATTGGAATTTTGGTTGATGAACCAAGAATACGAGAATAAGAAGTCATCATGTTCATGTTGAAGTTCGCCATTGTTGTATGAACACAAGTGATAAAAAACTTCAAAAAGAGGAATCTAAGGAATAAATCTTTCAGAATTCAATCACTAAACACTTGATATATCAAACGAATAGTAGAATCGGATCAAAACAATTGAATAGAAATGATTTTCTAGATCAAAAGTGCAGAATATTTTTGAATCTAGAACAACGACTCAAAAACTTCTAAAACAAGGAGAAAATCAGAAATCAATTGCTAGAATGCTGCTCTGATACCAAATGTAGTTCGTATGATATGAGTAAATGAAAATGGAATCAGAGTATGAATCAATCAAGAACATATGTTGTAAATAGAATCTGTTTGGCTCAATTAAACTTCTGAAAGATATAAGAGGCTTTTTGGAGTAATGAATACGAAGGAATCAAAAGTTACTCTATCTCTAGTTCCTATCTCTATTTATAGGAATAACAAAAGTAAGCAAAAAGTACATAAGGGTGTAAACGTGAAAGTTTCAAATCTAAAAAGCCTTTACGAAATACATACATTCGAATTTAACAGACAACCTTCAAATCTTAACAAGCTACAACATAATTCGACACCTCACAATTAATTTTGAACTTAACTATGAATGCTAAAAAGGAACCCTGAAATCGACTTAGAGGGGTTTAAATATGAAGAAAACCCTAAAAAATCATGGGCTTGGGCTGCAGAAGGCTTCACGTCGAGACCACATGTTTGACACGTCATGAGAACAGAAAAGGTACGCATTTCTTATATTGGCTTGTCATGTCATGACCACCTAATGGTCACGTTGTGACACCTAATTTTCTCAAAAAATCAAGCCTTTGACTCCTTAAAATCCTAAATCGATCCATCCAAGAAAACGGGTGTTACAACTCTCCCCCACTTGAATTAGATTTTGTCCTCAAACTTATTCCTTACCACCTTCATTGCCACATCCGATGACCCTGATGAGACTTTCGGAATCCCGATTAGGATTGAGAAGTCATTCTACACCAACAACTTGTTGGATTAATTTCTAAGTCCATAACTATATTTGGTATGTACTTGACTCGACCCGGCATGGTCCATTTGGGTTGCACTTCACCGACACAATTTATATGGGTAGTCTTTTGAGAATAGTATATTTATGATTTATATTAATATATTATAAGTTCTAATATATTAATATGGAATCATATTATTTAACTAGTATTGATCAAGAATTAATTTAGAATTAATAAAGTGATCAAAAGTAACTAATTAACTATGGACTCTTATATATATATATATATATATATATATATATATATATATATATATATATATATATATATGGAATGGCTAAGTTTATTTACGTTGGGCTAAGCTATCACGGATAGTCCATGGAGTTTTAACCCATGGATCCTATGAAATGAAAGGTCATGGGTATTAGGGTTTACATGAATGTAACCCTAATCCTCCATACTATATAAAGAGGCCTTTGGCACAAGAAATGGCATGAGTGTGTGAGGATATAAGAGTGGGCCAATTTTAGTGTGCATACATATTCTCTCAAGTTCTTCCAAGGTGTTTTGGTGATTTGTGATTCCACTTGAGGCTTCCACACTATTGGGGCTAAGCTCTTAAAGTTTCAAGACATCAAGCTACATCAAAAGTTATGTCATCTAACTAGAACTTTGTAGTATAGGTGCTTCATAATATGCTAATTAGGATGAAACCTTGGAATATTTAATATTTGCATGTATAATAGAGAAAACATAGATCCAAGGTTTATAGGGTTGCATGTACACCATAGGAGTGTTAGAATGCTCAAAACCCAACAGTGGTATCAGAGCCTAGGCTTGTTTTCTTGTTATACTTGCTTAAATTGCTGAAAAATCGAAGATTTGTGCTGTCTGGGCAGGGGACTCTACGAGTCCAAGTGCAAACTCATCCAACTGGCCGAGTTGGACCCCCTGACACTATATCTTCGAGTTTTAAAGCTGGAATTGGTCTGGAATCATTACCTTAAGGTGTTTTGGACTTATAAAACTTGTTTTTAAAGTGATAATGATTATAGTAAACTAATTTCAAGGTTAAAATCAAATTTTCAAATTTTGTTTATGTTGATGTAATTCTTGAAATTGTTGATATGGATTGTTCATGCTTATGACCAGTTTTGGTAGATCATAGGAATTATTTACAAAAAGTGTTTGTTAATTAATTCTTGATCTAAATTTATTTTAATGGAGTCCAAAATTTGTCCTCAAGTTATGGATTACCATAAGTTTTTTTGTGTTACCTTGTTTTATGAGTCATTTTAGATTAATGAAAAAAATATGTGTTAGTTGTTTTCAATCCAAATTAATATAAAACTTGTTCATGAAATGTGTTTTTGTAACTTGTCCTCAAGTTATATGAAAAGTCACATTTATGAATCTTAAAACTCATAAAAATGCCTTAGGTTACAAAAAAATGAAGAAACTTTTCCTATAAATTGTTTTTATGACTCCATAACTTGTCCTCAAGTTATGGATGTCCAAGAGTCTCTTCATTAAAAGTTTTAAAGCTTTAATTCTACTCATAAGTTATGAAAATCCAAGAGTTTTGAAAGTTTACAAAACTTGCCCTCAAGTTTTGGAACATGTAAAGTCATAATTAAAACTTTAGTTCCAATCCCTAGAATTTTAAAAGTAAAAATTCAACCCTTATACTTTATAATATTATAAGTTTAATAATATTTATATATGTATGAGAACAAAAGTCGTCTTACCATTAGTAGGCCTCATTCACAAAGTCGGCCTATAAGGGAAGTATAAGGTTACTGCCTATAAAATGGCAGTTTAATGGGTGTCCACTCTCACCCACCGCTTCCTTGACCGGTGGAGGGTCGTTAGTCGAACAGGTAAGACAAGGAGTATAATTCTCCTTTCATTAAAAGTATTAATGATAAATACTAAGTAACTAAACACTTATAAATTCCTAATATTAGTTACTTAGGAAAATGTGAATAAGGTGCTAATCCATGAAATTACACTTTGCACGTTGTTTAAGCCGTTAGTGGAGCGTGTGTGGTTAACCGGCACACTAACCTGGATTTAACAAGGTAGGCTAAGGGTAACTTAATATTTATCATAGTATCGGTGGAGCGTATCTGGTTAACCGACACATCGATTGAGGGGTAAATATTAAGGGTACCAATTAATTTGCATGGTTACTTCACACCTTGTTTTGTGATCCTCGGCATCCCAGTCACAAAACCAGAAAGGCACACTCGAGATTGAAACATGCCATTGAACAGTTCAATGAATCTCAAAAGATCTAGGAGTTTCAAAACCAATTAAAAACCTAATAAATTATTTCATTTTCATAGTGGAAATTTGTGAATCGTCAATCACCTACCTTCAAATATTTTATAGCTTGGATTACGACATCCCTGTTCCAGGTTATAAAATATTGTGTTGGGTCCTAGCCTTAATATTTCATATTGGGTGTTATATTAAGGACTTTAAATCAACTATCTTGAATATCTCCCAAAATATGTCTAGTTCAGACATCTATGATCTTCCCAAATCTCTTGGAACTTCACACTTCCTCCACCTCCTCCAATTATTCTCCCTAGCCCACAAGTTTAAGGTCACTCAAGCCCTGTTGGCAAGGCAAGGTCTAGGTGTGATCACATCTTGGAGATGAAGTCACATATTGACAAGCCGGTAGAGTTGGGTGTCAAAGTTTTGAGAAAGTTGGTGGTTCAATCACTTTCTTAGTCACATAGTGAGTTCTTTTCGGATTCCTATGAAACAGACTATGACAAGACCTTTAATGATCTTATCTATTTGCGTGGTGCTACTGAATCAACAATGATTTGGAAGGCTAGTAAAGCAAATTTGATTAGAAGATCGACTTCCCAAAACATTATGGACATTGACAATGGTGACACTAGAAGTCCAGAAAAAGCATTCTCTTCCCAATGGAAAGGGATCGGCCATAGTCAACTCGGTTGACCAAATGGTTAAGAGAAAGGCAAGTATGAGACTATCCCATGTACCATTCCAAAGGGTCCATATGGTTTTATTTCCAAAAGGAAAGGGCATTGGTTGCGAAGCTTCCAAATTTACCTGAAAGATCATAAGGCTGGTAAAGTCAATAAGTTTGACTCTACTTCAGGTAAGGTCCATTGTCTAACTCTGTTAAGCTCCTATTTGGAGATTCTATTACATAATGTGACTGGGTCACATGGTGACGTTATAAGAATCAAAGAAAGAGAGAAATCTTAAAGGAAGTATATGTTGATTCTGATCGCAAGATGGATTTCAATCGCATCAGAATTTTGAGCTGTTACTTAGGAGTTATGACAAATTTCTTAGGAATAAATAATAACAATGTTTTCATTTGCACTATAAGGATAAGTTTTTCCACAAAGTTTTAAAATAACAGGAAATATTTTATTTTATTTGTTTTAAGTATCCTTATAAGGAAAGATTCTAATCACCCAAGGTTTCAGTTGGATAGAAACTTGGAAATCATGCAAGTTGTATAGTATAATGAATGAGAACTTTCAAGCATTGGAAAATTAAGACTAATTACTTGTCCACATAGATGTGTGAGTCAAGTAAAGGACTAAGGAATAGAGTACACATTCTTGTGCACTGATCAAGTCCACCACAAAAGATCTATAAGAATATTCGTCACGCTTTACTAAATTTTAGTAAATATGGTTACACTTACAAGTTTAAGTGTAATTTTGGTACATTAGAAAAAAACTCGATGTATGGCAGAACGAATGAAAAGAATCAAATTAGGCAGAAGGATAAAAGTTTCTCAAATCTGAAAAGATGGGAGAGTACTTTAGTATCATGTTATATGATCATCTTAATGATTAAGAGACCTTATCACAATTCATCCTCTAAGTGCATTCTGATAACTAAAAAGAGGAGCTATGAATTGTTGAAGTGCTCAAATCAAGAAGATGATTCATACCTCGTTCTAAAAATAATTCTTAGATTTATACTCTAAGATTGTAACTTGAGTGACATGTCTTAAAGAAGGTTTAAAACACTTGTCAAATGTAAGATTAAAAGTTTTCTACTCTTGTACATTTGAAATTGGTAAGTTGTAATGTTTTGGATAAAACAAAGACCAACTAAGGCCAATTGTGTTAAGTGTCTGTCTTGATTAGAATCCACACTATCTCTTGAATATTTGGCAAGAAAGTCTTATAGGTCAAAGAGACAGTGGGAGTCTAAAAGATCCTAAAATGGTTTCAAGAACTAATCAAGAATAAAACCTGTATTTCATCACTAGCACACAAATAGAGGTTTATAACCTATCGTGTTGACATTTCTATGCCCATTCCAGTTAAGTTGGCTATACATTTGAGTTCTACATGCTCTCAATTGTTTGCATAGCTACTTGGAAGCAATGGCAGGCCCTTGAGCTGCCAGGTGGCAAGAAGTTAAGATTGCACAAGTTCAATCCATATGAGTTAGGATTTGTCACTAACCTAGTCTTGTGATTATGGTTTTGATAAATTCACGTGGATAAGAACCCATACATCATAAAATGTAAGTGTCATAAGGTTTCTCTATGATTCATGAAAATGACGGTGAGGAAATTCTTTCACTAAGTAGATTTTAAGTAGATAGCAATTGTGATATTTGCACTTCTCAAAGTCGTTAGTGGAGCATGCGTGGTTAACCGGCACACTAACATTGACTTATGAGAAATGGAAAAAAGTCTAAACAATCGAGACTATGATTATGGCATCCCTTTTCATAGTTTTGAAATTGTTTAGACAAACCTATGAGCTATCTAAGATAAGGTGTATGATTTTGAAAAAGTCTTACCAAAGAAATCTAGTATCAAAAATCTGAACTTTAGTAAGAATGTCAATAAAGTATTGACTTCTAGAGGTCCAACTGTTTTCTGGATACATGTCAAAGCTAGTGGGAGCATAAGTGTTATGCTAATAATCATCATGTTAGTGGGAGCATGATAATTATGATAAGTCTTGCAAGTTAGCAATGTTAATTATTGAAAACAAAAGTTTCAATTCGTGAGGTTGTAGGGGATGAAAAAGTTGTTTTGCTATAATTAAGGGAGAGTAAATTATACTTCATTTCAATTCTAAAAAGCTTAGATTGACTTTATAATCATTCTAAAGAGCTTATATTGAGATTTTAATCACCTTTAGTCAAGAATATATATATATATATATATATATATATATATATATATATATATATATATATATATATATATATATATGAATTTCATGTTGGATTGGTTCAACTTAAGAAAATTCTAAATATTGCATTCTCAAAATTCGATAATGATTACGACATCCCTTTTCATAGTCAAATTTTGAGAATATGGAAAACTAAATTATTATGGAAAAAGACGGGTCTAGAACCATGTATTTATGTGAAACATCATGAATCGTGTCCCATTTACTTTGGGTACAAGATCGATTACATGTGCTATAATATTTAAACTTTCTGAATTTTCCAAATGCCTTGGGGCACTAAAGAGGAAAATGTCTAGAATTGGACATGACTAAAGTGATTAAGCAATTGTCGAGGACAATCTAAGGTTTACCAAAGATTGGTTGCTCAAGGACAGTTGGATGTATACTGTTAATATTGGAAGGACCATCTTGACATAGTCTGAAAAGAGGAAACTCTTTTTCAGAAGTGGTAGTCAAATGGGAATATAGAGTTGTCTTCATAGGTGGAAGCAATCTGTGTAAGGTTAAAGGAACTTAATGCAAGAAGCATGTTCAAAGCAATGTGCTTTGAATCTGAGACATCGTTTCCGTGTAATTTCTCTCCATTGGGATACTCTATAATGATTGTTGCCAAGCCTTTGTGGTTTTGTGCATAATCATTACAAGAGGAACAGTGCATATAAGTTTAAAATCTAAACATATTTCGATAAATGATAGGAATTTGGAATTCTGACATCTAAGACAAGGATTTGGGAGAATGAAAAGAGAATCATTGAAATTATGTTCAATTGATCTAGTTCGCAAAGAAAAGGATCATAGACACACATAGAATTCATACTTGGTGCATGTCAAAGCTATTGTTTAGAAAACATAGTGTACATGCTTGGAGCATGGGACACCTAGTGTTTTAATTCAAGTATAAAGTTGATAAAACTGAAACAATGAATAATGAGTAATCAGTATCGTGATAAATAGAAAGTGTTTTATTTAAGTTCATAGGTTTTGATACTATATTAGATTCATTTATTCTTGTGTTTCACTTTGCATGTTTTAACTTCCATAATAACTAGGTTATTCTTCTGGAATGACAAAGTTATTCTAACCATCCACAGTCGGTCATATGTTGGAAGTAAATATGAATCAAGACTGTCATGGGTTGGCTTGTAGAGGTCCAAGTTAGTGGACAAAGTTGTGCTACAACACTCATGAGTGCTCATAAGTTCTGAGTATTGGATTCAACCCGCGCTCATTTGAATCACTTCATGGATTTTATCACAAGTGATCATGTGACGATAATATCTTATATTCTTCAAACTTAGAGATATGAGTTGTTACTATGTGTTGGTTGTACATTGATTGCACGAAAACGCATTCGGTAACTCGATGTTATAAAACATGCCTTTGTGTATGATTCAACAAGTAGTAGAACAAGCCATATGAGTCGAAGTTTATCCATTCCTTTACCTTCGGGATAAAAGCGATATCTGTGGGCTCCTCGATGATTTAGCGATGACACATGTGAGTGCTTAGCCAAGCCAGGACTGATTTGATTTGTTCAATCAGTCAGTCATCATAAATCAGAACTCGGGAAATAACAATTAGACGGAGAGAATGTTTATAATCCATATATTGGTCCATATGATATCCAGAATGGAGGAATATATGATCCCTTATCTAATGGACAAGTCATTGACAAAGGTTAGAGTTAGTTGACAAGGTCAGAGTTCGACAGCAGCTTTAAGAGATACGATTGCCAGTTCGGTTTTGAAGTCACACTCAATAATAGTTTTAGACTTATCCAAGTGGGAGACTGTTGGATTAATGTATAAGTCCATAACTATATTTGGTATGTACTTGACCTGACCCGGCATGGTCCATTTGGGTTGCACTTCACCGACACAATTTATATGGATAGTCTTTTGAGAATAATATATTTATGATTTATATTAATATATTATAAGTTCTAATATATTAATATGGAATCATATTATTTAATTAGTATTGATCAAGAATTAATTTAGAATTAATTAAGTGATCAAAATGAACTAATTAACTATGGACTCTTATATATATATATATATATATATATATATATATATATATATATATATATATATATATATATATATATATGGAGTGGGCCAAGTTCATTTAGGTTGGGCTAAGCTATCACGGATAGTCCATGGAGTTTTAACCCATGGATCCTATGAAATGAAAGGTCATGGATATTAGGGTTTACATGAATGTAACCCTAATCCTCCATACTATATAAAGAGCCCTTTGGCACAAGAAATGGCACGAGTGTGTGAGGACATAAGAGTGGGCCAATTTTAGTGTGCATACATATTCTCTCAAGTTCTTCCAAGGTGTTTTGGTGATTTGTGATTCCACTTGAGGCTTCCACACTATTGGGGCTAAGCTCTTAAAGTTTGAAGACATCAAGCTACATCAAAAGGCATGTCATCTAACTAGAACTTTGTAGTATAGGTGCTTCATAATATGCTAGTTTGGATGAAACCTTGGAATATTTAATATTTGCATGTATAATAGATAAAACATAGATCCAAGGTTTATAGGGTTGCATGTACAACATAGGAGTGTTAGAATGCTCAAAACCCAACAGAACCGCCTACCAACACTTCTATTAAGCCCAAACTTAGCAGAGATCACATGCTTGATGAGGAAATGGACTTTGTCACACCAACTTTGACCAATAAAGAGTGACCATCACAACTTTGACTGAAATCCGAAAACCTGACACCATGTCTAACTTCCAGGGAGACATAATCATTCCAAATCATAACCATAATGACTTCACTTTGCAACCCGAACCGAAGAAACCTCTCCGACCCTGAATTATCCCACTGATACCAGAGAAACAGAATCCCTAACCATGCATGTTGCACTCGATCTAAAGGCGACTCCCAACATGATTTTCAACCATTCTAAACACTATCGGGTCCCACCCTAATGAGTCACACCTACTAAATCATGATACCCCACGACACCATTAAATCCTCTTGAACATTATGGTCATATAACACCCTGTTCTTAACATCATTCCATTACTGACATGGGGATTTACCACCTCTACCATGTGCTCTAAGCATAACCTTAAATAACCGAATGATCCACTCACCCAAGATAGCATACCCAATCAGTCCTCGTCCATGGGTCTCACTCAAGCAAGAACAACCAAATGGGCCTCGCCCACGGGTCTCAACCAAGCTAGCATAGCCAAACGGTCCATGCCTACAACCACGAATATTGCTCTAACAGTCCTTCTGTCTGAACACAGAGCGACTAATTAACAACAACAAGCCCGAATCGACTGGAAAGAAGGAAGTGATCCTCTCATAGTCTTTCAACGTTTCTTGCATGTCCAAACTCATTTAAGCGAATACTACGACCAATCTGTAGTATTGGCATACATCCACTATTTTCGTGGGCCCAACCCATGGTCTTACCAGCTATCCACAATACTGAGACAAAAATCAACACGAGCCACAAACTACCATCCTGCTAACCCCAAAACAAGCATCCAGATCGTGTTTCGAACCCTAAAGCCTACATCAGACAAGAATAGGTAGAGAGGTTCTAAAACAAACCTCAACTTGAACTTAGTCTTCAATACCATAATGTGCCAATACCAATGCTTCATGCCCTCAGACAAGATATCTTGAATCCTCAATAATTGCCTTCCTAATTATAAGTGACCAATGAGCATTACTCCTTGCATGATCCTTGACTCATACAACAACTAGAACTAGCTCTCCACTTTCAAAGTGTATGAAACTCCTCCTTGATTCAAACCTGGAAATTTCCCATTAATCCAAACGGTTCTCCCCCATTTGGATTCAACTACACTCTTCCATTCTCATATCCACTGAATCTGAATCACCTCACAACCTCTCCACTCTACCACTATCACTTGATAAAACTCCGTTTCCTTGAACAACCTCTATTGATGACAAAAACGAATGAACCACTAATGGAAAAGGTGGATAACCAATCAAGCAATTCACTTGCTACTGAGCAAACCCATGCGGAAGCACCCAGAAGTTGATAGATCACAACAACGCTTACCATATAAGTGATGGAAATCAATCCAACAGCTAACCAACCCTACAATTGACGCTCAAAATGAGTAGCACTAGCACTTCTAAACTCTATCTTCTTTGTCCCATATGGAACAAGTGGCATCAACGAGCTCCTTGACTAGAAGCTTTCGATGAGAGAACTACACGCATACCACTAAAAACATAAAACTTACAACAACTCACCATGAACTTGCTTTCTAACCAATCTCGTACACCCCTCAATTGTGAAGGATATCATACATTTATAATTCCAAAAATCCAAGGGATTTACATTGCAACTTCCTCCAACCTATTGCGATAAGATCATCAAAATTAGTCCAGTTGTTGACCCTTCCAGCAGAACACTAACTTGCTTCCACGTAGGGCTCACGCCATCACCAACCATCACCCTTTAACTGAGGCCTACATCCGGATCAACCATATATCCTTCAAACATGATTCTTGGAATACAAAATGACATGTGACAAACCCTCCGATAATAACCAGACAATCATAAAGAAAATAATATCCTTAGGTGGAGACTTAACTAAACCGAACATTACATCTCAGAAACACAAACACATGATCAAAAGCATAAATATAATAGCACATGAAGAAAGTAAAAATGATACATACCTGAAATAGCATTTTGTGGAACTCAGGTCTCCTCTGCCTGTAACTGAAATGATCAGTTCCTCACCATTGGAGCCTCATCCCTGCCTTAGAGCCATCAGTAATCCTTAATGTACCTGAAGTAGGTACTCTCACTGCTCCAGTCAACAACCTTGGACATTCGGCCTTCTTGTGGCCCACCTGATCGCAGTGAAAACACGTTGGAATTGAACCTTGAGGACAATCCATGCTAAAAATGATAAGTCTGACCGCAACTAAACCAAACCCTTCCTTTTTCACGACAAGTCCCCTCCTGAGTCCTCCCACACTTGGCACAAATAGCCTCCCAATCTCAAATCCTGAGTCTTGGGCCTCTTTGCCAGACCCACTATGGTCTAAATCTGCTCCGACTTGCGCTTCAACCGAAGTTGCAACTCAATATCACACTCCCATGCTCTAGCAATCATATCCTCAAAGTCTTGCAGCTCAACATGTTCACAAACTCCTGTATATCATCACACAACATATCATGATTCCTCTCCTTCTTCATTACCTCGTGCGCATTGTACTGCAGAACCAATAAAGCCCTCTCCCTGAACTTGGCGGTGATCTCCGCCACTGTCTTTGTAGTCTGGCGAAGATCCTGGAACTCCCTCGCCAACTGTTGCACCTCGATCGCCGATGCAAACTCATCTTGAAACCTCGTCACAAAATCATCGTAATTCATGGTTGTCGCGGCCGTAGATCCTACTGTATGGCCAACCTCCTCCCATCAATGATGAGCTCGGTCCCTCGAAAGGCAGGATTTGAATCCCACCTTTGACCCCTCGGGAAAGAAGCTCGTTCGCTGAGCATTATCCATGTCAGGGATCCACCGTCGGCTACAAATGGGGTCATTATCCCCAAAGAACTTTGGGGCTCCATAAGCCTTGAAATCCGTGAATGAGATAGTTCATGCCCCTAACTATCCTGCTATGATCTCAGTCTGGAAGACCCACAAGCATTCAATCAATAGCTTCATGATCCCCTCATTTTTGGTACCAAACATCATAGGAGTCGCATCCAAAATATTGCTAGTGATCTTAGAAGAAACAAGCTCGTGAATCCTCTCATCAATAAGCTTAGCGCCATTACCTGAACCAGAACCAGATCCTCCTCACACAAGTGCTCATCAACATACTAAGACAGCAACCAAACACCTGATCAGAACAAACCCAAATAATCCTCATCCTACAGACTTCCTAGAATCTCCATGACTTTCCTTGATTCGAGTACGGGTCTTGTGCTTTCAGTAGTATGGACCCAATACAACCTTCCATACATATCCATGCTTTCCTCAAGAATTATACCAAAACCTCTAGGTTTCCTTCTCATACTGACCCTTCCAATACCCGCTACACAGCGCACCACTCACATTAAAGCACTTCCTAGGCTCTCCTTGGATCCCCCACCTCACCCTTCCATCAATTGCCGAAGAGATCCTACCAATGTCAGCTAATTACTTCGTGATTACAATTACATGCAACAAAACCTAAATAATATTTCGACTGAAAGACCCAACCCTACAATGTTTAGACTCAAAGGAGAGATGTGAAATAGGGTCGAATCAACCATTCTAAATTATTTAACCTTAGCATCATGTAACTTAGCATATTCACTTAATAGTTAACTCACATCAATAAGAGTCCCACAAAGCATAAAGCAGGCAACATTTATGTACTAACACTCAAAATCCATTAAACAATCAAAGGACATCCCAAACTCACTTGTTACTATGATACCAGGAACTTCCACTTACACTGTTGGTTGCCTTATGCATGAAAATTATACACAATATGAGATCAAATAGATTGTTGAATAAATGATTCTACCCTAGGACAACAACCAGGCAAGGAATAGAAGATAAGGCTAAATCAGTCATTCTAGGGCTATATGATCCTAACCGTATACAATTTTGAAACATACACTTATTAATTAATTCCACCAATATAGATTTCAAATATAACATAACATCTAATTCCCCCTAGGCTACAAGTCATCACAAATCAGGCCATTCTATCATGCAATTCCTAAAGGTATCCTTAGCCTTACCCTAGCATGCAAACATTCCATAACATATCTAATACCAACATGTATGGGAATTTTGGGAATCACTTACTTAAGCTCAACTGATTGCACACATCACACCCCTTTTCTTTGTAAAAAATCTTTTTAGAAAATATTATTTTATTTCAAAAAGATTACCAATTCCTCAGTTTGAGTTCAGACACACCTGAGAGTGTGCCCAAATCCCTCAAACCAAGTCTCTGGTACCAACTTGTAATGTCCAAAAAATGCCAATAAAAATTTTCATTTTTAAAACATAGGGTCATACAAACATTGGTTCCAAATACTATCCATATCAAATTTAGCGAGTTTCCGAAAATACCACATACCATACAATGGGCCCAACCCAACATACAATGGGCCCAACCTAACATATCAACGGGCCCATCCCAACATAAAAATTAGCCGAACCCAACATATCATTGGGCCCAAACCATCATATAAATAGGCCCAACCCATAATGCAAGACTCACAAATATAGCTAACATCTTACTCAGTATAGTGAGAAGACTTTCCTGACTCTCGAAATCAGCTAAACTTCAACTTAATGTCCTGTAACAGATGATAGAACTATCCTATCAAAACATACAGGGTCCAACCTTAGTCTATACCCTAAATCAGCAATCTTAACAAAAAGTCAACCCATGTCAACAAGTCAATGGTCAAGGTCAAAGTCAACAACCAAAACACCAGCTATTGAGCCTCACATTGTGACCAGCACTTGGTGACGTTGTGAGAACTCACTCAAACCAATCCCAACTCGACATGTTCCAGCACAGCCAACTCGTCACGTACAAGACACTGAACAAACACCACAACGTGAGCATTCCTCTGTCACGTCATGAGCAAAATAAGGAAAAATATTCATGGACTCCTTTCTTGGTTATGTCGTGACATCCTCAATGTCACGGCGTGACTGCAGTCTGAAGCAACATCCCAAAGATTTGAGTCTTTAATCCATCACTTCTCCAACCTCCACTTTTTTAGAAGCTTAATGAGACTCCAAAGGTCTATAAATTTGATTACTTTATGGACATGCATTACTAATGCATGTCCTATATCCATTCTATGTCAAAAATGAAGAAATATCACCTTAAATCACATTTATGACTCCAATGCTCCACTAACTTCTAGGTTTGGACCTTATAATACCCAAGGAACCCTTATAATCCATAAAGTTGCTAACTTTATGGATCTTTTCGATTCAAACTTGCTCAAAAATGAAGAAATCATTGTGAGTAGAGTACCGTCAAAAATGAAGAAATTATTTTGTAGGTACATTATTGTGACACCTGACTTGATCCTGTACTTTAGTCCGGTACGATCCTTGTTATAACTACTTGTATTCGAGAGTATTAATGTGTACCAAAATTGTTGTAAATTTTAAAACGAGAAATGAATTTTTTCGGAGTACTTGGTATGAAACTTGGGCATTGCAAATAGGAAATGACATCCCAACACTAAATAGTGTAAAATCATGGCTTGAGAAAAGTTTCGCTATGAATGACTTGGTAGAAGTTGCTTACATACTTGGTATTAACATCAATAAAGATAGATCTAGGCGACTAATAGGACTTTGCCAAAACACATACTTAGATAAAATATTGAACAAATTCAAGATGGAAGAATCTGAGAAGGGATTTGTACCTATGCAACGTGGCATAGTTTTGATTAAAACCCAATATCCAATACTACTAAAGAGCTGGACATAATGATTTGAGTGTTGTATGCCTAGTCTATAGGATAAAGCATGTACACCATGATATGTACAAGGCCATACATCTCATACAACATTAGTATAACGAGTCGTTATCAAACCAATCCTGGCGAAAGTCAGTGGACCGTAGTCAAGAACATTTTGAAGTATCTTAGGAGGACTAAAGATATGTTCTTTGTTTATGCTGGTAAGGAAGAACAAAGCGTCAAAGGATATATATGGATGAGAGTTTCCAAACTATCAGGGAAATTTCATATCATAATCTAGTTATGTATTCATATTGAATGGAGGAATGATAACTTGGGAAAGTTCCAAGTAGGACACTATAGCTGACTCAACTACAAAGTTAGAGTATATTGCAGCCAATGAAGCAACCAAAGAAGCACTGTGATTCAAGAAGTTCATTAATGATTTGGGTATTGTTCGTAGCATAACCGAAGCAGTTGAGATCTTATGAGATAACGAGGAAGTAGTTGCTTTAGCTAAAGAACCTCGAGATCACAAGTACACAAGGCATATTCAGAAAAAGTTTCACTAAATCACGAAACTGGCTGAAGATGGAGAAATCATTGTGAGTAGAGTACCGTCAAAAGATAATCCAGCCGATCCGCTCACCAAACTATTGTCACAGATTAAGAATGATGCTCACACTAGGTTTATTGGCATTAGAGTTTCTAGTGAATTGGTTTCATAATTTATAGTTTGATCATTTGGAGAATATTAGATATTTTGATTGGTGATTATTGATAATAAATTGCTATGTTTATTCATATTATCTTTGTTCCTACTTTTACATGTTCAGAACCACTTCTAGAATTTTTATTCAAACTTCCACAATCAGTCATACTATTGGGAGATAGTAGTCAATGAAGATTTGCATAGTATTGGTAGACTATTCATAGGGATGAACATTGCAAATCCTTGTGACCAATACTGATTAGTACTTAAAATGGATATTTTACATATTGTAGTAACCACACTTAAATATTACTTCATGGATCATGTCATAAGTAGATTAAGATGGCTATGTTTCTTATTCTTCTAATAGAGATACATGGAGTCTTGTTCTATAATCTGTTATGTCTTGGTTTTTCCCAACGTTGTCCATAACTAGCAGCACTAGCCTATGTGGTCAAAGTTTATTTAATTTTTCTACCAGAAATGGAGAAGTAGATATCTCTGGGGCCCCATGTTCATTTGGTGTTGACAAAAAAATACTTGGCCAAGCTAAGACTAAGTTGGTTAGACTTAATAGTCAGCCTGAATGTCACCACAAGTCGGCATCGGGAAACATAATCATGAACCATGAGATTGACCCTAGGTCCATGGCTTTATTTCATAATAAGATATCATGAAGATCAAAGGAATTTGAAGTTATCATTCTTAGGGTTATTAATAGCAAAGTTGCTATATGTACAGTAATTGCAGTAGACTACCACTCATTGTTGTTTCTAGTAAGTATTTGACCTTGTCAATTGTCTATGCCTAAGTGCAAGTGGGAGCAGATGGAGATTAGTGCCCATAGTCATAACAATCCCGATAATGCTACTATAGATAGTAGTGTCCTTTTGGGTTACATGCAAAAACAAAATAAAGTAGATCTGAAAATATATTTATTTGAGACTTATTTTGTTAATTAATTAATAATAAGTAAAAAATATTGAATATTCTAGAATGATTTGAATTTCATAGCTAATTATAATTAAGTTTGACAATTATCTCTAGGGTTTCAAATCACCTCACTATAAATAGAGGACTCCGAATCTAGTTTTGACACATGGGAAAAATACCTCTTAGCCTCAAAATTTTGGAATCCTCAAAAACCATAAGAAATCCCAAAGTGTAGTTTCATCGTCATGACAGGTTGTTCTCCATGTCATGGTCGACAGTTGAATCGAGATTTCGGTTTTTTTGAAGCTCATAGTTCGATGGTTGCTTAGATCTTCATGTATCTTGTGTCTTGGGTGTGATTTAGGAAGAGGAACTCTACATTGGGTTCTCTAGTCCAGTCAACTTGCTCGTCAAAATAAGAAACCTATGAAGAAAGCAAATGTATGATTCTATTCTATTGTGTTCTATAAGTTGCATGGGTAGTTGAGTTAGACCTTGTGATATGAGTCTTAGATCATAATTGTTTCCGCTGCCCAATGGTTGATCTTTGATAGGTTCTAAACCCATTAAAATCAACATGTAAAATGAAATCAATTCTAACAATTAACTTAATGTCTAAGACTAAGATAAACATAAATACATAATCATTAGAAAGTCAAGGTGCATATATGTTTCGTCCTAGTTCAACAAAGAAATTTATATACCTTTAGATGCGTATCTAAAATTCTATACCGTTGTAAATTCAAATACTTTGTTATCTCCTATCAAACATTTCACTATTAATATTAAGTTGATCATAAATAAACCGCCTCCCATATACATGGTGTGACACCCAAAGACACATGTCTTTTCTAATAGAGGTATATTTAGCATCACCCTTATATCAATAAGTAATTTTATACAGTTTGTGAAATTAAAAAGGTTAATAACTATAAGAGTAATAAACTATTCTCCATATGTATTATTTGTTATTTTTATGTACTCCATATGTCCTTAAACTCAATTTGTTTGTTCAAAAGACAAAAAAATAATTGTGTATTGTACGTTGTATGTTTATTTGGCATCTATGCGGTAGTGGAATTTAACTAAAAAGTTGTTAACATGTATAAGATTTTGTTTGTAATATATATTTAGTATTTAGTAATCTTATGTAAATCGTTTGTGAAGGAAGCAACATCGATCAACGAAGAAAATCAATCCATGTCTCTTTGAATTTCTACACTGACTCACACTATTAATTTCATTTCCTCGTTATTTCAGCTTGCATTTTATTTTAATTTATATTGGGATTCTCCCAAAATTTCATTAGTTATATGGTTCCATATCCATATATTTATGAAACCTATACATTTATGACAACTAAACCAAGTTTGAAACATCTAGTGTGATTATGTTCAAAATATAGTTATTTAATCAGGATTATCCTTTCATTACTCATCTAGGAAGCGTATAATCTAAAAGGACAATATGCTTTTTTGTCATCTTTGAAACACTTAACCAATTACCATTTTGCATTATTGTTTTCAACCAAATGTCATAATTGTTTTCAACTGGAAAATTACTTTTACAACATTTAACTTCATTTGGATTACATAATTTCATACCTAGAATGGGTATCGATGAACTCCACTATTCATAGGGATCATGTATAGGATACAAAAAAGTTTCATTTTCGGCGTCATCTTTTTCATCATGCTTTCATCATTTGAATAATTTTTTTCATTCTTGGCATCAACAAATAGGAGGTTAAAAAGGGGATCCCTTGTTAGGAATCAGATATCACTTGTAAAGAATCAGAAGAACTCTGATACCACTTTGTTGGAAATTCGACAATACAAGTTAAGCACTTCAGACAAAACAATAAATGAACTTCAGAGAAACTTGTGGAATAAAACTTCCGAAATAGAACAAATGAAAAACTATAAAATCGGAACACAAATTTTAACGTGGTTTGGTCAATCTGACCTACATCCACGAGCGAATGTGAGAGAGAGAGAGAGAGAGAGAGAGAGAAAGAAAGAAAGAAAGAAAGAAAGAAAGAGGTTTATTAAACTTCCAAAACCAATTACAATCACTCACAAAGGACACACCTCACTTGAGCTCTCAAAACAAAGGAATCTCTCTTTCTTACAAATTGCTCCAAAGGATGTGCTCTTAACCTCACAATGATTTGCTTTGTTGAAACTTTTATGTCAGAATAATGATGGATATGTGTTATATTTATAGGGAATCATGGGAAACCCTAATTCTAATGGGCCAGGAGCATCCATAATAACACATGAAAGGGGTGCCCTAACTGTCAGCCAATCACAGAAGGTCATGCAATTGCTTCTAAAATTTTCAACATTGAGGGATGTGTATGGCCACCTACCATGCAACATATCACGTTCAACAACTTCCCAAACAATACAGGTGCATTTTGATTCCTACAATACTTTGTCCTTCTTAGCAGAACTTTCTACCACAAAATATATTTTTCTCTCATCAATAGAGCTATATGCCACCAAACAGAGCTTTTTCTCACCAACAAAGCTTTCTTCCAACAAGCAGAGCTTTCTCTCACCAGCAGAACTTTCTCCCACCAAATAGAGCTTTCTCTTACCAGTAAAGCTTTCTCTCAGCGACAGAGCTTTCTACTGCCAAACATAGCTTTTCGTTACCAGTAGAGCTTTCTCTCACCAATAGAGTTTTCTATCTAAACTTTACACCCAAACAATCCCCAAATGTCTTATTTAAGCTAATTAGTTCTTCATTATCTTCATTACTTTCACTTTTTACCAATCTTATTCAATCCAATATGTCAAGATTTCATTGTAGTGGTCCACATATATGTTTATTTTGTAACACCCGTATCCTCAGGTACAATTCTTTAAAGTTTAAATTGTCATTTTTGCATTTTGATGTCCTACACTAAGTGTAGGATAGTCCCCTACGTTGAGCGTAGGTGGAAGATCTCATGTAGGGGTTTAAAGACCTACAATGAGTGTAAGTTGAGCTATGCTGAGCAGAGGTGCACTACACCAAAACCCTAATTATTTGGGTTGTGAGCCCTATTTAAAGGAGCTGACTCCTTGATTCCCTCTCCATGTTAAACCTCCTCGCTCTAAATCAGTAATATCGAAATCCTAGCCACCTTGTGAGAGTTTTGAGACCATAGAGTGTTTTTGTACGCATCTTTGAAGTAGGAATTCATTGGGGAAGCACTTGGGAGCTCCAAGCTTTGTAGATCTAGATTTTGAATCACATAATCCACCTCTAGAAGGTATAAATCCTCCATATTGATGATTATTCACGTTAGATCTAGGTGGTCATGATTTTTCTGCCACCAAACAAAGTTTTCTCTAACCGGTATAACTTTCTGCTACAAAATTGAGCTTTCTCTTACCAATACAACTTTAACTTAGCAGCAGAGCTTTCTACTGCCAAACATAGATTTTTGTCACCAGTAGAGCTTTATCTCACCAATAGAGCTTTCTATCAAAACATTACACCCCAAAAATCCCAAAATGTCTTATTTAAGCTAATTAGTTCTTCAATATCTTCATTATTTTCACTTTTGACCATTCTTACTTAATCCAATATGTCAATATTTCATTATAGTTGTAAAGTCCCGAAAATCCAAGGGAAATTTGTTTCATTTTTAAATCAATAAATCATACAAACGAGTTGTTCCAAAACCGATCAAAGTGAATATATTATTTAAACATCAGAGTACTATCATTAATCGCCGATGCGTAAAACTCTAGGGGATGCTGGCAGTCACACCGGGCCCTTCCATTTCGAACCTAAAGTACCTGAAACCATAAATATAAAATTGTAAGCTCAAAGCTTAGTGAGTTTTCCAAAATACTACATACCAAAACGTACAAGTGTCATGGGCTGCCCTCGTGGTCTTTCCTTGCAATGTCGAGGGGCAAATCACAGTCTTACATACAAGTGCCAGGGGCCAAATCCTGGTCTTTCATACAACTGCTAAGGGCCTGATCCCGGTCTTCCATACAATTGCCAAGGCCAGATCCTGGTCTTTCGTACAATTACCAGGGTCAGATCCTTGTCTTTCATGCAAGCATTACAAAGACAGCTAGCATTCCACATAACAAGTAATGGGTTGGCATTGGTGCCTTCGAACCATGGATATAGTAAGAAGACTCACCTTATTGTCTGAAAGAATAGTTGCACCGATCACTGCTCTAATAGTTATTTCTACCGGTTACCTATACAATTAACATGAATCCAAATTTCAAACTATAAATCAAATTACTCAAAATGCCCTTAGGTCAAACTTGATCAACCCTGGTCAAAGTCAAAGTCAACAGTCAGGGTCCAAAAGTCAATATGTCTTCCTAGCAGAGTACGCCCTACGTACCAAGAGAGTACGCCCATCATACTATGATGTTGACCAAAAGCGGGGCGCTAACCGTGTATGCGCAGTGTACCACAAGGTACGCCCAACGTATGTGGCCCAGTCCTAAAACTCCATTAAGAGCTTATTCCATTAAGCCCTTATGCCCAAAACTCAGATCCAAGCCCAAACTGATGTTCTAAGTCATTAAGTTTCCAACTTTATGACTTTGCATGGCTATAAGGTCACAAACTTTCAAGATGTAAACTTTATGCACTTAAAGTGACCAAAAGCGCCTAACACCCAAAACTAGCAAGATGTAACAATTTCATTATTAAGATTCAAACTTTATACCTCTAGAAGAAAGATCAAGGTGAACAAAGTTTGGATCTACAAGCTCCAATGCAACCAACACTTTTTCAATGAGTTCCTTCGTTTTGCTCACAAGGCTCAATCTAGGGTTAGGGTTACAAGAGAGGGTGTTGGAGAGGTGGAGGCTAAGAATGGAATGGGTTTGAGGGAGTTAAGGAGATTAAATAGGTCTCAAACCATGAAAATAGGGTTTGGGAACTGATCGCGTATGCCCAACATACTCAATTTATGCTTAGCGTACTAGGGATGCCTTAGTACGCCCAACGTACACGTTGAGTACACCCAATGTATGCGACTCAACCCAAAACCGCCCAAACTTCAAATGGTCATAACTTATATGTTTAAAATCTAATTTTTACGATCTTTATATCCACGGAAAGGTATTGAAGAGCTCTATAATTTTACTAAATATCTTTGACTAAAAACTTCTCGAACAAAAATCCATATTTCATGCAAGAACTTGGACTATGAATTTTCTTGTTTTAACCACTCCAAAACACAATTCAAAGGTTTAGATCTCATAAACATCATTAACTCCTTCCAAAAGGTCTAAACATCGCCTCCTTAAGACCCAAAGCCTTTCCACAATCGACTTTCGGCCCACGACCCTGAATTACAGAATGATCTTGAATTTGGTGTTATAGTAGTGGTCCACATATATGTTTTTTGTAAAACTTGTAACCTCAGGTACAATTCTTTAAAGTTTAAATTGTCATTTTTCCATTTTTAATGTCCTTCACTGAGCGTAGGATAGTCCCCTACGTTGAGCGTAGGTGGAAGATCTCATGCGGGGGTTTAATGACCTACGTTGAGCGTAGGTTGAGCTACAATGAGCGTTGGTTCCCTACACTAAAAGCGTAATTCTTGGGGTTGTGTGTAACACCCCGTTTATTTATTAGATAAATAAATAAATTAATAAACGAATAGTATCCCTAAATAAATAATTATATATAAAAGGATGGTCGCAAAGAGCTAATTATTACAATTTTATAAGTCGCGAGTTAAAGTGTAAGTTCCGGACTCAGTTTACAAATATTTATGAGGATAGGGGGCCCATGGTAATTATTTGGATTTAATTTAACAGGAAATGAGAAAAAGGGTTGAATATGTCATAATTAAGATATTAGGGGTTGTTTGGTAAATTTTGTATCTAAGTTGTAAAGGAATTTAATGCTAAGGGTTTAAATGGTAATTATCAGATTCATTTTGAAAGGAAATGTTTTGGAGAGGGGCCATTCATGGCATTATGGAGGAAAGTTTGATAAGACACAGTATTTAACTGTTGTATTGCTCTCCGTAACCCTAAACCTAACCAATGTTCAGCCGCCACCCTCTCCACCCCCTTCTCCTCCCGCCGCCACCATCTCTCCCATAGTCGTCATGCACCACCGTGTGGAGGACGCAACCCATCGAGTCAAGCATTGTTGTCGCCGTTTCCGGTTGTTGCTGGAGAAGGGGACCATCGAAGGAGCGTAGTTCAGTCAGAAATGTCTGGAGAAACCCTCGAGATTGGAGTGTGGCTATAAACGAAGAGGGGTAGGTCGCGAACAGCCATAACCTCTCAGTTAGACCACCTCGTCTCGCTTATCTGTGCTCCTCAAGGTGTTTGACGTCGCGAGTGCCACTGTTGCGGCCGGTTTCTTTCTCGACTGCCTTGTGTCGCCACCAGAATAGCTGAGATCAGAGTGTGTTCAGGGTCAAGCCCCCGACGAGTGCGTGTTCTGTAGGTACGTGTTGCTGACGGGGACTCAAGAAAGCTTGCCACCACCGTGAGGTGGTAGCTGTCTTTGCAAATCAACGATGTTGCCGCCTCAAGATGACCGATAGGGTGCGTTTTTCATGCCCAACTCGTGTGTGTGTGTGTTGTAGGTAGTGTTGATGGCTGGAAACGGAGAAGATAACCACCATGGCCACCAGCCTTGGTGACTGCCACCATCTACCACCACCGGCCACCACTAGGGTGGTTGCGTGTGTGTTTAATTAGCGTGTGTGTGTGGGTTTAATTGGAATTTCAGGTTGTATGTTGTATTTGGTAAAGGAATAATAAAAAAAGAACCGATAACCACTACCGTGAGGTGGTGGCTGCCGCCTCCTGCCGCCGTGTCGGGTGGCGGTGTGCTTAGTTGTGTTGAGATTGCTTTTTGGATGTTTGGACAAAGGACTAAAACCCCTAATGGGCCCAATGAATCCCTAATGGACCCAAAAGCCCAAACATGTGACTAATGAGTGTAATAAACCCTAATTGACCTAAGGAAAACCCTAATGGGCTTAAGGACTTGGTTTTGGGCCTATTTTGCTAAGATGGTATTGGAAACCCTAATTAGGGTTTAGAAAACCTTAATATTGGATTTATGGGCTTTGACCTATCAGGACCCACATGTGGGCCATTTGAATGGAATTGTGTGATAAGCTGGACTTCACCATATGATATACCTAATAGAGTAATGGACTTAATGGATTAAGTCCTTAATGGGTTAAGTGAGAAACACCTAACCAAGGACAATCAATGGACCAAAATAATTAGGTGGACTTTAGGGTAAGGCCCATATGAGGGGTTGGGCCCAATTGATTGGGCCTTTATGATTATGTGATATTAGGCCATTAGAATGTTGAATGTTGGACGGGACAAAATGGTTGGGCCTTATGGTAAGAGCTTGTAAAGGTTTGGGCCTAATTTGGAAAATTGGGTCATATGTTGGGCTTTGACTCATAGTTGACTTTTGGGCCTTTGGATTGGGCACTAGGCTTGACTAAAGCCGAGTTAGGGGTAAAGTAGTATTTACCCCCAAGTATGTATTTATGGTTATGTGTTGGAACCCAATTATTAATTGGGTGATGTTTTGATATTGACAGTTCGGGAATCTGTCATCCAGTAGCTGGGGGTTATGTCTACGTGACTTCAGCAGTGTGAGGTAAGTTACCTTCCAGTAGAAGTGGGTCTAAGGCCACAATGCCGGCCCACTAGTAGGAGTTGTTTGTTAGATGATTGTCTTTGTGATCATTATCTGGTATGTTGCTATCTGTTAAGATTATGTGCTAGTATGCTATGATGTTATATGTTATGTGATAGGAGGGGGTAGGTTACACCCCAGTACCGGTAGAAAGGACCGAAGGGGTAGTTAGTACCCAGTTACGTTAGACAGTTTATGATATATATGTGTTATGTTATTATGTGGTAGTGGTATGGGTGAAATAGTCTCTGGTTACCAGTTGAAAGATACCAAAAGGGAGGCCAGCACCCAAATATGCTAGGCAGTTACCGGTTGAAAGATACCGAATGGGAGGCCATCACCTAGATATGCTAGGCAGTTACCGGTTGAAAGATACCGAAGGGGAGGCCAGCACCCAGATATGCTAGGCAGTTACCGGTTGAAAGATACCGAAGGGGAGACCAGCACCCAGATATGCTAGGCATTATGTGTTTATATGGTATGTGGTATGATAGGGGAACTCACTAAGCTTCGTGCTTACGATTTATAGTTTTGGTTTCAGGAACTCGTTTTTAAAGGAAAGGAGCAGGCTAGATGGCAGCGCATCACACTATGATTTTCCGCACATGAGATATTTGGGATTACACTCTGATATTGTTTTATGATAACATGTTTTGATTATTTCTACTTTGGTTTTGACATGACACGATATCATGGATGTTTTATTATATTGTTGGTTTTATAATAACGTATTTAAAAATGAATTTTTTTGGCCTCTATTTTTGGGATGTTACATTGTGAGCCCAATTTAAAGGCTCTAACTCCTTGATTCCCTCTCCATGCTAAGCCTCCTCCCTCTAAGTCAGTCATCTCGAAACCCTATCCACTTTGTGAGAGTTTTGAGACCTTAAATTGTTTTTGTATGCTTCTTTGAAGGAGGAACTCATTAGGGAAGCACTTAGGAGCTACAAGCTATGTAGATCCAAAATTTGCATCTCATAATCCACATCTAGAAGGTATAAAGCCTCCATCTTGATGACTATTCATGTTAGATCTAGTTGGTCATGAGTTTTTGTACTTTTGTCCACATAACCTTGGTCTTTATGAGCATGAGCTACTCCATACCATTTGAGTCATTTCCAGATGTTTTTTAGCTTGTAAAGTCATAAAAATGAGAGCTTGGCCACTCTCATCCATGGCCATGCATAAGTTCTTAAGCAAAATGTGGTATTATGGACTTAGGGTTTGGTATTTTGCTCTATTTGGCCATGCAAAGAGATAAAGTCAGAGACTTTATCCATTATGAAATCCATTAGATTCAGATCTGAGAGTTGGGAGGTTGTCCTTTTGTATTAAGAGCTTAATATGGAAGTTTGGACGTCACTGGAGCTATGTTGAGCGTAGCTTTCTCTATGCTTAGTGTAGCATGGTAATCCCCCATTTTCATCTAAAGCTCTACGCCACACGTAGAGCAGTGTGCTTCACTGAGCGTAGGTATGTGCTACGATGAGCATAGCACCAGACAGTTGACTTTTTGACAAGTTTGACTTTTGTTCAACTGTGTTGGGTGTTAGTATTGGAAGGGCAAAATGGTCATTTGTCCCAAGGAGGATTATCTATGAACCTAGACCTTTTGAGTGTTAGTTATTACCTTAATTGTTGATTAGGGTTTTATTGTGTATATGTTTAGTGTGAGGAGTTTCGGTATCATTAGCTTGGGTGTGTGATTGCCTCGGTTGTTGATTGAGGTGAGTATTCTCACTATACTATGTAGGATGCTAGCTGTTTTTGCGACTCTTGCATAATATGTTGGAAGGGGCCCATTATGTGGGCGGGCCCCGTTATGATCGGCAGGGCACAATATGATTGGTGGGGCTCGATATATGGGTGGGCCCCGATGTTAGGTATGATATGTGGTATTTTGGGAACTTACTAAGCTTTGTGCTTTCAGTTTTGTGGTTTAAACATTTCAGGTACTTCTGGTTTGAAGAGAAGATTCCGACGTGATCGCACCACATCCGCTCGATTTTTATTCCGCAATGTTATTTGGATGTACTCTAATGTTGAGAACATTTATATTGTGGTTGGTTTTGGAACAATTTGTTGTATCTTTTAAGTGTATTGAAAAATAAAATTTTTACCTGTATTTTTGAGTCGTCAAATATTCTAAATTTTTTACCAATGGCTTTTAAAATTTCCAGAAAATATATAAAATTGCCATTAGTTTTAAGACTTTCAAACCATATGCAAACTACTCTTCACTTCATACTGTTGCATTTTATGTTTGTTAACTTCTCATGGTATGAAATGAACATCTTACACCTAATACAACTGAAATCATTGTTTTAAAAAGTTTGCATCGTGGAGATAAGGCGCATCCCAGATGTCATGCCTTAAGAAAACACATCTTGAAAATGCCATGGTCTGTCCATTGATCTTAGTATTTAAGGTTCGACCTTACTGCCACAACCTGCGTTGTTTATAATCTGATTGAAATTGCCATCCCAAGCTAAAGCTATCAAACCATTGTTGTATACTAGAAGTTTATGAAGAAATTTCATTGGTAATTTATATCGGTCATTAAAAAAATACTTGGAGATGAAATCGATGAAATTACCTTTGAGAATTCACATCGGGAGCTCAATCCTACTTTCAATTTCATAAATGGATAATGGCGGTGAATCGTTTGCATTTCTTTACTATCCTAATTTATCGTGTTAGCAAAATTCGATGGTAAAATGAGACTTAAAATCGTTAACTTTGCCAACTAATTTTCACCTAAATATCAAATAAATGTGTAAAATTCCAACTTGCGTAACCGGATTAACATGCTCTTACTTTTATTTTCTTTGGAAACGAAGAAAATTTTATTTTAAAAAAAAAAAAACAAGCTTAGCAAAGAACTAAGACTTGGACAAAACAACAAAGTACTAAAGGCTCTTACTGATGGAGCTTATGACTTATGACTTTAGTCGTATATGATATGTAAGAAAAACGATAACTAATTATGTACATGTCATGAATAATGATAACACTGTCATATGATTATAACAAAGAGAAATTACAAGGGTTCTCCGAGAAAAAACATAAAGACTACAAGGAATAAAGCGGATATAAATACTAGCTACACAGAAACCCTAATGGGCTAAAGACAAAAGGGCCCATAAACAAGTGGGCTAATAATATATAGACTAACATCCCCCCTTAAACTCACAATGTCGCAACAATAAGCATTGAGAGTTTGTCACATAAGAACCGAAACCAAGAAGCTGATAAAGCCTTTGTAAAAATATCCGCAAGCTGCAAGGTTGATGAAACAAATGGAAGCAAAATGGTCCCAAGGTGCAGGTGATGACGAGTAAAATGACAATCAATCTCAATGTGCTTCGTCCGCTCATGAAAAATAGAATTCTTCGCAATTTTATTATCACAATGCAAGGGAGTAGGTAAAGAAATGTAAACTCCCATATTCGCAAGCAGCCACCGTAACCAGATAATCTCGCATGTAGTTACAGCTATAGCACGATATTCAGCCTCCATGGAAGATCTAGAGACAACATCCTGTTTCTTGCTCTTCCATGAAATAAGAGACGCTCCAAGAAATACACAAAATTCAGTGGTAGACTTACGATCATGACGATCACCATCCCAATCAACATCACTATAGGCACGTAACTCAAGAGAAGACGTCAAGGGAAACAAGAGAGTCTGAAACTGAGTGCCACGAAGATATCTCAGAATACGAAGAACAGCTCCCCAATGAACAGAGGTAGGTGCAGTAACAAACTGACTGATAATATGAACAGCATGAGCAATATCTGGACGAATAACTGTAAGATAAACCAAACTTCCCACCACAGTGCGATAAAGATTCGGATCAGACAAGGGAACACTATCAGTAGGAGAGTATCGTGCATTGGTTTCAAGAGGGGTATCAACAGTCCGATTGTCAGAAAGTCCCGCCCGTGTAAACAAGTCATATATATATATATATATATATATATATATATATATATATATATATATATATATATATATATATATATATATATTTAGTCTGGGAAAGAAGGTACCATTTCTTAGACTGAGCGACCTCAATACCCAAGAAATAACACAGCAAGCCCAAATCCTTCATAGCAAATCGACGAGCTAGATCATGCTTCAAAGACTCAATACCACCATGGTCATCACCTATAATAATCATGTCATCCACATATAAGGACAGAAGAATCCGTCCTGCACTCGAGCATCTAACAAACAGAGCAGAATCGTGATTACTCTGGACAGATCCAAGAGAGGTAATCATTGTGGCGAATTTCTCAAACCAAGCACGAGGGGCTTGCTTGAGCCCATACAAAGTTTTGCGAAGCCGACAAACCTCGCCCGTTCGGTGCTGAATTCCTGGAGGAGGGGTCATATAAACCTCTTCATGAAGGTCACCATTCAAAAAGGCATTATTGACATCCATTTGAAAGATCTTCCACTGTCGAACAGATGCAACTGCAATCACAGTACGAACTGTCATTATCTTTGCAACTGGGGAAAATGTCTCCTCGTAGTCAAAACCATACTGTTGGGAATACTCTTTTGCTACAAGTCTAGCCTTATATCATTCAACAGAACCATCAACTTTTGTTTTTATCTTGTACACCCACCAACAACCTATCGTACATTTCCCAGGAGGAAGAGAAACGAAATCCCATATATGAGTCTGATGAAGAGCAGTGAGTTCTTTAGCCATAGCATTCTGCCAAAGAGGATCTGAAACATCTTCTCTATATGATTCAGGTTCAGATAGATGATGGATGCTTGGTATAAATGAAGCAAACGCTCCTGAATATGTAGAGTAAGAAAAATCTGGTAACTTGGTGGACTTGACAGGACGAGAAGATCTCATGAGGGGTGGTGGTGGAGGTGGATCCTCAACTTCAATAATCGAAAGATCAGGCTCATGAACAGGTGGAGTCGAGGCACCCTCTGAAGAAGTGGGTGTGTCATGAGCTGAGGGATCATGTGGCATAGATAAGTCTTGAGCCTCTATATCTTCATTAAAAGGATCAATATGCAGAAGATTAGACTTTGTTACATTGTGGGCTGTAGCAGGAATCAAGTAGAAAGGAATATGTTCCAAAAAAGTAACGTGTCGGGAAACATATAACTTTTGACTCACAGGATCATAGCACCGGTATCCTTTCTGACCAATACCATACCCCAAAAATACACAAATAGCATATTTCGGCCCCAGCTTATTCCTTTCAACATGAGGACGAAGAACAAAACAAGTACATCCAAAACTCATAAGGAAGAGTAGTCTGGTAGATGACCATATAACTTCTCAAAAGGAGATATTCATGAATTCAATGAAGTAGAGATATGATTAATCACATACACAACAGTTAGGACTGCTTCTCCCCAAAAGGCACTAAGGACCTACGCAAACAGGAGCAATGAGCGGGTAGTCTCAACAATATGACGATGTTTTCGTTCTGCCACACCGTTTTGCTGAGGTGTGTTAGTACACAAAGACTGGTGTATGGTACCATCAGAAGCAAGTAACTGAGTGAAATCATTAGAGGTATATTCACCCCCTAAGTCACACCTGAAGCACTTAATCACAGCCGAATGTTGAGTTTTAACAAGAGCTCTAAAATTTGTGTAAATATCAAAGAAATCAGATCTGCGTTTCATAAGATAAACCCATGTATATCGAGTATAATCATATATAAAAGATACATAATAGGTTGACCTGCCCTTTGTGGATACTGGTGCAGGACCCCACACATCAGAATGAAGTAGGGATATGATTAGATGACCATATAACTTCTCAAAAGGAGATATTCATGAATTCAATGAAGTAGGGATATGATTAATCACATACACAACAGTTAGGACTGCTTCTCCCCAAAAGGCACTAAGGACCTACGCAGACAGGAGCAATGAGCGGGTAGTCTCAACAATATGACGATGTTTTCGTTCTGCCACACCGTTTTGCTGAGGTGTGTTAGTACACAAAGACTGGTGTATGGTACCATCAGAAGCAAGTAACTGAGTGAAATCATTAGAGGTATATTCACCCCCTAAGTCACACCTGAAGCACTTAATCACAGCCGAATGTTAAGTTTTAACAAGAGCTCTAAAATTTGTGTAAATATCAAAGAAATCAGATCTGCGTTTCATAAGATAAACCCATGTATATCGAGTATAATCATATATAAAAGATACATAATAGGTTGACCTGCCCTTTGTGGATACTGGTGCAGGACCCCACACATCAGAATGAATAATATCAAAAGGAGCAGTAGAACAAGACATACTTTTATTGAAGGGTAAAGCAGGAAATTTTGCTAGTTTGCAACCACTACAATCAGAAATATCACAAGAGTTTAAATGACCCAAAACACCACTAGATGCTAAGAAATTCAAACGTGATACAGACACATGTCCCAAACGAGAATGCCAAAGATAAAACTCAGACGACAAAGGACTCAAACGAAAAGAAGATTAATCAATGTTGGAAGCAGCAACAGCGGATACTTTGAGGACCTCCAAGACATATAGTTCCCCCACCCTACGACCGATGCCAATCACCTTCAGGATATGTTGACCCTGTATAACACAAACAGAATCAGAAAAGAATACCTAGTTACCAGACTTGCATAACTGACTGACTGAGACAAGGTTCAAAGTAAGTTTGGGAATGTAATAAACATCAGGAAGAGTGATATGAGAAACAGAGACAGACCCAACACCCTCAACTAGCATAGATGTATCACTAGCAAACTTAACAGAAATAGATGACACTTGCGACAAAGAAGTAAATGATGACAAATGAGGAGTCATATGATGGGTTGCACCAGAATCTAAAATCCACAAAGATGAGGGAATACCTGAAGTACCAAATGAAGAAGGACCAGAATGAGACATAGATGCAGACATGGCAGTGGGATTAGAAGCCAAATATTGTCTAAAGCTCTCAAACACCTTGGGATCCAATGCAGATGGTGGCATATGTCCAATAGATTTTGTGTCAACTGTGGAACAGCAGCAGCAACAAACTGTGGAGGACGAGGGGTCCATGGAGGAGTACCAGAGGAATGCGACTGAAACTTCTGTTGACCAGACCTATTTTGTTGCCCTGACTGAGGTTGACCAGATTTACCCTTGTTGACTAACAATGGACACTGAGCTTTCCAATGATTCTTCTGTTTGCAGAATGCACACTCATCATAAGCGACTCTTGAAGTTTGTCGAGACTGACTGGAGGAGACAGCAAGCACAGCAGGAGCGGGAGTAAGGGTAGAGGTTGCTTTAAACCCTTTATCAGCATATGACTTGATACGAGTCTCTTCTGCAATTAACTCATGGACAACTGAATCAACTGAAGGAAGAGGAGAGCGATGAAGAATTGTTCCACGAAGACATTCAAAATCAGAACGCAAGGCCATCAAGAACTGAACCAACGCAACGCAAGGCCATCAAGAACTGAACCAAGCGTTGTTCTTCCCTCCTAGCAATGTAAGGCTCAAAATCTTTTAATTCTTTAGATTCAATAAGAGTCAATTGATCCCAAAGTTCAGACATAGCAACATAGAAATCTTGAATGCTCTGGTCATTCTGTTGAAGGGCACGAATATCATATTCCAACTGGTATTGTTTAGCAAAATTGGACTGAGTATACAGTCTCTCCAAGTGATTCCAAACTTCCTTTGTTGTGTCATACTTTGCTAACTACATACCAATGGACTGAGTAACAGAGTTATTGATCCAAGTAATAACCTTGGAGTTATCAGTCTCCCAAGCATCAAGCAACATATCAAAATTCTCAGTTTGAGGCACTGAGGGTTTGCCTTTAGTCCCAGTGACATAGCCCCACATATTCTTCCCACAAAGGAAGTTCTTCATAACGTAACTCCAATACGTATAATTCTTTCCATCCAAATGAGTACTGATTGACTAAAGGGAATCATCCTTTCCAGTCATGTTGATAGTGAATGAATAACCACAATGACAATATAACAATCTGAGAATGAAAGGAGTAACAAACTAGCGGAAGCAATCACTTGAATAACGAATGAACAACAATTATGAACCAACAACAACAACGAACCAGCAGTAGCAACAAACCAACAGCAACAACGAATTAACACTAGCAACGAATCAACACATCAAAAAAAACGAATACCAGTGGCAATAAACGAAAACGACATGCTAGAGTAACCTTAGAAAAACTTCTAACAACGTATCAAACCTCTGATGATACCATGATAACATTGTCATATGATTATAACAAAAAGAAATTACAAATGTTCTCAGAGAAAAAACATAAAAACTATAAGGAATAAAGCGGATATAAATACTAGCTAGACAGAAACCTTAATAGGGGCTAAAGATAAAAAGACCTATAAACAAACGGGCTAATAATATATAGACTGACAAATAATATTTAGTTCCAAGCTATTTACCCAAACTAAAATACCCGAAATTATAAAAGATATTTAAATATAATTATACAAAGAACAAACATAAGTGTTTCTTTCCGATGTGACAAATGCACATCTAAATCTATGTCGTATTGACACGCGGGCTTCTCTAGTTGGTTGCCTTTATTGCACTGTTTTTTTCCCGCCCCACATTGCTCTTTCGCGCCATCTTTAGACCTATTCCTGTCTTTTTGACGCCATTGGCACATGTGGATCGCTGGGTCATAAACCTCCCAAATGTTCATTTATAGACTCCTTTGTTTTGTTAGAATATCATTTAGGCCCTTTTATAGAAAAATGTTGCTCTACAACAAGCTCAAAAGTCACCAATGTTTCCAATATTGGTACTGCTTCTACATTGATAAAAATGTCGCTACCTGATTGTCAAAAAAACAAATTCAATTTTGAAGCAAGTTAATTTACTATAAATAAACACTAGTTTATTTGGATATATCAATAAATTAAAATGCTAATCGTTAAAAAAATCATATCAGAATGATAAGCTACATTAAACATTGTTTTTTTCTATAAAATTATTTTATTGGTCTTGATTTAAAAATTGTTAAATCACATTTTAAACGACACACATCGACCTGTTCAAAGTCTACGTTAAAGATCAATTGCGCAATACTAACAATATTTGAGCTATGAGTTTTAACCCTAAGTCTCACAATTTGACTATTCAACCAATATGTTCATATCACAGGACCATATAAATCAATAAACAAAGTTTCACATGTGTTTTAATTTTGTTACCATAAAAATGATGTAATTTCGTTGAAAAATGCATTTTACAAAAAAGCGATTTCACAAATTTCTTTTGTTTAAAGAGTTTTCTAGTGGGACCATTATTAAATTGATTTTTCTAAGAAAATAAATTTTGCAAATAGATAATATTTGTTAATTTTTAAAAAGGTAATCCGCTAGCGTTCTAATTTTTTGACATTTTAATGATTAATCCAACAAAAAACTGTGAATTTACCCGGTTAATATTTAATAATACCATTCATTTCGGCTATCAAAAGCTTATTATAAATTATGGAGGTGCCATTTTGACATGTACAAAGTGCGAGTGATTTATTTCCTATGTGACATAAGCACGATGTCAGCAATGCTCGAGAGTGGACCTCACTTTTTGAAATATCACGAACTCACGATTCAAGCATGGTTGTCGTGAAAAACGTAATATACTTTCTCACAAAAAATTAATATGGTTCATTTAAGGAAATTCATATAAATTGTTGTCGTACGTAATGCATCATTATGGTCTGCAATGCAAAGTCCAGTTATAATATTATATTTTGAATACCATAAACAACAGTGTGTATAAAAAAAACTAAGTGACTAGATATGCATATTGAACAAAATTCGTTATCCTTACCTTACAAGTTACAAGATATTATGCTAAAATAAATATCTAAAAGTGTGGTGATCAATTGATTAATCCTTAATTAACTTAATAATGCCTGGATGATTTGTGTTTAAGAGCATTTATAACCTGGCCCTAACAATCCTCCGCCCCTGATCTTTATAAACCTCAATATCGGGGCGCCGAAATAGGCAATAGAGAACTCATTTTTATATTAAGATTTTTTTCCATCAAATATGTTTGTTAAGTTCAAACAAGCTTTCGTAAACATTTTTTTTAGATTTCCAGTTATAAATAACTTTAAGTTAACTTGGCTGTAAAAGGTTAATCAAAAAGCATTCTTAATATAAATACTATTGAACATAAGTATTGAACATAAATCTTCTATGTAATATTATTTGTGAAACTCATGTATTACCTAAGTTTATATATATATATATATATATATATATATATATATATATATATATATATATATATATATATATATATATATATATATATATAAAGTTAAATGTGAAAGTCCAAATATTTGAGAAGTTTGAATATATAAAAAAAAATGAGAAAAATATTGAATTATTAAAATTGAAGTGTTTTTTTCTCTTTTAAATTGAAACAAATAATATAGATAAATAAACAAACGAAATAATTAGGCTTTAATTTAGGAATTTTAAATTAAAAACTAAGTTCATTAATGAAATTAATATTTGTTCTGGTTGAAAATTGATCAAGTGTAATTCAACCAAATTATATGAAAGGCTATGGTGATAATGATCACCTGCCTTTTTGGTTTTTATTGATTTTAATATGAGATTACAAAGATGAAGAAGATAATACGAGTACAAGTGTAATGGTAGAGCTAATCGTGTGTGTAGTGTGCGATTTACAGGTGTTATTTATAGTATAAGCTAATCAACAAGAAATCCGATATTTCTCGGATCCTCCTTGAATAAGTATTTGCACGTTGTTTGACTTGGTATTCTCGGGTATTAAGCTTGGTTGAAGTGATTCTCCGTTGAAAATGAGTCTCGTGTTAACTAATTTTGCACAAATGTGAAAAAGAAAGAAGAATATAGTCGTTATAAGTGTTAGGTAATATTAGTGATAATAATCAAGATCCTGTTATATGTTTAAGGATCATGAGGTTTCAGAAATATTAAGGATCCTGAATATGATTCTAGAATCTTACCCCTGACGATTGTCCCTAAATTATACCTACGAAATATTAAGGTCAATTTCCAAATATTTAAAGGTATAATTTCAAAAGATAAAAGAGATAAAGAATTTGAATTTCAAACCCTAATTGGATAGGATTTATCCGTCCCATAAGAATCATTACGCAGTCAAATCAAACACACAAACACACACACACACTCTCTCTCTCCCTCCCTCCCTCTCTCTCTCTCTCTCTCTCTCTCTTATCACTTAAATTAAATAGGGGTAACCGACTTAAATTCCTTTACCTTCTCCAATATCTCTTTCGATTATCTCTGGTCACCTTCACATGTAATTTCTTTCTCTTCATTTCCTTTTGTTTTCCTCTTTTTCTGATCATGGGTAAGAAGGCAACCCGTTCTCGTGCCAATATTACTATCCCTCCTGAGAATGACTTCATTGATCAAGGGATCATAACCTATGATGATGTATGTTCCTATGATGATGAAGACATACAGTCTCTCAAAGCCAGTGGAGCTTTTCCTTCCGATGTAATCTCCAGGTCCTTTGAAGCTTCTATTCAGCCTGATTTTGTTTCTCCTTCCTGGGTATACTTCCATGAGTGTCCCTTTTCTTTGGGTCTCAAATAACCTTTCTCAGGCATTGTTTCTAATTTCTTCCAAGCCACCAAACTTTCATATATTCAAGTTATGCCTGTTATCTAGAGGATTTTATTCTGGATTGACCGAGTGGATCGTTAACATAATCTGGACATAGGTCTTGTCGAGTAGGCTTATGTTTATCATCTTTCTACTTTTGGGAATTCCCGTTTTTTGCCTAAAGTGAGAACCAACAAATCTCCTCTTATTCTGAGAACAAAACACAATGATGGAGCCTAGAAAGAAATATTTTTTTGTGAGGCGTGACTCTATTGTTGGCGGAGATCTCTTGCCTAAAGCTTGGGTGAAAAGGGGTAGGATCTATTTATTGATCTTTAGGATCCAAGGATTTACTTTTTTTATTATGTTCATTTTGATGCATGTTTCAAGTTTGGAGAAGCTTTTTATGTTACTGAGCATACTGAGGATAAGATCACGAGTTTCCTTGCTTTATCTACGTATGTCAGATCATTCAAGCTTAAGTACCTTATCATTTAAGAAGGTTCATCTACCACAACTTCAATGGCCACCGATAAATATTCTTCTTAGTGTAGTTATATATTTTCACATTAGGGTCCTTAACTTATGAGGATCCTTCTCAACATGTAGGATCCAAAGCTACTCGTTCTAGTGCTCCATTTGTCTTACCTGATCTTGAATATGACATGTCTAGTGGCCTACTTATGATGAAGAAAGAAAAGGTCCCTCCCTCTCTTCTTGCTAAGAAGACTCAATTTGATCTTGCTGTGAAGACCCCGACATATCGCTAGAGGAAATCATCTGATGCCTGGGATCTTGAGAATCTTGGAGAAGATGAGGCGCTAAAGAAGCTGATTTCCTTCTCTTAATTCGTATGTATTCTTGTGTTCTTTCTGTTTAATTTTTTTCTTACTATTGGTCTTCCTAGGTTGTTGATCAAGTCTCCCACTCTAATGAGGATCTCAAGGCTTAGCTTGCTCAAACAGAGCATGCTATGAGGGGGTAGGAGGGAATCAACAAGGAGATCCTGTAAAGGGTGGATAAGTTGTACAAGGAAAAAGTTGAGAATGAGGAGGAGCATATGGCTGATATAGATAAGGTGAGCGCGGAAAGGAAGGCTAGCACGCTCCCTTGTTGTTATCTGGGAGGCTAAAATTAAGCTTGCGGAGGATCTCGAGAATGTGGGATCCTGGGATGCGACCGGATAGCGTGTGGCCCTAGGCAAGTTAACTGGCGAGGCTGTTGATGCCAGTCAGGATCCTGCATTGCAGCCACAGGAAGGAGGAGAGAAGAATAAGACGGATGTGGCTCTGGTTGTTGGTGATCAATCTGCATCTAAGATTTTATTTATTTAAAAATAAGTTTAATATTTTGGGTATGTAAGATAATATTTCACTTTTTGTTAGGTTGGTGGGCGACCCCTTTTTACTTTATGCACTTTGGTAGTTGATGTTTATATCTTTCTTTTTGGTTGTGTGGTTGATTTGTGTGGTTGTAGCAATAGGATTTCTGAAAATAGTTAGTAATCAATTTTTGATCTTAAAATAGTTAAGATCTTCTAGGATAATAAACCTTCAAACATTGCATAGGAAGAACAATTTTAAAGGATGGATTGAACCTAGTGCTCTTTAGGGTTCATAACCTTTCGAGTTAGGAGAAACTTGAAGTTGTGATTTCTTTAGTATGATCCAGAAGTTTGCGTATGAAAGGATCCTTGCTTTGGGATTTCATCATAGAAGATCCTTTTTGGGCTTTTACTTAGTAAACCGGGGAGAATCCCACATTAGGAATTAAGTGGAAATAATCCCGACTTAGAAAATAACAGGGAAGGATCCTTATTCGTGACATGATAATGCTACAAGCTGTTAGATTAGGTGTCTAAGCCCATAACTATAATCGGTATGTACTTGAACCGATAGTAGCATGGTCCTTTTAGGTTGCGTTCACCTGAGCAATTAGATAGGATGGATATTTGAGAAAGAGGTTATTCGTAATTTGTTAATATATTATATGAATAATATATTAATTGAGAAATCATATTTTTTAATTGGTATTGATCAAGAATTAATTTGGAATTAATTTAGTGATCAAAAGAGACTGATTAAATTTATGGGGACTGATTAGGTAAATTAGTAATACTTATAGTTTGGGCTAATGATCCATGTTAATTAGGGATGAACTGAATATATATGAGAGTCCATGAAGGTTTAGTCCAAAGGGCCTATCAAAGGTGAAGGTTCATGGTGAATTAGGGTTAACATGTAAGAAACCCTAGGAATTCCACACTATAAAAGCAACCCCTAGTATCCCTAAAATCGGCCATAAGAATTCCAAGGTGAAAACCATGGCTGAATTGTGCTTCCTAGCCTCTCTCTTATAAGCCTCCTTTTACTTTTGGTGTTTGCAACTTATTAGAGGTATTACACTTGTGGTACAAAGCTCTTGAAAGGCCAATAACTACAAGCTACAACTAAGAGGTATTCATCTAACTAGTTTTTATGTTGTATATCTCTAATTGCATGCTAGCTAGGGTATATACTTTGGATAAAATGAAATTGCATGTATAACTTGAGAAAACTTAGATCCAAAGCATTAAGGTTGTATGTGCACCATATGATTGTTATAGTGCTCAAAACCCGTCAATGGTATCAGAGCCTAGGGTGTTTTCTGTTATATTGATGCAATTATATTGTTTTCAAAGCTAAAAATTTTCAATTTTTGCTCTCTAACTACTGGAACCGACGAGTCCTATGAAGGAACTCGACGAGTTGAGCCAACTCGACAAGTCCATTGCCTGACTTGACGAGTTAGATCATCTGTTGGCAGATTTTTCGAGTTTTTGGGCAGTCTTGGATTAGGATCATTACCACAAACTGTTTTGATTGATAAAATTCGATTTTTCTGATAAGGTAATGATTATCCTCATCTAATTGAAAGATGATTCTCAAATTTTAAGATAATTACTTGATTTTGTGAAAAATTAATTATTTGTAGAATTTGATTTGAATCATCTCGCTGTATGAAATCAGATTAGGTCAATTTTGTGATATAGTTAATTATATGATTAATTTAATTGTTTTCAAATTGAACCATGAGTTTTGAAAATTTTCAAAATTTGCCCTCAAGTTTTGGAATTTAAAAATTGATTAAAAGGTTTTAATTTTGAAATATTTAAATTCTAAACCCTAGAGTTTTAAAAGTGTAAAATTCAACCCTTATATTATAATAATATTAAAATCTTAATACTTATATATATATATATATATATATATATATATATATATATATATATATATATAAGACAGTCAATCTTACCATTGGTATACCTCATTCACGAAGCTGGTTTATAAGGGGGTATAAGGAATTTGCCTATAAAATGACGATTGAATGGGTGTCCACTCTCACCCACCGCTCCATTGACTAATGGAGGGTCGTTAGCCGAACGGGTAGGATAGGACATTAATTCTCATTTAAAAGTATAATGATAATTATAAAAGTAACTAAATGTTTTTCATAAATTTCCAATCTTAGCCAATATGCCTCTTTCTTGCTTTTGAATCAATCAGATATGGTTCTTCCCATTTAGGTGATAATTTTCATGTATTAGAATCCTTGGTATTTTGGAATGTCTTCCTAAGGACCAAGTTACCTACCTAGAATCTTCTGACATTGATGTTCTTTTTATAAGCTTTAGTGATTCATTGTTGATGAGCAACAATGTGGATCGTAGCAAGATCCTTGTAAGAACAAGATTTAATGTGCGAACAAGGTTAAAAACTCAAACCTTGAGTTAATCTTTAAGATCAATGTCTGCTTCTAATAAGTTGGTCCAGTCAAGTCTGGTAAACCAGTCAAGACTTGAAGATTAATAATCAACAAAGTATTCAAGTAATAAATGAAGTAAGATTGATTGCTTAGACAATTAGAAACAAGTAGAATGTAAATGAAAGAAGGTTTACTTGCAAGAGATATTGATGTGAAGAGAATAGATTGATTGCTTACTATTCTTGGTACTTGATTCATGAAACATTCACTCCTTAAATAGTACAGGAGGAACTTGGTACAAAACGATAACACATTCTAAGGACTAGTTACAACTAAGTGATTGGCAATCTCACACTTAAAAGATTCATACAATTTTGTCCTAAGAACTGTTACATCACTAAAAAGACAAAAAGCAATAAATTCTTGTACAGACTCTGACTTCTGAATATCTTCATCTCTGATTCAATCTAGCTTCAGAACTTCTTTACATCTCGAACATAGGTTGACTTTGGATCTTGATTGGTTCGGACTGATAAAGGTTCACTTCTTATGCATTAACAATCTCCCCCTAAGTGAACTTAGCAATCAGTCAACACAGGTGGCATCTTCATATATGAAAAGGTAAGCACTGTAGAGCCAACTTCGGACTTCCAAATATCATTTGAGATGATTGATGAATTTATTCTTCACATGCTCAGGAGCATCACCCTTAGCAACATTGGTAATGAGCTTTTGCAGAATAGATGAAGGAATGAGATTCTTATCAAAGACTCGCAAAAAATATTTTATGTTGGTCTTCTTCTTTAGATAGACGTATCCGAGCTCAGGTTCTTCAATTGGTCCTGCTGCCAAAATTTGAGCTTCAGGCAATTCACAGGTAATTTTCACCAATACTTTTTGTGTTCCAAATAGGTGTGTTAACTCGATATCGAATCTGCAGAATTCAACTACATAATCCTTCAATAAGTTAATTGAAGCACTATAAGCTCCAATGATCAATTGACTAGTTTGAAGATTTTGAAAATGAGGAGTGATTGTAAGAATATCATTAGGGTTGATAGATGGAAAATTTGCATCCGTGATAGTGATAGTGGCTTCTTTGTTTCGAGAGATGTGATGTCTGTACAACATGCAATTTAGGTCAAATTTTCTTTAAACCTTGTTTCCAAAACCAACAGTCTTTGTGATTCACTTCCAAGACCACACTTCTTTCTGAGGACACGCGTTAACGGAATAGAATGTTTTCAACCTCTCTCACTTAGTTCTGATGATAGTATGTGGATCATCATTTGGATAAAGAGGAGAGAACTTGATGAGATTGGAAGATCGATCTGGTTGGAGTCTAGAGTGAGAAGATCAAAGTACATGAAGGGCACTATATAATCCTTTATCCGAAGAGTGGGGATATGCCAAGCATCGGATTTGGATTATCTTTCAATGCTTGAATGCAGATGATTTCTTCAAGTGTTTGATCTATCTAAGCTTGAGACCAACCTTCAAACTTTCTGAATGCCCTTTGAAGGTTGCTTGGTTCAGATGCAACTCTCTTCTCTTTGTCTTGAGGCAGTTTGTTTAATTGAGCGATGAATTGTTGAATTGATTCATAAATAATGAACTTTGCAGGAGAGATCAGGAGCTCTTATGGGATATCATCTAGTTTCCAAGTAGGAGAACCTTCAGTAATTGGGATGATTCTTGGAGATGGAATTGGAGGCTGCATTGACTGTGTAGCTCGGAAGGCATCAACAGTCAGCTTCGTCTTGATTTTAGCCATTTCACGACTTCTTTGGAGCATATTTTCCAGGGATGATGGCCAAGTAATAGCAGACCATATCATTCTTTCATCTTCTGAAAGAACCTTCGTCGGATATTTCTTAGGAGCCTGAAGTCCTACAACAACATTGTTAATTTGATTGTCATCTTCTTCTGCACCATCAACAACAGGAGGTTCCATGGATTCAACCAGTATCAAATCTTCATCATCGAATTCATCTCGGAGAGTGAATCCTGAGGCAGGTTTCCACTGGATGGTTCGACCCTGACGACTAGGTCTTTCTTCCCATCTTGCTTCGGAAGGCCCAACATCCGAGGAAAGTCTAGAAGTGGCTTGGACTTCAGATAATCTTTCGAATACTCTTTGAAAACTCATGTTGATTTGTTTATAGAGAGAATCGTATGCTTCAGTAGTGGGGGATTAAGCTTTAAGGTGATCAAACAAGGTAGCTAAGATGGAGAGTATTTCATCGAACTTATTTTTCGGAACATCGAAAATGTTCCAACAAGCTCGGAGCTGTTTGATCAGGACCTGTTGCATATTCAAGTTTAGTTCGTCCTACTTATTTATCTCCTTCTCCAACCGTTGGATTTGTTTCTCATGACGCACATAAGTTTGCTTGATCATCTCATTGGTTGCATTGATCATGTCGTTGTGGATTTTTAGCATGGTAGTGTTGGTGGAGATGTGGTGATCCAGGCTGTTATTATACTTATGTTCTACTTCTTCCAAGGTGTGCTTGAATCTGAGAGAGATGAGTTGATCAAGTTGATCTTCTCTTTCAGCTTCTGAGGACCCATCTTGTTTAATCTCATAAAGAGATTTAAGAATGACATCGAGTTTGGAGTCGAGGCTGGAAACTTTCAGATCAAGCTTAGAATCGAGTTGATCCACAGTTTTATCAAGGGAGTCAACCTTGGAGACAATAGTTACTACATTGTCTGAAGGGTCCAGTTAATGGTTTGGTCTAGGCTTTCAATGTAATAGGTTCTTTTGTTTAAATACGCATTTTTGGTAGTCTAGCTGTGAATTTACGGCTGTAAGCCTGTTTACGGTCGTAAACCCAAGGCCGGCCCAGGTCCATTATATAGAGGTGTGCTAGATCATTTAGTAGTTGTTGATGCCACAAAGTCTCGGCTGCTATTCCATAAGTTGTACCAGACGTTTTTGCTAATAGAAGCATGTGCCAAGCTTGTTTAGATTCTTGTTTCTACTCTGTTCGTCATTATTATCGATTGTGTTTACTGTTTGATCACTGGTAAGATCCGTTTCAGGACCTTACAATTGGTATCAGAGCGAAACCGATGTCAAAGCGGAATACAATCAATTTTTGAACATATTCTTCAATGTTTACGATTGAATTTGGCTTCTGCTGCGAAAGGGTTTCAAGATTAACTCAAAAATCACATTTTTCTTGAGCTTCTGGGAGATTACGGCCAGAGCTTACAGCCGTAAACACAGATTACGGCCGCAAAATCCTATTTGTTCTTGAACCGTAAGCTTGGTTCTTAGTCTGTGAATAAGGATTCTTCAACAATCGGAAACTTGGACTCTTAGACCGTAAACTTAAACCGCAAATTCTTTACGACCCTGAACAGAGTTTACGGCTGTAAACAGCTCCTTGACCGTGAACTTTTGTTTAACCGGAAAATAAATTTATTTTATAAATAATATAATTTCTACTTAATATTAAATGGATTCACAAAGTCAAACACACCACCACGAGCCAGATTCTGTAATGGGCACAACCACTCGAATTCCAAGACTGTTGTCCGCTGAAGGTTTCCCTGAATGGAAGTACTGGATTGAGAAGTACATCAAAATGAAGGACTTCAAAATTTGGAGAAGCATCGTAAAAGATCATGTCAGAATAACCACCACTGTTGCAGGGCAAGTGGTTGACAAGAAAATTGAGAAATACATTAATGAAGACTTTGAGAAGGTTGAAGAGCAAGAAAAGGGTTTGGCCACTCTAACTATGGCCCTATCTCCAGATATAGCTCAAGGTTTTAGGGAGTATACTTCAGCAAAGGCTTTGTGGGAAGCCCTAATTGAAGTATATGAAGGGAATGAAGATATGAAGGAGAGTCGCCAGGACATGCTGCGTCAAAGGTTCAACATGTTCAATTACATTTCTAGTGAGACCCTGGAGGCGCAGCTTCAACGATTCACAACTCTCACCACTGAGATGACTGTAGCTAAGATTTTTTACACCAAGTCTGAAATAAACAAGAAGCTACTGAATGCTCTCCCAAAGTCATGGGACATGAATGTAGTTGTTATCAAGAAAACTAAGGATCTAAGTCGGCTCTCTCTTGCTGAAGTGATGGCAGTCATCAAGGCCTATGATATTGATGACAAACAACGGAAGATAAATCATGTGAATTCATACTCAACTGCAAACCTTGGGATCTCTTCTAACAATGCTCTTTCATCTTTCACCTTTCCTTCTGCAGGTCAACCCTTTGCTGCTCAACAAGCTCAGATTCAGTCTCTTTCCTCTCCATCAGCTACTTCACTTCCTGCTGCATCAGTCATGCCATTCTCTCAGAACCAATCATTCGTGGCTACTCAAGCTGCTTCTCCCTCTAATGTGGCTTCCTCATCAAATGGAAAGGAGGGTGATGAAAATCTTGCTCTTTCTACAGGGCTTGTTAACTGCTACAATGCACTTGTAGCTGGAGATCTTCCGCCCCAATTGTCATTTGCTGATCTCGATCAAATTCACCCTGAAGACGTAGAAGAAATGGATATCACATGGCAAATTGCCATGGCAGTTTTCACGGTGAAACAGTTTGCAAAGAAGACCGGGAAGAACAACTGGGGGATGAGTGCTGACAAGATGGTAGGGTTCAGCAAGGGAAAGCTGCGTTGTTTCAACTGCCATGAGCTAGGGCATTTTGCTCGTGAGTGCTCGCAGTCGGATAGAAGATTGAATAATGACCGGACAATGGTTACAGTAGGGAACAATCGAAGCGGTGCTCAGGTCAACAGTGAGAAGGCCATGGTTGTGCAATCGTTTGACTGGGAGGATCAGATGCAGGCTCTGAACATATCAGGATCTAAAAATGCTCATTAGGCACGGGTTGGTGATGATGCTTCCGCGGAGATTCTTGCAGCTGAAGATCAAATGATGGAGCTGCAGTTTGCGTTGATGGTATCCTCTTCTCCTGAACCAAAGAAAAAAGAGGTGAGTCTACCCTCATGCTCTCAAGCTTGTATTGATTATGTTAAAACTCTCCATGACGAAATTGAGACACTACGTAGAGAAGTAGAGAACCTTACAATTCTTCGTGAACATAATTACTTGCTAAAAAGGGAAGTAGAGGACCTTAGGTATGAGGGTTACCAACTTAGAAAAGGGACAAAAACCTCTTAAGGCCCAGTTAGAATCTAAAACAAAGGACTTTAGAAGACTTCAGAAAGACTATAGTAATAAATGTGAGAATTATGACTACGTAAAGAGACAGAACGTTGAGTTAGTGACTGAAATTGAAACATTAAAGGGCAAATTTGAAACTGCTGATTTTGATTTTCAAAAATTTGATGTATCGAGTGAGGTAGTTGCCAATATGATAGACCACTGCATGCAATTTAAACATAATCAGTTAAAGGGTATAGGGTATAATAAAGTGCCTCCTCCTTTCAATCATTTATATCAATTCCAACCTTTGTCCAAGGAGGAGATTGCCAATGAACCATCCATGGTTTATGAAAAGCCATCTGGTTTTGTTTCGGGAGGATTTATTAATGTTGAAAGTACTAACATTTCTACTTCTCCTGCAGTTCAATCCTTAAATCAGTCAAAGCGCGAAGTTGAAGGATCTGTTTCTGAAAATAAAACTGAGTCTGAACCTAAAGTTTTAGTTTTAAATAAAGACTTTAATTTTTCTGATGTTGCTAGTGACAATGTTTTCTGTGATGTTTCTGCACCTTCTGATACTGTTTTGAATGGTTTTAAAGTGTTTGATGACGTGGTTGACAATTCTAATGTTTGTGATGATGATAATAAAAAACCACTAGTTTCACAAGTTTCTCCATCTGATGTACCCTCAATTGTGTCACAACCTAATTCTTGTTCATGTTCATGTGAGACAAGCAAGGGTGTTGGTATGGAAAACAAATCTGAAAAATGCAGTACAAGTTTTAACAATAACAAACAGATTTGTTTCAATTGTGGAATTGGTGGTCATATAGCTAGGAATAATCCTAATAGAATGTTCATACATTTTGAGTCACCAAGAGGAGAGAACGTGTAACAACCCGAAGTTCGTACCATCAATTATAATCCTTTTTGTAACCCTGTTCGTTAATCCATTCGTTGTTTCAATTTCGTTTCCGTTTACGTCATTTAATTAAGTTATTAATTGAGATTGCCATTATGACTTAATGGGGTGTCCAAACGCGTTTAGAACTCATATTAACGTCCCATATTAGTAATCGGAAGATTTTTAAAATCAACCATATCGGGTTACGGCAACTTAATCGGGTGCGACCAAAAGCCCCGTTTAATGTCGGTCTCGGGTAGAATTCCACCGTGTCCAAATCTTAGACCCTATTTAAAGACGCTTAACCTTCCATTTGAAGCTTTTGCCCTCTCTCACTACTCTCTCTCTCTAACCTCTCTCCTCAAACCAACTCTAAGGGTCCAAAAACATCAAATTTAGGCTTCAAATCTTCAAGGTAACTTCCCTAACTTGTTGTTCAACCTTTTCAGCTTCCAAGTCCGAGTTTAATCTATAAAAATGGACCATATTCATGAGTTTACGGCCCTGGAGCATGATTGGGCCATAAACACATATTAAGAGGGTTTTTGAGCCTTAAAACCCCTCCAAAGCACCTTTGGGACTTAGATATGACTTTATGGCTTACCAATTCGGACCTAGAACACCCTAATCATCATTTTGAGGAGTAAACATGAGTTTACTGCCCAAGAACATGCTTGGGCCATAAACTCATCCTCATGGAGAGTAAACTCAAAATCAAGTGTTTAAAAGCCATTTAAACACACCAATAGCCTTGGAATAAATTCTAGAATCAACCACAACCAGTTTGGAGGCCCTAAACATGATGAAATCCCCTCATTTGAGTGTTAACGGCCATAAACTCCCCAAGAATGAGTTCCTGGGTCGTGAACTCACTTACACAAGTTATATGATGCTTAAATCTCATTCAAGGGCTTGTATAAATTGTTAGAATCATATGTGATTAGTCTAAGGCCATTAAATCAACAATTTAAGGGGGGTATAGGAGCTTACGGCCGTAAACTCCTTATTTAGGGCCATAAACTCCCCTTTGATGGTGTTTTTGGTGATTTAATTCCTTCCTAAGCCTTAGATAAAATCATACCTGTAAGTCCCTAATTTGCATGTGTATCAATCAGATCCGTTTGATGGTGCGGAATCCCAATCAAACGGATGATGTCAGATCAAATAGAAGAGAAGGAGAAGAAGATGATGATAAATCTTGTATGTATTGTTACGAATGAAGATCCGGATACAAAGACTCACACACACACTAACACACACTCTCTTTTCTCTCTCTCTAGAACACCTTCAAATGCACACACTTAAGTTCCTTGGTGTTCATCACTCCTTTCCTTACACCCCTCACCCCTATATATATATATATATATATATATATATATATATATACACACACACACACACACGAGAATATGGGCCGTAAACAGGGTTACGGCCGTAAACTCACTCACCGACCGTAAACAGCTAAACAATATTACATAACAAATCAATTTCCTAGAAAAGCAAAGTATAAACCAAAATATTGACCCAACAATCTCCCCCTTGGTTTATAGCTTTATTTTCTTTTCTTAAATGACCCAACAAGCTCCCCCTAAAAAGTAACTGGCTTTTCTTGTTAATCTTCATTGGGAGCTTGGCTTCAGCTATTATCTTCAAATTCTTCACAGCATCAGGATGAATATATGAATCTTCTATGAATGACTTCATCTTGAGCAGTTGGGCATTTCTTCAGAGTTTGGCTTTGAACGCACGTCAAGTGAGGAGGCTTGACGAACTAATTCTTGAAAGATAGTGCTTTCAGCTTGAGAATCTTCAGAGAGAACATCAGAGAGAACAAATCTTCTAGATCACTTCAGCAGGTTTAAGATAGCAGCAGACTGATTGATGAGGCTTCAATGCAATCCAACACATAATCTTCAATTTCAGCTTCACCTTGCTTCTGGGGTTGAAGGATTGAATGTTGAAAGAATAATCTTCATTTCTTGCTCATTCGAATGCGAATTCTTCGATGCTGACGGACAAGGCTTTGGCTCAGAAATCTTCAACACAAAATCCATGAGTCTTATCTATACATGAAATCACTTTTCAAGACAAAACAAAACTAAAAGAAAACTTAGCACACAAATTAAAACACAAATATATATATATATATATATATATATATATATATATATATATATATATATATATATATATATATATATATATATATATATATATATATTTGGAAAAAAATTTTGATTTTTTTGAACAAGAAATAAAACAGAAATAACACTATTTTTGGATTTTTTAAATTTTATGATATTTCTTTGATTTTTTTTTGAATTTTTCTGATTTTTTTTGAATTTTTAATTCTCCCCTAATATTTAAATTAGAAGAAACTATGACAAATTTAACAAAAATAAAAATGATATCTAACTTTAAGAGAGATTTGAGATCAAAGTTTTTACACAGCCTTTATCCACTTGTCGGTACCTTCTATCTTCACGTCTTTGTCTGGTCGATCGTCGGTATTGTTGTCCACTTAAACATAAAAAATTGTGACTTATTTAGGACATACTATTTGTTACAAGACAAGGTGAACTTAAGTTCCTAAAAATTATATCTGATCTTAATTTCTTAGATACTATATCTTAAGGACCATTCATCTGACGACGAACAGGGATATTGTTGTCCACCTAAATTGAGCAGCGAGATCTATAGACAATCTGTATGTGTTCAATTTTAAGTGTACTCCTTACACCGGGTGAGCAGACAACCATTCAGATAGAGGATAGATTCAGAATTCTATTACTTATTACTTCAGAGGGGTTGAGAAGTAGAAGGTTGCATATGCTGTGTACCAGGTCGGATTAGAAGTCACGCAGAGTAGACAACATATGGCTAATAGATAAGAAGTATTTCACATATATAACTTGCAGAGAAATAGAGTTGCATATGTTGTGTACTAGGTCGGATTGGAAGTCACGCAAAGGAGACAACATATTACTAAGAGACGGAAAGAAAGAAAATGATATTCTACAGACCTAATTTATCGGAATTTACCAGTTGCTCCATCCAACCGGAATTAAGGACAGAATCCGCACATCGAGGAAAAGTTAAACCACGGTTCCAAGTACGGGTTCATTTAATGTGACGAGTAGATTCCCATATATATCTCTCTGCTCAACCTATCCGAGCGTCATATTGTCAGGCTGAACGGATCTAACTAGGTCAAAATTTGTCAAGTCTATAAATTTCCTAAGTTCAACTCTGCCTAGTCAAGTCCATTTAGAATCTTTCGTGCCTACCGACACATCAAACCAGAGCATAGACCCTTCAACTTTTGGTATGTTACACAGACTCAGGTTGCCTGTTATCACTTGATAATATCACTTCCCAGAACATCTCCCTCAAGTAGCACATTTCATAACCAACAATTTTTTTTGATTTTTTTGATTTTCTAATGTTTTTGGATTTTTCAAAATTTCAAAATTTTGTTTTGTTTTTATTTCTCCCCCTAAATTTGTGCATAGGAGAGAAACGAAAGTAAATGCGCAAATTTAAACTATCCTAAAAAAAATTTGTCTTTAAAGCGAATCAGCTTAAGAAAAACTCAGGAGTATAGAGAAGAAAACGCAAACCGTAAGTCACCGATTGAATTTGCATCAAGAAGGTCTGAGAACAGCATGCGTAATCTCAAAACAGATCCGAAAATTCTTCATGTCATTAAGCACTAACACCGTTTGTGATCTCTTCCTTTCTTCCTTTCCCGCCAAGGACACATACTCTCAAATAATGTTCTGAGTGTTGTATAGTTGAGAGCTGTCTCCTATCATGTGCCTGGAACAGCTACTACCAACAAACCGAAGTCTGATGATATGCCTCCATAGCTGCCCCGACACAGAGCGGGATCAGTTGTTCTTTGGAACCCAGTCCATTTTGAAAATGGGTCAACCTTTGTCATCCTTGCATGGTACTTTCTCCCATGACATATCCTGCTTATCACAAGCAGAAGATGTAGAAATATTAGAATCATTAGGAGATTTGGGAGTTTGAGCCTTCGGAACCCATTTGTAGTTGGGTTTAACCCATTTCTTTTTCGATTTGATGGGTGGCTCAATACTTGCATTGGAACTTGAAGTCGGTCGTTGAGATGACTTTGATTTTGACTTTACGGGAGCATCTCTTGGATTTGGCTTCTTGGCCGACATTCCCTTCTTGCCCTTGGGATTCGGATTCTTGGCCTTTTGGGTTTGATTCTTGGCCTTCTGCGCGTTCCAGTCACCATGGTCTGAACGTGAACTTGAGGGGTTTCTTTTGGAGTATCTCCCTCTTGGCGCGTTCTTACAACCTTGTGCATAATAAGAAACGTACGTGCGATTTGGACAATTTCTGGCAATGTGTCTAGGTGTTCCACAGTGAAAACATGTCTTTTTCTTCACTGTGAAGTTGTTTCCTCCTGCCCCCGGTGGTGTATCCTTGCCTTGTCTCTGATTTTTCCCACATGCACAATTACAAGAGGCACTCTGTTTCGCTGGAATTGGTGGCCTGTATTTCTCAACGGCAGGTTGATCAGAAACAGTTGAGTTTGAAGCAACAAATTCATAGTTCAAGGAGTCATTTGTTTGTTCAGTAGTGCTCTCCTTGTTCTCATCTTCTTCTACTTTACCTGCACAAGAAGTAGAAACATTAGTATCTTCAACCTGAATAAATCCTCCTGACACAAATCCAGCTGGTTTGCCATATTGAAGATGTGCCTCTCTGTCAATTTCGTCCTGTGTCATAGGGATGGATGTGTAGTTATGATTGAAAGGTGGAGGACACTATCATATCCTAAACCCTTGTTTTGATTATCTTTAAATTTTAATTGGGTTTCGAATAAGGACTCGACTGTCTGACTTGACGCGGTATAATTTTTGAAATTGACATCTGTTTTTCCACACTTAATTTTCAAGGCGTCAAGTTCTTCGGTTACAGCATCAAGTTGTCTCTTAATATAGTCAAAAAGTTCACATTTTCACTGTATTCTGTCTGAATTCTCTTGAAATCCTTTGTTTTTTATTCTAACTGGGCCTTCAGGGGTTTCTGTCCTTTCCTGAGTTGATATCCTTCATATCTCAGGTCCTCAACTTCCCTACGTAATAAATCATTATGTTCACGAAGAAGTTTAATCGTAGCTTCACATGATTGAGAACATGAAACTTCATTGACCAGAAGGTTTGCGGAACTCATTGTTTTTCGACAATTCAAAGTGTTAAGTTCTTAAATTATATCATCCAGACAAAGACGATTGAGATCTTTTGTCTTCTTGATGTCAGCCACGTCCATATCCCACGATTTCGGAAGTGCATTCAGCAACTTTTTGTTTATCTCAGATTTGTTCAAGAAGATCCCAGCAATATTCATCTCAGTAGTGAGTGTAGTAAATCGATGCAACTGAGTTTTGAGGATTTCTCCAGGGATATAATCGAACATGTTGAAGTTTTGTCTTAACATCTCTTGACGACTCTCTTTCATGTTTTTTTTTTTAATTTCCTCGTGAACTTCAAAAAACTATTAAAAGCAAAACTAGAACTTAAAAGAAAATGCCCTTTGACTATAAACCTCAAAAGTCAACCTTAAAAGTCAAATTTAAAAAGTCAAACTTGAAAAGTCAAACTTAAAAGTCAAACCGAAAAGCTAAAATTGAAAATTTTAAAAGTCAAATTAGAAAGTCAAAGTTTAAAGTCAAAGGTCAAACTTAAAAGTCAAAGTCAAAATTTTAAGTAAAAAGTCAAAAATAAAAGTCAAAATTAAAAATTAAAATTTTTGGTTGAAAAAGATATTTAAAAAGGAAAGAAATTGATTTTTGGGGTTAAAAGTGTCAAATTTCGAAATTATGGTGCGGCTGGAAGTGTTTAAGTTTAAATTTTCAAAGGGAAATCACAAGGGTTCGGTTGGTCGAGTTGGCAAGGAGCGCTGACTGAGAACTAGAGGTCCCGGGTTCGATCCTCGGCAACCCCAAAATTCGTTTCTATTTTTATATGAAGGCGCTGATGTGAGGCTGCAAGGCTCTGATGCAAGGACGATGGCCGATGCGAGGCGCGGTGAGGATTTGTGGCGCGAAGGCGAAGACCTAGTGCGAGTATGCGAGACCGTAAATGCTGCTGACCGTAAACGCGAGCCGTAAACTCCGAGGCCTTGGACCGTAAACCTCGGACCGTAAGCTTCGGGCCGCAAACTCCGGACCGCAAGCCCCCTTATTTTTGCAAGATCTATCCAAAAATGCCATTCTCTTATCAAAATCAGATCAAATAAGCTCCAGATCTGAAAAAAATTGATTGATACAACCAAACTCTGATACCAATTGTAAGTCCCTAATTTTCCTGTGTATCAATCAGATCCGTTTGATGGTGCGGAATCCCAATCAAACGGATGATGTCAGATCAAATAGAAGAGAAGGAGAAGAAGATGATGATGAATCTTGTATGTATTGGTACGAATGAAGATCCGGATACAAAGACTCACACACACATTAACACACACTCTCTTTTCTCTCTCTCTCTAGAACACCTTCAAATGCACACACTTAAGTTCCTTGGTGTTCATCACTCCTTTCCTCACACCCCTCACCCATATATATATATATATATATATATATATATATATATATATATATATATATATATATATATATATATATATACACACACACGAGAATATGGGCCGTAAACAGGGTTTACGGCCGTAAACTCACTCACCGACCGTAAATAGCTAAACAATATTACATAACAAATCAATTTCCAAGAAAAGCAAAGTATAAACCAAAATATTGACCCAACAATACCAATATTCCTCAAGTGTTATCTTGCCATTTAGCATCATAAATCCCTCATCCATGAGTTCACGGCCGTGAACTCATGTGTATGTAGTGTTTAGGTCCGAAAACTCCATAAGGAGTTTACTCTTGAAGGGTAAACACTCTATGCAAGTCCCACACGTCCGTAGATGTCACCCGGGTCCTTCCAAAAACTTAATTTGAAGTGTTTTCACGTCTTGGAGTGTATTATCAAATCTAATTAGATATATTTCTATATTATTTCATATTAATTAGGAACCTCGTGCGTTTGCATACCCAGAACTGACGTTTAGGATCCAAGCAGACACATTCATCGTCCGGTGAGTTCATACCCCTACCATTTTTCAATGGTTTTTCAATGTTTTCAGGGGGGGGGGGGGGGGGGGGAATACAAGCAAAATAGAAATGTTCAAAACCTTAAATTGATGTATTTAAATAAATATCTGGCAAACTTATAAATACCTTTACCTCTTATGTATTATGCTGAGCATAAGGGATGTTTTATCAATTATAACTATATGAATTTCAGTAAAGGAAACAATCAAACCAATCAAATTATTATGGGAATAATTTGGGATCTTTAGTTCTTGTTTAACGCGTACTGATATATGTAAAGTTAATAGATAAACTATGTCTGATTCAGTTTATCTCTGTTTCATTTAGAATGTATTGCCAGATAATTTCATTTTATATAACTGTATTCACTGTATTATGTTTCATAACATTTAGTATGTTTTCGTATGAAAACACTATAAATAATGTAATACTAGCTTGTGAGATTCGTCATTGCCCTTTGGGTTATTAGTAAATCCTCCCCGGAAGTGTAACCAGAGTCTCCTGGAGGGAGAGCGTGGAATTTGTGATTAGATCTATTCGGGACTGACAATCCCACACCTTAACTGCTAGCTACAGTTAGGCGGGCACGCCTGGGGTGACAAATTCTGGATATCATCCGGCGTCTGACAAGCGTCAAGGAGGTCTCATTGTCGTATCAGCATGGTTACCCGGCTTACAATACGTATTAATATAAGTTTATTCACGGTTTTGATTTGATTTTATATCTATTTTCTATCTATAGTTCCTATAACTAGTACGGGATGATAGTCCCATGGTTTTCAGTCTATAGAATTTGTATCTAGTGCGGGATGTTATTCCTATGGTTTTCAGTATATATAACATATCTGGTGCGGGATGATAATCCCATGGTTTTGAATCTATACTCAGTACGGGATGATAGTCCTATGGTTTTCAATCTATATCTACCTATAGTTTTGTGTATGTCAAACTATCTTATAACTAGTACGGGATAGTAATCCCATGATTTTCAGTAAATAGTTTTATGTGTAAAACTATACAATGTGGTCTTTAACTAAAACTTTACTTTTAGGAAAATATAGGATTTTCCTGGGATAATAATTATACATAACCGGAAATCGTGTAAGAAAACAGTTAACTAAACACTACTTTTAAGAAAATATGGGATTTTCTTGGATTTGTAACTTTTTTCGGAAAACAAAAGAGAACTTAAACATTTTCAGACAAACAAAACTCTTATGAACTCACCAGCTTTATGCTGATTTTCAAACTGCTTGTATTCTCAGGTCCACATTAGACAGGTACCCGATGATCCCTTTTGGCGAAGACGGAGTGCGAAGAAGACACGTCTTACTTTTGTTCGTATATACTATGTATCACACTTGTACAATTTACTTTTGAACAAATGTAAACTTTTTATGTAATGTAATGGTTGTTTACTTTTCTTACTATGTGCATTGGAATCGATACTCAACGTGGAGTCCGCCCCGGAAATGTTTCCGCCTTTGGTTTTTGGGGTGTGACAGAACGAATTCAGAGGAAGGTCTTTAACTAGAAAGTCCTCTAGAACTCGTTCTCGGAATGATGATTGGAAGGACGATCGTAGTAGAAAATGGGTTGTTATTCAAAAGCATAAAAGGGTTATTCATAACAAAGTCCCAAACGGTTTGCCAAAACCGAACATGGCCAAGCCAAGGTCGGTTTCGTCAAGAAGCAACAATGGGCCTTCAACCAATTCTGGTAGAAAACCCAAGTGCTCCAAGAAAACTGATAAAAATTGTATTTCAAAACTACCCAGGACTGTTAGAAAACCTAATTATCAATGGTTGCCCAAAATAGCCTTCAATCCATCATCTGTGTCCTCTGAGAAGTTATTAAATAATGATAAATTTGAAAACGCATTGGGACAACCCAGGAAAGTAATGACCTAGGTTCCCAAATCTAAATGAACCCGCACATTTTTCAGGGACAGTTGCGGGGGAATGTCGTCAGACCTTGGTTTGTCGACAGCGGCTGCTCCCGGCATATGACAGGAGATATAACCCAACTGAACAACATTCAATCTTTTAATGGGGGATATATTTCCTTTGCGGGTGGAGAAGGTGGAAAGATTACTCAAAGAGGAACCGTCACAAATGGGGTCTTAAGTTTCGAGAATGTCAACTTTTCTCCCGAATTGAAGCATAGTTTGTTGAGTGTCTCTCAGCTATGCAACAAAGGCTATTCTACGCATTTCACTAATAAGGAATGCATGATTCTCAAGCCAGGCTTTGTCATCCTAGAAGAGTGGATTCTTGTAAAATCTAAAAGGGATGGGAATTCTTACATCATTGAGATGAATAGCAATCTTCCAGAACAAGTTACATGCCTCTTTTCAAAGATCTCAGAACAAAATGTGATGTTGTGGCACCAAAGACTCGGTCATGCTAACGCCAAGAATTTGAATCGTCTTGCAAAGAATGAGATGGTTTGTGGTTTGCCTGTCAAAGACTTTATAACTTTTGAAAAGTGTGTGTCATGTGCCCAAGGTAAGCATCACAGAAAACCACACCTGCAAAAACAGGTTAACTCAATCAGTCAGGTGCTTCAACTGCTACATATGGATCTGTTTGGACCAGTCAATGTTCTCAGTATAAACAGAAATTCATATTTTTGGTTGTGATTGATGATTTCTCTCGTTTTACGTGGGTTTTCTTTCTATCCAACAAAGCTGGAGTTGCTGATCGAATTAAGAAAACCATTGTTTTAATTGAGACCCAAACTAACAACCGGGTGAAGGCGCTTCGTACCGACAACGGAACAGAATTCAAGAATTCTGTTCTAGATCATTTTTGCACAGAAAAGGGTATTATGTGTCAATACAGCTCCGTTCACACACCTCAACAAAATGGTGTTGCCGAGAGGAGAAACAGAACCTTAAAAGACGCTGCAAGGACGATGCTGTGTGACTCCAAACTACCAGTTTTCATTTGGGCCGAAGCGATAAACACTACTTGCTATGTTCAGAATCGCGTGTTGATCAACAAAGCTCAATTGAAAACCCCGTATGAGATTCTATATGGTCACAAGCCTTCAGTCAGTCATTTCTGTGTATTTGGCTGCCCTTGCACCCTTCTTCACCTAGAGACCAACCCGAAGTTTAATGCCAAATCCAATGATTGTTACTTCGTAGGGTATGCTACTCGCATCACTTATAGGGTCTACAATAAGAAGACGAAGCAGGTTGTGGAATCTTATGACATGCGCTGGTTGGAAGAAAATGAGACGGATACTCGAGTGGGTCCGGATTGGTTGTTTGATTACACATCGCTTTTCAAATCCATAAATATGTTTTCGGGTAGCTCATCTGGATCTGTCTCTGGTTCGAAGAATGTTGTTAAAAACTAAGACGAAGAAGTTGTCTACAGACCTCCAACGGTATCCTCTTCACAACCTGAGGGGGAGTCCTCTGCTTTGCCTGAGCGGGAGTCCTTTTCTTCGCCTGAGGGGGAGTCATCTATACAATCTGATAGTCCAAAATCTTCAGCTCAGAATGATACTCCTGATGCTGAAACTACGCCACTCACTCCTATAGAAAGAGAGTTCATGTCTAAAGATGCTTCCGCTGTTACTTCAAACTTTATGGAACTACTCTTTCCTAAAAACATTTCAAATGAGTTTGTAGCAGAACCATCTAGCGTGGCTCAATCAGCAAATGAAGGAGGTGTCAATATTCACACTCTTCCTGACTCGCTTAATGATATCAGCCAAGAAATACCCTTAAGGATTCAACGTGATCATCCGATTGAAAACATCATTGGTCAGCTGGGCGACGAAGTTAAAACCAGAAGTCAGAGTGGAGATGTCAATACCTGTCTTTACTCTTGCTTTATCTCTCAAATAGAGCCCAAGAATGTTGAAATGGCTCTGAATAAGCCCAGCTGGGTAGATGCAATGCATGAAGAATTACATCAATTTGAAAAACTCGAGGTTTGGAACTTGGTTGAGTTGCCAAAGGGCAAAAAGTCTCTTGACACACGATGGTTCTATCGAAAGAAGCAGGATGATTCAGATGTTATAGTGCGAAATAAAGCTAGAGTGGTGGTTCGCGGGTTTCGACAAGTCGAGGGTCTTGATTGCACTGAATTTTATGCTCCAGTAGCTCGCTTGGAGGCTACTCGTATCTTCCTTGCATATGCTTCTTACATGAACTTCACCGTTTACCAAATGGACGTTAAGATAGCCTTATTGTATGGTAAGGTGAAGGAAGAAATCTACGTTGATCAGCCTTCTGGGTTCGTTGATTCGAAGTTTCCTAATCATGTCTATAAGTTGGACAAGGCATTGTATGGCTTACATCAAGTTCCTCGAGCGTGGTATGCGACTCTAAAAAATCACTTGCTCAAGCATGGATACTCTCGTGGCACTATCGATCAAACTTTGTTTATCAAGCATGTCGGTAATGATCAGATTCCGGTTCAAATCTATGTTGACGACATTATTTTTGGGTCGACCAGTCCGCAACTTTGCAAGGAATTAGAAGTTGTTATGAAAAAGAGGTTCGAAATGAGTTCGTTGGGGGAAATGACCATGGTTCTGGGGCTTCAGGTCAAATAAAATTCAACCGGAATCCTGTTACATCAAGCCAAGTATGTGGAGGATATTCTTGAGAAGTTCGGGTTTCACGACGCTAAATCTTCATCGACATCAATGGCTAAAAGACCTCTTCTGACTCCAGATACTGATGGCGATTCCGTAGATCAGACTCTTTATAGATTGATGATCGGATCGTTGATGTATCTTACTGCAAGTCGTCCAGACATCATGTTTGCAGTTTGTCAATGCGCACGTTACCAGGCTAATCCTAAACTTTCACATCTTATTGCTGTCAAAAGAATTTTTCGGTATATCAAAGGCAACCCAAAATTGGGTCTTTGGTATCCGAAGAATTCTGAATTTGATTTATATGCTTTTGCTGACAGTAACTATGGAGGCTTTAAGCTTGACAGGAAATCTACTTCAAGAGGGTGTCAATATCTTGGTGACAGGCAAGTGTCATGGCAGTGCAAGAAGCAACACACTGTCTCAACCTCAACAGCAGTGGCGGAATACTTTGCTGCATCTGCTTGTTGTTCTCAAGTTATCTGGATCCAACATCAGCTGTTGGACTACGGTTTGAATTACTTAGAAACCCCCATTTACTATGATAATGAGGCCGCAATTCAAATTGCCAAAAATCATGCCCAACATTCTAAAACTAAGCACATCGATATTAAAATTCATTTCATCAGAGATTGTTATGAGCATTCACTTATCCGGCTGGAACAGGTTCCCACTGCTAATAATGTGGCGGATCTGTTCACTAAGCCTTTGAACAAAGCTCGCTTCGATGTGCTTGTGGGTTATCTGAAAATGATTCGTTTTGAGGATTAAGTTTTTTGTTTTCTTAATTCTCCTTAAAATTTTTAAATTTATTTTTTGTTTTTGTAGGTAGGTTAGTTTAAATTTGCGCATCTCATTTCATTTTATTTTCATTCTCACTAGTGCACAAATTTAGGGGGAGAAATAATCAAAAAGATCCAAAAAAAAATAAGAAATCCAAAAATCCAAAAACAATAAAAATCCAGAAAATTAAAAAAAATTGCTGACGGTTTTGGTTGTAGGTGTTGTGACGGGAAATGATATTAGCAAGTGATAACGGGCAATCTGAATCTGTGTAACGTACCTAAATCAAATTGTCTATGCTCTATGATCGATGTGATGGTAGGCATGAAAGATTTTAAATGGACTTGACTAGGAAGAGTTAAACTTAAGGAATTCAAGGACTTGACAAACATTGACCTAGTTAGATCCGTTTAGCCTGGCATTATGACGCTCGGATAGGTTAAGCAAGGAGATATCATGAGAATCTACCAGTCGCATTAAAAGAACCCGTATCTAGAACTGTGGATTAACTTTTCCTCGATGTGCGGATTCTGTCCTTAATTTCGGTTTTGATGGGGTAACTGGGGAATTTCAATAAACTAGGTCTGTAAAAGGTTATTTTCTTGCTTTCTGTCTGTTAGTCATATGTTACCTCCTCTGCGTGATCGAGAGATCCGACCTGGACTGTAACATATGCAATTCTATCTCTCTGCATTTTCTCTTTATGCAATTCTTTCTATCTGTTAGCCACATACTGTCTCCTCTGCGTGACTCATAATCCGACCTGGTACACACTATATGCAACATTCTCTTCTCAATCCCTCTAAAACTTCAGTTAGTCATATGTTTCATCCTCTGCGTGATTTGAAGAGATCTGACCTGGATGTATAGCATGTGCATTCTAAATCTATCTTCTCTCTTAATGATTGTCTGCTCACCCAGTGTAAGGAGTATTCTAGAAGTCCTTGATGGCTAGAGCATATCAGGAAGCGGGAAACATGTTCTAGTACAATTAAGAATTGAAGACATACAGATTGTCTATAGATCTCGCTGCTCAATTTAGGTGGACAACAATATCCATGGTTGTAGTCAGTTAAATGGTCTCAAGGAAATTTATTTAAGAATAAGGGCTAAAAATGTCATGTCATTGGTAAATTGTCCAAATTCTGTCACAAATGTTTCATTGGTAATGTAACGCCTGCGTTTCCGGGCTTGCCATATTTAGCAATATAATAGTCTAGGTTAACCTTTGTGACCCGTTTTGAAATAATAAGAATGTATTATTTGAGTATTATGTGTTTTGTGCTTAATTGCTTAATTATGTGGTCTGATTAATTAAGAATAAAAATAAGCGTCAAATTTTAAGTGTAAAATAAACTTAATATCTTTGGTTAATGTTGTAGTAGTCGAAACGAGGTTTCCGAATATATATAGAACGCCCAAATCTGACTTCGTATGAGGAAGTTATGATTTATCGAAGTTCCGGCTTAGCGGTATACAGCCTGTTTTACTCGATTTGAGATCGAGCGGTTGTTAGCCGAAGCAATCTAAATGAGAATCGAAGATCTCATTGTTGGTATTGAAACGATAAAAAGTTAGGCGAGAACGGACGTCAAACGAAGAAGTTATGAATTTATAACGAAAGTTTCTGTCGCGGCCTATTAAAAATAATTAATAAAAATAAAGTCAAAATTAGCCGACAGAGTCTAAACGAAAGTCGTAGAGCGTGATCTCACCTTTCCGTGGATATAAAGAACGTCGAAAACGGAGTTCGTATGAAGAAGTTATGAGTTTCCGAAGTTTATTAATCATTTTATATTTTTATTTAATTCAAAATCGGAGGTATTATCCGAAGCCGTGTCACCGGTGTAATCCGGAGTACGCCCCGCGTACGAGGTTACGCTATCGCGTAACTCCGATAGTGTCGACACTTCGGATGACGCATGCAATGACGATTTCGGACGCGTACGCGCTGCGTACGCCTGTACGCCCCGCGTACTCCGAGGTTCCAGCCTCTATATAAAGGATCCGAAGACAGCCTCATTTCTTGTTCATTTTCTTCTCTTCTCTCTAGTCTTTTGCATCGTTTTTCGTGCCGAAGCTACCCCGAAGTCCCGGTATCATACTCTAGCCCCGAGGCAAGTCCCGAGACCCCGAAGATCCCGAGAAGCGCAGTTCCCGAGTCGAAGCTCTGCCCACGAGAAGTTCGATTTTCGAGGAGATCTTCCAGATCTGCTGTGGATTACTACTTCTATAAGCCGTAGTGCTGTCGGATCGTCTTCTGATCAAGTGAGTGTGTAGTTATTTCTTCTAATACAATAATACGAAGTATTTTATATAAAAAATACGTGCTATGTGTATATATTTGGTTGTGTTATGTGTGAATGAGTATTCACTCTCTTCTATCTTATAGATCTGCTTATTTCTTTATGAGATATGTGTTATGTGTGTGTGTGCCTCGTCTGTTATGTGATATATGTGTTGATTCAAGCATGCTATACAGGTTTTTCTTTAAACTATGTATACAAATGTATATTTTTATCTACTAATATGTTGGGTAGAACATGGGTAGATAGTTGGTGTGTAATAAACAGATGAGAGGCCTCGATGTTGTTGTTGTTGTTGTTGATCTAGTTATTCAGCGGAGTATGGATAACGACCACGGACTCTTTCTAGACAGTCCAGTGGAACGCTAGCAGGTTCATAACCTGTAGGTGTTGTGAACGATGTGTTCACCGGTGTACTCTATCCCCCTCATGGTTGCCTTTAGGATATCTATTGTTGAGGAAACCCCTTCGCGGTGATGTCCGTCCCGATGAAAATCCTAGATTAGGTCTCTTGAGATAGTTGTTTTTGGGACGTAAAGTGAGGATAATGGGAATGGGTAATCGGGATAGTGATTGGTTGGTGAAATTAAATATAACTTATTTATTGTGGGTTGAAAACCCTATATGCTCACCAGGCTCCCAAGCCTGACCCACTCAGTTTTATTTGTATTACAGGAAGTGGCACAAGGGCGTAAGATGGATGGATCATCTTGTTGTTTTGTTTACAAGTCTGTATATATATATATATATATATATATATATATATATATATTTGTTGAATGACTTGTAATGTTTATCGTTTATGCTTTATGGTCTGTATCGGAACATGACATCCCGAGTTTTGATTATATAATGAAATGCATCTCTTGATGAAATGCTTTGATAAATATTATTTTATCATGTTTTGTTTTTGGGAACAAATTCCGCAATTCTTTCAAATCAAAAGGATTTACTCTGAAATTATTTAAAAGCATAAATGAAAATCGGTCTTTTCTGCCCGAGATTTTGGGGATGTCACAGTTGGTATCAGAGCATTAGTTTAAGCGAACTAGGAATTTGTAGGATTTCTAGACTTAAACTTAGAATGCTAAATGGAATGATGAGATGTGTGTCTGTTGGATTTTAGACACGAGCACTAGTTTATTTTAGGAAGTTGCCTAAAATGCTTTATGTGCTAAATATTATATGTTGCCATATATGATATTATTTGTTCGGATCTACGGTTTGTTGCCAACCGGATCTGAAGGTTTATGTGCTTAGGATTCTAAGCGTGCGTCTACGATATTAGAACTAGCATGTAAATGTTTCGGAGTGATAAGGATGATTTGAATATCTATCGTGAATGAGGATCTAATTTCACCTTATTCGGTGTGTAGATCAAAATGGTGAGAACAAGGAGTGGCGTTGGAAACGCGGATGAAAACAGGAATCAACCGCCAGTGATTGAGCAGATACCTGTTGTAGCAGCAGCAGCACCAGAACCAATAACAATGGCTGCGGTGCAAGCCATGATTCGGGCTATGCTAGCCGAACAAAGGGAGGAGATGCGACAAATGTTGCATAATAATAGGGATGAATCTGTCAAACCTATTGAGGAACCTGAATTGATTCCCGAGCAATCGGAGGAAGGGAACAATAGTCGCACGATGAGTCAAGTTGGGACTCAAGTAGAACGAAGGAACGATCCAGAAAGGAGAAACAACAAGGATGGGCGTATGTACAAGAACTTCTTGGGCGCCAAGCCGCCAAGTCTTTCTGGAAGCCCAAAGCCTGTTGAGATAATGGATTGGATCTCCGAAATGGAGATGGTATTTGAAAGTTGCAACTGTAGCAACAAACAGAAGACCGTCTTTGCGGTTAGACAACTGAAGACTGGAGTCTTGAGTTGGTGGAAGTTGTTGGCAGATACTATGCCACGAGGAGAAGCTCTGAAAATGTCATGGGAGGAGTTCTTGGAACAGTTAAGGGTGCAGTATTGTTCGGAGATAGATCTGATTGATCTGAACAATGAGTTTCAAAACTTAAAGAAGGGGAAGATGAGCATAGATGACTATGCTACTGCATTTACTGATAAGATGAAGTTGTTTCCGTACCTAGTGCCAACGGAACTCTCCAAGATTGAGAGGTTTGCTAACGGACTGCCTGCTGACTTTGGTCCGACAGTCAAGATGGCAACCACTCTGAAAACGGCTGTTCGTGCAGCTAAGAATGTGGAGGCCCAGCAGAAGGAAAGGGGTCTGGAAAGAATAGATGTTGGAGAAAAGAGGAAGTTCGATGGAACTTCAGGGTCCAACAAGAAAAACAAGTTCTCGAAGTCTGGTTCGAGGGGAGGTGGAGGTGAAGCGAAATGGTGCGACAAATGTAAGAAGAAGCATCATTGAAGATGTGAGATGGCGAACACATGCTACAAGTGTGGAAAGCCAGGGCACTATGCCAATGAGTGTACCCTCACGAAGAAAGTTTGCTATGGTTGTGGTGAGGAGGGTCATATGTCGAGGGACTGCCCGAAGAACAAGGAGGCAGCTAGACCCAACATTCCGCCAAAGCCAAAGGCGAGAGCATTCCAGATGACACTGGAAGCTGCTAAAGATGAAGCTGATGTCGCTTCAGGTACCTTTCTCGTTAACGAATTGTCTGCCCAAATTTTATTTGATTCTGGAGCCAACTACTCCTTTATATCGCATGAATTTGGTAGAAAGCTAGCTTTGCCTGTTGTTAGACTAGATAATGCTTTATTAGTCGAAGTTGCTAGTGGCAAGTTTGTACCTGTTAGCTATCGCATGAAAAACATCTTAATTGATCTGAATGGGAATAAGTTCCACGAGGAATTATTGCCTATCGAACTTAATGGTTTCGACATCGTATTGGGAATGGATTGGCTTAGCGCCAACGACGCCGAAATTTTATGCAAGAAGAAAATAGTCAAAGTAAACCCGCCTGGGAAAGATTCGTTTATGGAGTATGGAGATAAACGCGGAGTGAATTCTGGAATCATTTCATTGATAAAAGCCAGGAAATTTTTGACCAAGGGGTGTACATCGTATTTAGCATTCGTGATTGATGCTAAGAAGGAAAAGAAGGTGATGCAGAATATTCCAGTGGTGTGTGATTATCCGGAAGTATTTCCCGAAGATCTTCCTGGATTACCGCCTGATCGACAAGTGGAATTCCGTATTGACTTGTTGCCAGGAACGACGCCAATTGCAAAAGCACCTTATCGATTAGCACCGACGGAGATGAAGGAGCTAATGATGCAACTTCAGGAGTTATTGGACAACGGTTTCATTAGACCTAGTTCATCACCCTGGGGAGCTCCGGTGTTATTTGTAAAGAAGAAAGATGGAAGTATGAGAATGTGCATCGATTACAGAGAGCTGAACAAGGCAACAATAAAGAATAGATATCCGTTGCCGAGGATTGATGACCTGTTCGATCAATTGCAAGGTTCGAGTTATTTCTCGAAGATCGATCTTAGGTCAGGATATCATCAGCTGAAAGTAAGAGAGCAAGATATCGAGAAGACTGCATTCAGAACAAGATATGGACACTACGAGTTCTTGGTTATGTCGTTTGGACTAACCAATGCTCCAGCAGCGTTCATGGATTTGATGAATAGGGTTTGTAACCCGTTCCTTGATAAATCCGTGATAGTGTTCATAGACGACATTCTGATTTACTCGAAAAGCCAAGAGGAGCATGGCAGACACTTGCGAGAAGTGTTAGAAGTCTTGAAGAAGGAGAAGCTGTATGCAAAGTTCTCCAAATGTGATTTTTGGATTCGTGAAGTCCAATTCTTGGGTCACGTGGTCAACCAAGAAGGGATAATGGTTGATCCAGCGAAGATCGAAGCTGTGACGAAGTGGGAACAACCGAAAAGTCCCACGGAGATTCGAAGCTTTTTAGGATTAGCCGGATATTACCGAAGGTTTATCCAAGGCTTTTCTTCGATCGCTAGTCCATTGTCAGCTTTGACCCACAAAGGAGCTACTTATGCTTGGGGTGAGAAGCATAAGGAAGCATTTGAGAAGCTAAAGGAGAAGCTATGCGAGGCACCGATACTTTCTCTACCCGATGGAGTTGAAGACTTCGCTGTCTATAGCGATGCGTCTGGGGTTGGATTGGGTTGTGTTTTGACCCAAAGAGAAAAGGTGATAGCATATGCGTCTCGGCAGCTGAAAGAGCATGAAAAGAACTACCCGACTCATGATTTGGAGTTGGCAGCGGTAGTTTTCGCTCTGAAAATATGGAGGCATTACCTCTATGGCACGAAGTGCAAACTTTTCACTGATCATAAGAGTCTCCAATACCTCTTTAATCAGAAGGAATTGAATATGAGGCAACGACGCTGGCTAGAATTACTTAAAGACTATGACTGCGAGATACTTTACCCCCCCGGTAAAGCTAATGTTGTTGCTGATGCTCTCAGTCGGAAAGTCAATCTTGAAAGGAAAAGGCCAAGAGCGTTGAGAATTGAAGTTGTCTCGACTATTTTGGAAAGTATAAAGAAAGCTCAGAGCGAAGCTGCTGAGAAGAATGACAGAAAGGAGGAACGTTTGGGCAAAACGTTGGTGTTCGGTGTAAACAGTCATGGACTGAAGGTGTTCCAAGATCAGATTTGGATACCTAAGACAGGAGGAGTCAGAGATCTTCTGATGGAAGAAGCTTACAAGACCATGTACTCGATTCATCCGGGTAGCACTAAAATGTATAGGGACCTGAAAACCTACTACTGGTGGCCGACGATGAAGCTTGATGTTGCAAAGTATGTGGCCGAGTGTGTGACTTGTGCGAGAGTCAAGACACAACATCAGAAACCGTACGGGAGTTTAGAACCTTTTCCTGTGCCTATGGGCAAGTGGGAAGACATTGCTATGGATTTTCTCACTAAACTGCCCAGAACAAAGAATGGTCACGACATGATTTGGGTGGTCGTTGATCGATTCACTAAGAGTGCGCATTTCATAGCGGCCAGGGAGAAATAGTCTATGGAGAAGCTTGCGAATTCTTACGTGAAGGAAATTGTGAGGCTTCACGGTGTTCCATTGACGATTGTGTCGGATCGTGATAGCCGTTTCACATCGAGGTTTTGGAAAAGTCTACAAGAGGAATTGGGTACCAAGTTGTGTTTAAGTACAGCTTACCATCCGCAGACTGATGGTCAGAGCGAACGAACGATACAAACACTTGAAGATATGCTGAGAGCATGTACTCTGGAATTCCTAGGTAATTGGGATGAACATTTACCGTTGGTAGAATTTTCCTATAATAATAGTTTCCACTCAAGCATTAAGATGGCACCTTACCAAGCTTTGTATGGACAGAAGTGTCGTACGCCGTCTTGTTGGCTTGAGGCTGGGGAAAAGCAGTTTATAGGACCGGAGTTGGTTCATCAAACTGCTGAAAAGTTGAAAATAATTAGGGAAAGAATGTTAGCGGCTCAGGATCGTCAAAAGAGCTATGCTGACAAGAAGCGGAGACCGATAACTTTTGAGGTTGGGGATTCGGTTTTGCTTAAAGTCTCGCCGTGGAAGGGACTTATAAGATTTGGTAAAAGGGGAAAGTTGAGTCCAAGGTTTATTGGACCGTTTAAAATTCTTCAGAGGATTGGGAACCAAGCTTACAAGCTCGAATTACCCGAAGAACTGAATGGAATTCATAACACTTTTCATGTGTGTTATTTGAGGAAGTTCACGGGAGAAGTTCCCGATATAATTCCGATTTCTGAATTGAGGATTGATGAGAACAAAAGGTTGGTTGAAGAACCAGAGGCAACTGTTGACCGAAAGACTAAGAAATTGCGACGCAAGATGGTTGGGTTAGTGCTTGTCCGATGGAAACACACGAATGGGCCGAATCTCACCTGGGAGACGGAGAGTGACATGATGGGTCGCTATCCGCATTTGTTTGTTGATGTGTGATTCCGGGGACGGAATCATTCTAAGGTGGAGAGAATTGTAACGCCTGTGTTTCCGGGCTTGCCATATTTAGCAATATAATAGTCTAGGTTAACCTTTGTAACCCGTTTTGAAATAATAAGAATGTATTATTTGAGTATTATGTGTTTTGTGCTTAATTGCTTAATTATGTGGTCTGATTAATTAAGAATAAAAATAAGCGTCAAATTTTATAATTGTAAAATAAACTTAATATCTTTGGTTAATGTTGTAGTAGTCGAAACGAGGTTTCCGAATATATATAGAACGCCCAAATCTGACTTCGTATGAGGAAGTTATGATTTATCGAAGTTCCGGCTTAGCGGTATACAGCCTGTTTTACTCGATTTGAGATCGAGCGGTTGTTAGCCGAAGCAATCTAAATGAAAATCGAAGATCTCATTGTTGGTATTGAAACGATAAAAAGTTAGGCGAGAACGGACGTCAAACGAAGAAGTTATGAATTTATAACGAAAGTTTCTGTCGCGGCCTATTAAAAATAATTAATAAAAATAAAGTCAAAATTAGCCGACAGAGTCTAAACGAAAGTCGTAGAGCGTGATCTCACCTTTCCGTGGATATAAAGAACGTCGAAAACGGAGTTCGTATGAAGAAGTTATGAGTTTCCGAAGTTTATTAATCATTTTATATTTTTATTTAATTCAAAATCGGAGGTATTATCCGAAGCCGTGTCACCGGTGTAATCCGGAGTACGCCCCGCGTACGAGGTTACGCTATTGCGTAACTCCGATAGTGTCGACACTTCGGATGACGCATGCAATGACGATTTCGGACGCGTACGCGCTGCGTACGCCTGTACGCCCCGCGTACTCCGAGGTTCCAGCCTCTATATAAAGGATCCGAAGACAGCCTCATTTCTTGTTCATTTTCTTCTCTTCTCTCTAGTCTTTTGCATCGTTTTTCGTGCCGAAGCTACCCCGAAGTCCCGGTATCATACTCTAGCCCCGAGGCAAGTCCCGAGACCCCGAAGATCCCGAGAAGCGCGGTTCCCGAGTCGAAGCTCTGCCCACGAGAAGTTCGATTTTCGAGGAGATCTTCCAGATCTGCTGTGGATTACTACTTCTATAAGCCGTAGTGCTGTCGGATCGTCTTCTGATCAAGTGAGTGTGTAGTTATTTCTTCTAATACAATAATACGAAGTATTTTATATAAAAAAATACGTGCTATGTGTATATATTTGGTTGTGTTATGTGTGAATGAGTATTCACTCTCTTCTATCTTATAGATCTGCTTATTTCTTTATGAGATATGTGTTATGTGTGTGTGTGCCTCGTCTGTTATGTGATATATGTGTTGATTCAAGCATGCTATACAGGTTTTTCTTTAAACTATGTATACAAATGTATATTTTTATCTACTAATATGTTGGGTAGAACATGGGTAGATAGTTGGTGTGTAATAAACAGATGAGAGGCCTCGATGTTGTTGTTGTTGTTGTTGATCTAGTTATTCAGCAGAGTATGGATAACGACCACGGACTCTTTCTAGACAGTCCAGTGGAACGCTAGCAGGTTCATAACCTGTAGGTGTTGTGAACGATGTGTTCACCGGTGTACTCTATCCCCCTCATGGTTGCCTTTAGGATATCTATTGTTGAGGAAACCCCTTCGCAGTGATGTCCGTCCCGATGAAAATTCTAGATTAGGTCCCTTGAGATAGTTGTTTTAGGGACGTAAAGTGAGGATAACGGGAATGGGTAATCGGGATAGTGATTGGTTGGTGAAATTAAATATAACTTATTTATTGTGGGTTGAAAACCCTATATGCTCACCAGGCTCCCAAGCCTGACCCACTCAGTTTTATTTGTATTACAGGAAGTGGCACAAGGGCGTAAGATGGATGGATCATCTTGTTGTTTTGTTTACAAGTCTGTATATATATATATATATATATATATATATATATATATATATATATATATATATATATATATATATATATATATTTGTTGAATGACTTGTAATGTTTATCGTTTATGCTTTATGGTCTGTATCGGAACATGACATCCCGAGTTTTGATTATATAATGAAATGCATCTCTTGATGAAATGCTTTGATAAATATTATTTTATCATGTTTTGTTTTTGGGAACAAATTCCGCAATTCTTTCAAATCAAAAGGATTTACTCTGAAATTATTTAAAAGCATAAATGAAAATCGGTCTTTTCTGGCCGAGATTTTGGGGATGTCACAGGTAAATTCGAAGGTATCATGTTTTCGACCATGGATATGTGTTTATTTTAGAGATTAAACGAGTTTTGAGCCTAAAATCGACAAAAAAGGGTTTGTCGGAGTTTGCGGCCCAAGCTTACGGTCGTGAAGAGCTTACGACCGTAAACTCCGTTTGCGGCCATAGGCTTACGGTCACGAGTTTATGGCCGTAAACCCCCGTTGACCGTAAACTCCCCTTTGACTTGAAATTTAATTTTAAAAAATTGATAAAGCTCTTTTGGGCTCGAAATTAAATCATTTAAAATATTATTTGCTCAAATTTCTCTCTTGTCTTACTTGGTGTATATTAGTGCAGATAAAATGGCGGCATTAAAATTTGCAGATATGCACAACCTGGCGATGGTTCTTGCTGATCCTCCAATGGCTCATGTGGACTTCAAATCAATGATTCATGGATTACGAGAGTGCTACTTGGCCTCTGTCAATACTATGAACACTGCTATCTATCAGAAAATCATACGCGAGTTCTGGCATACTGCCAAAATGACAAGAGATGATGATGGAGTTGTGACTGTGGAGGTAACTATTCAAGGATGCAATATTGTGATCAATGAGCAGTTCATCAGAGAAACATTGCTGATCAACGACCTTCCGAGCTTTCCCACGGAGATTGGTATTGAAGATGCTCATAAGATATTAAAGAAGATGGGGTATGAAGGTGATTCTCCTCCTACTATGTAGAAGCTTCTACCGCCCTATTGGAGATTTCTAGCCCACGTATTCGTGAGCTGCATCTCCGGCAGAAGGTTCGGTGCAGATGAAATATCCCTGCAAAACACTGGCGCTATTGTTTTTCTTGCTGCGGGGACTGGCTTCAACTTTTCTAGGTTTATCTTGGACGAGTTTATGGTCAACATTAATGCCACCACCTGAGATACCTTCCTAATGTACCCTGGGTTCGTTCAGCTCTTCATCAATAAACAATTTCCTAACTTAGTAAAGGAGGGAGAAACGCTCAATATGAAGTCCTTGGGTCCTCACACTATTGGGCTCATTAAACATAACCGCAAAGGGAAGGTGATCTTTCAAGGAATGTATCCATTAGTTAAATTCGGATGATTCGCTGAGCCGAATGAAGCAACCAAGTCCCACGAATCTTCAGATAAGATACCATCAGAGCACACTTTATCAGAAAAGGTGATCTCGGAAGGAGATGTGATCACCATGTCAGATCAAGAAGGAGAATAGACGGTTGCTCCTGTTGTGTCAATAGCTGAGGAGCATGACCTACAAACGGTCCAAGTTGAAGGAGATTACAATGAAGGGTCTTCGAAGAATACTGTTGAGCCTAATCAATATGAATACCTTGACCTTACAGGATTTGATAGAGATGAGATTCCAACTAATTTTGGAACTAATGATGACTTCCTGTCGAATGTCAACCTCAACTCGCTGCTTGATAATCTCAGTGATGTTGCTCACACGACAACGGAGAGTAGGGATACAGAAGACGCTCTCGAATCAACACCGATAACTACAGAACAAGTGGTTATCTCTACAATTCCAATGGTGACAGTGTTAGGGATTCCTCCCCTTGACGTTGTCTCACCTACATCTGAACCACTTCAGGGTGATCACTCAACGGAGCAGACCTCGCAGCCTCCATCCAAAAGAAGATGAAGAGATCCTAGGTTCGGGCCTCTGGATTCTAGCTTGTCTCAAGGCTTGCCATTTACACCAACTACCACTCCTGCTATTGTAACTACAAAAACTTTGCGTGAAGGCCCTAGAACATTTTTTGAATTCGGTGGCTCCTCTGTTCCACCAGGATTCTCTCCTCCAAGGATAGATCTCGATGAGGCCTCTGTGCGTTTGGCCTTGCATCTCGCTCAAGAAAAAACCGCTGCACCTTCTTCTAAGGGTAAAGGAATTGCTTTTAGAGAAGGTCAGTCAAGAGAAGATGATTATGTGATTGATGAACTTCAGAAGAGAGTGAATGTGTTGGATCAAAAAACATTGAGCTCAGCATTCGAGTTGGATCTTTTGAGTGAGAATACAAATTTGAAAATTCAAGTTTCTGATCTCCAAGAAGATAGAGCAATAAAGACAAAAGCAGATTTCTGATCTTCAAGACCATTTCAATCTCCTGACCTCCAGCTGCTTTGAGTTGAAGAAAAAGCTTGAAAGTGATCTTGGTGACAAATACCAAACATCTGCAGATGAGTATAGGATCAATTTACATGCTCAAGCTTTTCCTGTTACCATGCCAACCGCTCAGACTTCGCAGGTTGTTAATCGTTTCGAAGAAGCTCCCGTTCATGCTCCCCATGTTGAGGCAATCATGCGTGATAGACAAGCTGAAGCTGCTGAGAAAGGACAACTCTTGTTCAAGAGGAGTTCTGACAAGAATGTACCTGCGGATCAAGCAAAAATCACTGTTACGGATCTTGGAGCTGTTCGCTTTATAGATACGTATGGTGATAGATCTGGGATCATTTCTTGGGGATTTGATGATCCTCTTAATATGTGGATTGTTCGAAGAAAGCGTGGCAACACCGAGCTCTACAAGACAGTCATGATTTCAATTCATGGACTAGGATGGATTTATCATAACTGTCACGATCTCCTTTTTCAAATCCCTCGGATAATCCACAAGCAACTCAGTTCAAACATTTTCTAGAAGACTAGGTGAAAACGGGTTTTCCCTCGATGAAGGCTGCTGAGTATGTTATCAAACATTACCCTGATGTCATCGATCCCAAGACTGGTCATCCTCTTTAAGTGGTGATGTGGCCTGCAACCAATCAGATCAAACAAATCCCTGTGCTTCAAAGTTACCCATATGGATCTCTAAGCTCCATGGAGTATTGGGTTTTCAACAAGACTACGATGTCTGCTGTTATCAAGCTTAAAAATGGGTATTCGTCTGTATGATCGAAGGGATTTGTTCCAGTTTGTGAGGTGGGACATTCATCACCTGAGTGCTTTTCAAATAGTAGTTGTCGAGGAACATTTTGAACAAGAAGCAAAAGAGTACACGTCTATGGTTGCCGAGATTATAAATAAGCGCATGTGGAATGGGGCAATGGGACAGGCAGATGTGATGGTGGTCAACAAAGATTAACTTCAAGCTAGCACCAAACCAAGGGGGAGATTGAAGGATCCAGTTAATGGTTTGGTCTAGGCTTTCAAAGTAATAGGTTCTTTTGTTTAAATACGCATTTTTGGTAGTCTAGCTGTGAGTTTATGGCGAGCTATGAGTTTACGAATGTAAGCCTGTTTACGGCCGTAAACCCAAGGTCGGCCCAGGTCCATTATAAATAGAGGTGTGCTAGGTCATTTAGTAGTTGTTGATGCCACAGAGTCTCGGTTTCTATTCCACAAGTTGTACCAGACATTTTTGCTAATAGAAGCGTATGCAAGCTTGTTTAGATTCTTGTTTCTATTCTGTTCTTTATTCTTATCGATTGTGTTTATTCTTTGATCACTGGTAAGATCCGTTTCAGGACCTTACATTGTCTCGAATTTCCAGGAGGGAAAACGGATAAACGATGTTCTCATTCGAGGTTCCGGTGTCCAAGGTGGAACTCTCAGACTTATCATCATCACCACCTTTGTCATCATGTAGTTCGGAAAGAGAGGGATTTGTCTCGGTTTGATTTCCTTGAGGAGGATTTTTTCTATTTCATTCCCTTGAGTGGCTTGAACTTTGACATCAATTTGGATTTCCTCGTCTACATGTTCCAAGGAGGATGACGAAAGGCTGAAATCGTAAACTGGATATGAAGAAGATGGTTTTTGTAGAGACTTGAAAGTTGAGAAGAGTGGAAGAGCGCCAACATAAGCGCTATCATCATCGAACATAAATTATGTTGAGTGTTCTTCTTCCGAGGGCGTCTATAACGCATCACCATGTGGAGACTTTGGAGAATCATCTGAGATGATTGTTGTGTCATGAGCTTCTCTTGCTGTTTGGGTTGGTTCGGGAGATACAAGCTCTTGGTCTGTTTCTTCATCAGTTGGAGCAGTGAATGGCATGTTGCTCTGAATGGCCCTTCTACGCATGGAGATTAGAGTGGATTCTACTTGAGCTCTTTTCAACTCTGGATGTCGAGTATGTGCCCTGTCAACAAATTCATTCCATTGATCTTCAACAGTAACTGGTCGTCCTTTACCTGAACCATGTATCACACCAGTTGGGGCTCTAAAAGTCAGAGGGACAACTCCAGCTTCTGCAAGCTTAGAATCTGAGGTTGGGGCCCCAGATTGTGCATGTGTAGAAGAAATAGGAATGTGCGAAGAGACACGTTGGTTTATTCTAGGGGGCTTCAAGGAGATTTGTTCAACACTTGCACCATCTTTTTAGGAATATGGGGGTGGATTATGTGAAAACTCCCCGTAAATGTGTTTGTGTGATTTTGAAACTCTGAATAGTACTTCGGGAGAGTGGCCAGGTGGTGATATCGGACGTCCAGAGTCAGACGAAATGTCAATGTGTGATTCCTTTTGAGAGGAACCACTGAATTGGTTCTATTTTTAGCTGGATCTTTGGAAGGAGATGTTTTTCTTTTACTTTTTAGCACCAGTGGAGACTGGTTTGTTCACATCCGCGGGCTGTTGTTCATATGAGTTTGGGGCAGACTGTGTTGGGGCAAACACATTCAGGGTCTCTAAATGATGTTTGAGAAAAATGAATCGGATGGAAGAATTGCTAACATATGTTGTGGCAACCTACGAATAGGTCCGAACGAGGTCTGGTAAGGAAGCCTATACGTTTTAATATCTTTGAAGGAAAGGAATACCTCTTTTGTTTCAGTGTTGATGGGAATTGGCTCTCTTCTTTCCTTTTAGATTTGTGGGAGTGTGAGAGCTTAGAATCTCGAACTCGATATCTCATTTGGTTCTCTTTTGACAGAAAACTTCCGAAAGTCTTGCCATAGAACTTCGGTTAGATCAACATCATTGCTTCTTCCTGAATAGATGCTATACACCACATACATCCGGTCATTGCTCATCGTGTCAGTTCCACCATGTTTCCATGATAAACCTCGAAGAATGAGGTGCATCAACACGGTCCAAAGTCCGGGAACTGTCGATTTCTTGAATTTATCCGCCTTGAACTCACCACTGTACCCAATTTTCATTCAAAAATGTCTGCAACTCGTTAGATGAGGGTTCTTGAACTTGAAAACCCTTGGGTTTCTCACGAATGCCGATTGCTTTGCGGAACGTCTGCTTGGTTAGAGGGATGATCCTATCCCATGTGATTTTGGTCTCAAGACCACCGTCTTAGATTTTGATTCTTTCAAAAGTTGTGTGAAGGATGCGTAATGGAATTTGTGGGTTTGGGGTTTTGGTAAGTGGAATGGTAATGGGGGTGATGGGAGATGAACTCGATCATCACTCGAATGGATTCATCGTAATCCATGGGATCGAGTGAAAACAGTTGGGTAGTTTCGTGTAAGACCGGTTTAGTGGATGAAGAGGATGCAGAATGCTTCAATGATTTCTTCTTTGTGGCACGCTTTGAGATTTCTGGAACATTTGAGTGGAAGCCATTGTTGAAGGTTTGAATGCTCGAAGAATAGTTGCAAAGAGAATTTTGGAGAAGAAGATGAATAAAGCGTAAAAAAGTAACAGTTGGTGTTTGAAAACATTTTATAGGTTGGATTTTTGGGTCAGGTTAGAAAAAGTAACGATGAAACCCGATGGAAAAATGCGTCACATTTAATGTTTTTCCAAAATTAGCATTCTTAAAAACTGCAAGAGCGAAAGATGGGACGGCCATACATGCGAAAAGGGAAAACTGTTGTTTCAGTTTGAGTTGATGTACACTTTATCAAGACGTGTGCAAAAGCATGCTTATTGAGGAGTTCAGGATAATCATTAAGAAAAATTATTGTTAATTCAATTGAGAAAAACATTTCGTAAAAAAAAAAAACTTTAATGAAAACCTTTGAACTTCTTTGTACAATCAGAGGATCTCGGAATAAGGAAATTCCAAGATGACATGTCATAAGATACTTCGAAGAGAATATTAACACATCATTAGTACATGATATCGAGTTCAAAACGACACAATCTTAGACTGAATATCATAGGTAAAATGCATAAAGATCTTAGAGGACAATTTTAAATAGATTGAGATTCCAAGACATGAAGGATCAGAGCTCGGAAAATGGTAAGAGATGAACGCGCATTACCATTTCAAATTTGAAATCCAAGGTGAACTTCATAACACTTCATATAAGATAAATTTCGAGGAGAGATCAATATAAATACACCAATATAACTATATTGGTCATAATCTTCAACAGATGACGAAAGTTGTACAACTTAAAACTAGAAGAAGAGGTTAGATAAAAAGACATGTAAAATGATCCTATATTTTCGGAGAGGAAATGATTCCGAGATGAAAAGATTTTGACTTCGGAATTATTTCACTTTCTGATGTTTCCATCAGAGAGTACAAGCCTCTTTGAAGAATTGTGAATCAGGCATCATCATACCCATTTTGTTTAGAAACCCATTAAATTTGGTTTCGTTTAATGGCTTAGTAAAGACATCAGCAATTTCAACATCAAATGGAACAAAAATAAGTTTGATGTTTCCTTTTAAAACATGATCTTTAATGAAATGCTACTGAATATCGACGTGCTTCTTCATGGAGTGCTGAATTGGATTGTGAGAAATTGAAATGGCACTTTGAGAATCACAAAAAATTGTAATTTGTTGAAATCGATAACCATAGTCCAAAAGCTGAGATTTCATCCAAAGAACTTGCGAAGTGAAACTAGCAGCAACAATGTATTATGCTTTGGTTGTTGAGAGAGCAACACAGTTCTGCTTCTTAGATGACCAACTAACCAATCTTCCACCCAAAATTTGATAACCTCCTGAGGTGATTTTTCTATCCAGTTGTAGACCACCACAGTTTCAACTAAAGTATGCCTGAAGAAGGAAAAATTCATTAGCTGGAAACCAAATTCCAAGGCTCTTGGTTCCTTTGAGATATCAAAATATTTTCTTGATAGCCAAAAGATGAGACATCTTCGGATTGACCAAAAATTTAACTCATAAGCATGTTGAGAACATGATGTCCGTGCAACTTGTTATAAGCTAGAGTAGCGATCCAATCATTCCCCTAGACTTCTTTTGATCAACAGCAACACATCAAGAAGATCTTGTGTCCGAAACCCATAGGAACCTTTGCAGACACTACTAGAAAAACAACCTTTTTGACGCTCATTGTGCGTCGTAAAAGGCTCAGACGACGCGCAAATGCGCGTCAAGGAAGGCCCTGTCATAAAGAGAGACGACGCGCATTTATGACGCTCATTTATGACATGCAATTATGACGCACGTTTACGACAAGCAATGCGTATCAACGAAGGCCCTGTCATAAAGGAAGTCGACACGCATTCGCATGTCGTAACCTTACAACGCGCGTGTTAATGATACGCATTGTGTATCAAGAAAGCCCCTGTCAAGAAACGCCATGTCATAAATGAATATGACACACATTTTTGCGTATCATAATTTTAAATGTATAAAAAAACATTATTTATAGATTTACTAATTTTCAAATTAAATTTGTATTTAATTTCTCATAATAGAAATAAAATACCATATACAAAAAATACAATCCATTGCATAAAATTTAATGTCATATAATTCTATTTCTTACAATATATAAATTTGCATTCATCTAATCTACTCTGTGTTTCATACTAACAACTGGAATGAAGAATGCAACACTTGCATTTACAGCATCTTATCTCTTTCAGCTTGAGCTTTCTTTTCCTCTTCTAACTCCAAAGCTATTCGCTTTCATCATCAACCCTATAAACACATGTAGATATCAACATAAGTGCAAAAATAAATAAATAAATAAATTCAGTTCATTACAATCAAATACTTGATAAATACATAAGGGACCCTATAAACTTCGGAGATTTGAAAATGATGAATGAAACAGTTGGAAGTTTATATTTTTTTTACCATCCATAATGTCAAATCCCTAGATATAATACGATTTTTTATTTAAAAAATCGTTACTAATTAGTTTTACTTTTTACCTTCTCTTTAACCAAACCACCGGAGGTAAAAATCCCAACCAAAACCACAACCAGAAACATCAGTTCAATGAATCAAGTCCATGTAGCGAGTAAGAAAACAATCAAATCGGAGCAGTAATGCTACGACTAAATAGAATATTTAACTCAAAGAACCCCAACACTAGACACAATTAGATGAATATAACGAGGTTAGTGAATCTTACTAGTGTGTGGATGTCCAGATATCAGTCGCCATTGTTCCCGGAACAAAATTGCAGAAATTTCTGTGTAGAAAAAGGAATAATTAATGAAATGGGATCTGACTAGATCGTTGAAGAATATCTTCTCGGTATATAGATCTCGAATATCGACTCGGTTTTTAGTCTGGTACCATATAAAAATCAATCAATCAAGTTCAACAGCATAACAAGAATCAGATCACTCAAAACAGATGACTTTAGGGAAGTTGAAGAACGAAAAGTACTTGTATTTCTGTCGGACATGAGAGCGAACCTCGGCCTGATACTTAGCTTTACAGGTGTCAAGAGGGTACAAGATGGTTGTGCTCAAAACAGTTCCAATAGCTCCTGATGTTGCCTCCGAGATAGATTCCAGATCAATCGAAGACATCATTAATCATAGCTTCTCCTCAACGCCGATTACATGAAAAAAAATTATAATTAAGGAAACAAACAAGAAGATGATGAATTGATTGTGGTATCAAGCAATCAGAGAAATCAAGAAGTAAAATTGAGTTTGATAGAGGTGATCGTGTTTAGCATTGACAATACAAGCATATAGTGGGTACGCCAACGTTGACAACAACGAGAATAGATTAAGGAGTAGGGGGAATATTGAATGAAAAAGTTACCTTGAGAAACTCATAAATGTAATACTATCATTCTCTTGATTACCATGGTGTTAGATCTATCCGGACCACAAAAATCTTCCTTCACAACTATACCCATCTTCTTCTCTTCATCCCTGTAAAAACATGTAAGTCAGGTTTTGTAGTCTAAGGATTAGAGGGAGGGTATTTTTGGACTGTGGTCCCGATTATTGTAGGTAGAGTCTTATACTTGGGGGTGCGATCGAGCCCACTAAGTTTTAGATGATATTTGGAGGGAGGGTATTTTTGGACTGTGGTCTTGATTATGGATTGTTTTACCGATGTCCAGACACTTTTCCATCTTCATCTGAACTATATATTCTGCATACTTACGTCCTCCAACATGTGAGCAATCAATCGCAAACACCTGCTCCTTCAATGCCCTAACTTCAATCTCTTCATTGAACTTTTCAATTAAAGCTGGCCCATAAAATCATGAACCTAAATTGACATATCAGAGACCTTATGGTAATGCTAATTTCTAAACCCCTCCAAGTTGAAAATATGTATTACTTATTAAAGCACTCACAGGGTCCCTATATATTGGATAGTCTGGAATCTCTTCACGATTTACAAACATAGCTTCAGCTAGCTACTACAGGACCTATACATGCACATAATGTCACACCCCAAAACCAAGAACGGCGGAAACGTTCCGAGGTGGAGGATGTCATGTACAATATCACAACAGTGTAAAGTAGTAAACAAGCAACAACATCATCCATTGCATTAAAAGTAAAGTTTTAATACATGTGTGTTCTTTTAATGTAATAAGACACCAAAAATACAATCAAAATAAAAGACGAGTCTTGTCTGTGCTCCGTCTTCTCAAAACCTGGCCATCATATCTATCTACTGGTGACCTAAGAATACAAGTTATTTTGAAAGCGAGTATCAGCCTAAAGCTGGTGAATTCATAAGTATTTAAGTGTCATTGTCTTGTTTTGGAAAACTGTTATGAATGCCTTGTGAATCTTTAAATGAAACAATTGATATAAGTATGAAAACCCTAGAAAATCCCTTATTTCCTACTAGTATGAAATGTAGTCCACTACCAAGACCCGAATGTTTTGTAAGTAAAATGATGGTTTTTCCTTTCTTTTGACTAGTACTAAAAGTACTTAGTCTAACTCCTCGTTTATGTGAATGTATCACAAAATAAAGCAATAGTAAAATGTACTAATGTAATTGTTATCCTTTTGTACTAGGATTAACACGACATCGCGATTAGCGACATGTATAACCTTTGAACATCCATAGATTGTTCAATTGTCCTCTGTAGCTACAGCGGGGGGGAGGAAGGGTTAGTCCCGTAAACGTATTCCTAATATAAGTATTAACCGTAGGCATCCGTAGATGTTCATCAACCTCTGTAGCGAACAGTAGGCCTAAGGAATGGTTAGTCCCGTAAAGGTACCCTTAATATAAGTAATAACCGTAGGCATCCGTAGATGTTCATCAACCACTGGTGCTAACAGGTGGGTTTCGGAATGGTTAGTCCCGTCTACATATCCCGTTGAACTGGGATAGGCAGGACAATTTACTCAGAAGGTACTAATAAATCATCCTAATGAATCGAGGTACAAGTATCCATGTAAATGTATACAGGAAAATGTATCTACGTAAAGGTACTCATGTAATGTATTCATGTAAGGTACTCATGTAATGTATTCACGTAAGGTACTCATGTAATGTATTCATGTAAGGTACTCATGTAATGTATTCATGTAAGGTACCCATGTAATGTATTCATGTAAGGTACTCATGTAATGTATTCATGTAAGGTACTCATGTAATGTATAGTGTAGACTCATGAATGAACTGGCTCTGATGTAATTCCTTGTAATAGGAATAATGTTATGTATCTCCTAACTATCCCTATAATAGTTAACTGGAAGGTAATTGATTAACCAAACAGGTTTATACACCCTTGCTACACAAGAGTGTGGGAAACTGAATGAAGGATGAAAACTATAACATCAATACATATAAAAGAACATAAGTGTATAGATATAGTTTTGTTCAACAAGGTAAAAACGGTTTTGTAAGAAATCTAAGAGTTTTGAACAATAATTAACAATGACTTGATGTCATTTTAATAAACATTTCAAACGTAATACTTTTGCTATCAAGGTATTTTTAAGATATAAAACCATTTGATGCATCACATTTTGTAGTATGTGAAATCTGCTGGATGAAAACACTGTTATAAATACATATGAATGATTTGATAACATGTTGTTTTCTACATGTATTTGTCACACCCCGAAACCGAAGGCAGAAATGTTCCGGGGTGGAGGACATCATGAATATCGCGACCAATGTACATAGTAAGCATAGTAACACAAAGCAATACATTACATAGATTCATTACATCTATTTAAAAGTAAAGTGTTACAAGTTTCATAGATACATAAGTTCAAACAAAAGAGAGACGTGACTCCATACGCTCCGTCTTCTACAAAAGAACGCGGGATACCTGTCTAAGGAGAACCTGAGAATACAAGCAGTTTAAAAATCAGCATAAAGCTGGTGAGTTCATAAGCGGTTTGTTTTGTGAAAATGAACAAGATTCCTTTTGTTTTCTGAAAAAAAGTGGTTATCCAAGAAAATCCCATATTTTCTTAAAAGTAATGTTTAGTTTTCCATTATGTTACACAATTCCGGTTATGAATAGCTGTTACCCCAGGAAAATCCTATATTTTCCTAAAAGTTGGTTACCAATCCGAAATGTAATGTAAAACATGTATACTAAAAACCTGATTATCCTTGTGAAGTGTATGTTAGTTTTAACACGTATATAAAACTATCATCATAGTAACTAATTTCAAAGGTTATTAATTTACTATATTCATTATTACTAACAAGTAAATCTCTGTTATCCAAATTGCGAGTTCTATAACCATACTAAAGACTAGATATGGCAAAGGAAGGCCAGTATCATTTATGACTTTCGTCACCCTTGAACCTTTCGGTTCAGCTGTAGCTAGCAGCCAGGTGCGGGGTAGTCAGCCCCGTATAGATCTATACACTCAAGTCACGCTCCCTCACATAGAGATTACGGGTTGTCACAATATTCTCCCCCATTAAAGCATTTAAAATCATTTAAACATTGATTAAGGGGTATGAACTCACCTATAGATGGTGGTTTGGATGTACTGAACGGTGAAGGATTGTTAGGTGTCAAGTGAGGACTTATACACACACTGTGATCCTAATGAACATATAATCACACATATATGCACCCAATTAGTCTTAAACTACTAATTGTAAATGTTAAGACATCCTAGAACATGATAAATGCTTTATATAAGTGTTATAAGCCCTAAGGATTGCATCTAAGTTGTTGTGGGACAAGGCTAATCGGTTTAGGGTTCCAAAGGACCCTATATATGATTTTGCTCTCCAATAACCTCACACAAGGAGTTTACGGTCGTAAAACCCTTGAGTTTACGACCGTAAGCTCCTAAGCTTAATGACATTTTGTGTTTTGAAGTGTTACATGATCCCTAGAAGCAATTCTACTTCGTGGTTTAATCCATGGAAGAGTTTAGGGCATTAAGACACTCCTTTGAGGAGTTTACGGCCCCAAGGCCATTCCCTTTTAAGTTTACTATCGTAAACTCATATGGGAAGGGGTATTTTATGTTTTCAAGTCTCATGCTCATCTAGGATAGGTTCTAGACATTTATCTAAGGCTAATGAAGGCCTTAGGCACACTTTGGTACCCTTGATGGATGTTCACGACCCAAAGACCATTTCCATGAGATATTACGGCCGTAATCTCTCTTCGGGATGGGTCTTTGATGTTTTTAAGGTGCTTGAATTAACTAGGAGTGATTCTAGGTATTGATCCAAGGCTTTAGGAGTGTTTAAGGAACTCTTTGGCCCTTGAATTTGGAGTTCACAGTCCAAGAACTTCTTGGGCCGTGAACACCTAAATCTTGGTGTTCATGGGTGATTTCTACTCTTATACACACTAGCATACAAGCCTAAGGTAGTTACATATCATGGGGGAAGGACTAGGCATCATTTTAAGAGTTTACTCCCCAAGGTGTTCTTGGGCGGTAAACTCTCGAATCTAGTTGTTTTGCTATGCAATCAATGTTATTAAGCACATTACTAGCTATATAATACAACTAGAGAGAGGTACTCACAATTTGGGATGAAAACCCGAAGATCCGTTTGAGAGAAAATGGCTTTTCTCTAGTTGGAAATGTAAATAATGAATGAATATGGTTCAGAATTCTATATATAGTCCTGGGATTTTTGGCAGAAAATATTTTATTCCCGAAATGAACTCTAATATAATAGAGTTTTGGAATAACAGAGTTACACAAAACCCTAGTGCATCCACTCTCCTGATATCTCCTTAAGTGTAAACCCTGAAATACTCAAACTTATACGGAAATTCTGAAAATTTACTGTGACTGTCCTAACTTCTATTGACTTGATAATGTTCGTACATAATGAAAATTGCGGGTTGTCACATCACCCCCCGTTAGAAGGAATTTCTTCCCAAAATTAGAATTTAAGCAAATAAAGTATTTACAAGTAACTAAGGAAAAAGATGAGGATATTTCCGTTTCATCTGATCCTCTCGTTCCCAAGTGAATTCAGGTCCCCGTTTTGCATTCCAGCGAACCTTCACTATCGGGATACGGCTTTGTTTCGTTTGCTTCACCTCTCGGTCCATGATCTCTACTGGTTCCTCCATAAGTTGAGGCTCTCATTGATCTCGATCTCGTCGAGTGGAATAACAAGAGTCTCGTCGGACAGACACTTTTTCAAGTTCGAGACGTGGAAGGTAGTATGTACGTTACTGAGTTCACGCGGTAGATTGAGTTTGTAAGCTACAAGGTCGATTCTCGCGAGAATCTCGAAAGGCCCTATGTATCTTGCATTGAGCTTCCCACACTTTCCGAAGCGTATCAAGCCCTTCTAGGGTGAGACCTTCAGTAGAACTCGGTCGCCCACCTGGAATTCTAACGGTTTCCTTTGCTTGTCAGCGTAGCTTTTCTGTCGGTCTCTAGAGGCTTTCAATCGTTCACAAATTTGAACGATCTTCTCTGTCGTTTCCCGAATGGTCTCCGGACCCATGAGAGTGCTTTCGGGAACTCATCCCTTAGCTAACTGGGTATCACCCACCTCAGCCCATCATAGAGGGGATCTGCACTTTCGGCCATAGAGGGCCTCGAATGGAGCTGCCTTTATGCTCGTGTGATAACTGTTGTTGTAGGAAAATTCGACAAGGGGTAAATGGATATCCCAAGCTTTCCCAAAGTCAATCACACAGGCTCGCAACATATCTTCTAAGGTTTGGATAGTTCTCTCACTTTGTCCGTCGTTTTGTGGATGGTAGGTTGTACTCACGTCCAGCCTAGTTCCTAGGGAACTTTGTAACGACTGCCAGAACCTCGAAGTGAATCTACTATCTCTTTCCGAGATAATAGATAAGGGAACACCATGCAATCTTACAATCTCCCTAATGTAAGTTCTCGTAAGTTTCTCCATCTTGTCTGTTTCTTTGATTGGCAAGAAGTGTGCAGACTTGGTCAGTCTATCGACGATGACCCATATGGAATCAAGTCCACCCATTGTCTTGATCAACTTGGTTATGAAGTCCATAGTGATCCGCTCCCACTTCCATTTTGGTATCTCCGGTTGCTGAAGAAGACCGGAGAGTTTCTGGTATTCGACCTTTACCTTCGCTCAAGTAAGGCATTTACTTACGAAGGTAGCCATATTTGGTTTCATGTTAGGCCACCAGTATAACTTTTTAAGATCCAGATACATCTTATCTGAACCTAGGTGGACGGAATAACGAGTGTTGCGAGCCTCGGTCATGACCAAGTCTCTGAAGCCACCGTGTTTCGGTGTCCAGATCCGATCCATGAGATATAAGGCTCCACCACCCTTGACTTCCAAGTTCTTATCCATCCTTCTAAGGGATTCACCTGCCACGTTTTCAGGTTTCAAAGCGTCGAGCTGAGCCTCCTTAATATGCGTGGACAGGTGTGAGTGGATAGTTAGAGTCAAAGATTTGACTCTACGACCAACATATTCTTTCCGACTTAGGGCGTCGGCTACTACATTGGCTTTACCCGGATGATAACGAATTTCGCACTCGTAATCACTGAGTAGCTCGACCCACCGTCGTTGTCTCATGTTGATCTCCTTCTGGTCGAAAATGTGTTGTAGACTCTTGTGGTCTATAAAGATCGTGCTTTTTGTACCATACATGTAGTGTCTCTAGATCTTCAGAGCAAACACAACTGCTCCTAGTTCAAGATCATGGGTGGTGTAGTTAACCTCATTTGTCTTCAGCTGTCTCGAGGCATAGGCTATGACTTTACCTCGCTGCATTAGAACACATCTGAGTCCTTGATTGGATGCATCGCAATAGACAACGAAGTCTTCTATCCCTTCGGGGAGGGATAGTATTGGTGCGGTGCACAAGGTTCGTTTGAGCGTTTCGAATGCTCTTTCCTGTTTCTCTTCCCAGTCAAAGGCCACGCCCCTCTGGGTCAGTGTTGTAAGAGGTTTCGCTATGCTGGAGAAGTTCCGAATGAACCTGTGATAGTAGCCAGCGAGACCTAGAAATTGACGAATTTATGTAGGTGTCTTAGGTGCTGACCCGTTCTCAATGGCCTTGATTTTGGAAGGGTCTACGTGTATTCCTCTAGCCATCCAGCGTTGCCTTGGTTCGGAGTCAGAACTATCGGAAAAACCCTTAGCATGGTGATCATCCAAAGGGATTGGGTGATCATCTTCTGGTTCTTCCTCTAGCCATCCAGCGTTGCCTTGGTTCGGGAAGTACGGATCACCATGGTGAAATCCAGCCATTAAAATCTACACGAGAAAAGGGATATAAGAAATAGCTAAATAGACGAACTGACTAAGATAATTACAGTAAGATTAAATACCCCTATGGTATTACTTTGTGGTTGTGTTGGTAAGTTTTTAGACTTGTTGCCACATCACAACCATTCTTGGGCATATGCTAATCACTACTTGGACCAGCATAGTTGATCAGGCTATGCCATTCCCAAGACTGACCATATATCCCCAGGCTTACTTGTGATATTCAACAATCGTAATACTTTTGTTCTTGTCATTGTGACACTGATTTTAGTATGAATGCAGGCACGTATACTTACTTAAATATTTTATTATTTAAAAGTATAACTCTTAGACAGAGTGTTTTAATCCCAATGTATTTATAGTTAGTATATCTTTTATGGGATGATATACTACATTCACTATAAACAAAGCTCTTATACCAATCTGTCACACCCCAAAACCAAGAACGGCGGAAACGTTCCGGGGTGGAGGACGTCATGTACAGTATCACAACAGTGTAAAGTAGTAAACAAGCAACAACATCATCCATTGCATTAAAAGTAAAGTTTTAATACATGTGTGTTCTTTCAATGTAATAAGACACCAAAAATACAATCAAAATAAAAGACGAGTCTTGTCTGTGCTCCGTCTTCTCAAAACCTAGCCATCGTACCTGTCTACTGGTGACCTGGGAATACAAGTTATTTTGAAAGCGAGTATCAGCCTAAAGCTGGTGAATTCATAAGTATTTGAGTGTCCTTGTCTTGTTTTGGAAAACTGTTATGAATGCCTTGTAAATCTTTAAATGAAACAATTGATATAAGTATGAAAACCCTAGAAAATCCCTTATTTCCTACTAGTATGAAATGTAGTCCTCTACCAAGACCCGAATGTTTTGTAAGTAAAATGATGGTTTTTCCTTTCTTTTGACTAGTACTAAAAGTACTTAGTCTAACTCCTCGTTTATGTGAATGTATCACAAAATAAAGCAATAGGAAAATGTACTAATGTAATTGTTATCCTTTTGTACTAGGATTAACACGACATCGCGATTAGCGAAATGTATAACCTTTGAACATCCGTAGATTATTCAATTGTCCTCTGTAGCTACAGCAGGGGGGAGGAAGGGTTAGTCCCGTAAATGTATTCCTAATATAAGTATTAACCGTAGGCATCCGTAGATGTTCATCAACCTCTGTAGCGAACAGTAGGCCCAAGGAATGGTTAGTCCCGTAAAGGTACCCTTAATATAAGTAATAACCATAGGCATCCGTAGATGTTCATCAACCACTGGTGCTAACAGGTGGGTTTCGGAATGGTTAGTCCCATCTAGATATCCCGTTGAACTGGGATAGGCAGGACAATTTACTCAGAAGGTACTAATGAATTGAGGTACAAGTATCCATGTAAATGTATACAGGAAAATGTATCTACGTAAAGGTACTCATGTAATGTATTCATGTAAGGTACTCATGTAATGTATTCACATAAGGTACTCATGTAATGTATTCATGTAAGATACTCATGTAATGTATTCATGTAAGGTACTCATATACGATGCTAGTTGTCTATATGATGCTTGCATTATGTGTTGGGTTGGGCCACTAGTATGCATGTTGGGTTGGGCCCATTTATATGGAGGGATGTGCCCATTGTGATGGGTTGGGCCCGATGATATCTTTAGTATGTGGTATTTGGGGAACTCACTAAGATTTGTGCTTACAGTTTGTAGTTTAAACATTTTTCAGGTACTTCAAGTTCCAAAGGGAAGGGCCTGACATGATTGTACTACATCCCCTAGAGTTTATTCCACATTGGCTAGTTGTGATTTTTACTCTGATGTTTTGAGAAACCTATTACTATTACTATCTTTCGGAACAAATTAATCAATGGTTTGATTGGTTAAAAATGAAATTTTTACTTAATATTTTTGGGATGTTACAATTTGGTATCAAAGCCTTGGTTTGAGAGATTTGGGCACACTCCCGTGTTTGTATTAACTCGAAATGATGAATTGGTAAAATCTTTTGGAATGAAAATAATTTTTCTAAAAGATTTTTACAAAGAAAAAGGGGTGAGATGCATGCAATCAGCCGAAGTCAAGTAAGTGATTCCCAAAATACTCATATATGTTGATATGTTATATGATACAAAATGTTTGCATGATAGGATAAGGCTAAGGATACTTTCAGGAATTGCATGTTAGAATGGCTTGATTTGTGATTCCTTGTAGCCTTGGAAGAATTGGATACTATGTTATATTTGGAATCTATATTGGTGGAATTGATTGCTAAGTGTATGTTTGAAAATTATATACTGTTAGGATCATATACCCATAGAATGACTAAGTTAGTCTTATTTCATGTTCCTTGTATGGTTATGGTCTTAGCATAGAATCATTCATTCAACAGTCTATTTGATCTCTTATTATGTATAGATTGTCTGCATAAGGCAACCAACAGTTTGAGTGTGGGATGTCCTTTGATTGTTTTGTGGCTTTTAAGTGTTACTACATGAATGTTGCTTGCTTTGTGCTTCGTGGAACTCTTATTGATATGAGTTAACTATTAAGTGAATATACTGAGTTACATGTTGCAAAGGTTAAATAATTTTAGAATGATTGATTTGGCCTTATTGTACGTCTTTCATATGAGTCTAATCGTTGTAGGGTTGGGTCTTTTAGTCGAAAGATTATTTAAGTTTTATTTCACGTAATTGTATTCATGAAGTAATTAGCTGAATTTGGTAGAAGTTCTTTAGCAGCTGATGGCAGGGTGATGTGGGGAATACTAGGAGAGCCTAGGAGGTGTTTTAATGGGAATGGTGTGTTGTTTAGAGAGATTTGGGAATACCATTTTTAGAAGGTGACTTGAAGGATTCAGGATAATTCTTTGAGGAAAGTATGGATAACTGTGGAAGATAGTATTGGGCCTGTCCTATTGAAAGCACATGATTCGTACTCGAACTAAGGATAGTCAAAGAGATTCTAGGAAGCTTGTGGAGTGAGGATTCTTTGGGTATGTTTGATCATTTGTGTGGCTGCTTTTCAATATGGTGATGAGCACTCATTGAGGAGGTTTTGGTTATGGTTCTGGATCTGGTTCAGGCTTTGGCGTTGAGCCGATTGATGAGAGGATACGTGAGTTCTTGTTGTCTGAGATCACTCCTGATATTTTGGATGCAACTCCTGTGATGTTTGGTACCATCAAGGAGGAGATCATGAAGCTGCTGGATGAGCGCTTGGAGGTCATCCGGGCTGAGAACGTAGCAGTACAGTGATAAACACAGACTCTCTCATTCTAGGAGTTCAAGGCTAGTGGATCCCCATAGTTCTTTGGGGCAAAGGAACCTATTGCTAGCCGATGGTGGATCACTGACATGGATAATGATCAATGAATGATCTTCTTCCTTGAGGGGGAGAATGCGGGATTCACATCCTGCCTTCTGAAGGGCCGAGCTCGTGACTGGTAGGAGGAGGTTTGTTATACAGTAGGATCTATGTCCGTAGCCGCCATGTATTGGGATGATTTTGTGTTGAGGTTTAGGGCAAAGTTTGCATTGGATATTGAGGTGAAACAATTGGTGAGGGAGTTTCAGGACCTTCACCAAATGACAGAGACCGTGGCTGAGATCATCGCCAAGTTTAGGGAAAGGGCTTTGTTGGTATGTTGTATGCTGTAGATTAGGAGATAAAGTGGATGAGGTACCATGATATGTTGAGGGATTATGTCGAGGATTTTTTGATCCTATCAAGCTATAACACTTTGGATGATATGATTGCTAGAGCATGGGAGAGGGAGATTGAATTGCAACTTCGGTTGAAGCGCGGGCCAAAGCAGGTACAGACAACAGTGGGCAAGCAAAGAGGCCCAAGATTCAAGATTTGCGATTAAGAGGCCATCAGAGACATGGTCGTTGTGCCAAGTATGGGAGAACTCATGAGGGGAGCAGTCGTGAGAAAGGGAGGGGTTGCTTTAGTTGCGACCAGTCTGGACATTTCAATAACGATTATCCTTGGGGCTCGATTCCGATGTATTTTCACTACAATCGGGTGGGCAAAAAAATGGCCGGTTGTCCGATTTTAGCGAGTGAAGATGTGAGGGCACTTGCTCCAGCTACATTGAGATTCACTAATGGCTACAAGGGCAGGGCATAGGCTCTAGTAGTGAAGATCTGAGCATTTCAGTTGCCGGCTGAGAAGACCCAAGTTCCACCAGATGCTATTATAGGTGTGTATAATTATCTCTTTCTTCATGCCTTAATATATTTAAATATATATATATGATTTTGATCATGTGTATATGAGTGTAAGACATTATGTTATATTTCGTTAAGTCTCCACCTAAGGATCGTAGTTCCTTATGTTTGCCTGGTTATTATCATTATTGGTCGAGGTCAGTTATATGCCATTTTATATACTGAGAACCATGATCGAAGGGTATCTGGTTTATCCGGTTATATGCGTAAGTTCAACATCCATCATTTAGTGATGACGTGAGGCCTAGGTGAGAGTAAAGCTGAGTGTTCTGCTTGAAGGATTAGGAGCCAGATTGATTTTGATGACTTCATTTCAATGGGTCGGAGGAAGTTGGAGTGTAATTTCATTGGATTTTTTTAGAGTTCGAGATGGATGAGATCTTTCGTGCATGAGGGGTATAAGGAATTGATCAGAAAACATGTGTAGAGTGTGTTGCTTTTAGAGGTATGCATTTAGATCTACCATCAGAAGTTTCTAGTCAAGGATCTCATCATGGTCAATTGTTTTTTCTGGGAGTGGGCTATGCATTTTCACATGATTTATTTAGCTGTTGGAAACGTTCGAGAGTGTTGTGTTGTATCAGTTGATGATGATTTGGGTGCATCAATCTTTCGACAAGTGATTCGTTGGATTGGTTATCCACCTATTCTGACTATGGGTCATTCGTTCTTTGTTGTAAGTTGAGATTGTTCAAGGACTTGGAATTGTATAAAGGTAAAGTGATTTAGTGGAAACAATCTTTAGTTAAGAATAGTAAGGAATTTGATTTGGTTTAAAGTGAGGGTATGCTAGACTGTTTAGTCTTTGAATCTTAGTTCTGGTAAGCTTAGGATAATAGTGGTGGAGTGGAGAGGTTATGAGGTTGGCATTGTATAGTTGAACCCAAGTGGGGGAGAACCATTTAGATTGATGGGAATATTTATGAATATTAAGCAGTGCAAAATCTTATCCTGGGTTAAGTGGACATCTAGTTCAGATTGTGGTATGAGCCAAGGTCTACGCAACGAACAATGTTCATCGACCAGTTGTAATTAGAGATGAAAATGCGGAAAGTTTAGGAAAACTTATCCAGAGACGTAAAGCATCGATGATGACACACTATGTGTATGTGACTAGGTTGAGGTCGAGGGTTGTATTAGAACCTCTCTGCCTATTCTTGTCTGATGAAGGCTTTGGGGTTCGAAGCATGACCCACACGCCTGATTTAGGGTTTAATGGAATGAAGTTTTGGCTCATGTTAATTTTGGTTCAGTGTTGTGGATGGTTGAAAAGACTATGGGTTGCACCTCATGGCTGTTGTGGAAGTGTTGTAAGTCTATGCTTTTTGTCGTAACATTCACTAGGATGAGTTACACCACCATAGGTGTGGTTGTTAGCTGTGAGAGGATCACTACACTCGCATGGGTTAAGTCAGGCTGTTATTGTTGTTGGCGACCCCTTGTTATACATGAGGTTTGTTTGAGACCCGTAGGCGAGGCCCGTTTGGTTATGATAGCTTGTGTGAGACCCGTGGTCAAGACCCTTTTGACTATAATAAGTTTGGTGAGTAGACCGTTTAGTCAGTTGAGGTTATGCTTAAAGCATGTGGTAGATGCGGTAAATCCCCAGGTCGGTGATGGAAGGATGGCAAGAACTGGGTGTTTTGTGACCTTAACTTTCAAGATGATATAATGGTCTCGGCGGTAGTGCGTGGCATGGTTAAGACTCACAGTGGGAGTTACCTTGGCGTCGGGTGCAAGGTTATTGACATCGATGAATGGTCGGGGATTTTGTTTCTCCGGTACCAATGGGATAATCCAGGGTCGGACAAGTTTGTTCAGTTTGGGTTGTAGAATAGAGTCATTTTGGATGTGTTTTGGAATTATGTTGTATGTCTTGAAGTTAGAAATGGTGTCAGGTTTTCTGATTTCGGTCAGATTAGTGATGGTCACTCTTCATTTCTTAAGATTGGAGTGACTAGGTTCGCTTCCTCATCAAACGTGTGATCTCTGCTAAGTTTGCTCTTGATAGCAGTGTTGGTGAGCGGTTTTAGGTGTAACATGACATCTCAGTCCTAATAGGGATTCTGGAAGTTTTGTCAAGTCGTCGGATGTGGAGGTGAAGTTCTTAAGGAATAATTTTGATGAGTCAAAAGCATGGTTTTTGGGAAAATCCTAGTGTCACAACGTGACCATTGGGTGGTCATGAAATGACAAGCTAAATATGAGAATCATTTTTCTGAACTATTCTCATGACATGAGACAGAAGGTATCACGACATGAAACATACTACATCCCAAGCCCTTAATCTTTTAGGTTTTCCTTCATATTTAAGTCCCTATAAGCTGATTTTAAGGTTCATTATCAGCCTCCAACACCCTTTTATCTCAGAAAAAACGTAACCCTAATTGCCTTGGTGATTTTAGGTCTTTTGGAGCATTTTTTGTCTTAAAGAAGAAGAGAAGAAGGAGAAGAAGGTGTTCTGTAGGTGGAGCATGCAATAAAACAACATCATATCATATCATAATGTTTCTATACCTTTGTAAGTGTCAAGGGCTCAACCTTTGTTGCTTAAAGTGGAAGCTAAGAATGATCAAACCCTGGGGTTAAAGGTCTTTAAATAATCACAACCCCCTAATTGAATTGTTCCGCCCACTGGGCCAAACGCTTCGTGTCCTGATAAGAACAGTTTTGTGCCTCTAGGAAAAATCTCAGATTCTTAGTTTACAGATTTCAACGAATTAAGCAGAATAAATCCAAAATAAATTACGTATTGGGAATATGGATGTTACACATGGAACATATTTTAGGAAGTGTTTTCACTTAGAAATACTAGAACTGTTTTGAAAACTTATTCAAGAATCATACTTGTGCATGCCATTTAGGATAGGTTGAATTATATGTCTATCAGACACTAAGGAGATTAAATTCTAATTTTGGTAACGATTACCTGTTTCAGTACTGGTTACAGTGTAAGTTAATAATGTTTAATGAATTGACTTTAGAAACCTATTCTAATGTTTCATGTGGTATGACTCATGTTTCTGAGGTATTGTTATTTGCTACTAGGCCTCTAAATGGATTTTGGATGCTACTACCTTATTTATTTCATTTAACTAGCAAAACCCTCAAATGTAATGGACTTGTTTGAATATAAAAACGTAGGTTAGGAATGTGTAACACCGCTCGCCAGGTGGATTCAAACTCATATTTAAAAACATATTTTAGCTTTTAAGTCCCTTAAATTTTTTAGTTCAAAACAATCTCGAAAAACAAACAATGCCAAAACAATTTAAAAGATTTTGTTGTTCAAAACGTTAGGTGTCAATAGGTATCATAAGAAGGTCCAAGTTCCCTACAAACTTGGGTCTTCTAAAATGCCATGCACCTCAAATACTTCAAATCCTTCAATGTGAACACACATCAAAATAGTTAGGCAATGTATTTGCCTTGTGAGTTACCCGATTTTGATTCATCATGAGTAAGAGGAATACAATCCAACTTACTATGATCAAACCTCCGAAAATATTTTAAAACTTCTCAAGGTAAACAAAATAATTATATCAAAATAATAATGAAAAATTATCAACAAACAAGTTGTTTTAAAAAAGTATGCAATGAATGTAACTACAACATGCCCTTGTTAATCTCATAATTAGCCCAATTCATAAACTTGAAGGTTGGATGTGTAGAGTTCATGACAAACGAAATTGTCAACTTTTTCACTAGCATCCACTAACTAGACATTAGAGGCTATCACCTTAGGCCACACAAGCGGCAACTAGCCTCTACTTGAGTATGTGAGGTGATGCGTTATAAAACAAGCTTTAAAATTTTATATCATATTTATTCAACTCAGCTAAAACACATTAGGAAGTGTACCTAGTCGCACAGTTGTAAAGTAGAGTAAGTAAGAGTCGAACATAAGGAATGGACTTTTAACTAAGAAAATAATTCTAATAATTTACTAACAAAACAAACTTAAAATGGAGGTTTTATCTGATTTTTCAAGTTCAGAAAAAGTTAATTAAAGCAATAAATTAAAAACACTTTACGCTTAAATAAACAACTAGAAAATGAGTTTTGATCAAGAATTATAAGATACTTCCATTTATGAATACTGGTAACTTCTAAATGGTAACAAATACAAACTTGAAGGTTGGATGTGTAGAGTTCATAGAAAACTAGTTATCATGATCAAACTAACCAGTTTATGTCAATTTATGAATACTAACCTCAATGATCGTGCAAGCTAAGTATATCAAATTGATTTTAAGTTATATTTCGAATATAAAGGATTTCATCTAAAGGTTATATATCTACGATTAAGATAAACAATCAAGCACATATTATGATCTAATAGTGATCTCTACCACATTTAAGCAACTAAATTTACTACATATACTAGGATATGGTCAATCTCTAGCTCTATCAATTTAATGATCATAAACAATGAGTTACACAAGTTCATGCAATCAATGGCCACTTAACTACACAAAACTTAAGGGTAAGGCAATAAAGATAGAAACCTTCACATGCTAGAATGCGATCATCCAAACAAAAGCTAAAACAAACTTTAATAATCCACATAAGCAGAAATCAACACACAGTATTAGGGTTCATCTAATCCAAATGAAAGTAAAGGGTTATTAGCCCATGATTATAGAATAAACACTCATAATCATAAAGTAAACTAGTTTAAACTTAGTAACTCTAGGAAAACCGAATGATTAATGATGAAACTTTACTTCAATCTCTAACTCTTTCTCTCCAATCAAAATCGGGTCTCCAAGGGTTCGTGGTTGCTTTAGGTTGAATAAAACAGCAACTCCTTATGCATACACCGCGAAATTTGACCTAAAAACCAATATTTATACTTGCCAAATTATCGCTTCTATGTCATGTCCAAATAGTCGCCACGTCGTGGACATCATTCCATACATGTATTCTGTAAGCTTCGTTAATGGACAGTCGAGAAGATTATAAAGGCCATGTCATGGGTCAGGAGATGACACACCGTGGGTTTCTTATTTTATTAGAAATTATTCTCTTCTTCTTTTTATGCTAGCCTCCTCCAAGTTTTCAACTTTGCTTCGTTTTAGTCCATTTTCACGAGAATGTCTTTCTTTGGCTACAAAATAGAATCTAAACCTTATAAGTACCAAATATCTTTGTATTGAACCAAATATAGGTAAAATGTATTAAAATAATGTATAAATATGTGTATAAATATAACAATATTATGAGGATAATCTAGCAATCTACTCACAAAAAAAGTTGTCAATTCGGGTACATGGGACCTCATATTCATACCCATACTAGCATGATATGAACAAGTAGGATGATCTAATCATTTTCACATAGAGTAAGCGCTTTTTCTTTCATAATAAAACCATTTTAAAAATGACATTGCATTAATGCATCAATATGTATAGTATACAAATAACATGAAATATCATTTTAGAAAAAACATCATAAAAATTATTAGTATAAAGTAAGGGATATGTGTTCTCAATAAATCACCTTAGTCCAAAGTTTAGCAAACATGATACTCATCCTCACTTGAACTACTCTTCCCCAGGCTACATGCTTATCAATCAATGCCTAATCATTAAGAGGTGTCAAAAGACTATAATACATTTTTAGAAGAATTCGAGAACTTAAGCATCACCTAAAACTAACTATAAATAAGTAACATCCCAATAGGTGGTCCATTAAGACCTTTTTAAGATCTTAACTCCAAAATATAAATTTTATAGTTTCAACTCATTCGTCATGCTAAAATATGAATGTAGGTGAAAAAGGTGTGTGATTTTGAGTATGTATGCAAAAGTTATGGCAAAACAGTTTTGAATGCATGTGTGTTCATTATGCGATATGTTTTCATAAGGTATGCTACACGTTTAGCTTGGTAACTCCATTTTTTGAGCTTTCATTCTCATTAGACAATCCTACTCTTTATATATGCTTTTAGGTCATTTCCCAAACATTTATACTGATTATATGGGATCCCAAGAAAGTTTAGAGAATGTTTTATCATGTCAAAACATTTAACTTATTCCATTATGTCCTCATTACAACTATTAATCTCATAGTATTCTTCAAACCACAAATGAAGGGCTTATGAGCTTAAGTTTCCCTATAACACACTTTATCCATCAAGATTCATTCCCAAACTAATCAATATCCACATGAATGTTCCAAGTGCATAACAACATGCTAAAACACATTGTTAAGGTTGGATTTTAATGTAACTATGGAATTACTAATTCAATTCCATAGTTCCCAAAATGCCTTTATGATTATCATTCATTAAATTACCTAGAAATCAAGTAATTCTTCACGTTTAGCCTCTAATTTATTACCAAAGTATCAATTCAATATCTATGAACATCATCTACTCATATTGGTCATCTAATTCCTTGAAATCCATCAATCAACAATGAAATCCATACTCACTACATTTAACTTTTAAACTCTCACATTCAATGTGTTAACAATCTGTAGATTCACTTTAGGGTCAAGTACTCCTTCATGTTGAGCATCTTAATTATAATCAATATATCAATTTATGATTAGAATATAATTTACACACTTAGATGCTGGAATTTGTGTAGAATTTCCTAAATCAACCATAGAATCTTTAATTCCAATCATCCAAATTTGGATTCTCTCATTCCTTGAGTTTCTGCATCTATAATGTATTTATTAAAAAAAAAACCATATTTATGATCATAGAATCATATGGGCAACAATTTAACAATTTCATAATCATAATCGAGATTATATGGTCCATGGCTAGGTTTTTACCTAAACATCAAATCCATGGATTTAAATGATAATATCGACCTTGGAACTATGGAAGTCACACAATGAGGGTTAGAAAACAAAACCATAAGCATCAAAACTTATTAAAATAGAATTTAACTTTACACCCAAAACCCCAGTCCGAAAATAAAGTTTATGGGATGAGAATTATACCTCAAATACTTCCAATTCTTTAAAGTAACTTTAATCTCTTACTTGAACTTCAAACTATAGCATTATAGCTCCTTTTTGGAACTCAAATTCGTAATTCCCCTATCCCCTCTCATCTTATGTTGATATATTGCTTCTTAAGCTAGAATTTGATATGGAAATGCTCGATTCTTCACTAGATCACCATCTATTGATTCAAAACACAGTTGGAGCGGAAAATAGACATGGGAAGATCTCCTAACTCCTCAAAATTGATGTTATGGAGAAATGGGATGAGGAGATGCATCTTATTTTCTAAAAATTTTATTTGTATCCTCAAGAATGCACGTTTTGCCAAAACAACCCCATTTAACATATTTTTTATATTTAACTTTGAAAGTTTCCATACCTTTCCTCCCTCATTCATAAAATGATTTTTATAATCCAACTTCATTTAAGTGGGTCAACACTTAGTTACTAACACTTTCACCATTTTGATAATTTTATTCATTTATCTCCAAATGTTATAATTTCAACATTTAATCTTGCCAACTACCATTCAAATTGTTATTATGATTTACTTTTATTATCCGTATTATTCTAACTTGTTTATTTACATTTTATTATTTTTAATATATTTTAATGAATTTTTCTAATTTACTCATAAATTCTAGCCCGAAAATTGGGTGTTACAAAATCTCAAACCATGTGTGTTGCATTTTTGGTTTGATTATGAATTATTATTATAAATGCTTCTTATTCCCACATATCTTATATGTAAATGATTTTGAAATATTTTTAGGAGTTTGACTTTGGGATTGGATTATTGTCATTATCCAATATCCTTCGAAAGTCTAACTTTGGGGACACTTACAAGGATCCCCAAGCCTACGTTACTTTTTTGACATGTACCATGGTTAAAGGTTTTGTGAAGATTATTGAAGGATTAGCTTTTAGTTATTTAAAAAGCAACTCATAAAACCATAAGAAGTAAAAGGCATGCATAAGAGTGAGGTGCTAAGTTGGCCTAGGGCCTCATCAGGCTACACCATGCCACATGTGACATACCTCGTGGTCCAAGTTCAAACACACCTCCTACCAATAATATATTCTATCTCGATGCTCCACCATATTTTCTGCAATTTGATCCACACATTTATACCAGTTTACCGAGTGGAACCAACCATATTTTCAGTCTCATACACAAGATCGATGAAACTTATTTCAAGTATCTCAAACCAAACCCAACCCCAAGGCATCAATGATGAAAAGGCCATACGACTCATACCTAAAACCAAAAGGCAAACGAAAGAGAACCAAAGATCCTACTAGTCTAGCTACCCCTCAAACATGGACACGAGAGTAAGAGGCTGTACTTACAAGTGTTTACATCAATACCTTGGAGGATCCATAACCGGTAACATGCAAAAGTCGATGTATTATTGAGACCGTGTTATGGAGACAATTTACAATAAAAATAGATAATGATGAATATAGCACAAAACACCAACTCAACAGAAAATTGAGAGACTTGCATCATGTCACACCCCCAAACCAGGATGGCGGAAACGTTCGGGGGCGGGTGACAATCATGTATAGTATCATAACAATTGAGTATAAATGATCAAAGAAACACAACCAACATATATATAATTGAAATAGTTAAATCATTTGTATGCTTTACATGTTTCAAAAGACAATTACAATATGTTGTCAAAAGATTTGTTTAGACACCTTAGCGTCTCATCCTCAAAAGTTAGTGATTATTTGTGTAAGAAATCTGTCATTTGTTCCTTGAAAATGTAGGTGTGTTCTTCCATAAAATCCTATATTTTCTATTGTAAATGAATTGTAGTCTTAATACCCTAAGACCAAAACGTGTAAATGTTGTTATACTCTGAAATAGTATGATGTATTTTTAATTCACATAAAACCATAAAATGAATGTTTCCAGAAATGTAAGTTTCTTTGTATTGGAAAATAATATATTGTAATTGTATTTGTATAAAATTCAATGAATGGATATGCCTGGATCCACCAGTTGTACTATAAAATATTGTATTGTAGTTCTATATTAATAAAACCATGTGAAGTTGTTTACGTATTCGTACATTAATCGTATTGTTCAATACCCCATTTGTGAGTTATTATAACCATGCTTGATGACTTAAGATAGCCTGAACACGACGTTCTTCAGATGTCGGAATCAGTACGACATTTGTCACCCCAGGTCTGCCGGCCTAACTATAGCTAACAGTTTAGGTGCGGGATTGTCAATCTCGTATAAATCTATACACAAGTGTCACGCTCTCCTTCCAGAAGACTCGGGTTATAATTTCAGAGCTTGGTTTGTACTTAGATAAGTACTTGAAGTATATCTCACAAAGCTATATTGATAGTTACGTGTAGAATAAAGAAAAGCCATTTTGTATTGATAAAATCATATGTATGACTCATAAACTATACCTATTATAGTTTATATATTCGTTTTTGTATTGAATCCCGAACTAGTAAAGTACTATGTTTATTTTAGTAAAAACGACAATTGAAAACTATTTGAATAGTTTTGATATTAACACAAGATTCATTATGTTTTTACTTGTATTCCCCTCCTAAAAGTATGATAAGATAGTGAAAACGTAGGGGTATGAACTCACTTGATAAAGTGGTGATTCGGACAGTACTTCGCTTCTTAAAATAATTTCCTTTGACGAAACCGCGAGTTTCTGCCAAAAGCCGGGTTCTGCGCGGAAAGATTTTCAAACTGAAAAACTCTTTTCTCCGGGGCTTCGGATGCTCCGGGGCTTTCTTCTAGTGCTAGGGAGGTTCCCTAAGCTTCGAGGGGGGGGGGGGGGGGGGGGGTTAGAGAGTGTAGAGAGTGAAAGAAGGAGTAATTTTACAAAATAATCAGGGCAGCTTCGCATGCTATTTATAGGAGGGGTCTACTCTTCGATGCGCATGGCGTTCCCTCGTACGTAGCGCGGAGGAGCGGGGTGTGAGCTCCTGTTCTGAGATTTGAACATGTCAGCCATGCGAAGGAGCTATGTGGCTGACTACGGACCAAGTTTCTACGAACACGGGGCATTCCCTTGTACGCAGGGCGTTCCCCTTCGGACACACCTCGAAAATTGCACCCTTAACTTAAAAAATTCATAACTTTTGCGTACGAGTTTCGTTTTCAACGCTCTTTATATCCGTGCGTAGGTGAGACCATACTTTACGACTTTCATTTAGACTCCGTTGGCTAATTTTGACATTATTTTTAAAGTTATATTTTTAATAGGTCGTGACAGGAAAAGTCTGTTAAAAATTCATAACTTCTTCATACGATGTCCGTTTTTATCTGTCTTTTTACCGTTGTACTATTATTGACGAGATCTTCGATTCTCGTTTAGGTTGTATCGGCTAAAATCGATTGATCTATAATTCGAATTTCGGGCTGCACACTATTATGCCGAATCTTAGAAAATCAATAACTTCTTCATATGGAGTCAGATTTGCATGTTCTTTTTATTCATGCTCTCGATTTAACGTATGATACAACTTTCGTTTAGATCGCTAAGGCTAGAAATTTTTTTATTGTAAACTCACTTTTAGGTCACACAACGTCGTGCCGGTTCTGTCGCGAAACTTTGATAGACCATAACTTCTTCGTTATAACTCAGATTTCGATATTCTTTATATCTCTGAAATCTTTGTCACGACCACTACCATTTTATTCCTAGATATTGAGTTTATCTAACATTTTATTTTAATTTATTATATCTTTATTACTTTAAAACAAGTTACAATTGTTGATTTAGACTATTACATTAAGTTACATTGTGAATTTACTGGTACATAGTTGAAGTTTAGACCTTGATTGATCTCGAATTTTTCCAGTTGTTACACATCACAAGATGTCTAACTTTAGCAACATCTGTGACAACAAGATGGCGACTCGAAAATAGCCAAGTTGACGAGAGCATGTTTAATGTGGCACTCGAGGAATATAGTTTGAAAAGTAATAGGTTGATCTTGAATCATGTGGAGGCTTGGTGTGTTGTAAGAAATTCCTCAAAATGGTCGACGTGCCTCTTTCAATGATGAGTTTGAAATGAAGCAAGAGATCTGACCCGAACAATTATACGAATACAAAATTGTTGGATGCAAGTTGCTACTTCGACCTCGACGAGTGTTGTAAGAAATTTCTTAAAATGGTCGACGTGCCTCTTTCAAGGATGAGTTTGAAATGAAGCAAGAGATCTGACCCGAACATTTATACGAATACAACATTGTTGGATGCAAGTTGATACTTCGACCTCGACGACGATGATAAAAAGATGGAAGCACCTCATCTTCCGACGACCGAGAGGGATAAAATTATTAAAAAAAAATCGTTTTATCATCAAAAAAGTTGTTTGTACCGTACAAAAAGTTTGAAGGCTAGATTAGAATATAAAAGAAAATCACTTCAATTTACAATGAATATTTGAAATTCGAAAAAGAAATGTTTAGTAAGGTCACAAGAACGTGAGAAAGAACAGGAATTTAAAATAATAACAACGAACACTGATCATCTAATATAAGTGACAGACACAAAGGGCTTCGACAGGAAAGGGCATTACATCTATTGACAGAACAAAGTAACTTTCCAAGTGGACTGGGAAGGAATCATGTGTGCGGTTCTAGCTATGCACAGGAAACCTGGTAATGAGATTAATTTTTAGTTTAGTTTATGTAATTTTTCTTGGTGTATTTTACGTTATTTTATGTAAGCCTCTAATTTTTTTTATTTAATAAGAAACATTCAATATTAACTTTTTATGTAACATTTAAAACATTTAGTTTTATAATAAACCTTAAGTATTACTTAAGGTTAGATTTATATGTATTTGTTATTTTACTTTAAATATTTTAAAAATAATAAATATTATTTATTAAACATAATGAAATTGGTGAGCAGATAAAGAGTTTATAATCTGACATGACACGTGGCAGAACCCCACAATAGGCAGGTCGCAGGACAAAAAGGCCTGCTACAGTTTTCACATGAAGGTTTTCGGTCACGGGGTTTACTTATATAACCCCACCCCAATTTAATTCCTGTCGTCTCATTTTACAACCAACAAATCTACTTCTTTCACTATTAAATGTATTACTGTTATGTTTTCATTTTTCATTTAAAAAAAAAAAATTGCTTTTCATGCAATAAATATTGATTACCAACTTATTTAATTAATTTTACCATTTTATTGATAATTTATTAATATTTAGTTTCAAAAATTGCATGTGTATAAATCAATAATTTTGTTAATAAACTAAGGTGTTTTGCTAAATAGACACTTCATTGAACAATTTTTATTAAAAATCATCCCATCATTAACTATTTATAACTAGTTTTTTCAAGAAAAAAAACAATACAATTTCAATTAATAAAAATTAATAAATAATTAAACAATATGTCAACACCGTAAAATAAAAAGTGTTTTTAGACAACCCTGAAACTAATATATACTCATTGCCAAATACTGTACTTATACTATACTCATTGCCAAATACTGTACTTGTACTCCGGTTTCCAATGTACTTGGATAATGAAAAAATAATTTTTAAACTTATCTACAACTTTTTATTTTTTTATTTAAAAAAATGCACATAAGAATATTAACATTTCAAAGTTCCTATGCCAAATTAATAATATATCATATATAATGAACGTAAATTATTAAACCTTCTAGTCATTTACAGCTAAGGATCATGCATCCAACCAAAAGGTGAAATATAAGTAAAATTCCTACTAAATAGTACTCCCTCCGTCCCAAAATAATAGTCCACAGACAAAAAACACACAGTTTAAGAAAACATTAATTACCATTAACTTTATTAAATGAAATGACAGTCTTACTCTTATGTTGCATTTAATTCTATGGTAGTTGTATTTAATTTTATGGTAATTTAACTAATAATGAGGGGTATTATGGTAAAAGACATATTTATTTTTAAAAGTAGACAATTATTTTGGAACAAACCAAAAAGGAAACATGGACTATTAATATGAGACGGAGGCAGTAATAATTTTGTTTGGGTTGGGTTGCTGGTTTTATTTTTGGGTTTTAATCAATTCCCATATTTCATTTCTAACTTATACTGATAAGTTTTTCTCATCACAACATCAATAATAATATTAATAGATAAAACGATAATCATTATAAGTAATAATAAAAACTATAACTATTAATTAAACTTTTATATAATAACAATATCAAATTTTATAAAAACAATACCAATCTACAATTTTTATGATTAAAATAGAAAATATTCTACCCTTTAAGATTAAATTACAAAAATGATTTAAATTTTTATATCATACCCTTTCTGATAAAACTAAAACATCTGGAAAAATACTTGTAATTTAATTGATTATTTTGGTTAGAATAATTAGTTAATATTATTTAACATTAATTTATTAAAACTAAATCCAGCTAAATTGACAGCTTCCACAGCCAGCTTTCAAAAATTTATATATTATTTATATGAACTTTTTAAAAATGTTTGAAAGCAAAGATCCCTACCCTTCATTTTCATAATCAAACGACAGATCAAAATTTATAAATAAAACAAAAAGAAAAAAAAAAAGATAAAGTTCCCACTTTTTTACTTAATCCAAGATATTATAATAATAGAAATTAGAAATTGCTTATCTATGGACTATGGCTGCTCTTCCTGTACACTAAACCTTAGTCGCTTGGCTTCTCTGTCGTCGTCGCCGGAGGGTGTCGTCGGAACAAACAAAAGATTATCGGAACGCGTGTCGCAGCTGACGCAAGTCGCCGCCGCATCCAGGACACCGTCTGGACTCGGCGGTGGCTGATCAGGTCTCCATTGCTTTCTGACTTTATGAACAGCCGAAGGGCACGTGTCCACCAAGTACTCCTCCATTAGTTGATGACAGCTTCTCACCATTTCCTGTAGAATTCAATAATTAAAAAAACAAATCAACAATCTGATTCTAAATTTCACGCTTTTTATGTAAGAAAACAAAATCACAAAGAAAATCACGAATCAGTACTTTGTTTACTTTCTCGTAGTAACTCTCCGGTACATCCACTCCTTCACCGGCGGCAGAAATCACCGCCGCTGCTGCAATTACAGACGGCTGGAATCCTAAAAAGTCGATCACTGGCATTCATAAACAAAACCTAAAATTATTGACAAAAAAAAACCATATCAAGTGATTAAGAATCAACTAATCGGGTCAGGTCGTGTTTTACCACGAATGGTCTTGATGATGAGATCCGAACATTTCGAGTGAAAATGGAGTTCGTTGGTTCGAGAAGAAGGTGGAAGTTTGAAGATGAAATAATAGATAAAATCAAAAGGGGTCACCGATCGGAGCCTCCAATTGAGTTTCTCCATTACCAAAAGCTCCATTCTCTGAACCGATTTGGGTTCGAATATAAAAGGGGACTCCAAAACTTGAAGATCTAAAAGCAAAGGTACATCAGGCTCCTCCATTTTCGCAGCTAATGATAAACATGCCACCGATAACAACTGAAACGCCCATCCATTATTCCCCTGTTTTCACAAATGCCAACGTCATGGTCGTGTAGAAATTACATAATAATTGAATGTGTAGAAGTTTAAATACCAGGAGAGAGGCGGCGGAGGAAGAGAGAAACCGGTCTAAGTAATTGACGGAAAGAATGGCGGTTATTGGTTGAAAACGATGATGTGAGTGAGCCTGCATTCAATTGAAAAAGATTTTAGCAGATAGCGATTTATGCATGTAAATATAAGCATAGCATACGTTAAGAATCCAGTTGATGGAATCTTGACGGTGGGTGAGATTGACGGAGCGGCGTTGGCATCGGAGGAGGTAGTCAGGATGCGGGGAGTGATGGGGTTCTGCGGCGATGAGTGAGTCGATGATGGAATCTTGGATCGATGGTGACAGGTGGTTGACGGCGGCGGAGAAAAAAAGACTAGAAGCTGAGTTGTCGGACATGGTGAAGAACAAAGAAAGAAACAACAGCAAAAGTGTCGATAAAAAGGGAGACTGTGGTGGTGGTAGTGCCGGTTAAGACAAAGACAGCATTGGTGGTGGCGAATGTTGGTGGAAGAGTGGTGGTGGTGGTGGTAGTGGTGGAGGAGGAACACATGGCTTATGGTTTGGAAGACGACATGTTTCTAACAAAATTTGTTTTTTTTTTTTTGTGTGTGTGTGTGTTTAAGACGGAGTGGAAAAAGATGATTTAATGGTGGAAGATGGATCAACGGCGAGTGTGTTTGAGGTATGGTATTACGGGTGTGGTGCGATGTATATGAACAGATCTCGGTTCAACTTTCCATTAGGCAGGCTCACTTGGGAATTCGTGTATTGACTAGTCAACTACACCAACACGTATTTTAGGAACGTTCACATTATTGGATATATCATTGGCAACAACTCTTTCTATTTATTGCATTTTCATCGAATAATTAATAGTAATAAAAATGATAAGCAATTAATATATGGATTTAAACAAAACTAATCATTATAAGTAAGAACTTAATAAAAAAAATGGTCAATGTGGTTACTACTTCTTTTTAATGATTTGTGGTTCAAAAATGTTTGAACTTTGTAACAGAAGTATAATTTTGGATTTCTTAGTGATTTTGATTTTTCATGGTAAAACTGTTACTATTTGTACCATGTGCTTAAAGAACAAGTTTTTTTTATCGATCATTGTAGTCTTTCTCATATGTGGCACAGGGTGCATAAATAAAGACATAAATTTCTTTCTTCTTCGACCTACAAAGTTTTAAAAAAAAAAAAACTACAAATGGTGTTGTGCTTTTGTGGTAGAGTGGTGACTATAGGTACTTCTCCTGGACGTCAACAAGCCCTGGTCGTAGGTTTCTTGCTTGGCCTAAAGAAAAGATTTCAATAGTCACAAAATAGAAAATAATTTACACTTTTTTTATCTTGTAGGGTTCTAAATGTGGTTTTTTAAGATTGACTGAACCTCCAATGTTTGCAAGGTCCGTTGTGTGATAATATCGGGATTACTGAAAAACATCAATAATCATGAAGTGTTGATTTTCAGTTAAGGAGCAGGAATCATGATTATTTTGCATTTTGGTATTAGGTTTGTAATTAACATGGTTTTTGGTAGGTTGAACTAAGGTTAAGATTTGGGTCATTTGTAAACATGTTGTAACACTTGCATTTTGATAATGAAGAATATGTTATATCATTACAAACTACCTAGAAACACAAAAGATATATCAATAACATCAAAACAGAATAACACAAACATTACAACACAAATTCAAAAACAAATATTATTTCCTAAAACAAGATATTGACACGGTTTCTCTTCATCAATGTTCTCATGGCCTCCTCAATCTTCTTCACTAAATGTTTATCCCTCTCATTCTTTTCATAAAGGTAAAGCAAAGAAAGATCGTGTATTTCACCAATTGGAATCTACTTCAATGACTCTATGTGCTTTTTCATATCTTCCTGTTTTTTAAGGTGTGTAGCTTTCTTGAATTCTAGCTAATCCCCACTTCTTATATTGCCCCTTCTCCTTGTTGCTATCGGTTAATTCATGTATCCATGCAACATAATTTTCTTAGCGAGTTTATTCATTTTGGTGTTAGATGAGTATGGAGAAGATGGTGAATACATGATGAATAAACACAAATTATTATAGAATATCTACGATTTTTTTATTTGTGTGATTGAAAGGTTGGAGAGGTAGTGGTATATTTAGGTTGTGTTTGGTAGGTTGGACTGGGCCGAACAAAATAGAACAAGTTCATTTGATGAAGCGTTTGGCATGGATGAAACAAGGTGGTTGTGGAATAAAGGCCAAGTTAAATGGAACAATTTTTCTAAATTTTAGTCCTACTCAAGGATGGAACAAAGTTAGACTAAAACATTTTGACGAAAATGCCATCAAAAATCAAGATCTTAACTCCACATCTTGGTCTCTATAGCACCTGGTTCCTGGTACGTAAATCTCACTTGAGTATTATCCATTTTTTTAGCCTTGGACTCGGCGAGTCATAGGACCGACTCGCCGAGAAGATACGGGACCCGGGACATGTTTAAGTTGGCGACTTGGCGAGTCCATATCCTGTACTCGACGAGTCACCGCTGTTGGATTAAACCCTAAGTTTCAGGGGTTTGCACCCTATTTAAACCTCATGTCCGCCCCAAACCAGCCCCCATTCACCTCAGAGCTCCCAACCCTCGTTCCAAAGCTTATTTCCTTGAGAGTTTGAAGCATTCTTGTGTATTCTTGAAGGATTTGTGAAGGAAGTGGTGTAGATCAAGAGGAAGGGAAGGAAGCCAAGCATCTTAGTGTCCCCTCAGTAATTTCTTTGAGGTATAACCCGTTTTCCCTCTGTTTTTATGCTTATTGCTCCATTAAGTCTTTCTTGAGCCCTTCCCCAAGCTTGTATGTGCAATATAAGTCGTAATAAGTTGATTGGCCTTTAGATCTAGGCAAGATTGAGCTCCAGGAGCACAGATCCGTTACCTTTATGGACCCATGTTGCTTGTTCACCCTAGATCTACCCTTTTGAGGCATTTTGAGCCCTAAATCCCTCATTGGTGAGTATCTACACGTAAATTTGGAAACTTTACGTGTCATTCATGTTCTAGGAACCCAGATCTGTGAATGGCATAGACTGGAATCGAGCAAAATCGCGTATATAGTGATTGCATGGCGATGACTCGGCGAGTCTGCTCGCGAGTCTCCGAGTTGTCCCCTTTTCGTTGTGTCGAGTGCGATTAGTGAGTCACGGGGTGTGACTCAGTGAGTTGGAAGCCAAACTCATCCATGGAGGAACTCGGCGAGTCCATGCCCTGACTCGGCGAGTTCAAGGCAATCTCCTTAGATCAAGAACAGACTCGGCGAGTTGTTCATACAACTCGGCGAGTCACAGCATATAGTGTTCTTCGGATGAAGATGAACTCGGCGAGTTGTTCATACAACTCGGCGAGTAGGATGAAGGACTTGAACCTCAGTTTAGAAGAAGAACTTGTCGAGTCAACGCCTAACTCGACGAGTAGGGAGGGGATCCAGGACAATCGATTGGATAGGGACTCGGCGAGTTGGAGAGCCAACTAGGCGAGTCGGGTCAACTGAAAGTTGACTCTGACTTTGACTTATGACATGATCAGGGGTAAAATGGTCATTTTACCCAAAGGTCAGTTAGCAGTGATTGATTGAGTATGTTGTGGGAGTTGCAGCCGGAGGATTTCCGGAGCAGCAGCAGCAGCAGTAGACAGTCAGTTCCCGAGCAGATCAGCAGCTACTTCGAGGTGAGTTACCTTCTAGTAGCGGTGGGTTTACGGCCACAATGCCGGCCCACCAGTAGGGTTCGTATGATAGATGATTGTCTTTGTGATATCATCTAGGATTGCTACTACCTGATATGTTATGTGCTAGCTTGATATGTTGTATGTGAAAGTAGTAGAGTTCGGTTGTTAGGACCGAAGGGTAGTCAGACACCCCAGATACGTCTAACAGTATGTGATGATGTGTTGCATGCTGGCTTGTTATGTTTATGCGATAGAGGTAGTAGGAGGGGATCAGTCCTCGGGTTCGGTTGTTAGGACCGAAGGGTAGTTCAAGCACCCCAGATATGTCTGATAATATGTTTATGTTATGTGTAAATGTGATAGTAGTAGTAGGGGGTGAAATAGTCCCCGAGGTTCGGTTGTTAGGACCGAAGGGTAGTCAGCACCCCAGAATGGCTCGACATGGGTAGGTCAGCGCCCCAGAATGGCTTGACACGGGTAGGACGGCACCCCAGAATGGCCGCACGGATAGTCGGCACCCCAGAATGGCCGTACCGGGTAGACAGGCACCCCAGAATAGCCTGGCAGTATGTATGTTATGTGTTTGTATGGTATGTGGTACGATGGGGGGAACTCACTAAGCTTTGTGCTTAAGTTTTTTCAATTTTGGTTTCAGGTACCTCCTCAGCTAGGGGAAAGGAGTCGGCGCGGTAGCAGCACGTCACACACACACTCTCTTGTTTCCGCAATTATGAGCTTATTCTGGGATTGATACTCTGATGTTTTGATTATTTACATGTTGTGGATTTCAAATTAGGTTTTCGATGTGAAATGGTTTAATTAAACAATGTTATAATCATTAATGCTTTCTAAGTAATGTTTTACAAACGAAATTTTTGGACGTGAAAATTGGGTCGTTACAATCTCCACCATCATTTTGTCTGGCAAGTTCCGTTTTGTAACAAGTTCCTCTCTTCTACTCACATCTTAAACAACATCAAAAATCAGATTGTAAATTGCTAAGCTATAAAAATACTACTACAATGCCATTCTAAAAAAAATCAAAACACCATTTATTTAAGATTCCTAGTTCCTATTTACATCTGATCAATTAGATTTTAGTGAATCAAACACAAAGTCAAATGCCCACAATACTTCCAGCGCAAGGCTTACTAATTTCTTCAGATAATCAAGGATCTAGAGTGCGATCGAGAGGTGATTTTTCTGACTACATAGGGGAACGTTTAATTTCTATGGATTTTACACTCTTTGGTTACAAAGAGGGAGTAAAGAAGAGGAAGATATTGTGTATTTTAGTTAGTTAATTGGAAAAATAAAAAATGAGATGAGAAAATCATATTACGAAGTGAGATAACAAAGGAGGGGTCCGGTTGATTTTAACAAAATGAGATTTGTATATTTATATGTAACCTTTTTTAGCACAAAAAAATAAAATATATCTTTAATAATTATTACTATATACTAAAAGACATGACAATCAAGTAATTTTACCATTTTGTGAATGTATTAACAAGCTATATATATATATATATATATATATATATATATATATATATATATATATATATATATATATATATATATATATATATATATATATATATATATATATAGAGAGAGAGAGAGAGAGAGAGAGGGGATTAGGATTAAATGTATGATCAAATTCTAACCAATATATATATATATATATATATATATATATATATATATATAGAGAGAGAGAGAGAGAGAGAGAGGATTAGGATTAAATGTATGACCAAATTCTAACCACTATAATTAAAAAATGAATAGTTTAGGGTGCACCATTTAATCTGTCCATGATTCCAAACATGCTTATACGTTTCTTATTTTTTAAGGAAATTGAAGTAACATATTGTGGCATCAATTCTTATCATTCTAACATTAGTTTTATGAACATAGATTTTTAACAGTGCAGGTAATCTAATAAACATTCTCACAAAAATACATTTTCAATTATTTAGGGAAATCTCAAAAACATTCTCACTAATGTTAATATTCTCTAATATGGTTGCATCCATTCTTATCATTCTTAAATTAATCTTATGAATTGTGTGCATGAAGTACATGGTATGAGGATGGATAATAAAACTAAATCTATTTGAGAATGTACATTATGAGAGAATAAAGAAGATAAAAATAAGATATCAGGTTTAAGGAAGAACATCATTTACATTCTGTGAGAATGAAGAATAAAATATCAGAATTTGACATAAAAGTTTGATTTGCATATCTATAACACTACAAATATATTTATACAACTTAATAATTCTTCAAGAATTATAAGAGAATGAAAAATATAAGATAAGATGGCATATTCAAGAACGTACATCAAGTACATTATGCGAGATTGTAGAAGAAAAATTCATAATTTGACATGAAATTCTGACTTGTATGTATGTAATAATATACATATTTTTATACATCTGAATAATTATTGAAGAATCTAAACATTCTTGAAGAATTCAACCCTTTTTATAAAGAATGCTTGAAGAATGCAATATTTAACATTCTTTAAGAATATAGCACCTTGAAGAAACCTTTGTTCCTCTTCTCTCTATCTCTTACTTGTTAGTGTGTTTTCTAGAAACAAGAACTTGATATGACTTCATTGAATAATTGTTGTATGGAGAGGATATGGTGGTGGTGTACTGCTATGAAGATGTGATGAACATGTTTGTCTTTTGTGATGGTTTTGATTAACAAATTGAAGACGACACGGAGATAATGATAACAAGATGGAATATATGCGATGGTGGCTTGGTTTATACAGGTGTATGTTAATGGTGGGTGGTGGTGGAGATTTGGTGAAGACGGTAACTGACGTTATATGGTAACTTGAAGTATTTGTGGAATAAGAGTTTACTATTGTACGTTACGAACAGGTGTCAATGTTGGTTTTATGTTGTTGATGGCGTATGATGAATGCTGGAGTAACGATGGTTCTTGGTAGAATGAACGTAATTTGCACAAAAGATGCTTTCATTCCATAAAACTAGGAATTTGAGTTAAAATTCAAATTATCTTCCATAAACATAAGGATTTAATTAAGATAATAATTAATTTAAATAACTAAATTACTATAATACTCTTACCAAATGAGTGGTCCAAAATCAGTCATACATTCATACAATAATTAAAATTCATACATGAATCTAACTCTCTCTCTCTCTCTCTCTCTCTCTATATATATATATATATATATATATATATATATATATATATATATATATATATATATATATATATATATATTGTTCCGTTCAGTTCAGTCTCGTTCAATCCAGTTCCGTATGACAAACACTACCTTATTGACTTTATTGGGAAAATAAATAACAATTAAATACTGGTAGTAGAACAAACTTGCTTTATTATTTACCTACCCGATTTATTCGTATCATAGTTATAGAAAATACACTGAGAAATGCAATAAGAACACCTTGTCAGTAAATATATAAAGATTCTCCAAGTCGTCGTTGTTTCTATTCCAGTTTTATCTCATTTACTTCATTTTATACTTTCATATTGTCAATACCTCAAAAAGCATCAGACAGTAGTGTTAAATGTGACTTGGGTATTTAGGGCATTCTAATGTCACACTTAGATATGGTGGCACACTTGGATCGATGGCACATTTGGATGTGATGTCACGCTTGGATCTCATGCCATGCTTGGATTTAATGGCATGCTTGGATGTGATGGCATGCTTGGATGTGATGGCACACTTGGATGTGATGACTCACTTGGATACGATGACACTCTTTATATATGATGACACTCTTTGGGATTAGACATAGTTATTCGTACCTAGTCCGAGAGTATGGATTGGACTTAGTCAATTGTCATTAACCCGGAAGTATGGATTAAGACATAGTCAATTGTCTTTATTCCGGGAGTATGGACAGGACATAGTTATTCGTCATTAATCTGGGAGTATGGATTTAGACATAGACATTTGTCCCTAATGTGAGAGCATGGAATGAGCACAAATATTGATTCGAGAGTATGGATTAAATCCGGGAGTAAGAGGTAAAATTTAATGTCCGAGAGTATGGATAGTCTCATTGTAAGGATTGACAGGGTGGGGTAAGAGTCGATTATATATATGGGGAAAATTGTATATTTTTTGAGATCTAAATTATATATATAATATAACATTGTGGGATTGAAATCCCTATGTACTCACCAGGTTTGCCAATGTCGATATAAAGTTACATTACACTGAGAGATTAAGGAGATGCAAATCACTAGTGATAATGAATGTAAGTTCTGTTTATACTTATGTTTCTGTAGTGACGATGTCATCCCAAATGTTTTAAAATGAATAAAAATACATTTATTCGGAAATGCTTTGATAACGTATTTATTATCTTTTTCTGAGAACAAATTCCGCAACATTTTTATTAAAAGAGGTACTCTGATTTTTATAAAGCATAAACAAAACTAGTCTTTTATAGCCGTAAAAATGGGAATGTCATACCCAAGTGCTTCATTGAGTTTCAATTGCTCTAAATTCTCCATGTGAATGCTCGAGCCACATTTAGCATATGGGTTAAAGGATCATTCTATTATTGAAAATGGGTTTATGTAATCAGTTTTCAGGGTCCATATTGTATTGGATGACAGGAGGAGCAAATCAATAATATTATATTATATATTGAATGTGTACAAAGATTCACCGGTTCTTGAGCAGCATAAGGCATGTATGGAACTTTCAGCTCAGGAGATTCCTACCTAGCAGACCATAAACCCATTTATTGGGACTAAAAGTCGCACACCTCTATATTGAGCTGATAATAAAGTCTACTACTCAACCGAAGGAAAAAATGCATGGTCCTTAAGACAAAAATTATCTCAAGACGAGGGTGAAAAGAAAACCCTCTTAGCCACATGTGCATAAATATGGCCATAAAAATCTCATACACATCTTATATGAATTACCAATGTCTCATATTTGAAATTTAAATTTTGACCCCAAAAAAAGGATAGTAAAAGAAATCATTGTTGCTCGAATTTTCGTTGGAAAAAGTTTTTGCAGGTTCCATTGATCGCCGCGCTATGTCGAATGTCGTTATTGCTAAATAGGCTTCACCCTGGTCCGAGTGGATTGTTTTATTACATGGATTAATTAAAAAGAAATGATGAATAAGTTTATACTTTAAATAATAAAGCAATATTGTTCAAAATAACTCAAATAACTAAAAGATAATCATAAATCATCAATTACCAAATATTTCTTAATTATTAGGTGTTCATTTGTAAAATTAAAATTTTAATTATTTTTCATAACACAACATACATAAAAAACACCAAGACAATAATAATAATAATAATAATAATAATAATAATAATAATAATAATAATAATAATAATAATAAACTAGATTTGTATAGAAAATGAAAAAAAAAATGTGTTTTGTTTTGTGGCCACTAATTTAATCATTTTTATAGAATAACCAACTTTTATAATTAAAAAAATCATACATAAAAAATAATATTTAAAGATTATAATGATTTATAATTTATTTTTAACAATTTATAGCACAAACATGTAATAATTAAAAATTGAAAAAAGAAGATTATTTTGTCATTTAGCATAGATATAATTCAAATTCTGTACAAATCAAACAAAAATTTAAATAGAAATGATTTCAGTTTTATATACATGTTAAAAACCAATGGGCCACCTAAAAACATTCATAAGTAAAAAGTTGAATTTATATGCTTAATATAATGAAGGAGACAACCTTATATACATGTTCAAAACAATGCACCACCTAAAACTATTCATTTTAAAAATGAACATATTTTATACCATTGTGAAAAGAATGAAAATATAATGGCTAAAAATGTATTGAGAAAATAAAAATCGTGTTGCCCACAATCGTTGAACATATTCAATATCATTTTAAGGGGAATTTCTCCCTTAAACAAAATTCAGTCAAGAACCAAAATACAAAAGAATGACTCGAACATAGTAGCATAAGGTATAAAGATCAATCATTTTGGATATAAAAAAGGATTGGGCCCCACCGGTTTAGAGAGGCACAAAGCAAATCGGTTTTTTAACTCGCCCCACAAAACCGAAACCGATTTTTTTTACTAGTTTTTAAACCGTAACCAAACCGATTTTTTAACGCAATTTCACCTTCCTAAAAAACCAAACCGATTATAACTTCCTGTCCAGAGAAAACCAAAGACTGTATATGTTATGCGCACCTCTACACTGGTTATACAATTTTTGGAGCAGGCCCAAGACCTATCATTATAGGCCCAGTTAAGACATTTCCGTTGGGCTCATGATCCGTTTTGTGCACCTCTACGACTAAGAGGACCATTTTAGAAAAATAAGATAAGCCATGTCATGATATTGATACATTGGAATATTAATAGATACATTCTTCATTTCAAACAGTCATATTCACAAGACTACAAGCCTACAAATAAGCTAAAAGCTTTTCTTTTCTATAGGCTGGAATGAATGTATCTCAATCTCAAAATATTAATAAACACAAAATCAAGAATTAAGAATCAAACAGAAGGAAAGTACTTAGAAAGTCCATAAGGAAGGGAATAGAACTCTGCACTCCTCACATCTCTTTCAAAGTACTTAAATTTCCCCCACCAATGTCTTCCTCCATCTGTTCTTACATCTTTGTGATTATACCCCAGAGTCCTGTCAAGAAACATACCCACAATAGCCGCTACTGTTGCTGGAGACGTGAATATCACCAACATCGCTTCATTGAACTGTAAATAAGAAAAAAAAATCATATTTTAATTTTTTTTTATAGAAAAAAAAATTAAAAGTGAACTTTTTTTGTTATATACCCAAGTGGATCTACTGCGAACAGGGCCTGCTCCAGTTGTTATCACGTAATCATTGAAATATTGTGGGACGGAAAGACCCATGAAGAGTGAGAAACCCAGGATAAACTTTGTACGATAACTGTTAAGGTTGCAGTACTGTAGTAACCCTAGACCAGCAGAAGCTGCAATTTTTGTCTTACTGACATCAGTCTCTCAGTACAGTAAGTAGAGTACAAAAAGAAGAAAGTACAATCTGTTATGTCATGTCACAATACATATATTAAAAAATCTATGTATTGTGGTTTTTGTTGGATGAAAGGAGTGTTGAAGATCAAGAATTATGCTTACACATGTAGCCAAACAAGACACAATATAGAGCTCCAATGATTGGTAAAGGTATGGAAGCTACAATGGCGCCGAATTTTCCTGGTTAAATCAAGAGAAAATTATATTAAAATTGTTAAAAGTAATGGAGATATTGGAGCATGATGAAGATGGAGATAGAGGAACAAACCTAAAATGGAAAAGAAGAACATGAAACCTGCAGACATTTGTACCACTCTTCTGCTTCCCACTTTAGTTACTGCTAGAAGACCAACGTTTTCACTATGAAAAAACACCAAAAAAATACATCATTCATGGATGAAAAGGAAAGTGAATTTTTTTATTAAAAAGATAAAGTCATTTAAATTGATTTTATACACTGATGCAGTTGAGCCGGTTCCTGTACCCCATAACCCATCCATCAATATACCAATTCCCTGTAAGATTTTGTGGAAAAAGATTAATATGTGTTTAGAAACTAACATCATCATCCAGGTTGTACTTTGTTTGACATGACTGAACAAAACAAGTTGTACTGCGTTTGACATGCATTGGACTGGGATTGTCAATGAGACAAGAAATGCCTTTCTTTGTCCTACCCAAAAAAGTTGAGCAAGGTGAGATAGGGACTCTCTTTCGATATCTCATATGTGCAAAAGACGTTAATACCCTTTACATCCAAGTCTAAAAAACTAGTATAACACAATCACTTCTCACCAGCCAAGCAGCTCCACGGCTTAATACAGAAGATGGAACATGTGTAGCACTCCCATATCTTGCTGCTGCAATAAACGTGCCTGTTGACTGCAATCCGGATTTTAAATTTAAATTTTCAAAATGGGATTTTAATGAAGAGCAATAGCAAATAGGTAGTTCGAATCAAGTTTTTGCATATATATATACAGACCTCGATTAGAGACACAAAAGCAGCTGCTAACATTACAAAAACATCTCCAGCATGAATAGTGGGTCGACCCCATTGGAGTGGATATGGGAACTTTATCCTGCAACAAGAAAATTCATAAAACAAATGAACATGATGAATATAAGCCATGAAGGACTATCTTAGGTTGTGTTTGGTGTGCTAGCTGAAAAGCTAGCTTATAAGCTATGGTAAGTTTCTTTTGTGATTTTACCAAACACTAAACTGCAATAAGCTCAAAAAGTAAGTCAGCTTATACAGGGCCTTAATCCTATGTGGCTCACCATGAAGCAGCGCTTACAAGACCAGAGCGATCCACACGACAACTGAACTGAGTGTTGGGGGGTCTAGTTTTATAAGCACCGGCTGCTGTAAGAAGAGATGCGTATGCCCATACAATTGCTACAGAGATAAGGACAGCAAATCGATCAAGCCACTTTGATTTGTACCAGTAAGGGACATACTGTGAATAATAAATCGTCAAAAATCAATTACATAACTGAAGATGAGAAGTTGGGGAAAGAATTGATATTAATCAAGAAATTAAACTCACTTGAGAGAAGAGAACTAGTAGAATTAACTGGGGAAGCCCAATCTCAACGCATTCTGCCAACTACAAGAGCATCAAGAGAGTAATCAGTTAGAAAGGGGTCATATGCTCCCATCCGTCCCACAAATAGATACAAGCAATGGAACTGAGGGTCCAAAAATCAGTTAATAAGAGCTGATGTTTTAAAGAGTTTCGGAGGGTATTGGATCATGGAGCTTCTGGTTTCGAACGAATTGGGCAACAACAAAAGTGGCTCCAATTTCGAATCCAAATACAGGAATTAGAATTACAGAACAAAACCTAAACGAAGTAAATAAAGCATTTTACTTACTAGAGGAAACCCTTGTGCATAGAGACCAAGTCCGACGAGGGTTACCAGAGGAACCGCAGATAGCGGACTTAAGAACCTACAATCATCGAAATAATCCCAAATTTAGTCAATTCACTGATTTAGCTCCTAGCAGATAAAGCCATGAGTTTGAATTCAGTTGATGCGCTCAGGTAATCCGCAGACCACAAAACCATAAAATATGAACAATCGGTTTATTAATCACATGGATTTTGTATTTTTTTTTCGAGTTTAAAAACTATTAGTTGTATTAATAAAAAATAATAAAATATAAGAAAAATTAAAACACCAACAAACTAATAAATTATAAAAGTTCAAAGACTATTAGTTGTGATTTTTATGAGATAGTTAGTTATTGTATATTGATGTGGTGTTTGCCATATGTCGAAGACAAAATAGTGAGGGCTTATCTAGACAAGAATGGAATTGTAGAAAGCTATTGCAAGTTAGAATTTTGATAAATTATCTAGTTTAAAGGCTTAACCATATTGATTCAACCCTTTATTTTTAATTACTATTAATAACTATTATATATATATATATATATATATATATATATATATATATATATATATATATATATATATATATATATATATATATATATATATATATATATATATATATATATATATATATATATATATATATACTTGTTTAAATTATTTAAAGCTGTGGTTCGGTTATTATTTGTAGTTCGGTTAACCGTTAATCTATTCGGTGTAGTTCGTTATTTGTAGTTCGGTCCACCACGAATTTTTTTTTTTTTTTGAAAAATTGAAAATCATACCGTCAGTTTTCGTTTTGATTTAAGTTTATGCAGTTATTTCAATTTTTTTATTTTTAATTACTATTAATAACTATTATATATATATATATATATATATATATATATATATATATATATATATATATATACTTGTTTAAATTATTTAAAGCGGTGGTTCGGTTATTATTTGTAGTTCGGTTAACCGTTAATCTATTCGGTGTAGTTCGTTATTTGTAGTTCGGTCCACCGCGAAATTTTTTTTTTTTTGAAAAATTGAAAATCATACCGTCAGTTTTCGTTTTGATTTAAGTTTATGCAGTTATTTCAATTTTTTATTTTTAATTACTATTAATAACTATTATATATATATATATATATATATATATATATATATATATATATATATATATATATATATATATACTTGTTTAAATTATTTAAAGCTGTGGTTCGGTTATTATTTGTAGTTCGGTTAACCGTTAATCTATTCGGTGTAGTTCGTTATTTGTAGTTCGGTCCACCACGAAATTATTTTTTTTTGAAAAATTGAAAATCATATCGTCAGTTTTCGTTTTGATTTAAGTTTATGCAGTTATTTCAATTTTTTTATTTATGGTTCTGTTTTTGTCCACTTCTAGTTCCTAACTATGTTCCTATTTATTAGATCGAGACAATTATCAAAATTTAAAAAAAAAATAAAAGAGATAATCAGTATATTTTATTTAACATTTTATTATTTTATATGAATAAGAAAAAATATAAAATAATATTTAATTTATTATTTATTATAATTAAATCGACTGTTTGATTTTAGTTATTTGCTATGAATACTTTTGAAATAAATATTTTCAACACTCAAATAAAAGGTTGGTTACCTTTTATTCACTTAACTCTAGTTATTTACTTATTTATTTATGAAATTAAGGTTTATGTTTTTTTAGAACGACACACGGGTGAGATGAATAAAATGGCTAATGGTATGTGAAACTAACGAGATGTTGTTTTTTATTCAAATTTACAAAATAATTTTTTTTTTTGGGTGTGTAAATGATTTTTGAAGATTTCTAACATAATAAACCAAAACAAAACGTTTTTCAACAAAAAAAAAAAAAAAAAACCTATAATTATAACATTTTATAATGTTTATTATGTGATAATCCATTAAATTTATAAAATTTAAAATATTAACTTTTAAGAAATCGTTGGATAAAGTATTTGGATGCTTATTTGGTTCATATAAAAAACGACTTTTGCACGAACTAGTCAAATATATAATCAAAATAAATAGAAAAGTAACAAACCTGACAACGATTCTCCAAATACCAAGGAATCCAAGTATAATAGGAAGAAGTGAAGAGATCATAAGTGCTCCTTGCATTGCCCTCATTGTATGACGAAACCTCTGCAAATCAAAATTAACAAGTAATTATATATAATATTAGTCGTTTAACTAATGTTTTAATACGTGCCTCCTACATACATAATAAACCTATAAAAGAATCCTCTAATACATACTGCTTAAATTTAATATACGAAATATCAAAAGAAATTAATAACAAACGTATATAATTAATTAGGAATTGAACGTAACATACAATAGCGGGTTCAAAGTAAAAACTATAACGATGTGATAGAGCAATGTATAGCATAGGAACGACGAATCTGAATGAGCCTCCAATCACCACAGGAAGTCTTGTCCCAAACCATGTCTGTAACAATGTGTTCATTCCGGCAACAAATAACATTGTTTGTATCATATAAGCTTTCTCCACCTAATTATTAAACATGATTAATTAATAAGAGATTAATTATATATTTATATTGAAAGTTTTAATTTCAAACATATATATACTAAGATTTATGAGTTTCTTACAGGACCTCCACCCATTGGAGGAACAATAATGGAAGATATAAGAACAATGGTCCCTAGCATCACCAGATAGTGTTGAAAAGCCAAAACAGCAGCTTCGGCTGCATGCATCAAAAAAATACAAATCACAAACTATACGTATTAGATAACAATTTATGGGTTTTAAATCAAGAAAAAAACATACCCCAAGGAGGATTACTATTTATACAAAACTCCACTCCGGGAAACTGATCCTTCACCGGATGTGGAACAAACTTATCATCTTTTGCTACTGTCATTTTAAGTCAACGTTGACCTTATTTATGTTTAGAGAAAATAATTTAGAGAGATAGTGGAAGCATAAAATGGAAAATGGTGGTTGATTGTAACAAATATACTTGAAAATCTTATGGTGTTTTTTGCTTTAAAAGCAGTGTAGTTGAAGTTAGGATGGATTTTTGTGTATATAGACAATGACCTAATCTCACCAACAAAACTTGACCCATGGTAAAACATTAGGTTATCAAACGAAGAATTATGTTAACTCTTGGATATCTCGTTAAATAAACATTTAATTAAAAAAAACTCATACTAATTATGGAAATTTTGTTGTCTATTGTTATTCTTAATTAGTATTTTACTAGATTGCCAATTTGCCATATATAGTTGGCGTTTAACTTTATAGGTGGTGCAAATATTAATTGATACTATTTTTGGAGCAGGCCCAAAACCTATCATTATAGGCCCAATTAAGACATTTCGGTTGGGCTCAGGACCCGTTTTGTGCACCTCTATGAATAAGGGCCATCTTAGAAAAAATAAGATAAGCCATGTCATGTGATACATTGGAATATTAAATTATTAATAGATACATTCATTCATTACAAACAGTCATATTCACAAGACTACAAAGCCTACAAATAAGCTAAAAGCTTTTCTTTTCTATAGGCTGGAATGAATGTATCTGAATATATTAATAAACACAAAATCAAGATTCAAGAATCAAACAGAAGGAAAGTACTTAGAAAGTCCATAAGGAAGGGAATAGAATTCAGCACTCCTGACATCTCTTTCAAAGTACTTAAATTTTCCCCACCAATGTCTTCCTCCATCTGTTCTTACATCTTTGTGAATATCACAAACATCCCTTCATTGAACTGTTGACTGCAACCCGGATTTTAAATTAAATTTTACAAAATGGGATTTTAATGAAAAGCAATAACCAATAGGTAGGTCGAATCAAGTTTTTGCATATATATACAGACCTCGATTAGAGACACAAAAGCAGCTGCTAACATTACATAAACATCTCCAGCATGAATAGTGGGTCGACCCCATTGGAGTGGATATGGAAACTTTATCCTGCAACAAGAAAATTCATAACACAAATGAACATGATGAACATAATAAGCCATGAAGAAGGCTGTGTTTGGGACACTAGCTTATCAAAAAGTTATCTGAAATAGCTTATCAAAAAGCTAGTTTATAAGCTATGATAAGCTACTTTTGTGGTTTTACCAAACACTAAACTGCAATAAGCTCAAAAAGTAAGTCAGCTTATACAGGGCCTTAATCCTATGTGGCTCACCATGAAGCAGCGCTTACAAGACCAAAGCGATCCACACGACAACTGAACTGAGTGTTGGGGGTCTAGTTTTATAAGCGCCAGCTGCTGTAAGAAGAGATGCGTATGCCCATACAATTGCTACAGAGATAAGGACAGCAAATCGATCGAGCCACTTTGATTTGTACCAGTAAGGGACATACTGTTAATAATAAATCGTCACAAATCAATTACATAACTGAAGATGAGAAGTTGGGGAAAGAATTGATATTAATTAATCAAGAAATTGAACTCACTTGGGAGAAGAGAACTAGTAGAATTAACTGGGGAAGCCCAATCTCAACGCATTCTGCCAACTACAAAAGCATCAAGATTCATGAAAGAAATCTGTTAGAAAGGGGTTATATGTCTGTAAAACAATGTGACTTTTGATAGAGAAACAACAGTAATCCAGTCCCACAAATAGATCCAAGGGTTACAAAACAATCCGTTAATGGGAGCAATAAGAGCTGACGTTTTGATCGAAAGCAAAGAGTTACCAAACAAAACCTAAACGAAGTAAAGAAAGTATTTTGCTTACGAGTGGAAATCCTTGTGCATAGAGACCAAGTCCGACGAGGGTTACCAGAGGAACGGCGGATAGAGGACTCAAGAACCTACAATCATCAAATAAATCCCAAATTCAGTCGATTCACAATTCACTGTGATGAGTTTGAATTCAGTTTGATTCCATGACGGAAGTTGATATAGCAATCAATTGAGTTATGCGTTTATTGGGTAACGGATATTGCATAATCCGCAAAACCATGAACAACGATGGGGGCATGATTTCGCTTAGACTACTGTGTCAACATGTTATTACATTATTACACGTCCAAATTGTAAACCTCATCGCTCACAATTTGGTGATATAATTTCATACTTCACGATACTTTTCATACTTCACAAAACATAACATCAAAACATAACATGCTACTTGTATATTCATAAAAAAAAAATATTTTATATTGATAAAAAGTTTACAAACTATTGGATACAAACCGACTATTACAAATTGTTATATATTACATAACTATCCAGAATATTGTAATTTATACAAACATAAACTGAAGTACAAAAGTATTATTACAAACTATTTTAATTCTTTCAACAACATATGATTATACTGGTTACTTATCACCTGCAATTGTTAAACATTGATAGAGTAAGCGGTGACGCTTAGTGAGTTTAATAATAGATACAATATAATGTTACGTCATATATATATATATATATATATATATATATATATATATATATATATATATATATATATATATATATATATATATATATATATATATATTTCAATATGACAGAAGCAAAGAGAATCAAGGAGCAACAAAGGCATATGTGAATCATATGTTAAGTTTTCCATATCAATCAATGACTTGATTCAAAGTTATACAATCAAGGAGACATAATAATTTCCATACTTGATATACATCAATAAAGTTTCGGCCCAAATGGCATAGAAGACATAAGATTTCTAATTAACATCTTGGTAGATTTCAGGCTTATAGCCCTTTCTAACCATTTGCCAATGCCATAGAATAGAAGTCATTCTCTTACGGAGACATGCTCTACATAGCCAGAGGCTACGTACCAGTACCACTGTGAATCTAAGTCCTTTCACTGATCACATAGTCAAATGTATTACTTTTGCTATAAAAATAGCGAATAAAATAACACGGGAAAATAACTCGGAATAATAACACTGAAAAGCACATAGCACATATAAAACATAACATACAATTGTTCCTATATATTGAACTCACCTTGAATTAACCGGGGGTCAAAATAGTAATTTGGGCAGTGCTTCGGCTTTAAATATGACTTTCTATGTTGAAATTTGGGAGCTTAATTGAAAATCGGGCTCTGCGAAGGTAGGGCTCCAAAACCGAAAAGATAAATTTTTTGGGCTTCTTGGGCACTTCGTGGCGTATTTCGGGGGTTATAATCGATATCGGGGCTTCGTGGAATTTTAATATGAAGAAAACATGGAAAAAGGGGTAAAATATGACAATTTTTAAAGATTACCCGGGACGGCTCGCAGCCCTCCTTTTATAGGGCCAAGGTTCGGATGGTGCGCTGGCAGAAGGAACACGCAGCATCAGGAGGCGAAGGCAGAGGGCGCAGCAGCGATGATCGGACGCAGCAGCTGGCTCGGATGCGAGGGTCGGTCGCCAAACGTCGCGCATGCGAGGCGGCCAGGTGCGAGGCTCGGAAGGGTGACACGGGGCGAGGCGCGTCGGAAGCTGTTTGGGCCGCGGCGGAAGGCAACACGCGTCGGATCTGGGTAGAGTGGCTACTGTTCATGCGAGGTGACGTGGCTATGCGAAAATTTCCGATATTATCCACTTATTTCTCGGTTTTTGAGCCAAAATCTTCTAAAATCCATAACTTTCGCATACGGGCTCTATTTTTGACGTTCTTTATATGCACGCGTAGCTAAAATTATGATCTACAACTTTTGTTTAGACTTCGTTGGCTAATTTTGACTTTAATTTTTATATTATTATTTTTAACAGACCGGGACAGGTAATCCGTTAAAAATTCATAACTTCTTCATCCGACATCCGTTTTCGTCAGACTGTTTACCGTTGTACTACTATTGACGAGATCTTCAATTCTCGTTTAGGTTGTGTCGGCTAAAAATCACTCGATCTAAAATTCGAGTTTTTAGCTGTTTACTGCTAAGCTGAAACTTGTAAAAAATCATAACTTCCTCATACGAAGTCAGATTTTGGCGTTCTTTTTATCGAACTTCTCAGTTTAACGAATACTACGACTTTCATTTAGATCACTAAGGCTAAAAATTAGTTTATCAAAAACTCACTTTTTACGTCATTCGGCGCCGTGTCGGTTTTGTCGCGAATCTTCGATTGGTCATACCTTCTTCGTTATAACTCGAATTTCGACGAGGTTTTCGCCTACAAGTTTCTAACGAGATTATTTACAACTTTCAATAATAAAATTTCACTCATTTCAAATTTTATATTTTCGCTAAATTTCATTATTTGACTTTTAATTGAAATCTCATAAGACTTCCAATATTTTATGAGTGATTCTAAACATAGTTTTACTTCATTTCTAGTAAAAACTATCTGTTAGAACTCAACACTCAATTTCATATAGTATTTCACAATTTTATTGATTACAAAACACGATTTCAAAACATGTATGTTAAATATAACACCAAAGGTGGAAAACACCATGTTATTACATTATTATTACACATCCAAATTGTAAACCTCATCACTCACAATTTGGTGATATAACACCAAAAGTGGAAAACACCATGTTATTACATTATTATTACACATCCAAATTGTAAACCTCATCACTCACAATTTGGTGATATAACACCAAAGGTGGAAAACACCATGTTATTACATTATTATTATACTAATTTATAACCCGTGAGAACCACGGTTATAAAATTAATTAAACTTTCATATTAAAAAATCAAAATTATTAATTAATTATTTTAAATAAATCATTACTTAAGAGATATTTTTTTAGTTATATAAAATTATAACCGTTGATTTAAATAAATACGTGAAGTTATATCATCTTATAATATGTATTAATTTTATTTTATTTTTTAATCTAATGTTATTAATTTAATATAATTAGAGTGAGAAAATTTAAAATTTGAAATTTAAAATAAAGAATCAATTATTAATTTAATGTAATTAGAGTGGGAAATTTTAAAATTTTAAATTTAAAATGGATAATTAATAGGTTGACAAGTGGCATGATAAGTGATACTTGTATGACACTTGTCAATAGAAGATTAAACATACTTTTTTATTAGAATAGGGAGATGTTATCACATCGAAATTGTACACGTCAATAGAAGATTAAACATACTCTTTTATTAGAATAGGGAGATGTTATCACATCGAAATTGTACACGTCATCACCTTAATCACAATTTGGTGTTATAACACCAAATAACATGGGATAACACATTCTATTTTCTATTTTTTTTATTTTTTTTGAATGTTTTTAATTTCTATTATTCTAATTTGTTTTATTTTTTTCATTTACTTCATATATTTCTAATTCGTTTTATTTTTTTATTTATATCATCTATCTATAAAAAAACATGTAAATTAATAAAACATAATTTCATTAAATAGTAAATTAAAAATACCATACAAACAAAAAAGAAACACACGATAGTCCTAATAATTTAAAAAAAAACACCGACAAACTATTCTTCGCCCAAGTATTTGCTCTCGATCTTTGCCTTCATCCTCCGTATCACTTCATCTCGTCTCGGTGGTAAATTTGTTTCGTTTGTCGTAAGAATTGTCAAATCCTTCGATATACGATCTTCTTCGGCTTCTTTACCAAGGAAATCCAAATGCTCTCTTTGCAATTCATATATTTTATTTGCGATTTCCGTATAGGCGTTGATTTTTTTTTATTTCGTCGTGCTCTCGAAGCCGACTTTCATTCTCTTGCGCATGTCGTTGCGCGCGCTTGGCTTTGTCACGCCCCATCGATCGTCGTGGCGAAGAGATTTCTTCGATGTCATCAAACTCGTCTGGGATCTCATCGGTGTCCGCGTTGAGGTCGATGTTCGTGTGTTCGTCGGAAACGTCAACCGAACCTGAACCACGAGACCTCTTTGATTGTTGTTCCGATGATGTTGGCGTTTTTATCCATTTTGGATCTTTCCTCACTATGTCCCATACTTTTCATACTCAAATACGTGCCCCATTTGCACGTGATATTCCTCCCTCGCGGCTCTAAACACATCGATATCATTGGCACCACTTTGACGTTGCGAAGAAAGTTTGTTGTATATGGAATTGAATTTGGTGCACTTCCGGCTAATTTGAGTCCATTTGCCACTAAGTATATCATTATTGCGATACGTGTCACCCTTGTTTAAAATTGTGCGGAATTTGACGATTACGGCATCCCAAAAAGCAACTCTCTTCATATTGTTCTCCATAGTTGGTTGTTTTGAAGTACCGCACCAAGTTGTTGCCAATGCATGCTCTTCCTCCGGTGTCCACCATGTTGGAGGTGCTTCCATTTCGTCCGTCCCGACAACGACCTCTTTCCCTTTCTTTTTTGGTCTCCCTTTTTTTCTCGATGCTTTCTGACTACCCCCGGCTTGCGTCTCGACAACGGGTTCTTGCGTGGGTGTGGGTTGTGTGATTGTTTGGCGCATGGGACCGAATGTGTTAAAAAGGTTTTGTTAAATGTTTGCATTTTGTTGCATAAATGGTGAGGTAGAGAATTGTAGTGGGGGTGAAGCGGGATTGAAAAAATTGTCGGAATATGAAATTTGTCGTGAGTTTTGGGAGTTTAGAAGGTTAATGTATCCCTCATATCCCGCAAAACCTAATGGAGTGGATGTGTTTGTCTTCGGAGGAGGGGTCTTCGGGTTTTGATCCATAGTGGTTTTTTTGTTTTGAATGAAATAGAGATAGATATAGAGAAATAGATAGAAATATAGAGAAATAGAGATAGATATAGATATAGAGAAATATAAGTATAATAAAATGAGGTATATGTATTGATATAGTTTAATTTTTTAAGTAGTAATTTTTTTTTACAAATCACCGTATTAAACGGTAATATTACCGTTTTTCAACGGAACAAAATTTGCAACGGTCAAAAAAATGGTGTTACCATTCGTTACCATGGTCACGGCTAATGGTGTAACGCCCCATAACGGCTACATGGGGCGATGTTCCGCATTATGGCGCCGTTATGGCGCGTGGCACGTCAGATAACGTAATGTTCGCTGTAGCACCTGGTTCCCGGTTCGTACTTCTTGTAATTTAAATTCTTAATTCGTGCATTTTTGCCTTGGACTCGGCCAGTTGAAGGACCAACTCGCCGAGTAAAAGCGGGATGGGATACGGGGTCCGAGCCGTGGACTGGCGAGTCGGTCTCCCGACTCGGCGAGTAGGCCCTGTTTGGGCAAAAACCCTAACCCGAGCATTGTCACCCTATTTAAGCACATTAACTCGGCCCCTTGTCCTTAATACTTCCAGAGAGCTGTAGTGAGAGTCCCTAGTCCCCCTCATTGTGCTTGTAAGTGAGTTCTTGCTTGGTGAAGGGAATTGGAGCTTAGAAGAAGAAAAGAAGAGTTTGAAGAGTGCAAGAGAGGGAGTAGATCAGAAATCTACTTTGGGAGAAGTTTGCATTCAGGTAGTAAAGTCTCTACCTTGATCTTTAGTTCATTAGATCCCATTTTGTCCCAATTTGGTGGTTTTCAAGCCCTAAAACACCAAACCCTATGTGTTTGTGCTTAATAATCCGAAAGGACTTCAGATCTAGACTTTATGGATGTGTTATAAACATAAAGTTGTTGTGGTTGAAGTGATTGAGGACCCCATGGAGTGCATGACCTCTTTAAGAGCTTGGAATTGCATTTTTGAGCTTACAAGGCCATGCATGCACGTAAAGTTTGCAACTTTACGTGTTAGGCATGCCCTAGGAACATAGATTTGTGGTTTTGAAGAGTTGCATGTCTCAGATTTGGCTCATATGGGAAATGGGTCAAGGGACTCGGCGAGTCCCAAAGTGGAACTCGGCGTGTTCCATGAAGATGGCCTTAGAATCGGCGAGTTGGATGAACAACTCGGCGAGTCCTATGAAGATTGCATGGTACTCGACGAGTTGTTCTTCAAACTCGGCGAGTTGCATGAACTGTTATTGAGTACAAAGGGTTTAAGTGTCAAAAGTCCAACCCTTCGTGTTTGCACGTAGGATTAGCAATCTAACGTGTTCCGTTAGTCCCAGAAACCCCAGATCCGCATAAAGGATGTTCGGATAAGGATCTGGATGTGAGTGGGGAGTCCGCTCGCATGGACTCGGCGAGTTGTTCATGGACTCGGCGTGTTGTTCATGGACTCGGCGAGTTGTTCATGGACTCGGCGAGTCGGATCATGTAACGCCCGGGTTTCAGGGCTAAGCATTTTTGTCAATGTAATAGTCTAGGTCAACTCTTGTAACTCTTTTTGAAGTAATAAAGATGAAATATTTGAGTATTATGTGAATTATATGTGTTTATTATTTAATTATAAATATATAATTAATAAAGAATAAAAATGAGCGTCAAAATTAAAGTGTGAGATAATCCCGATATCTCTACATAAAGTTGTAGAATATCTCTCAAGGTTTCCGTGCATATAAGGAACGCCGAAATCTGAGTTACAACGAAGAAGTTATGACCCGTCGAAGTTTCACGACAGAACCGACACGATACCGGGAAGCGTGAATAGTGAATTTATGATAGAGTGAGATTTAGCCTTAGTGATCTAAACGAAAGTCGTAGAATATGTTAAACTAAGAACATCGATAAAAAGAACGCCCAAATCTGACTTCGTATGAGGAAGTTATGATTTTTCTAAAATTTAGCATAGCAGTGCACAACCCGAAATCTGAATTTTAGATCGGTCGATTTTTAGCCGACGGGATCTAAATGAAAGTTGTAGTACTCGTAAATACCAACGCGTGGATATAAAGAACGTTGATAATAGAGCTCGTATGCGAAAGATATGGACGAAGCTTAGTCCCTACTTTTCGAGCGCGGCGAATTCGATACAGTTTTGTAAATCCGAGATAGAATGAGAATTAGCCAACGAGGTCTAAATGAGAGTTGAAGATCTCATTAATAGGAACTCAACGGTAAAAAGACAGACAAAAACGGAACTCGTATGCGAAAGTTATGGACGAAGCTTAGTCTCTACTTTTCGAGCGCGGCGAATTCGATACAGTTTTGTAAATCCGAGATAGAATGAGAATTAGCTAACGAGGTCTAAATGAAAGTTGAAGATCTCATTAATAGGAACTCAACGGTAAAAAGACAGACAAAAACGGAGCTCGTATGCAAAAGTTACGGACGAAGCTTAGAGACTACTTTACTATAAAACTCCTATAAATACAAGGGTGAACTCCTCATATTTTCTTCACACCATAAGCCTCTCTTTCTCTCTCTAACTTCTCTCTAGCCTCCCTAAACCCCTCCCAAGTCTAGGGAACCTCCCTATCACGAGAAGAAAGCCCCGGAGCGCCCGACGGCTCCGAGAAGAAAAGCTTTCGGCTCGGAAACGCTGCTCCAGCGAAGTCCGGTTTTTAATAAAAACCCATTGTAAGTGAGTTACGCCTATACTATATTTAATATAGCTTTTATTTAATTATAGTAACATTATTAGGACATTAAAATAATTATTTGGGCTATTATTATGAGTTATATTGAGTGTTATTTAACGCTTATATAATAGTAATAATAGCTAGACTATTAATTAGTCGCGATTAACGTTAAAACTAAACTCTAGTGGTATTAATACAAGGTTTGGTCAAGGAAAAATTGTTTTAAGAAGTAACGAAGAGCTGTCCGAGTGCCGAGTCACCACCTTACCAGGTGAGTGCATAGTTACTTTCAGCTTACACATAGATATGAAGTATTTTATATAAATTACGTGCTATGTGTGCATATTATCTGAATACTTGCTATCTATGTTGGATGAACATTGTTATACATGTTTTCAATGATTTAAACTGTATATGTATTTTATATCTACGAAAATGTTGGGGTAAAACATGGGTAGATGTAATAGCTGATGTGTGATAAAATGATGAGAGGCCTCGATGTTGATGTTGTTGTTTCTGTCATCTAGCGGAGTATGGATGACGACCACGGACTCTTCTAGACAGTCCAGTGGAACACTAGCAGGCTCGCAACCTGTAGGTGTTTGTGAACGATGTGTTCACCGGTGTACTCCATCCCCCACATGGTTGCCTTTAGGACATTTATTGCTGAGGAATCCCCTTAGCAGTAGTGTCCGTCCCGATGATGATCCTTAGGCTAGGTCCCTTATGATAGGTGTTTAGGGACGTAAAGTGAGGATAACGGGAATGGGTAATCGGGTTATTGTTGATCGATGAAATTAATAAACTTATTTATTGTGGGTTGAAAACCCTATGTGCTCACCAGGCTCCCAAGCCTGACCCACTCAGTTTCTTGTATTACAGGTAGTGGCGCATGAGCATAGGTGTGATGTTTTGGACGAGGGATTACGGATATAGGCCTGTAGATATGAAATAATGTAGTAAGGCTTATATTGTACTGTTTATGCTTTTGATCTGTACGAACATGACATCCCGAGTCTTTTAATGAAATACATTTCTATGGAAATGCTTTTGATAAATCTTTATCATATTTTTGTTTTGGGACAAATTCCGCAACACTTTCATTTAAAATGTAACTCTGATTTTTATAAAGCATAAACAAAATCGGTCTTTTCTGGCCGTGATTTTGGGGATGTCACAGTTGGTATCAGAGCATTAGTTTAAGCGAACTAGGAATTTGTAGGATTTCTAGACTTAAACTTAAAATGCTAAGCGATGATTGTGAGGTGTGAGCACTAGCTTATTTTAGGAATTGTGCCTAAAATGCTTTTATGTGCTAAATGCTTTGTGCATGATATGCTGTTATTTCTTCGGATCTATGGTCTGTTGCCGACCGGATCTGGAAACCTTATGTGTTTAGGATTCTAAACGTACGACTACGATATTAGAACTAGCATGTAAATGTTTCGAGGAGGATTTAAACGTTTATCGTAAGTAAAGATTTCCCTAACTTAATATTCTCGTCTCAAACTTCAGCTTGGTGCCTATCGAACTCTCAAAGATAGAGAGGTTTGCTAATGGATTGTCAGCAGACTTTGGCCCAATGGTCAAAATGGCAACTACTTTGAAGACAACCGTTAGAGCAGCCAAGAATGTAGCGACCTAGTTGAGGGAGAAGGTCTGTAGAGATATGAGGTAGGAGAGAAAAGGATGTTAGATGGATATTCAAGGTCCAGCAAGAGGAGTAAATTCTCGAAGTCTGGTTCGAGAGGAGGAGGAGTCGAAGCAAAATGGTGCGACAAATGCAAGAAGAAGCACCAAGGAAAGTGTGACGGAGGGGTCACTTGTTACAAATGCGGAAAGCATGGGCACTATGCTAATGAATGCACCCTCAACCAGAAGGCCTGTTATGGGTGTAATGAAGAAGGGCACATTTTGAAGGACTGTCCGAAGAAGAAGGAGACAGGAAGACCCAACATACCACCGAAGCCGAAGGCAAGAGCCTTCCAGATGACGCTCGAGGCTGCAAAGGAGGCAGCAGACGTCGCTTCAGGTACCTTTCTTGTAAATGGTTTGCCTGCAAATATACTATTTGATTCCGGAGCCAACTACTCCTTTGTGTCGCATAAATTTGGTGGGAAATTAGCATTGCCTGTAGAAAAACTAGATAATGCCCTGATTGTAGAAGTTGCCAGTGGCAAATTCGTACCTGTTAGTAATCGTATTAGGAACATCGTCATTGACCTAAACGGAAACGAATTCCACGAAGAGCTATTACCCATAGAGTTAAACGGTTTCGACATCGTTTTGGGTATGGATTGGCTTAGCGCTAACGATGCTGAGATTCAATGCCGAAAGAAGATAGTAAAGGTGAACCCACCCGGAAAGGAATCATTTATGGTGTACGGGGACAAACACAGAGTGAATTCTGGAATCATCTCCTTGATGAAAGCCAAGAAATGTTTGTCCAAGGGATGCGCATCGTACTTGGCATTCGTAATCGATGCTAAGAAAGAAAAGAAAGAGGTGCAGAATATACCGGTTGTGTGTGATTATCCGGAAGTCTTTCCCGAAGACCTTCCCGGATTACCACCTGATAGACAAGTGGAGTTTCGTATAGACTTGTTACCAGGAACAACACCGATAGCAAAGGCACCTTACCGATTAGCACCGACGGAGATGAAGGATCTCATGACGCAACTTCAGGAGCTGTTGGACAACGGTTTTATTCGACCTAGTTCATCACCCTGGGGAGCTCCGGTGTTATTCGTAAAAAGGAAGGACGGAAGCATGAGGATGTGCATAGACTACCGAGAGCTGAATAAGGCAACGGTGAAGAACAAGTATCCATTGCCGAGGATTGATGACCTATTTGATCAGCTACGAGGTTTGAGCTACTTCTCAAAGATCGATCTTAGGTCAGGATATCATCAGCTGAAGGTGAGAGAGCAGGATATTGAAAAGACTGCATTCAGAACAAGATATGGACACTACGAGTTCTTGGTTATGTCATTCGGGCTAACCAATGCTCCCGCAGCATTCATGGATTTGATGAATAGGGTTTGTAAACCATTCCTCGATAAATCCGTGATAGTGTTCATCGACGACATTCTCATCTACTCAAAAAGCCAAGAGGAGCATGGAAAGCATCTACGGGAAGTATTAGAAGTGTTGAAGAAGGAGAAGCTTTTTGCAAAGTTCTCCAAATGCGACTTTTGGATACGGGAAGTCCAATTCTTGGGTCATGTTGTTAACCAGGAGGGAATAATGGTTGACCCCGCAAAGATCGAGGCTGTGATGAAGTGGGAACGTCCGAAAAGTCCCACGGAAATTCAAAGCTTCCTAGGATTAGCCGGATATTATCGACGATTTATCCAAGGCTTTTCTTCGATAGCTGCTCCATTAACAGCTTTGACTCATAAAGGAGCTACATATACCTGGAGTGAGAAACACGATGAGGCATTCGAGAAACTAAAGAAGAAGTTATGTGAAGCACCGATACTTTCTCTACCCGATGGAGTCGAAGATTTCGCGGTTTATAGTGATGCTTCTGGAGTCGGGTTGGGTTGTGTTCTGACCCAAAGAGAAAAGGTGATAGCATACGCATCTCGACAATTGAAAGAGCACGAAAAGAACTACCCCACTCATGATCTGGAGTTGGCAGCGGTAGTATTTGCCTTAAAGATATGGAGGCATTACCTCTACGGCACGAAGTGCAAGCTCTTCACTGATCATAAGAGTCTCCAGTACCTCTTTAATCAGAAGGAGTTGAACATGAGGCAACGACGCTGGCTAGAACTTCTCAAGGACTACGACTGTGAGATACTTTACCACCCAGGTAAAGCAAATATTGTTGCTGATGCTCTCAGTCGGAAAGTCAATCTTGAAAGGAAAAGGCCAAGAGCGTTAAGAATTGAAGTCGTCTCGACGATTGTGGAAAGCATCAGGAAAGCTCAAGAAGAAGCTTTAGAGAAAAATGACCGAAAGGAAGAACGTTTGGGAAGAACGTTAGTGTTCGGTACAAACAGTCGTGGACTGAAGGCATTCCAAGATTGAATTTGGGTACCTAAGACGGGAGGAATAAGAGATCTTCTAATGGAAGAAGCACACAAGACCATGTACTCGATTCATCCCGGTAGCACTAAAATGTATAGGGACCTAAAACCCTACTACTGGTGGCCGACGATGAAGCTCGATGGTGCGAAGTATGTGGCCGAGTGCGTAACATGTGCGAGGGTTAAGGCACAACATCAGAAACCGTATGGGAGTTTAGAACCCTTACCTGTACCCATGGGTAAATGGGAAGACATCACCATGGATTTTGTGACTAAACTGCCCAGGACGAAGAACGGTCACGACATGATTTGGGTAGTCGTGGATCGTTTCACCAAGAGTGCACACTTCATAGCAGCCAACGAGAAGTGGTCTATGGATAAGCTCGCAAATGCTTACGTGAAGGAAATTGTAAGACTTCACGGTGTCCCTCTTACGATTGTATCAGATCGTGATAGTCGTTTCACGTCAAGGTTTTGGAGGAGTCTACAAGAGGAGTTAGGTACAAAGTTGTGTTTGAGTACTGCTTACCATCCGCAAACTGATGGTCAGAGCGAAAGAACGATTCAGACGCTGGAAGATATGTTGAGAGCATGTACCCTCGAATTCCAAGGGAATTGGGACGAGCACTTACCTCTGGTAGAATTTTCCTACAACAATAGTTTTCACTCGAGCATCAAGATGGCTCCTTATCAAGCCTTGTATGGGCAGAAGTGTCGTACGCCGTCTTGTTGGCTTGAAGCCGGAGAGAAGCAGTTTATGGGCCCCGAGATAGTCCATGAGACTGCTGAGAAGTTGAAGGTGATTAGGGAAAGGATGTTAGCAGCCCAGGATCGTCAGAAGAGCTATGCTGACAAGAAAAGACGACCGATAACTTTCGAAGTTGGGGATTCCGTTTTGCTTAAAGTCTCACCGTGGAAGGGACTTATACGATTTGGGAAACGGGGAAAGTTGAGTCCAAGGTTTATTGGACCGTTCAAAGTTCTTCAGAAGATAGGGAACCAAGCTTACAAGCTGGAATTGCCCGAAGAACTCAATGGTATTCATAACACCTTCCATGTGTGTTATTTGAGGAAATTCACGGGAGATGTTCCCGACATAATTCCAATCTCAGAGTTAAGGATGGATGAAAATAAAAGGATGATCGAAGAGCCTGAGGCAATTGTTGACCGTAAGACTAAGAAGTTACGACGCAAGATGGTCGACTTGGTGCTAGTCCGATGGAAACATTCGAATGGGCCGAATCTCACTTGGGAAACAGAGGATGACATGATGAGTCGCTATCCACATCTGTTTGCTGATGCATGATTCCGGGACGGAATCATCCTAAGGGGGAGAGAATTGTAACGCCCGGGTTTCAGGGCTAAGCATTTTTGTCAATGTAATAGTCTAGGTCAACTCTTGTAACTCTTTTTGAAGTAATAAAGATGAAATATTTGAGTATTATGTGAATTATATGTGTTTATTATTTAATTATAAATGTATAATTAATAAAGAATAAAAATGAGCGTCAAAATTAAAGTGTGAGATAATCCCGATATCTCTACATAAAGTTGTAGAATATCTCTCAAGGTTTCCGTGCATATAAGGAACGCCGAAATCCGAGTTATAACGAAGAAGTTATGACCCGTCGAAGTTTCACGACAGAACCGGCACGATACCGGGAAGCGTGAATAGTGAATTTATGATAGAGTGAGATTTAGCCTTAGTGATCTAAACGAAAGTCGTAGAATATGTTAAACTAAGAACATCGATAAAAAGAACGCCCAAATCTGACTTCGTATGAGGAAGTTATGATTTTTCTAAGATTTAGCATAGCAGTGCACAACCCGAAATCTGAATTTTAGATCGGTCGATTTTTAGCCGACGGGATCTAAATGAAAGTTGTAGTACTCGTAAATACCAACGCGTGGATATAAAGAACGTTGATAATAGAGCTCGTATGCGAAAGATATGGACGAAGCTTAGTCCCTACTTTTCGAGCGCGGCGAATTCGATACAGTTTTGTAAATCCGAGATAGAATGAGAATTAGCCAACGAGGTCTAAATGAGAGTTGAAGATCTCATTAATAGGAACTCAACGGTAAAAAGACAGACAAAAACGGAACTCGTATGCGAAAGTTATGGACGAAGCTTAGTCTCTACTTTTCGAGCGCGGCGAATTCGATACAGTTTTGTAAATCCGAGATAGAATGAGAATTAGCTAACGAGGTCTAAATGAAAGTTGAAGATCTCATTAATAGGAACTCAACGGTAAAAATACAGACAAAAACGGAGCTCGTATGCAAAAGTTACGGACGAAGCTTAGAGACTACTTTACTATAAAACTCCTATAAATACAAGGGTGAACTCCTCATATTTTCTTCACACCATAAGCCTCTCTTTCTGTCTCTAACTTCTCTCTAGCCTCCCTAAACCCCTCCCAAGTCTAGGGAACCTCCCTATCACGAGAAGAAAGCCCCGGAGCGTCCGACGGCTCCGAGAAGAAAAGCTTTCGGCTCGGAAACGCTGCTCCAGCGAAGTCCGGTTTTTAATAAAAACCCATTGTAAGTGAGTTACGCCTATACTATATTTAATATAGCTTTTATTTAATTATAGTAACATTATTAGGACATTAAAATAATTATTTGGGCTATTATTATGAGTTATATTGAGTGTTATTTAACGCTTATATAATAGTAATAATAGCTAGACTATTAATTAGTCGCGATTAACGTTAAAACTAAACTCTAGTGGTATTAATACAAGGTTTGGTCAAGGAAAAATTGTTTTAAGAAGTAACGAAGAGCTGTCCGAGTGCCGAGTCACCACCTTACCAGGTGAGTGCATAGTTACTTTCAGCTTACACATAGATATGAAGTATTTTATATAAATTACGTGCTATGTGTGCATATTATCTGAATACTTGCTATCTATGCTGGATGAACATTGTTATACATGTTTTCAATGATTTAAACTGTATATGTATTTTATATCTACGAAAATGTTGGGGTAAAACATGGGTAGATGTAATAGCTGATGTGTGATAAAATGATGAGAGGCCTCGATGTTGATGTTGTTGTTTCTGTCATCTAGCGGAGTATGGATGACGACCACGGACTCTTCTAGACAGTCCAGTGGAACACTAGCAGGCTCGCAACCTGTAGGTGTTTGTGAACGATGTGTTTACCGGTGTACTCCATCCCCCACATGGTTGCCTTTAGGACATTTATTGTTGAGGAATCCCCTTAGCAGTAGTGTCCGTCCCGATGATGATCCTTAGGCTAGGTCCCTTATGATAGGTGTTTAGGGACGTAAAGTGAGGATAACGGGAACGGGTAATCGGGTTATTGTTGATCGATGAAATTAATAAACTTATTTATTGTGGGTTGAAAAACCTATGTGCTCACCAGGCTCCCAAGCCTGACCCACTCAGTTTCTTGTATTACAGGTAGTGGCGCATGAGCATAGGTGTGATGTTTTGGACGAGGGATTACGGATATAGGCCTGTAGATATGAAATAATGTAGTAAGGCTTATATTGTACTGTTTATGCTTTTGATCTATACGAACATGACATCCCGAGTCTTTTAATGAAATACATTTCTATGGAAATGCTTTTGATAAATCTTTATCATATTTTTGTTTTGGGACAAATTCCGCAACACTTTCATTTAAAATGTAACTCTGATTTTTATAAAGCATAAACAAAATCGGTCTTTTCTGGCCGTGATTTTGGGGATGTCACAGATCACGAGCCGGTCCTATTGTCCCGAGTAGTGAGTTAAGGACGATTCAGTGAGTGGGAAGAAGGGACTTGTAGAGTGGAACCGGGTTAGTGGAGAAGGACTCGGCGAGTCGGTGCCACGACTCGACGAGTCCAGTCACTGGAAGTTGACCTTGACTAAGAAGTTGACTTTGGTCGAAGGGAGGGTCAGTCATCTGACCTAAGGGTGTGAATGAGAGGCTAACCTATGTTTATGATTTATAGCCGGAGGATTTCTGATTCAGCAGTCAGGCGCTTAGCAAGCAGACTTCAGCAGTTACTTTCGAGGTGAGTTACCTTCTAATAGCGGTGTGTCTACGGCCACAATGCCGGCCCACCAGTAGGAGTTGTATGTTAGATGATTGTCTTTGTGATATCATCTAGGTTTGCTGCTACCTGATATGTTTATATGCTAGCATGATACGTTATATGTGATAGCGGTAGTATGAGGGGAATAGTCCCCAAGTTCGGTCGTTAGGACCAAAGGGTAGATCGGACACCCCAGATATGTCTGATGATATGTTAGGTTATGATATTTGTGATAGTAGCAGTAGGGGGTGAAATAGTCCCCGAGGATCGGTTGTTAGGACCGATGGGTAGTCAGCACCCCAGAACGGCTTGACACGGGCAGGTCGGCACCCCAGAATGGCCGTACCGGGTAGGTCGGGCACCCCAGAATTGCCCGGCAAAATGTATGATATGTAATTGTATGTTATGTGGTATGTTGGGGGAACTCACTAAGCTTCGTGCTTACAGTTTTCAGTTTTGGTTTCAGGTACCTCTTCTTCGAAGGGGAAGGAGCTGCCGCGGTAGCGGCCCATCACACACACACCTTGTATTTCGCCTTATGAGATCCTCCTGGGAATTTGTACTCTGACCTTATTATGTTTTTATGAAATGTTTTTCAAGACATGCGATAACTTTTATGAAATGATAAGATCAGTGAACGTTTTATTTTTTTGGTTTGCTAAGAATATGTTTTAAAAATGAAATTTTTGGCTCGTATTTTTTGGATGTTACATTCGCGTTGCCCACACCCGTCCGTCTTAAATTGATTTTAGTTACTAGGTTATAACCCGTGGAATCCCGGTTAAAAAATTAAATTAATTTTGGTACTTGAAAAACATAATTATTACTATGTTAATAAATAAGTAATTCCTTTAAGATATATGGGACATTATGCATGTGCTTTTTCATTCATAAGATTTTTATTTATAATTTTGAAGGTTAGCGTCCACAATATTAACATATAAGAGGTTTATATAATAGGTATTCATAAATACCACTTATACGGTGGTGTGAAAATTTTATAGTTAAATTTTAAGTCTCTAAAATCATTCTTAGACATTAAAATAATATATGAAAAAGAAAAAAATAAAGGCTCAATTAATATATGTGATAGAGCTTAAAATTTTGTAAGAGAGATGCATAAAGAATAATATTTAACCAAATAGTAGTGTATATAAACGATCCTTGTAGGAAAATAATTAATCAAATAGAGGTCTTAAATGATCCCTGTAAAAAAGTAATGTTTAAATACAAATAAAAAATTAAAGTATGATGCAATATTTGACATAAAATAAAAGTACATTGCTATTTTGTTGAAATTAACTTTTGATGGAGGTAATGTCAGAACAAAGATTATATCGAGTTTTGAAATTAACTATTTTCTAAATATTAACTTTTGTTTCTAATATAGCATCTACCTTTAAGTTTTTGAAAAATTAGTTTCATGAATGGGAAATTATGTAGTTCAGAACTTTATGTAGTAAAAAGTGCAAGATAGATAACATTTAAAGAGAACGCATAAATTTTCAGGTCTTTTTGTATTCTAATCCACACACAATACTATGGTAGGTCTTAATACCATTAAATAAAGCAATATGGGATAAAGTACTCAGCTCTAACAAAATAATCTTCAAAGTATATTGTTGTAATAAGGAAATGAAAATACATTCCCATAATAAGAGGACAATAGAAAATACATTGCTAGTTTATGCATTTTACTGGGGAAAAACAACCCAGGATGCTTTCTCAACATAGGTCTGTCAAATCGGATCGTCGTGTCATGTTTTTGTGTGACACGACACGACACGACAAGGTTTTTTGTAACACGAAAACGACACGACACGATGTCGTGTTTTTTTTTCATTAACACGAAAACGAACCAATTAAAAAACGACAACACGACACGACACGACAAAGATAATATTACATAACTATTATTTTATTTAATTCATATTTAATCATATATAACACGATAAAAACGACAAACAAGAAAAACACGGCAAACACATGCTCAATCGTGTCAATTTCATGTGGATTTATAAACACGAACACGACACGACACGACATCGTGTTTTTATACTTGACACGAACACGAAACGGAAACGAATTCGAATTTTTATTTCGTCCCGATTTCGTTTCGTGTTGTGTATTTTTGTCGTGTCGTGTCATAAATTGACACCCCTATCTCAACATGACACGTGGCAAAATAGGTGATAGTAAGATGTTATAGTGTACAAATCAAACACAATTTTAGAAAAATAAGTTTAAATTCATTTTGAGCAATAGAAACCAAACAAACAGACATATCATTCCGGTATCAATATGAAAAAAAGATTAAGTAAAAGAGAAAAACTTATTTTCACTTTAGTAACCATTTAGGAATAACTAATTACCCCATTACCAAACTCTCAACCAAAAATGTGCTAAAAGAGTGATTAATCAATGATTTAGAAAATGACCACAATGATAGTTCCATTTCCTGTCTCATGTCTCCTGTCTGTGTTAGTCTCACAATTGCTATCATAAAAGAAGATTTACCATGTCCAAAAAGTTTGACCAATTTTTAGCACAAATACATTGTTCAACCATAACTAAAGACTAAAAATACAAGCCTATTACCTGTAATTCCTTAGATAAGATGGAAAAAAAAGCTCCTTTTCCAGCTCCACCCTGTTTTCAAGTCGTCTAGTTTATGTTGCTTTCTCTTACTTTCTTAGTGGTACACTCCATCGCCCCTTTAAACAAAGCCAACTTTATCCATTTATCTCAAATGATAATAACAAAACAGAAGATGCAACTTAGATGCCAAAAAACTTAGTAGAAAAAATCCCATCTAACCAGAGCATGTTAAATAAAATGATGATTATCAACCTTTCGGCAATATTATTTTGATTGTAAGATTCAAAAGAGGAAACTGTGGAGGAAAAACCATGGGATGTAAAAAAAAAAATAATAAAGCTTGTTTATATACAACGGTAAAAAAGGTTTGCTTTCTTCACTTTTAGAAGAAAAAAAATGCTTTTCGCCAAACCAATTAAAACCACTTATCCAATTAACACAAAATCTTTGTTAATTAATCAAAAAAGTAAATTGAATAAAAAACAAAGCTCATGTATAACATATCATTATGCATACCAACTTTGGATGTATCTGCATGTTACATTACTTATAAGAAATCACATTAGCAAAAAAAACCATGCTCAAGATTGTTGAACCTGAATAGTAACTGGAAATTATAAAGCTCACCATTAATAGAAGCAAAAAAAAAATTGAAATCAAAACACAAAGTAAAATTGAAACCCATTCATTAAAAAACAAACAGCATATTCATCAAACATGTATGGCATAAGCATTTTCCCTTCATCGATGTTGTGTAACTAAGTAAAATTTTTCAAAATTCAAACCCGATGCTTATCGGAGAGGATTAGGGTTCATAGTCAGAGTACATATAAGCATGATTCTTGGTGGTTTCGTGAAAGCATAGGGCTTGACTTTGGGAATCTTGCCTCGGATGTCCAAGTATGCAGGTAGGTGCAACCGGAACCCAAAACGACGAATCTTGGCTCGTGCATTTTCTTGGTGGGAAGGTCGGTTACCGGAGGAACAACCTAATCATCGACGGTGGCAAAAGTGGTATACCTGTTGTTGCAGTTGTTGCAGGGAGAATACATGGCGAAGGCGGAAGTATGTTTGCTTTCTTCTGGACTGACTGTCGGCGAGAAAGAAGGATGTAGGAGAGAGCTGTGTATTCCAGAGTTTAATCGACGCATCACATAGGGAATAGCAAACGGTGAGATACATCAATGGAATGCATAATACAAATATAGAAATTAAGAGATGAATTAGGATTTCTGATTTATTGGGATAACAGTTAAGTTGTAAATTAAGATCCTTGATTTTTTGGGGATGAAATCTGTTAAAGGAAGATGAGTGGGAAAACAAATTTTGGGTAAACAGAAACAGGACATGTGGCAAAATGAAGTCTAAAAAACGACAAGTGGCACATAAGAGAGGTTTTTATTAAGTATGGAGATTTATTACCAAATGTATTACAACATTCTGGTAATTAAAAAAATTAAATATAAATATCTAAATATTTAAAAAAAATTAGATTTATAAGAAAATAAGAAAAATAATGAATTATTAAAATTGATTTTTTTATCTTTTAAATTTAAATAAGTAAACAAAATAAACTAATGAACTTTAATTTAAAAATTTTGAAAAAAAATGTAAATCCATTAATGAAATATATATTCATTTATTACTATATTTATTGTAATTATTACATTAAACTATTATGTAGAATTTATTAAAATAGAAAAACTCATAAAATGACATGTGGAAAAGAAATTAATTCAAAATAACTACAAAATGACATTTAGCAAATTGAATGAGAGTGTGACATGTAGCAAAAAAAATATTCATTTATTAGAGTAGATTTATTCCACAAGAGTACTTTTGGTCAAAATCCATGAAAAATGATAGGAACCAACAGAATACCTAGGATTATTTCATATAACATCAACACTAGAGATATTATACTTGTGGTATTGGCTGAAGATGGTTGCATAATGATCCAAATGATCACTAAAAATGAGCCCTATCACTTTCGTTCCTTCTTGATGGATCATCATAATTCTCTTGTACTCACTATCGTCTTTGGTCATATGTTGTACGTGATGACATTCTAAGATCTAAACGGTGGCAGTCTAATGTTTTCCATATGTTTGGTCGATTTCCATTACTGGGAATATACGTCTATCCAGTTTAGCTTTAACTATGAACAATAAATATTGCTTATTTCAGTATAATATATAATAGCTTAAATATATAAAGATTATGAGGTACGGAAGAAGAATAAATCATAACTTTTAATCAATGTGAACCCAAATAAAAAGTCGACTCTCCAGTAGTATCCTATCATTAAGCTTTAAAACGATGCAAAACAAAATTTGAAGCTTTTGGATCATTATAAAATCGAAAATGCAAATCCAAGTTTCCATCGAGATTTTTGATGTAAAAAAAATAACGATAATGACTTTAAGACTGAAAACAGTAAATTAAATGCAAATTTGAAGAAACTTTTGAATACAATTATAAAGTTAATGATATCATAAAAAACAAACCTGGAGATGTAAACATAATGGTGTTTGTATGAAATAAATACTAACATCTAAAGTTATATATATATATATATATATATATATATATATAGAGAGAGAGAGAGAGAGAGAAAGAGAGAGGGAGAGAGAGGGGGGGGGGTAAAAAACAATTATACTATAGATTAAAATTGTGTGTTCTTAGCTACAGTAAACTCCTATATATTTTGTCAATTTCGGCCCTTCTAGTATCCCTGTTTATGTATGTGCATTCAGATATGTCTCCAGGTCATTTTATGTCAATATTCATATTGTTTGTGTATACGTGTTGCTTCTCACCGCTTTTTTCTCCAATAGAATTCAGATCTGTGTAATCCCTCTTTCCCTTCTTCCAAACCGCTTCCATTTCGATATCTTCCCGATTGTTCTAATTTTTAACCTGATTTCTTCTACTTCCTACTGTCCTTTCTCACTCTTCTCTCAACCGATCATCAGGTGCTTAGAAATCACAGAAGGTTCCTATCGATCTCCTCACATCGGTTATCATCTTTACCCTCCTTCTCTACATGCTCCGTTGATGAGTTCGTCGGCGTCTACACACCTTCTCTCAGGAGGAGGCGATGGAAACTGGTGTATAGGCGGATATCTCTACTTCTCTTTGTTGATGATTCTCACGAAATCAGTTCCCTCTTCACGTTCGATGTTCTCCCTTCTAACTTCAAATTGTCGATGCTTCATGACTGATATTCTTCTGCTACTATCGATGGTGTCCAAGACAGGCCTAAGAGGTTGGCAAAAAAAACCCTATTTATGGGTTTGGGTCTTTTTTGGTTCTTCCTTCATTGATTTCCTTCTGTTCCCGCCATTCATTACTGATTTGGGTATGTGTTTGCAACTTACGACTTCACTCTCTCCGATTTGTGCTTGATTTTGGACCAGACGACTACAAATATGTGATTTTTAATTTAGGTTTGTCAGAATCTGTCACACCAGATCATTTGTTTTTTTTTGTCATCAGGCATGATGAAGCCTACAACAACTGATGTCGGCTGCTTTTTGGTTGGCGTGTCTTCGCTTTTTGGGTTTACTTTCATATCTGTTGTTTCTGCAATTGGAGAATGCGAGCACGAAAAAGAACACCGAGTGGTTGGTAGTTAAGTTACGACCGAGGAGGATTTCATCATCACCACTCACCACCTGATGCACTGCATCGCCCTTGATGTTGTAATGAGATTCGAAGGAGAATTTGACTATGCACCCGAACTGGTCGATGAAATGCTTGAACTAGGGTATGTTGATTTTCAACCAAATTAACTATTATATAAAATCTTTAATGCATAAGATTTTCATCTGATTGAATCTATTTTGGTCTAATTACATATGGTGTTAGTGGGAAGTGTGTCTTGGCCTCAGAACTACAACGATTCAAATATCAACAAGCTTGGTAAGCATCTTCCTTACTGAAATATTGCTTAACTCGATTGAGATCCAATTATTTGTTATTCCTTAATTGCTACATGTTCAAATTATTGGATTTTTTGTAGTTGTGTTGGTGTTTGATGTCTCTATTGTTTTTGTGTTTGATACCTGTATTGCAACATCTTACTTTCATTTTATTTCATCTCTAAGCATTGGACAATGGTATACTTGGATCCAATTAGACCAACCACAACCAAAATGTTCAAACCTCTGATTATTATATTATAAAGGTATATGTTTTTTTGTTGATTTTTTTTTTCAGTTTTAACTGTTATAGTATATTTATTTCATAAGAGTTCAAATTAGGCCTCATCACCTATTCTATTACTGCATTATTTATGAATTGGATTTCTTACTACAACCGGTAAAAACAAAAATGGCATTTGTTGCATTTTGCAAGGAATATGATTAGACTTTTTCCCATACCTTAAATCAAAATGCTTGAAATCTGAAAATATGATGTCATTGTGGATGCTTGATGGCTATGATTCAAGCTCTATGGATTTCGAATCAAGTGAAGGCTTCCAACCCTGGGCTGGCAGCTGCCCATGCTTCAAATATTGAAAAAATTGGGTCTGAATCTTGGTTGGATCATTTGTGAGAGGCTTATCAGAAGATGAAGATGGTGATGGTAACATTGCTTCATAGTCTTTACAAATATATCCAAAATTAATGATGATTTTGTTCAGGTTCTTTCTAATGAAACTTATGAGCACATAAGTTTTGCATCTTTACCTGTATGTCGCAACAAACAGTAACAGTTAATGGGTTTTCTAAGGTATACATACATATAACATATATACCTCTTGCATTCACAGACTGCCAGAGGAGTTGATGCAATTTGGGTGATTGTGGACAGGTTGACGAAGAGCGCTCACTTCCTTGCCATCAGTGAGAGTTCTTCAGTAGAGAAATTGGCGGAGGTGTATGTGAGGGAAGTGGTATCTCGGCATGGGGTACCGATCTCGATTGTTTCGGACCGTGATGTGCGCTTCACTTCCAGATTCTGGAAGAAATTTCATGAGGAGTTGGGTACTAGACTGCATTTTAGTACCGCATATCATCCCCAGACAGACAGTCAGAGTGAGCGGACGATAGACGCTTGGGGACATGCTCCGAGCATGTGTGTTGGATTTCGGGGGTAGCTGGGATGCGTACTTACCCTTGGCAGAGTTTTCCTACAACAACAGCCATCATTCGAGCATTGGTATGCCGCCTTTTGAGCTGTTGTATGGGAGGAGGTGTCGGACCCCTATTTGTTGGGGAGAGGTTGGTCAGCGGGTGATGGGCAGTACAGAGATCGTGCTTCAGACGACAGAGCAGATTCAGCAGGTCAGACAGAGGTTGTTGACCGCTTAGAGCCGACAGAAGAGTTATGCAGACAGGCGCCGGTCCGAGCTTGAGTTTCAGGTCGGCGACCTTGTACTCCTGAAGGTCTCTCCTTGGAAAGGAGTGATTCGATTCAGGAAGAGGGGAAAGTTGGGACCCCGATATATTGGTCCTTTCCGAGTGATCGCGAGGGTAGGTCGGGTAGCCTATCGTTTGGATTTGCCAGCAGAGTTGGGGCAGATTCACGACACTTTTCATGTGTCGCAGCTGAGAAAGTGTATAGCCGATGAGTCGGCAGTGGTTCCATTAGAGGATATTTAGGTGGATGCGAGCCTGAATTATGCCGAGAGACCAGTGGCCATCAGAGATCGGAAAATCAAGGTTTTGAGGAACAAGGACGTACACCTGGTGTTGGTTCAGTGGCAGCATCGGAGGGGATCGGAGATGACCTGGGAGCCGGAGCGTGAGATGCGTGAGCAGCATCCGGAGCTATTTGCAGAGCGAGACTTCGAGGGCGAAGTCTAGTTCTAGTGGGGGAGAATTGTAACAGCCCGGATTTCCAGGTATCTTTTACGCTTATATTTTTTGAGTTTTGCGTGGAGACTCGGCGAGTTGGAGCCTAGACTCGCCGAGTATGATCGCGGATTTGGACGCAGGTTCGCGCCCGGACTCGACGAGTCCAAGGAATGGACTCGGCGAGTCCTCGCTGTTTAATGAAACCCTAATTTCCCGGTCCTAAGCCCTATTTAAAGGACCTTATGGCCTTCATTGCGGCTACCTGGATCTTGAGAGCACCAAAGCAGCTGAGGGATTCGTGTGAGTGAGAAAAGAAGCCATTGTTCACCAAATTTGTGTGTTTTTGCAAGAAAGGAAGAGGAAAGTCAAGCTAGAAGAGTTGGGGAGCTTGGATCTTCTTTCATTTCATCAGAGGAGGCTTCTTGAGGTATCATTCAGAGCTTATTTCCGTATTTTTGTTGATATGGTCAAATCTAGGGTTTCTTCATGCCTTATTTGCTTTGTATTGGAAGTGTGAGAGGTCCCTCGGGGATATGGTGCTTAGATCTGGACCTTAGTAGGTCCAGAGAGTCCCTAATGTCATGCTTTATGTCCTCCCTTTTGGGTTGGAGGCTAGGGTTGCCATTTTAGAGGTCATTTCTCCAAAAAGAGCCTTGTAGGTGTTGTATGGTAACCAAGATATGAACTTTACGTAATGAATAAGCTTAGGAGGGCCAGATCTATGAGTGGATGGTGTGGATCTGACCTCAGAAGCTAGTTTGAGTTGATGCATGGCATGGACTCGCCGAGTCTGAAGAACAGACTCGGCGAGTAGCATGAAGATTGTCCTTAACCACTCAGCAAGTGGTCTTGCCGAGTTAAGGGTCGACTCAGTGAGTCAGGGAGAGTTAGAGAGGGTTGATAGTTGGACTGAGTCGAGCTGGGACTCGCCGAGTTGTTCTTCAGACTCGGCGAGTTGAGTCGTGGTGGCCCCGCGATTCATGCCAGGTGGAACCCGTCGAGTTAGGGGAGTACTCGACGTGTCAAAAGAGAATCCTAGAGAGTTGGTGAACACGTATAGACTCGCCGAGTCGCCCCAGTGCACTCGCCGAGTCCGGTCAAAGTTGACCGTTGACCAGAGTTGACTTGATAGGGGTAGTCAACCTTAGTGGTAAAAGTGTTAATTAGAGATGTATGATGTTATAGGAGGATTATAGCTTGGAGGATCGAGCACGAGTGATTACCGGGATTCGCGAGTTATCGAGATATACGAGGTGAGTCTTCTCACTATACTTTACCTTGAGTAGGTAATCAGAGTATGTGTCAGAGTATGTGTATGTTATGTGTATGCTATGTGTTGTACTGCATGATGTCTATGTGATTTATGCTGTGCATGTTTATAGAGTCGGAACTGGAAGGTCCCCAGAGTTAGAACCTAAGGGTTCACAGAGCTTGGGTGCACGGACCCATAGAGTTATAGCCTCGAGTGGCTAATATATGTTTATGTGGTATTTTGGGGAACTCACTAAGCTTTGTGCTTACAGTGTTAGTGTTGTTTGTTTTAGGTACTAGTGATGACCGTGGGAAGGCGCCGACTTGATCTGTACACACGCATGGGATTTTTGATATACATTTGATCTTGGGATTTTGTATGATGTGAATTGGGATTTAAACTTAATGTTTTATGAAAATTAAATGAGAAATGTTTTTATAACTTGTGAAAAATTATTTTGAAATTCACGGTGTTACAAGTTGGTATTAGAGCCTTGGTTTGAGGGATTCGAGTACACCTTCGGGCGTATTTGAACTCAAACTGAAGATTTAAGAAGTATTTTCAAAAAGAGTAAAAGATTTTGAAAAGAAACGCAGAGCAGAGTTGTATGTACGATCAGTCCGCGCCCGAACGGTGATTTCCCAAAATACCCTTATGTTATGTGATATTGATACTGATAAGATGTATTCGCATGTTAGAGTAGGCTAGGTATTCCTATTAGGACTAGAGTGGCCTGATTTGTGATGCCTTAGCCTAGGAAGAGGTGAGCTGCTATGAGATGCTTGAGAGTGAGTAGGTAGCAGCGAGGGGCTTATGAGAGATCTATTAGAGAGTGATCTATGCATGTTAGAGTACTTGGAATTTGGGATTCGAAGAGGAGGACTTGGGGTGTATTCTGATACGGTGCGGACAGTAGTATTGGGCCCGTACAACTGAAAGCACCGGAGCAGTGTACAACCCAAGTAAGAATCTTTGGAATACCAAGGATCAAGGAGGAAAGAGTTGATGAGTGTGAGCATGCTCGAAGGGGTTCAAATTTTTCGTATGTTGTATTTCAGAGGTAGATCATGGTGAGGACACGGTTGATGCCTGAGAGCAGTGGTACCAGTGATGAGGAGATCCGCCGGATCATTCATGAGGAGGTGGCTACGGCCATCAGGGCAGAGATACCGGAGATGTTTGGGTCTATTAAGACCATGCTGATTGAGACCTTTGACGAGCGCTATGCCGCCCTTTTTGAGGCTGCTGTTGCAGCGGCCACCGCAGCGATTGCTGCCGCGAGGCCGCAAGGTGGTGATGCGTTGCTGTTCCGGGAGTTCAGCAACACAAAACCACCAGAGTTTGATGGGACCCAAGATCCGGTGGCAGCTATGAGGTGGATATCTGATATAGAGGGGTGCTTCTTCACTTGTTCATCTCCTGAGCATTTGAAAGTTCGGTTCGCGCTGAACCAGCTTTGCTTGGGAGCGAAGGACTGGTGGAAGTTTGTGACAACGCATTATACGCTTGCTGAGCTTGCGGCAGTGACCTGGGAGAGGTTCACTGTCATGTTCCGAGATGAGTACGTTCCCCAGGTGGAGCGGGAGCGTTTGGCACAGGAGTTTCTGACCCTCAAACAGGGTACTGAGTCAGTTACAACGATCACTAGGATGTTCCATGAGAGGGCGATGTTCTGCCCTGAGCACGTGTCCACTGAGCAGGCACGTATGAGCCGATATTTGAGTATTTTGAGGCGAGACATTCGGGAGTTCGCGGCGAACTCCTCGTACCGGACATTTGCTGAGCTTCAGGCAAATGCCCGGAAGAGGGAGATTGAGCTGGAGACTCAGGCCAGGGAGGAGGCGGAGTTTCAGGGGAGGGATCGGCGACCGGCACAGTCTCAGCCGGCAGCCAAGCAGGCCAAGCCCGCTGATCCCAAACCAGGGAGCCAGAAGGGCCGCACTTGTGGGAAGTGTGGCAAGGGTCACGATGGAGTCTGCAGAGCGGGATCTTGCTACAAATGTGGCAAGGAGGGGCATATGGCCAAGGATTGCCCCAAGGGGTTTGCAGTGTGCTTCCACTGCAATTAGACCGGACACCGGAAGGCAGAGTGTCCGTAGTTGCGAGGGTCATCTCAGGGAGCACCTCAGGGATCTGCCCCTGCCGCCATCAGAGCTACAGAGAGTCGGCCAGTGAAGGCCGAGGCGCCGAGGGCACGAGGGAGAGCCTTTCAGCTGACCGCGGAGGAGGTCCGCGCAGCGCCTGATGTCGTGGCTGGTATGTATTCTTTCATGTATTTATTTTGATGTTATGATATTATGCTTATGTTATGTTATGCGTAGGTACTTTTCTTGTGAATTCTGTACCTGCCTTGGTGTTATTTGACTCGGGTGCGAGTTGATCTTTTGTATCTTTGGCTTTTAGTCAGCATATCAGTGTTAGTCGTGAGGCATTGAGTCGGCCTCTGAGAGTTTCCATAGCTGATGAGAGGGTGATATATGCCACGGAGGTTCTCCGAGGTTGCGTAGTTGAGATTTTCGGTGTTGAGTTCCCGATTGATCTGGTTTCTATTGCTATGGGTGATGTCTGTGTCATTGTGGGCATGGATTGGTTGAGCAGATTCGGTGCGGTTATCGACTGTGAGCGACAGCTGGTGACCATACGAGACCCTAGTGGGGGAGTTCTTTCGGTATACGGCGAGGGTACACGTTCAGGATCAGCGTTTTGTTCGGCCGCTAGAGCGAGGCAGTGTCTACGGCAGGGCTGTAAGGGTTTTGTGGCGTATGTGATGGATACGCGGGTGGATTCCAAGAGGCCGAGTTCAGTTGAGGAGGTTCCGGTGGTGCGTGAGTTCCCGGATGTATTTCCCGAGGAGTTTCCGGGTGTGCCTCCTGTGAGGCAAGTGGAGTTCAGTATCGATTTGGTTCCGAGGGCCGCGCCTATCGCCAAGGTGCCTTATCGCCTTACACCTCCAGAGATGCAAGAGTTATCCTCGCAGCTTCAGGAGCTACTGGGGAAGGGGTTTATTCGGCCGAGCAGCTCGCTGTGGGGAGCAGCTATCCTGTTCGTCAAAAAGAAGGATGGTACACACCGGATGTGTATTGATTACCGGGAGTTGAACAAGCTGACGGTCAAGAACCGTTACCCGTTGCCGAGGATCGACGATTTGTTCGATCAGTTACAGGGAGCATCTTGGTTTTCCAAGATTGATTTGAGATCTGGATATCATCAGGTGAGGGTGCGGGATGAGGACGTCCAGAAGACAGCGTTCAGAACGCGATATGGGCATTACGAGTTTGTGGTGATGCCTTTCGGGCTCACCAATGCCCCAGCAGTGTTCATGGATCTCATGAACCGAGTATGTAGACCGATGTTGGATCGGTCGGTGATTGTATTTATCGATGATATTCTGGTATATTCGAGATCTAGAGAGCAGCATGAGGAGCATTTGAGAGAGGTTCTCGGGGTTCTGAGATCGGAGAGGCTTTATGCCAAATTCTCCAAGTGTGATTTCTGGTTGCGGGAGGTCCAATTCTTAGGACATCTCGTTAATCAGAAAGGGATATTGGTCGATCCGGCCAAGGTTGAGGCGGTGATGAGTTGGGAGGTGCCGAAGTCACCCTCCGAGATCAGGAGTTTCCTAGGGCTGGCAGGGTATTATCGGAGGTTTATTAAGGATTTCTCCAAGATCGCAGTGCCACTCACCAGATTGACCCGGAAGGGTGTTACTTTTTCATGGGGCCCCGAGCAGCAGGCCTCCTTTGAGACACTTCGCCAGAGGTTGTGCGAAGCCCCGGTGTTAGCTCTCCCGGAAGGGATGGAGGACTTTGTGGTATTCTGTGATGCATCGATTTTGGGATTGGGAGCGGTGCTGATGCAGAGGGGGCATGTGATAGCGTATGCATCGAGGCAGCTGAAGCCTCATGAGACGAGATATCCCACCCATGATCTAGAGTTGGGGGCAGTGGTGTTCGGCCTCAAGATTTGGCGTCACTACTTGTATGGGGTTCGGTGTACGATATACACGGACCATAAGAGTTTGAAGTATTTGATGGATCAGCCCAACCTAAATATGCGTCAGAGAAGGTGGTTGGATGTGGTCAAGGATTATGATTGTGAGATCCTGTACCACCCAGGCAAGGCTAATGTGGTAGCCGATGCATTGAGCCGCAGGGCGGAGAGCACCCCGCTGCGGGAGGTATGTTTGAGATTGACTGTGATAGCCCCGGTATTGAACACTATTCGTGGGGCACAGGCCGAGGCTGTGCAAACTGAGATGCAGAAGAGGGAACAGGTTGTTGGTTTGGTTTCAGAGTTCGTTACCGATGGTCGGGGGCTTATGACATTTCAGGGGCGTATCTGGGTACCGTTTGTGGGAGGAACGCGTACTATTTTGATGGAGGAGGCGCATTGGTCGAAATTTTCGATCCATCCGGGGGCCACTAAGATGTATTTGGATTTGAGAAAGGAGTATTGGTGGCCCTGTATGAAGAGGGATGTTGCGTGGTTTGTTGAGAGGTGCTTGACCTGCCGTAGGGTTAAGGCCGAGCACCAGAGGCCGCATGGCAAGTTGCAGCCATTGGAGGTTCCCGAGTGGAAGTGGGAACAGATCACTATGGATTTCATCACCAAATTGCCGAGGACTGCCAGAGGAGTTGATGCAATTTGGGTGATTGTGGACAGGTTGACGAAGAGCGCTCACTTCCTTGCCATCAGTGAGAGTTCTTCAGCAGAGAAATTGACGGAGGTGTATGTGAGGGAAGTGGTATCTCGGCATGGGGTGCCGATCTCGATTGTTTCGGACCGTGATGTGCGCTTCACTTCCAGATTCTGGAAGAAATTTCATGAGGAGTTGGGTACTAGACTGCATTTTAGTACCGCATATCATCCCCAGACAGACAGTTAGAGTGAGCGGACGATTCAGACGCTTGGGGACATGCTCCGAGCATGTGTGTTGGATTTCGGGGGTAGCTGGGATGCGTACTTACCCTTGGCAGAGTTTTCCTACAACAACAGCCATCATTCGAGCATTGGTATGCCGCCTTTTGAGCTGTTGTATGGGAGGAGGTGTCGGACCCCTATTTGTTGGGGAGAGGTTGGTCAGCGGGTGATGGGCAGTACAGAGATCGTGCTTCAGACGACAGAGCAGATTCAGCAGGTCAGACAGAGGTTGTTGACCGCTTAGAGCCGACAAAAGAGTTATGCAGACAGGCGCCGGTCCGAGCTTGAGTTTCAGGTCGGCGACCTTGTACTCCTGAAGGTCTCTCCTTGGAAAGGAGTGATTCGATTCAGGAAGAGGGGCAAGTTGGGACCCCGATATATTGGTCCTTTCCGAGTGATCGCGAGGGTAGGCCGGGTAGCCTATCGTTTGGATTTGCCAGCAGAGTTGGGGCAGATTCACGACACTTTTCATGTGTCGCAGCTGAGAAAGTGTATAGCCGATGAGTCGGCAGTGGTTCCATTAGAGGATATTCAGGTGGATGCGAGCCTGAATTATGCCGAGAGACCAGTGGCCATCAGAGATCGGAAAATCAAGGTTTTGAGGAACAAGGACGTACCCCTGGTGTTGGTTCAGTGGCAGCATCGGAGGGGATCGGAGATGACCTGGGAGCCGGAGCGTGAGATGCGTGAGCAGCATCCGGAGCTATTTGCAGAGCGAGACTTCGAGGGCGAAGTCTAGTTCTAGTGGGGGAGAATTGTAACAGCCCGGATTTCCAGGTATCTTTTACGCTTATATTTTTTGAGTTTTGCGTGGAGACTCGGCGAGTTGGAGCCTAGACTCGCCGAGTATGATCGCGGATTTGGACGCAGGTTCGCGCCCGGACTCGACGAGTCCAAGGAATGGACTCGGCGAGTCCTCGCTGTTTAATGAAACCCTAATTTCCCGGTCCTAAGCCCTATTTAAAGGACCTTATGGCCTTCATTGCGGCTACCTGGATCTTGAGAGCACCAAAGCAGCTGAGGGATTCGTGTGAGTGAGAAAAGAAGCCATTGTTCACCAAATTTGTGTGTTTTTGCAAGAAAGGAAGAGGAAAGTCAAGCTAGAAGAGTTGGGGAGCTTGGATCTTCTTTCATTTCATCAGAGGAGGCTTCTTGAGGTATCATTCAGAGCTTATTTCCGTATTTTTGTTGATATGGTCAAATCTAGGGTTTCTTCATGCCTTATTTGCTTTGTATTGGAAGTGTGAGAGGTCCCTCGGGGATATGGTGCTTAGATCTGGACCTTAGTAGGTCCAGAGAGTCCCTAATGTCATGCTTTATGTCCTCCCTTTTGGGTTGGAGGCTAGGGTTGCCATTTTAGAGGTCATTTCTCCAAAAAGAGCCTTGTAGGTGTTGTATGGTAACCAAGATATGAACTTTACGTAATGAATAAGCTTAGGAGGGCCAGATCTATGAGTGGATGGTGTGGATCTGACCTCAGAAGCTAGTTTGAGTTGATGCATGGCATGGACTCGCCGAGTCTGAAGAACAGACTCGGCGAGTAGCATGAAGATTATCCTTAACCACTCAGCAAGTGGTCTTGCCGAGTTAAGGGTCGACTCAGTGAGTCAGGTAGAGTTAGAGAGGGTTGATAGTTGGACTGAGTCGAGCTGGGACTCGCCGAGTTGTTCTTCAGACTCGGCGAGTTGAGTCGTGGTGGCCCCGCGATTCATGCCAGGTGGAACCCGTCGAGTTAGGGGAGTACTCGACGTGTCAAAAGAGAATCCTAGAGAGTTGGTGAACACGTATAGACTCGCCGAGTCGCCCCAGTGCACTCGCCGAGTCCGGTCAAAGTTGACCGTTGACCAGAGTTGACTTGATAGGGGTAGTCAACCTTAGTGGTAAAAGTGTTAATTAGAGATGTATGATGTTATAGGAGGATTATAGCTCGGAGGATCGAGCACGAGTGATTACCGGGATTCGCGGGTTATCGAGATATACGAGGTGAGTCTTCTCACTATACTTTACCTTGAGTAGGTAATCAGAGTATGTGTCAGAGTATGTGTATGTTATGTGTATGCTATGTGTTGTACTGCATGATGTCTATGTGATTTATGCTGTGCATGTTTATAGAGTTGGAACCAGAAGGTTCCCAAAGTTAGAACCTGAGGGTTCACAGAGCTTGGGTGCACGGACCTATAGAGTTATAGCCTCGAGTGGCTAATATATGTTTATGTAGTATTTTGGGGAACTCACTAAGCTTTGTGCTTACAGTGTTAGTGTTGTTTGTTTCAGGTACTAGTGATGACCGTGGGAAGGCGCCGGCTTGATCTGTACACACGCATGGGATTTTTGATATACATTTGATCTTGGGATTTTGTATGATGTGAATTGGGATTTAAACTTAATGTTTTATGAAAATTAAATGAGAAATGTTTTTATAACTTGTGAAAAATTATTTTAAAATTCACGGTGTTACATATATTTTAGTAGGAGTGTTAATTGGACAGATTTACACTGTCACCACTTGTGACATTGAAGAACTTTGAAGGTTCTATTTTTTTAATATTTCAGTTTGTTCATAAGTAGAAAAAATTGTTAAAAAATCTATAAATTTTTTGGATTCATGTTTTGATTCTTGATGTTTGTATGAAATGCAGGCTACTGAGTTATATTAATGGATTCAGTCGGAAGAGTGGATTATGGGTTTGTTAATGATAAAAATCAAAGGGCAAATGAAAATTATCAAGTGCAAAGATGTAATGAAATGCAACGCTAATGAAATCGATAAAAGCAAGGCAAGTTTGTTGTTGTTCAATGAGATTTTCATTATTATTTGCTAACTATCATACTTTATAACAAATCTTTGTATAGATTAAATAAGGCAGCATCGGGAAAGGTGGCAATTCATATTTAGAATCACTGCCTTTAATGGATTCAATCATCTTATGACAGTGAATGGTGGTTAGAACTGTAGCTTCTGCTTAAAATAATTTCTTTATAATCAATAATTTTCACTTTAGGTCCCCGTGTTTAGGTGGTCTTTTTGGATTAGGTCCTAAAAGAAATCTTTTGGAGTAGTATTCCCCAATAGAGATTTTTATGATGTTTTTGGTCTTTTCTCCCATGAAAAATAGCTACTTTTCCCTTTTATCATTTACTTTAATTTTCAAATATATATATATATATATATATATATATATATATATATATATATATATATATATATATTTACAAAAATTGTCCAATTTTTTGGAATCATTTGAATGTCGTCTTTTAGTTTGCCCTTCATAAAATGAATTCAGACTTTGCGGATTGAACTTGCAGTTTTGAGTGAAACAAACAGACCAAATTCGTAAGATGACTTCAAAAAATATTAGGGTTGTCCCCTATTTGTTTTTACAGTTTTGGGTTAAAGCGCCGTCTTCTTACCGACGCCGCAACGCAGGGTCACTTTTCTAGTTACGTATTCAGTTAGAATCAAAGATGATGTCATTGTACAAAGGTAAAGTAAAGGTCAATAGATGGTCAAAACATGACATTAAAACAAGGGGTTAACAAATCAATGAATGACTCTTTAATAATTATGCTTTTAAAAAATTATAAAAAAAAAAGGAAAAAAAAGAAAGAAAGATGGAGGTTATAAGTGTCTTTAGTACAAAAGTACAAAAGAAAGATAAGATAACTATTGAAAATATAATTCTTATGAAAAATATAAAATGAATTGACAACTATTTAATATTTATCTCTATGATATTTTGAATTATTATCTATGAACATTATCCATAATATAGGAGGCTAACAAGGCTGATAATGAATGGTAAGTTGGTAATGAAAGTGGCATGACCTTGGAATTCGATGTATGTCGTGGCGTTAATACAAAGACGTTTAGAAAATACTAGGGTAAAACACATATATTATATGGGTTAATTTTTTAAAATTAAATATAAATGTCTAAATATTTAAGAACTTTGAATTTATAAAAAAATAAGAAAAATAATGAATTTTTAAAATTGTTTTCTTTTATCTTTTAAATTTAAATAAGTAAAAAAATAAACTAATGAGCTTTAATTTGAGAATTTTGAAAGAAGAAGGTAAGTCGATTAATTAAATCTATATTCATTTATTACTATATTTATTGTAATTATTACATTAAACTATTATGTAGAATTTATTAAAATAGAAAAACTCATAAAATGACATGTAAAAAAAATTAATTCAAAATAACTACAAAATGACATTTGGCAAATTGTATGAGAGTGTGACATGTAGCAACAAAAAACTTTCATTTATTAGAGTAGATAAATACTTTTGAAATAAATATATTTAACACTCTTTTTTTAATTATTTTAAATAAGAAAATAGAAAAGGTTAGTTACTTTTTATTCACTTAACTCTATAATTATTTATTTATGAAATTAGGGTTTATGTTTTTTAGAAGGATAGATCACTTCAAATTAGAAATTAAGTTTTATGTTTGTTAGTTGTTAAAATGCTTTTTTAAGAAAAAGTTTAATATTATTTACTTTGATATTGATATTGTCTTTTTAGTAAGTTATAAATTATAGAGGGACAAACAAATTTATCTAATCTTTTTAATGTTTTTTTTAAGTTTTAAGCAAAAAATTAGAGAAATTTCGATAAGAGTCATGAATTTCAATAAGAGTCATGAATCTCCCAGGTGAAATGTAAGAAATGGCTAATGGTATGTGAATTTGACAAGTGTTTGAAAATTTGTTTTTTTGTTTTCATAGGTCAAAGAGTAAATTACACGAATGGTCCCTATGGTTTAGGGTGATTCGTGCGTTTGGTCCCTAACTTATTTTTTTAACTCGGGAGGTCCCTACTGTTTGTTTTTGTTACGCGCTTGGTCCTCGTCTTACCTAAAAAAAGACTTTTGCCATTTATTTTTTAATTTATTTAAATAAACACACCTCAACCTCACCCTCATCACCTTACCTTACCTATCCCATAAATAATAGTCTTTTTAGGTAAGATAAGGATCAAGTGCGTAACAAAAACAAATAGTAGGGACCTAGCGCGTAACAAAAGCAAATATTAGGGACCTTCCGAGTTAAAAAAAAATAAATTAGAGACCAAACACGTAAATTACCCCAAACCATAATGACCATTCGTGTAGTTTACTCTAGGTCAAATTTATAAAATAAATCCGTTTTTTGTTGTGTAAATGATTTTTTGAACATTACTAACATAAAAAGTTAAAAACCTAAAACAAAACGTTTTCGACAAATATATATATATATATATATATATATATATATATATATATATATATATATATATATATATATATATATATATCGGGTTAGGTTCATTTGAGACCACGTATATTTTGTGAGACCGTGAGACGCATTTTTTTATTTTTTTTTTAATTTTTTTTAGTTAATTCAAGTTCCGAAAATAATATTTAAAAAAAGAATTTTTTGATTTTTCCATTTATTTTGCATTTTAAAATTATTTTTAGAATATGTACAGTGTAATATTCTATTTAGAATATTTCACGTATTTTTCAAAAAAAATGGAATTTTTTTTTATTTTTTTTAGTTAATTCAAGTTCCGAAAATAATATTTAAAAAAAGAATTTTTAGATTTTTCCATTTATTCTGCATTTTAAAATTATTTTTTAGAATATGTTAGTGTAATATTCTATTTAGAATATTTCACGTATTTTTCAAAAAAAAACGGAATTTTTTTTTAATTTTTTTATATTTTTTTTACTTAATTCAAGTTCCGAAAATAATATTTAAAAAAAAGAATTTTTGAATTTTTCCATTTATTTTGCATTTTAAAATTATTTTTAGATTTGGTCTCACGGTCTCACAAAATTAGAATGGTCTCAAATGAACCTGAACTTATATATATATATATATATATATATATATATATATATATATATATATATATATATATATATATATATATATATATATATGATTTTATAATGATTATGTGATAACCTATTAAATTTTATAAAGTTAAACATGGATAAGCATAAATATATACAATACTTGGATTCTCCAAATATAATGTTAAGAAATAGTTAGCTAAAGTATTTATCAGAAACGACTTTTGTATGAACTGGTCAAATATTTAAAAACATTTAAATAGAAAAGTAAGAATCCTGACAACGAATCTCCAAATACCAAGGAATCCAAGTATAATAGGTAGAAGTGAAGATAAGTGCTCCTTGCATTTCCCTCATTGTATGACGAAACCTCTACAAATTAAAATTAACAAGTAGTTAATTATTTATTAGTCGTTTAAATAATGTTTTAATACATGCATCCATAATAAGTTTATGAAAGAATCATTTGATACATATTGCTTAAATTTAATATACATATTAATATCAAACAAATTAAATATAAAACGTATATAAGATGTTTAATTAGTTGGGAACATTCAATAGCGGGTTCAAAGTAAAAACTATACCGATGTGATAGGCAATGTATAGCATAGGAACGACGAATCTGAATGAGCCTCCAATCACCACAGGAAGTCGTGTCCCAAACCATGTTTGTAACAATGTGTTCATTCCAGCAACAAATAACATTGTTTGTATCATATAAGCTTTCTCCACCTAATTATTAAACACGATTAATTGAAACATGATTAATTAATAAGAAATTCATTATATATTTATATTGAAAGTTTTAATTTCAAACATATATATATATATATATATATATATATATATATATATATATATATATATATATATATATATATATATATATATATATATATATATACACACTAAGATTTATGAGTTTCTTACATGACCTCCAACAATTGGAGGAACGTAGGGATGTCAAAAAGTCTCATGGGACCCCGTTCCCATAGGGGTCCCGTCCCATTTGGGGGAAATGTTTTAAAAAAATCGGGGGCGGAGGCAAGGTTAACCCCTGTTTTAATTTCGGGTGCGGAGGCGGGGATAGGCGATTCCGTCTCTAACCCCATGGGGACCCCCGCTAATAAATTACACATATATTTACATATATTAATTATATAAATATAATAAATTATAACATGATTTTGAGCTTCCAAAATTCATCAAAAAACATGTTTTTAAATTGTTAGTATAATGTTTTTAAGATGTCATAACTTTTTTATTTTTAACATGTAAAATTCTAATATAAATAATTATTTGTTGCCTAAAAAATAGCTTCTTTTAACGTGAATAACAACTTCTTTTAGCAAAAAAAGCAGTCCAAAATCAATCGGGGGCGGGGGTGGGGGTAATAAAGGGGATTCGAAGGCGGGGGCTGGGGTAGGAAGACTGAACATTTCGGGGGCGGGGACGGGGCGGGGTATGCACTCCCCGTCCCGTTTGCCCCCGTTGACATCCTTAGAGGAACAATAATGGAAGATATGAGAACAATGGTCCCGAACATCACCAGATAGTTTTGAAAAGCCAAAATAGCAGCTTCGGCTGCATTCATCAATTATAATCAAAATACAAATCACAAACTATACATATTAGATAACAATTTATGGGTATTAAATCAGGGAAAAAAACATACCCCAAGGAGGATTACTATTTATACAAAACTCCACTCCGGGAAGCTGATCCTTCACTGGATGTGGAACAAACTTATCATCTTTTGTCACAATCATTTTAAGTCAACGTTGACCTTATTTATGATCAGAGAAAAAATAATTTGGAGAGATAATGGAAGCATAATGATGGTCTTCTTTAAAGGTCCCCAAACAACTATATTGATCCTTCCTTGAGGACCCTTAAGTATTACTACAGATTCACCAACCTCTAAACGCGGTATTACACAAATTGTCATTTTATAACACAAACCAATTACCAATGCATTAAAGTTGCTTTCTCTACCCACATGGTCACCAACAATATGTTGTTTATGGATAAAATTTAAACCCATAAAGGGTCAGTGGTGATTACATCAAGTTTATCACCAAAAGAAAAATCAATAGCTCTAACAAGGAAATCAAAATTGAAAGTGAAAAGTTATGCTCCGCTCTCAATAACCCATAGCTTAGCCAATTGGTTGAGTGATCGACACTCCAAGTAATCAATGTCTTGAATTTAATTACTGCACAACCAATACCAATGGTTAATCAGTTCAATTTGCCTAAAGTACTTTAAAACTCCTTTGATTCTACCACCACCTCCCTCACCCACTGACTGTGGGTTTTTTTCGTGGCAAAAATTGAACGGACGTTCAGTCTCCATTGCTACCGACGTTTAAAGCCTTCTTTTTACCTATCGGATTAGTAGCGCCACTGGAACAAGCACGATTATCCATTCCCATTTGAGTCAATTTTAACGACATCACATTCAAGTTTAAAAAGAATAAGACATCACCCATGGTTCTAAACTCAAGTCAAACATAAGAGATTGATTTAATTTCACTTAGTGCTTAAGATTGGGAGGAAGAAGCAACGGCTGAAGGAGAAGCAATGGAGGAAACAAACAAGATCTTTCTCCCTTTCACCGTTTGGAAAAAAGATGGAACTTTCCATATCTTCAATATTTATAAACTAGAACCAGGGATATAATTGTCAATCTATGTTTATTTCTCGTTAAATAAACTGTAACAACCTGAAAGCCAGGTTAGTTTTATGACCCTTCTATTTTGGAGAATTGACAAATTAGTCCCTTAAAGATTGAAAGGTGGATTTGGTGAGTACGCTGGGCGTACTGGGGGTACGTCGCGCGTACTCGCGTGCTTATTTTGTACGCGGGTCCATCCGAGTACCCTGGGCGTACCCTGTTGGATTAGTGTCTAAGTCCATAACTATTTTGGTATGTACTTGACCCGATGATGCATGCTCCTTTTGGGTTGCCTTCACCAAAACAACTTGATTGGAGAAATAAATAAAGAGAGAGGTTATTATGATTTATTAATATGTTATAAGAATAATATATTAAAGGAGAAATCATATTTGTTTAATTAATATTGGTCAATAATTAATTAAGAATTAATTTTGTGATCAAGTGTAATTAATTAAACTAGAGGGGCTGAATTGTAATTATGTGATAGTTACAAAATAAGGTAAGGATTATCTTAAATATAGGGTGAACGAATTTAAGGTGATAATGCCTTAGAATTCGACTAGGATAAGGGTTTCTAAGACTTATCTTATGGTTGCTTGGTGGGCAAGCAACTAGATAAGGATAAGGACTAAAACCCTAATCTTTACACCTATATAAACCCCCTAAGGCTCATGAATTCGTCTAAGCCTTCCCAAGAAGTCCTAAAGACGAATTCCTACATCTCTCCTCTCTCTTTATACCTTCTCCATTTGCTCTTGGTGTTTGTAAACCATTAGAGGAGTGACACTTGTGACTCTAAGCCTTCCAAAGTCAATTCAAGGAGGAATTGGGATTGTTATTGCTACATAAAAATCAAGGTAATATCATAAACCTAATTATATGTTAATATTGATTTCCATATGCTAGAATTAGGGTTTATAGTCTTGGATTCAAAGCATGTATAATAGAGAAACCTAGATCCAAGCATTAGGGTTTGTATGAGCACATAGGATGTCTTATGACCAAAACCCATCAGTGGTATCAGAGACTTGATTGGTTTCTATTGTATTGATGCTTGATATGTTTGAAAATTTCGAATTTTGTGTTTCTGGAGGCTGGACTCGCCGAGTCCAAGGTGACTCGACAAGTCCATGCCTGACTCGGCGAGTCGGCTCGTCAGATGGAGGGTATTCTGGGATTTCTTGTTGTTTTTGCTTATGGATAGTTACCTTATCATGTTAGATCAATATTAATCCGATTATATGATATATTTGACAATATTTTTGATCTAATTGAAGATATTTATCAATTAATAAGATAATTGTTTCCTTATAAGATAATTGATTAATTATTTTTAGTAAATTGATAAATTGTTTTGTAAGAAATCATTAAATAAATCAAATATGGATAATTATGTGATTAAATGTTAATTTGAATTATTTGTTATTTGATCCTTGTTGTTATGAAAAGTTTCATATTTTGCCCTTTAGGTTTTATAGTTTAAATTTGAACCCAAAAGTTTTGTAGTTTTGAAATTTAAATAGTTGAAACCCTAATGTTTTGAAAAAAAGGTTTCAAAACTTGCCCTCAAGTTTTGGAATTTAAATTTTGATTAAATGGTTTAATTTGATGAATATTTAAATTCTAAACCCTAATGTGTTGAAATGTTTCAAAACCTGCCCTCAAGTTTTGGAATTTAAAAGTTGATTAAAAGTTTAATTAGGAATGTTAAATTCTAAAACTCTAGTATAGTTTTGTAAAAGTTCAAATCACTCCCTTATGGTTTTATTAATTAATTAAGGTGTATAATTAAAAGAGGTTTAATAAATCCATAAAAGTTTAATTAAATTAAAGGTATAATTGTTAAATTAGACCACTTAGTATTTTGAAAGTATAAAATACACCCTATACTATATATATATATATATATATATATATATATATATATATATATATATATATATATATATATATATATATATATGAGTAAAAGTCAGTCTTACCGTTAGTAGGCCTCATTCACGAAGCTGGTCTATAAGGGGTGTTTAAGGAAATTGCCTATAAAATGGCGATTGAATGAGTATCCACTCTTACCCACCGCACTCTTGACTAGTGGAGGGTCGTTAGCCGAACGGGTAGGATAGGACGAAACCTTCCATTATAAGTATAATGAATTATAAAAGTAACTAAATGTTTTTAAAATTCCCAATCTTAGTTACTTAGGCAAAAGTGAATTGATGCAATTCCATGAAATTACACTTTGTGCCCTTGCGAAGACGTTAGTGGAGCGTGTGTGGTTTACCGGCACACTAAATGGTTATAAGCAAAGGTAGCAAAGGGTGACTCAATGTTGGTCATAGTTCGGTGGAGCGTGTGTGGTTTACCGGCACATCGAATAGGTGACTGTAACATGTGAGGGCACCATGTAAATTTGCATGGTTATTCACACCCGCTTTGTGATCCTCGGCATCCCAGTCACAAACAAGTGGGGCATATCGAGATTTAAACATGCCATTGAAAGTTCAATGAATCTCAAAGGATCTAGGAGTTTTCATAGATTTAAAACTTAAATTTATTTTCGTTTTTCATGGTGGAAATTAGTGAATCGTCATTCACTTACCTTCAAATATTCTGCAATTAGGGTTACGGCATCCCTCTCCCGAGTTGTAGAATATTGTGTTGGGTCCTAGCCTTAGTATCTCATTTGGGTGATATACTAAGGACTCAATCAATCAACTAACTTGAATTCGTTTTCTCCCGTTTTGTAGATGTCAAAGTTCGACAACTATGGTCTTCCCAAATCCCGTGGAACAAGCATTCCACATGAAGATGATATTCCACGATTCGATCGAGGAACAAGAAATCATGCTTCACTTCCTCCTCCTCCTCCAATTATTCTCCCTAACCCACAAGTTCAAAGGCTTGAAAAGTTAAAGATCACTCAAGCCCTTTTGGCAAGTAAACATAAAGAAGGAAAGCCGGTGTTTGCACACGTCCTAGGGATGAAGTCACACATTGATAGATTAAGAATGTTAGGATCCGTTGTCTGTGAGGAAATGGCTGTTGATTGGGTTCTTCAGTCACTTCCTAACTCATATAGTGAGTTCGTAAGAGAGTACTATATGATGAACCGCGACGTGACCCTTATAGATCTCACATATATGCTTATTGCTGCTAAATCAGCAATGGTTTGGCGCAAAAGAAAAGCAAAGTTGATTGGTGAATCTACCTTCAAGAGCTCAATGGATGTAAACAATGGCAACGAAAGGCATGCAATGATCGAAAAGTTTGATCATAAGAGAAAGGCGATGTCTGAAGTAGTTCCATGTCCTGTTCCAAAAGAGTCGATTTGCTTTTATTGCCAAGAGAAGGGGCATTGGAGACGAAGCTGCCCCATTTACCTAAGAGATCTAAGAGATGGGAGAGTCGAAACGTATGGCTCTAATTTAGGTAAAATCCATTGACTAACTCTTTTAAGTTTCATTCTAGATTCTGAATACATAATGTGATAAGATTACAATTGATGTTTTGTAGGATCGAAGAAAAGAAAGGAAGCTTAAGGGAAGAAGTGAGCAGAATCTAACCGTGAAGGAATGGATTTCGATCGCGTTTCTCGAAGATTAGATTCTTGAGCTACTACTTAGAGTTAGAATTAGATTGCTAAGAAAGATGTATTAGCATAATTTTTTCAATAAGTTGCATTGTAAGGACAAATTTTTCCGCAATAAAATAAATTTTGATTTTAAATTTTATTTATTTATCCTTACAATGGCGTGTATGAAAAATTTGATGTTAAAATGTTTCTATTATTAGCAATAATGGATTTGGTTCTTATTATGTTATGGAAAGTCGAGAATTTACCAAATAGGGAGAGTTTCTCATCGCCCAAGTGTCAATTGGACAGAAACTTGGAATCATGCAACGTGGATGCACGACGAATGAGAAATTTCGTATTTGGAAATTAGACTAGTTCATTGACAAAATGTCAAGTGAAGGACTAGGAGATCGAGTACACAAAGTTGTGTGTTGATCAAAGTCCACCATAAGAGTAAAGAGATATTCGTCATGATTTACTAAAGGTTTAGTAAATATGATTATACTTATAAGATTAAGTGTAATTTTGAATTGATTGAAAAAGCTTAAATCAATAGTAGAACGAATAACAAGAATCAAGTAGGCAGAGAGATAAAAGTTTCTCCATTCTAAGAAGAAGGGAGAGTACCTTTTATGCTTTATGATAGGTCTTAATGATTAAGAACCATATCTCAATTGATCCTCTAAGTGAGTCTTGGTACAATTGTATGTCCAAGAAGAGGAATCAAAGATTGAAGAAATGGTCAAATCAAGAAGTCAATCATACTTCGTTCCAAAACAAGTCTTAGAGTTAAGATTGTGACAATGAGTGAAAAAGTATTAAGAAGGTTTAAAACATTCATTAAATGTGGTAAGTTGTGATGTCTTAGATAAGACGAAGACCAACTAGGACCAATTTATGAAGTGTTTTGATAAAAGCTACACTAACTCTTGAATATTTGTTTGTCAAGAAATGGTTATTGACAAGAGAATCTTATATGTCAAGGAGTCAGTGGGAGTCTTAATGGTCTTGAAAGGTTTCAAGAACAAATCAAATAAACCTTATCGATCATCACTAGCACACGAGTTGAGGTTTACAACCTATCGTGTTGACATTGTTTTGTTTCTGTGCCAATCCAATCGAGTTAATTATGCATGTGAGTCCTGTGAGTTCTCATATGAATGCATAAAAGGCAAGGACCTTGATCAATGGAAAGTACATTGATAGGAAAGGGTGAGCTGCTTAACTACTTGGAAGACGTGGTGGGCAGTTGTGCTACCATAAGGCAAGAAATCAAGACTAAGAAAGTTCGGTCCATATGAGTTTGAATTTGTCGTAAACTTTAGTTTTGACAAATTCACATGGATAGGAACACATAAACCGTTTAAATCTAAGTGTCATAAGATTTCCTCCTTCATGAAAATGATTGTGAGGAAATGCTTTCACTAAGAAAGATTTTAAGAAGATAGTGATTGTAAAATTGCATTCTCGAATTCGATTATGGTTATGGTATCCCTTTCCATAATTTGAATTGTGAGGTTTGGCAATTAGTCTTAAGTGTTTAGACACACGTATGAACTATCGAAGGCAAAGGTGTATAAGTTCAAGAAACCTTGATAAAAGATTATCAAAGCACTAAGTATTAGAAACATGAACTTAAGAAATTCAATAAGCATTGTTTTTCTGAAAGTTAAGATGTTTATGAATACATGTCGAAGCTAGTGGGAGCATAAGTGTTATGTTTTATAATAATCATCATGATAGTGGGAGCATAAATGTTATGATTGTATGATTATTAAGGCACGTATTGCAAGTTGGCAATATTAATTATAGAAAACAAGAGTTATACCTTGCAAAGTAGTAAGAGTTATAAAGTTGTTTTGCTATAATTAAGGGAGAGAATATTATGCTTCATTTCAAATCTAAAGGTTTAGGTTGAGAAATGTTAATAAATTTAGTCAAAGGTACTGATATGTGCATATTTAGTGTGTATTTAGTATAGTTTTTTATTCATATATTAGCTAAATTATCGCATATTATGGACAAAAGGTACTTAAAAGTGTTAAATTATGTTTTTCAGTCCAAAAATGAAGTTCGGAAGCAAAAGGAAGCAAGAGAAGCGGTAAGAAGATTGAGAGTGGAATGAAGAAGGAAAACACTGAAAAAGAAGCTTCAACTCATCGAGTCATATATCTACTCGACGAGTCCGGTCGAGGAATCAGAAGGATAACGACTCAGGATCCCAGATAGTTATCGCAATACGTAGAATGTGAGAGGGACTCGACGAGTCATCACTTGACTCGACGAGTCGAACCGCTTATTTAAAGATAATTCCACAGATCGAGAGCAAGAAGTTCTGGGACGATTCAGAAGTGCTTAGCTGCGAATAAGAAGCCAGAAGAACCCTAGAAGTCGACCAAGGAAGCTAGAATCCAATTCCGGGAGTAATTAAGGCATAATTCCACCATTCTATTTATTTCTTTTGTTTTGTCAACATGATTAAGCAACTTGAACTTATTTGTTTGCTGTTATTTACCTTAGTTATGAGCTAAATTCTTTAAACTTCTATTTGGGGATACGAAATTGGTAATATGGTTTGATTCTTGGTAGGATTAATTCTATGTTGGTTAATTTAGTTATTTTAGCTTGCTAAAGAACCTTGTGTATGAATGATAATTGATTTTCTGTTAATAGGGAGATAATTAATTAGCATGAACATCTATTAGTTATCAATCTCATATGCTTGGTGAACACTTTTAGTCATATGTCTAGTGTAATGAACATGAAACTAGGATTAATAAGAAAATCAAGTAAATTTATGTGCAAGCTTGTGAGATGACCATTAAACAAGAAGTTAATTTAAAGATAAATTAATTAGCTATTGCAAGTCTAACTTAACCCGAATATTATATCTAGTAAATTTAATTGAAATAGGCAACTGGCCATTGTTTAAATTGATTTATTTGCTAAGGATTAATGAAGTGAATACGGAATTAATCAATTGAATCGGTAACTAGCAAAAGAATTAATCCATTGCACTTTTACCTTGAAATCAACCATAGGATCAATTAAGTTGAACTAAATAGAAGTACTTCTCCGTTATTGAATCTAGTCAAGACTTTGTTTTCTAGTTTAAGTTAGTAATAATTAGTAAGTTTCTAGTCTTGTAAAACTAGAGAAAACCCCTACTTATTAGTTAAATTAGATAAATTAGGTTTTAGTATTTAATTTGCCGTTCCCTGTGTTCGATACCCTACTTGCTTGAACTATACCACAATTGATAGGTTCACTGCCTTTTGTGTGTTATTTGATAATTAAAAGTAGGTTTAAAACTAGTGGGTTTTAAACACATCAGGTACATAGTGTGTTCTTAAAATTTCGATTATGATTATGGCATTCCTCTTCACAATTCGAATTTTGAGAACATAGCAAATAAAACATTATGCATCGTGTCCCATACGCTTCGGGTATAGGATCGATTGCAAATGCTTTAATGTTTGACCATTCTAAAATTTCCAAATGTCTAGCGCATTTAGAGGGAAAAAGGACTAGAATCGGTTTTGACTAAAATGATTAAACAGCTATCAAAGGACAATCCAAAGTTCGACGAGGATTGGTCGCTTGTGAGTAGTTGAAAGTATAGTATTGGAAAATATGGAAATGTTTCCATATTGGATGGAACATATCGACATCATTACGAATAGATAAGATTCTATTAAGAATGAGTTGTCATATGGAAAATATGGAAGCGTGTCCATATTGGGAATTGAATATTGAAAAATCTATGACTAGATTAGAAACCTTTATGCAAAAGCGTGTTCATATCTAAGGAATTGTCTTGCAACAATCTCCGATAGAAGACTTTGTAATATCAATGGCAATAGTCTTTGTGACTTTGGTGCAGTGAAATTACGAAAGGATCATTACATAAAATGTTAGAATCTAGCATATTCTATAAGTGGCAAGAATTTGATATTCTTAAACTTATGGAAAAAGGATTTGGAGTTGTGAAATGAGAATGATTGGAAATGTGTCCAATGTGATCTATTTCACAAAGTAAGAACCATGGGTAAACATTGTGTGCATGTTAGGAGCATGGGACAAGTGTAATAATTCATGTAAGAAGTTGATTGCCCGAAACGACAAATAATGAGTAATCAATATGGTGATAAATAAAAGGTGTTTTATTTATGCTCAAAGGGTTGAGGCCATATGGGATTAGTATTATTCTTGTGTTTCACATTTGCATGTTTTGACTTCCAGAATAATTGAGTTTATTAAGAATAATCGAATTATTCGAACGGGCCACAGTCGTTCATATGTTGGAAGTAGATATGAATGAAGACTGTCGTGAATTGGTGTGTGGATTGTCTAAAAGAGTATTAGACATAAGCAAATGTTTGTTGCAACGTTCATGAGTGCTTATGAATATGATTTGAGCATTGGATTAAACCCACGCTCACTTGGATCGCTCCTTGAATTGTATCATGAGTGATTGGTGAGACGATAACATCTTATATTCTTGAAACCGAGATGTGTGAGTTGTATCTTGCGAATCGGTTTCACATTGATAATATGTAAACGCACTAGTAACTTGGTGTTATAAAACATATTGTTGTGTGTGATTCAGTGCGTGAGTGCAAGCAAGCATTGTATCAAAGTTTATCCATTCCTTTTATTCAAAGTAGGATAAAAGCGATATCTTTGGGCCCCTCGATGGTTTAGTGATGGCAAACGTAAATGCTCGGCCGGGCTAGGGCTAATTTGATTTGTTCAATTAGTCAGTCGTCATAAATCGAAATCGAGATATAGTACAAAGAGAATGATTTGAAATCATATCTCATATGATATCTAGAATGGAGGAATATATGATCCCTTATCTAAGGACACACGTATTTGATATGATCAGAGTTGACAGCGGCTTTGGAAAGCTACGATTGCAGATCACGATCTGAAGTCATACGCATAATAGTTGTTAGACTTATCCAAGTGGGAGACTGTTGGATTAGTGTCTAAGTCCATAACTATTTTGGTATTTACTTGACCCGATGGTGCATGGTCCTTTTGGGTTGCCTTCACCAAAGCAACTTGATTGGAGAAATAAATAGAGAGAGAGGTTATTATGATTTATTAATATGTTATAAGAATAATATATTAAAGGAGAAATCATATTTGTTTAATTAATATTGGTCAATAATTAATTAAGAATTAATTTTGTGATCAAGTGTAATTAATTAAACTAGAGGGGTTGAATTGTAATTATGTGATAGTTACAAAATAAGATAAGGATTATCTTAAATATAGGGTGAACGAATTTAAGGTGATAATGCCTTAGAATTCGACTAGGATAAGGGTTTCTAAGACTTATCTTATGGTTGCTTGGTGGGCAAGCAACTAGATAAGGATAAGGACTAAAACCCTAATCTTTACACCTATATAAACCCCCTAAGGCTCATGAATTCGTCTAAGCCTTCCCAAGAAGTCCTAAAGATGAATTCCTACATCTCTCCTCTCTCTTTATACCTTCTCCATTTGCTCTTGGTGTTTGTAAACCATTAGAGGAGTGACACTTGTGACTCTAATCCTTCCAAAGTCAATTCAAGGAGGAATTGGGATTGTTATTGCTACATAACAATCAAGGTAATATCATAAACCTAATTATATGTTAATATTGATTTCCATATGCTAGAATTAGGGTTTATAGTCTTGGATTCAAAGCATGTACAATAGAGAAACCTAGATCCAAGCATTAGGGTTTGTATGAGCACATAGGATGTCTTATGACCAAAATCCATCATACCCAAGGTTATGTCGGGCGTAACCGGCCCAGATGCAAAACCCTAATTCTTGGCCTTGCACTATAAAAGGAACATGTAGTCCTTTGCCCTAGCCACCATACACCCTTAAGTGAGTCCTTGGAGAGCTGAGATTCGTGCTTTGGCTTGTGTGTGTGTTTTTGAGCTTGAAGTTGTCATTTCAAGGTGAAGAAGGAGAAGAAGGAGCCATTGTTGGAGCTAGAAGTTGAAGAACAAGTGTAGATCCGAGCTCTACAGTGGTTGGAGATCCTTTCTGAGATATAAAGCTCAAAGCTTTCCTTGTTCTGCATAAGTTTTTCTTGTTAGACCATTTTTAGGGTTTTTGGTTCAAAGTTGGAGACTTTATGTGCAAAGAGTCTCCATAAGCTTAGATCTGACCTTTTCTAGTGCAATATGTGTTGAGGAGTCATAAAAATCTAGTCTTGGACGTGGATCTTGTGTCATGCATGAGTTATAGCCTCATTATGGAAAGAGGAAAGGTGTTTTGAGCACAAAATGACCCTTACATCCATGCAAAGGCTTAAAGGTTTCAACTTTATGGATTAAGACACATTAGAGGAGTCAGATATGAAGTTTGGATGCAAGTCTTAGCTGATTAAGACCTGAATGTGTTGGATAAAGAAACTGGGCATTACGCTGGGCGTAATCCCAGTACGCGCCGCGTAGAGGGTCGCGTACCCCGTTTCTAGAAAGCAAGGGTATGCCCCGCGTACTGCTTGCTGTTGACTTTTAGGGTTTTAGTCAACATGTGGATTTTTGGGTCAGGAAGGGGTAAAATGGTCTTTTACCCTTCTGTGGAATTTTAGAAAGGAAAATAGTATAGCCTTTAGAGCCGTTAATGATTTGGAATAATTATTTGATGTGATTAGGCGAGGCTAGGTTGTTGTTGCGAGATTTAGAGATTTCGAGCACGTGAGACACTAGACATCATACGAGGTGAGTCTTCTCACTATACTGTACCTGGAAGGGTACCTATGTGTGACCGGAAGGTCTGGTATGTTATGAGATATATGCATCGTATGAGTTGCCTGTTTCGTATGCGCTATGTATGTGATTTGTATGCCATGTTGATATGGGCCGGAAGGCATTATGTTATGGGCCGGAAGGCATTATGTTATGGGCCGGTAGGCATTATGATGTGGACCGGAAGGTCAGAGAGTTATGGACCGGAAGGTCGACATGGGTAAGACCGGAAGGTTTACCGGGTTGGGACGGAAGTCCCCTGAGACACATGGACCGGAAGTTCATGGCCTGGAAGGGCGTATGTGTGTAAGTGGTAAATTGGGGAACTCACTAAGCATTTATGCTTACAGCTGTTGTGTTATGTGTTTCAGGTACTAGCGAGGACCGTGGGAAGGCACCGGCATGACTCGTACACACACCCGCAGGCGGATTTGGATTTAGTTGATCTTGGGATTTGACATGTTTTGTATCATGACTATGTTACATTGGATTTTTTTTTATGGTTGGTTTGGAATAAAATCATGTTTTAAAGAAATGAAAATTTTGTTTTGAAAATTACGTTGTTACATAAACATTTAATTAAGAAAATCTCATACTAATTATGAATTTTTTTTGTCTATTGTTATTTGTAATTAGTATTTTGTTAGATTGCAATATATAGTTGCATTTAACTTTATAGGTGCAAATATTAATTGATAGAGGTAAAAATCAAATACCTGGAATAGGTTATATGACTAGTAGTGATTTTTGCAAGTATAGAAGTTGCTAATGCGTGAATATCGATGTTGACAATGATTTTGTAAACCACCCCTCAAAATCAGCAGGATGTTCTGAAAACACCCACAATAATAAAAGACAAATTTTCACAATTGGTCCCTGTGATTTACAAAATATCGCACTTTGAGGACTTCCTAGAAAAAAGTCATGCCATTGGTCCTGATGGTTTAGGGTTCAATTCATTGCGCGCTCGGTCCTTGACCCCAACCCCGTCACTTTTGTACCATTAGTGTAGGGGTATTTTTGTCTTTTCATTTATCATCATTTTCAGATTAAAAAAATCAAAATAAAATAAATAGCCAACCCAAATTTTCAGTCCCCTTCCTTTTCCCTACCAGGTTCGTCTCCCTCAATCTGACCCAACCTTCATCCTCTTAATCACAGATCCCGATGAGGGGCGGCAGTGGTGCTCCATCATAATCACAGACTCCAGTGGAACCATGTGAACATTGTCGGCGATCACCACTGAACTCGTTCAATCCGTTTCTTCCCGTCCCAACTGTTTCCTCTCCAAAGATCTGACGGCCAACTAACGTAAAAAAGCGACACATACAGTTTTAGGGTTGTGATTTTGGAGATTATGTGTGGGAGAAAAGCTTTGGATTTGACTTGTTCAGATACGCATGGTTTCGTGATTACTGATTGGGCATGGTCGCTTATAAAAGAAGGAAAATTAGGGCACGTTTTGGATCCTTCATTGTTGGGAGAATGTAAAAATTCAGAGACTATGAACCCTAAAGGGATAATGGAGAGATTTGTGCTTGTGGGAATTTTATGGTGGCTTTAAGGCCTACGATTATGGATGTATTGAATATGTTGGAAGGAGATGTTGAAGTACCGGTGATTCCTAATAGGCTGACGCCTCTTAGCCACCCTACTTTCACTGGAGATGGAAAATATTTTAGTATTTTGCCGGTGTTGAGTGGGCTGCAATTGCAGGCCACCGACATGCTCAGGTAGGTTGATAAACAATAAAACAAATGTTTAGAATTATAAATTTGATTAATTTTAAATCATGAATTTGAGAAATTTGGAAGGAGTCGAGCATTAGATGTGACATAAAGGGCTACGTAAACATGGAAATTGTTTTGTATTTTAGGAGTTTAATTATTATTTTTTTTTTTTGGGGGGGGGGGTGTCATGATTGGTTGAACTTTTTGTTGTTTTGGTAGACATAAATGAAAAGACAAAAATAACCCTATACTAACGATAAAAAGTGATGGGGTTAGGTCAAGGACCAATCGCGCAATGAACTGAAACCATAAGGACCAGTGGCGTGACTTTTTGCTAGGAAGTCCTCAAAGTGCGATATTTTGTAAACCATAGGGACCAATTGTGAAATTTTGTCATAATAAAATACCAATAAAATTTTAGAAAATATTTACATCCATTCATCATCATCTTCGATCGTATTCATCATGAGCTACACCAATCAAAGCCAGCCTCCTGATGCTGCTACCGGACCTCCTCCACCACCACAAGGTTCCGTTTTTTGTTTAGAATTTGTGGGATTTGGATTTCTTTTATCTTTTTTATAAAGATAAATATAGGAAATAATGATATATCATTGATATTGTATTATAGGTTATCCGTCGGAAGGACAAACTAAAGAGATATACCCATCACAAGGATACGTATATCAAGGATATCCGCCACAAGGATACCCACCACAAGGATACCCACCGCAAGGGTATTCACCTCACGGGTACCCATCCCATGGGTACCCTCCACAAGGGTACCCACAACAAGGATATCCACATCATGGATACCCTCCACAGGGATATTCACAACATGGGTATCCACAACAGTATGCCTTCCATTATGTTCCTCCTCATCATCCCCCGCAAGGCAGCGGTTTCGCGGAAGGCTGGTAATTGATTATTAGTTCTATTTATCTTTCTTAGATCTATTTCAAGAATTTAGAAATGTGAGTTATAAAAAGATATTACATCAAAGTAAATGTGAATAATTTCACAAAAATTGATACTACAAGTCTTGCAAATTATGCATGAATTTAGAATGGAGAAACTATGTCTTGATCCTCCATTGACCCAACCAACAAGATTTATGTTTTTGTTAACATTTACTTGTGGTTTCGTTGGTTGTACACTTTTTGTGCCTATTTTTTGTTGAATCGGTTGAAAATCGTTTAAAAGGTATTTGAAAGCATATAACTTCTTAAATAAGTTTGTTTATAAATAAGATTATATTAATTGTAGTAATGTATTTTATGTAATCAAATTTATCACAATAATACTTTACTTACCTTATGTACATGCTTTGTGAATATAGTATTGTTGTTAATTATGTTGTTATTCTTGTGCAGTTTGGCTGCCCTATGTTGTTGTTGTCTTTTGGATGCATGCTTTTGAAAAAGCTCACGAGTTGCGGAATTCTTTACCTTTTGATTTTGTTGTAGGAAATAACTCGGACTTACAAATAAAAACATATATTGGTTTTCTTTAAAATGTTCGTTTAGGTCGGTAGATTTTGAGAGATCATTCATTTATATGGTTTATATGAAACGATGTTTACGGAACCCTAGTAGTCTTTTATGATATTGTATGGTTTATCTTATTTTTTTGCAACATGAAGGTCAATTGTGAGTAAGGCAGATCCTAATCAAGATTTTACCATGACACACACATGATTAACATGATATAGAATAAAAGGTTAATTGAAAAAGTACAATCTCAGTAGATATTAGAGACATATTACATTATATAATAGTTATTTATGAGGGTTCCATTTTTAGAACCATTCATTAGATCTACATTCGTAATATTGACAATCCTTATTCATCTACGACACAAATTAGACAGACGCTCAAAATATCATCACAAATTAGGCTAGCTTCAATAATCAATAGATGAAAGAAAGCTCAAGATCGTTCATTGTTTCCATAATCACTATAATTAAGTCGGATGCATCATTCAAGTTAGGAAATTTTCGATCTTGCCAATTGAAAATGTAAAGACTTGCATGAAAATATAAAGGTCAAGTCAACATCATGGTTAACCAAGTCGGTCATCATTGACCACAAGTTGACTTTTTGGATAAACACCTGGAAGCTTCTAAAATCCTTTGTAAAATGTGTTGATTTGAGGAAAAAGGAGTTGCGACTAGGGTTTTACCTTGTCAAATATACGTTACATGTGGTGAGTCGTGATAGAGTCATCACCATCACATCACACATTTTTTTCAGTCTCCTATGATCTTTGCGACAAAAATAAAGCCCTCATGGAGCTGTATTCAACATCTCAAAATAGAGATCTCTTATCTTCTCTTTTCTCTCTATACTTATCCATTCTTCAAGATAGTGAGTATTTGCTTTGCGATTATCGGTTCTTCCACAAATGTTGGAACTAATAATAATCTACAGCTAGTGTGACTTAAAAACCTTTAAGTACTAAAGTTCTCCCATGCAATTTTACTATTTATTAATCTATGACTTTTAGGTTGGCTTGAGTTTTATATCTCGTATTTTAATTTGTCCGATAACGAGACAATTTTCTTCTACCTTTCTTATAATCAAATTTGATTGCGAATGATCAATCTTTTCTATAAAAAACTTTGTAACAGAATAATAATAATTGGATTTAGTATTTGCATCAATTCAATATATAATCATCAATATTAATGTGTGGCTTGTTCGCGTAACGATTCAATAGTAGTTCACTATACTTATCATCTGGTTTTTGTTTTTCATGTATGAAACACAACAATCTTAAAAGTTTTTATTGTAATTAAAATCTCATATAAATTGATACTAAAATCTCTCCAACCAACTTCATACCCATGAATCATAAATTTCTCAATGGTAGGAACTATACCTCTTGGGTTGACAAAGTAAAGTTTTTGCATGTTGGTTTTTTTATGGACCCTAAATTACCCCTAGTCCATCTGATCTAGTGCCGAAAGCATAAACAAGAGCCATAGCTAAAAACAATATATGGTACATAAATGATGAAGTCTCTACGTAAAGAACAGAGGTTTTATGCCCTGGTTACATAAAGAATTCATATCTAACTACCTTTTTCCCTGGTTACATAAATAATTCATATCTAACTACCTTTTATGATTTGTACTTGGCGGTCACAAATCCTAAAGAACTCTGAAAAGCGTTGGAACTCAAGTACAAGGCATATAAGGAAGGTACTAATAAGTACCTTGTGTCAAAGTACTTAGAGTTATAAATGGTCAAAGAAAGATTAATCTTGGAGAGGGTTCATGAGCTTCATGTCGTAGTTAACAAGGTTGACCATGCTTTCCATCTCTCTCTACCAGAGCTCTTTAAGGTTGGTGTAATTATCGCAAAGTTGATACCATCTTGAAAGACTTATCCAATAAGATGATTAAAAAGTATGAGGATTACTCCTTGGATGATTAATTGAAGCACCTCTAAATTAAGGGTAAAATATGATGGGTTTTATAGGTTACAAAACTATACGTTTGAGAAATTTCACCTAACACTTACGGAACATGCAACCTAAAGGATTTATACATAACACTTTGAATATAACATAAAATTACCAACAAACTAACATGAACCCTACTTGAAACCCTAGTATAATCAAAACACAAGAATTAGGGTTACATATCTTTGATTTGTCGTAGTAAACAAATCATTTCAATTCCTTATAGTTGTTGGTATTGGAAAGCTTAGCACCAAAAGGATGATGCCTCTAATGGCTCACACCCAAACCCTATAACTAGAAGATGGGTGAGGAGAGAGGAAGAGAGTAAATTTTTGTTCACAACCCTTTATGAAGTGAGAGTAACAAAATTTGATGCCCAAGGGAAGGTATTTATAGCTAGGGATCTCCAGGATAAACTCTGATTTGAATAATAAAATATGCAGATTTTATCTATTCAAGGCAGTTATCCTTATCAGCTCTAAGGCCTAAAAATCCCACAAAAACTATACACCATATAGATCCATTTAGAATTGTCTTTCCTTGCTCAACTATGAACAATTACAATCCAACCCTTACACCTTTAATTAATTTCAATTAATCTCAAATTAATTCCAAATTAATTATGATTAATAATTAATCAATTTTAATTGATTTCATATTAATTTATAAATCATATAAATTAACAAATCAATTATTTATCAATTGATCTCATATTAATTTATTAATCACATAATAAATTAACAAGTCAACCATCTATTTCCAATTAATATATTAATCATATAATGTATAGTAACAAATCATTTATTATAATTTATTAATCATATAATAAACTAATAAATTTATCCTCTCTCTACAAATGTAATTCTAATCAATTTCTAGTCATCAGGGTAACCCAAAAAGGACTTTGTTTCTAATTACAAGAATATATCAATTTAGTTATGAGCTTAGACACATTAACCCAATAGTCTCTCACTTAGATAAGTCTATAACTACAATTGCAAGTATAATTTTGAACCAGATATCAAAATGTGTTTTCCAAAACCACCGCAGAACTCTGATTCAAATCAAACATTGACCCTTAGATAAGTGATCAGTCATTCCTTTATTCTACAAGCTATCATATGAACAGAGCCATGGATTAAATGATCAATCTCATGTTCACTTATTTTGTTTTCTGACTTCTCGATTTGTGATCAAATTTAGACTACAAAGTTGAATACATTAATTTAGTCCGGACTACCCTAGTTCTTATAGATCAACTCAAATCACCGAATGGCCCATGGATATCGCCTTTTATATTAAGGCAAAAGGAAAGAATAAACTTTAACTATATAATCTTTCATTTTACTCACCAAATCATGCATGAAATTACCCTTTATAACACCCAGTTACAAGATACATTGGAGTAAACCAACGCACAACTAGTTTGCAAAATCTGACTTATATATCTCTGTTTGAAGAATAGAAAATATTATCGTCTTAGAATTACTTTTGATTGAATCTGTGAAGATTTTGATTGAATCCATGAAGATCTAAGCGTGGTTTTATCAAATACTCAAATTCCTATTTCCAATTACTCATGAACATTGTAGCAATTCGTATGCAATGTCCAATCCCTATGGGCAATCTACAAATCGATTCATGATAGTCTGAATTCACTACTTACTTCCAAAAGTATGAACGACTTTGGAATTTTGAATAATATTAAAATAACTCAGGGAAGTAAAAACATGCAAAGTGAAACACAATAATAAATTATTTAACTATGGTAGCATACACATTGAATATAAATAATTCCCTATTATTTAATCGCCATAACAATTACGAATTTATTCATTGTATAATGATTCGAGTAGTCACGCCATGTTATACACAAGCATATTGTGCCTCTCGACCGTCCTTCATTTATGAACAGACTTACTAGACATTATTCCAATGATGCTCATTTCACAATTCCAAATACTTATCATTATATAAGATGTAGTGGAATTTCATATTTACATACATTTTCTTTCTGTGATATGGAGGTGATAAAGTCACAGAAACCGAGCCTTCGATATTATAGAGTGTTCCACTGAAATTTGTTACCCATAATAATTACATGGTTATGAAGTCTCAAATTCAATGTACTTTCGTTGAACACTTCTCTTGTATCAAAGTTTCAAACTCACATGTAGATTTTGATCCTTTGATATTATCGAGTGTTCCACTGAAATTTGTTACTTAAAACAATTCCATGGTTATGAAGTCTCAAATTCAAGGTACACTCCTTGAACACTTCTCTTGTATTAAAGTATCCAATTCACATGTAGATTCTACAAGCATCTCCCATTATGGAAACATTTCCATATTCTCATATGACCATCAATTATGACCAAGAATCATCTCAATCCAAAACATGTCACTATGGTCCTTTCTAAATAATTTCAAATCTCTAACTGTCCATAAGCTACCAGTCTTCGGTAAAACTTCAAAATGTTCTTGACATTTTTTTAACAACTTTAGTCACATGAAATTCTAGTCATTTTCACACAATGCTAAAAGCATTTGAAAATTAGAATAATCAAATATTATAGTGTAACATACACGTTTTGAAATCGTGTTTTAAGTAAATAATATTATGAAATATTATGTGAATTTTAATGCTGAGTTCTAACAGATAGTTTTTACTAGAATTGAAGTAAAACTATGCTTAGAATCATTCAGAAAGTATTGGAAGTCTTATGAGATTCCAATTAAAAGCCAAATAGTGAAATATAGCGAAAATATAAAATTTGGAATAAGTTAAAATTTTATTATTGAAAGTTGTAGATAATCTCGTTAGAAACATTTAGGTGAAAACCTCATCGAAATCCGAGTTATAACGAAGAAGTTATGACCAAACGAAGATCTGTGATAAATCCGGAAAATACCTTGTCGCGTAAAAATTTAGTTTTCGATAAACTAATTTTTAGCCATAATAATGTAAATGAAAGTTGTAGAACTTGTGAAAATAATCAACTTTCATATAAAGACCGTTTGAATCTGACTTCGTATGAGGAAGTTATGATTTTTTCGAAGTTTCAGCTTAGCAATAGACAGCTAAAAACTCGAATTTTAGATCGAGTGATTTTTAGCCGACACAACCTAAACGAGAATTGAAGGTCTCGTCATTAGTAGTGCAACGGTAAAAAGTCTGACGAAAACGGACGTCGGATGAAGAAGTTATGAATTTTTAACGGATTTTCCTGTCCCGGTCTGTTAAAAATAATAATATTAAAATTAAAGTCAAAATTAGCCGACGAAGTCTAAAAGAAAGTTGTAGAGCATAATTCTAGCTTCGCGTGCATATAAAGAACGTAAAAAACGGAGCTCGTATGCGAAAGTTATGGATTTTAGAAGTTTTTGTACATTTTTCGAGAAAATTCGTATGAATAGTGAAATGCCACGTCACCCTCGCTCGGAGTTGGAAACGTGTCCGAAGTTGCTGCGCGGCAATGCCCGAGAAGCGACGCGTGTCGCACAGGAGTCCGAATTCGTCACGTGGTTCTCGCATGCCTGCCTCGTGCCCTACTCGCGTGTCGCATGCTGATTCGACCGAGGGTGCGGTCCAATGGCTATCCGACGCGCCTCGCATTGATCACCCTCGCATGCGCAACCCACGTGCGAGCCACCTGCTGTCCGAGCCGAAGACCCAGCCGATGACGCGCCTGAAGCTGATGACTCCTCGCATTCGAGCCTCGCTGGAGCCCTGCGAAGCTGCCATCTGGTCCGAACCTCGCAGCCACCTGTCTCCTTCCCTTCACTTCGGATCCGAAGCTCAGCCCTATATAAGGGGTGCGAGCCCTCTCGGCTAGTTTTAGAAATTTGGCATTTTCACCCCCTCTTTCAATATTTTTACGATCCCGACATCCCCTAAAGCCCCGGTACTGATTCTAAAGCCCGAAACACGCCTCGAGACTCCCGAGAATCCCGAAAATTTATCTTTTCGGTTTCGAAGCTCTACCTTCGCAGAGCCCGGTTTTCAACGACGAAAGTCATATTTAGAGCCGAAGTACTGCCCAAATTAATATTTTAGCCCCCGGTTAATTACAGTGAGTTTAATATATAGAAATAATTGTATGTTATGTGTTATATGTGCTACGTGCTTTTCAGTGTTATTATTCCGGGTTATTTTTAATTGCTATTTTTAATAGCAAAGAAATACCTTTAACCATGTGATCAGTGAAAGGACTTAGATTCACGTTGGTACTGGTATGTAGCCTCTGGCCATGTGGAACATGTCTCCGTAAGAGAATGAATTCTATTCTATGGTAGTGGCAGAAGGTTAGATAGGGCTATAAGCCTGAAATCTACCGAAATGTTAATCCGAAGTTGTATATCTTCTGTGCCGTTTGGGCCAAAGCTTTATTGATGTATATCAAGCACGGAAATTGTTATGTCTCATTGATTGTATATCTTTAAATCAAATCAATGATCGATATGGAATGTTTGTCACATGATTCACATATGCCCTTGTTGTTCCTTATTCCTCTTTGCTTCTGCCCTATTAAAGGATATATATGGCATAACGTTATATTGTATCTATTATTGAACTCACTAAGCGTGTCCGCTTACCCTCTCGATGTTTAACAAATTGCAGGAGATAAACATCCAGTATAGTTATATACTGGTAGAAGATTTTTGAATAGTTTGAAACTATTGTATCGATGGAAGCTTATGAATAGTTTGAAACTATTGTATTTTGCACTCCCATATGTACAAAACTATAGAATCCGGGGAAGTTATGTAATATATAACACTTTAAAATAGTCGGTTTGTATCCAGTAGTTTGTAATCTCTTTATCAATGTAAAATATTGTTTTTATGAATATGCAAGTAGCATGTTTTGGAGTAACTATATTGTCGAGTATGAAAGTTTGGGTCTTTCATAAATATGAAAGTTAGGGTCTTTCATAAATATGAAAGTTAGGGTCTTTCATATAGCATATGTAATCGATCCTATATATGAAGCATAAGGGACTCGACTCATTATGTCTTACATAAAGACTTGATATATGTTCAATCTCTTGCTATAAAATTTCTTTATATCAAAACTCCTATGTTGAAACATTTCAACATGTTATTTGTGTATGTCTTTGACTAAGTTCTATTAAACCATACACTCTAAACCTTTATACTCGAAACAAAGTATGTGTGCCTTCTCCCTTGAGTCCAATATAGCAAAACAATTTCCAAACTTTCCAATTTCCAAACTAAAGACATTATTTCCTACTAATAGTATTGTCAGCATGCAATACCAACATAACAGTTATGCTCCCACTAGCTTTGACATGTACCTAGAAATCAACTAGACTCCTAGAAATCAATACCTTTTAACTTTCTTACGGAAGTGCAGATTTCTGTTACGCGATGCTTCAATAAGTCTCTAACTAGACTTCTTAAGCTTATACACCTTAGTTGAATTGTGTGTGTGTGTGCATTTAAACCTTTCAAGACTTGATAGATATATCTCTTGAAATTTCAAAAAATTCATTTACGTTCCTCACATTTCAAAATATGAAGAGGGATGTCATAATAATATTGTGAATTTGAGAATGCAATTAACATAACCAATATCCATATTGATCGTATCTTTAGAATCTATCAGCGAAAGTATTTCCTCATAACCATATTTATGAATTATAATGAAACCTTTTTGCACTTAGACTTCAAGGTGCATACGTTCCTATCTATGTGAATCTACCAATTCCAACATACACGATTTAGGACAAACCAAATTCAAATTCAGTTTTCCTTCATGGACTGAACTTCACTATTTTTAATTTCTTGCCATCTGGCGGCTCAAGAGCCTACTAGTGCTTCCATGTTGTTAACAGCTCACCCATATTGATTAATGTACATGCACTGGCCAACCCGCGTTGCTTTTGCAGTTAAATGAAGAACATAGAACTCATAAGCATTTCCAACTCATCTGGAAGTGCACAGAAAAGAATATGTCGATTAAACACAACATGTTATCAACCTCAGGTTGCGTGCTAGTGATAACAAAAGGATCGTTGTTGGTGGACTCTTGCAAGATCAAGATCATCATTACTTTTACTGACTTCTTGACATATGAGTTTTCTCTCAAGGAACATTCCTTGACGAGATAAAACAAATATTCAAAATTTCGTGTGGATTCCTGACAAGAAAACACTTCATACAATAGGACTGAATTTTTATTTTGTTTCTCGATTCACGAAAACATCACAACTCCGATTATATATGTGCTAGAGTAAGAAAACATTATTACTCCACATATTACAAGATGATATTAACCTCCTTAGCTTGAAATAATTTCAATATATGATTCGTAGTTAATAAAGCATGGATCTAAAACTTGATCTGAAGAAAGTATGACTCATCTATGATCGAACCATTTCCAACAATGTTCGATCCCTCTTCTTAGTCATACAGTTGAACTAAGATGTTTTTGGAGGAATTAATTGTGATACAATTCCACAATTACTAAGATGATCATAAAACATGATATTGAAGTGTTCCACTTTCTTTTTCAGATTGGAGAATATTTTATATTTCTTCATAATGGATTCTTCTCTTCATTTTGCTACTCTTTGAACTTCTCCAAAAGTATTAGAATTCTGCTTAGTCTTATAAATAAAACCATATGTACTGAAGCATAAGTAAATCAAGTTATCATCTCTTGTGGTGGATCTGAAGAGTCCATATCAACATGTACTAGATCCATTAGTCATTCACTTTCATTACATAAACAAGTGAGCAATGAATTAGTCACATTTTCCAATGAACAAGATTTTCATGCATCACACAATTCGAATTGCATGACTCCAAGTCTTTGTCCAATTGAAACTTGGTGAAGAGATTCCTTTTCACTTGGTCAAAATGACAATACCACAAGCACGTTCTAGAAGAATCAATATCCACTATTAACATTTCTATTATTAGAAACATAACCAACACTTTCATAAATACCATTGCAAGGAAATATATATAAGGCAACTTAATAAACTAAAAAATTCATTTTATTGATAAAAAGAAAATTGAACTTGTCCTTAGAATGCATAAAATGAAAAGACTATATTTCTAGACATATCCAAGAGTAATACCAATCTATTAAAGCTATCCTAACTCTTTAGTAGTAGCTCCAAATTTTGACCATCGAACCATGTGACAAAAGTCTATTTCCCACAATTAGATTTAGTTCACTTTGTTTAAGTTTCTTTCTTTTACATCATGAAATACCATCAAAATGTGATCATCAGATTTTGTGTTAAGAGTCTAAGAATAGGAACTTATGGAGTTAGATATTGGATGTACCTGAAGTAGAGTCACATGAATTGACTTTACCACCTTCAAGATCATTCAGATATTTTAGGCAACTTTGCTTCCAATGTCCCTTCAAATGGCAATAGAAACAAATAGACTCATTGGGTTCAAGATGTGTAATGATCTCAGAACAATCCTTTATCTTTACCATATGATCAAACGGTTTGACCTTGGTTGATCTCTTTCCATTGGAAAGAGAAGTCTTTTCTAGATTACCAATGTTACCATTGTCAATGTCCATGGAATGCTTCTTGTTAAATTCTACAAGAATTTCTTCTCCAGTTGTTTTGTTGAGCATTCCTACTTCAGCAACCATCAGCATATGGTTCATATCAATTAGGGTCACATCGAGATTCCTCATATGAAAGTTCTTAACAAACTGACCATATGACTTAGGAAGCGAAAGAAGAACCAAATCATTGGTTTGATCCTTTGGGAATACGAAACCATAATTCCCAACTTTTCAATGTATGATTTCATTTTCAAAACATGCACAGATCCAAAAATTTCCATCTTTGTGTTTACATGCCAATAGGGCTTGAGTCGTTTCATATCTTTCAACTTGAAGAAAATGTGACATTGGGAGAGTCACACGTGGAAGAGGTAGAAGAGTTGAAGAAGGACGATGCCCAAATCCACCATTTCCTAAGGAAGGAATACAATTTCACCTTGACTTGAATATGGAAGACTATCTCCAGAAGATTGATGAAAACCATTTCCATAAGAACAAGGAAGACCATTTCTATCTTCATAACTAAAATTGGGAGAAGAGAGAATTCAAGTTAGTTGATTTTATGTTGGAACCTGAAAGTGAACCTATAGAAATATCTAACCTTTCATGTTCTGAAGTTAGTCTTAGTTCCTAAGTGGAATATGGTCAGAAATGAAGTTTGTGTCCGGAGTAGAAGATAATGTACGAAGTGAAGATGTTCCAAAATGGAGTATAAGTCTGAATCCGTCTATCCTTTTATGCATTAATTATTCTTGTCTTTTAGTTTGATGTAACAGTTCATATGACTTAGTTTATTTTGTCAAATGGATAATCACAGTGCCAGAAGTAACTCTTTTGTTTGGTCCTATGTATGTGTTTGAGTTTGTATGATGTACTCCTTTCTCCTATTTAAGGAGTGTTTAATGTAAAGAATATATGATGGATTGTTCCTCCAAAGATAGCTATATTTGAATTTACTTCACTTGCATCTTTCTATCAAATCAAACTCTTTCAAACATTCTACTTGTTCATTTATCGTCTTTACTTTGATTATACTCATTATTCTCTATCAAATACTTGAAGTACTTTGTTGATCCTCATCTTCAAGTCTTGACTGGTGGAACTTATAATCAGAAGTAGACATTGATCTTAAGCATTAACTCAAGATTTGAATTTCCGATCCTTGTCCCTGCGTAATCAGATCATTGTTCTCACAATTGGTATCATAGCTTGAGTGGTTGTCCTTTGAATCCATAACAACATATTATAGTTAATCCGAGATTACCTTGGTATTTCCATCATTTCTGTGTTTAGGATAAAAGTTCTTCTATATACCACTTTTGCTCAAGATATCTTAACTTCAATGGCTGTTTCTAATTCTCAACAAATATGCTCAATACAAATAGCAAATAGTGTGGGTTGCCTTACATGTGTCCCACTGCTAGTTGTTGAAGAGTATGATCACTAGAAAGTCAGAATGGAAAGATTTTTACTTGGAAAAGAAAAAGGTGAATCTTTATGGAGATCCGTTAAAGAAGGTCCTCATGTTCCAGTTCGAACCATTGTTAGATATGTTGCTGCAACTCTCATGGGACAGGATGAACAACGTCAAGCACCTTTCACTGCGGATGATCTTGAAAAGCTGCATGCAGATCAAGTTGCCTTTTTCAAAATGGTGTTTGGTGTTCCACCTTCTCTCTTTGAGCGCATCAAATTGTGCAAATCCGCAAAAGAAATTTGGGACACACTTCAAGATTTGTTCGAAGGGTGAGAAAACATGAAGGATAAGCGTATAACCTCAGTTGTCAATGATTTTGACACTTTCACTACAACACCTGGTGAATCTGTTGCCTCAGCCTCAAACAGATACCGAATCGTCGTCAACAACATGACAACTCATGGGATAGTCCGAAATCCAATTGAATACAACCTCAATTTCATTAACAGCCTCAGAAAGGGGTGGGGAAATGTAAAATCATGTCTTCAAAGTAATGGATCTCTGAAAAAACTGAAGCTCTACCAACTTTTCGATGCGCTTCAAGGTCATGAATCAAATGTTGCACAAACCCTACGTGAACTCACTAGATTCCCTTTAGCTCTATTCAGTTCCTATGATCCACAAACTCCGAACCACACCGTTTCGGACCCATGCTCTCTTGTTGTTCCATATATTCCTCCTGTTCAACCCTCACCTCCAACCATACCTGTTCCCACCAACAACAAGTATCAATCCATTGGTAACCTTAATCTTGAAGATATGGACTTAGAAATCCTCTTTCAACAGGAGTTGGCCTTACTTTCCATGAAATACAATTGTCCTTATAACAAGCCACATCACAACCGTTTTCATGCTCCTCACCAAAATAACCCTCAACCTTTCAACAAACCTTTAAAAAACCCGTCATCCTACAAGCCTGACCTTCCTACACCGAATCACTCCTCGAAATCATCATAAACTCTAAAGTCAGAAAAAGCCAAGATTGTGTGTCACAAATGTGGACATGCAAACCACTTTGCCAAGGATTGCCTAGCCGTAGTCCCACATAAACCCAGGATCAAGGACTCTGCTTACTATACACGTCGAGCTCAAGAAATGGAAGAAAGTGAAAAGGTTTTTGTTACCACTGTATCAAGGGGTGTAGAAGGGTATTGATCCTTTGGAGATGATGATGACGTAACCGCTGGCAGGAACATGTGTCTTATGGATCGACAAGAAATAGAATGTAATGAAGGCTACTGGTCGTCTGGGTCAGAGAGAGATGTTGAAGATGTTGAACCAAACTACTGCTACATGGTTACCAACAATCCACCTGGCAGAAGCATCGTTCAACAGGTAAAATCTATGATTACTGATAATCAGGGCTGGTCCAAACATATATGGGGCCCGGGACGAAAAGAAAAAAAGGGCCCTTTAAAGAAAAATATAATAAAGATTCAAAAGAAATGTCATTTATTCTTCACTATAAACGTGTTCAATTAGCAATAACAAACAAACCAAATTGTTTATTTTTTGAGCTAGTTTGAGTTTAAATCAACTTTATGCCCTAAAAATCATTTAGGTAATTATATATATATATATATATATATATATATATATATATATATATATATATACACACACACACACACACTACATAACCCATAAATTTTGGGCCCCCAGGAGATGTGGGCCCTGGGTGGTCACCCGGGTTGCCCACCGTCTGGACCGGCCCTGCTGATAATAATTTTGACTTATCTCTTTGAGAACCATATCTAACCCAAATCCAATCAGATATAAACATCATTACAAAGCCTATGAGTCAGCCATAGAAGCTAGTGAGAAGAAGGAAAGTGAATTAAGTCATATTAGATTACATTTTAAGGATAACAAGTTGAAAATAGAGTCTTTAGAACGAGAGCTTGTAATGTCACAAGATGAATGTATCATTCTTAAAGACAAATGTGAAATCACGTATTCTGAAAGAAATATTTTAATTTCTGACAACAAACGTCTCAATGCTAAAATAGATGCTTTGCACAATTGAAGCACTTGAATGAATGACTCACAATTTTCGTCATCCTTGGTCAAAAGCTCCTGGTCCCAGAAGCGAGTTTCCGAAACCTATTGCTTGTCCCTTGAAGTAGTTACAAAACCTAACTTTTATGGGAGACGTTCCGAACATCAAACATTTGGACACCCCTGTCTGTTAGGTCACATTTTATGGTTTGGGCTAGGTTTCTTTATGTATAAGTCTTGGTAGGGTTTTGGTCTTGTTGCTTTAGTGTTTGTGGTCGTGTAGGTGTTCACGGACGTGAACCTATTCACGGCCATGAACTGTGTTCGGTCTCGGTCCTTTATAAAGTGTCAGAATGTGTCAGTGCAAGGGGTTAGCGGGTCAGACGTATGTGTGTGTTATTTATGGTGCACTCGACGTTTATGGTTATATAAACATGTGCATTACTTGATTACTTTCTTCTTCTACTCCATTCTTGTTCTTAATTGATTGATCTAAGCTTTATTCATTGTTTGATCACTGGTTGGTTCCGGATTTGGGACTTACAATTGGTATCAAAGCCAATCCGATGTCAAACTCGTTTTTTGGTGTTTACGGCTGGGTGCTTTTCCTCACTTTTCAAGATTTTCAAGTGTTTGTTGCGGGGTTTTGCTGATTGTAAGTAAATTCAAGGCTTAATGGATCAAATTTTGCTCGAAAAATTGTTGTTTTTGGTGTTTACGGTTCATCCTATTGAAGCTTTTGCGACCGTGAACTAGGAGTACGACCGTAAACTATTCATCCCATTTGACCATGTTCATGTCGTGACCGTGATCCATTCTTTGATCGTGTTCAACTCTTGGATCGTGAATTAACTTGTGTGTACGACCGTGAACACTATACGGCCGTGAACTCATTTGCTCATTGACTCTTTCCGTTTGCTATTATACTTTCCTTGTTAGTTTGTCTGTTTAATCGATTCAGAAAAACCAAAAACAAAATGGATTCACAAAACTCAACAGTTCATCAAGAATTGGACGCTATCATGGGAACCGCTACTCGAATTGCTCGCTTACTGTCTGCTTAAGGTTTCCCGAAATTGAAATACCACATGGAAAAGTATATCAAAATGAAAGACTTCAAAATCTGGAGAAGCATCTTGAAAGGACTAGTTCGGATCACCACAACACTCGATAATGGACAATTCATTGACAAGGAAATTGATAACTACACCGAAGAAGACTTTGAAAAAGTTGAACAGTAAGAAAAACCATTGGCTACACTTACCATGGCTTTATCCCCAGAGATTGCACTAAGGTTTTTGAGAAGACACTTCAGCAAAAGCATTGTGGGAAGCACTGATTGAGTTATACGAAGGAAACGATGATATGAAGCAGAGTCGTTAGGACATGCTTAGGCAGAAGTTTACTTTTTTCAACCACATTCTTGGAGAGCCACTCGAAGCTCAACTACAGAGGTTCATCACTCTCACTACTGAGATGAGCTCTGCTGGTGCTTTGGTCACTAGGTCTGAAATCAACAAGAAGCTGTTGAACTCGCTGCCAAAGTCATGGGACATGAACGTCTCAGGGATAAAGAAGACAAAAGATCTTAATCATCTAAGTCTCGCTGAATCCATGGCGATTATCAAATCATGTGACCTTGATGACAAACAGAGGGAGATCAATCACGTAAACTCATACTTAAATGCTAACCTTGGGATTTCATCCAACAATACCTTCTCGTCATTCACCACACCACAACCACAAACATTTTTTGCTCCATCACAACCATCTCATGTCATTCCACCACCGATGCACTGACTTCAACCACGAATGCCTTCTCAACAAGCAGCATCCTTTTCCAAAGCACCCATTTCCACTCCTGCTACCAAAGAATCAGACGAGAATATGGCTTTCGCAACCAGACTTGTTAACTGCTATAACACTTTTGTAGCTGGAGAGTTGCCTCATCAGTTCTCTTTTGATGACCTCCATCAAGTACACCAAGAAGATGTTGAGGAGATAGACATCACATGGAAGATTGCCATGGCTGTGTTCAGGGCCAAACAATTTGCAAAGAAAACTGGCAAGAACAATTAGGGAATGAACATGGAGAAGAAGGTCGGCTTCAACAACGACAAACTAAGATGTTTCAACTGCCATAAACCTGGTCACTTTTCTAGAGATGCCCAAATCCTGACAGGATGGAAAACAGTGAAAGAGCCATGGTGCCCGTAGGAAGCAGCCGAGGAGCTACCACCAACAATCAGACAACGAATCTCGCAGTGGTGGATCATTCATTTGACAGGGAAGATCAGATTCAGGCACTGAACATCTCAGGACCTGAAAATGCTCACCTGGCCCAGATCAACGATGTTCCTAAAGAGAAACCTGAAGTAGACCCGGAGGAAGAAATGATGGAACTGCAATTTGCCTTCATGGTACAAACTACCCCAGAGTCTGCAAAGGCAAATGTCAGTGAAAACTCTTGTTCTCAATCTTGTATTAAAACTGTCAAAATTTTGCGTGATCAAATCGAGTTGATAAAGAGAGAGAGAGAGAGAGAGAGAGAGAGAGAGAGAGAGAACGAGGACCTAGAATATGAGAAGTATACTCTTAAGAAAGATCAGAGACCGTTAAAAGAGAAATTAGAGGCCAAGACTAGGGATTTTAGGAAGTTGCCGGAAGACAACAACAAGTGTGAGAATTATAATTACATATAGAAACAACTTGTTGCTGTCATTAAAGAACTTGACACATTGAAGATACATTTTGAAAATGTTGATTTTAACTTTAAAAAGTTCAATGTGTCAAGTGAAAAAGGGGCAACAATAATTGAAAAGAAAATGAAGTGGAAGGACCATAAACAAGTTGGTATAGGATATGAGAGTGTCCCTCCGCCATTCAGTCACAACTATATTGCCAAACCTTTGACTCAGGAGGAGATTGACCGAGAACCATTTATGGTGTATGGTAAACCAGCTGCACAGACGACAGAATGTAGTACTAGGGAAATAGATACTAACATTTCTACTTCCTTTGCGGATTTGTCAGTAAGTCAGGGAAATCAAGAGGATGGAAAGATTGAGTCTAAAAATAAATTTGTGTCAAAATTTGGTGTTCATGTTTTGAACAATGTTGATTTTGTGTCTGTTGTTAAAACTGATATTTTGATTTGTGATGATTTGGTGTCTAAGTCTAATGTTTCTGATAAATGTGATGTTGCCTTTGTTAAAATTGTTGAATCTGACACTAGCACATCCACTCCATCTACACCTGTCACACAACCTGACTCATGCACTTGCACGTGTGGGAAAGTTAGAAGATTAAATAATAGCACAAAAACTGAAAAAGGCAGTGCCAGTTTTCATGATAAAAAGCAAGTATGTTTTAAATGTGCTGGCCACATTGCTCGCAATTGTCTTAATATGACATTTGTACATTTTTTTTCACTGAGAAGAGAAAATGAGTCTCGAGGAAGGTCTCTAACGAGAAAATCCTCGAGATCTCGTCTTCGTGATGATGATTGGAAAGTTCATAATGATAAGAAAAGGGTCGAACTTAAAACGAATAAACAAGTTTGTACTAAAACAGCCACAGGTGACTTGACGAGATTGAATGCGGCTAAGCAAAGGTCGATATCATAAAAGACTGCATCTGGATCTTCGACTAATTCTAGCCGAAAGTCTAAACGCTCAAAGCAAAAGAAAACTATTTCTAAATCACATGTGAATATTTCAAAACCTAATTACCAGTGGGTGCCCAAATCTTCAATTGTCCAATCATCTTCATCTTCTGACAGTGCATCTAATAGTAAAATAAAATCAAAAAGTGAAAAAGAAAAATTTGTGAATGTCAAGGGTAAACACAGGCTTGCAATGACCTGGGTCCCCAAATCTAATTGATCCCACTCATCGTGCAGTAACAACTACAGAGAAATGTCGCCAGACCATGGTATGTCGACAACGGTTGTTCCCGACACATGACAAGAGACATTTCTTAGTTGCACGACATTCAAACTTTTAACAGGGGATATGTTTCCTTTGCAGGAGGGGATGGAGGAAAGATCACACAAAAAGGAACCATTACCAATTGATTGCTAAGCTTTGAGAACGTCAACTACGCGCCCGAGTTGAAGCATAGTTTGTTAAGTGTCTCTCAAATCTATGACAAGGGCTACTCTATGCACTTCACCGATAAAGAATGTCAGGTTTTTAAGTCGGGCATCGTAATACCTGAAGAATGGATCCTAGTAAAGTCAAAAAGAGACGGGAACGCTTACATCATAGACATGAATCATAATCTCCCGGAACAAGTCGCCTGCCTCTTCTCCAAAGTCTCCGAGCACAATGCTATGTTATGGCACTGTCGGCTTGGACATGCTAACGCAAAGAACCTTAATCAACTTGCAAAGAACGAGATCATACGTGGACACCCAGTCAAAGAATTCATTACATTTGAAAAATGTGTGGCATGCGCACAAGGATAACATCACCAGAAGCCACACCTACCAAAAACAAATCAACTCGATCAACAAAGTTCTCCAATTGTCGTGATAGACGATTTCTCAGCATCAACAAAAGTTCATACTATTTAGTTGTGATAGACGATTTCTCGTGATTCATGTGGGTTTTCTTCTTGTCCAACAAGCCTAGGATAGCTGACCTAATCAAGAAGTTTGTGGTGATGATTGAGAACCAAAACAACGAGAAGGTGAAGGCACTCAGAACTGATAATGGGACGGAATTCAAGAATGTCGTTCTAGATCGATTTTGTGCTGAAAATAGGATCGTTCGTCAATATAGTGCTGCTCACACACCGCAACAAAATGGTGTTGCTGAACGGCGGAACCGAACGTTAAAAGACGCCGCAAGGATGATGCTTTATGACTCCAAATTTCCAGTCTTCTTTTGGGCCGAGGCGATCAACACAGCCTGCTATGTTCAGAACTGGGTCCTGATCAACAAAGCTCAGATAAAGACCCCATATGAAATTCTATACGGTCACAAGCCATCGGTTGCTCACTTTCATATCTTTGGATGTCCTTGCACCCTCCTTCACTTGGATTCCAACCTGAGATTTAGCTCGAAAGCCGATGACAGCTAATTTGTGGGATATGTTGTACGCACAACATACAGGGTCTACAACAAAATATCAAAACAATTTGTGGAAACCTGTGACATGCGCTGGCTGGAGGAGAACGAGACTGACACCCGAGTCGGTCCTGACTGGTTATTCGATTACGCTTCTCTATTTAAATCATTTGATGTGTTTTCGGATGTTGTGTCACGTACTTCCTCCGCTTCGAAGGTTGTTCTTGAAGATGAAGAGGAGGATGTTGTCTATAGGCCACCTATGGTGCCTTTTATGACTCCTATGGTGGATACAGTTGTTCCAAGTACTTCCTCAAATTCTCCGTGTCAACAAATCAATCCAGATGTTGATGCCACTCCGCCCACTCCTGCAGAAAGAGAGTTCATGACCAGAGATACTTCCGCTGCAACTTAAACTTTCATGAAACTTCTCTTTCCTGAACCGATAGTGAACGAGTATGTGGAAAGCCCCTCTGATGGTCCCAGATCATTAGAGGCAGAACCTTCAGCAAATGATGGATTTGTCAATGTACACAACCTTCATGTCTCACTTGATGATATCATCCATGAGATCCCCACAAGACTACAACGCGATCATCCGATCGAGAATTTCATTGGGCCACAGGGAGACGGTGTCAAAACAAGGAGTCAGGGTGGAGACGTCAACACATGTCTCTAATCTTGCTTTATCTCTCAGATCGAGCCGAAAAACGTCCAAATGGCATTGCATGAACCCAACTTGGTTGATGCGATGCATGAGGAGTTACATCAGTTTGAGAAACTTGGGGTTTGGCAGTTCGTTGAGCTGCCAAAGGGCAAGAAGTCTCTTGACACACGTTGGGTCTTTTGGAACAAGCAATATGATTTAGGGGTTATTATGTGCAACAAGGCAAGATTGATCGTTCGTGGATTCCGGAAGATAGAGGGTCTAGACTACACTGAGGTTTATGCTCTGGTTGCTCGCTTGGGGGCCATTCGCATTTTCCTTGCGTATGCTTCCTACATGAACTTCATGGTTTACCATATGGATGTCAAGACCACCTTCTTGTATGGCGCGGTGAAGGAAGAAATCTATGTTGATCAACCTCCTGGGTTTATCGACACCAAGTTTCTGAATCACGTCTACAAGCTGGACAAGGCTCTTTACGTGTTACATCAAGCTCCCAGATCCTGGTATGCAACCCTTACAAAACACTTTCTCACGCACGGTTATACACGGGGAATGATTGATTAAACCCTGTTCATAAAGCATGTTGATGCCGATCTTATTTTGGTGCAAATCTATGTCCACGACATCATTTTCGGGTCGACGTGTCCAAAGCTTTGCAAGGAGTTCGAGACCGTGATGAAGAAGTGGTTCGAGATGAGTTCCTTGGGGGAGATGACGATGTTTTGGGTTTGCAAGTACGTCAAAGTTCAACCAGAATCCTATTCCACCAAGTAAAATATGTTGATGGTATGCTTGAGAAATTTAGGTTTAAAGATGCAAAGTCTGTCTTGACACCGATGGTTGAACGAACCCCGTTGAATCCAGATCCAGAAGACGAATCCGTAGATCAGACCGCGTACAGATCGATGATCGGATCCCTGATGTATCTGGTTGCGAGCAGGCCAAACATCATGTTTGCAGTCTGTCAATGTGCTAGATATCAGGCTAATCCAAAACTCTCCCATTAAATTGAAGTTAAAAGAATTTTTAGGTATCTCAAAGGTAGCCCAAAATTGGGTCTTTGGTACCCGAAAAATTATGATTTTGATTTATATGCTTTCGCTGACAGCAATTATGGAGGGTGTCAATTTCTTGGTGACCGGCTACTGTCCTGGCAGTGCAAGAAACAACAAACGGTGTCTACCTCAACGACGGAGGCGAAATATGTTGATGCTTCTGCTTGTTGTTCTCAAGTCAAATGGATTCAACATCAATTAATGGACTACAGTTTGAATTTTCTACAAACTCCCATTTTTTGTGATAACGATGATGCAATTCAAATTGCTAAAAATCCAGTCCAACATTCAAAAACCAAGCACATCGAAATCAAAGTGCATTTTATCAGAGATTGTTTTGAGCGTTCGCTCATTCGGTTAGAACAAATCCACACTAATAATGTGACATCCGCATTTTTCACGGCCATAAAAGATCGATTTTGTTTATGCTTTGTAAAAAAATCAGAGTACTTCTTTTCATAAAAATGTTGCGGAATTTGTTCAAAAAAAAACGATAAATACGTTATCAAAACATTCTCGAAGAAACGTATTTTATTCATTTTAAAACGTTCGAGATGTCATCGTCAATACAGAAACATAAGCATAAACGGAACTTACATTTAATTACACTAGTGATCTACATCTCTTTAATCTCTCAGTGTAATGTGACTTCATATCAACACATGTGATATAAATAAACTGAGTGGGTCAGGTTGGGAAACCTGGTGAGTACATAGGGTTTTCAACCCACAATAATATAATTATTATGTTTAAACAATCAAACAATCAACCCAATTACCCATCCCCATTATCTTCTTTAGTCTTAAGGATCTACCCTAAGAATCAGCTATTCCTCGTTTATTTATTCCTAAGGATCATTCTAAGGAATCGGCACGAAGTCCATCGTTACCAAGGTTTATAGATTATAACTGGTGAACACGTAGTGCAAAACATCTGGTAAACACTTAGTTCAAAAGTAACTAGTGAACACACTTAGTTCAAAATACCTAGTGAACACTCAGTTCAAAGATACCTAGTGAACACACTCAGTTCAAAATACCTAGTGAACACACTCGGTTCAAAAATACCTAATGAGCACCTAGTTCAAAAACACCTACAGGTTACGAGCCTGCTAGCGTTCCACTGGACTGTCTAGTATCGTCCGTGGTCGTCATCTATACTCTACTAGATGACTGGATCACTGTCAACATTGATGTCTTCCATCGTGTTATCACACAAAAACTATTTCATCTACCCATGTTTTACCCAGAACATTTTGTAGATATAAAATACATATACAGTTTAAATCATTTAAAACATGTATAAAAATCTTTCACCCAGCATAGGCAACAAGTATTCAGACAATATGCACACATAGCACACAATTCATATTAAAATACTTCATATCTATGATTAAGATGAAAGGTACTATGCACTCACCTGATACGGTGGTGACTCGGTACTCGGACATCACTTCGTTACTCTTAAAACAATTTCCTTCGACAAAACAGCGGGTTTTATCGAAAACCAGGCTTTGCTGGAGCAGCATTCCCGAGCCGAAAGGCTCCTCTTATCGGAGCTTCCCGGTGCTCCGGGACTTGCTTCTAACACCTTGGAGGTGCTAGGGAAAAACCTTGAAGGTTTGGGTGTATTTGGGAGGAAAGAAGTGGAGAGTTGTGAAGAAAATGGGAGATTTGCGCCTCTAATTATAGGCTGCCAACGCCGAGTACGCCGAGCGTACTCAAAAATTACGCTAAGCGTAATAGTTACGCTGAGCGTACTCAAAATTACGCTGGGCGTAATGTGCCATGTGTCACCATCTGGTGGCTAGCCTTGGGGAGGAAGCAACGGCTGTGATCGCGCCACGTCACCCAAACTCGCACAACACCCTCCCGGCTTAGAAAAATCATAACTTTCGCATACAAGCACCGTTTTTGACGTTCTTTATATCCACGTGAAGGTGGGAACGTACTCTACAACTTTCATTTAGACTCCGTCGGCTAATTTTGAATTTATTTTAAATTTTATATTCATAACAGGCCAGGACAGGATTGGTCCGTTAAAAATTCATAACTTCTTCATCCGACGTCCGTTTTCGTCTGTCTTTTTATCGTTACGCTATAAATAACGAGATCTTCAATTCTCGTTTAGGTTGTATCAGCTAAAAACTACTCGATCTAATATTCGAATTTCGGGCTGTACACCGCTAAGCCGAAACTTCGAAAAATCATAACTTCTTCATACGAAGTTAGATTTAGGCGTTCTTTTTATGGACGCTCTTGGTTTAACGTATTCTACAACTTACATTTAGATCGCTAAGGCTAAAACTCGCTCTATCGTAAATTCACTATTTACGCTTCCCGGTGTCGTGCCGGTTTGCGTCGCGAAACTTCGACGGGTCATAACTTCTTCCTTATAACTCGGATTTCGGCGTTCTTTATATGTACGGAAACCTTGTGACATATACTACAACTTGGTTCAAATTATTTATTCTAAATAATATTTTGTCGAAAAGTCATTTTCGACACTTATTATCTCTAAATTGACTAGCCCGGATCTACGGACGTTACAAATAACCATGTGGCGGATTTGTTCACAAAACCATTTAACAAAACTCAATTCGATGTGCTTGTAGGATTTTTGAAAATGACCCGTTTTGAAGACTAATTTTTTGTTTTAGGATAGTTTAAATTTGTGCATTTAATTTCTATTCTCTCCTATGCACAAATTTAGGGGGAGAAATAAAAACAAAAGAAAAATTAGAAAATTCAAAAATATAAAAATCAGAAAAAAAAATAGAAAATCCAAAAATAACTGGTACGTAGGTTATGTGATGGGAAGTGATATCAATATGTGATAACATGCAATTTGAATTTGTGTAAGGTACCAAAGTTGAATTGTTTAGGCTCTGTGTTCAATGCGCTGGTAGGCACAAAAGGTTTAATTGGACTTTGACTAGGCATAAATAAACTTAAGGTATATAGAGACTTGACAAATTTTGACTTAGATAGTTCTATTTAGCCTGACAATACGATGCTTGGGTAGGTTGAACAGGGAGATATACATGGGAATCTGCGGATTACACTAAATAATCTGTATCTAGAACCGTGGTTTAACTTTTCCTTGATGTGCGGACTCTGTTCTTAATTCCGGTATTGACAGGGCGACTGGAGAATTCCGATAAATTAGGTATGTAGAAAGTTATTTTCTTGCTTTTTTCTGTTAGTCATATGTTGCCTCCTTTGCGTGATTGAAATACATTCGACCTGGACTGAAACATATGTAATTCTATCTTTCTGCATCTCCTATCTATGCATTTCTTCTTGTCTGTTAGCCATATGTTGTCTCCTCTGCGTGATTGAAATACATCCGACCTGGTACACAACATATGCACCATTATACTTCTCAATCCCTCAAAATTTGGTTAGTCATATGGTTCACCCACTGCGAGATTGGAAGAGATCCGACATGGGTGTACAACATATACATTATAAATCTGTCTTCTCCCATAATAATTGTCTGCTCATCTACAGTAAGGAGTATTTTGGAAGTCCCTGGTTATTGGGGTATATCAGGAAGCGGGAAACATGTTCCAGTACATCTAAAATTGAACAATTAATAGGTTGTCTGTAGATCTCGTTGCTCAATTTAGGTGGACAACAATATCCTTGGTCGTCTTCAGTTGAATGGTACTTCTAAATTTTATCTAGGTAAGGTCACAATGTCTTGTCACTTATTGTATGTCCTAATTTTGTCACAATCTTTCGTGTTTAAGTGGACCACAATACCGACGATTGACCAGATCTATTCATGAAGGGGGGGGGGGGGGGGGGGGAGGTACCGATAAACGGATTGAGACTGTCTAATAACTTTGATCCCAATATCACAAAAATATTATTTGCATTGGTAAAAGAGAAATTAATGTTAATTCATTTAAATTTAAATTTTATTTTTATTTTTTATTTTGCTAAAAATAAAAAGTTTAGTTTAGTTTAAACTTTTGGATTTTATTTTATTTTTAATTTTTAATTTTATTTCATTTTAATTTTCAAGTCTTCAAAATGTATTATTTTTAAATAAATAGAATGTATTAGGCTTGGATTTGAAGCTGCTTGAGTTTGCAGCCCATGGATATTGGATCGGGTAGGGTCCAGGTATATATACAAGGGTTGACGGTCGTTTACCCTTCTGACCCTCATTTTGTATTTGCGGTCGTGAACCCTCAAGCCGTGTTCTCTCACTCTCAATTCTTGATCTCTCATCTTTTAGTATTTTTTGTGAAATTGTTTGTTTATTCGCATAGGTATGATCAAGGCGACCTCAAATATGCTAAATCCATCAAGAATCAACCGTGTATTAAGTGTTAAATCGAAGAAATCAGACTTTTCGGCGTTCATGGCTCCTTTGAAGCGTTCACGGCCCTTGAAGCGTTCACGGCCGTGAACCTTCTTCGACCGTGAACTCACATTCTGACCGTGAACAATTTTTGGACATGAACAAAATTCTTTTTTACACTTAAATTCAAATAAAAGCCTAATTAAATTGTTTAATGAGTAAAACCAAATCTTAATTGTTTAAATCATTTGGTTTTCTCACTTGGCTTGGTTAATGCAGAATAAAAATGGTTGCTTTGAAGATCTCTGAAAACCACAACGTTGCTGTTTTTCTTATGGATCCACCAGCAGCTCATGACGACTTCAAGTCCATGATTCATGGACTGAAGAAGTGTTGTTTGTCTTATGCTCTTACTACAAGTCCAACCATTTACCAAGAGCTGGTGAAGTAGTTTTGGAACTCTGTTGCAGTGCTCAAAGTGGATAGTGAACTTGTCTCCATGGATGCTACTGTAAATGGAAGGAAAGTCTCAGTAACAGAGCAAGTCATTCATGAAGTTCTCCAGATCGATGACTAGCCGGGTTTTCCAACTAAAATCACAATGGACCAGATCAATGAAATTATCGTTCGCATGGGCTATGAGGGTGTATTTCCTCCAACTATCAAGAAACTATTGCCACCCTGTTGGAGGTTCTTGGTCCACATCTTTATGAGTTGCATTTCGGGAAGAAGAGTTAGGGTTGACGAGGTCTCGTTACACAACACAGGAGCAATTACTGCTTTGGCTGCCGGTCTAGACTTCAAATTTTCAAAGTTCATCCTGAATGACATGGTAGGCAACAGTGAAGGCAAAGGCAAAGACAAATTCATCATGTTTTCGAGGTTCCTTCAGATGATTGTTAACAAGAAATACTCGGAACTTGAGATGAGAGGAGAAACAACTAATATGAAGTCCCTCGGCTATAGCACATTTGGGCTTATGAAGCAGAATAGAAAAGGGAAGTTTAAGTTTTAGGGCAAGTATCCATTTGTGAAATTCGGAAAATTCGTAGAAGTCAGTGATTCATCCGCGACTGAAAGCTCATCAGCTCATGAAGAATCTGAAGATGATGAGACCACTGCTTCTGAAAAGGAAGAAGAGCCCGTTCATCCGGTTGCCATAGTCGCCGAAGAGCATGTTCCAGTATTAAATGAAGAAGAAAATAAAGAGAATGATGGTGAGGATGATGATGATGATGATGTTGAGGAAGGTGATCTTGAGAAAGGGTTGATGGAAAATATTGTAGAGGAATATTATGAAGAATATATAGGTTTAGGTGGTGGTTTATCTGGCTTTGACAATGATGACATTTCATTCAATTTTGAGCATAGCGAGTATTACCCATCAAATGAGAAGCTCAACTCCTTCTTTGAAAATGTCGATGAAGTTGCTCAACCGGCAACGGAGAGTCGGAGACAGGGGGAGTTGGTGACGTTCAAAAAGTAATGCCTCCTACCTCCGAACAGATGGCCGAAACTATAGAAATATCGGGTTCAACATCAAGGATTCCTCCCCTTCATGTTGCTCTTCCAACCTCTTTGTCGTCTGAGAGTGATCTTGTGATGTCATTTTCCTCCCAGCCTCTGTTGAAAAGAAGGCGAGTTGACCCAAGGCCGGGAGTGCTTGTTAGGGATCAAGAACCACCAGTGCAACCGCCTACCACAGTTGTTACACCGCTTCAACCTACCCATGAAGAACCAATCTATTTCAAATCTTTTCATTTCATGAAGTTAGGAGTTCTTCAGATCCTGGGGGCTCTCCTCCATGACCTGCGCATCTGCCTCTAAGAGGCTAGCCAAGTTGTTGGTACAAAAAGGTTCAGTCCTTTCCCCTCGTGCCAAAGGTATATCTATTGGGGAAGCCAGTTCAGGGGGAGCAGACCCATCTGTGTCAGAGCTCAAGGAAGAAATTGGTGTGATGAATCATAGAATCATTGAGAGAGATGTCTTGATTGATAACCTCAAAAACCAAGTATCGGAGCTTAAAGCAGACAATTCTCTGAAGACAACACAAATCTTTGATTTACAAACTCGCCTTGGAGCTTTGACTGCCTGTTACTTCGACCTCAAGAATAAGCTGACTATGGAATTTGGTGACAAATTCAAATCATCTGTCGGAGAACCAGGCAAAGCTAAGACCTCTACCATTGACCTTGCCCAAGCTTCACATCAAGAACCCCCTGTTGATCCTCCCACTGTAAGAACAACTCGATTAGTTGATTGATTTGAACATGAGCCAGTTCAAGCTCCTCACATAGTTGCTTTGAAGCGAGATCAACAAGCATCATCTTCTAAGAAACAAAATTGGATGTTCAAAAAGAGCTCAGATAAGAACGCTCGCGGAGGTTAACCCTAACTCACTATAACAAAACTCAAGAAGAAACGATTTGGTTCTAAGTACGGTGATCGTTCAGGAATAGTGTCGTGAGGTTTTCATGACAAGTTGAATATGTGGCTTGTGAAGCGCAAAAGTTCGAATGTGGAGTATTACAAGGACAAACATATTTTTGTTCATGGACGAGAGTTGATCTGTCTAAACTTGCTAATGCTCCCTTTGCGAATCCATCCAATGATCCACGGGCAAAAAAATTCAAGCTTTTTATGGAGAATCAAGTGAAAAAGGGTTTTACTGATATGAAGACTGCTAAACCTCTCATCAAGAGCTTCCCATATGTGCTGGATCCAAAGACCAACGAGCCATTCAAGACGGTGATATGGCCACCTACTAACCAATTGAGACATATTCCTATTGTGCAGAACTTATGCGATGGTTCACTAAGAAATATGCTTTATTGGGTCTATGATGAAACCACAAATTCTGATGTCATCATATTTCCTAAAGGTGTATTTCGGATATATGACAAGAAGGATTTGCTTCAGTTTGCAAAATGGGATATACACTATCTGACTCAACATCAAATCCAGGTTGTTGAAGATATTTTTGAAGTTGCTGCTAAGGAGTATACTTTGATGATTGCAGAGATTATCGAGAAAGAGATGTGGCTTGGCTCAATGGGGAGGTCAGATGTGCTCATAATCGAGAAAGACTGAATCAATGTTATCCCCAAACCAAGGGGGAGATTTTTAGGTCACATATTATGGTTTGGGCTAGGTTTCTTTATGTATAAGTCTTGGTAGGGTTTTGGTCTTGTTTCTTTAGTGTTTGCGGCCATGTGGGTGTTCATGGTCGTGAACTGTGTTCGGTCTTGGTCCTTTATATAGTGTCGGAATGTGTCAGTGCAAGGGGTTATCTAGTCAGACGTATGTGTATGTTATTCAAGGTGTACTCGATGTTTACGGTTATATAAACGTATGCATTGCTTGATTATTTTCTTCTTCTACTCCATTCTTGTTCTTAATTGATTGATCTAAGCTTGATTCATTGTTTGATCACTGGTTGGTTCCGGATTTGGGACTTACACTGTCTAGCCTTTGTCACCCATTCCCGAGACTTCTGACCAATTTGCATCACTAATTCCCTAGTTTAAGCCTATAGTTGTCAAGTGTCTTGATTCCATGCCTCTTCCGCCTCTAATAAACCTAGACCTGAATCGGACCCCGGAATCCCACTATAGTATTCCAAACTCCGTTGTTCAAATTCTGAACCACAACCCTCCTAACAACTATGTTGTTGAGGAAATTTTTCCGGAGACAACTGGACCTAACTTCTTTGAGTGTGTTTGGGCATCTTTAGATAATGACATCGATGATTCATCAATCTCATGTGATTCTGACCCCCAAGTGATTTCCAAAACATAACTAGTTCCAATCAAGCATGTGTTCGATAATCCTTCTGTAGGACAAACCACGAAATCTTCGCTTCATTCCAAAAATAAACCCTTGTTGAAAAGGAAAGACGTTGATCCTAAGGTTGAAGCCCATAATGCTCACAAAAAAGAAGTTAAGTCGAGTCAAAATTCTAGATTCCTTGAGAACTCCAAAAAGAGTGTATCTCGGACTGCCAATTCACTAACTAAGAGTCACAACACCTTCACACCCACTAAGATCCTCAAGAGACCTCCCAATCCGGTAAAACAAAAGAAAATGGTCAATCCTACTCTGAAAAATTCCATTGTGGGTACTCAATCTACTCGAACCAACTCTCCTCAGACAACTTCATTTGTTTTCATAGTCAAATCTGATGGTACAATTTTCAAAGCACAACAACTTTTAAAACCAAATGTATCATCCACCAAAGCACAACTTTTAAAGAAAACAGTTTCACAAAAATCTTCAAAACATAATCTTGTATGGAAAGTAAAAAATCACAAAAATGAAATAGTGACTCCGAGAGACACAGTGTTTCCCACTCCTCCGGAAGTTGAGTGGCCGAGAAAAGTTGTTCAGAATCCTCGTGTCATTGAGTATGATTATTGGATAGATGAAATAACCATGGCCTTCTATTTGTTTCCCAAGGAATCTTCGAACAAACCTTCCAAGATACATGTTGATCAAAAGTCACAACTGAAGTCTAAGACTCATGCCTTTTTCCCAAAACCTAACTCGGAGCCTAAAAACTCCACAACTCACTAATTTTGAAGGCACTCTGTGCTTCGGAGCAAGAAACAATATGGTATATTGATAGTGCTTGCTCCATGCACATGGCAGGGCAGAAGGACTTTCTGCGAGATCTCAAACTTTCACCAAATGTTGGCTATGTAACGTATGACAACAACTGCAACTCTCAGATCCGAGGTTATGGCATCCTTACAAATGACAACTTTTCCATTTCAAATGTGGCATATGTAGCTGACTTGAAGCATAATTTGATAATTGTGGCTCAACTCACTGATGTAAATCAACGAGTTGAATTCTGCAAGAAACACAACTATGTCATGTCAGAAAACCAGAAGGAATGTTTAATCAAGTCAAATCGCAACAAGAAAATGTATCCTTTTCACATCAACATGATCATCGACAAGCCCAAGCTCTGCTTACTCTCAAAAGTTGTTCCTGACTTCAGTTGGTTATGGCATAGGAAGCTTGCTCACCTGAACTTTAGATATATGAATGATCTTGTTTCCGGTGAGATGGTAAGTGTTTTTCCACTCCTGAAGTTCGAAAATGATCATTTATGTGCTGCATGTGAATGTCGAAAACAGTTAAAGAAGGGTCATCCCATCATCATTGAAAAATCAATCTCGGAGCCATTAGAACTTCTACACATTGATATGTGTGGAACATCAACAATAAAGAGTTTGCATCACAAAACATACATTCTTGTGATTGTGGATGACTTTAATAGGTTTATCCGGGTCTTCTTCCTAAGGTTCAAGTCAGAAATAGCCTCCGAACTCAACAACTTTATCACAGGAATTGAAGTTCTCATCAAACTCCCAGTAAGGCAAATCCGAAGTGACAATGGTTCGGAATTCACAAATTCCACCATTGACAACTTCCTCACCGAGAAGGGTATCGACCACAGCTTTTCTGCTCCATACACTCCACAACAGAACGGTGTAGTGGAACGTCGCAACAGAACACTTGTTGAAGCTGCTTGATCAATGCTTAACTTTAAAAATCTTCCACTCTATCTTTGGGTTGAAACTGTTTCTACTGCATGCTTTACTCAGAATAGGAGTATCATCAATCAACGCCTCAATAAAGACACTGTATGAAGCCATGAATGGTCAAAATCCAAGTATCTATTTTCTTCACGTTTTTTGATGTAGATGCTTCATCAAGAACAATCGTGATCAGCTTACAAAATTCCAACCCAAAACTGATGAAGCTATCTTTTTGGGATACTCTGCTAAATCAAAGGATCATCGAGTTCTAAATCAACGAACTCGTGTTCTGGAAGAAAGTTTTGATGTTACCTTTGATGACAATTTCGTTTAGAATTCTGGCCCAACCCATGTTACAACTCGTATCATGGAGTCCGATGCTCCAACGTCAGGATGTACGAACCAGCAAACAATCTTTGAAGTTAACTTTGAAGCCTTGTTCGGACCCTAAAAAACAACTCTTGATTCGGAATCTCAAACAAGAAAACAACTTATCAACCGAAGCTCCGGTTTCTCAAAATGTTTCTGGACCGACACCTAGTTTTCCGCCATTTGATTCTAAACCGTTTCAACCTTCTTAGGTTGAGGGGGATAATGGTCAACCTTCCCTTGAATCAAATGTGGATAGATTCTAAGATGCAACTGCTAAATTCGACTATAATCCTATCAACAACGATGATGATGCAAATTTCTTTGATTTCCCACCTGATAATGATGTCAACCTATTTGGTTCAGAAGTTCAGGGGGAGCATCATCCACATGTTCAAACTACTCAGGGGGAGCAACACAACCCTATTATTGATATTGGATCATCTGTTGCACAAGAGCTTCCAAGACTATATGTTTGGACTAAGGATCATCCTCCGAACCAAGTTATTGGAAACCCAAATGCTAGTGTACAAACTCGCTCTGCCACAAGTGTTTAAAATAAATGTCATTTCTCGGCATTTATCTCAATGGTTGAACCCAAATCCATTAAAGAAGCACTAGAACATGCTGATTGGATTACAACCATGCAAGAAGAATTAGCAGAATTCGATAGAAATGAAGTATGGACTCTCGTCCCTCCTCCTCAGAATCATCCCATTGTTGGTACTAGATGGGTGTTTTAGAACAAACTAGACAATGCAGGAGTCATTATTCGGAATAAAGCAAGATCGGTGGCTAAAGGATTTACAAAGATTGAAGGGCTTGACTACGATGAGACCTTTGCTCCTTTTAGCCGTCTTGATGCTATTAGAATCTTTCTTCCTTACACTGCTCACAAAGGCTTTAAGGTTTACCAGATAGACGTCAAAAGTGCCTTTCTAAATGGTGAACTTGATACTGAAGTGTATCTCCAACAGCCTCCTGGTTTTGTCAATCTCTCATATCCGAACTATTACTACAAAATCCGAAAAGTAGTTTATGGCCTCAAGCAAGCTCCTCGCGCCTGGTACGAGACCCTCACCGACTTTCTCAAGAGTCAGGTTTTCAAAGAGGTATTCTCGATCCTACTTTGTTCCGAAGGTCAAATGGAAAACATCTCATGTTTGTCCAAATTTATGTTGACGACATCATTTTTGGATCCACCGATTCATCAATGGTTGTTGACTTTACTAAGTTAATTGTTAGTAGAATTCAAATGAGTATGAATCGGGAACTAAGCTTCTTCCTAGGTCTTCAAGTCAAACAGACCAACAAAAGAATTTTCATTCACCAAGAGAAGTACATTTCCAAACTTCTCAAAAAGTACTCAATGGACACCCGTGCCTCAGCCAAGGTACCTATGGGTTTCGGACACAAAATATTTTCGGACCCATCCGGTGTGGTAGTTGATGAAAAGAAGTATAGAGGAATGATTGGATCCCTACTCTATCTTACATCAAGTCGGCCGTACATCATGTTCTCAAAATGTTTGTGTGCCGGTTTTTGAGTCAATCCAAATATGTCTCATCTATTAGCTATTAAGCAAATATTCTGATACCTCAAAGTTACAAAGAATCTCAGAAACTGGTATCCAGCAAATGAGAGTTTCCTCCTTCAAGCATATTTCGATTCAAACTATGATGGTATTAAATTAGACAGAAAAAGCACATCTGGTGGTTATCAATTTTTAGGTGGTCGATTGGCCAGCTGGTCGTCTAAGAAACAGAACTGCATTGCACTTTCAACAGCCGAAGCGGAATACATTGCTGCTGCTAGTTGCACATCTCAAGTTCTTTGGATGAAATCTCAGCTCTTGGATTATGGTTACCGGTTTCAACAAATTACAATCTATAGTGATTATCAAAGTTCCATTGCAATCTCGTATAATCCAATTCAACACTCTATGGCGAAGCACATTGACATACGGTACCATTTCATTAAAGAACATGTTTTAAATGGTAACATCGAACTTATTTTTGTTCCATCTGACGATGAAATTGTTGATGTCTTTACTAAGACATTAGATGAAACCAAATTCAATGGTTTTCAAAAGAAAATGGGTATGGTGATGCCTGACCCTCAGTTCTTTCAAGAGGTTTGCACTCTCTGATGACAACATCAGAAAGAGAATTAGTTCCGCAGCAAAATTATTTTTCATCTCGGAACTATTGACTCTCGGAATAAATAGGGTCATGTTACGTGTCTTTTTCTCTAACCACCTCTTGGAGTTTTACGTTGTACAACTCATCTTATCATATGATGTCCAGAACCAATATAGTCAGATTGATAATGCTTTCATCTCAGAACTTACTTCATAAGATCATCCGGGAATTCAAGTCTAGAATGGTATTAAATTCATTTCTCTCTGGAATCGTTTCAAATTTCACTCCGGAAGTTTTTCAAATCTCACTCCAAAAGTTTTTCAAAGTTCACACCGGAACATTTCAAAACTCATTCCAGAATCTCTTCAAAATTTTGCTCTGGAAGATTTTCAAAAACTCACTCTGGAATTTCATTAACATTTCACTCCAGACTCTTGGCTCCAGAATTTTCAAAAAATTCACTCTGGATCTTTTTAACTCAAATGCTTCATTCTGGAATATATCTCAGAACTTTTTCATGTTCTGAGATCACTCAAATTTATCCTGAACTCTTCATGATAAGAAACCATTTTTAAAACATTATGGAACTCCATTGTTCCGAAATCAAAACACATGATGAAGTCCAAAATGTTTTAAGGTGAAATGTTTTTTAACAATTACTTTTTATTGATGATTATCCTTTTATCCTTGAAACTTGCAACTTTTGCACACATCTGCATAAAGCAAACATTTTGTCATATGGCAACAGTTACCATTCTTTTCAATAAATCAGGAGCACTTTAGTTATAACAGGTCAACTCATTCGCATATATGGCAGCTCATTTAATGTGATCTGTTTCCTAAAACGGGTTTCATCATTAATTTTTCAACCCAACCCATCTATTTCCTGAACCTATAAAATCCCATTGAAATCCCTTTTACCCGTTACTCTCTCAAAACTCACATTCCAACCTTTCTCTCTCTGTTTAAAGCGATCTTCAAGCTTTCAACCTACAACAATGGCGTCCACCCAAATCGCTCCCAAAACCGTCAAGTTTGCCCCCAAAAAAAAGTCATCAAAAGGTTCATCTTCTTCAATGACAACAAAACCCTTCCTAAGAGACAAAACTCAACTGTTTTTTCTTTATCCAAACGATTATGATGAATCGATTCGTGTTATGATAGAGTTTATTACTCCTCACCCGATTGTTATGTCACTCACCTAGATACCAGATCCACCCACTACAGTTCGTTTACTTCACACATCATTCGAACGCATCAAGATTTACAATGGTGTTCTTGAAACGAAAATCACAAGAGACATAATTGTACCCGTTCACAAATCAACATTATTGAAAGCCAACAGTGTGAAGGAAAACCCAACAAACTTCATTGTCGATGAACCAACAACTAAAGAGTTTCAGTCATTCTTGAATCACATCGGGTACGGTGAGGATTTCAAAGCCAAAAAGTTCAAGAAATCAGCGGTATCAGGTTTATGGACTGTTCTTATGCATTTCATCATAAGGGGATTATCAGGGAAACATGGAGGAACAGATTCTCTAAGAAAATACTGGTTGTATGTCATGTATAGTATCTTCTTAGAGAAGAACAATTTCGTGGATCTCATTAAAGTGTTGTGGCAGGACTTCAGGAAGTTTGCCATCAACCGCAAGCCTCACGAAATTTCAAGTCCTAGATTTTGGTCCCTGACGATCCAAAAGTTGTACAAAGAACATAACAAGCCAATTCCCATATGCTCCATTCCGCAAGAGGTACTTCTTACTTTCAAAACTATCAAATCGTATCGCCTTTTGGACCAAACGTCCTTCGGACCTGTACGACGATTAACGGAACACGTGCCAGCCATTATTTCGTCCGAATCTATTTATTTAAAACAACACATAGAGATTTTGATTGTGTATAGCCCTACACAATCTACCAATGTCTCTGTTGAGCACATCTCGGACATGGCCCAGGCAGTTCCATCAGGAGGCAAGAAAAAGAAATATGCCAAAAGAAAAACATCCCTCCTCAAAGCCAAAAGCCAGAAAAAGAACCAAAGTCGGTTCCTCCTCTCAAAAGGAAGGAGCCAAGGACATTCCGGTTGACTCTGGCCATCTTTATGCCCCACCTACCCACTCTTCCGAAGTACCCTTCCAAGCTTCAATATCACATGCACACATACACGGAGAGTCTCCTAATAATCCACCCTCACATTCTCAACAAGGTGATGATCGTGTTGACAAAAGTTCCTTGCCCCCTAGAACAAACCCACAAGTCACATTTGATAACCCATTTCCTTCAATACAAGCACGGTTTGAAAGCCCTATTTCGGACCCCAAGCATTCAAAGGCTAGAGTAGTCCCTCCAACCTTAGGTGCCTCAACTAGTCTGATACCCGTTAAGGGTACATGACGACCAGGTGTTAACGATCCTCCGTGAGAAGATTTTATTGACAGGGCCAGTACAAGACATCCGGAACTCATCAGATCGCAAGTTGAAGCAACTCTCATCTCGATGAGAAATAGGGTTATTCAGAGAAACCTGCCCTTTTTTGTCCCTACTGATGAAATCACAGATCTAGAGTTCGCTTCCGGAGAAACACCAAAGACTCGTCTCCATGATTCCATGCACTCCGATCCAAATGAAGAACATTCCGACGAAGTCATGTTTGATGGTGACGATACTTCGATTGCTGCTCCTAAGATGTTCTCCTCATTTCCCTTTCATACAAAGCCATCCTCATCACAACCGGATTTCGACTTCGGACTCTCATCATCCTCTTCGGAACCGGTTGACGAAGAAATTCATATAGAGGATCACGTCCAAGTCAATCCTGAAGGTGAAACTGAATCAACTCCCAAGAATGTCAAAGCTGATACAACCCCTCCTGGCTCATCCGAACAACCAGTATTCAAGGAAGATGACAAGAACAAGTCCCGGACTTCCACTTCGGACACCAGATCTTCGGCACGGAATTACATCGATCTGTTTTCCCTTCTCGAACTCCGAGACAATGTATATGACACTATGAAGAAAGTTGATGCCATCGAATCTTCTATGGTCGGACTAAATACAGAGATCAATGAAAAAGTTTTCGGACTGGATTCCAAGCTTGATGCAATCCTTCAATCCCTGTCCAAAACCAACAAGTCTGAACCCAATGTTGCTGAAAGAGAAGCTTATCTTAATCATCTCATTTCTCTCCGCCTCAAGCATACTATCAAAGAAGTTAAACAAAAATATTATGCTTCTGTCGATCACTACCTCGACACAATCACAAAGATGTTGAACGTTCATGATGATTTGGTCAGTGCTACCAAAAACCTCATAAAACAAACTCATGTTCATCATGAGAAGCAGATTCAATGATTAGAGAAGGAGATTCTGAAGAATGATGAGATGAATCTCATCATGCAGCAGGTTCTAATCAAGCTTAATTCTCAGGGCATGCAGGAACATTGTGGATGTATTGAATCACAAGTTCGACGAGATGCTGTCACACACCAAAACCAAGAACGACGGAAACGTTCTGGGGTGGAGGACGTCATGTGAAGTATCACAACAGTGTAAAGTAGTAAACAAGCAACAACATCATCCATTGCATTAAAAGTAAAGTTTTAATACATGTGTGTTCTTTCATAATGTACAACAATAAAATGAATAATCAAAATAAGACGAGTCTTGTATGTGCTTCGTCTTCTCAAAGCCTGGCCATCGTACCTGTCTAACTGGTGACCTGAGAATACAAGTTATTTTGAAAGCGAGTATCAACCTAAAGCTGGTGAATTCATAAGTATTTGAGTGTCATTGTCTTGTTTTGGAAAGCTGTTATGAATGCCTTGTAAAACTTTAAATGAAACAATTGATATAAGTATGAAAACCCTAGAAAATCCCTTATTTCCTACTAGTATGCAATGTAGTCTTCTACCAAGACCCGAATGTTTTGCTATGAAAATGATAGTTTTTCCTTCTTTTTGACTATTACAAACAGTACTTAGTCTAACTCATCGTTTATGTGAATGTATCACAAAATAAAGTAATAGGAATAATGTAATCATGTAATTGTTATCCTTTTGTATTAGGATTAACACGACATCGCAGAAAGCGAAATGTATAACCTAATGAACATCCGAAGATTGTTCAATTGTCCTCTGTAGCAGCAGCAGGGCGGAGGAAGGGTTAGTCTCGTAAAGGTACTCCTAGTATAAGTATTAACCGTAGGAATCCGTAGATGTTCATCGACCTCTGTAACAAACAGTAGGCCCGAGGAATGGTTAGTCCCGTAGAGGTACTCCTAGTATAAGTAATAACCGTAGGCATCCGTAGATGTTCATCAACCATTGGTGCTAACAGCTGGGATTCGGAATGTTAAGTCCCGTCTAGATATCCCGTTGAACTGGGATAGGCAAGACAATTTACACAGAAGGTACTAATAAATCATCCTAACGAATCGAGGTACAAGTATCCATGTAAATGTATACATGAAAATGTATCTACGTAAAGGTACTCATGTAATGTATTCATGTAAGGTACTCAAGTAATGTATTCATGTAAGGTACTCATGTAATGTATTCATGTAAGGTACTCATGTAATGTATTGTATAGACTCATGAATGAACTGACTCTGATGTCATTCCTTGTAATGGGAATAATGCTTTGTATCTTCTAACTATCCCTATAATAGTTAACTGGAAGGTAATTGGTTGTTCAAGTAGGTTAAAAATGGTTTTGTAAAACATCTAAGAGTTTTGAACAATAAGTAGCAATGACTTGATGTCATTTTAATAAATATTTCAAAAGTAATACATTTGATAACAAAGTATTTTTAAGATAGAAAACCATTTCATGCATCACATTTTGTAGTATGTGAAATCTGCTGGATGAAAACACAGTTATAAATACATATGAAAGATTTGATAACATGTTGTTTTCTACTTGTATTCCCCCCTATTAAAGCATTTAAAATTATTTAAACATTGGTTAAGGGGTATGAACTCACATGTAGATGATGGTTTGGATGTACTGAATGACGTAGGGTAGCTAGGTGACAAGTGAAGTCTTGTTCACACTCAATGATCCTAGTTAACATATAATCACACATATATGTATCCAATTAGAATTTATATCACTAATTGACAAAGTTAAGACATCCTAAGGCATGTAAAACACCTTATATAAGTGCTACAAGCCATAAGGATTACATCTAAGTGCTAAAGGACCTTGCTATTGTGTTTGGGGTTCAAGGGTAAACTCCCTTGGAGTTTACGGTTTTCATGAATTTGACCTAATGAGTTTACGGTCGTAAACTCAAGAGTTTACGGTCGTAAACTCCTCTCTTTTTGACCATAAGTTGGTTTGAGGTTTTGCAAGTCCTTTGAAGCATTTCTACTTGGTGGTTTGGCCTTTGGAAGAGATTAGGGCATCATTTCACTCATTTGAGGAGTTTATGGCCTCATGGTCATTTATCTTTGGGTTTACTACCTTAAACTCATGAGTTTACTACCTTAAACTCATGAGTTTACTACCTTAAACCCATAAGTTTGGTATTTAGGGGTTTTCAAGTCCTTAGCTCAATCATCGCAATAGTCTAGGTTAGATTTAGACGTAAGGAATAACCATTGGACTTTTATGGGACTTTTATGCACTTTTTGGGGTGTTTACGGTTTTGGGAGATCCCCAAACCGTAAAAACATAAAAATGTATGTATTTGGTGCTTTTTGTGTGATAAACTCATCAAGGATGAAGCTAGACAAGTCCCTAAGGCATGGTGAAGCATCTAGGCACCTTAAGGCACCACTTTGCACCATAAATGGTGTTTACAGTTTTGGGAGCCTCCCAAAACCATGAACACCTTGATCTTGGTGTTCTTGGGATTTTTCTTTGATGTTAATATGTAATACAAGCTTAAGAAGACTCAGGGATGGAAGTACTTACTATAAGGAAGCTTGGATTTAGCTAAAAGTCGAAGAACACTTAGTGTGTGTTCTTGGTGTTTTTGAAAATCTAACCAAAACACAAAAAATGAATGGATGAATAGATGCACAAACACTAGATTAAGTGTTTAATCAACTTGAAATGGATAGAACACTTACAACTTGGAAGATCTTGAATTGTTTCTAGTTTGCTACTTGATAGGTTTTCTTGAGTTTACTCTTTTGGAGAGTAAACACATTATAACTAGACTTAGGGAGTAAACTCATGGATAAGCATGAGTTTACGGATTTTGGGATGATTTTTCGACCCAAACGAAATAGTTTGGCCGGGAACTTCTAAGACGTGAGGTGTTTGTGGTTTTTAAATTTCAAAACCTGAGACGACACTTTCTTACACCCGTTCGTTTAAAGAATAATATTAAAATAATTAAACAAACTCTAAATTTGTTAAAATAAGCAATAATGACATTAACTTATAATAAGAAGTGATTGACTTCTAGGGTTTGACCGAATGAAAATTCCGGGTTGTCACAGATGCTCTCCATTCTCTCCAAGTTATTTAATCATCTTAAAGCTTAGGCTCCCACAACTGAGGCTTATGATGCCTTGACTCTACAGCTTAACACCAGTTTTCAAAAGGTGTTTGCCAAGTTTTCAGACTTGAAGGAATCATCTTTGCTTGCATCGGTTGTCGGGTCTTACGTTGCAAGAGGGGGGGAAGGACCCAGTTCAAGATTTCAACCCTGGAAACTTGCCTCGGAGTTCAGACTCTGAGATGAAAGCTCTGATAATTCTCTATGAATCCTTTCAGGTTCTCCAGTTGGTGATGACATTGATGATGATGATGATGAAAGTGATGAAGAAGATGTGCATGTAAAAAATGAAGTAGTAGGACTTCAAGCTCTAAGGAAATACCCTGCTAAAGTGCTAACAGAGGAAGAGCAAATAATTTGGTCAGCAGTCTCTTGGCCATCTATCGTGGCTGATGTTCTTCACAGAAGCATAGAATTTGCCAAGGCAAAAACCAAACTAACGGTTGATGCCTTCCGAGCCACTCCTTCTATGCTACATCCAATTCCCTCTCCCATGATTGCTCCTATAGATGAAGGCTCTCCACTCCGGAAGCCGGATGACATTCTAGAAGAGCCCCTGCCTTCCTCACCTCCAAAGTATGTTATTGATGAAAACATGCAACACATCCTCTCCTCCCTCCAAAAACAAAAAGACAAGGGCAAAAAGCCTATTTTGGAAGATCATCAAGCTCACCGCTCCAGACCACCATCCAAGCAAACATTTGGTTAGTCCCAAGAAGAACTCAATCAAGCACTTGAGGAAAGCATCCGGATTCAAGCTCTCAAAGACAATCCCAATCCGATGTTAGGTCTCTCTCCTCTGCACCGAGAAGGAATCATACACGATTTGGATATAGTACAATTCATGTATTATGATATTCCTAACAATGATTCGTAACAACTTTATCTGCCCCTCTCTCCCTACAACAAGTACTACATAAAGTTTGCTCCTCTCTATCCGAAAGATGATCCTCAAATGATCATCCGGACTGAACATGAAAGATTGAAGGTGTTGGGGTGCAAAGTTATTCATGATTGACTTTGTAATGTTTGACTTTTGTAAAACCCACTTGCATGTGGAGTATTTGCCTTTTGACACTTGTGTTAGTGAGAGTGAGAGAGAGAGACATGTAAACACCTCTATATAAGGTGGGTTTGTCCACTTGTAGAGGTGTGCTCGAGAGATGTAAAAGTTGAGTGTGTAAGTGTGTCTTATTTATGTAGTCTAGATTTGGATCCTTTTTGTAACACAATATACAATCAATACATCTTTGGAACACCCAAATCACCATGTTCAGTTGTGCAAGTTTTAATTCCGCATGCTAAACCATGTTCTTTGTCACTACAATTGGTATCAAAGCGGGTCTACAAGATCAAGGTGATTTTTGAAGAACGATTCTCGTTTCGGCAACATTTGTCGCAATTTGAACAATTTTGGTGAGTCTCTCTCTATGATCTCTCTTAATTTCATTGAAATCGTGCGTTACATTCTTGATTCATGATCGTTTGACTCGTTAGATCAAATTTTTCTTGAAAAAACCCCATCTTTGATCCATTAATTTTTTTTTATCAAATCCAACCAAAAATAAAATTTAAATTCGATTGCTGTTCATTGTTTGTTTAGATCGAGACCAAATATTCATGTTATAGTCCAAATGTCAATGAAGCCTAAATTGTAATTCTTGTTGTTCATAATCATATGTTCAAGCCCAATCATCAAATTTGTTACTGTTCATCAGGAACTCATTTCATTTTATTAAGCCCAATTCTTTTTAAATACATCAATGATCCGATTCCTTATTCTTTTTTGTTGTTGTACCATTGGATTCATTCATCATCGTTTCTTCATCTGAGCGTCAGTTTATAATCAAACTCCTTTCGTTTTACTTCTATCGATTTCTTTGAATCGTTTCTAATAATTGTTGGTTTGACTCAAGTCAAATAATCTTATGATTAAAATCGAATAAAAGATCGATATTGTTGATTTGGTTTGCGTTGACTTTTTGGAGTCAAAATCAGTGTTCTTCAGAACTTAGAACTGAAATTGATTGAAACGGAAGATGAAATTGATTTCGAAACCAGCATGATGTTTGTGTTTGATGACGAACGGATATGGTTATTTTGATTTCGAATGGTGTTTGTGTGTTTGTTAAACTAATTTGTTCATATACTGGGAACACAATGGAAGTCGTTCATTCACATATGGGTCTCAATTGGGCTTTGCAAATGATAGTGTTGGGTTTGTGATTCTCAAATAAGTTCGTTATTTCTAAAAATTCGATGTGTGTGTCTTGGCTTGCATCAGAGATGACGAATGGGTTAAAGGTTAAAACTGATATTCGATGTCAAAGATCGATGAGAAGATACCGATAACAAAGGCTAATGATTGATAGTTTAATAACGATGTTCGTTAAACTGATGACGAAGACTTGGATCGATTATCGATAGCTTGGAGGTATCGACGGAAGAACAAGAACGAAGCCATGGATTTTATCATTAAAATTTTGAGGTCGATGGACAGGAAAACGAATTGATTATGTTTGAGGAAGATTTCGAACGAATGGTCACAAATTGTGGTTATTGGGGTCGATATCTCAAAGTCGATGGTTGATGATTGAACGAACCAAAGTTTTTCGTTTTGGGTTGAACTGTGGAAAACGAATCGTGAAGTGTCGACGGGTTGGGGATAAAGAACGAACCGGGAAAATTCGATTTAGAGGTTGGATGATTAAGAGGTTACTGATCATTAAGAGGTTCTTTATGTTTTGATTTCGTGTGAAAATTTTGGTTAATATGACATTGAAGATTTGGTACGAAGCAAATCTCTATACTAATAAAAATAATACCTCTTTTGTCATGTGTCATCATATTAGATATTTTAATTAATATGTTGCCACTTGTCAATCTATTAGTTTTCCATTTTAAATTTATTAGACCTCCTCATTAATGTGATTCTATTTTAAATTTTAAATTTTAAAATTTAAATTATTGTTTTCATTAATTCACAATAAAAAATATCTAATAATATTAAAAATTAATTTTATATATTTATTTGAATCAATGATTATAATTTCACATAACTAATAAAAATATCTCTTAAATTAATAATTTATTTAAAATAACTTATTAATAATTTTGAGTTTTATTATAAAAATTTGATTAATTTTATAACCGTGGTTCCATAGCAAATATAATTTCGTACGAAGTATCAAATTTTCGTGTGAATTGAAAATGACAAAGCTCAAAGTTTCGTAAATGACCCCTAAACTTTGGACAGTTTAACAAACTTTCCAAACATTCGTATGAATAGACAGGAGGAAATTTCGTATGATTGGACACAACTTTCATATGTTTAGAAGGAAAAATGGAAAAGTTTCAAAAACAACCCTGAAGTTTCGAATTTTTGGCACTTCGAAAATTAACCCAAATTTCGCATGTTTGACACTTTTCACCCAAATTCAAAAAAAATTTGGAGCTTCGTATATTTTGGGAATTTTCGTATGATTTGTGCAGAATTTTTGAAAATGGTCCCTGAGACTTCGAATTTTTGGCAGTTTGCACCCAAATTCAAAAAAGGACTGTTTTTGCTGAATATATGACAGATTGTTCCTCCAAAGATAGCTATATGTAAATTTACTTCACTTGCATCTTTCTCTTAAAATCAAACTCTTTCAAACATTCTACTTGTTCATTTATTGTCTTTACTTTGATTATACTCATTATTCTCTATTAAATACTTGAACCTTTGTTGATCCTCATCTTCAAGTCTTGATTGGTCTTTCCAGACTTGACTAGAACTTATAATCAGAAGCAAACATTAATCTTAAGTATTAACTCAATGTTTGAGTTTTCAAGCGTTGTCCCTGTGCAATTAGAACCTTGTTCTCACATTTTAATCCTTAATTATTACCCCAAAATTTAAATTAAGGCTAGGATCCATATTTTCATTACGTAATATGAAGAGGTATGCCATAGTCATATCACGAAACTATTTTAGGTAGGTAGAAACATTTCACCAATTTCAATCATATTAAACTCCTACACCTTTTGAGATTCATTGAATCTTATCAATGTCATGTTTAATCTCAGATTATGAGCTTACCAATTATGATTGGGATGTCGAGGATCACAATTAAGATGTGAATAACCATGCAAAACCTCTCAAACACCCTCGATCGATTTATAAAATCTCATTGATGTGTCGGTTAACCACACACGTTCCAAAAAGGTGACCTAAACTCTGGAGAGTCATAAAGTTGCAACCTTTATCACATCAAACCAACCAAACATCACTTATGGACCAACATAAGCTAATAAAGCTAGATCTACAACCAAAGAATAATCAAGATGGAAACTTAAGGACTTAAAAATGGTTGAGAGAGTGATTCCAAGGATGGGGAGGAGTTGTTGCTTGATCTTTAGGCTTGCAACTTCTTCTTCCTTCCTTCAAAATGCAACCAAACACCACAAAAAGCACAATATCACACAAAGGTGGCTAGGGTTAGGGTTTATGGTCTTGAGAGGGTGAGAGGCTGAAAGATCACGCAACCCTCGCCATAATGTCCTTTAAATATGGCCTAAAGCCCAAGGATTAGGGTTTCTCCAAAATCAAATGCCACGTCGTGACACTCATTGCCACACTGTGGCGATTCATTTAAATCTGCGGTCAAGAAAAATAACGCATGTAACGACCCAATTTTCAAAAGAAAATTTTCATTTTTAATTACCCAAAATACTTTCCACAAACTATCAAATCCCAAATACAATTGTTTTCAAAATTCATATCAATTACAATTTTATTTCAAAACATCATAGGGTCCCAAAAAACGCCTGAGAGAGAGTGCAAGTCGCGCCATCAAGCCTTGCACTTGCCCTTAGGCTTGGATGTACCTGAAACAAATCCACAAACTGTAAGCTAATGCTTAGTGAGTTCCCCATAGCATATCCCAAACACAATCCACATAACACATATCATATTAGCTATAAAAGCTACATATATCACATAAGCCATACATACAAACATATAAGGATGCCATGGGCTCCCCCATGGTCTTTAACCGACAAGCCATGGGCTCCCCCACATGGTCTTTCATTCGACTGACATGGGCTCCCCCATGGTCTTTAATTATCAAGCCATGGGCTCCCCCACATGGTCTTATCCAAGTGCCATAGGCTCCCACCATGGTCTTCCTTGCAAGTATCATATAACCACTAGCATACCACTTAGCATATAGCTAACTATCATACAACATGTATCTACTATAGCTAGTGTACCACATAAAATAAAATGGGTCAGCCTTGGTGCCTTAGACCCATTGGTATGGTGAGGAGACTCACCTCTCGAATACTGAACTGACAAGCTAAGATCAAATATATCCCACACACTACTCCAACTCAACTGACTATAATCAACATGTGATTAAATTTCCACAATCATGAAATACCATAAATACCCTCAAACTTAACCCTGGTCAAAGTCAAGGTCAACAGTCCATGTTGACCTCAACTCGTCGAGTGTATCCAGCAACTCGTCGAGTTCCTCCCGAGTCCATTCCACTGAATTTCGAGTCAACTCGCCGAGTCACCTAAGTGACTCTCGAGTTCATCCAATGTCCAGAAAACCAAAAGTTCATTCAGACCAACACGATAATCCTTTACTGCACTAATTCAGAAACCTGAAAACGAGTAACCTTACCCTGACTCGTCGAGTCAACTAAGGGACTCACCGAGTTCCTTCACTCCTCTTGTGTTCAGTCCTTTCCAGCAGGATCTAAGGTCCCAAAACTCCAGATCCAACCTCCCCTAATGCATATACCACGCAAAGTTGCAAACTTTACGTGCATGCAAGACCTCCCCAAGTCTAAAACATCAAAACTAAGCTTCCTACAAGGTTTTAGTGCATGGAAAGGGTCTGCGATGGATAAAGTGAGCAACTTTATGTCATTGAGGACCTAGAGAAGTCCAGATCTGGAACCTTATCATTGTGATAATTCGAAATCTGAGTATGATCCCATTTTGTACCAAAAGTGACCATATTCTTCCATAAAATGAGATCTAAGCAAATAGAGATCAAGGTAGCAACTTTTTACCTCTAAATGGATGCTAACAACAAGTAGGTGCCAGATCCAAAGCCTTATCCTCTCTTCAATCTTCTCAACCTTCAAGTTTCCTTCTCAAAAGCACAAGTTCCACCCTCCAAGGCTCACACACACTCGAGAAAGCACCAAAATGCGGCTAGGGTTTCTTTCTAGACCACAAGAACGATGAAAGAGGCTACAAGTGAGCCATAAGTTCTTTAAATAGGGTACAAACCCCTGAAAATTAGGGTTTCTCTTTACAGCCCATACTCGTCGAGTCGGGGCCTTCCGACTCGTCGAGTAGGATTTAAAACCTGCGTCATCATAATGATCTCTACTCGACGAGTTGGAGCTCCCCAACTTGTCGAGTCCATGCACAAAACTCTAAAAATTAGATAAATTAAATAATACCTGGAACAAGTGTAACGCCCGTAGATCCGGGCTAGTCAATTTAGAGACAATAAGCATCAAAAATGACTTTTTGATGGAAGATTATTTAAAAGGATTAATCTTAACCAAGTTGTAGTATATGTCACAAGGTTTTTGTGCATATAAAGAACGCCAAAATCCGAGTTATAACAAAGAAGTTATGACCTGTCGAAGTTTCGCGACAGAACCGGCACGACACAACGTGACATAAATAGTGAATTTACGTTAGAGCGATATTTATCCAAAACAATCTAAATGAGAATTGAAGATCTCATCGATAGTAGTCCAACGATAAAAAGACAGGCGAAAACGGAGTTCAGATGAAGGAGTTATGAGTTTATAACAGAGTTTTCCTGTCCCGACCTACTAAAAATAATATATAAGTAATATAATTATAATATATTAAAAATAAAGTCAAAATTAGCCAATGGATTCTAAACGAGAGTTGTAGATCATAATCTCACCTTCGCGTCGATATAAAGAACGTTGAAAACGGAGTTCGTATGCGAAAGTTATGAATTTCTGAAGTTCGGGGCGCGAAACCCCAAAACTGTCAGAGACCACGACGTGGCAAGCAGTGCCACGGCGTGGCAAGTCTCCTGACACCTCCGGGAGTCCCCCAGATGCAACTTGTGATGACGCATGCAATGACGACCAAGCCCACGACATGGAAAAAGGGTGCCACGACGTGGCACGGGCCAAATTTACCCTATAAATAGATTTGAAGGGCCAGCCGACTATGGTTGCTCCATCCCTTCACTCCCACTCCCGATACACCCTCTAAGCCCTATTTTAACCCCCCGAAGCCCCGGTATCAACCCCGAGACCCGAATCAAGTCCCGAAGCCCGAAGATCCCGAGAAGAAAAGAGTTTCTGAGCCGAAGCTCTGCCCGCGAGAAACCCGGTGTGTGAAGTGATCCCGGTTTCACCGAAGAATACTACTTCTACAAGCCGTAGTGTTGTCCGATCATCTTCTGATCAAGTGAGTGTATAGTCCCATTCATAAACACGATAATAATACAAGTATTGTTTGAATGTATTAAGTATATTGTTGTTTATATGTGTGAGTGTGTGGTCACTTTCTTCTAACACATAAATATTAAGTATTTGCTATGAAATACGTGCTATGTGTATAATATATTGTTGTTTATTTGACATGATTGTGGAATGGATGAATTATATAAGTTTTAATGAGTTAAACTATATATGTAATTTGTATCTAAAAATATGTTGGGTAGAACATGAGTAGATGAGGTTGATGGAGGTGATAAAATATGGGTTGGACCATGAGATAAAAGGATAAAGAGATAAACTTGTTTTAGATCTGAATGTATGGATCAGATCAGGAGGTTAGTTTTAGATCCAAGAGTATGGATCAGATCAAGAGATTAGTTTTAGATCCGAGAGTAGGGATCAGATCAACAGGTTAATTTTAGATCCGGGAGTACGGATTATGTATTTTTGAATTACGTGTTCATTCGATAAGGTATCATGTGTATAGTCCCTTTTAGGAACATGATTTTAATACAAGAATTGATTACAGTATGAAATATACATATGTATGTGAAGTATTTGTTATTGTCCGAAATACGTGTTAGATATATTTGATGATATACAACGTGCGAATCGGATATGGTTCAATATGTGTTAAGATGTATATATATATATATATATATATATATATATATATATATATATATATATGATATTATTACTTAAAACTTTGTGTTAAGTATACATTAGTTAGCTTTTTCCTAAACGGAGATAGTATCGGAAATTGATTATAAGTATTGTAGGTTTGCCTAGTGATGGGTTAAGACTTAAATAGGGATGTTTAGTTCCATTAAGTTTGGACATTGGGTAGCCTCATATTAAGAGTACGTGTGTTGTGAGATTGATGATCAGTGGAGTACGTCATAAGTACAGAAGTACATTTTATGTACGAAGTATTTTTCAAAGCTCTGTGTCTTGGGTGCTGCTTGTGCCAGGGTACTATTATGTTCTCGGGTACGATTCTTTCGCATACCAGAGTACTATAATGTGCCAGAAGTACTATCATGTACAAAGTCTTTTTTATAGATTTGTGTGTCGGCTACGGGAGCGTACGGGAGTACTCTAGTAGTATTTCCCCATACTTTTATTTTGAGAGAGCTTTGGAGTCGGTGTTTCTTTTATGAAGTGATCGACCGAGCTTCATATGTCAGCGTTTTCTTTCACGAAGTAATTAAGGGAACTTCGTAGACTGCCTAATAAAGTGTGTCGGTAATAGACCACTGCTAGGTATGTCTGGTGTTATATTGTTGGATAGGGTGCGTCTGGAGGTGAAATACCTCATGTATTCAGACCATAGCCTAGGCATTAGTCGGTGTTTCCATTTCCAATGCTGGATAGGGTGAGTCTGGGGGTTAAGACCATAACCTAGGCATTAGTCAGCGTTTCCAATGCCGGATAGGGTGAGTCTGGGGGTTCAGACCACAGCCTAGGCATTAGTCGGCGTTTCCATTGCCGAATAGGGTGCGTCGGGGGTTATATACCTCACGATATTCAGACCACAGCCTAGGCATTGATAACTACCCCTGACTTATAATGTCTTGTGGTTCTTTCTTTTACGAACAAAGGTTTGTGGTGAAACTTATTCCATTCCCCTCATTCGATGTCTTTATTGATCCTCGTTTGCTGCTAGGGAATTTCCGAAGCAGCTTCGTCAATTGTTGCTCATATCGATTTCCTTATGCTAGATCTCGTAAGATCATTGTATAGGGTCAGTATGTGGGGATCGACGGGATGGGATAGATTGTTTTAGAAATATGATTTATATGTGTTAATAATATTAGTGGTTTCATAGGATCAAGATATACATTATTATCATGTGGTTTGAACTAAGAGCTTTCGTACTCTGTGTTCCTTAGGTGATTGAGTTCACCAGGGATATTGGAACTAAGTGTTCATTAGGTGTTTTGAACTAGGTATTCATTAGGTATTATTGAACGGAGTGTGTTCAATGGGTGTTCTTGAACTACGTATTTATTAATTATTTTGAACTGCGTGTTCACCATAGGTAATCTAAGAACCATGGCAGCACTAGACTTTGTGCCAATTCCTTAGGGCAATTCTTAGGAATAAATGGGAGAAGGGTAATTGGTTCTTAGGGTAAATCTTTATGAAATAGAGGAAGATAATGGGCGTGGGTAATTGGATTGATTGTTTGATAATTAAATATAATAATGATATTATTGTAGGTTGAAAACCCTATATGCTCACCAGGCTCCCAAGACTGACCCACTCAGTTTTCTTTGCATTACAGGTAATGGCACAAGAGTATAAGTTGGTGGACTTAACGAGAGATTTTGGATTATAGGCCAGTAGTTATGAATAACTGTTGTAAGGTCTATTTTGTTCTGTTTATGCTTTTGGTCTGTATTCAACATGACATCCCGAGATTTTGTTATAAAATGAAAATACATTTCTTTAAAGAAATGCTTTGATAATTTTTATCATATTCTGTTTTGGGAACAAATTCTGCAACTGTTTTCTTTAAAAGATTGCTCTGATTTTATAAACAAAGCATAAACAAATCGGTCTTTTCTGACCGTGAAATTGGGGATGTCACAACAGGTCTTACAACGCCATATTGTGGTGAAGCCCCACCATACCGTGACCGCCCAAGAATAAAATTCTAAAATTAAATGAATTGACACATACCAGAAACGGGTGTTACACATACCTCCCCCTAGCTGAGTTTTCTTACAAAAATAATTATCACTCCAACATTGGTGTACCTCCGTATAAGTTTATATATGGGAGGAAATGCCGTACTCTAGTTTGTTGGGGAGAGGTCAGCTGTAGAGTCATAGGGAGGACTGAGGTGGTGCTCTAGATGATGGAGCTTATTCAACAGACCAGGTAGAGGTTATAGACAACATAAAGCTGACAAAAGAGTTATGTTGATAAGCGACGATCTGAGCTGGAGTTTCAGTCTATCCTACTCTAGAACCACAACCAAACAAGGAACATGTAAGAGAGCTTAGATCAAGAGTCATCAGTCTATCCTACATGCCTATATACAATACCTAAGGCATCCCTCTACTGACATATAACCAAAAATAGTGGGCCAACATTGGTGCCTTCGACCCACGGGTACAGTGAGGCGAAACTCACCTCGATATGCGTGTAGGAAACCACCATTGCAACGAAGAACTCTACCAACTTCAACTCACATTTCTCCTATAGGAAGATACTAGAGTCAATATGTGATCACAGGTCATAGTTACTTGCAACAGTGACTATTTCAAATGAAATGGCGATTAGGGTTCCACATAAAATGGCGATTAGGGTTAAGTATGGACATTTAACCCATTAAGGACTTAATCACCTAAGGGTAGGACTGATTAAGGTTTGGCCTAGTCATTCTCAGGTATAATAATAATCCAAGCAATATCCGAAATTCACGCCCCGATCATTGTCCAAAATAGGGCTTCCCGATTCTAGGGTTTGAGCCATAAGAACATTCCTATGTGCACATGGAAACCCTAATGCTTGGATCTAGGTTTCTCTAATGAAGATGCTTTTCATCCAAAACTTGCAAACCCTAAATCTATGATATACAACTCGAAATTGACAAGACAAAGTAGATCTAGATGATTACCTCTTCTTGAAAGCTTGAATCTTGTTATCCTTGGAGCTTAAAGTCACAAGTGTCACTCCTCTAATGGCTTACAAACACCAAGAAGCAAGAGGATGATTTGGAGAGAGGTTGTAGGCACAAAATCGGCTCTAGGAACTCCTTATGGTTTCTGGTAACCAGTTTTTGTAGCCCCTGGGTCCTTTAAATACTTGAGCTGCTAGGGTTACAACCTAAAACCCTAATTAGATTACTTAGGCCTTAAGCAGTCCAAGGATCCTTCTAGATTAGGGCATGGACAAATTCAAGGAGTCCATACACCTTAATTTCGTCCACCCCATGATCCATAAGGATCCACAACCCAAAACCAACTATCACACAATTGATAGTTCTAGTCTCCTTTATTTAATTAATCTCTTTTAGCCACATAATTGATTCTTAATTAATTATTGTCTAATATTAATTAAACTATATGATTTCTCCTTTAATGTATTAATCATATAATATATTAATAAACCATAATAACCTCTTTATTTATAAATCATCCTATCATGTTGCTCTGGTGAAGGCAACCCAAAAGGACCATGCATAATCGGGTCAAGTACTTACCAAATATAGTTACGGGCTTAGACACTAATCCAACAGTCTCCCACTTGGATAAGTCTATTAACTATAAATATAAGCATAATCCGATTAGCAATCGTAGCTCTCAAAGACGCTGCCAAACTCTGATCTTATTAGTAACCTGTCCTTTAGATAAGGGATCGTATAGCCCTCTATTCTAGATATCGTACGGACAATCACAAGGAACATAGTCATACTTATTGTCCAACAGTTTGTTTCTCGATCTCAAATTCATTTGACATAGAACTTAATTGAACACATCAATTCAGTCATGACCGGGCCCGATACATAAGTCAAATCAAATCATCGAGGGGCCCTGATATCGCTTTTACCCTCTTAGGATAAAAGGAACAGATAAACTTCGACTTATATGTATTTACTATTCACTAATCAAATCATACACAACAATGCGTTTTATGACATCAAGTTAATGATGCGTTTTCGCATTATCAATGCACAACCAATCAGCAAACAATAAACCATATATCTAGGTTTTAAGACCATATGATATTATCTTCGTGCGATCAGTCATGATGAATTCCATGAAGTGATTCCAGCAAGCGTGGGTTTATTCCAATGCTCAAAACTTGTTCATAAGCACTCATGAACGTTTAATACCTTTTAGACAATCTACACACCTATTCATGACAGTCTTCATTCATACCTACTTCCAACATATGAACGACTGTGGACCGTTGGAATAATTCGATTATTCTCAAATAACTCAATTATTCAGGAAGTATAAACATGCAAAGTGAAACAATAGTTAAACAATTAACATAATACATTAACTTTACTTATAAATAATAATCATTTATTTAATCATCAAATGTTAATTACATTTATCTATTACATGTTTCTAAACTATATAATCTAAATTAATATCGTCCTTCAGCCCAATTCTCCAAGCGTGCAGCAAGTGCTTAACCCTACTCAGTCCCTTTGTAAGCGGATTGTTGGGTTATCCTCTGACGATACCCTATTCACTACGAGGAGTCCTTCTACCCGATGCCGAATAAAGTGATATTTTCTGTCGATATGTCGAGATCTACCATGATTCCTCGGTTCCTTGGTCAAGGCAATCACTCCTTCATTATCACAGAAAATTTCCATGGGCTCCTTTATGGCAGGCACAACTCCAAGGTCTCCAATAAAGTTCTTCAACCATATCGCCTCCTTTGACGCTTCACTCGCTGCAATGTACTCTGATTCGCACGTTGAATCAACTATGGTTTCTTGCTTGGAACTTTTCCAAGTCACTGCTCCTCCATTAAGGGTAAAGACCCATACCGACTGCGAACGGTAGTTGTCCCTGTCGGTCTAAAAACTGGCGTCACTATACCCTCGCACTTTTAAGTCATCACTCCCATCGAGGACTAGAAACCATTCCTTGGTCCTCCGAAGGTACTTAAGAATATTCTTGACTGCGGTCCAATGTGCTTTGCCAGTGTTCCCTTGATATCTGTTGACCATACTTAAAGCGAAAGCCACATCAGGGCGAGTAAAAGTCATAACATACATGATCGAGCCAACTGCGGAAGCGTAAGGTACTTGGCTCATCTCTGCTATCTCGGCTTCGGTACTTGGACTTTGAGTCTTACTCAACTTGGCATTACTTTGGATCGGTAACTCTCCCTTCTTTGAGTTTTCCATACCAAAACGTTTTAGTACCTTGTCCAAGTAAGTATTTTGACTAAGTCCTATTAGTCTCTTACTTCTGTCTCTCACTATCCTTATTCCCAAAATATAGGAAGCATCTCCGAGGTCCTTCATAGCGAAGCACTTCCCGAGCCAGGACTTAACCTCCTGCAGTGTCGGGATGTCGTTTCCTAGGAGAAGTATGTCATCGATATACAATACGAGGAAGCTCACTATACTCCCACTGGCTTTGACATATACAAATGATTCATCTTCGCTTCGTAGAAACCCAAACTCTTTAACTTTCTCATTGAAACAAAGATTCCATCTGCGAGACGCTTGCTTAAGTCCATAGATGGACTTCTCAAGCTTACACGCTCTATTGGGATGCTTCGCATTGACAAAACCCTCTGGCTGAGCCACGTAAACATCCTCAACCAACTTCCCATTAAGGAAAGTGATTTTGACATCCATTTTCCATATTTCATAATCATGAAATGCAGTAATGGCCAGCATCACCCTAATAGATTTTATCTTGGAAACCGGTGAGAAGGTTTCATCGTAGTCAAATCCGGGAGTTTTGAGTAAAACCCTTCGCGACCAATCGCGCCTTATATGTGTGCACATTCCCATGTATGTCGGTCTTCTTCTTGAAGATCTATTTGCACCCGACCATCTTACGTTCGGGCACATGGTCAACCAAATTCCAAACTTGGTTGTCGTACATGGATTGAATCTCGCTGTCCATCGCCTCTTTCCATTTTGCAGACTCTGGGCCTGCCATGGCTTCCTTATAGTTGTTAGGTTCGTCCAAATTTATTTGTGTACTATCACTAATATATGTGTACCCTTCTATAGTAATATGGAAACCATATAACTAGGGTTGAACTCTAACTCTTTCAGAATGTCTAAGAGGTAAAGACTCGTCAATCGGTTTAACCGGAGTTTCCTCCTCGGGTTGAGCGTCAGCGTTAGAGGTTCCTTCATCTCCCGACTCTTGAATTTCTTCAAGATCGATTTGCCTCCCATTGTGTCATTGGCTTATGAGTTCTCTCTCTTGGAAAACCCCTCTCCTCGCAACGAAGACAACATTGTCACTCGATCTATAGAAGAGATATCCAAAGGATTTCTGTGGGTAGCCGATGAAAATACACCGCTCACTATGAGGTTCGAGCTTTTCGTAAGTTTCTCGTCTTACGAAAGCCTCGCAACCCAAACCTTGATATGTGCCAACGAGGGAGCCTTCCCTGTCCACATCTCATGAGATGTTTTGGCAACCTTCTTCGTAGGGACTAAGTTAAGGATATGGGCGACAGTCTCTAAGGCATACCCCTAGAATGAGATAGGTAGTGAAGCACGACTCATCATGGAACGAACCATGTCCAACAAGGTTCGATTATGCCTCTCAGCCACACCGTTCAACTATGGTGTCCTAGGTGGCGTCAATTGCGAAACTATTCTGCATTCCTTGGGATAGTCGTGGAATTCAAGACTTAGGTACTCTCCTCCTCGATTGGATCGAAGCATCTTGATTTTCCTGCCCAATTGATTCTCCACTTCTTGTTTAAACTATTTGAACTTATCAAAGGTTTCTGACTTGTGCTTGATTAAGTAGATATACCCATATCTGCTATAGTCTTCGGTGAAAGTCACATAGAAGCAGTTCACATCCCTTGTGGTGGATCTAACGGGCCCACATACATCGGTGTGTATGAGATCCAATAGACCCTTTTCATAAGAGCCAGTGAAGGGTGACTTGGTCATCTTTCCAAGTAAACAAGACTCGCACACATCATCGTACCTAAGGTTGAATAACTCCAACACTCCATCCTTTTGGAGTTGGCCTATGCGTTTCTTGTTAACATGTCCAAGACGACAATGCCACAAGCATGCTTTATCCATACTATTGGAAGAATCCATACACAACACATCATTTCCTAAGTTATCTACAACCATCACAGTTTCATAAATTCCATTACAAGGTAATGCCTCGAAATATAAAACACCATTTAGATAAGCATAAATAGAACCTTTCTCATTATCAAATGAATATCTAAATCCTTGTCTAAACAAACCATGAAATGAAATGATGTTTCTTGCCATATCTGGCGAATAACAACAATTATTTAAATCTAATCCTAATCCATTACTAAGCGTTAGAGAATACACTCCAATCTTGGTAACAGGCAATGATCTTCTGTTCCCCATGATTAGATTTATCCTTCCACGCTCCACATCCCTATCTCTTCTTAGTCCCTGCAAATCAGAACATATGTGAAAACCACATCCTGTATCAAGAATCCAAGAAATAGCATGTGATGAATCATTAGATTTAATTGTGTAAATACCTACGAAAGATGGCTTGATCTTCCCATCCTTGATGGCTTGCAGATATTCCGGGTAGCTTCTCTTCCAATGCCCTATCTTGTAGCAGTGGTGGCACTCTGCCTCCTTCAAGTTAGAGTTGGGCTTAGCAGAACTAACTTTGGTTCCACTAGAAGAGGTACCATCTTGGGATTTTCCCTTGTGATGGCTCTTTGAAGGATCCTTCCTCTTCTCACCCCTCCCTTGCCCAATGGCCAAAACAGGAGCAACGGTTGGAGTGGGAGTTGATGCAACAAACTTATCCTTGAGATTGCTATCAGTAGTCCTAAGAAATCCTTGAAGCTTGCTCAAGTGAACTCTTCCTTATTCATGTGGTAGGTCATGCGGAACTGGTTATAGCAACGAGGCAAGGAGTGAAGGATAATGTCAATTGCCAGTTCTTCATCGAACTTGACATTCAACTTCAGCAGGTGATCAACATATCTCTGCATCTTTTGCAGATAAGCGGTAAGGGACTCTCTATTACCCGTTTTGGCAGTGATCATCGGAGTGATGATCTTATACCTTTCTTGCCTCGCACATTGGTGGTACCGGTCCACCAAGTCTTGATGCATCTCGTAGGGATAGTAGTCCTCATAGGACTTTTGTAGTTTAGCAGTCGTGGTCGCCATCATGATGCAATGGACTTTCGTGACATCACGCTCATGGGCCTCAAAGGCAACGATTTCTTCGGGAGTAGCAGTGTTGATGTTCACCTCCTTCAGCTCCTTATCGAGGACATACTATTTGTCCTTGTAACGAGTGACCGTTCGGATGTTACGGATCCAATCATTGAAATTGGACCCGTCAAAGAACACTCTCCCACACAAGTTCATGAGCGAGAACGAGCCAGATGAGGTTGAGCCTGAAGCGTTGTTGTTGTTTGAGTTCGACATCTGAAGAAGAAAAGAACAAAGTTTGATTATAAATGAATCCCTAATTAAACACCCAAAATGAGAAATTAGGGCTAGGATCCAACAACATTATTTACATATTAGAAAAGGGATGCTGTAATCAAACATGAAAATAATTTGAAGGTAAGTGAATGACGATTCACTAATTCTCCACCATGAAAAACAAAAGGAGATTAAGTTTTAAAGGTATTGAAAATTCCTAGATTCCTTTGAGATTCATTAAACTTTTCAATGACATGTTTCAATCTCGATATGCTCTTCAAGTTTGTGACTGGGATGCCGAGGATCACAAAGCGGGTGTCAATAACCATGCAAATGTACATGGTGCCCTCATTGTTACAGTCACTTATCCGATGTGCCGGTTAACCACACACGCTCCATCGAACTATGACAAATAATGAGTCACCCTTTTCCACCTTTGCTTAGAACCAATTAGTGTGCCGGTTAACCACACACGCTCCACTAACTTCTTAGCAAGGGTACAAAGTGTAATTTCATGGGATTGCATCAATTCACTTTGCCTAAAGTAACTAAGATTGAGAATTTTGTAAAAACGTTTAGTTACTTTATATAGATTCATTATACTTATTAATGAGAAAAGGGTTGTCTTATCCTACCCGTTCGGCTACGACCCTCCACCAATCAAGGAAGCGGTGGGTGAGAGTGGACATCCATTAAATGACCATTTTATAGGCCATAACCTTATACCCCCCTTATAGATCGGTTTCGTGAATGAGGCCTACTAACGGTAAGACTAGCATTTAAGTTATATATATATATATATATATATATATATATATATATATATATATATATATATATATATATATATATATATTAATCTTATAAAGCGTAAGATTGCATTTTAAACTTGTAAAATTCTAGGGTTTGAAATTTAAATAGTTCAAATTAAACATTTTAATCATAAAATTTAAATTTCAAAACTTGAGGACAAGTTTTGAACTTTTTCAAAACACAAAGATCAAATAGCAAATAATTTTCAATTAAACATTTAATTTAATAATTATCTAAATTTGACATATTCAATATTACTTGCAAGATAATTCAACAATTAATTTAAATAATCAAGTATTATCAAATAAGGAAATTATTATTTAAACAATTGGTAATCATATATTGTTTTGATGAGGATATTGATAAAAAGGTAATAAAATTCGGATTTTATTAGACTAAAACAATTTAGGTAATTATCCTTAAGCAAAATAGCAAGAAATCTCGAAATTCCCTCTGTCTGACTCTCTTACTCGCCGAGTCCCCTTATGGACTCGTCGAGTTCATCCTACTTGTCGAGTCCACAATGGGACTCGCTGAGTTCATCATGTAGAGAGCAAGAAAACAATTTTCTAAGCAAGAATTAAAACACAAAGCATCAAATTCAAGAGAAGCCAGTCAAGGCTCTGATACCACTGATGGGTTTGAGCCATAAGAACATTCCTATGTGCACATGCAAACCCTAATGCTTGGATCTAGGTTTCTCTAATGAACATGCTTTTCATCCAAGACTTGCAAACCCTAGATCTATGATATACAAATCGAAATTGACAAGACAAAGTAGATCTAGATGATTACCTCTTATTGAAAGCTTGAATCTTGTTATCCTTGGAGCTTAGAGTCACAAGTGTCACTCCTCTAATGGCTTACAAACACCAAGAAGCAAGAGGATGATTTGGAGAGAGGTTGTAGGCACAAAATCGGTTCTAGGAACTCCTTATGGTTTCTGGTAACCGATTTTTGTAGCCCCTGGGTCCTTTAAATACTTGAGCTGCTAGGGTTACAGTCTGAAACCCTAATTAGATTACTTAGGCCTTAAGCAGTCCAAGGATCCTTCTAGATTAGGGCATAGACGAATTCAAGGAGTCCATACACCTTAATTTCGTCCACCCCATGATCGATAAGGATCCACAGACCAAAACCAACTATCACACAATTGACAGTTCTAGTCTACTTTATTTAATTAATCTCTTTTAGCCACAAAATTGATTCTTAATTAATTATTGTCTAATATTAATTAACCTATATGATTTCTCCTTTAATATATTAATCATATAATATATTAATAAACCATAATCACCTCTTTATTTATAAATCTTCCTATCATGTTGCTCTGGTGAAGGCAACCCAAAAGGACCATGCACAACCGGGTCAAGTACTTACCAAATATAGTTACGCGCTTAGACACTAATCCAACAGGGTTTTCCACATAAAATCATAACTAGGGTTAGTGTTCCATACTTAAAACCTTAGGGGCTTAATTAATTAAGTCTAATACTACATTAAGTTAATCGCATGGCATTATCGAATATAATTTAAAGTTCAACTAAAAGTTTTAATGCGGGTCCCGACAAAACTCCAAAACTAGGGTTTTCTTGACATTAGGGTTTCCAACCCAAACACGTGTCACTCAGACTAAAGTTAGATGTTTAGGTAATTTAATATTTACTAAGTCGGGGACCACCCACTGCCACCTCAGGTAGTGGTGGTCGGCAGCGGTCCATGGCGGCAGCCACCCACCCACGACGATGGTGGCAATTTTGAGTTAGAATCCAAACAAACAACTCCTACAGCAACGATCACGCGGAAAACACGTGTACACAATATTTCATACATACAATCACCTCACATGGTAGCTGGTGGTGGCAAAAAATGGCAACAAGGCGGCAGCCACCATGGTTGGCTACCATGGTGGTTCTTTTCGTTTTCCGACCAACCAAGACACACACGCACACCTCACGATTTGCAACAATAACACACACATACATATGCGAACACAAGCTCCAACACTGAAACACGCACACAAACTTAACCACCCTCGTGGTGACATGCGGTAGCCGAAGAGCAACAACAAAAGGGGCAGCCGTTCGGAGCGGCGGCAGCGGCAGAACGTGATGAAGCAACATAAAAGAAACTGAGAAGGAAAGGTGTCACGACCCTTAACCGAGAACGACAACATCGACAACTACGAACCTCCTTTCTTCCTACTTCTCCCCTGTCACCGCATTCAAACTTCGATCTCCATCTTCATCGACAGTGGGAGCAGTGGCGGTGGTGCTCGATGGTTCACGACAACGGCAAGGGGGTGGCGGATGGAGAATAATTCTAGGGTTAGGGTTTATATGTGTAGTCGGTTAGCAAGAGGGTAGAGGGGGAATGAGTTTTAGCCCGCCTCCATTTCAAACTTATGACCATTTCACACTTTTAGTCACTCCTTCCTAAATCATTTTCGAATTAAGTCAATAATTTACTTTATAGTCGCCTGCTTCCAAAAACCCTTACAATTCAAGTCCAAAAGTTACCAAACAACCCTCGATTTCTAGAATTTTTAACATTTAACTCATCGTGCTAATGCTCTAACAAATTATTACGGGTTTAGGGCTAACATAAAAATATAAAAATACATCTCAGGGTTTTAGGGTTTATTATTTATTATTTATCTTATTTATTTTCTTATTTTATTTTATCTATTTTATTTTAAATGGGATGTTACATTTTCCTTTCTATCTGATGCCTAATTATAGATTATTCGATTTCACTATGTTTACCCAATAACTGTTTTGTATTCTCATTCGGTTTATATTTACTAAAGGCTTGTTTAATTTGTATATATATATGTTTTTCTTCACAGGTTGGTTTCTTTAATCCATAGCAGCTTTGAAGGAGCTTTTGCCACCTGCAAAATCATCTTCTTCCATCTTCTATAATCCTTCAAGAGACCCATGATTTAAGCAAAGATACAACACCCCAAACAGAGGATGAAAATATTGAAATCATCGAAAAGAAATTTGTCCCATTATACAACACACTTAAGCGTGTAAAGAATCAGCCATTAAAACCATATGACTTTGGTGACGGTGGAGCTTTTTCCGAGATACACTATTCATAGTACCCTCTTGATATTGGTAGGAAAAAAGATTCATCTTCAGGCCCAAAAACACTACCCGTAACAGTCGATAAACATGGTAATTTAACATTTAATGCGACCATGAAGCAGAAAGAAAACACTTTAAAGATTGCTCATTTACAGCATAAAGATCTTGTACCCAAGATTCTAAAAGATGAAGAGGAAGCGGAAAAACAGAAAAAGATCGAAGAAACTACCTTTCAAACAAAAGCAACTCTCGAAAAGATTGTGAATGTAAGACTAAAGGCAACACAACCCAAAAACGCTACCATACAATCTCAAGATTCAAAGTTTATCAAATACAAACCTCCCTAGACTGTAACAAGATATTGGAAAATCCTTCCTTGTATTAAAGTCCAAGTTTGAAGGTTAACTTGATATGGCAAATGTTATGGATGTGACAAGCAAACCGGTTAAAACAAGTTAGAGGAACTGTAACACTAAAAGACCATCAAGATTGTCCACATGTTCATTTTCATAAAACCACAAAAATAATTTAAAGAATAAATGAAAATTCTGAGGACATTTGAGTCCTTTTCCTGTTCGTATCAATATCATCAGTTGTACAATTTCGTGTGCTATTATTTTTTTCAAATAAAACTTTAGGAGAAAAGAATAATAATAATAATATAATGACGAAGCCAATTGAATTCCCCTCAATCGATGCTTGTGGCTTCCAAACCCTAATTTTCTCACACGTCGCTTAACCAAAACCCCCTTTTGTTCACGAAACGGAAAACTAACAAAAAGATCAAGATCCGAAATCAATTAAAACTGTTCAATTTTGTATTATAACTGCGTCCTTGAACACGCAACAAGCTGTCTTTTCGGAATTGAAGAAGATAGAAGGGAGTGAAAATCCCCAATTTCATGACCCGACATCGTCAAATCAATAGATCAACAATCGTTTTCTGCTCTGGTGATTTTCTGTTCATATACACGAATTGATTGGAATTTGAGCTTGGAATCTATGTAATTGTATAAGTATCGATGAGAATCGAGGAAATTAGGGTTTCTTTATATTTTCTTAGCTAGCAGAGTTTCGTTGTACTTATAGTAATCGTGCAGAGGTCTTTTGATGTATTTCGTTGTTGGTTATCTTAGTCATATCTGATACTTAATTACACTTTGGTGACGTAAGTTTCAGATGCCTAATCCATGTGTTCGATATGCTCGGTGAACATATAATTAGTTGATCATTCTCCTGACGCGTTCTATAAAAATAACGCTTAGGTTGCATTGCGGAATTGATGAATATGCTGTGCAGGTAGAAATTGCTAGTCTTGGTTGGCTTGATGGGTGCTCCTAAGCAGAAATGGACATCTGAAGAAGAAGCAGCTCTGAAAGCTGGAGTTCTTAAGCACGGAGCAGGAAAATGGCGCACAATTCTTAAAGATCCAGAGTTTAGCAGTGTGCTTTACCTGCGCTCTAATGTGGATCTTAAGGTTTGCATCTTTTTCATATGGCATTTTCTGCTGTAGGGTATTACATATCTGAAATTTTCTTTTAATTGTTGGTTTATTGACTTGGATCAGGACAAATGGAGGAACATGAGTGTAATGGCAAATGGATGGGGATCTAGGGAGAAGGCTAGGTTAGCCCTGAAAAGAGTGCAACATGTCCCTAAGGATGACAACCCTCTCTCACTCACACCCGCTGATCCCAGTGATGAAGACTCAGGTGATGTGAGGCCTCTTCAGTCTTCTAGTGGTTCTCCACAAGTTGGTGCTTCAAAAAGATCTATGATAAGGTTAGGCTCTATTTCTTTATTCTTTTTCACACTAACTGCTGTATGGATAAATAAATGATGTTTGTCTGGATAAATGATGATGAATTGATGTATGGATAAAGTGATGTATGAACAAAGACTATTTCTTTGTTACATTGAATAAACCTTCTGAACGACAATAAATGACGATTGTACCCTTTGTCTGGAATTAATGATAAAATCAACTGACAAATAGCTTGAACCATTTTACCTTTCGTGTCATGAACAGGCTGGACAATCTTATAATGGAGGCAATAAACAACTTGAAGGAGCATGGTGGCTCTAATAAGACTACCATTGGCACATACATAGAGGTATATTATGTTTTTTTTAGCTTTTTTAGTTTAGTTTCTTTTTAATCAGCATATTTAATAATAACAAGTTTTGAACCTTAAATGCCTCTAGTTCCACTTTTTAAATGACATTTGTCTCTTGTTTTACAGGAGCAATATTGGGCACCTCCAAATTTTAAGAGACTTCTATCAATGAAGTTAAAGTTTCTGACTGCAACTGGAAAACTAATCAAGGTATAATCTGTGTTATCAAATGCCATATGTCATCTGATTTTTATGTAGGTATCCACGAAATATGTTCTCAAATCATGTTAATATGTTTTTTTTTTGTTAAATTATTTATTGGTTGGATGTTTTTTTTTTTTTTTTGTGTTGCAGACAAAACGCAAATATAAAATCGCATCAGCAAATGCATCATCATCTGACAAGAAAAGGGTTTCTACCATGTTACGATTAGAGGGAAGACACAAGGGTTCTTCTCCAAAAGTTGATAAGGATGAAATCAATGTTCCTACAAAAGCTCAGATTGATTTAGAACTACAAAAGATGAGGAGTATGACACCACAGGAGGCGGCGGCGGCCGCCGCTCAGGCGGTTGCAGAGGCGGAAGCCGCCATAGCGGAAGCAGAAGAGGCGGCAAGGGAGGCGGAGGCAGCTGAGGCTGATGCAGAAGCTGCTCAAGCTTTTGCAGAGGCGGCTATGAAGACACTTAAAGGGAGGACCGCGCAAAGGCTGGTAAATATTAATCCTTTCTTTTTGACTGGATAAGACAAAACAGGTTGTACTGTGTTTAACATCTGTTAAAAGAGACTAGACTAATGTCAATGGAACAAAAATTACAATATTTTATTTTATGCATATAATGTTGTGACAATTATAACTTGTTGCAGATGATTCGTGCTTGATGGAAATGGGAATGACGAGGGATTTTGTTATACATGCTTTGATGTGGATTTTTGATGAACTTTGCAGTTGTAAATATAGTTTGTTGATTCAGAATCACTCAACTGGCAAATGAGAACATTTGGTGGTTATATTTTTTTTTTTTTATATATTTTATAAAAAGGGAGTAAGATAGAATAAAACATTGGTTGATGTTGTTGTTGGTTGTCAACATGAGATGTTTTGATTTTACATATTGTATTGTGATTTTTTTTGGTATGCTTAAATTCGTTTTATTTTGTTTTAGAAGTTGAGAGCTTGGGAAAAATTTGGTATTAGCCTTGAAATAAATATGTTCATATCTTACATCCATGTCATCAATATGAATATCAAAATACAACAAATATGTGTCATCTATGATTCATTATGTAAATAGTTACATCGGGAGATATTTAACATAGACTCTTTTGGCGTTGAATCTGATTGTATTTTGCACATTGTTAATTGTTAAGTTGGAATTATTATAATGGCTAAAAGTGTATTGCTACTATAGAGAAAAGTGTTTTTAGTTTTAGCTAAAAGTCAAAGTATGTTGTCTTAATGAATAAAAGTCAAATTATTTTTACTTGGGATCTTAAAGAAAAAGATAAGAAAGGAATTAATGTTGTTGGAAGGGCATTGCATTCTTTTTGGAAGTACTTATAAGGAGAAAGGGAATCTAGAGCTAATTCGAGAGTATTTTTCACACTTTAAGTAGCATTTTGTATGTGAGATTGGACAAAACAGAATAAAATAAATGTAGATAAACACAGATAAATTGTTAGATAGTCATAAGAGACTATTTTAAAATTTTAGTTGAGATAATGTTAGATTTTTAAGATAATAGTTTTGTCTAATAATATATATTCCACCAATCACAAAATGACATTTGGTATAAAAACTAAAAAAAATATGGTGAGTGTGTTGCTTGATATCACTCATTATTATTATTTTTAAATTTTTTTGGCTCATTGTGTATCTCCTCATTCACATGGTATCCAGCGTCGATAATGCTTAACCACACCCATTGTATCATTACCATAACATGGCTCATAGAACACTCCACCACCTAACATGGTTTTAGCAAACTTTAGAGAAAACCACTTACGGTGAGTAAATGCATCAATTAAGGGTTACACAACTCACACTGTAAAAACAATATATAAATATTAAAAAAAAAAAAAAAAACCCTTTTGTGGAGCGTACTAAGCTTTAATGGTAAAGTGTATGACTATAAATGGAAACCAAACCTTAACAAACTAAAGATCAAGGTTACTCTAAGAAAGATGGTATGGTCACATGTCTTTAGAGCTAACATGGTATGGTTTCTTTTTGAAAGATGGGATTCTTTTACGAAAAGTAATATGTTTAGTACAAAAAAGATTTATTTTTATAAAGAACTAGATTATATCTACACATAAATTCTAAATACCATTGCTATGTTTTCCGTTTATAGGTTTCAAACTATCTCACAATGACTATGATGTAATATCTAGAGTCTCGAACTCTCCCATTATTTTGACCCTAATTGGGGGGGGGGGGGGGGTTCTAGCCTTCTATGGATCTAATCTTTCTTCTGTTGAAAGGACTCTCCCATCAACTTACTAGGCTTATGGTTTTTGTCTTAACAGTAAGATGTTAACACTTTAACAAGTTAGATCCAAATTTAGTTAAGTAAATTAAGTCAAATGTCATATCTTAACCCCCAATATTAAAAATTCAACTCCCAATCCTAATAGACTTTGAATTTAGTTCTAACCTAACAATTAAACAAAATTTCGAATTTATTTATTTAAATTCACTAAATTTGAAATGTTAATAAATTACTCTTATTTAACTTTCATATAAAAATTAATTTATTTTATAAGAAATCACATTAATTTAATTTGTTTTGAGAGAGAGGGAGCTAGAGAGAAAGAGGAACATCACCGAATAAATTAAAATGAGAAATATATATATTATAGTAGCTTGTTATCATTAGAATGAATAGTCATAAACTCATAATATACAACACATTGTAGTGTTGGACAACAAAATCCTCCAGTACAATCTTTTGATCTTTCATGGTGTAGCTCCAGACCAGTGAATTGAAATCGAGCAATTATAATAACAATCGTATTTCAAATTTATGATTCAGGAGCAGGAGCAGGAGCAGATTCTTCTCCATTGACCTCAAGTTGGCTATAGTTTCCTTTAGACTTGAAGAGTTGAATATGGTGATGCTTGCAATACAACCTGCCCTCATGAGCAATGTAATTTGAAGGGCTTATGGTGCACCCCCCATGGCAGCACTTGAAACAGCTTCTATGGTATGCAGATCCATTAACAGTAACCTACATTCAAATAGTTTAATTACACACATAAAGTAGTCATTTTTTGCATTTTGTACAGAGTTTTAAATGAAAAAAACGATATGAAATGGTAATATTTTTACCCTTTCAGTTGGATAAACGGTCTTGGAACACCCAACACATTTCTCTCTAGTACCCCCGAATAAATTTGAGACTTTGGCTGCATTCTGTTAGATAAAAAAAAATCGTTGCATCAATAGCACATTGTCACAAGATAAGTTTATTTTTGATTTTTTTTTTTTTTGTTGTGATAAAAAGCAAATTGTCCAAATTAAATACCTCAGCGTTAACAGGTTTTTCAATCTTGAACTTTGGTGTTCCTGAAATATATCAAACACAAAATATTTTTTGAGGAATTTGTAATTTAAAAGTTTGAAACGTATTTAGAAAATAATATTAATCATTAAATTAACCGTCAAAGCTCTTTTCCAAGCTGCCAGTTCTCTTGAAGAGTTGATCAAAGTGAGGCTTGCAATACACGACTCCGTCGAAAGAATTGAAGTTGCTAAGCTGCAAATATTCCCGATCAAATTATATTAGTTTTATGTTATATAAGTTAACTTTTTATTAATTTTATCTGTGTAATATTGTTATTTTACGTGTTTTATTTATGATATTACGAAATAAGAATGATTTTTATTTGGGTCATGTTGATTTTTGGAAATAAATGAAAATTGAAAGAAAAAAAATGAAACATAATATTGTTTATAAAAAATGAAAAAGAAACTAACCTTGAGGGTACGGTTGCAATGATGGCATCGGAAACAGGCTTTGTGATAAATACGTTGATTGGCTGCTAGCCGATCAACCAAATATACAGTTTTATCACAAACTGCACATTTTTGTGTTGTTGCTACAAACCCTCCGGCCATTTTTTTGTGAACAGAGTTCTTTTTCTCTTGTTGTAATTACAATAAACAACTTGAGAAAAAGAACTCGATCAAACTCGTTTATTTTCTACATTTTAATCTTATTTTTCCTATCCCTTAAATAGGTAGATAAACATGATTGAATAGTGGGCTGGGAGCAAATTAAGGAAAAACTATGATCCGATCATCATGCATTCCTATTTTAAGTCTTTTACCTTTTCATTACTTCATCCCTTATTTTTCTCTAGAAGGATTAATAAAATGACCACAAGAAGAGTAAAATTTTATGTCGTCCGTTTATTAACATATTGCTAATAATATACCAGGCATACCGATAATGAAACTTAAAGCATGGCCTTAAAAACTTATTCATTTCTAGGTAATAATATTATTGAATTCTACGGTTAAAATAATTAATGAAACTGTTTTTTGGTAATTCCTTCATTGATTCAAGTAGTTGATGAGATTAACATCTAGGTGGCTCAACAAGGATTTTTTTTTCGAGCATAAAAAAATTATCAATTGAAGTTTAACATAAGTTACAAACTATCAATAACTAATATACGCGATTAATTCCCCTGTGATAAAGGGATTGATGTTAATTCAACACCTTTTTTTATGTCATTATATTAAGACCACGTGGATCATCTTTTACTTCATGTTTGGTTGCACAGTGGCGGAGCTTCGATCTTTCATTTGGGGGGCCGAAAATATAATTTGTATAAAAATTGGTGAATAGGGGGGGTCATAGTCAAAATTTTATATTTTTGGGCCTAATATGTATAAATCTTAAAGTATAAGGACTATTTCCGCCAAAAAAATAAGATCCGCCCTTGGTTGCACACTCGATTTGGAGGCAAATTGGAAGGTGGTGGAACGTAGATTTGTCTATGTTTTTGACTTTTGTGGATTTAATCACTTGGCAGACAAAGCAAAGTTAAATGCAGTTAAAAGGAAAGGTTTCGGTGTCATCATTACCACAACTTGTTGGGTCCTTTGGAACTTCCGAAACAATACTTTATTTGGAGCGATGAAACCCAGGAAGTCAATTATCTTTAATAACATAGTTTCTCAATCGTTTTTTAGATTTATAATATGAGTAAAAAACGTATAAGATAAAGTGTATTGGTTGGTTGCATTCTATAATAATATGTGCAAAAAGGCAAGATAAAATGTCTTGGTTGGTTGCATGACCCTTGGATTGCCATTTCCTCTTTGTAATGTCTTTGTCTAGCATCTTGCTAAACCTTATCAAAGTTCAGCCGTCCAGGAAAAGAAAACTCCATGGTAATCCAAATAACTGATATGCACTTAAATGGTCATTTCGTTTGATAATGTAGCCCAACATTATACATATGATGAATAAAATTAGTGATAAACATTGAACTAAACTGAGATAAAAAGACAATTTGGTAATGAGTTTGATTAAACTTCTACAAATAAATGGTAGAAATACACCTTAAATACATTTACACACACAACATGTAGTAATTGTAAAAATCAAAGCCTACCCATGCATGCCACCATGCTCATTAGAACAGATTTTCATTCTCCCAGACCATAATTACTTTTGATATCTATTTAGCCAAATGATTTTATAATATAATTCCATGCACAATAGTAATCAAGAAAGGGCATTTGGTCTAGTGGTATGATTCTCGCTTCGGGTGCGAGAGGTCCCGAGTTCGATTCTCGGAATGCCCCCTGACCTTTTTCATTTCTTGGATTCTTATTTTATATATGATATAATTATATGGTGATACTGTTATAAACAATCGGGCATTTGGTCTAGTGGTATGATTCTCGCTTCGGGTGCGAGAGGTCCCGAGTTCGATTCCCGGAATGCCCCCTCTTTTTTGGCGTATATTTTGATTAAACAGAGATTCGAATGTCACAAACTGAAATTTGGAATAATATCTTTGGAGCTGATTTTGTCCTCAACGCCTGGTATAAAATAAAATTTAACAGATAATTAGATATTGATCTCAAACTGTTTGCAGAATTGTTATCAATGAAATAACATAGAAATGCATCAAGGGCATTTGGTCTAGTGGTATGATTCTCGCTTTGGGTGCGAGAGGTCCCGAGTTCGATTCTCGGAATGCCCCTGTTTTTAGTTATCATTTTTTGTTGAAGACACACAAAAGAAATAGAACTGTGCAAAGAGTTACTATTTTGGGTTGTATTCTTCTATACATACTATCCTCATACGGTGCCAAAAGTTTTAACCTAATTTGGCATTTCAAACAGAGACTCTGAGAGAGTTGTGACCACTGACCACATTTCCATATCCAACAAGAAAAAGGGTTTTCAGTCAAAACTCAAAAGTATGGTTATCAGTTTTTGTTTCTAAATGTAGAGCTGGTGATGTTGATTGTGATAAAGTTTTTGTTGGGAAATGTATGAAGTCCTGCTGCTCAGTGATTCCACACCACAAGTATACAACTGAGAAACTTTCTTATACTCCGTTGTAAAGAGGCTCTTATAAGATAACCTTCTTATTACTTAACATCTTGTGGTAACTAATGGATTTATTGTGTACAGAACAAACAGTAACAACAACTGGGCATTTGGTCTAGTGGTATGATTCTCGCTTAGGGTGCGAGAGGTCCCGAGTTCAATTCTCGGAATGCCCCTAATGTTAAAGACAGATTTTTTTTTCTCATGGTGCTGTCGTTTTTATGGAGACCAGTACACACACTCATTCATGGAGTCCTACATATTTAGTGCTTGTGAAAGTCCAGTCTCACATAAAAATCCAAGTGGGTTCACCGTAGCATGCTAGAATTCGGAAAATAGCAACCAACAGAACTTTCAAATAAACATCTGATTATGAGAGCATTGCTAAAATTTTAACATAATCAATAAACTACATATAAGCAATAATCATCAACAAATGTTTATCTAGATACCTTCAATAGATAAGCAATACTATCTCCAAAAGTTGTTATCTTCCAAAAGTTGTAACACTCCCATAATGCTTTGGTACCAGCTACCAGCAAAAAAGATACCGATGGTGTTTTCTGATTGTTGGATCCTTAACAGCTATATTTAAACTTTAAAGAAAAAAAATAATATATTCATCAAGTGCCAAATGGATTCATCAAGTTCAAACTCTGCTTATTGGCCTTTATCTTCATCATTAAAGACATTTCATCCTTATCTAATACATATGCGCCTAACACTCACGTTTTGTCAACATTTTCTCGGGGTATGCTTCTTCTTCTTCATGATACTGCAAGATTAAGTGGGCCAATAAATACTTAAAATCCTATAAACATATGAATTGTGAAGCTTCACATGATCGTCTCAAGCAAGATTACTTCACTGGAAATCTCATATATGGTGATGACATGTTCTGGATGTGAAGAGAAATGTTCCTATGAATAGTTGATGATATAGACCGTCCGTATTTTAGATTATCTTGGAATGCTAGAGGCAAAATGCATTTTAGTCAATTGAGTGCACATATGCAATACACAACTAGTGTAAGAGACAATTCTTAACGTGTATGCCGAGTAGTTGAAAGTCTACAAAACTTTTGTACAAGTGTTATATTGTATGTGGACAATAATATTTGTATAAACCGACTGTCAATGATATACGATTTTTGTATATGGTATATGAATCCTAACATGAATTTCCTGGAATGCTAGACAACAGTGGCAAAGGGAATGAAGAGTAAATTATGAGCAAGAAAAGAACCATAGATTCTTTTTTCAAATGAATGGAAGATGTGTGTGATCTACAATTGCTTCCGGTTAGTGATAATACTAAAGATGATGTTCATAATATACATAGAAAAGCCCAGTAATATTCAACCTGAAGAAAAAAATGATATATTAGATTTAGGAGAGTTAAAATTAGATTATTTGATTTGTAATCCAAAAGAACGACCTTCAATCTCAAGTTATCCAAGTAACCAACATGATGAGATTAGACGATTATATATTAAACTTGGACCATACCAATTTTTAATTCTTAGCAATTTTTTTTTTTTTCATTTAAAATTTTAGACCATTACTTTATGCGTGTATAACATTATATTTTAATATATTATTGCTACGTAAAATTATCAGCCCCTCTATTCTTAAATCTTGGCTCCGCCCCTACTAGACAACATTGATTGTACAAATTGGTCTCAAAGGAATTATGCTTGAAGGGCATCCTTGCAAAATTTATGGATTTAGTATGCATTTTTTTGGTGTGGCCAAATCCAATGATATAAACAACCTCGATCAATCACAATTATTCAAAGTTATATTAAATGGAACTGCACCTAGTTGTCCATTCCGAGTTAACCGAGTACACTACAAGCATATGTATTATATTAATATTCCGCCGATGGGATATACCCCAAATTGGGATACTTTTGTCAAAACATTTACCTTTCCAAATGATGATAAATAAAAATAGTTCAAAGCAACATAAGAACCAATAAGGGAAGGACATGGAAAGAGTTTTTGGTGTTGTTAAAATTCATTGGGGGGTATATATTGAAACCATACACAGGCAATACATACTAGAAGAATTATAAATATAATGTATGATTGCATTGTAGTACACAATATGATTTTAAAAGACAAAGGTAAAATGATATGTCATTTTCACGAAACAAATCTCCCAACCTATCAAGAAGGTCTAAACGTTAATCAAGATACTCTTAAGGAATTGTATTGTCGAAAACCCCACAACAACCTTCGATCGGATCTTGTGAAACACACTACAAACTTCTACATGCTACTTGTAATTTCTTTTATTATGATGTTATTTATTTAGTTGCATTTTTTATTTTGAGTTATTTGTTTAGTTGTATTTTTTATTTTTGACTAAAGTTTTAAATTTAGTGTACTCTTTTAATCTCTATTTAATTTAGTATTTTAATAAAACAAAAGTGTGAGATGATGTAGCATAGAAAGATAAATAATTTCTATAGTTTGGGTTGATTTTAGGATAGAGTGGAAAAATAGAGGAAAACCATTGATGTTAATATGGAAAGAAAGATGGAAAAATGACCATTCCTTCCACCCTAAGGGCACTATACATATTTCACACTAGAGCGTCACATCTAGCTAGAAGTCAAGAAATTTTTTAAGCTTAAAACCTAGCTAGCACACAATATCTTTTAAATGAATAAACAATGTTCAATACAAACCACTTCATCAATATACATACGATAAACAATTGTATAAAAGTTGTATCACCATATTAGGACCATCACTCGACCTCCAACCGACCACCTAACTTGCCCCCACAATGAGATCCTAGTGGTTGAGGTGTTAAATTATGAAGAAAGAGGTTCAAAGTTCAAACCTAGAAACACCTAAAGTATTACTAGTGCTCCATGATTTAATCCCATATGATATGATGGGCCATGGGAAGGTTCGGCATGGGTCACCCTGATGGTGCAATTTATCATTGTTTTAAAGTGTTCACCAAATTCCAACGAAAGGTAAGGTATATGGAAGACAATTTAGTATTATTTAGAATAATAGGGATAACTAGTGTTCCATTAATGTGACTCACTTAATGTCACATATCACTCCAAGTGTGTCTTATATTGGTATAACTTACACACTTTAATAAATGGTACATGTAGAGGTAACATATGTCATTAATGTAGCTTTATATGCATAAGAAGTGACTTTGTCTCCTGGATATAGTTCATTAAATTTGAGATTTTATGAAAAAACATGATATATAGAAGTGACATGTCGCCAATATAGGCCCAACATGAATTATGCCCTATATAATTTTATTGGAATGCAAAAAACAAAACCATGTGGAGGCGACCGATGATGAAGGTTACTATATGTTTGGATGTGGTAACAATGTTTTGGTATTATAACTTTGAATGTTTTGATATAACATCATGGTCCCTATGGTTTAGGGTAATTTACACGTTTGATCTTTAACTTATTTTTTTAACTCGAAAGTTCCTTGTTGTTTGTTTTTGTTATGCGTTTGGTCTATGTCTTACCTAAAAAGACTAATTTACCCTTGATTTTTTTAATTTATTTAAATAAACAGACCCCCAACCCCACCCCCTCACGTTACCTTACCTACCCCACCATTTTTCCTATTTAAATAATAGTTTTTTTTAGGTAAGACAATGATCAAGCGCATAACAAAAACAAATAGTAGGGACCAAGCGTGTAACAAAAGCAAACAGTAGGGACCTTCCTCTCTCTCTCTCTCTATATATATATATATATATATATATATATATATAGAGAGAGAGAGAGAGAGAGACATAAGGGATCGTGTCGCACCAATATAAGACACACTAACACTCCCTCTCAGATTTGGATGCTTGATAAAGATAGTAAGGTATGTGTGCTGAGCCACAAGGGTGCGGGACGCCGACTATGATACCATGTAAATATATGTGGACCCTAATATTGTCTCTCCAAAAGAGCCCTTATGGGGAGAAGGGAGGCTCCAACATATATGTAAACATAAGAGACCATGTCACACTAGTATGGGATATACAAACACATTGTTTTGTATTTTGTTTGAATGTTATGTATTAGATTTTAAGGATTTTGAGTGCATGCTTTTAGTTGTTTGTAAAGAAATCAAAGACTTAATACTTTCATTACTCAATAAATTACAAAAAAAAAAAAAAAAAAACCTTACTACATAACTCTAAAAATATTCTTGGCAATTTACAGTTTAATAAAAAAAGTAAACCATTAACTCTAACAATTCAAAGAAAACATAGACTAAAAGGAAACCCTAATAACATATGTATAAGATGATCAACTTTGATAGAGTGAGACATAAGTGTATTGGAATTTAAATTTTATTTACGTATTGGATATCGTTTGCGCATATCTTTTATTAGCTTGTGCCTTAAGTTTAGGACATTACGTTTTTATCTTTTTCTATGTATTTAAACATTATGGGGATCAATAGAAGAATGAATTTTATGCTGTCAATTCCTAGATGGTATCTAAGCATGTCAACGAAACTCTTACCTACAACAATTATACAGATTGGTCTCAAGAGAGCCACACATGTGTGACTTTCGACCATGATACAATATGATGAGTTTTGATATAAAATATAAGTGTGTTTTTCATAAAAACCGGTCAACAGAAGCGTTAAAAATAACAAGTTTATTTTTGAGTTTATAATAAAACCAAACCATCTAGAATCCATTAATAGAGGTTAGAATAATATAATATAAAACAATCATATAGTGTTTTAGAATGGCAACATTTGGAGCCTTTGAACCCACCTAGTTTTGGAGTGTTAATGAAGATAGAAAAATAAAAGAGTATAATTTTCTCTACAAGTATCCACCATCAAGATTAAGGAACTTGGAATGATAGTTTCGTCGTGTATTCTTGAGTATCTTACGCCTTTAAGTAACTATCTCAAATAAGCACTAAAAGAGACAACTCAAGGAAGCTTCAAATCACCAAAATAGCTTCAAAAGAGAGAGAAATGAGGGGAGGAAAGGTGGTTTCGTTCACCATAAGGAAAGAGTAAAAACTAGCCAAAAAATGCAAGAACATGCATTCCTTTTATACTCTCATGCAATACATACATTTAGATTATAATAATATAAAGTATCGGTAGTCTTTTAGAAGCATGGAGAACATAAAAGGAAAGTTGACAATCAACATCTTCTTTTATAAAAATGATTTTGGCCATGCTTAAGAAGAAGACAAAAATTATCTAGCTAGCTTATTAACCATGATATGTTAACTCATTAACTTAATCATGGTTAACCAAAGTATCCAAAACTTTGTACATGACTTATTAAATCATATCATATGATATAATAACTAGATATTATTATTTTCACAAAACAATAATTATTCCCTAACTAAATACAAGAATTAATATTATTTAATAATAATAATAATAAATATACAAAATGTGCCAACTTGATAAATGTGTGATCCTATAGGATCATATATTATTAGCAATATCACTCAATAATGATTCTTGGACATATAAATTCAACAAAATATTAACAGAACTGGGATAAATATTAACCGAGTAGGCAATATCCAGATACGAATTCTGCATTCTACATCCATGCATCTGATTACCCCAAATAGATGCATGTCAATGAAACTCTTACTGACAACAACTATACAGACTGGTCTCAAGAGATGATGAAATTTCTCTTTGCCAAAAATAAGGTTGGTTTTGTTGATGGGTCCATTGCGAAACCAGAAAAGGATTCAGCCAAATACATGTCCTAAATGCATTGTGATGCCATGGTAAAATGGTGGCTCATAACAGACATGGAAAAGGGAATAAGGAGCAATATAAAGTATGCTCATACTGATTCTGAGATCTAGAACGATCTAAATGAGTGTTTTGGGAAAGAAAGCACGCCAATGACATATGAATTAAAACAAACACTCTCGATGACGCATCAGAACACAACCATTGTGTCCATCTATTACACTAAGTTGCGTAATCTCTAGGATGAAATCAGATTTGTGCTTTCTTGTAACGACCCAATTTTCAAGGTAAAATTTTCATTTTAGAATAAGCAACCATGATGTCATACATAAGAAATCCAGTTATAATTGTTTTCAAAACATAAATCAAATACAACTTTTATTCCAAACATCAGAGTGTCCCAAAAGTCTGTGAGAGAGTGCACGTCACGCCATCACGCCTTGCCCTTGGAATCTGAAGTACCTGAAACCATAAACAAACTTGTAAGCACGAAGCTTAGTGAGTTCCCCAGAGCATACCCCACACAAAAACCACATAACATGCAAGCTATAAAAGCTACCTCCACCACATACACATATCCATCAGCTATAAAGCTACCTCTACCACATAACATATCAATCAGCTATAAAGCTACCTCTACCACATAACTGATGAGTTTGAGCCATAAGAACATTCCTATGTGCACATACAAACCCTAATGTTTGGATCTAGGTTTCTCTAATGAACATGATTTTCATCCAAGACTTGCAAACCCTAGATCTATGGTATACAATCCGAAATTGACAATTTAAAAGAGATCTAGATGATTACCTTTACTTGAAAGCTTGAATCTTGTTAGTTGTTATCCTTGGAGCTTAGAGTAGTTGTCACTCCTCTAATGGATTACAAACATCAAGAGGAAAGAGGATGATTTGGAGAGAGGTTGTAGGTACAAAATTGGCTCTAAGAACTCCTTAGGGTTTCTGGTAGCCGATTTCTGTAGCCTCTGGGTCCTTTAAATACTTGAGCTGCTAGGATTACAACTTGAAACCCTAATTGGATAACTTAGGCCTTAAGCAGTCCAAGGATCCTTCTAGATTAGGGCTTGGACGAATTCAAGGAGTCCATACACCTTAATTTCGTCCACCCTATGATCCATAAGGATCCACAGCCCAAAACCAACTATCACACAATTGACAGTTCTAGTCCCCTTTATTTAATTAATCTCTTTTAGTCACATAATTAATTCTTAATTAATTATTGTCTAATATTAATTAAACTATATGATTTCTCCTTTGATATATTAATCAAATAATATATTAATAAATCATAATAACCTCATTATTTATAAATCATCCTATCATGTTGCTCTGGTGAAGGCAACCCAAAAGGACCATGCACAACCGGGTCAAGTACTTATTAAATATAGTTACGGGCTTAGACACTAATCAAACAGTCTCCCGCTTGGATAAGTCTAGTAACTATAAATGTAAGCACAATCCGATTAGCAATCGTAGCTTTCAAAGATGCTATCGAACTTTGATCTTATCAACAACCTGTCCTTTAGATAAGGGATCGTATAGTCCTCTATTCTAGATATTTTGCGGACAATTACATGGAACATAGTCATACTTATTATCCAACAGTTTGTTTCTCGATCTCTGATGTGCTTGACATAGAACTTAATAACAAGACACTCTTCTTCAACCTTTCATATAATCAGATCTAATCAAGAAAAAAGATTGATTTTGTTTCTGGATGAAACTTGGTAACCATATTAATAATAATTGGATCTATTATTCGCAACTAATCGACACACACACACACACATATATATATATATATATATATATATATATATATATATATATATATATATATATATATATATATATATATTATTTGTCGGTTTCCTTACATGTCTATTGGTTCTGATATTCAACAACTCACATAATATGCTTGAAACTAAATTAATCACAAGTTAGTGGCTCGTGACAAAATTGCAAAAATGGTCCCTATGGTTGTCAAAATTTTGTAGTTTTGGTCCAAAACGAAATGTTGGTGCACCACCGGTCCAATTTTAGATACATTGTGTGGTTTTGATCCCTATTGTTGTAATTTCTTGTGTTTTTGGTCCACATCCCACCTAAAATGACTAATATGCCCCTTAAATAATTATACTTTAATTTCTTTTAATTATTTTCTTATTCTTATAATAAAATAAAAACAAAATAAACCCACCACATACACACACACACACGCACACACACACACACTCTCTCTCTCTCTCTCTCTCTCTCTCTTCATCTGCCATCACAACAGCCTCATCTCTCGCACTTCTTTTGTCCATCGAGCAAACTCTACCAAACCCCCACTTGCCTGCCTTGTTCCACCAGATCATTCTTCTGTCCACCTCTCCTTCGAGTTTCATCGTTGGATGCCACCTCCGTTCTTATTTCTTCGAGCGACCCAAGGTCGTCGATTCTGCTGCTATGCGTCTCTTAGATCGATGCCGAAGACGAGGAAGAAAAACCCACAAAGGGTCACCGGTCTCGAAGAATCTGCATATTTGGAAGAATTCTTAGCTCATCATCGCTTTATTAAGGATTCACACACACACACACACACACTTTTTGAAATCAATTGAGAAGTAGAAGACATATCAGGGGACGAAATCGATATGAAATTTGTCAGGATTCAACCACTTTAAACCAGTAAACCCTAATGGCTCGATTAATAGGTGTGTGTGTGTGTGTATTTTTGATTGCAGCTCTCAAGGATCCGATTTAAGGGTGATATCTGGTGGTTCGGGAAAGGGGTGAAGGAAGGTGTTCGATTGTGGGTGATTAAGGTGACTGGAGGAATTTATGATTTTGGTTTTGCTTAGAAGAAATCAAAGAGGGGAAAATGCGATCTTGGAAGAAGGAATGATTCTGATGATGAATCGCTTTCACAAGTGTGGAAGGTTGTCAAGAACATAAGGTGTTCGATGAATTAACAAAGAGACAAATAAAGTTATACCATTGAAAACGACTCACCTTTGGCTGACCCACACACTCTGTTTCTGTTTCTTCTTCTTCTTCTTCAAAGCCTCACACAACTATCAGTTCTTTTACTTTTGCTCCTATATAATATTCATCACAATCTTTTCTCCTTCTCTTGCAAATTAATGAACAACTTCAAAATAGAACCAAATCGATTAGAAGGGCAGTATTGATGGGGAAGTGTTATCGGGCATGAGGAAGGAAAGATGGGGGTGAGGGTGGGATTGGATGTTTATGGTGGACAATGGTGGCAGTCAATGGTGATGGTGGCGAACGGTGGTAGCAATCGGTGGTGATGGTGACGACCACTAATGGTGATATGTTCTTTTTTGAGAGTGTGTGTGTGCGTTTTTGTTGAGAGAGAGGGGGAAAGAGAAATGGTGGGTAGACCTTTTTTTTTAAAGTTATATATATATATATATATATATATATATATATATATATATATATATTAATTTAACATATATGTTTCAACAATTATAAAAAATTAAAAATATAAGTTATAAGGGCAAAATCGTCTTTTCAAGTGCATAGGGACCAAAAACAATAGAAAGATCTAAAATTGGACTAGTGGTGCACCAACATTTCGTTTTAGACCAAAACTACATAATTTTGCCAACCACAGGGACAATTTTTGCAATTTTGTCTTTGTTTTTTTTTTTTTTTTTTTTTTTTTTTTTTTTTTTTTTTTACATTAAGAGTAGTTTGTATTTTTTATATATAGAACTTTAAAATAAATAAGTTTTCATATTTATTTTTATTCTCGGCCTATTAGGATTTGATTGCATACTATTTTGATGTATGTCTTAGATGCTAAGAAATAAGAAGTAAGATACAAATAAGTAAAGTTGTACAAATAAGTAAAGTTGTAAATTGAGTGAAATTAAGAAGTAAGATATAAATAAGAAGTAAGATACAAATTAAGACATCGCCTTTTAATTTTGCAATCAAGAGATAAACAAACAAGGTCTTAGAAATGTATGTTTAGTCTTGAGTATGTGAAGAACACTCTTTAAAAAAAAAAGTTGTTATTTAAAATGTTTAAATTATGATGTATGGAGATGGGACTTCCAGAAGGGTGTTTTTCTTTTAAATATTATGTTTTCGAGTACAATGTCGTTCCATTGGTCGTAAGTGTGGTGTTTTACATCACACCAGTTTTCTACTATCTCCACTTGCATACTTCTTATATCTTGATTGGTACAACTCCATTTAATATTACATTGTTTTGTATGAAGATCCACAACAGAGAGGGATCTTGTACATACGATTTTAAGTCTATATTTAAAGACTTTGTTTTTATTGTAGACCAAATGTTTGTGAGTGAACCCATCAAATGCATAGTGATTCCCTAGAATTGGACTTAGCCTCACGTTAGGTGAACCACTATAGTTCTCATTTTTGGTTTGAATCTTCTTTCCTTTAACTTTTATATTTTTGCATCAACTTTTGTTATTATTATTATTTTTTTGTAACTGAGGTCGGAAATTTGTATCTTAAAATGCTCTGTAATTTATATTTATATAAAATCAAGTATGTTCTAATTACTTTGTAAACGTTATCATGGGTGTGCAACGAGTTTTTATATCCTATAAACATCAACACCACTTTCCCAAGGGTGCACTACATTTCACAAGTGTTTATATTACTTAAACGTTCCTTTGAAAAGGGATTTTCAATTATATTATTGTATGATTTTGAGTAATAACCCTATTCTTTTTTTCAGTAGACTTTAAAAGGTCAATACATATTTATGATTTGCATCCCATACTGACATACTCCCATGCATGTACTAAGAACTAAGAAGTAAACATGTTCTAATAAATCAATACATTTAAAAACAACATCTAGCGTTTGTAGTCCAACGGTTAGGATAATTGCCTTCCAAGCAATAGACCCGGGTTCGACTCCCGGCAAACGCAATTTTTTTGATCAGTTAAATCACAAAATAGACCGCTAAAATTCCAATTTCAACCTTCTCGTTTGCCGCGATAATTCCAGAACCCTCCAAAACTCATTTTTCTCGTCTTCCTCGAAAAATCATATTCCCTTGCTGCATTTCAATTCGGTTTCATGAACTCCCTACAGAATGGCGTTGGAAGCCTTTTTGTTCTCCCTCCCTCCCTCTCTTAATTCGGCTACAACCGGACAGTTATAAAAGGTTAGAATCAGTCCCTTTTCATGTTTGAGGTTTCAATTTTCTGCTAGATTTGAATTGATTTACTTTATCTTTCCGCGTGGATAAAATTATGCTTCATACTGAAAGATTATTTTAAGTTTTAAATTGTTCGAGGGCTGTGAATTTGATGAATTTATTCTGATAACTATTTTGAGCTCTATGTTGGATACTCTTTAGTCGCATAATCATCAGGGTGCTTTTGGATTTGGCTGATTGTAAATATTATATGCAACATGTAACTGAATTTCAGAAGTATTCGCCCCTCTGAACTCTATCTGAATCTGTCAAGGGTTTTTTATTGTTGCTCGAAACAAGATTTGTAGGTAAAAGGCCAGACCTCTTAGAATTTATTCCCAATGTAATAGAAGTTCTTAGACATATCAGAAGTCCAGAAATATATTATCTGATCTTCCTTGGCAATTTAGGATGTTGAATGTAAATATCTTATCTGATTCTTAGTGCTACAACCCCACCATATATCATTATCTGACCAATGTTCAAACAGAATACAAAGAATAGATATAAAAATGCACAAGATTGTCGAGGTATCTGAGTATTAGAGACAGAAAAGAAGATACCTAAGTTAGAATTTTTCACTAGGTCAATGCCTAGTTGTTGATTTTAATGTTATTACCTGCAGATCATCATCTGCTTGATGGAATTAGCCATTTATTGCAGTTGACAGTTTAATTTTGCTCATTCACTTTAGTAGGTGAAAGGGGTATCTAGTAAGGGGTATTTTATATTTATGTGCAGTTAGAGTGAATCTTTTGATTGCATCTTCTCGTTTACTTGACCGGGAAAATGACCAACTGGCTAGAAAGTAGAAGGAAATAGGCAACGGTCAACTCGTTCTGACAAACTTTGACTAATACAAGGAATAATTCTGATTATTGAGTCAGCCCGACCTGACTTATAAGGTCAAGCTTATTACAAAAAGTTAGTTTCTACATAACATGTCACCATCAAATCTACAAATTGAAAGTGGGGTTGACACACCCCTTAAGATTGTTTCACACTTAACTATTACAAGAAAACCAACAATCTTTCTAACACTTTCACTCTAAGTGTTATACTATATATTTCTTTGTGTTTGGGATGCTTTACAAATTCTAACTGATGATAGAAGCTCTATTTATGGTAAACTCAACCACAATTTTATCTTCTCCACTTAATGTTTTCATTATAGGGCAGGAAGAAATCTTTGCCATTCTAGGTTTACTCTTGTCAAATAAAGTGACTACTGTAGCTTTGGAGGCTGAAACACAACAAATCTCCCCCTCCAGTCTCCGTTCAGTAATCCTCATCCCAACTATGTCAGCACATAGTTTGTGTTTCTTTTGTGTCACCACCTTGGTCATCATGTCTGTAGGATTGTCATTGGTGTTGATCTTTAACAACTTTAATTCTTGTCCCTCGATTGGTTTTCTAAGCCAGTGATAATGGATATCAATGTGTTTTGTATGGGAATGGTACTCTTCTTGCGGAAAGCCTAATTTTTGAAGAAACTGTTTCATCCATATAAGCTCCTTTCAGCTTCAACGACAACAATATACTCGACTTCTGTTGTTGATAGTGCTACACACTTCTATAACTTGGATTGCCACGAGATAGCTCTCCCTGCCAAAGTGAAAATATAACTTGATGTAGATTTCTTATTATCAAGATCTTCTGCCATATTGGCATATGTATAACCTTCCACGATTGGCTTTGCTCCCCCCGTAGCATAAACATAGTTTCGAACTACCCTTCAGGTATCGAAGTATCCACTCGACTGCTTCTCAATGTTGTTTTCCTGGATTAGCTAGATATCTACTCACAACACCGACAACATGAGCAATATCTGGTCCGATCCGTTCTCTATCAGAATCTTAATTAGATCTGCAAGCACATGTTTGTTTGGCTTTGGGCATATAGTATAATATTTGATTTAGGAGGTAGAGTTGTTTCCCCAAGTCCTTAGTTGACTTTATTTTATATCAGTTGTAGAATAACATGACATTAAACAAAATATTGGCACTTGAATTTTTCTTTAAAAAAAAAGGGGGGCATTCCGAGAATCGAACTCGGGACCTCTCGCACCCAAAGCGAGAATCATACCACTAGACCAAATCCCTGTTGGTTACTTTTAATCTATCTGATCTGTTTGTTCTTATTTCTTATCACTTTGGTTGAATAAATAATGAGCTTAAGGACTTTACATTGTCTGAAGTGTATTTGAGGTGCTTCTACATATGATTTTAGATTTCTATGTTTCATGCTCCCGTGTAGAATCAATGCAATTTTATACCTTAATACATCATGCACATCTGATTCATCTTCATGCACTTTCTTTCATTCATTTCGGATTTTATATATTGCTTTAGTATGCAAAAGGGTTCAAGTTATTCCCTCATGGTGAAACATAAAACAGAAATTAGGATAATTAATGTTCCTTACAAAAATCTTGAAATTTTAACGATATGGGAATAAGCAATTAAACATAATCACTAAGCTTACCATGTTAGTTAGTAATAAACAGAAAGTATTATCGAAAGCAAATCATATATTACTACTAGGTTACCCTTGTATGTGACCTTTTAAGACCAGCTTTTTTAACATTTTGTATATACTTTTTTTCTTTGTATTGCATTATTCAAAATACATTTGCAGTTTTATCCTTGTTTGTGATCTATACTAGAATTTTAGTAGGCACAGGTGACAAAGAATTTATGTTTACTTCACTAAAAAAAAGTAACTTCATTGTGGTTCATATGTTTTCTTTATTTGTCCTTCTAGTTCTAAGGGGCATTTTGGACAATTAATCACTAGTCAAACAACTTCTAATTTCTGCTCAGGCAGTGGAGTTGATTAGAAAACTGCAATTTTAAGTTGTGCATGATTAATTATTATGTTAGTGTGCTGTTTGCATATTTTGAGAGAGATGATAATGCTGCAAAATATTTATTGTAGGATTACAAGTAAATGAAAGGCTGCAATGATATTGTAACTTGTAAGATGAAGAAAGGGGCATAAATCTGATAAGATCCCAAGTAAACTAAATCTGGCATTAGAGAATGTTAAGATTACTTGGGAGGAATAGGATAGTATATTTTAAATTTTTTTTAACAAAAGGACAAAAGGGTAACTTCATTAAAAAAAAGGAGAATAATTTTAATAGGTAGATCTCATTGTACTTAAATGCTTCATGTCCATCTTCCTTTCATATTCTGATCTTTATGCTAACAATTTTTCTCCATACACAACAATTCATGCTTTATAGAGTTGTACAATACAACACTTTAATGCACAAATTGTTGTGTATGGAAAAAATTCGTTGTGTACGAATCAATTCCCTTACTTAATATACCAATGGCTTTTCATGATTCTATCAAGTCATTTATTTATTTTTTCGCTTTGTATTTACTTGTTCTGGTAATGAAGTTACATATGGTTTTCATGAAGTTGCATCTTTTTATGATTTCTGCATAAATAGCATATATATATATATATATATATATATATATATATATATATATATATATATATATATATATATATATATGGTGTGAGTTGAATTTGTTGACAAAGAATCTTTTCAGATCTACAAGCACATGTTTGTTTGTGGGACTGGGATATAAAACAATATCCAGTTTAGTTGGTAGATTTGTTTCAAAAAGTCTTGACTTGACTTTAGTTTATATTAATAGTAGACTATATACAACAAACTAAGTATTATAGTGGCATTTCAAAAATAAATTAATACAAAATGAGTTGATTATGTTGAGGAAAAAGATTGGGGCATTCCGAGAATCGAACTCGGGACCTCTCGCACCCAAAGCGAGAATCATACCACTAGACCAAATGCCCATATTCTGTTGTTCTTACTATTATTGCATTTTTATACCTATTCATACTTTATGCAGTTATTTACATGCCATACACGCCCAGCAAAATAAATAATTGCTAGCATAAAGATATCTTATTTTGGTAGGCATATACATATATCCACCAAGTTGGTGCCTAAAAGCATTTCCAGAAAGAATAGTGTACGGTTACATATTTGGTTATTCTGGTAAATGAAGTTGCATATGATGTTGCACGTAGGGGTGACAACTCTCGACCCAACCCGTAACCCGACACTGACCCAACACGAAAATAGACTGGTTTGGGTTGAGATTTTTGACCTGCCAACCCGCTTATTTCATGGGTTGGGTTGGGTTATCTTTTTGGGTTCGGTGGTCAACCCGTATATATATATATATATATATATATATATATATATATATATATTACATTTAAAAAATAGATATATTTAATTACTAATGAAATATGATTTCTTCTGTATTTGTAATACTTCAATTCATTGTATTCCTTCTGTATTCATATGTGGCTAATCTGCGTTTGCGGTTCCCTACTCAAAAAACAAAAAACACATGTCATCAATTTTAGATACTCACGAAGAACGCATTGCGAACTTTATGAATTTATGTTGAAAACCTCTTTTTTTGTTACTTTAATCACTTTATGGCTTTATGTTGAAAAAACCTCATTTTTGAAAATGTGTTGCTTATTTATTAAACTGGTTATATGGGTTGGGTTCGACCCACTAACTTGTGAACCTACGAACCCATATACTTAAACAGGTTATATGGGTTGGATTGAGTTGAGGTTTCTAACCCACCAATCCGTGACCAGCCAACCCATATATATGGGTTGGGTTGAGTTTATGTTTTTTTGACTCACCAACCCGTGACCCGCCAACCTGGACCCAACCCGATTGCCAGGCCTAGTTGCATGATTTCTCAAGATTTCTGCATATTAATTAGTAAATGTATCTATCTGCCCATGAGTTGGCATTTATTTACGTAATTACATTGTCTTACATATGTGATACTAATGAACTTTGAGGTGCTTCCACATGTTTTTTGGAATTTATGTTTTTCTACACGACTCTCTCGTGTAGAATCATTGCAACTGAGTGGCCATAATTTGAGGTTACAGTGAGTGTGTGAATTAAGGTTTTCACTTGCAGTCCTACTCCTTAGTTGGCTTATGTCATATCTTTGCAAAGCTCATTTGGAAGCATATCTATTTCTAAATGAAAGTAGGTTGCTATTTCATACATTTAACCCTAAAATAAAAAAAAAAAGTTAAAAGGTGTGGGGCATTCCGAGAATTGAACTCGGGACCTCTCGCACCCTAAGCTAGAATCATACCACTAGACCAAATGCCCATTTTTGTTTAGTGTACTGCATTTATAGTCATTTACTTTATGCAGTGAGTTAATTATATAGATGCAGTAAGTAAAGTACATAATACAAGTAAAAATGTAAGTGGTAGCAGAAAGATATCTTATTCTGGTAGGCAGTTGCATATTATATTTTCACAAAGTAAGTTGGTGCCTAAAAGTATCTTCACAAAGAAAGAATAATGTTACTGTATAATAGTTACATATTTGCTTATTCAGGTAATGAAGTTACATATGCTTTTCATATTTAATGCATAATTATCAGGCAGGAGTAATTGCTGACGAGTCCAAAAGTACTGATAATGAATCTTTTCAGATTTGCAAGCACATGTTAATATTTTATTTAGGAGATAGAGTTGCTTCCCCACGTCCATAATTGACTTTACTTTATATTAAATGTAGAATATCATATTAAACAAAATATGTTGAAAAAAGGAAGGGGGGCATTCCGAGAATCTAACTCGGGACCTCTCGCACCCAAAGCGAGAATCATACCACTAGACCAAATGCCCATATTCTGTTGTTCTTACTTTTGCATTTTTATACCCATTCATACTTTATGCAATTATTAAAAGATTATTAAAAAAATGCTTTACACATTAAAATAATTATTAAGATGTTAATTTGGACAGCAATGTATCTTATAATAGTCTTATAAAATGTTTACTATAAAAAAAATCTTAGCTGAGTTTGGTTCATTTAATTTTTTAAAGAACTTAACAAGTATTATCTACTACTGTGTAGCATCTGGTTGATGGAATAAGCCGGTTATTGTATTTGACAGTTGAACTTTGCTAAATGCAAGAAATAGGTATCTACTTTCCAATTCTTTTTCATATCTAGGATTCTACTTTCATTTTTTTATCATTACATAACATCATTCTACTTCCAAATTACTTCTTATTAGCGTATTGTACTTGAAAACCAGCTATCCAGTTATCTCAATTCAGATAACATTAAACTGGGAAGAACAGTGATTAGCAAATCACTTGATACACATCTGTCTCTATTGGTCAAAGTCAAAGTCAACTTTGGCTTTTTTCTATTTATAAAACAGCCCCTAGATTATATATAGTTTTAAACCTCTTTGCTTATGGTTATACTTCAGGTGTCATAGCTGGGTGTGTTAAGACTTATGAGTTAAGAGTGTAAAATATGGAACTGAGTTGTGCAGAGAGTTGGATATAAATCAGTAAGAATCAATTAGATATTCAGTAACGAATTATGGATGTAGAAACTATGTTTGTTTATTAAAGCCTTCTACTTTTAAAATCTACCCAATTGTAGCAATCATTGTCATCCAAAACAAAGCAATTCTCATTATTGTTTCAATTGGATAGATCTTTTAAGAACAATGTCTTAAAGATCATCTTTGGAAGTAGTCTCTTCACCCTATGGTGACCTCCCCCTTGTGGGGTTGTGGGTGTGAAACCCACTATGTTCTCTGCTTTTTTTAATTCAATTTGATTGCTATTAAAAACAACTCATATGTTGATTTTTATTAAATATCATTTTTTTTTGTTTCTGAATGGTTATGGTTGCATTGAACAAATTTCTCAAGACACTGAACAGAAGATAGAAAAGAGGCAACACATCACTTTGGAATAACTACATAAATAACTTCCATAATACATTGCTTATGAATAAAGAAATGGACACGTGTCACTTGATCATTGGTTCCAGCATATGTTGCCCTAATTGTTCATTTTCCATTGAACCTAACCCTATATATATATATATATATATATATATATATATATATATATATATATATATATATATATATATATATATATATATATATATATATATCCAACAGTACACATGAGTTGACTGTTGAGTTAATTCATAAAGAATCTTGTCACATGTTTATGACATGATATACTAATCCACTTTGTTTTGATTTTGAAAAGCCTTAGAGTTGACTTTGGTTTATAAATTTATATTAATAGTATAATATCAAATTAGGTAAAGTAGTGGCACTCTTTCGAAAAAAAAGTACAGTAGTGGCACTTAAAAATGTATTGATTTTGTTGAGGAAAAAGATTGGGGCATTCCGAGAATCGAACTCGGGACCTCTCGCACCCAAAGCGAGAATCATACCACTAGACCAAATGCCCTGTTGGTTAGTTTTAATCTATCTGATCTGTTTGTTTTTATTTCTTGAAATATGAGTTTACATAATCTGAAATATGTAAGGCCAGTGAATTTTGAAATATGAAAAAACTCCCTAGAAAATGCTCTACGGAATGAGCAAGCTCAACATGTTGTGCAGGGCATTTTTTTGTAGTATAATCTGACCAAAACGATGTTGTATAGCAATTTGTAGTGGGCCCACTGCGATATGGTTGGTAATTTGTGGAATGTGGTTAAATTTTGGCTATTCTTTGTAAAATGTGGCTATATCCGTTATTTTCTGTTGGTAATATATACTCTCGTTCATGAAATCTTACATGGTGCTTGTGGAACCCCATTCCCACACAAAAATCCAAACAACTTTTAAATAAACATCTAATCATGAGAGTATTGCACTTCACTTTAATTAACTTCAAGTTGAAGTCAATGAAGATCACAAAATCTTGACTCATTATTTGACATTTTTCTTTTTGAGTTTTGAGTTCAGTTAATAGGTCTTTAAACTTTGTCAATTCTTCATCTTTCCCTAGTCTTTTAAGCTCTTTTTTTTTTTTTCAAATAAAGGATTAGATGTTTGCTTTGGAATAAATTTCTCGCCTCATTAGAAAGGCTTCCAAGTTGTAATAGAAAGACATCTAAGACAACTTTCGATTTCGGATATACATCAATAGGTTAAATGTTCTATACACATAAGGGGTCGATTCTTGATTATTATTAGTGTGGTGTTATTGCTTTATCACTAATAGTATTCAACTTTCGCCAATTTGAATTAATCTTGGTGGTGTTTAATTACTTTCTCCTTGATTCAGTCCTGTTGTTTGGCTTTGGCTTGGTGGTGTTTATATTTGCTTAGGTACCCTCAACTAACTAGATACAAACGGTGTTACTAATCATCAACAAATGCTTATCATAGATATAAGCATATCTATCTAGAAATTTTCAATAGATATATATATGTCCTCAAAAGTTGCTATCTTCCTATTTTCTTTCTTGAGTATCAACAAGCTTCTTTTTATACCCATGCTTCTCTTAAATGTCATGCTAGAGCCTCACCTCTTGCTACATGGAAATGCATGCCCAAAGAAGACGTGTTTGGCTTAAATTCTAGTGAAACAAGATATCATAGAACCCTTCCAAGTATGAAATCCATATAACTATATAATATGAATACCATAAACCACGTATTAAGCATAAAAACACATAATGGGAAGGTACCATGTTTTATAAATAATCTTGAACTCACTTTTTGATTTATATATTGATCTAAAACACAATCTCCACTATACATGAGAATTACCAACACCAGTGGAAAATCACCAATACATATTTGAAGATTGTGAGCCATGTGTTTGTGTTCTTGGCAAACAGAAGAAAGTTACCTTTGCCAAGATGGAAATGTCTCCCAAGGCTGAGAATTCAAAACTCCACCTCAATACATCAACAAAGAGGACTTGAGTTTGCCTTTGATACCTGGATTTCAGAAACTAGCACCCCAAGATTGTTGTAATTTGTAATCAAAAGTCAAAACAAGTCATTGCTGCCCTTAACCTTGATTCCAAATAGCCTGTGAAAACCGTGATTGAATAGTCACCCAATACATTATCATGGACTCTTCCCAAACAGCTCTATTGATTAAAAAATTCCTCCCGCTTTCCCTACCAGTTTGTTAATGGGAAATGTGTAACATAAAGAAAGATTATAACCCAAATGGCCAGATGTTGGCTTTCTTAATCCACTATATATACGAGAGAGGAGAGAGAATGCAGATAACATTAAACTAGGAAGAAAATATGTAGCAAATCACTTATCTATCTGTATGGGTCAAAGTCATCTTTGACTTTGACTTTTCTCTATTTACAAAACAGGCCCGTAGACTATAGTTTTAAGCCACTTTACTTGCTGTTGTTATACGTATACTTCAGGTGACATATATAGGTATCAGTAAAAAACAATTAGAAATTCAGTAACGAATCTTGGATATGTGGAAACAACAATTTACTTTTATCTATTTGTTTATTATGGCATTCTACTTTCATTTCTTTGTATTAAATTCTTATACTTTTGAAATCTACCCAACTATATAGCAATGTCATCCAAAACAAAGCAATTTTCGCTGCTTTAATTGAATAGATTTTTAATATAAAATGTTTTAGTAGAAAAAAATTAAATTTAATAAGAAAGGGTTGGAACTTCAATGTTGTAACAGAAATAAACTAAAGTATGATACATATTTTAATGAAAGTATGTCGCTGTTTCATGCATTTAACCCAAAAATAGAAAATTGGGGGCATTCTGAGAATTGAAATCGGGACCTCTCGCACCTAAAGCGAGAA